>NC_092512.1:73931359-75158144 GCF_047511675.1 Marmota flaviventris
AATTAAAAAAAATGGACTTGTAATTAAACTTGCCAAAGTGAATAGCAATAATCAGTATAATTTTAGTGACTTTGTAGATTCAAAAGCCTAACAGGAATAACGTAAAAGTAAAATTGGAGGTGAAGAAGGAGCAGTTAGCTGAGCCAACTCTTTTAAGACATATTAATCTCAAAAGGACTGAAATGCCAAGTGTGGTGGTTTATGCCTATAGCCCTAGCTACTGGAGAGCTGAGAAGGGAGGAAGTCTTGAGACTTGCAGTTCAAGGCCAGCCTGGGCAATATAGTGAGACCTGATTTCTCTCCCCATCAAAAAAAGGTACATAAGTGAAATTAAAATGGACTGAAGAAAACTGTAATTTATGGAGGATGGAGATACAAGATGGTGAACTAGAGGGAGGCTGCATTTCCTATTGCTCTGTGACTTAGCATTCAAGCAGAAGAAATACTGATTCTCTAGGAGGCCGCTGCTGCTGCTGCCATCTGCTGCTTGCCCATCATTCGTCCACCTATCACCCACCATTTGTCTGCCATTGGCCTGCCAAGAGCTCGCAGCCTGCTGCCCGCAGCTGCCTGGAGATCTATCATCAGGGTACCTGCAGGTTTGGTTTCATGTGGCTGCCTCCATCTTGGGACACCATCCAGGGCCTGGAGGTCCAGGGCCCAGGTGACTGCAGGCTTGCCACGGCCACCACCATCATCTCAGGTCATGGCCACCCCAGTCTGGGGATACCGGGCAGGGCCTGGTGATCCAGTGTTGGAGTACCTACAGGTCTCTTTGCACCTGAGATACTCCTGCTGGGTGTTATAGTGGCTGCCATCTTGCTGCCTCTTCACTGGTCACTGCCTTATGTGAGCCTATTCCTGGTGCTGTCACTGCAAGCTGAAACAGCACTGAGATCTTGGGATTGTATCAAGGCATAGGCTGGGACATCTGAAGCCCAGATTCCTCAGATTTTGGCTTGGTCTACATGGGCCAGTCTGGTCCTGTCAACCTTGTGGAAAGCCAGAGACTGGGGGCATCTCTCTGCTGGGAGCACAAGTTGTAGGGACTGAATACAGCTGGACTACTCCAGGCTCCAGGAGTCCTGAAGTGTCCAGGGATGGAAGGGGCTGGCTACAAAGTGTGGGAAGGCTGTAAGAGGTTGTGAGGGTATCTTACCATTGGCCTACCCAGCCAACTAGTCCAGCACCCACTGGATAGTAGCTACCATCACACTCCAGACAACCCCACCTATAAGCAGAGAAGGGAACCTGAGAAACTTTTGAATGCCAACAGAAACAAATGTTCAATTTTCCACTGAAATCCCTTTCTCTCATATCTCTAATACTTTGGAAACCAAATATTTTTCATGCATCAGTTTATTGAGGACTGGGAGGTCTGAATGGTATATTACAGTTTTGTTGTAGATTCTTATGTTTTTGCTTTTTTAAAAAAAAATCTATCTATATATTTTTTTTTTCCTCTCTCACCTATCTGTTTTTCTGGATTCTGTTCTGCTCCTCTTTCATGCTAATAGCCAATGTTTGCTCTTTTTGTAAATTATTACTTATATCTTCTCTTCTCTTCCCCCCAAAACATTACATTGTACACCACTTCTATTATCTCTTTGTCTATCACTTGAAACTGTAAACCCTTTTTAGCAAAATTACTTCTTATATTATAGACAATAATTGAATGCTTCATTTTTTATTATGAAAAAACTGTAGATGCCTTAATAAGAGCTATGCCATTCAAGGCTGTATATTGTTTGCATTAGGTGTTGTTAATTTTGGTCTCCCACTTAAAGGTGAGGTACAGGAAGCTTTCAGGGACAGGATAAAGCTATAGGGTAGAAACTGTACTGCCTCAAATCCATAACACTAGATGGGACAACATAAAAACAACATGAAAAGAAAGGAACATATCATCCCAAACAAACCAAGACACTCTAATAATAGATCATTGACAACACAGTAGAAGAAATGTCAGAGAAGAAATTTAGAATGTGCATAGTTAAAATTATATGCTAAGTAAAGGATGGTATAAGGAATGAAACCAAAGAGAAAATACAGGAAGTGAAATATCACTTCAATAAAGAGGCAGAGATTCTGAAAAGAAATCAAGCAGAAATTCTTAAAATGAAGGAACCAATAAACCAAATTAAAAATTCAATGGAAAGTATCACCACAGACAAAAGATATCTTGGAAAACATTTCCTCAGACAATGAAAATAATATATGTAACCTTGAAAATAAATTTGACCATGCAGAGAGGATGGTAAGAAACCAAAAATTATAGGACAACATGAAAAGACCAAATTTAAGATTTATCAGGATACAAGAAGGCATGGAGATACAAACCAATGGTATGTACAATCTTTTCATTGACAAAATATCAGAAAATTTCCCAAACTTAAAGAATGAGATGGAAAATCAAATTCCAGAGGTTTACAGGACACCAAATATACAAATTTGCAGCAGACCCACACCAAGGTACATTATAGTGAGAATGAATAACACACGGAATAAGGATAGAATTTTGAAGGCTGCCAGAATAAAATAATACAATATCTTTAGAGGGAAACCAATCCAGATCTCAGCTGATTTCTCAACCTTCAATATTAGAATATCCTGGAGTAATATATATCAAATTCTAAAATAAAATGGATGGCAACCAAGAATTTTATATCTAGCAAAATTCAACTTCAGATTTGAAGATGAAATAAAACTCTTCCATGATGAACAAAAGTTAAAATAATTCACAACTAGAAAGCCTGCACAATAGAATATTCTCAACAAAATATTCCATGAGGATGAAATGAAAAAAGTGAAAACCAACAAAGGGAGGAACTACACAAAAGGAATTGTCAATCAAATGAGAAACTAAGTCAAATTAAAAACCAGAAATGAATCAACATGACTGGGAATACAAATCACATCTCAATAATAACCTTGAAAGTTAATGGCCTAAACTCATCAATCAAAAGACACAGACTGACAGATTGGATTATAAAACAAGACCCAACAATATACTGTCTCAAAAAAACTCACCTTATAGCAAAGACATTCACAGACTGAAGGTAAAATGATGAGAGTAATCATATTACCCAAATGAGTTGCATAAACAAGCAGGGGATTCCATGCTCATATCAGATAAAGTGGACTTCAAGCAAAAATTAATCAGAAGGGACAAAGAAGGGCATTTTATATTGCTGAAGGGAATTATACATCAGCAAGACATAATAACTATAAATATGTATGCCCTAACAAATGGAGCTTCTGTGTACATCAAACAAACCCTTCTCAATTTCAGGGATCAAATAGACCAAAACACAATAATACGGGGTGACTTCTACATACTTCCTTCACTACTGGATAGATCTTTGAAACAAAAACTAAACAAAGAAACTATAAAACTAAATACAATCAATAATTTTTACTTAATGGACCTATGTAGATTATTTCACCATCAATGGGTAAATACACTTTCTTCTCAGCAGCTCATGGATTCTTCTCTAAAATAGACCATATCTTATGCTACAAAATGACTCTTACCAAATACAAAAAAAAAAAAATAGGGAAAATACCCTGTATTTTATCAAATCATAATGAACTGAGATTAGAAATCAATGATAAAATAAAAAATAGAAGCTACTCTAATACCTGGAGACTAAATAATATGCTATTAAATGACCTGTAAATAGCAGAAGAAATTACAGATGAAATAAAAAAAATACTTAGAGGTAAATGAGAATAGTAGTACAGCATATCAAAATCTCTGGGACATTAATTAAAATTTGGCAGTGCTAAGAGAAAAATTCATTACAGTGAGTTCATTCATTAAGTGAATTGAAAGTCAATAATTGAATGATCTAGCATTGCATCTCCAAGCTCTAGAACAAAAAAGAACAAATGAAAATCAAAAACAGTAGAAAAAGGAAATAATTGTTCAGAACTGAAATCAATGAAATTGAAACAAAAGAAACAATTCAAAAAATTGACAAAAGTATCATTCCCTTGAAATAATAAATAAATTTGAGAAACCCCTAGCCATGCTAATAAAGAGAAAGAGGGAGAAAACTCAAATTACTAAAATTCATGGTGAAAAAGGAAATATCACAATTGACACTACTGAAATTTGAAAAATTATACTCAATAAAATAGAAAATCTTAAAAACATCAACAAATTTCTAGAGACATATGACTTACCCAAACTGAAATAGGAGGACACACACAGTTTAAACAGATCAATTTCAAACAGTGAAATAGAGAATGCCATCAAAAGCCTACCAAGAAAAGCCCAGAACCCGATGGATTCTCAGACAAGTTGTACAAGACCTTCAAAGAAGAATTAACAGCAAACTCCTCAAATTATTCTATGAAATAGAAAAGGAGGGAACCCTTCCATCCTCATGTTTGTTCAACATATGGAAATCAATAAACGTAATTCATCATATCAATAGACAACAATCTATGATCATGTCAATAGATGCAGAAAAAGCATTTGATAAAATACAGCACCTCTTCATGTTCAAAACACTAGAAAAAATAGGAATAGTAGGCACATACCTCAACATTTTAAAAATTATCTCTGCTAAACCCAAGGCCAGCATCATTCTAAATGGAGAAAAATTGAAAGAATTCCTTCTAAAAATTGGAACAAAGATGCCTTTCATCTCTCTTCTATGTGACATTATCTTTGAATCTCTAGGCAGAGCAATTAGACAGAAGAAAGAAATTAAAGAGATATGAATAGGAAAATAACTCAAACTATCACTATTTTCATATAACATAATTCTATATTTAGAAGACCCAAAAAATTCCACCAGAAAATATCTAAAACTCATAAATGAATTCAGTAATGTAGCAGGATATAAAGTCAACACCCATAAATCAAATGTGTTCCTATACATCAGTGTTGAATCTACTGAAAGAGAAATTAGAAAAACTATCCCATTCATAATATCTTCAAAAAAAAATCAAATTACTTGGGAATCAATCTAACAAAAGAGGTAAAAGACCTCTACAATGGAAACTACAGAACATTAAAGAAAAAAAAATTGAAGAAGATCTTAGAAGATGGAAAGACTGGAATTGATCTTTTTAAATTGTGTATGTCCTCCTGATTCAGTTTGGGTAGGTCATATGACTCTAGAAATTTGTTGGTGTTTTCAAAATTTTCTATTTTATTGAGTATAATTTTTCAAATTTCAGTAGTGTCCATTGTGATATTTCCTTTTTCATCATGAATTTTAGTAATTCCTATTCATTCTACTGGATAGGAGATAGGAAGAATTAATATTGTCAAAATGGCCATACTATCAAAAGTGTTATACAGATTTAATGTGATTCCAATTAAAATCACAATGACATTCTTCATAGAACTAGAAAAGGCAATCATGATATTCATTTGGAAAAATAAAATACCCATAATAGCCAAAGCAATCCTAAGCAAGAAAAGTGAAGCAGGAGGCATCACAATACCAGACCTTAAACTATAATACAGAGTCATAGTAACAAAAGCTGCATGGTATTGGCACAAAACAGACATGTAGACCAATGGTACAGAATAAAGACACTGAGACAAACCTTCATAAATACCATTATCTCATACTGGACATAGGTGCCAAAAACATTCATTGGAGAAAAGATAGTCTCTTCAACAAATGGTGCTGGGAAAACTGGAAAGTCAAGTGTAGCAAGATGAAATTAAACCTCTCTCTCTCACCCCATAAGAAATACAACTCAAAGTGGATCTAAGGTTCAAACACTAGAACAGAGATTGTCCACCTAATAGAAGAAAAAGTAGGCCCAAATCTTCACCATGTCAGCTTAGGATCTGACTTCCTTAACAAGACTTCTAAAGTGCAAGAATTAAAACTAAGAATCAATAAATGGGATGGATTCAAACAAAAAAAGCTTCTTCTCAGCAAAGGAAAAAGATCAATAACATGAAGAGAGAACCTACTGAATGGGAGAAAATCTTTACCACATGCACCTCAGAAAGAGTACTAATCTCCAGGATATATAAAGAACTCAAAAAATTTAGCACCAACAAAACAAGTAACCCAATCAATAAATGGGCTAAAGAATTGAACATGTGCTTCACAGAAGACGAAATAGAATCGATCAATGAACATATGAAAAAATGTTCAACATCTCTAGTAATTAGAGAAATGCAAATCAGAACTATTCTAAGATTTTATCTCACTCCAGTCAGAACAAGCAACAATAAGTGTTGGTGAGGATGTGGGGGAAAAGGTACACTCATACATTGCTAATGGGCTTGCAAATTGTTGCAACCATTAAGGAAAGCAGTATGGAGATATTCCTCAGAAAACTTGGAATGGAACCATCTTTGACCCAGCTATCCCACTCTTCGGTTTCTACCTATAGGACTTAAAATCATCATAATACAGTGATGCAGCCACATCAATATTTACAGCAGCTCAATTCACAATAGCTAGACTATGGAACCAATCTAGGTGCCCCTCAACAGATAATCGGATTAAAAAATGTGGTATATATACACAGTGGACTATTACTTTGCCTTAAATGCTGATAAATGTATGGAGCTGGAGAATATTATGCAAAGTGAAGTAAGCCAATCCCCAAAACCAAAGACCAAATGTTTTCTCTGATATGCAGATGCTAACTTACAATAATGGGGGAGGGGCTAAGGAAGAATAGAGGTACTTTGGATTAGGCAGAAGGAGTGAAGGGAGGGGAGGGGGTTTGGAGTAGGAAGGGTATTAGAATGAGTAGGACATTATTACCCTATGCTCATAGATGACTACACAACCAGTGAGAATATACATCATGTACAACCAGAAAAAGGGCAAGTTTTACTTCATTTATGTTTGATGTGTCAAAATGCATTCTACTGTCATGTATAACTAATGAGAACAAATTTTAAAAACACATTTAAAAAGTGAAAAGAAAAAAAGTGTCAGGGATGATTTTCTTGGGTTTTGTCAGCATGTTTCAGCTCCATCCAAACCTTTGCACTAAGAGACTAACAAACTGTTAGGTGCAGGACAGGCTGAGTAAGCTGTCTGCAGGGCTTGCCAAACAAAGTTAGCTGCAGGATGACCTGGCCTCTCAAACCCTCTGTCTGGTTCTTTATCAACTATTTGCTTCAAGCCCAAACGCCCAAGCCCCCGCTCAAGGCTGAACACTCAATCCTCTGCTCAAGGCCGAACATGTAACCCCCCTTGTGCCAACAAGGCAGCTTGCAGACCCAGAGACCTCATTAGATTTGGGCTATAAAAACTCCCTCCTGCCGGGCCCCTCTCTCTCTTGCTCTCTCTTGCTATCTCTCTTGCTCTCTCTTTTGCTATCTCTCTTGCTTTCTGTCTCTCTCTTGCACGCACTCTCTCTCTCTCTCTCTTTCTCTCTCTCTTCTCTTTCTCTCTTTTCTCCTCTGTTGCACTGCTGCAATAAAGATCTCTTGGTTGCTATGAGTGTGGTGGTCACTTTTCTTTCACAAACCCCTAGCCTGACTTATAGCAACAAAAGCCATGTCCTTAGGAAGAGTTTGCCCTTAGCCCCCATTAAAGTGCCTTCCTGAGAAAGCCCCTCATCCTTTTAAAAGTGCCTGCTAGGAAGATTTATTGTGTGTTTTAGCCAATACCTGATGATGATAGGCTCTGACTTACTTTTCTTAGAACATTTTCTAACAAAAGCTTAAATTTGTGAATTCTTTCTCCATTCCTTTAAGATGCAGGTGTATCTTCTGCAACTGGGGAGTATTTCTTCCAAGGGTGTGGAAGCCCATGCTTTGAAATATAACCTCCAGGAAGGATGGAGTTTCTGCAGTCTACTGGGAGCATAGAATCCTAATTTCAGCAATCTCCTGCCAGTAGACACTGCTGCCTAATCACAATTTTATTGACCAAACTTTTCTAAGACCTGGACCTGGAAGTCCTCTTCAGAATGCTCCTAGTTTTTAACTGAAATAAAGATCAAGGCCATAAACTTAGAATGATGAAGGAGAAGTAGACTTTTAGGAAAAGAAGAACTTGTGAAAAATTTGTCTTAGAAAACAGGAGAGTAAATTGACATAGTAAATGGTTTGTTCTTGTATCACCACATTCTCTATCAAAACACCAGATGACTAAGAGTCACAAGTGAGAATTTCTTTTCTTCTTTGCTCAGAAAGTGCAGTGGCTGCCTGACCAACAGCTCTTCTTGGGCCCAGCCCTTCCTTTGTAGTACTGAGCTTGCATCCCACTAATGAGGCTGAAACTCCTTTTTCTAGCAAAGTTCTACCCATTTTGGTCAAGGAGACTCAAGGAGAAATCCACTCTGCAAGGATGGGATTCTTCTTGGAATTATTCCCTGCTTGATAAGGAGATGCTCAACAGAAACAACTGCTCCTGTCTTGCGGCTTTTGCATTCTGGTCAGCGGAGGTGTGGATTTGTGTGCTGTGATCAACTGTCCTCTGTCTGGAAGCCCGGACAGCCCACAACACTGCGGCCCAGAGGTCTGCATTGCTAATCTTCTGAGATGCCCAGTTCTGCGCTTACTTTAGTTTTATTAACAAACCCCTATCATTACAGCTGCTATTAACTCAATAGTTTTTTACTTGAAACCAAAGCACCCGAATGGATACAAAATTTGGCCTTGAGTAGCTAAAACAAGGAAAAGGGGCCACATATAGTGATATTAAGAATGTGTAATAGACCAATGTCACAGTTATGGTCATTTAAAAAAAAATGGTTAGAGTAAATCAAAGTTTAAGTGCCTTGAATTTTTTTGCATTTTATGAATATAGGATCTAATTTAACATACTGAATGATTAAGATTCAATCTTTCAATCTCCTAATATATCATATAATGTCTAATGTTAGCATTACCTAAATTCACTGAATTTATAAATACATTTAATCTATATCTGAAAGTAATAATTTGAATATGAGAAACATGTATCTAAGATACTTTTAATAATAATATCTTTAATGAAAGAATTATAACTAGTGTAATTATTATTGCTTCACCAAGCTCTAAAAAACCTAAAATAGGAGAATATGATGTTCTCTATTATTAAAGAAAAACTGCATTTTTTTCATAATCCTTGTGAGTAGATTATTATTATTATCAAAATGCAAGATCTTTGTGGATTTTACAGGTCAATACCTCCTTAAGCCTATATGCCTTATATGTTATATTAAAAACTGTTAGAGATTGTGAGGATAGACATAAAAATATATTACAAAGAAAATCTGGACTGATAGGGTTTTCTCCTAAGCTTGACTACCACCAGCTGAGCTTCTGATGCTGGGTGGAATATTCTGAGCAGGTTTTGATCTTCAGAGTGCCTTTTACAATCTGAAAAGTGCCTTATTCACTAAAGCTCCTTAAGGAAGGAAGCAGTTCCTTCTTTTAAAGTGTTATTGCACCCCTATCAATCTCAAAAGGAATTACCTAAAGAGGTGGAGAAGAAAACAGTCCCTTTTTGTGGTAATCTGTGCTTCTTCAAAGAGTTAGAATGACTGAGCTGTTGAGTGATTTATGGCTTTATTTGTTGGAAGCATGACAGAAAGAACTCATGTGAATTCTATTTGGGTAAAACTGCTGTTTCTGTTGCTACCAGCTCTTTAGCTGATATTTGGGGAACTTCATTCCTTTGTAGTCTCCCAGTGTCCCAATAATACCCAAAAGGACCACATAGGTGGAAAGAGAAGGGATAACTTTCATAGAGTTTTCTAAGAATCAGATTTAACATAAAAATGTCTGGTAAAGGCAATCAATAACACACTTAGGGTTAATTAGTATGGGAATTAAAATTCATCGCTAGCTCGGCCTCTTATTTTCCTACATTTATAATCCTCCAGATTAGGTGATGGGGACTATGGTTGGTTGAAATAACTGAGGAACTCATGTCAAAATTAATCATTCATCATACTCTCTGGGGCATATTTCTGTTCACTTGGGCTAATTTGTAAAAATGTAATTTTAAAGGTTAAACTGTGAAAATTCAAAACTAGAACAACCTACAATTCTGTACGTCCTTACAAAATAGTGTTTGTTTTTTGTACAGAATAGTGTTTGTTTGTTTTAAGGTTTTAGCTTTAGTTGGACACAATACCTTTATTTTACTTATCTTATGTGGTGCTGAGGATCCAACCCAGTGCCTCGCATGTGCTAGGCGAGCATTCTGCCGCTGAGACACAACCTCAACCTGTAGTTCATTCTTTGAAACAAATATTTTATAAGAATGAAGTTTAGGTGAGGCAAAGTCTCAGTAAACATAATTAAGTGTCTTCACTTTCATAAAACTAACAGCAAGGAGGCCACAAAAACATCTACGTTAACAAAATATGTGACATGAAATTATAGATGTATCCATGCATATCAGATTATAAAGAATCTATATTTTCAACTAAGAAATTTTATTTCTTAGAATGCATCATCCTTAGCAAATAATTGAGACAGAACAAAGATTTTTGCTATATTAGATATTGTTGTCAATGAGGACAAAAACAGAAGTGGAGAGAGAAAAGAATTTTCTAAAAAGCTAATAAAAATATTGACTATAAAGGAAAGATGGTAGAAACATAATTAGATACTATGTAGACATTAAAAATTATTGAACCGAAGCTTAAATGACATGGAAATATATTTACAACAAATTATGAAGTACACAGCATGCTGTAAAATACTCTAAAATAATAGGTGTTTTGTGTTTTACTGGATCAATGGCTATTTGTCCCACCTGAGGAAAGGATTTTGTTTTGGTGAGCATGTCTAATATTATATATATAATATATATTAATATATAATATGTATTTATGTATAAATACATATTATATATTTTCATCCTTTCACAAATGAGATTTATGACAAATATGATTTTAAAAATATTTTCTTATTTTTTACCTACGTTGCAATGAGTATGTATTATTTCTATAAATAAATGGCTATATTTATAATGTGGGTTTGCCATCTGAAAATAACACATAGTTCCTTTTACTTCAGTCACATAGAGTCATGTGTGTCACTAATTCAAGTAAAAGCCAACTTCCGGTACCTCAGAGAGAAAGGGAGAAACAATAAAAGTCAAAAACGACATGAAACGCCCCCCTTTGAAATTAAAAGCAACTTCCTGATGACTGTTTTTCTGCATCCCATACTTCCTCCTGTTCAGGACATCAGGGAAGCTGATTCTGACAGGTCAACTGGCTAAGCTGAGAATGGAGTGGTGGGGACTAGTGGGATGCCCACATAGGTATATTCCCTGCCTTTGGATCTTCTGTGTCTCCTCTTATAAAAGCTTTCCAAGCCCCTGAGACTCTGGAAGATAGAAATTCGAGAGAAAAAGCACTCCTTTTTCTTCTTCAAAGCCACCTTTGAGTACATCTATTTCCTTGTCAAACTGTCTCCCTAATTTTTATGAGCAATAAGTGGTAAGGCCTTTTCCCACATGGTAGCACATACAGAACGAATCTGAGGATCTTGTGAAATGTGTGCTTTCGAAGTTCCCGAGTCAGTACCTCCAAGTTTCTGTCTTTCTATCTGTTTTGACAAATATGAATTTGTTTTAAAACAAAGAATCAAGCTTTTATTTTCTCCAAAAGCTCTTTCTTAATTATATTAATTATTCTTTCAATTTTTAAAATAAATGTGACTGTTAATTGCACCCATTTTTTCCCATAACATTGCACCCATTTTAAATATAGTATAATACTATACTCGTATAGTAAAACGAGTTTAAAATGATATACGCCCATGTAACTAATGGTAGAGTCAAGACTTAGGATACATCAGGCCCCAAATTCTCCTGTGCTCTTTTATATTCAACCTCTCTTCCTTCCTAGGGCTGCCCGGCACCCCCTGATTGGCTTTTAGTACTCACAGATTCATTTTTTTTCTATTCTGAATCATTATGTATACGGGATCCTACAAAATGTACTTTTTTGACTCTGACTTCTTTTACTTAATTTTTAAAATATTATGTACACTGTAGCATACATTGATATCAATAGTTCCTTACATTTTATTGCTGTGTGGTATTGAATTATGTAGCTTGTCAGTAGCTTCGCGTCTCTGTGCCCCAAACACCCAAAAGAACAACTTAGAGGAGAAAAAGTTCAAGTTCTCCAACAAGACTGTCCTCAGAAGGTAGAAACTGATGGTCTCAAAGGATATCCCCAAGATGGCCGGAGGGCACCTCTATTCAGAGCATCAGGAACTCCAAAACCTGAGAGGATGATGACCTTCTGAATTTGCTGGACTCTCTGGTACTGCTGAGTCTTCCTGCCATATGCTTAAGCAGGTTTGTTGGAACTTTTAGTTCTTTGGCTTATGTTTTTTTTTTTTTTTTCCTCCTGATGAGTCTGTGTGTTCTTCCTCCACTTCTCAACAACTTTACTTGCTCATAATGTCATGTCAGGGCTCTTGCTCCTTTGCCACACTCTCAGAGGCTATGGGTAGAGTAGTTAAAAGACACTAGGGTGCCTGTTCCTTGAAGACTCCTGTGACAGGATAATTTGATAATGAGCTGCAGTTATCCATTGCAGGCCCATGTACAATCATCCAATTGTCCCATCCCCATGGCTTCTCCAAGAAGAAATTAACTGGACCAGAACTCAATATGTCACTGACTGTTTCTCTGCTCTTGTGGGCATCCCTCCAGTCCCCACCACTCCATTCTCAGCTTTCTTCTCCCACCTGCTGTGAGTTTTTACTCCCTGTCAATCTCTCCTCTTCTCACTTATAGATGTACCCTCCTCCAAAACACCTATTGTCCTTTTGCAATGCTCATCCAAAGTTCCCTTTGTATGAGGGATAGGGGCTGTTAGCTGTGGTTGTACCCATGTCTCCTACATCAGCCCAAAGAAAACAGAGGCCAAGGCAAAACCAGTCATTTTCTCTTTCTGGGTCTAATGAGACTACAAAAGCAGGATCTGGGAAGGTGGGATGCCATTGAATCTCCCCTCATAGATAAGGAAGTATGGGTTCTTTTTGGCTTATAAGTAAGGAAGGCTAAAATCCACTGGGGAAGAAATAATGATTAATTACCAAGATGCTAGAAGCAGAGGAAAGCATACAGGGGTTCCCTTTGTATTCACCAGACATGGGCCCTGCAAAGGGACCAAGCTGAAAGGGGAGAGAGTTTATTCCAAAGGGAATGAGGAAAATTGAATTCTGAAATTGGTTTACAGGAGACTCTTTGTCCTGATCATAGCAACTCAAAGGAAGTAGTGTATATCCAATATAGAGGCCAGAGACACTTGGCTACAGATGTCAACCTCAATGTTCCTAAGTCCCAAGAGGTACACCTCAGATGGAATTTACAGCTCCAATTCCAGGACCTAAAACCTTTTCCCAGAGTAGCCAACATAGGTGGGACCATCTCTACTCCACAAGACTCTCCGTTCTGTTGCATCCTCTGTCATTGGAAACTCTTCCACCCTGACAATCTAAGGAACACTCAGTTCATTCTCTGTTGTAATACAAACTAGAGGATTCAGAACAATAGCCTCTGAATGGAAGCCAAAATTACAATACCATTTTGCAACAAGTGGTAAGAAGTCCCCTAAGTCCAAGTCTTCATGGCCTACACTAAAGCCCACTCTTATGCAAAGACAGGATCTTGAGAGATTCCTGAAGCAACAACCTCAAAACCAGATATCTTAGATGATTCATTGTTAAATTGCCTTCCTGTTTCTCAGGGGGAACAGCTGTAGCCACCTCCTGTATGTGATCCTTCTAGAGAGGAACCTCACAGGTTTCCCCTTTCCCTAAAGCTACTAAGCTCTCAGCATACCTGAAGTGGGATCCATATGGTCTTTATGACCCCCACTACCCTTGTGTTGTCACTGAGAGAGGTGGCTAGGTCAGGAGAGACTGTGCAGGTACAAGTCCCCGTCTTTGTTATAGATATCCAAGAGTGTAAGGAGAGACCATGTAAATACTCAGAGGACCCAGACAAATTTGCCCGTGGGTTTCCAACCCTAACCATGGATTTTGGTTTGTCCTGGAGAGACATTCAGTTTATCTTGACAGTATGCTGCACCCCACTTGAAAGGGTACATCACCAGATGACCCTAGTGACACGGGTCCTCCTAGACGGAGAGAATACTGACTAAGGGTTCCTGGAGTGGCTACAGAAGCCCCATATGACATTACCATCTCTCTTGAGAACCTTAGATAAACTTGGATGTTATGGGTAAACACATATAATTCCTTGTCAATACAGGGACTACTTGCTGTGTTCCAAGGGCCTATGCGGGAAGTCTTCCAGGCCCATTTTTGTGATAGGCCTTGAAGAGAAAAAACAAAAAAAGGGACTTTACCCCTCTCATACCTTGCAAGTTTAGTAATCGGATTTTCACTCATGATTTCTTTTTCTTTTTCTTCTTCTTTTTAATTTGTTCTAATAAATTATGCATGACAGTAGAATGCATTTTGACACATCTTATATAAATGGAGTACTCATACATTTTTTTATAGTTCACTCCTCCCCTACTTACTCGTAGGACAACCCTCACTGGAGATACAAATCCCAAACTCTCCTTGTGGCCAGTTGTGATCGGATACTTGAGGAGAGTGATTCCCAAGTAAACCCTTTGGCTTGGTATGCAGGAAGGTCAGGGAAAGCTATTTATGTTTACCCAATACATATAACCTTAAAGGACCCCGGCCATTACCCAAATAGGAAATAATATCCTTTTAAGGAAGAAGCAAGAAAGGGATTACAACCTATTATAGATGAGCTGGTTCAATATGAACTTCTTAAATCTTGCCAATCCCCCTGTAATGCCCCACTATTGCCTGTGTTGAAACCTAGCAGGGAATTAGGGCTGGTACAAGCCCTGAAGCTTGTCAATGAGGCCATGGTCCCTGTATACCCCTTGATCGCAGCCTCTTATATTCTTCTCTCCCAAGTACTGGAAAACATCACCCCGTTTACTGGGCTGCAGCTCAAAGACACTTCTTTTTCAGTGCCACTGCACCCATCATTCCAATACTTATTTGCTTTTTAATGGGAAAATCCTTTCAATAAAGAAGGATCACAATACTCATGGACAGTTCTCCCTCAGGGGTTTAGGGATAGACCTCATTTCTTTGCCCAAGCCCTAGCAAAGGACTTAAGGAATCTCAAGCTCAAGCAAGGAGGATCCTTCAGTATGTGTATGACCTGCTAATATATAGTCCAAACCAAGGTGGTCTCCAACCAAATCACCACACATGTATTCAATTGCCTGGCAGAAATAGGATACAAAATTTCTAAAATAAAAAACATTTAAAAATCCAGATCTCCCAGCAGAGGGTACGATATTTGGGAATAAATATTCCAGGAACCAGACAAATCTCCAGACAGGATAAGGGCCATTTGTTGAGCTGGGTCCATCAGTTACTAAACAACAGGTCCATTTCCATTTTGGGAATGACAGGGTTCTACAGAATCAGGACACTAAACTTCAGACTTACTGCAAAACCTCTCCGTGAAGACCCTAAAGGGCGAGCCTCAGAGCCTCTAGAATGGAGCAAAGAAGTGGGTTTTGGAAAATTAAAGCAGACCCTGAGTCAGGCCCCTGTCCTAGGAATTCGTTACCTAACTAAACCATTCAGCCTTTCTGTGGCAGAAAGAAAGGGAATAGTCAACAGGAGCCCTTACCCAAGGTCTGGGGGCAACCCAGGCCAGTGGCCTAATTTCTAAACAAACAAACAAACAAACTAGATGGGATGGCTGCAGGATGGCCAGGATGTCTCTGCAGGATGGCCAGGATGTCTGCAAGTGGCAATGGCTACAGCTGTCCTGGTAACAAATGCTACAAAGATTTCTTGGGGACACCCTCTTGAGAGCCTCACCACTTAATCATCTTGGGGAAAAGGGACATTTATAGATGTCAGTAGAGAGATTTACTAAATGTCAGGCAATTCTCTTTGATAACTGAAGGCAGCATCAGGATATAATATTCACAATTCTCAATGGCCTCCTTTATGCCCACGGACCTCCCAGCCAAGCATTCATGTGAGGAAATAATCCTCCAGACTTGTGCCAGTCAGCCAGACCTGTCCAACCAACCTTTCCCCAACTCAAAAGAGGAAGGGTTCATGGATGGTAGCACTCTTACCTAAAATGGTCAAACGAAGACTGGGTATACAATAATTAGCCTACAAGAAAATAACAGAAACTAAACCCTTGCCCTTGAGACCTCTCAAAAGTCTGAGCTGATTGCTCTAACTAGAGTCCTAATGAAAGGAAAAGGTAAAGTGTTCAATGCATAGAAGGACTCCAAGTACGAAATTTTAGTGTTACACACACACACAGCCATTTGGAAAGAATGAGGTCTCTGTGGCATGTGCCTGTAATCCCAGTGGCTCAGAAGGCTGATGCAGGAAGAGGCTGCCTCAGCAAAAACGAAGTGCTGAACAACAACTCAATGAGACCCTGTCTCTAAATAAAACACAAAATAGGGCTGGGGATGTAGCTTAGTGGTTGAGTGCCCCTGAGTTCAATCTCAGGTAAACCCCCCTCCCAACAACAACAACAACAAAGATGAAGGAACAGATCTTGCAGCTATTAGAAGCTGCGACTCTCAAAGGGGTTCTTGTTATACACTGCCTGGGACATCAAAAAGTTATGTCAAAAGCATCCCTAGAAAAGAGAAGAACTGATTAAATAGACAAGGAGACAGTGATAGGTGGAGCTCCAACCCTGGCTATGGCTTTATCCCCTTTTTAGAAAGACAATTCACACCTGGTCCATTCTCCAGAGGAGAAATGGACCACTCTACTGGCAGGAGCCACGGAAGAAGGAAAATGGTGGGAAAGGGACAGACAACTTTATCTATCCCTATCTATCCAGTGAAAAATCATTAAGGCCTAATATGACTCTACTTAGGACAGGAAGTTACCCTTAGATTAGCGCCTATCTTTTTCGGGGTGATATTTAAATAAAACAGTAAAGATGCAAGGGCAATAATTCTCAGATTGGGATTCCCAAAAACTTACAGAGTGACGATGAATTCTCTTTTGTATCCCAGGCCACACAAGGGTTTTTCAAGGCCTGAGAATTAAATACCACCTTCATTTTGCTTAGAGTTCCCAATCATCAGGAAAGGTAGAAAGAACTAGCCAAAGTTTAAAGTGGGCCTTGGCTAAAGTCTCTTCCAAGTTTTACCCAGGACTCTGTTTCCTCTGGACACAGAAGGATGCCTGGAACTTGAGCCTCTTTGGGGTTGTAGTAGGTGACCATGTTGGCAGGCAAGATAAGGTCTTGATAAGATTTTATGAGAGAACTGAAGTAGTTGAAATGCCCAACTATGGGCTACCAGCAAATGATTCTCCATCGTAAGTATAAAGGTGATCGTCCATTCCAGCTAATGACCTTAAAGGATTTATACAACTTTCAAATTGCAAAGATGACCAAAACCAATGACTAGAAGGGCAAATTTTGTGTGGATGTGTTTTTATGTCTCTTGAGTAAATATAAGTATCTAAAATACTATTCATTTAATTGTATGCTATTCTTAATATTATAAGAAATGACCAGTTTTCTATCATGTTTATTAACATGGACATTTCCTCCAATAACATGAGTGTTTCAGTTGCTCCACACTTTCTTGTCAAAGCTTGATATTGCCTTTATAATTATAGCAATTTTGATGAATGTAACTAGTATCTTAGTGTGGTTTTAATTTGTATCCATTGAAATATTCAGATATTTTCTTTATTGCCAATATGATGATTTCCAAATATTAAGTTGACTTCCAAATATAAAACTAACTCTATACTTGTGACAAAACTCCATTTATTAATGATCTATTTTACTTTTTTATGTATTACTGAATTCAATTTTGATAAGGATTTTCATGGTCCCAATGACTTGGGAGGTTGAGGAAGGACAATGGCAACTTTGAGGCCAGCCTCAACAACTTAGTAAGATACCATCTCAAAATAAAATTAAAATAGTGTCTGGGGAATACAACTCAGTGGTAGAGTGACCCTGGGTTCAACACAAAAAAAATGTTTTTTCACACTTTTGTTAAAGACTTTCCATACTTAGACTGTACCATATTTGTCTAGTTTTGATTTCTCGATAAATCTGGCCTCTTAAATGAACAGGAATGGGTTCTCTCTTATGGTGCAGTCATGAAAGAGTAGTAGCAATGACAAGAAGGGCCTGACTTGTTCTTTATAGCCAAATAAGGTTATTCAGATGCACTCTTTTTACTTTTCTGAATTTTGTTAATATGTGTCTTTAGAGAAAGAACATCTTCATTTCATCCAAGTTACTGAATTTATTGGCATAAAATTGCTTTAATACCCATATTGTCAACTTAATTTTTTTTCAAGATCTCTACTGATAGCTCCTTTTAGACTTCTGATATTGCTAATTCATTTGTCCCTCTTTTTTTGCTTTATTAGTTTAACTAGAATTTTTTCAAATTTCTTGATCTTGTAAAGAACCAATTTTGTTTCATTGGTGTTCTCTATTATGTGTCCATTTTATATTACCTTGGTTTCAGTTATTACCTTTATTTCTTTGGGTTTAAATTGCTCCTCTTTTTCTAACTATCTTTGGGTCATTGATTTTAGACTTTTTCTTTCTTTCTTTCCTTCTTTTTTTTTTTTTTGTAGTTGTAAATGCTCAGAATGCCTTTATTTTGTTTATTTTTTGGGTTTATTTTTATGTGGTGCTGAGGATCAAACCCAGTGCCTCATGTATGCTAGGCAAGCACTCTGCCACTGAGCTACAGCCCCAGCCAGACATTTTTTCTTTTCTAGTATACTCCTTTAAAAGATTTAATTTCCTGGCTTAGTTTCATCCTGTAAATTTTGATAGTTTTCTTTCTTTATTATTCAGTATAAAATATTTTCTAACTTCCTTTGTCTGTAATTTTCTGACCTATACGTTAATGAGAGAAGTAGGATTTAATTCCCAAATGATGGCACATTTTACAGATTTTTGAATATTCATTTTAAATTTATTTATTTTTTGGTCCGAGCACATAGTCTGTGTGATTTCAAACTTTTTAAGCCTGTTGATATTTTTGTTTTGTTTTTTAGGCCTACAAATGGTTTATCTTACTTAATAGTGCAAGTGCACTGATAAATAATGTGTTATCTACCTTATTGGGTGGAGTGTTCTATAAAAGTCAATGAAGTCCAGCTGGTTAATAGTTTTGTTCAAATATTCCATGTACTTTCTGGTTAATTTTTTTCCTCCTATTTACACTCACAATGAGAGAAGAAGGAGTGAGGAGAGTTGAAATCTTCCTCTATTATGGATTTATCTGGTTCCTTTATTTATCTCAATCTTTATTCCACATATATAATGTTTTTAATTAAGGTAACATGCACATTTAGGATTGTTACATTGCTGTAAGAAATTGACTCTTTCAGCATTAGGAAATGTCCACTTGATCCTGAATAATAATTCTTGACCTCAGTTCTGTTATGCATGATAGGTATACAATCCCTCCAGCTTTCTTATGATAAATATTGATGTACTATTATGTTTTTCTAGCTTTATTTTTACCTGAACTGTTTCTTTAAAGTACACTACTTGAATAAAGCATATAATTAGTTTTTGCTTTTTTATTCAGTCTGTAAATCTTTCTCTACAAACTAGAGTGTTTAAAACATTTTCATTCAATTGTGTTATTAGTTGAGTAGCTTCACAACTACCATCTTGCCATTGGTTCTTTGTGGATCCCATGTGTTTTGTTCCTCCATCACTTTCTCCTTGCCATTGGTTGATTGATTTAGTACTGTTTAGAATTAAAGATGTAATCTCCACTATTATCTTATAGCTATGATTCATTGTTATATTTTCCATAATTTTCTCTAGGGTACACAATGGACTTCCATAACGTATCGCCATCTCCACTCAAATAATATCACATTTTCTGTAGGATACAAGCAACTTACAGGGATACACTTTGCTTTCCTCTTCCCATACTTTCTGCTACCATTGTTACACATTTTTCTTCAGTATCTGTTCAATGTTTCTTTGGATAGTCAATGATTTTTTTAAATTATTGGTTGTTCAAAACATTACAAAGCTCTTGACATATCATATTTCATACATTTGATTCAAGCAGATAATGAACTCCCATTTTTACCCCGTATACATATTGCAGATTCACATTGGTTACACATCTACTTTTTACATACTACCATACTAGTGTCTGTTGTATTCTGCTGCCTTTCCTATCCTCTACTATCCCCCCTCCCCTCCCCTCCCCTCCCATCTTCTCTCTCTACCCCATCTACTGTAATTCATTTCTCTCTCTTGTTTTTTCCCCTTTCCCCTCACTTCCTCTTATATGTAATTTTGTATAACAATGAGGGTTTCCTTCCTTTACCATGCAATTTCCCTTCTCTCTCTCTTTCCCTCCCACCTCTCATCCCTGTTTAATGTTAATCTTCTTCTCATGCTCTTCCCCCCTATTCTGTTCTTAGTGCTCTCCTTATATCAAAGATGACATTTGGCATTTGTTTTTTAGGGATTGGCTAGCTTCACTTAGCATAATCTGCTCTAGTGCCATCCATTTCCCTGCAAATTCCATGATTTTGTCATTTTTTAGTGCAGAGTAATACTCCATTGTGTACAAATGCCACATTTTTTTTTATCCATTCATCTACTGAAGGGCATCTAGGTTGGTTCCACAGTCTAGCTATTGTGAATTGTGCTGCTATGAACATCGTTGTAGCAGTATCCCTATAGTACGCTCTTTTAAGGTCTTCAGGGAATAGTCCAAGAAGGGGAATAGCTGGGTCAAATGGCGGTTCCATTCCCAGCTTTCCAAGGAATCTCCATACTGCTTTCCAAATTGGCTGCACCAATTTGCAGCCGCACCAGCAATGTACAAGTGTACCCTTTTCCCCACATCCTCGCCAGCACTTGTTGTTGTTTGACTTCATAATGGCTGCCAATCTTACTGGAGTGAGATGGTATCTTAGGGTGGTTTTGATTTGCATTTCTCTGACTGCTAGAGATGGTGAGCTGAAGGATAGCATCTTCAACAAATGGTGCTGGGAAAACTGGAAATCCATATGCAACAAAATGAAACTGAATCCCCTTCTCTCGCCATGCACAAAAGTTAACTCAAAATGGATCAAGGAGAGTCTGTGTCTGATAGAAGAAAAAGTTGGCTACGATCTACATATTGTGGGGTCGGGCTCCAAATTTCTTAATAGGACACCCATAGCACAAGAGTTAATAACAAGAATCAACAAATGGGACTTACTTAAACTAAAAAGTTTTTTCTCATCAAGAGAAACAATAAGAGAGGTAAACAGGGAGCCTACATCCTGGGAACAAATTTTTACTCCTCACACTTCAGATAGAGCCCTAATATCCAGAGTATACAAAGTCAATGATTTTTAAAAGAAGTTTTTTTTAAATGCAAATATTCTTTTATGTCTACCCATCTATTGACTATTTCTGACACTCTTCATTCCTTTGTGTCAATTCAGGTTGTCATCTTTTTTTTTTTTCAAGTCCCAAACATTCTTTGTAGGCAGGTCTTCTGGCAAAGAAAGAGAGAAAAGGAAAAGCAAATTTCTAACCCATTGTTTTTTTCCAAAAAGGTCTTTACTTCATTGTTATTTTAAAAAATATTTTTACTGCATGTGAAATTCTAGCTTGAAGTTATTTTTCTTTCAGCTCTCTAATCATTGGTTCATATTTTTAGAGATATCATGTTTCTGATGTGAAATCCTGAGCTTGTAAGGGTAAAAGAAATTGAAGTTAAAGTGTAAAAGTTAAAGTGTAAAAGACCGGGCATTGTAAAGTTTCTAAGCTGCAAGGCCTGAGTTAAAATGTAAAGGACTAGGTATTGTTAAGTTCCTATGCTACATGCAAAACCTGAAATTCCTGTAGCTGTTAAGACAATGCTTGGAACCGCCCAGTAAATATTTCTGCTGACCGTCTGGTTGTTTAATAACTTAAGGGCTCTGTGTGGTCTTGCATGCAGGCATCGCAGGGCCTAAACTAATCAGTTTGAATGTGTACCCCGCTTTAGAACTGACCTATCACCCCCGCCTGACCTGTTCCCGCCAATGTATGTACTAATCAAGTCTAAGAATTGTTGTTTGACTTTCCCGCGGTGTATGATGATTTGTTAAAGGAGACTGTGATGTATGTAAAGTCCCGCCCTCCCCAAAAAGTGTACTTAAGCATTGCACAACCCCTGCTCTGGGCTCTGGGCTGCTCTCATTTCTTGGGTGGGCACGGAGCCCCAGCATGCTGGAATGGATCCCCAATAAATAAATCCCCTTCTGCCAATTGCATGAGTAGTCTCTTGGTGGTCTCTCCCTCCGACGCTTCGCCAGACTCTTACAAGCTCACTCTTGTATTGGTTCCTCTGTGTATAAGGGCTCATTAACTTTCTGTCTGATCTAAAGGTAAATTCTTTATTTTGGTTTTTCAGCAATTTGATCATGATGCATTACGAAATCATTTTCTTTGTGTTTTTCATATTTGAGCTGCTTGGATCTGTGGGTTTATAGTTTTCATCAAATTTGAAAAATTCTGTAACATTTTGTCTTCTTTTTTTTTTTCTGTCACGCCTCTTTCTTTCTTCAGGAACTTAAATTGCTAATAACCTGAAGGTCAGGGAGGCACAATTGTTTACTTTTTTTTTCTTTCTCAATTTCCTTTCAGTTAAGTAGTTTCTATTGCCTATTATTAAACTCATTGACTTTCTTCTGCAATGTCTTACTTTGTGAAGTCTTCATGCTAAATACTATCTTTTTCACATGTATAAGATCTATTTTGATCTTCCTCTTCCATCATTTATCCTCATCATGTTGGTATTTTTTTCTTTCAATTTTGAGCTTCTTCTTAATACCTATTGAAGTCCTTGTCTGAGCACTCCATTATTTCTCTCATTTCAAATCTTTTACTATTGGCTTAGTTTTCTCCAAATCATATTTTCCTTCTTAGTCACATGCCTGGTATTTTTTTTAAGTTGTTGATGGACCTTTATTTTACTCATTTACTTATGTGCAGTGCTGACAAATTGAACCCAGTGTCTCACACATGCTAGGCAAGTGCTCTACCACTGAGCCACAACCCCAGCCCCTCCTGGTACATTTTACTGGATGCTAAGCATTATAGTGTAAAATGGATGAATGTCTCGATTGGTTTATTTTCAGGAGTTTGAAGAAGTAGGTGACTTGTGGGTCGGTTTCCTTTTTTGAAGGTTGTTTTTAAACTTTGTAAGAACGATTTGTAAGTCTTTAATCTAGGGATATTTGAGCTCCAGAAGTAAGGCCTAATCCCTTTGCAGTCCTATGAAATGCCTTGGACATTCAACAGGTTTATTTATTCTGGGTAGCTATAATTTAAAGGGCTACCAGACCTTAGTGAGCTGTTTTCTAACTTCATGGAGTTTACGAAGTATTTGAAAACAGAATCAAGAGTTTCCATACAGATTATTTTTCCTATGAATTCCCTCTGTATTTCAAAGTTCTAGGTCCTCAGAATCATAGAACTCTAGTCTCTACTTCCTTAACACACTGAAATCTCCATGCTGTGCTTAAAAGTCACCCTCCCTGCAACACTTTCTAGAAAGTTCCTCTAGGTAGAAAGCCAAGTGTATTGGTCAGTTTTCTGTTATTATAACAAAATGCCTGAGACTGGTTACCTTTATAAATAAAATAAGCTTATTTAGTTCACAATTCTGGATGTTCAAGGGCATGGTGGCAGCACCAGCTCGGCTATGGCAAGGACCATGGTGACATCACAATGATGGAAGTACACATGAGAGGGGGTGACCACATAGCAAGAAGAAAGCCAAAGCACAGGGAGAGGCTGGTCTTATAACTTCTCAGTGGGTTCCACCTCTTAGAAGCCCTACCACCTCTCACTTAAGCCACACTGGGACAGTGCCTCCTACATCTAATTGAGTGGGACAGACTTAAACTGTAGCACCAAGAGGACCTATGAAATACTTTATTCGATCTCCTCAGAGATCATAAACCTGTGTTGCGAATGTCCAGCATCCAAAAACTAAAGCTTCTTGTGCCTTGTCAAATTTCCAAATTGTTTATGGAGAGAGGAGAAACCCAGTATCAGACATTTCTATCATGGTGAAAAAGGAAGTTTAGGGCCTGCTTTACTATACTTTAGACGTGTGTTTTCCTACAGTAGATTTGCAAGGAGGCAGCCCTCACAAAATTTCCCAGCGAAAGACTGATTCACTTTGCTATGGAAAGAAGAAAGATCAGGGGAAGCTCTGCAGATCTCTCTGGAGAGGCCAATACAGTGGACATGCAGTATGATAAGAGGAATTCCAAAAGGGTCAGAAAGGAGCTGAGTTTCCATGGGGTTCAATGTTATCATTTACCAAAGAGGAAACCACAGTTCACAAAAGAAATTTGATTGGCTCATTGACACAGAAATAATTAGTGTCAGGGTTCTAAATCTCTGTCCATGTTTAGATATTGCCATCTTCAGTGGAGGTGGAGTGTGATCCTTAACAAGAACTCAAATTAGTTTTATCCTAGGAAATATCTGAGGAAACTGCTCCACAAAGACATCTGTCTTAGTTATATGTCAGTCCATGCTTTGAAACTATAGGAAGGCCACTAAAACCCTATTCCCAGGAATAGCTTGGTAGCTCTCTATAAATTGAGTCTAGGAAGATAAGACATAGATTTTTTTTTTTTCTGTAGAGGGTCCAAATGTATGTCCCAGAAGAGTAATTCATAACTAAAAACATGTACCATCCTTTTCTGACCCTTAAATAGTTCATGTCCTTCTGAAGTCCCTACCCATGACCCATTTGCTTACCAGCAGCGGAGAGTCTCAGAATCATCACCAAGCTGGTTGTGTGGATATTACCTCCAATGCTCGGGATTGACAGAGACTGGATTTTGCAGGAAGAATCCTGCACAAAGTATATTCCATAGTTATGATAGGCCTAATATGATTTTAGTCTCACTTAGTTTCTCAATGAAAATTTAGATTTTTATTTGTCTGTCAATGTATGTTTGGGTGACTTGATAGCAAAGTAATATAATTCTGTAAATTCAAAGACAAAGATTAAAAGTTGTATGATCCTAAACTGTGCCTTCTACCTTCAATGTTGGGACACAGAATTATTCATTCACTTGCCACCCTCCCTGGGCATTTGTCTAGAGGGAAAGCTGGTAGACCTCCAGGTTAGGAGATGTAGTAGACCAGGTGCCAGCCTATGCCCTGCAACTGGAAGTCAGGCTGCACTGGGGTAGTTTGATTTGTTTTTGAGTAAAAAGGAAAAAAAAATAAGTTTAAAAAAGGGACAATGGGAAAAGTAGGATGTTTTTTCCTTTCACAGTATTGAATACATTTTGATCTTTCTTGACTCTTTCTTATTTACCATCAATTAAAACAGTTAGTTGACAAAACTTTTCCATCCAGAACCTGTGACCTGCTCTCCCCTATCTTCTAACCCATGCCTCCTTCATCTTTTCCCTGGACACTTGTGATATCTGCTGACCTTTATTATTTTCATTCTGCAATCTAACCTCAATATTGCTGCTGAAAGTTAACTTGTCAAGTCTGCTCAAAAATTCCGAATGAATTCCCATTGTTTGTGAGATAGTATCTAAACCTCATTCTAAGTCCTTCAAAATCTTCATCTCATATCATTGCCTCTAGCTCAACCCTGCTGTAGCTTTAAATGCCTTTCCCAATGTGTCCTTCACAGTACTTCACTCTGATCTTTATTCATACTACCCCCACTGTCCATAAAGCCCTTTCTCCATTTCATAAGATTCTATATATTTCCAAGGTCCTCTTGACTCACATTTCCTCAATGAGCCCTGCCACAACTTCCCCCCCCAAAAAAAGGATTCTTTATGTGAACTCCCGTAACTTCTGAACCACCAGGAGAGCACTCTCCTCTGAGTTAGTGTTCAAAAAATAGACCTGCTGGCCCACTATTTATCTTTGTTGCTCTACCATCTAGTACATAGGAAGTGCTTAGTAAAGTCTATTTAAATCAATCAAATTATCTAAGCATTTAGAATTAAGACAGGTCATAATCTATTTGTAGTCATGTGATTGACATCTAATGATAATATGTGATTGACACTGAGAATCCATACAAATATATCAGATTAAAGAATAATTTTGAAAGTACTTTAGTGGTATAGTTAATCGGGGTACTATGCAGGTGAGTTCAAGGGTACATAGAGTTGATGCTTTTCTTTAAATGGAATTATTATTAAGATATTGTCCTGGGAATGACTGAAGAAATCACCTAATCCTCTTAGGACAAGTCGATTTCAACTTTCGTGCTTACTCTAGTTATCTGGTGGAGGCTGCCTAGAGCATCGTATTAGAGATTCTATGGTCATGAACAGAGAACAAAAGTGCTGTGACATGGAAGTAATGTTTAACACATGTATTTAAGAGAGAGGACAGGGAAAAAAAATCCCTAATGGATAGCAGCCCCCAAAAGTTAAGGGTGTGAGCAGAGATCAGAGAGGAAGATAATTTGCTCAGATCCACTGGTTGTCCCAGAGCCAACTTGAAATTCACAACCACCTCCACATTGTACGTGGCAGTGCCTGGTGCAAGCCACGCTACTTGACATCCCAGCCCACAGCTAACAACTCTTAAGTTTCTTGACTAACATCATTTCCGCCAGCACCACACTGTGATTTTGAAACTCCCTTTTTGCTACTCCAGATTTTTTTCACTGCCACCTCTGCTTTGATACTGAAAGGACTTTATAAACTGTGCTCTCAGCGCAAAGCTGCCATATAGAAAGAATAGACTTTCTACCGCTCTATTTAGGATACAAAAAAAAAA
Source organism: Marmota flaviventris (assembly GCF_047511675.1). Taxonomy (NCBI): domain Eukaryota; kingdom Metazoa; phylum Chordata; class Mammalia; order Rodentia; family Sciuridae; genus Marmota; species Marmota flaviventris. Next base: position 73,958,107 of record NC_092512.1, read on the forward strand.
ATGTTCCAACATTCCATCCAAAAATAAAACAAAACCCTTCCAGCTACATCAATCTCTCTTCTTGCTCTCACAACAAAGCTCCAAAAAGAGGACTTCAAGCTCATTGTTGTCAGCTTCCTCTCCCCCAACAGTGAGGACTGGCCATACATTTTGTACCCTGTTTCTCTCCAAGACCTCCAATTACCATCTTGTTGCTTAACCCAAAGAATACCCTTCAGGCTTTATCTTTGCAACATAGATGTTAATTGGGTTCACTTTTCCCTTGGAGATATAGATCAAATTGCCTCTAACTATACCCCACCCACACAGGGAAGTGAGAATATAAAACACTCCCCAGTTTTTCCATGGTAACCCCAAGTTTGAATCCATGGCTTTGCTCTGCTAGTTCTGCACTAAATTATTTTGCAACCCACACGTGTTGTTCCACCGCACAACAATCCATACTTGACATTTAATTCTTTGTCATTATTTATACAACTTGCATTATTTATACACTCCTACAGGTCTGTATGTGGACAGCAGTTTTTACTGAGAGTTTAGCAAAAACAGAAGAGGTGGGTTACACGGAAGTAAAGCAAATGACTTGAAATGTGATGTTAATCATCCCTTGTGGAAGTTTTTCAGCCTCTCCACCTCTCAGTCCTCCCACTTGGTGTTTAGCATCAAGACTTCTCACGGGCTCCTCTCTCTTCCTTCCCCTTCAAACTCTGCCTTTTACCACATTTCTACGTTTATCCTGGTCTCATCTCTTCTCTGAGGATACTGTACTAGTCATTTTTTCTGTAACTGCACAAAATATCTGAGATAAATTAACTTAAAAAGAGGAAAGGTTTATTTTGGCTCATCGTTTTGGAGGTTTCACTTCATGACCGATTAGCTCTACTGTTTGGGGCTTGTGGTGACACAGTACATCATGGTAGGAGCACATGGGAGAAAGCCCATTCACCTCATGTCTCTGTGTGAAAAAGAGAGAGAGGAAGGGGCTGGGTTCCCATTATCCTCTTCTAGAGTAAACTGTAATGACCTAAGGCTTCCCATCAGAGACCACCTCTTAAAAGTTTCATTACTTCCTAATAGTGCCTGACTAGAGATCCAGGGTTAACTATTGCAGATACCAAATTCTTCTCATTCTATTAGATGAAGTCATTTGGGACTTTCCAAGTCTTACTCCCAAACACTCGTCTCGGCCTGCCTAATGACACATAGCAAGCTTGGGCTGGCAGAACCAAAAGTCTGGCGAGGTCTGCTAATCTGAATCAAGTTCTATTTCAAAGACAATTGGGGTTTACCACATTTTTTTTTCCTTTACTACATTTAACTTCTCCATGGCTGACATTAATTGACCTTTTGACTATTTCTTCTCTGAAATAATTTTGTTTCCTGGGTACCACTCTTTCCTGATTTCCATCCTAATTCTCTACTATTTCTCTAATATGAAGGCTTTTAGTGCATGTTTTTAAAAAAGCTGTTTCTTACCTTGCCCACGAGTTCTCAACTGCCCCAGAGCAGTTCTGACCAATAGTAATATAATGCATGCAACATATATAATTTATATAAATTTCTACCAATCTCATTATAAAAACTGAAAACAGAAGTAAAATTCATTTTAACAATATGTATTTTAACCCAAGATACCCAAAGTATTATCATTCATGCTATAATCAGACTCAAACTTCTTTATTGCTATATTTTGTTTTCTAAACAAAATCTTCAAAATCCAATGTGTGTATTTAAAACACATCTCAATGTAGATGCTAATTTTTTAATCAAAATAATTTATTTGCATTTGGATTTTATAAGCTTTGCAGTCAAACAGTAGATTTACATACCTGAAAAGTTCAAACCATAAGTTTTCCAATACCTAAATGAATACTGCAAATCATTATCTTTTCATATTTGTGTTCATGTTGATAATATTGGTTTATCATTTTTTCAAAGAAATAGATATGACTGTGAAGCAAAAGCATAACTGTTCTTGTTTAATAAATTGCTAACACTTGTATCAACTCAATACTATTGACATCAAATTTAAAGGAGCACTGTGTAAACTGAAAACCACTCTCTATATTTCCCCATATTAGCAAAACATTCTTTGATCTTTCTAGGGCTTCTTGTAGCTAATTTACATAATTCTGTCCACTACAATTAAAATTTTCTGCATCTCGATTCATGTTTAAAAATGTGTAAAATCTATCCTTTGGTTTGTGTTATAGAAAGTTTCAGTTTCAACATGAATTCTCATACCTCTCTTGATTAAGTGTAAATAAAGCTTTCCCTTCTTTGGACTTCAAATTTAGCTCATTTACATACAGTATGATGTCAGTGAAAAAAATGCAAATCACACTGACATATTTTGGGGTTTGATTATGTGGCAAGCATTTTATTTTTTTGTGGTTACCATGTACTTGAAATGTGATTACTGAGACTGTATAAAATATTTCTCTGATAAACACAACTGTATTCTTTGGGCAAAAAATACATTTTATAAGCATCACAACATTTAATACATCATCATTTTACTGTAGAGAGCATCATAGGCATGTGTATCATTTCTAATTATTATCAAAGAATTGATTCAGTTGGAATTATTTTTTTCTATGCATTTCTATAACACTATGATGTATTTATTTGAATGTTTTACATGTGGAGTATAAATTATAGTGATAACTATATACATCAAAATTGGTAATTAAAGTATTTTTAGTTACGACATAATAAAATCACTGTTCTAATTTGTGTATTTACCCTTTAACCCATTTGACTATTAGCTCATACGCTTGACAAAGACCTAAAACAAAGCCTAAGGGAGGCTCCTTGCAGTCCTCAGCTTGTGTGTGTGGGGGGCTACGCCTGGGCCTCCCTCTCCTGGTAGAACGTAGCTGAATATCCTGTTGAATGGTTCACCCTTGATATCTGACCTCATCAACAGGTTATTACCCTGGTCTGCCTTCAGCAAAAGTCCTAGCATTTCAGTTTAACTAGAAATCCCTTAGATTTGATGTTTCTTCCTGGTAATTTTCCATCTACTGCTCACTCCCTACTCCTTGGTTATAAATTCTTATTTGTCTCTATCAGAGTACATTCTTTAACCTCTACAGCAAGACCCCATTTCTCCACGGACTTCCTGTAAATGAAATCTGCTTTATTATCTTCAACAAGTATTTGGCTAATATTTTTCTTTAGCAGGGTATGAGAACGGTATTTTTTCTGTTTTGTACTCCCAGAGCCTGGCATAGTATACAGCACATAATAGTTGTTCTATTTGAATTTGGTGATTGAATAGTCAGCGCCTGCCATGCGCCAATTTCCCTCCAATTCTCTCATCTGGCTGACATGCATTAGACATCTAAATTCATCCCTTTATGTAACATCCAGGAACAAAAGGCTTTAATAAGACAATGCTTAAAAGTAATTCTAAATACTTTCTCTGTGTAGGTCTCAAAACTTTGGTAGTTCAAATATTCAAAATGCTATTTATACGAAGATCAGAAAAGGGTTGTCTTTGATTACAGACTTTATAAATGTTGTTGTGTAGATGATCCCATAAAAACTAAACATATACTTTACTGTTTGTTAGGTTAAACATACACACACACACACTTTAAAAGTGAGACTTGGATTAAGTAGCTTGCATATTTTGATCAAGGATAAATTATCAATTCTAGTTTTCAAGAATACCAGTTGTTATCTTCTGAGATCATTGTAGAGAGAAAAAAAAATCATGGAAATTCTTAGGACAGGGCTGCCATGGTATAGCCCCAGCATACCATAGCAATTTGTATTATGAATAATAGTAATAAGAAAAAAATGTTGCAGCTGGTGTGTTTGATTGTAAGCATCAGAAATAGGTTCTGACTAACTTAAGCGAAAAAGAGGGGTGGGGAAGGAGTAGAATAATTGAAAAATTATAAAGCAACAAAGAACAGAGATTGAATCAAGAAAAACAGGATGCAAGGCAGCTCTGGGAACCTAAATTTCATAAATTTTTAAAAGAAGTTTCTTTGGGCTGCCACAATCAGAATGATTCAGCCCTGTTAATCTTTCTACTGGTTTAGATGTTCAGATTCCAAATTTCTAGAAGATAGCCTGATTGGCCTAGCACAGATTTTGAACCAATCCTTTGGCAAGGTGGAAGTGAGCTTAAAGCCATTCTTCTAAGAATATATTCAAGAAGGTTTGGATTATTCCTCAAAGTAAAACTGGAATGCTATTAGGAAAAGAAGGAATATGGCTGGGCACAGTGGCACATGCCTATAATCCCAGCTACTCAGGAGGCTGAGGCAGGAGGACTGCATGTTGGAGGACAGGCTGGGCAATTCAGAGACCCTGTCTAAAAATAAAAAATAAAATGGTCTGGTGATATAGCTCAACAGTGGAGCCTTTGACTAGCATGCATTAGGCCTTGGGTTTAATCCCCGGTACTACAGAAAAATACAAAAACTAACAACAAAAAAAAAAAAAACACAAGGAGATTGGAATTCTTTGTAAGTGAAAATAGCAGATGTTCTCCACACATAATTTTATCATAAGCTATAAATTACACAGGCTTTGCAGTGTTTACCCAGGATATAGATAAACTTCTTGATATATTGTAGTTCCTTCTTATGAAGCACAAATAAAACACGTGGAAAGCAGCCAACCAAGGATATGGCTGAGATAAGGTTTCGTATTATGGTTGAGCCGGGAGGGGTGGTTTGCCCACAGCAATCTCCAACATTTGCACCTGTAAGAAACTCAGAATTATGATGAAGGGCGGGCCTGGTCTGCAAAGGGAAGACCCACGCATTGAACTCTCAAGTACAACAGGAAACTAGAGAATAAGCAGCCATTAAAGAGTGGAAACAAGGCAAAGTTTGAGAATCACAGCATCTAATTCAGAGTTGAAGCTAAGAGTAACAGTGAGACCATGTGTCTTGTTTTTCTAGCTCCCATAGCAGTTCCAACAGCCAGAGATGGATGTTTCAAGGGATCATGCAGAGAAGTTTTATAGGGCTAGAGAGACATCAATTTCTACTGCTCCAAACAGAAATCTACAAATACTTGACCACATGTAGCTGCTGAATTGCTTCTGTTCTGACTTTGCCCAGATTTTTTATGTCTTTCACCAGTGAATATCTCAATAGTCTTTAGATTAGTGTTTTCCAAATGCCAGTCTGTAGACCAGGGCAATGTTTTCACTGATCTGTTGTTCAATTTAAAAATAGAGAAAGAAAAGTTAACTTTTCAGAAGTGAGATTTTTTCATAAAAACTAAATAATATTCTCTTTTATGCATGTGTGTGCTGTTTGAACTTGGTACCTTGTGCATGCTAAATAACTCTCCACCATTAAACTATGCCTTTGGCCCCTAAATATGTTCAATTTAAAGGGCCTTTTCTTATTCTAAAATTATGTCCTTCTTACACATTTTTATTTTAAAATATCCTTTTATGAAAAATTTAAAAAATAATGAAAATGGATGGTAGTTTTTAAAAATATGTTTTCTTGACACGATAAATATTGGGAATTTCGTATTTATTTTCTCTAATGTTAGTCTGTAAAATATAAAATCTGGGAGCCAGAATTCTAAATGCCCATAAGACTCCCACCGATTACTTCTCAAGTGGGTCTGCAAAGGAAAAGATGCTTCCAACACGAGGACAGAGGAGGATGAGAACTAAGTTCAAATCCTGCTTCTCTCTTCCTAGCCTCTGACCTGGGATAGTGCTCCCATTTTATCTGAAAAGTAGCAATAGTTATTGTATCTACTTCATAATTTGTGTGTGTGTGTGTGTGTGTGTGTGTGTGTGAAATTCACAATAAATGTTTATTCAAACAATGACATCTTTCTGGAATTAATTTCAGGTAATATTTTTGTCTCTCAAATGATAATTAATCTGAATTCATACTTTAAGGAATGGTTCTTTTCAACCAAATTTCTATATCTCAAACTACTATCCATCCTTGGTTTATACCTAAAGGACTTAAAAACAGCATACTACAGGGACACAGCCACATCAATGTTTATAGCTGCACGATTCACGATAGCTAAATTGTGGAACCAACCTAGATGCCCTTCAATGGATGAATGGGTAAAGAAAATGTGCTATATATACACAATGAAATATTACTGAGCATTAAAGATAATAAAATCATGGCATTTGCAGGTAAATGGATGGAGTCTGAGAATGTAATGCTAAGTGAAGTTAGCCAATCCCCAAAAAAACAAAGACCATATGTTTTCTCAGATATTTGGATACTGATTCATAATGGGGGAGCATGGGAGGAATGGAGGAACTTTGGATAGGGCAAAGGGGAGGGAGGGAAAGAGGGGCGGCAGGGGGGTAGGAGAGATGGTGGAATGAGATGGACATCATTACTCTAAGTACTTGTATGAAGACATGAATGGTGTGACTATTTTGTGTACAACCAGTGGAATAAAAAATTATGCTCTATATGTGTACAATGAATTAAAATGCATTCTGATGTCATGTATAACAAATTAAAATAAATAAATAAATTTAAATAAAAAATACTATCCAAATAATGATGGACTAAAAACATAAAAGGCATGCTGATATATACTGGCCACCTGTCCTTTGACAATAGTGTCTCTATATTTGAAGGGTGTCTGACTTTCCCAATGTGGTGGATCAAATCCTTGCCTGATATTTGGTACCAGGTATTAATTACCAGGGAGAGTGATTTGAAAAGGTTCCTGTCTTCACTAAACAATTGTTTTAAATGCTTGGAAACTTTTGATCTATGGGATCACATACTCTTCATGGTGACAGTAACTCTCCCATCAGGTCAGGTTTTAGGGTATTACTAATTAACTTTTATTCCCTGTGGCTTCAACACCATGTGTTTGAAGAACTCAACTAGGATTCGAGAGGACGTATGTAGGTCTGTCTTTAACTGTTTAAGACAAGCCATCTACCTTTAAAAGTTCCAACATTTCCGTGGGTGTGGCAGGAAGAATCTATGACAAATTTTGAGTTTGTTTTTGTATGTGTAAGGTTTAAGGTGGGGTTCTTTTGCTGGAAAACTATCCTCTCTCCCTGAATTGCTTTTAAACCTCTGTGCAAAATCAGTTGATTATACTGTGTAGGGTTATTTCTGGGTTCTGTATTCTGTTCTGTTGATCTGCATGTCTATCTCTCTTCTAATAACCACATAGTTTGGATTACTGTAAGTGTTGAAGTTAGGTAGAAATTTCTGATTTCTCCATGTTTCTTACCCAAAGTTCATCCAGCTATTCTGCTTCTTTTGCCTTTTCATAGACATTTTACAAAAATCATCTGTATCAACAAAGAAAAGGGATTTGTACCAAAAAAGAAAATCCTCTTGCTGGGATTTTTTTTTTTTCTTTTAGTAATTGTAGCACATGTAAATATTAGTTTAGGGAGAACTGACATCTTTTGCTGAGTCTTTTCAACTGTAGGTTCAGTTTTCTCATTCAGTTTGAGATAACCCTGGTTCTTGATATAACAAGTAACATTTAATTGAAATTGAAAAGCCAAGGTTCGTCGTCGGAGATTAAAATGCACACACACAGATAGCAGTGACAAAGATGAAGCACTTTACTGCAAGCTGGTTCTAGCTTATATAGAAAGTGAGAGTCAGTTATCTTAAACCAGGAAGCTCCTGGGGCCAATCATAGTAAAGGTCAGGTCATCACCTACGGTGCACACACGTCCGCCCTGCATAAGATTCATGGGGGGCACGAACTTTCCATGAGTTCGGAAGATGGGAGGGCCAATTAGAAGGTCTTCAAAACAACTTGTTATCCGCCCACTGGCAACTTGCCCGCCACCATGTTGCATTAGGGGCTCCTTATCTGAAAGGCCCGGGGAGTTCTAGCCACCCACTGGCAATTTGCCTGCCGCCATGTTTGAAAGGCCCGGGAGTTCTCAGGGAGACTCCCAACAGAAATCTAGCCATTTTGCAATTAATTTTTTGCTAGCACATTATAATTATACATAATATTGGGATTCCTTGTGATTTCTTTGCACATGCACATAATTTGGTCAGTTCCATTTCCCAGAACCTCCCCCTTTCTAATCCCTCCTTCTCTCCTGGCTCCCCATCCTCTACCTCTCTACTCTTCTGGTCTCACTTTATTTTCCCCCCTTCTTTTTTCTCTTTAGCTTCCACTTATAAGAGAAAACATATAGCCTTTGACTTTCTGAGTCTGATTCATTTTATTCAATATATGTTCTCCAGTCCCATCCATTTTCCTGCAAATGATATAATTTTGTTCTTCTTTATGGCTGAGTAAAAGTCCATTGTGTATCTACACCACATTTTCTCTATTCATTCATATCTTTATAGGCACCTAGCCTGTTCCATAACTTAGCTATTGTGAGTTGTACTGCTATCAACAGAGAAACCTGGCCATTTTGAAGGAGGTGTTGTAAGACTCTGGATCTTATTTGAATGTTGTGTTTTAACAGGCCTCTTCTGATAATTCTCCTACCTCATTAAAGCCAGGTGTGGTTCCAAGTCCAGGTTCTCCTCTCTGCCTCCATTGACTGGGAAGGGACTGCTGCTCCTTGTTAAAACTTATGGGCTGAGAGAATTTGTACCCTATAGGCATGGGCTGGTTTTACGTTGGGTAGAAGAAGGTGGAACCACTCCACTGACTCCTCTGTGTGGGGAGAGGGGTGGGAGGTGGCACTGCAGGCTTGCTCCTGTCCAGCACCGGTGGAAGCCAGGGCCCTGGCTCCTTCGGGCATCACAGGAAGTGGTCATAATGCTCCTTCCAGTGAGAGAGGAGCTCTCTGCTTCCCACTTAGCCTTTGCTGGTAGGAGTGGAGGTGAAGCCAGAATTACTTTGTTTTCTTCTATGGTATTAACGTTGCTGTTATTTTTTAAAAGTTTTCTGTCTGGCTAAGCTGTTCTTTTCCTTGTCCTGTGGCTAGAGAAGGCTGGATTTTTTTTTTTTTTTTGGGGGGGGGGCTTCTTTTGGACATGCATATTAGCATAAATAGGTCCCAACTTCTCCAGTACTCAAGTCGGGGATATACCCATGAGGCAAAAAGAAAATTCAAGGATTTACTACCACGTAGCTCCTCGTGGTGAGTTTCCAAAGTCACTGGTGGGTCTCCTTCTGCTGTCTACCCTTCAGAATCTTCTCGTTTGTTTAGATATGATAACTCCTCTGATTCTGCAGGTTCTACATCCACAGATTCACCCAACCAGGTAGAAAGTACTGGGAGAGGGCTGGGGCTGTAGCTCAGCGGTAGAGCACTTGCCTAGCATGCGTGAGCTCCTGGGTTTGATCCTCAGCACCACATAAAGTCAAATAAATAAAATAAAGTTATTGTATCCATCTACAACTACAAAAAAAAATTCTTTAAATTAAAAAAAAGAACATATTGGGAGAAAAATTGTTTCTGTATTGGACATAAACAGACTCTTTTTCCCTTGGCCTCCCCTAAACAATATAGTGTGACCATTTTTCTGCAGTATTTACATTAGTCATTATAAGTAATTTAGAAATGATTTGAAGCACATAGGAGGATGTGCATTGATTATATGCAAATACAATGCCATTTTTTAGAAGGGACTTGAGCATCTGCAGATGTTGGCATCCACAGGAGTCCTGAAAACAAGCCCCTCAAAACCAAAAGGACAGCTGAATAATATCCAGGGTTTTGAGTTGTATCACAAGAATAGAGGTAAATTCACCTTCTGAATTTTCCTGGAAGTACACCTCTTCATACTTTGTTCTTTTGACCATTCAACACTTCCCAATAAAATTTTGTATTTAGTTTTATCAATTATGCCCAATAAACATAGAATTTCTAACAAGTAGACATTTGGTTTTTATTGTTTTCATCTACTTCTCACCTGAAAATAATAATCCAAATACATTATTTCAAAAGAAGTGTTCATGAATTGAAGAGAATCTTTAAAAATATAAACACTCAAGAAAATGGTGATTTCTCTATGATTTTTTCATGGAAACTACGAGAAGCTGGAATGTCAGAGTTCTTTAGTAAGTGTAAAGAGCAATGGCTAAAGAGGCAGAGTTCTTTTCTTCATGTGTTTTGAGGAGATACAGTCATGCATTTAACAAGGACACCTTCTGAGAAATGTATTATTGTGTGATTTTTGTCATTGTATGAATCTCATAGAGTGTGTTTACGCAATCTAAGATGCTACCACATCACTATGCCATGTAATCTTAGGGAATTACTATCAAATATGTGGTCAGTCATTGACCAAAACTTTGTGTTGTGCTTGGTTGCACTTATTTCCAAAAATAGTACAGGTCTAAACTTTTCTGAATATAGATAAAAGAGCTTACTTAATGAGTTATAAAAATCCCCCTTATCAGAGCAAATCTATGACTTAAGGTTCATAAGCAGACAATATTGTATAACTTTTAATTACCTAGTTATAGGCGTGAGCCTGTTAAGCTATTATAATTTCAAAATTCAAGTCCCAGCTCTATCAAATCAAGTAAAATTTATGGCACATCAGAAATTGCCCCTTTTACATCAATTCCACAGAGTCATTCTTTTGAAATTTTCTTTTATTGTAACAACTTCCATTTTTATGCAGTACTTTCAAAGCAGATCACTGGCAGAATGCTCCTACAATAAAAATGATACTTTGTGGTTTTGCTTCATTATCGAGATCTGAAGTATTTTGCTGGCATATGTCAGCTGGCACCGTCTGGCAAGCCATGGAGAGAGCCCTGGAGAGGAATCAAAGTGTCTGACATATTTCCACTTCCTCTATACTAGGAGGAGGACCGAGCATATCCACCCTATGGTTCTCTAAGTTTGCAGAGGTGTAGAATAATATTATAGTTGTTCCATGCATCAGAGTACTTAATATTCAGAGAAACACCCTGAGAAAGATGACTTGGGTGCATGGAAAATTTTCGTGGAAAATTCCAGTTTAAGAAACTGAAGCTTCAGCCAGGCTGTCTTAAAAATATAGTACAAAGGGCTGGGGATGCAGTTCAGGGCTTGGGGTTTAGTTTGGTGGTAGAATGCTTGCCTAGCATGCAAGAGGCCCTGTGTTTAATCCCTAGCAGAGAGGGGGGGGTGCAAGGAGGAAGAGGTCAAGGAGAAAGAGAAGAAGTGGGAAGGCTGGACTTAGAAAGATTAAGATTTTTGACTTCACACAATGAATAAAGATTTTTGAAGCAGAGGAAGCTGAAAGGATGGGTCGGGTTTCAGATCTGGAAAATTACTCTCTCTATTCCCCCTAGCTAGATTTAATTATTAAAACTTATTTATTTATTTATTTATTTTTGCATTATGAGTTTTAGTACACCATTATACCATAATTTATCATATCTTTGATTATATATAAGGTATGTTGACTTCAAATTCACATCTTCATACATGTATTTTGTATAATGATGAGGGTCTCCTTTCACCATCCATGCTATTCCCCTTCTCCCTCCCTTTCCCTCCCACCCCTATTCTCTATCTAGAGGTAATCTTCCTCCCTTGCTCTCCCTCCCAACCCCACTTGAGTCACCCTCCTTATATCAGAGAAGACATTCGGCATTTGTTTTTTTGGGATTGGCTAACTTCACTTAGCATAATCTTCTCTAATGCCATCCATTTCCCTGCAAATGCCATGTTATTAAAAAAATTACAATCAGCATAGTCTATATCAGGTATTAACCTGAACATTTCTGTTATTTTCTAAAAGTTTTCTGTCTTTGATTGTGGGGATTTTAAGGACAAAAGTTCCTTCTCTGTGGCTCACCTTAAAACCGTGAAAGAACATGTGATAGAAAACACTGACAGCCTGGAGCAGTGGTGTACTCCTGTAATCTCAGCAGCTCGGGAGGCTGAGGCAGGAGGATTGAGAGTTCAAAGCCAGCCTCAGCACTGGTGAGGCACTAAGCAACTCAGTGAGACCCTGTCTCTAAATAAAATACAAAATAGGGCTGGAGATGGGGCTCAGTGGTTGAGTGCCCCTGAGTTCAATCCCCAGTACCAAAAAAAGAAGAGAGAGAAAACAACAGATGACAAAATCAGGTTTTCATGTGCACTATTTGCTCTGCTTGGAGAGTAGGTTTTCTAGCTTTAGAGCCCAAATTAAATTTCAGTGAAGGCTCTCTAAAGAGAGCCTCTGGGAAAAGTGTGGGTCAAAATGAGAGGACGGAGTACTCTGGAAAGTGGGATGAAGAATGAGACTGGATCAAACCTTTAGCTGAAAGCTAGGGACCCAAGATGATTCACCTCCCCCCTCCCCACACACACACAGGGGCAAAGACGCTGGAGGGCCAGCCAGGAATGTGGTCTATAGTAAGGGCTCTTCTGCTCCTAAATGTCACTTCCAGCCAGAGATCTAGAGACCAGTCAGCAATCAGGATTAAAGGCTCTGTGTCACCAGCAACAAGGAACCCAGAACCTGGTGAAACAGAAGAGATAGCAAGGCTCAGAATGGCACCAGAGGTCAAGAGCCCAGAGAGATGGTTCACAGAATCTGTGAAGGATCCTAGCATCAAGGAGAGCTTGTTAACAAGCCACCTGCAGCTCAGAGGTGGACTCGTGCTTCCTGTAAATACAGTCAATCAAAAAACAAACACACCAACCTAGGGCTAGAAGGTAAAGGTAAGTGTGAACACCTGAGCATGTTCGTTTCTTCCCTTCACATGTAAAATATAGTGTCCATTACAGGCTAAAAAATATTCTGGGAGCAATCAACAAATATTCTACACAGCAGCCAACAAAACAGACAGTGCTTTAGTTAGTTAAAAACATGAACTAGGCAGCTGGGGGTATAGCTCAGTGGTAGAGCACTTGCCTAGCATACACAAGGCCCTGGGTTTATCCCCAGAACCACATACTTACACATACACAATAACAACTACAACAAATAAAAAACACTATATTTTATTGGGAACATTAGATAACAAAATAATAAAGCAAAGTAGTGATAGATGCTAAAAAGAAAACTAAGAACTGCAAAATGGAGATAATGAAAGGGAAATCGCTTTAAATGATTATCATATTTGAGAGACAGCCTCTCTGGGAAGAAGAAATTCAAAGAGTAACCTCATTACAGTTAGGGAACTTGCTACGTGATGAGTGATGAGTCCATGGAAGAGGGCTCCAGGCATTCTAGAACATGCAAATGCCCTGTGGCAGAATTGAATTTGGCATGCTCAAGAAATAGAAGAAAACCAGTGTATCAAGAATAGAATGAGCAAGAAGGAAACTGAAAAGCGACGAGTTTGAAGAAAGAGGCAGCAAGCAAGTTTTGTAGGATCAAATTTAGTTAGGAGTTCTAATTTTCTTTAAAGTGACATGAGATGTCATTGGAAGATTTTTAATTATATTATTTGGGGCCTAGGGATGAAACTTAATGTTATAGCACATGCCTAGCATGAAATACACTGAGTTCAATTCCTCAACACCAAACAGAAGCATAAGAAGAAACAGGAGGAAGAGGAGGAGAGAGAATATGATGATTATTTGATTGGATTTCATTTTACGAAAACCACTGGCTGGGTATGGTGGTGCAGACCTGTAGTCCCAGCCAGTCGGGAGTCTGAGACAGTAGAACTGCTGGAGACCAAGTATTTGAGACCAGCCTGACAGCATGTCAAAACACCTGATAAAAAAAGAAAGAAAATCACTCTGGCTGTCCACTGCTACACATACTGAAGGTAGAAATGAAAGAAAATGGAGAGAATGATTAATAATCCAGACTTGGAATTATGGACTGGCATCATAGTCATAGATAGGAATAAATATTTTTAAAAATGTATTCGAGAGAATATTAATCAATCTTGCTAGTACCTTAGTTGTAAAAGGAAGCGCAGAATCCGAAATGATTCTGTTTTTTTTTTAGATAAAGAAGACAAATATGTAATAAGAATTGTAATGCATTCAGCTATTATATATATATATATATATATATATATATTAAAAAAAGACAAAGATTCTAGGCTTTCCTTTAAAATTAGAAGTCACCATGTCTACCTTGTGCAGATTTTTGCTCTCAGAACTGTTCACTGTTGTCACTTGCAGCAGAGCTACACCATGCAAATGATCAAAATCAGCATCACTTACCCAGTAGGGCTCTTGGAAACAAGTCCATTTAGCCCTCTCCAGACCCCACGGGGTTCCCCAAATGGCCTTGCTAGACCCAGCATGAAGCAGCTAATGTTATATGTGGGATGCAATTACCAACCCCAAAGCCCATCTCCTCCTCCTCAAGGGGTCGGGAGGGGAACATTCCTCAGATGTCCACAGCTGCCTAATTACCAGTACCTATTTTGTATTCTCAAATACATTCCTCTAAACACAATTTTTCAAAAATGAAATTGTTTTGAATTCCCATAATCTGTTTAAATTTATGGGAAATCATTTATTTATTTATTGCTTTTCTAAATAGAATATAAACCTAGAAAAGTAAAGCAAAACTAAAATCAATTCCATGTTAGGAAAAGAAATTCAGAATTCACACATCAAATAAGGTAAGTTGAGACCTTAATTAATGAATACTTATTGTTAAATTGGAACGTGCATATGTGTTCTGGCTTTTTGGTTGTTTTTTTTTAATATTTTTAAGTTGTTGATAGACCTTTATTTTGTTTATTTATTTACATGTGGTGCTGAGAATCGAACCCAGTGCCTCACACATGTCAGGAAAGCGCTCTACCACTGAGCCACAATCCTAGCCCATGTGTTCTGTTTTTGATGTGGAAAGCTATGCTGTGGACAGTCTGGACTCAACAGCAAGAAGTTACACATCTGTCTATACTTAGGTGTTCCTTAGAGCTTCTACCTACATAAAAGTAGTTTGGGCTCTGCTATTTTTCTTTTGCTTTCATGTCAAAATAAAGTCCATTTACCAAATGTCACTAAAAACCACTCTTTGAAAAATAAGACATAGAGAGAGAGGTACGTATGAAGAATAAGATCAGATAAACTAGCCTGAATCCTAACTCCATTGTTTTCTAGTCACTTTTGTATTACTGAACCTTTGTATTACTGAATCCTGCATTTCCTCATCCATAAAACAGGGGTAAAAATACCTACCTGTAACACTGTTGTGAGGACTAAATGAGATAACACGGGTAAGGCCCTTGGTACCTAACATGGAGAAAGGACTTAACAAATAGATGGTTGTAGGTTTGTCATAATTATAGATTCACATGAAATTGCAAAAACAGCATGAAGAAGTCCCTGGGCCCTTAATCCAGTTTCCCTCAATGACTACCTCTTACACAGTTATGGTGCAATATCAAAATCAAAACCAGGCAATTGACATGCTACAATTTGTGTGAATGTATGTATGTGTGTGTGTGTGTGTGTACAGTGCATATATATATATATATATATATATATATATGAGAAACTATATATATAATATATTAATATGAGAAACAATATGTGTATGCATAGTTTTCTCATATTATCATGTGTGCAGATTCATAGAATCATGGCTACAACCAAGACCAGAACTATTCCACTACTACAAATGTCTCCCTTCTCCCCATGAAGTCATACCGACCTCCTCCCCTGCCTTACTCTCCTAAACCTTAGCCACTATAAATTACTGCAGTGATGAGTGTCCCACCACAATAATTTCACGATTATGCTTCATATAATCAGAAAAAAAATAGTATGTGACCTTCTGAGATGGGCTTTGCTTCACTCAGCATAATGATCCATCCAAGTTGTTGCACGAATCAGTATTTTGTTCCTTTTGAGTCCTGGGTTGTGTTCCACAGTATGAATGTACCACAGTTTGTTTAACCATTCACCTATTGAAAAACATTTGATTGTTTTCAGTTTGGGGCTGTTAAAGAAGAATTATATAAATAATTATATAAATAATTATATAAATAAGAATTATATAAATAATTATATAAATAAAGAATCCTACAAAGGTTTTTGTCTGGATATAAATTTTTATTTCTTTGAGATAAACACCCAGGAGTATGTTTGCTGGATTTTGTGAAGTTCTGTCACAATTTCTCCTTATTGTTATAATCATGAGTTGCAATTTTGCAACTGTTATAATACAAGAGATTGCCAATACATTTTATCAAAGGAGAAGAAGTAGAATAGAATCCTTGGGTAGGATTGCAATTTTATGTTAATTAACTCATAAATGCTGGTTGCTCTGACAATCATACACTCTGAGAAGCTCAAAACAATAATAGCTATTTCTTGTTTATTCAGTGTCCGGCATGGGTCAGCCAGCTCTCCTGAGTGACTCTCTCTGTTCTGTGGCTTTTTCTATTGGAGATCTCCATCATCTGTCATTTTGGCTTCCAGAAGTGTGGGTGAATAGGAGAAAGGGGAGGAGAGTATAAAAAAAGATCATTTTGGATGTTTTGGAACTCAGGACTGCAAGTGGCTTTTGTCTACATACCAGGGGCCAAGATCAGTCATGCAACCTCTTTCTAGATGCAAGGGAGGTTAGAAAATGCAGTCTTCTAAGAAGTAATAAGGGAGTATATGTCTGGTTTGGCTCCATCCACAGTGGAGCCTAATAGTGGAGCTTCCTATCAATAGTGAGTGGCATTTGTGAATTAATGGAGAGAATGCTTTTAACCACTAAAGCACTCTATATTGAACTTAATCTGGTTCAAAGTAAGCCCAGTAACCATTCTTAAATCACTTGCTATGAAAATAACTGATGGAATAAAGGAAAAAGGTAATACAGCAAATAACAGTTCATAGCTCTTAGTTACAATCATTAAGTTGACCCTCCTGGCTAGAGGCAAGTAATCTTTGGCAAAGCCAAGAGTGAACAAAAGATACAGAAAGATGAAATAAAAATACACCAAGACCAGCCTCACCAACCTTCCCCACTGGGTCTCAAGGTTAAACTTGTTCTGTGGGATAAATTCAGACCAAAGTTTAAGCCAGGATGAATAAACTGTAGCACTGGGGTCACAGTGAGCCCTCTGCCTATTTTTGTATCCTGTAAGCTCAGGATAAGGTTTATATGACTAAATGGGTGAAAAAAAAAAAACAGGAATATTTTGTGAAACTGAAAATTATGCGAAATTCAAATTTTATTTTTTATAAATAAATTATTTTCAAATGACACCCACACTTGTTTTCATATTCTCTATGACTGCTTTCATACTACGTCACAGTTGAGCAGTTTCAATACAGACTTAAATTGCCTACAAAGCTGAAAATATTCACTTTCTGGTCCTAGTCTGCCAACCCCAAATATATACCTGCTGGAAACCCAATTTTTCAGTGGTTTTGAAAATATCACTTGGTTGGTGGAAGGCTGTGACCCTTTTAAACCATCTTTATGTAATGACTTTTTTTCTGCCTATAAGTAGCATTGTTCTTTTTTTTAAATCCACTTTTTAATTAAATTATTTATTTATTCTAGTTTGTTATATATGACAGCAGAATGCAATTCATTTCATATTACACATATAGAGCACAATTTTTTAAGTCACTGGTTGTACACAAAGTATTTTCACTACTCATGTCTTCATACATGTACTTAGGGTAATGAGTCTAACTCATTTTATCATCTTTCCTACCCCCTTACCCCCTCCTTTCCCCTCCATCCTCTTTGCCCTATCTAAAGTTCCTCCATTCCTCCCATGCCCGCCCCCCCTCATTTCCATTATAAGTCAGCATCCTCATATCAAAGAAAACATTTGGCCTTTGGTTTTTTGGGATTGGTTTACTTCATTTAGCATGATATTCTCCAACTTCATCCATTTATCTGCAAATGTCATGATTTTATTCTCTTTTAATGCCAAGTAATGTTCCATTGTGTGTGTGTGTGTGTGTGTGTGTGTGTGTGCGTGCGTGAATTTCTCTATCCATTCATCTACTGAAGGGCATCTGGGTTGGTTCCACAATTTAGCTATTGTGAATTGGGCTGCTATAAACATTGATGTGGCTATGTCCCTGTAGTATGCTATTTTTAAGCCCTTTGGAGTAGGTTAGCTGGGTCAAATGGTGGTTTTCCAAGGAATCTCCATACTGCTTTCCATATTGGCTACACCAATTTGCAGTCCCACCAGCGATGTGTGAGTGTGCCTTTTTCCCCACATCCTCATCAACACTTATTGTTGTTTGTATTCTTGATAGCTGCCATTCTGACTGGAGTGAGATGAAATCTTGGAGTAGTTTTGATTTGCATTTCTCTAATTGCTAGAGAACATTTTTTCATATATTTGTTGATTGATTTTATATCCTCTTCTGAGAATTGTCTGTTCAGTACTTTGGGTTATTTATGTTTCTTGGTGTTACGGTTTTTGAGTGTTTTATATATCCTAGAGATTAGTGCCCTGACATGCTTGTGGTAAAGGTTTGCTCCCATTCTGTAGGCTCTCTATTCACCTCACTGGTTGTTTCTTTTGATGAGAAGAAGCTTTTTAGTTTGAATCCATCCCACTTATTGATTCTTGGTTTTAATTCTTGCACTATAGAGGTCTTATTAATGAAGTTGAGATCTAATCCAACACGATAGAGATTTGGGCCTACTTTTTCTTCCATTAGGCACAGTGTCTCTGGTTTAATTCCTAGGTCCTTGATCCACTTTGAGTTGAGTTTTGTGCAAGGTGAGCCATAGGGGTTTAATTTTATTTTGTTACATGTGGATTTCCAGTTTTCTCAGCATCATTTCTTAAAGAGGCTGTTTTTTCTTCAATATGTGTTTTTGGCACCTTTTTCTAAAATGAGATAACTGTAATTATGTGGATTTGTCTCTGTTTCCTCTATTCTATATCATTGGTCTATCAGTCTATTTTGATGCCAAAACCATGCTGTTTTTGTTACTATTGCTCTGTAATATAGTTTAATGTCTGGAATAGTAATTGCCACCAGCTTCACTCTTCTTGCTAAGGATTGCTTTGACTATTCTGGGTCCCTTATTTTTCCAGATGTATTTCATGATAGCTTTTTCTATTTCTATGAGGAATGTAATTGGAATTTTGATTGAGATTTCATTGAATCTGTAAGTGCTTTTGATAGTATGGTTGTTTTGACAATATTAATTCTGCCTATCCAAGAATAAGGGAGATCTTTCCATCTTCTAAGGTCTTCTTTAATTTCTTTTCTTAGCATTCTGTGGTTTTCATTGTAAAGGTTTTTTCACTTTTGTAAAGTTGATTCCCAAGTATTTTATTTATTTATTTATTGAGGTTATTATAAATGGGGTGGTTTTCC
The DNA here is from genome assembly GCF_047511675.1 of Marmota flaviventris. Lineage (NCBI taxonomy): Eukaryota > Metazoa > Chordata > Mammalia > Rodentia > Sciuridae > Marmota > Marmota flaviventris. Next base: position 73,977,236 of record NC_092512.1, read on the forward strand.
TAGTTTCTCTTTCTGAAGATTTGTCACTGATGTTTAGAAATGCCTTTCATTTATGAGTGTTGATTTTATATCCTGCAACTTTGCCAAATTCATTTATTAATTCTAGAAGATTTCTTGTGGAATTTTTTGGGTCTTTTAGGTATACAATCATATCGTCAGCAAATAGTGATAATATGAGTTCTTCTTTTCTCATCTATATCCATTTAATTTCTTTCATCTGTCTAATTGCTTTCATTAGAGTTTCAAGAACTATGTTAAATAGAAGTGGTGAAAGAGGGCATTTCTATCTTATTCCAGGTTTTAGAGGAAATTATTTCAATTTTTCTCCATTTAGAATGATGTTGGCCTGGGGCTTAGCATAGATATCTTTTACAATGTTGAGATATGTTCCTGTTATCCCTAGTTTTTCTAGTGTTTTGAACATGAAGTGGTGCTGTATTTTGTCAAATGCTTTCTCTGCGCTTATTGAGATGATCATATGATTTTTATCTTTGAGTCTATTGATGTGATGAATTACATTTATTGATTTCCATATGTTGAACCAATCTTGCATCCCTGGGTGAACCCTGCTTGATCTTGATGCACTATATTTTTTATACACTTTGTATTTGATTTGCCAGAATCTTACTGAGAATTTTTGTATCTATATTCATTAGAGATATTGGTCTGAAGTTTGTGTTTTTTAAAAATTTCCTGTGATGTGCCTTTGTCTGGTTTTGGAATCAGGGTGATATTGGCCTCATAGAATGTGTTTGGAAGTGTTCCCTCTTTTTTCTATTTCATGAAATAGTTTAAGGAGTATTGGTGTTATTTCTTTAAAGGTCTTGTAGAACTCAGCTCTATATCCATTCGGTCCTGGGCTTCTCTTGATTGGTAGGCTTCTAATGGCATCCTCTATTTCCTTGCTTGAAATTGATCTGTTTTAATTGTGTATATCATCCTGATTTGGTTTGTTCATATCATATGCCTCTAGCAATTTGTCAATACCTCCAGTATTTCCTATTTTATTGGAGTAAAATTTTCAAAATGATTTCTAATTATCTTCTGTATTTATATAGTGTCCATCATGATATTTACTTTTTCATCACACATGCTAGTAATTTGAGTTTTCTCTCTCCTTCTCTTCGTTAGCATGGTTAATGGTTTATCAATTTTATTTTTTTTTCAAAGAACCAACTTTTTGTTTTGTCAATTTTTTCAATTGTTTCTTTTGTTTCAATTTCACTGATTTCAGCTCTTATTTTAATCATTTCTTGCCTTCTACTGATTTGGGGGTTGATTTGTTCTTTTCTAGGTCTTTGAGATGTCATGTTAGATCATTTATTTGTTGACTTTTTCTTCTTTGAAGGAGTGAACTACATGCAGTGAAATTTCCTCTTAGAACTGCCTTCATACTGTCCCAGAGATTTCAATATGTTGTATTGGTGTTCTCATTTACATCTGAGAATTTTTTAATCCCTTCCTTGATATCTTTTGCAACCCATTGTTCATTCAATAGCATATTATTTAGTCTCCAGGTGTTGGAGTGGCTTTTATTTCTTATTTTATCATTGATTTATAATTTCATTCCATTGTGGTCTGATAGAACATAGGGTAGTATCTCTACTTTTTTGTATTTACTAAGAGTTGCTTTGTGGCATAATATATAGTCTGTGTTAGAGAAGGAGCCATGTGCTGCTCAGAAGAAAGTACATTCGCTCATTGATAGATAATATATTCTATATATGTCAGATAAGTCTGTTATTGATTATATTATTGACTTCTATGGTTTCTTTTTTTTTAGCTTTTGTTTGGAGATCTATCCAGTTGTGAAAGAGGTGTGTTAAATTCACCTAAAATTATTGTGTTGTGATCTATTTGACTCTTGAACTTGAGAAGTGCTTGATTGATGAACACAGATGCTCCATTGTTTGAGGCATATATATCTATAACTATTATGTCTTGTTGATGTATGTTTCCCTTAAGCAGTATGAAATGTCGGCCTTTATCCCTTTTAATTAACTTTGGCTTGAAGTATACTTTATTTGATATGAGGATGGAAACCCCAGCTTATTTATGCAGACTATGTGAATTGTATATTTTATCCCAACCTTTCACCTTCAGTCTGTGGATGTCTTCTCCTATGAGATGAGTCTCTTGAAGGCAACATATTGTTGAGTCTTTTTCTCTTATCCAATCTACCAGTCTATGTCTTTTGATTGGTGAGTTTAAGCCATTAACATTCAGGGTTATTATTGAGACATGATTTGTATTTCTGGTCATTTTTGTTTATTTTTGTTATTTAGCTTGACTTGTTTCTCTTTGGTTGGCTTTCCCTTTATTGTAGTTCTTTCTTTTGCAGATTTTCTTTCTTTTTTTTTTTTTTTTTTCATTTCCTCCTCATGGAACATTTTGCCAAGAATGTTCTGTAGTGCAGGCTTTCTTGCTGTAAATTCTTGGTTGGCATCCATTATCTTTTAGAGCTTGGTATATGTTGTTTCAGGATCTCCTGGCTTTGAGGGTCTGAGTTGAAAAATCTGCTGAGATCTAAATTGGTCTTCCCCTTATATGTAATCTGATTTTTCTCTTTTGTGGCCTTTAAAATTCTATCCTTATTCTGTATGCTAGGCATTTTCCCTATCTGTTGTAATTTTGTACACTTGGTGTCCTACAGGCCTCTCGTATTTGATATTCCAGTGCATTCTTCATGTTTAGGAAATTTTCTGATATTATTTCATTGAAGAGATTGTGCATTCCTTTGGTTTGAATCTCTGAACCTTCCTCTATCCCAATAAATCTTAAAATTGGTCTTTTGGTGGTATCCCATAATTCTTAGATATTCTGTTCATGATTTCTTACCATTTTCACTGTGAGGTCAACTTTATTATCAGGATTGTATATTTTGTCTTCATTGTCTGAGGTCCTGTCTTTCAAGTTATCTGGGATATCACTGACTGTATCAAGAGACAATGATAAGGACCTGGTAAGATGTCACCCCCAAGGTCCCTGTGGCCTGGCTGCACCAGAGGTTTTTCTACTAGGAGTGCTAACTTGACTTGGTTTCTCTTTGGTTGGCTTTTCCTTTATTGTAGTTCTTCCCTTTACAGATTTTCATTGTTGTTTTTCATTTCCTCCTCGTGGAACATTTTGTTGATCATGCTTTCTATTGAGTTTTTTGTTTTTGTTTTCATTTCAAGGATTTCTGTTTTTTGTTTTTGTTTTTGTTTTCGAAATTTCAATCTCTTTCTTGAAGTAATCTCTGTTGGATTGAACAATTTTTGCCTGTACCTGGTCACTTAGGTCATTCTTTAATTCCCAGATCATTTTAGTTATGTATATTCTGAACTCCTCTGGCATTTCACCTACTGCACTATCTATGGATTCTACTGTTGTAGTATCTTGTTTTTGGGGGGGGCACTTTCTGCCCTTGTTTTTTCATGATGTCTGTGTCTTCGTCTCTTGCAGTGTAGATCTGAGGTATTACAGCTTCTGCCCTATTGTCTTATAGTGTCCCTATAGGTTACCAATACCTTACCAATAAGGGAGAGATCAATATTACAGCACTCAATATACCCAATGTGAAGCCATAGATCAGTTAGCTTCTATTTTTACGTTTACAGTTTTGTCACTATAAACAGAAATGATGAGTTTGGTCACCATCTACCATAGAGTCAATAGGTCTGTGTAGTGGTTTACAGTTTCTAATGGTAGAAGGAGATCTGGGGGGTTGGCTGAGATATTTATGAGGTAGTATGTGAAAATATGGAGATATTAGATTATATGACTAGTGAGAGGGTGATCATAGGAAGTTGGCTGTTAGTAGGAGAAACAAAAGACAGGCAACCCCACGCAAGACTCCCTGTTAACCTCAGCAACAGGATAACTATTAACACCCCTAGTAGAAAAACCCCTGGTGCAGCCAGGCCCCAGGGACCTTGGTGACATCTTACCAGGTCCTTATTTTCCCTTGATAGAAGCAATGATATTCCAATTTTGTGACAACAGCAGCCTCAAGCCTATATGTACCCTCATGTTGGGCTGTGTAGTCATGTTTTGGTAAATAAGGAACTCCAGTGCCGGGGTGGCTCTGTATGCAGGCGCTAGGGTGGGCCTCTCCCTGGGTCACGAGGCTGCAGGGCACAGGAACATCCTCTCTCTTTAATCCACTTTTAAAAGATCTTCATCACCTGCTTAACACAGGAATAATGATACCCAGAATTATATCTCTGCTGAGACTGAAGGGATAAAGGTATCACCCTTGAGATTCATCAGCATCAAGCCTTCATTCCTGAAGAAGCATTGTAGTATGTTCAACTTTGAACCATTCTAAAATATTCTATATCTGGCACAGTGATATTATACAGCTGAAAACCTTCACTATGATAAAGATTTTTTTTTTTTCCCGAGGCATAAGGTGAATAGGTTTTGAACTGTATTTAAAAAGCTTTCACCTTTTTAAAAAACTTGCTTGTTCCCCTTTGAGCAGTAAGGTCAAAAGTTTCAGCAAAAAACAAAAACATGTTCTCATACTTTCCATGTTGTGAAATACTTCATCTTTTAAAATAACCTGCAGAGGGTAAGCTATAGCATCACGACTTACAAAAATGAACAAATTGTACTTGGGTTGTTTTGGTATCATTAGAGAAACACATGAACTTTTTCCTCTAACACCTTAGGAAAAGTACCACATTTCATGCCACCTTGACAACTTGCTAGTTTTTACTTCTTCCACCTCTGAGTCTGTGTTTTAACTGTGTATTTGCCCAAAGCACTGGCTTAGAAATCAATTCTTTTTTTAAAGATCAAGATATACATCAGCTGTGTGACCTGATCCTTTATGTCTCAGTATACTCATCTGTTAAATGGGTTCACACATCACTTACTTAGAAGATTATGATAAGAATTAAATGAGGCATGATATGAAAAATGCTTTTCACTTTTTTAAAAAATGTAGGAATCTATATCATGCCTGGCATATGCAAAATGGTCAGCAACCTTGTCTGCTATTAATGGTAGCTTCCACCTCACTGGAGAATGGATAGACCAATGACAATCTTGTTTCCAAGAGGCAGCAGACCATAGATGTATATTTATAGGGGACAGAAAAAGTTTCAGAGTCAAATACAACAAAACACAAGCCATTAGTCAGTGGATCAAGCAAATTCAAACATAAACTTTTCCATTTAGCAAAGTACAGAGTAAAGTATTCAGTTACATGGACAAAAATAACAAAGGTATTAACTTAAGCCAAAATAAATAGTCATTTGCCTTAAGCTCTCTTAAATTCTTAAGAATCTGAGAATTGATCTAGTTTCAACCACCTGTCTAATTAAGTCATCCTGCCCCTGTTTAAAATTCCTTCCCAGGGTGAGCAAAACACTGTCCCATTTTTATTTAAGACACTCTTTCCTAGACTGAGCTGAAAATTGTTTCTCTGGTGTTTATATCTTTTGGGTCAACTTACTCTGGAGTCAAATCTAATACTGCTCACCCTTGACATCATTCAGATATTTGATACTATCTACACTTCTCTGAACTAACATCTCCTGATCCTTCAACTACTCTTCACACTATAGGATTTGTGATGCCTTCATCATCTTGACCACATATCCTGTGGTGCTTTAACTAAAATACAATCCACTTTAAAAAAAAAAAAAAAAAGAAAGAAAGAAAGAAAAAAGAAAAACATTTTCCTTAAATTCTGCTGTCTGGCAGAATAAATTCTGCAACCACATAAATTTACCCAGCTGAGCAGCTAGATGAAAGATTCTTAATATGTTCTCACAGCAAAATTCAAAGCAAAATCATCTGATGTCTTCAATGGGGTGTGTTCTACAGGTTAGAATAATAGAGAAATGATACTGTGAGGCAGCATGAGAAACTAAAACTTTCAGTGACTAGTGAATTTTAAATTGAATGTCTTGTTTACTTAGTTCTCCTCTAAATGGAATCAGGATGATGTAGACCTCAGAAAGTAAACTAATGTGCTTTTCTTTCCAACATTATATCAAAAATTGGGAATTGTCTGATATTTTATCCTACTTGCAAGCCAAGAAGTGAGCCTACCAAAGTTTTGTGGAAGCTGGCAGAAGACATGAGACATTTGGTTCAGAGACAATGGAGTTTGCTACCCAAGTCACAGGAAGAAGTTTTATATTCCAGATGGTTCCCTTTACTTGCCCCCAACCAAATTCCATGAAGGTGAGACAAAACAGTATCACAGAAGTTGAGAGCATAGCAAGCAGGTTTGTATCAGAACTGATATACACTGAGGGAAAAAAAATATCCCTATCTTATCCCCTATGTGCATTCCTCTGGTGATTCCAAACTGACGGCAGTATCCAGAGGAGGAGCTGGCTGTGAGGACAGGGCTGTGGTGGGTCCCTGGCTCTGGATCAGGCTTCTCTCTGGAAGGAAGCTCTTGCTTCAGAATGGATGTGTGGTATCCAAGAGGTGAATCAGATATGAAAGGTATGTTCTGAAATGGTGGGAAGGCTTTCTACACGAATCAAACACAAACAACTTTTGGAGAAATAAAAATAAATTCTGAAACTTAAAAAAAAATGATATCCCAATAATGAGCTGTAAAACAAGATTACCCAGCTTTTGATACCAAAGGTGAAATTATCTTTATTGGACAACAAACAAGCTGGCCCTCTGCTCCAGAAGGAAACACTAACTATTCCCCATGACAGTTCTCCACACAAACACTATTTATCTATTTATTTATTCATTCATTCATTTGTTCATTCATTCATTCATTCTAATTTGTTAAGTATGACAGCAAAGTGAATTTCAATTGATATTACACATATAAAGCACAATTTTTCATGTCTCTGATTGTACACAAAGTAGAGTCACACCATTCATATCTTCATACATGTACTTGGGGTAATGATGTTCATCTCATCCCACTGTCTTTCTACCCCACTGCCCCCTTCCTTCTCCTTCCTTCCCTTTGCCCTATCTAGAGTTCCTCCATTCCTCCCATGCTCCTCGCCCCGCCATCTCCATTATGGATCAGCATCCACATATCAGAGAAACAATTCAGCATTTAGTTTTTCAAGATTGCCCTACTTCACTTAGCATGATATTCTCAAACTCCATGCATTTACCTGCAAATGCCATGATTTTATTTCCTTTTAATGCTGAATAATATTCCATTCTGTATATATACCAAAGTTTTCCTATTCATTCATGTACTGGAGGGCATCTGGGTTGGTTCCATAATTTAGCTATTATGAATCGTGCTACTATAACATTTATGTGGCTGTGTCCCTGAAGTATGCTGTTTTTTATCCTTCGGGTATAAAACGAGCAGTGGGATAGCTGGGTCAAATGGTGGTTCCATTCCAAGTTTTCCAAGGAATCTCTGTACTGCTTTTTACAATTTTTACAAATTGGCTGCACAAAGTTGTAGTTGCACCAGCAATGTATGAGTGTGCCTTTTCCCTCACATCCTCACCAACACTTATTGTGATTTGTATTCTTAATAGCTGCCAGTCTGACTGGAGTGAGATGAAATCTTAGAGTGGTTTTGATTTGCATTTCTCTAACTGCTAGAGATCATTTTTTCATATATTTGTTGATTGATTAAATATCCTCTTCTGAGATGTGTCTGTTCAGTTCCTTGGCCCATTTATTGATTGGGTTATTTGGTGTTAAGATTTTTGAGTTTTTTATATACTGTAGAGATTAGTTATCTATCTGATGTGCTCCATACAAACATCTTTTAAAGTAAAGTGTATGTCCAAATCAAATGCCAAGTAGACCCAGACGTGGAAATAGTTGCTACCAAGGGTGTAGGTGACTTGGCCCAAGGTGTGGATGGAGAAGAGTACTGAGCCCAAGTAGACATCAGAAACACACTTTAAAGACAAACAAAGAGGAAAGGAGTTCCAAGGAAGGAAAAATTAAGCAAGTCCTCAGAGTTCAGAAAGGCCCATGAAAGAGGATTTTGAGCAACTATTGACATGTGATCAGTCTGCAAGTGAAATATGTAAGGCTGATGGAAGAGCCCAAGTAGGCCAGAACATGCATCATGCTGCTATTATTTATAATTCTGAGTTCTTTTTTCACTGTGTTCTAATTAGTTACTCATAACAGTAGAATGCATTTTGACACATTGTACACAAATGGAGCACAACTTGTCCTTCTCTAGCTCTACATGGTGCAGAGTCACACCAGTAGTGTAATCATACATTTACATAGGGTAATAATGTCCGTCTCATTCCACTTGCCTTCCCATATCCACAGCCCATCCCCTCCCCTCACTCCCCTCTGCATAAACCAAAGTTCCTTCATTCTTCCCCTAACCACCACCCCCCAATTATGGGTCAGCATCTGCTTATCAGAGAAAATATTCAGCCTTTGGTTTTATGGGTTTGACTTATTTTGCTTAGCATGATATTCTCCAGCTCCATCTATTTCCCTGCAAATATCATAATTTCATTCTTATTTAAGCCTAAGTAATATTCCATTGGGTGTATTTCCCACATTTTCTTTATCAATTCATCTGTTGAGGGGCATCTATATTGGTTCCATAGTTCAGCTATTGTGAATTAAGCTGCTATAAACATTGATGTGGCTTTGCCACTGTAGAATGCTGATTTTAAGTCCTTTGGGTACAAACCTAGTAGTGGAATGGCTGGGTCAAATGATGGTTCCATTCCAAGTTTTCTAAGGAATCTCCATACTGCTTTCCAGAGTGGTGGCACCAATTTGCAGTCCCACCAGCAATGTACGAGTGTGCCTTGTCCCCTACATCCTCACCAACACTTATTATTGCTTGTATTCTTGATAATCACCATTCTGACTGGAGTGCGATGAAATCTTAGAGTAGTTTTAAATTGTACTTCTCTAATTGCTAGAGATGTTGAATATTTTTTCATGTGTTTTTTGATGGATTGTATTTTTTATTCTGTGGAGTGTCTATTCATTTACTTGGCCCATTTATTGATTGGGTTATTTGTTTTGGGGGGTTTATATATATTCTGAAGATTAGCACTCTATCTGAGGTGCATGTAGTAAAGATTTTCTCCCAATCTGTGGGCTCTCTCTTCACATTCTTGATTGTTATCTTTGCTGAGAAGAAACTTTTTAGTTTGAATCCATCTTATTTATTGATTCTTGATTTTACTTCTTGTTCTTCAGGAGACTTGTTAAGGAAGTCAGGTCTTAAGCTGACATGATGAAGATTTGGGCCTACTTTTTCTTCTATTAGGCACAAGGTCTCTGTTCTAGTGCTTAAGTCTTTGATCCATCTTGAGTTGAATTTTGTGCAGGGTGAGAGATGGAGGTTTAATTTCATTTTGCTGCATGTGGATTTCCAGTTTTTCCAAAACCTTTTGTTAAATATGCTATCTTTTCTTCAATGTATTTTTTGGCACCTTTGTCTAGTATGATATAATCATATGTATGTGGGTTTGTCTCTAGGTCTTCTATCCTGTACCATTGGTCTACGTGCCTATTTTGGTGCCAATACCATGCCTTTTTCTTTTTTTTAACTATAGCTCTGTAGTATAGTTTAAGGTCTGGTATTGTGATGCCACCTGCTTCACTCTTCTTGCTAAAGGTTGCTTTAGCTATTCTAGGTCTTTTATTTTTCCAAAGCAATTTCATGATTGCTTGTTAACTAAATGTTTTTTGTTTCCTAAGTGCTTATAAAAGTGGAAGCAAGTAGACATGAATGAAGGTAAAAGCCAGGAGATTTTCAAGTATGGATCTCTGTCAGACAGAGTATGTCCCATCAGAGAGAGAAACTTAGGAAGAGGAGGACCCCAATGTGGCATTTGAAGAATTTGCACCAGCATATAGACTTAATCTCACTCAGCCATCACTCTGTGAAATACAGACTTGTGTCTAATGCCAAGCTCTTTCAAGGTAGTCTGGGGAGAAAAACAGTAGGTCCAGACAGGGATTGTGAACTGTGGTTATGAAGATCTTGCCTTGGAGCTTGGGCTCACCTACTGGATTGCATCATCACCCTAGTCATGCACCAAGTATTCTTATGACTGTCAATATGTTGGACATCACAGGTAGATTTACACTAGCAGGAGCTAAGGTAATGCTCATGCTATAACTTCAAAGTCTCAAGGAGGTTGTTCTAACTGAGAACCACTTATCAGCTTTCAATGGAGAGCACAATAATAAGGAATAAGCATTTCAGGTGGAGTTAGCATGCTCAGTGCTAGGGTTTGAAGTGTGATTCATCCCCAGTAAAGCTAATGTTGAAGCTAAATTCTTCAATATGGAGTGTTGGGAGGTGGGGTCTAGTGGGTGGTATTTGGGAAATAAGGGCTGATATCATGAATGGATTAATGCCTTTCCCCCAAAGTGAACAAGAGCTCAACATCATGGGATTGAAGTAGTTACCAGAAAGTGGGTTGTTATAAACAAGGTTACCGCTCCTGTTTTGTCTCTTTGAACAAGCCTCCTTCTCTTCTGCTTTTCTGTCATGCATGGAGTAGCATAGACCAATAGTAGAACAGATACCCTCACCATACTCTTGGACTTTGAGAACTATGAGGCAAAATAAACCTCTTTCCTTATAAATTTCCCAATCTCCAGTGTTTTGTTATAAAAACAACAAAAGACCAAGATTTGCAGGATCTTCTAAAATGAATAAATCTAAGAAACTCCTTGGAAAATGGCAGACTCCAGATGAGTGTTTAAATAAGCCTCAAGAGAAGTCGAATATCTTTAAAAACTGAGAGACTTTTTAGGGAGAGTAAATGTAAACTGTGGCAGACAAGCTTAAGCTGTTTAACCTTGGATGGCCCCAAGATGGTCCGCTGTCAGCAAGCACCACACCAGTACTGATTAAGGCCACAGAATGCTCCAGAAACTGGAGATACATTCAGGAAGTAGATAATAGGCACCAAAAAGGAATAACTTGCAAATCTGAAGAATATGACATTAAATTATAATGGAGGTTTCTGAGAGGCAATAGAAATTAGTAGACAAATGTGTGGGTGCATTGTGGGGAATTATTCATGTCTTGGAACTAACTGTATGTCTCTCTCTTTAGCAGAAGTCTGAAACAGCTACTGAATAGTTGCCCGGAAGCCACTATTGTCCAGGACCTGTCATTTCTCCACATGCTGTGCTTTATGTCAGGAAGAGCCTCCAGGTCTTTGCTTCCTCTATTTCCTCTTCTTGAAGAACACCTACTCATCTTTCCAGTTCAGGATCTCCCACCACTCCCCATGAGGAAACAACGACTCCCTCCTTTTTACGTCCAAGTATTCCATATAAGTGTCTATCTTAACAGCATTTTTTTTTCAATGCTAGGGATCAAACCTAGGACTTTGTATATGCTATACTCCCAGCTGCAATATAGCACTTTTTTCAGGAAGTGCCTACTGGGGTTTGAACTCAGGTGCACTTGACCTCTGAGCCACATCCCCAGCCCTATTTTGTATTTTATTTAGAGACAGGGTCTCACTGAGTTGCTTAGCACCTCACTTTTACTGAGGCTGCCTTTGAACTCGTGATCCTCCTGCCTCAGCCTCCTGAGCTGCTGGGATTACAGGCACACACCAAGGTGCCTGGCTTAGCACTTTTTAATTTACAAATAGCATTCTTTCTAATACAGTTCAACCCTTCAAGGACAAAGACCTTGCTTTAATGCCTAATCCCTCAGTCCCCGCCCCAGTGTTCAATATAAAGACAAGTACATGGAAAATAATGGGTGCATGGTCAGATTCCTCATTCCCACCAGAGTTCCAGGAGAACCAAATGCAGTGTGGGAGCCAGGCCATACGAACTGGAGACCTAGAACCTTTCTGTATTTCTGGGACTAACTGGAAGAAGGAAAGTAAGAGAGAAATCTGGAGAATTCCAGGAGAGTGGAAGTGACTATGAGAGAAGCAATGCCCTCTTACTGAAGAATGGACAGCTCAGAGGGGAGCAGCCAGAATAAACAGCTGTTTCAGAGTTCAGAGAGAGAAGTGCCTGCAAAGAAGGAGGCAGAATCTAGTCCACAACTTCCTCCAAGGCAAAGGCTCCTAAGAGCCTCCATTTTTTTTTCTTTCCATTATCTTCTGATCAAAGAGATGCCCTGAGATAGAAAAGATGAGTGATTTAAATTAGTCTGCAGAGACTTAGTCTCCACAAGGTACTTCCCTTACCCTGCCTGAATTCCCACTAGTGGGAAAACTGGGAGAATGTGGAAACTTGTAAAACGCCCATACCTTTGAGTTTTCCTGGATACACAGGTTCCTTTAAGGAATGCTGCCAAGGCAGGGGAGGGGAGGTGGGTATTGCTGAGCAGGAGGCACTACTGGGAGGGAGGGAAGGAGAAAAGGTGGGTAGGATAACTTCCATTTGGCCAAATGTACTGTCCAAGGACAGCACAGGGATTTCAAGCCTTGGCCAGGATGTGCCAGCCCATGTTTGTGCCCCTCCCCAATTCTCTCAGACCCAGTTTTCTTTTCCATGTTGGACATGACTTCTAGATGCCAGAAGATGGCCAGGCGCCAACCCCATTCTTACCGTCATTCTTTTGAACTCCAGATAAAATCCCCGATCATCATGATGTTTACTCAGCTCCCTTGGCTGGGGGTGGGGTCCTCATGTCCCTACCTGCCAGTCTGCTATGACTGTGGACCCCATTCTTCCTGAGACAGGCAAGCACATATCTGCAGACCCTGAACACTTGTCCCTATATCCTGCAGCTCTTCATTCTTGTTGGGACCCACATATGGGGAACATTCTTGGTATATGGTATGCTTCCGGCCTCCCCTGCTATTGCTGTAGCCTTGAAAATCACTACTGCAGCTTTAGAATGCAGCTTTCCTGGTGACTTCCAGGGGGTGAAGGGGTCAAAGGGGGAAGTAAATATGGCTAGAAGCAGATGAAAACCTAAAGAGAAGTTCTTCCCCTGTCCTCCCACTCCCACCAACTTTTGCTACTAGAAAATACAGCAACCTCAATCCCTATAAAGATGACTCATGAAGAGATATTTTAGTTTGATGGCATCCCATTTATTGATTGTTGGTTTAATTTCTTGTGTTTTGGGGGGTCTTGTTAAAGAAGTCTCTGCCAGCACCTATACGACAGAGTGTTGACCCTTGTTTTCTTCTAACAGTTGTAAAGTTTCTGGCCTAATTCCTAAATATTTGATCCATTTCTATTTGAGTTTTGGGCAGGGTGAAAGAGAGAAGGATCTGATTTTTTTTTTAACATATAGCTATTCTATTTTCCCAGCACCATATGTTTAAAAGGCTGTCTTTTCTCCAAGATATATTTTTGACACCTTTCTCAAATATCAGACAGTTATAGGTATGCAGATTTGTCTCAGTGTCTTCTGATCTGTTCCATTGGTCTTTATGTCTATTTTTATGCCAATACCATGCTGTTTTCGTTACTACAGCTCTGAAGTATAATTTTGGATTAGGTATTGTGATAACTCCAGCTTCATTTTTTTGTTTTTGTTTCGTTTGTTTGTTTTTGCTAATTATTCCTTTGGCTACTCTGGGTCTCTCATTCTTCTGAATGAATTTAAGATTGTTTTTTCTAATCCTGTGAAAAACGCAATTGGTATTTTGATGAGGATCATATTGAATCTGCATATTGCTTTTGTTAGTATGGCCATTTTGACAACATTGATTTTGCCTACCCAAGAACATGGAATGTCTTTCCATTTTTTCTTCAATTTCTTTCTTCAGTGTTCTGTAATTTTCATTGCAGATCTCTTTTACCTCCTTGGTTAGACTAATTCCCAAGTATTTAATTTTTTTTTACAGATTATTATAAATGGGATGGTTTTCCTGATTTCTTCCTTGGCTGAATCACTGTTGGAATATAGAAAAGCTATTAAGAAAATGATTAAGAGATTACAGAATGGGAGAAAATCTTGGCCAGTTGTTCCTCGAGTGGGGGGATTAATGTCCAAAATATACAAAGAACTCAAAAATTTTAAATCACCCCCTGAAAAAAACAAATAACCCAATCAGTAAATGGGAAAAAGAACTGAACAGAATCTTCTCAAAAGAAAAAACACAAATGACCAACAAATATATGACAATATGTTCAACATCTCTAGTGTTCAGGAAATGCAAATCAAAACTACTCTAAAATTTCAGAATGGCAATAATCAAGAATAGAAACAACAGTAAATTCTTTGGGGGAAAAGGTACACTTGTACATCATTGATAGGACTAGTACAACCACTCTGGAAAGCAGTATGGAGATTCCTCAAAACACTAGGGATGGAACTATCATATGACCTGACTATCTCACTCCTTGGTATTTTACCCAGATATCTAAAATCAGCATGCAGCCACATCAATGTTTATAGCACGCTAATTCACAATAGCTAAATTATGGAATTGACCAAGATGTCCATCAATATATTAGATGAATAGATTAAGAAATTGTGATATGTGTGTGTGTGTAGGTGTATATCTATATCTATATCTATATATACAGTAAACTTCTACACAGTCATAAAAAAGAATAAAATTATGGCATTTGCCAGTAAATAGATGGAAATGGAGAATATCATGCTAAATGAAATTAGTTAAACTCAGAAACTCAAAGGTCAAATGTTTTCTCTCAAATGTGGAAGCTACAGTAAAATAAAGGAAAGGGGGAGGAAAGGATAGGGTAACATAAAGAATCAAACAAATATAAATTAATAGACAAATGAAAGTAAATCTGGTAGAGTAAGGAGACTAGGAGAGGTGAGGGAGGAAAGGAGGGAAAATGTGGCAGGAGAAGGGGTGTATTATGAACTAAAATTGATTTCCATGCATATATGAGTTTGTCAGGATGAACCAAACTACTGTGCATGACTGTAAAGCTCTGGAAAAAAAAAAAAAAGAGATACCCTGTGGGATTGTGTAACCAGCTCAGGAACATGTTATTATATCTATTGTCTCCTGTGTTTACTCTGACAGTGCTTCCCTGGAATTCACTCCCCACCCCCTGGAAGTTTTAGCTATGAGCTGGTAGCCTCAGGTCTTTTTTTTTTTTTTTTTTTTTTTTTGCTTTTATTTTATTTTATTTTTTGTTTATTTTTATTTGTTCTTTTTAGATATAAGACTTCCAATTTCTGTTACCCAAAGAAAGTACCATTGAATAAAAGGGAAAGTTGTATTTTAATACCCCCCAAATATAATAGTTTGGACTCACCTTGCCCCTTCCTTATCATTCTCCAGAGGCCAGATGAGACCAGTTACCTGTCATCAGGGGAATCTCAGGGACATCTGAGCACAGGGCCCTTCCCCAGTAATTGAGGTTCCATGCACATTTACTTCATGACCTAGTATTAGAGAGAGTGGGGTGAGGTGAAGACAGACCTGCATCCTATGGTCCAGATGCAAGAGTACATAAGGAACAGGGCTTTACTCTACCAGACCATCCTTGAGAATCCTTTCCATTTACCTTTGCCAGACCTGGAGGAGGAAACAACTGGAGAATGCAACAGATTTCCTGAGAACCCAGGAGGGATAGTTACCCCTGAGAGGAGCCAGGAAAATCTAGAGTCTCACTTGCCCCTGCCATGAAAAGAGTATTGTGAACTGAAATTGCTTTCCATGTATGGATGAGTCATGTTATTAAATATTTTAAATGTCAGTTTGCTGGTCCGTCAGATAGTAATGGTGGCATGCAGTGAAACAGTGAAAGACAGATATGGGTGTGAGAGATTCCTTGACGTTCCTTTAATGAAATAGGTGCAGGGTGTTAGTTGCCCCAGAGACCCTCCTGGGTTATTGGACTCTATTGGGATGGGTACCTTTAATGGTCTCTGGCAAAGCTATTGAGCAACTTGGTAGCAATAGGGGCTAATTTCTAGAAAAAGTAACATGCTTTGCCCATAGACACACATATCATTCTTGTCTAGGTCAATACAAATTGATTCTGTCTGGCTGGAATACGTCCCTACAAAGTAAATCTGAATTTAAAGTTGTTTTTACATTTCAGCATTTCCTTATTAATTAATGAGCTAAATAAAATCTTTGATACATGCTTTTTTTGTATAAGAGTCATAATCTTATCTCTTTGAAAATCATCATTTATAGTGATATCAACAGAAAGGGGATTTCAGAAGGAGGATATGAGATGATGTAGGTATAGTATGTAATATTGAGGTTGTGGACTACAGTATAGGCAAAGTAGCAGAGGGGAAAGAAGAGGAGGGAATCACAACTAAGATTATGTCAGAAGTTTAACTGCATAACCCAATATTGATAGCAAGCCTATGTAGTAGATAGTATTAACTCCATATCACACATCAGAGCCCCACCTTCTGAGTAGGGGGGAATTTGATCCAATACAGACTGGAAGGGCCTGGAGATAAAGTGGAAAACCAAGTCTGTTTGACCTCAAAAGCCCACATTTTCCTTTACCAAACCATTGGTCCAAGAATGGGTGCCCTAGTATGTTAGAAGGACACATCTGGGCATAATGGTGGATGTTTTGAGAGGTAAGGGAGAAGGCAGCTCTGAGCCCTGGGCACCCAGAAGGGGCACCAGAACAAAGAAAGATAGAGAAGGGTAGCAAGGTGTCCATGATGAGGACTTTCAGCCATAGGGGTGAAGTGCGCTCTGTTTCCCCAGCGTCCTTCCTACTCTTCTACTCTTCAGAGAACCGAGCTATAGGATATTCAAGTTCCCAATAACTTTATACCTTTATCCAAGTGGCAACAATGATATTTTCAAAGATTTAAAAATCAGGTCAGTGGACAATGTCCATGGCTAGATAGAACTGAGGACCCCTGACTCCCAGGGTCATGCCCTTTCCTCCAGACATATTTCCTCTGAAGGTACTAAAGAGTCATTACTCATCAGAACAGTAAACTCAGAATAATTTATGACAACATTCATCCAACCAGTAGCTAAACACATCAGGGCTTTTTTTAAAGCCTGAGTGCTTCCTGTTTGCTTTTCAAAGTAAAGATAAGCACGAAAACTTTGTAATTAGGTAAAAGGTAAGACTGGGGAAATATTAGAAATTTTAATTGCCTTAATACTTAATCTTTGGCAAAGCAAGTGAGGGGATAAAAACAAACATAAACTTATATGATTCCTCTTGTGTGTCAATCTGTATAGGAGGAATTGCTGTGGGTTTTCTGGTTGCTGGTGTCTCAGCAAAACCCATGTCTGTCTCAGACTCAGAAGGTCTTCTTAAGAGCTTTTTCACATTGTTCTGGTATGTCCTTCTTCAAGGATAGAATTTAGTTCCCAGTCTGGGGTTCTCCTTTCACTTACCATTGCCATATTTTAAATCACTATTTCTCTCCCTTATCACCCCCCCCCCACGACACCTCCAACTGGAAATATGTAGGACATTCCTGGAAGAGAAGCCATGTTCTTGGTATATTCTTGGTAAATGAGAACTAAATGTCAAACTTTGAAAATGAAAGCATGTCTCTGAAAATTGTGCAACATGGGATATTCCCAATGTATCCTTTTTCCTTTAGTTCCAGGACCTACTGGAGGTCATGTTAGTCAAAACCCTCCGAGGGGGAATCAGATGCTTTTTACTCTGCTGAATGCCCTGTGGCATTCTGTAGTTTCCTCTTAGGCTGCTGGGCAGCTCATGTAATCTCTCATTCAGAGCCAACTCAAGCCTTGTCAAAAGTCTCTCCAAATAGCTTTTGAATGATCGTGAAATTTAACAGAAATTATTCCTTCTGAAGATAAAGTACAGTAGTAATTGCTTCACTTGTTGGAATTCCTGTCCCCATATCTTTCCTGAGGGTAATAGAGCATATAAAAATACAAAAATGGAGACTTAAATAAATTCCTAATTTGGCTCCTTACCAATGATAACTCTGTCTTTATATACTATCATAAGAAAAATGCAACACACTTGGCATTAGTGATCATGTTTTCTTATGAAACTTCACTGTCATTTGGTCACTTTAGTCACTGACTAGTAAAAGTAATCACATCATTTAAAAATGTACTATTTAGGAATGTAGCTCAGTGGTAGCATGGTTGCCTAGCATATGCAAGGCCCTAGATTCAATCCCCGCCATAGCAAAAGTAAAGTAAAATACTGTTAGGGCTCAATAACAACACTCATCTAACATGCACAGGTCCTGGGTTCAATCCCAGTACAAAAAAAATTTTTAAATAATTAATAAAATGAAAATATGTTGCTAAAAAAGATTGGTAAAAACAGCATGATCAATAAAATCGGTCATTTTCTAGTGTTTAGAAAAAATGTAGTCTTGATTCAATCTACTAATCTTGTTTATAATGACTGAAAGAGAAAATATGCATTTTACCAACTATTGACAGATGATTTGATTCTAAAATAGGCACTCATTGAAAAATGAACATAGGGTGGGTGTGTGTTTGAATGTGTGTGTATGTGTGTATGCATGTATGTGTGTTTGTCTGTGTATCACTTGAAGTAATGACTTGATTCATGGTTGCATCTCTGAATGGAGGGAACTCTCCAAGTTCTCCTATGGCCTTTCTGCCCCTTTTAGTCTCTTCACACACTTATTACTTGGCTGAACTAGTAATAAAAAAAAAATAGCTTTTCCACATAGTGGACAAATGATCCATAGAATAGTATAGTCATGATGGTGATGATGATGATGAAGATGATATCAACCACTAAAACAATTGGCACAGATCATGCTTTATATTGAAAATTAGTTTATAGACATATACTAATGACAACTTTGTCTACCAATCTTATAACCAGTGCATTTCAATCAATAATAAGACAGTACCGTACATGAACGGTACTGCTGAAATGCCCCATTTTGCTTTATCTTCTTCTGAGCCTCCTAGTCTCTGCTCCCTTCCCTGACTTGTCTTGCTGATTTCCTATTTATCATGGAATGTGAGCATTAGAAGAGAGGATTGGGGAAAGGAAATAGAGAAAAAGTGGAGAAATTGTGAAAAGAAGACTTGAGAAAGGACATGCTGCTGTGAACTTGGCCAAAAGTCATGTAATATGTTAGAATTTGTGAAACAGAAACCCACCAGGGGCTCTGTGCTATATTTTCTCTTCCCACTGCTCCCCTGGCTAATAGGTACTCAAAGGTAAGTGCTCAGTTATAGGAGTTACCTTTCGCCCAGGTTTTCTGCTACTTATAGTTCTTTAACCCTCATAACTTTTACCTGAGGTTTATTTATTGAATCTGTACTTCTTTTACATGTTGCAATTCATCAAGTGGAAGTATAGACATGTAGTAAATATGGTAATTTTTTGCGATTTTTTTCAAAGCAGCCACCATCACTTCCCTGATTGGACAATTGCATGTGTAGTAACTTCCACATTCATTCCAAGTCAGGGGTTCTGAGATTCCATTTCTTCTAATTCTAGGGACCCTTTTATTCTGTGTGAACTAACAGGAGTTAACCTCCTAGTGAATGAGAAGCACCTGCTTTTTCTGTTCCTGCCATTCTGGTGAGAATTTAGGTCTAGAAATGAGGCCATTCTGGACCTTCTAGCCACAGCAAAACTAGACCAAGCCAAAAGCACTATCCAGCCAAGGCCAAGAATATTGAGACAAAAGTGGGTGTTTTGTGCCTATAAATACTGGCATTGTTTGTTCTTATAGCCAAGATTGACAAAAGCAATAGCATTTCCTCCAGGTAAGTTACTTGAAAACAAATGTACTTCTCTATTCCAAATCTAGTCTTAACATTAAGTGCTTAACATATCACCAATACAATCATTTTTTAGTAATGAATTTTCTTGAGAATATAGGAGTAATGCATATTAAATATGAAGAGGGCAGAAAATGGAAAATGACAAATGAAGTTTTGGAAAAGCCAAAATTATAAGGTACATTAAACAAGTTATAATTTGTTAACATTGAATATGTAATTGTACATTTTGTTATACAATATCTATAGTACAAGTACATGCTAGCTTCCTGGATCTTGACTAAAACATTTACAGAAAAACATTTGGGGTTAACTCTCTCTCTAATGCAGAAGAAATGAGGGGAGGAACACAAGGAAGTACTAAGGTCACCCAGAAGACATCACTGTGTATCACATTAGTTAGAATTGGTTAAATGCTCTAATAAATAGATCCCAAATTACATGATTGCTGACATCCAAGAGGATACTAGATTGGGAAAGTAGCTCTCTTCCATACACTTCTTCAGGAATCCAGTCTAACAGAAGCTCTTCGACATTTTTAGTGTGCAAATTTGATGTCCCCAGGAGTTTTTCTCTACTTCAAACAAACCAGAAGGAGACGGAGCATGAAAAACTCTGTGCAAGATGTTCTATATCTTTGAAAGCAAGCATCAAATACTTCTGCCCACCATTCTTCTTCGCCAGGTCTTCTGACCACTCGACTCCTTTGCTTAACCTGCATCTCTGCCATTAATGCTCAGGAGATTGCATTCTTCAGATGAGTTGCAGAGTATAAAACCCTCTATTTTTTTCTTTTTTCCCCTTTCCTGTCCTGGGGAACAAACCCAGGACCTCATTCATATTATTGTGCAAGTGCCCTAACCCTGACCTACAACCTCAGTCTGGGAAAAAAAACACAAAACAAAACTCTTAAGACTTATTAACTTAAGAAGTTCATTCAGCGAAATTGATACTGGCTGTAGCTGTTTCACTTATATCAAATAAATTGGTTTTGCATGACTTAGGGAGAGAGAATTAGAACCAATGGATTTTACAAAAGAAAGAACATGCTAAGTCGTGATTATATTTAAAATATTAAACAGCAGTTATGACGTGTGCTACAAACATCTCAGTGGATTCCAGCTGTAAAGAACTTTAGATACAACAAGATGACCATCAGCCCTGTTTAAAACTACCACCACCTTGGGGTTAAAAGTACAGTGTCCACATTCCTCGATTAGCCCAAGAAAAGAGTCTTTGTTTGTGCCTATTGGGCAGATACGAATACCTTAATTCTTGTTTTCACTTTTAACATTCTCCCAATTTATTTATTTACTTTTGTTTCTTTACTTTGGGACAGAGGCTCACTATATTGCTCACTTGTGAGCCTAATTTGCAGGCTCAGTTTAAATGGCCCTATATAGAAGGTACTCCCTCAGGGAAGACATTCAACTAAAGTTGGCCAGTCAACTTCATGGACATGGAAGAGGAATTGTGGCACATTTTTTAATGGGGCTGCATTATAGATTTTCTGGGTCCTGCTGTCAGATCCTTCTAGCCCAATGTGCCTCCAGCTGTGCCTTGGCCCTTGCATCCTTTCCACAGCTTGATGAGTGTTTTTGGAATTGCATGTATGCTTATAATTTGAGCACCCTTATAACAGGTGATATTGTAGTTTTTGCTTCCACTGACATCTCTAGCTGGTGCCCAACAGGAAGCAAATGTTTCATGGTTTGGTTATGGACTTCTGGAAAGTGCACGAGGAGTTGCTTACCCCACCACCACGTCCCTGCCCAAGGTGGAAGAGGCATGAGATATCTTTCACTGGGGATGGAGAAATCATTGGCCCTATAGCAGCTGTGAGATTTGTGTGGCTCATGGAAGCCCTGGAATAGTGAGGCCAGTATTAAAGAAAAGGTACAGGGAATAAAGTTCCTTGTAAGTCTATAAAACCCTTTTGAGCTGTAAGAATGACCAAGAAGAGACAAAAGGTTCCCATATCATCTCCAGGTCAATTTTCAGTGACTGGAGCAGTCGGATCACTGAGACCTGGAGCTTTTCAGTAAACCACATAACATCTAATGCCTTTTAGGGACAAATAAGTAAGAGTAGAAGTGTGACAACTCTTAGAAAGAGAACATTAGACCCAATTTCAGGAGGAATTAAAAAGAGTTCATTTTAATGAAGAAGTGTTTATATCAATGCAGTTGGATGAAGTTTCGTAATAGGCAATGGGGTTGGTTACTTCAGGACCTTCAGTTGCAGAAAGAGTGTTCTAGATTAACCAATAAAATTTGCCTGAACCATGTTTTAGTTAGGTTTTATCCTCTTATTCAGGGCATTTTAATACAGTCTCTCCACTGGTGTTGTCAATCAAGGCTAAAAATACTTCGACATCTGGGCTCTTCTGCCATCTCTAGCTTAAATTTTTTCCCCTTCAGGAGCTTTTCTAAGGCTGATACAGTAGAACAATACAGCACTCTGGATGTGTCTTTCCAGTCCACCTTGATTCCACAGACGTGAAAGTGAAAAATAATGATGAACTTGCCATCTGGATCTGCTCTTCTATGCCACGTAATCAGCTTCAGCTGCTTGTTTGTGGTGTCTATAACAAAAGCTTTCCAGGGAGATGCAGGAACCTACAACATGTGGTGGAAAATTCCTGCAGGGGCACTTGCACCCCCTTCAGCACATTCTGCACCGTTGCCATTTCTTTGTGCCAATCATACCAAAGTTTACTGAAAAAAAAATATATCTTTGAAACAACCTACTTTTGATACTCAGGGAGATAAACACTCCACAATCTGGGATCAACTCCCCTATGCAGAGATAAGAATGGACCAGCAAGATAGCTGCAGTAACTACATTATCAGAAATCTCAGGGGTTTAACATGTAAAGTTTTGCTCATTAGTTCTATTAAGGTACCTGCTTTGAAAGCAGTGAGATGCATTTCCAGACTGGTTTCACCTGAGGACTTGCTTCTAGGTGGTGGCCAAGCCAAGAGGTGGCTCTTCCTGTGAGGCAGCCTCAGGAGGATGGGACATAGCTCACTCTTCTTACATCCCCTGACCAGTACTAGTCACATGGCACCAACCTGTCTGCAAAGGAGAGTGGGAGATGGAGGGCAGGACCCATGTGTATGATGAAACTAAAATGTTCCTGCTGTAACCCTTTTCTAAGTTAGGGAAATATTGAAGAAAGACACATTTACAGGAGAGTCAAATTTAGTGATATTAGGCTTGGATACACAATGTTTATATTCTGTGCAATACCAGATGATGCAGGGATACAGAAGAGAGAAAAGATAAGAGTTTTCTATATATCAACCATGAAAACTATAGCCTTTTAACGCCTGATTTATAAGCTCAATTATATTCCTTTAACTCTGATCATAAATGATAAATTTTATTGATTTTCTTAATCTTTTTTCTTTGCTGAGAAGTTTCAGAATCATCAAGGCTGATTATAATGTACTTGTTAATGTTTTCAATTCAACTGAAGCACAAAGTGGGGTTTATGATACTCCTACAACAAATCTCATTATTAATTGATGGTTTCCTCCATCCAACATCCTTGTTTTCTCTGTTAGGTTTAATTAAAAATCCATTTGAACCACAATCGTAGCCTTACTGACATCATATTTCAAATGCTCTACACTGCACGAGAAATGCACAAGGCCTCTCTCTATATTAAATCACTCTTTCATGTAACAGCATGCTTTTTTATACGTTAGCACATAAGAATTCAGGGAGACAATTCATGGAGCTCATTTATGATTTTACATTTTATCATATCTTCATTTTAGAAGGGAGTTTAAGTTTCAGAAAGTAGATAATGAACTTTCAGTAAAAAAAATTACTTAGAATATTTTCAGATCACATTAAGATATAAACTAATGACTCTTAAATAACACCAAGCTAATATAAATTAATATTAAGCCAAGGAAATGGTAAGATAAATTATCTCTTATTTCTTTTCTTTGAAAAACTTTTCTCATCCAAACTTGAACATCTGTTAATTCACTCAAATTTAAGACAGATTTTAATCTGGGGAGGCAATTCAATGGTGCAGCACCTGCCTATCATGCATAAGGCCCTGGGTTCAATACTCAGTTCTGAGAGAAAGGTCAGGGCGAGGGAAATACAATTTCTCTCTCCCTCCATAAGTATATCTACCTTTAATCTTCATTTAATCTGAAGCCCAAATCGCTTAATAATTAACAATAAGATGACCTAAAGACTTCTTATCTTAGTTAGATATGGATATTTGCTGTTCAGGGAGGTAATTATGTTCACCTGGGAGGACAGTATGTTTTCCTTCACATTGTTCCACTCATCCCCAAGACTCTAAATTGCTTCCTCATGTTAGGAAGAAATCATAGTTTCTCCTTGTCCCTCATAAATTAGAGATTGAAACAGATCCCTATAACAGAAGACAGATTAACAAGAGAAAGACTAGCAAAATTTTTTTTTAGAGAGAGAGAGAGAAAGAACTTTATTCATTTTTTAGTTTTTCGGCACACACAACATCTTTCTTTGTATGTGGTGCTGAGGATCGAACCTGGGCTGCACGCATGCCAGGTGAGCGCGCTACCACTTGAGCCACATCCCCAGCCCTAGCAAAATTTTTTAACATGCACATAATGCAGGAGAAATTTCAATGAAAGGTAACTCAAGGCAGTGGCTTAGAACTGTGGCATATTACACTATTGTCTCAAATGTATTTCATCATCTAATTCCCAAAGCGCAACTCTGAGAGTAGTATCTTTACTTTCCAAAGCAAAAACAACCTTGGGGAGGTTAAGTAATTTGCTGAGGTTCCATGTCTCTATGTTACTATGTAATTGTATAAATAATCACCAGGCATTATATAGTAGAATAACAGAAAACCCAATTTTTCTGAACAATGGCTTTAAATTATTCTGTTCTCAAATTTCAAGCAGCCTAGATAACCATTCTGCATCACTGCCGTTTTCACTGATTGTATTTCCACAAAAGTACAGCCTTCCACAGCTGGCACTACATGACAATGGAGCTTGAGGCAGAACCTGTGTCTCAGGGTGAAGGTCGTGCGTGCATCAGGTAGACCCAAGGCTGTGAACTCAAGACAAGTGGAAGTAAAAGGACATGGATATGGTGACCGCTTTGAGGACTTAAGCCCCCAAGTTCTCCACTTCAATCATTACTGCCACAAAGGTATCCTTACCCAAATCTCACATCAGTCTGAGCTCTGTTTCCAACGTGCCAGGTCACTGACTCCTACAACTCACACACAAAAGGGGTTGTTGCTGCTTCAAGTGGAATGTGACCACCAGATAGATGTTTCTGCCTGGACTTTTCATACTGCATAAACTGAACAAACTTATACTAATTGTAGGGGAAACACTTTGGTGTTTAAATCTGGATATGCACCTAATGGTTACTTTTTATATCTTCTCTCATGTCTAAGCAGTTTATGACCAAGGACTCTGGAGTCTTTAAAAAAAAGCTCTAGTTTTTAGAATTTGAAGCTCTAGGAGGGACATGAAGCAGTTTAATGACTTCCCTACAGCCATGAAACCAAGCTGATCATGAGACTCCCAGGAACATCCTGAATGCTTTTCCCTGTGCTTTGATCTAAAAGTGTCTCTTTGATGGAATCTGTTACTTCATGCAAAAATATATTGTTCCATAAATGAAGGAAAGAAAACATTCTACACTGATTTTTGGGGGGAGCAAAATTCTGTATATAGACTACAATATTTCCTTTTTTTAATTTCCAATACTTTTTTAACTCTACCTTTACTAATATCTTATCTTATGCAATTTAAAAAAAATTCTGTCTGGATAAATTTTATAACAGCTCTGAATTGGATTGTGCTCTCCCCTCATTAAAATAAATTAATTATAATAAAACAGAAGACAAGAGAACAATCACCACCATCAAACAGCCCAAGTTAGCTCAAAGCAAACAGCAAATTCAATATATGAAAAAAATTCTCTTGTCTAAACAGAAAAAGTAAAAGGAGCACCAAATTAGAAACCAGGTAATTGATAGCTGAGTGACCTCTATGGATCCTATGAAAATTGGTACACAAATGAAAATATTATATGAGAGATCACCATTAAATTTAAGCTCCAATGTGGAAATAAACAAATATATACCCTCATGCATTTAACCAGTCAACAAATATGTCCACTACCTCTCATGTACCACTGAGATAAATGTTAAGCATTCATTCTTAGGTGACTGAAATAGTCATTCTAATCTAATCTTTCTTTTTCTTTATTTTTTTCTTTTTTATAAAGAAGAAGATATACTTTTCTGCTGCATGCTAAAAATTCTTAGCACGAAGCAGCAGTAACAAGTCATCTAAAGTACACCTATTCACCTTTAGCATTCAGACAACTACTATTACAATCCAATCATATGCTGACATCATGAAAACTCTAGGTTTCTTTACATTGAAATATTCATGTTCATGGGGAAACTGAGATTAAGGCTTATTTTTGTTGTTTTAACATGCATGATTTCCTGTGACCTGACTTCTGATCAGGTTGAAGAGATAGAATGAGTGGAGAAGTATTAAGCATTTGGGATAAGCTATTTCTCCTAATGGGTGATGGTGGAAGGAAGGCTAGTTTACT
Source organism: Marmota flaviventris (assembly GCF_047511675.1). NCBI lineage: Eukaryota > Metazoa > Chordata > Mammalia > Rodentia > Sciuridae > Marmota > Marmota flaviventris. The sequence continues at coordinate 74,003,404 of NC_092512.1, forward strand.
TTCCAGGTACAATCTCCTCTAGTGAAGATGGGCATTTCTCACCAAGTGAAGAAGGGCATCTTCAAAAACCTAGAGATAGCTGCCTTCACGATCTAAGAGACAAAAGGGGTTATACTTATAAAGACTGAGAAAGATGTGAGTATTTTTTCAGCCGAGCAAGAAAAAAACAGTTATGATCTACTTTCTTAAGTGGGAATGCAGCGGGGCGGGAGGGGGGGTGGGGTGGCGGGGACGAAGTACTAAAGGATTTCCAAGTAAACAAAAAACAAGCAAAGAGCTCTGCTGTTTCCGTTGCTCTCTACAATTTTGTTGAAGGCATTTGCAAAAGTAACTGGTCAATATGAAGTGGCACAGACATTAGAATCAGAAAGGAAGATATAGAACTATATTTTCAAAAGCTATAAGTATTAAATATCTAGAAAAATTCAAAGAATCCATGGGAAAACATTACAAAAATAATAGAATTTAGTGAAAGTAGAGAAAGATTAATACACACACACACATACACACACACACAAACATACACACACAAATCATCTAGAGAAACCAAATGGAGGCAAAGACCATATTTATAGTAGTATAAATCATATATATATATATATATATATATATATATATATATATATATATGTATACACACACACACACACACACACACACATACACACAAAGGAGGAATAATGAAAGGGAATACAGAAGTTACCAGTATGCCAGTATGTGCTGGAAATCACTTTGCAACATTAAGTAAAGGTATTATCTAATAATAAAACATATCATAGCATGCTAAGTATAATTCTGTATCATTAAAGGATGAGTAGATATTCTAAAAACTAATAGTAAATCTAAAATATTAGATTTATGATATATAGGAATTCAATGATACATAGGAATTTAGTGTATGAGAAAGATGGCATCTCAAATCAATGGAGAAGAGATGAACTTATTAATAAGTTGTTGGAGTAACTGTATAGTGACATTAAAAATAAAATTAGATCCATTGTTCAGTACATGGAACTAAATCAGAATCCAGAGAAGTATATATTAAAACTAAACAAAACCATATGCCATAGTTCAGATCTGGAATTTTCCCCAAAGCCCTTATGCTAAAAGGCTTAGTCACCAGCCTGTGGTGCTACTGGGAGGTAGTGAAACCTTTAGGAAGGAGGTGGGGGTCTAATGGAAGGAAGTTAGGTCTTTGGGGACATGCTTAAGGTGATATTGGGATTCTGGCCCCTTTCTCCCTCTCTTTTGTTTTGAGCTACCTCCACAATGTTCTCCCTGCGATGATGCACAGCCTCACCACAAGCCCAAAGGCAACAGGGCCAAGTCACCATGGCCTGAAGCCTCTGGAGTTACAATCCAAAATGAATTTTTCCTCGTTTTAAGTTGTTTTTGTCATAGCAATGGAAATTTGACTAAGACACCATACAAGTGTTAAGAGAAAACTTGGGTAACTACTTCATTAGCTCAAAGTAAAAATTTATTTCTACAATGACTCAAAATATAAACCAAATAAGTGAAAATATTAATAGATATGACCACATGAAAGTAATAACATTGTATCATAAGAATCTATCATAAGCAAGTCAAAAAAGACAAGTGATAAATGGAATAAATATTAGTCACTTACTTCACATATGAAGGGTTAATATCACAAATATATAATGAACTTCTAGAATCGAGAATAATTAGCAACTTTGTAGAAAAGTATGATAAAAACATAAAAGGGAAGTTTATGCAGAAAATTTCAAATAACACTTAAATGTATTAAAAATGTTTGACTTTCCTCTGAAAACTGAAAACACACATCTTATTGTAAAATCAAACTTCATTTAGACATCTTTTCAAAAATGCCAAAATTAAGTAGTTTGACTAAACACTTTTATCAAGATTGTGGGGAAATGGATTTTTATATCTTGGAAAGATGATCACTTTCTGAGGGCAATAAGGTGGTTAGAATGTAACTAAATGACTAAAGCCCAATGGATAATTTAGCCATATCTGGCAAAATTATATATATATATATATATATATTTACCTTAGATGCAACAATCCTACTTTAGGAATATATCTTAAAAATACTTGAATAAAAATGTGAAAATATATTGTTAGATGACTATTTGTAAAATACTGGTAATTGTCCTAACATGGGAACTCAGTGAACTAACTGTGGTATGCTCGCAGGATGGAGCACTGCTACATAATGGAGTAGTCCTGAAAGTAATGAGGAAGACTATGCAATGTTGTAATCTCCATGATATACTACTAAGTGGAAAAGGCAAGTTGCACAGTATTATGGATAGTGTAAGTTATGCATCAACTTGACTGGGCCACGGAGTGCCCAGATATTTGCTTACACATTACTTCCGCATATGTCTGTGAGGGTGTTTCTGGATGACGTTAACATTTGAATCTGTAGACAGAGTAGTCTGTCCTCAAAAATTTGGATGGATGGTCCTCATTCATTCTTGGTGGTCTAAAAATAGGAGAGGAATGGTTCCCTCCTGTCGGGGATTGCTGCCGCATTGCCTGTTGTTAAGCAGGAACGTTAGTTAGTCTTCTTCTGCATTCACACTTCAGACACAATGGGGTGGGAGGGGCTACAAAATAAAGACCAAAAATAAACAAGTGGACATACTTGTGTCAAATTTAATGACACAGAAAATTTGTATAATATGACTTTAAAGAACACAGTAATTTGGCTCTGTGATCTGCATGTGATATAGTCTAAAAAGAAAAAAAAAAAACTCCAATGAAATTATAAACTTGTGTTCAGTGTTCCTATTGTTAGTAATAACAAAGGTCCCAGGAATTGCTCTCTTTCTTTTTGTTGTCCTGAAGATGTTGGCTCTCAACCTTGTGTTTGTTGTGCAATGATCTCTTCTTCAGTATCATTAGCCAAAACTAGGTTACATGACTACTCTCTGGCTTCAAAGACCAAGGAAATATGAAACAGGATTATCACAATTATTTAGATAACTCATGCACCATAACATTCAAGACATTTATCTACTCTTTTCCACAAAAATAGGAATATGTAAGTAAGGAAGAAGGAGAGCATGTGTTAGAGGCCCAATTGAAAGTGTTGGCCATAGAGGCAAAAGGTGAGCGGAAGAGGTTTAAGATGATCCCTTTCTGAGGGCAATAAGGTAGCTACCTGGGAGGCACTAGGAGGGAAAACCCAAGTGCAGACTGTTCATGGGGACAATTAACCAAGGAAGATATTTTCCTTCCATCATTCATTCCATGAGTTGAATTACAATCCCTCTTTCCAAAGCACCCTTTGGAAATTGTTTAATGTTCCATGTGTGCCTGTGTGCCTGTGTGCCTGTGTGTGTGTGTGTGTGTGTGTGTGTGTTCATTACTAGACATGGTAGGTTCAGTATCTTACCCAGGGTCAGACAGCCAGTGGTAGAACCTGATTTCTGACTCATAGGTCCAATGGTCCAGTGAGGTCAGCTGACAAGAGAGGCAACCTTTTATCTTTTGGAGAACTACCAATAAGGCTGGTTTTACTGACTTTAAGATAAGAGACACAGTACTAACTTCAAGATAAGGGGCAATAGCATTGAACATTTAACAGCCAAACATTGTGCTAAGTGCTTTGTATCAACCATCTTGTTAATCCTAGAGAAAACCCAACTATTATCTAGGAATTCCAAGTTAGAACATTGAGACTCCAAGAGACTGAGCAGTTTGTCCCAAGTTCTTAGTTCTAGCAAGTAGCAGAACTGGAATTTACTCCTAATTCTGTCTTCTCCCACTGCCTCTTTTCTTTCCTGCCTTGGGAAATTTTCTACCAAAAAAAAAAAGTTCTTTTTTTTTTTAATTAACCTTTTATTATTGACACATTCTTTTCAGCTCTTAAACTTATAGGCCTTTATTTACTTATTTTTGTCTCATTGTGGGCAAAGATTTTAATCAAATATATTTATTTTTTAAATTGTCAATGGAACTTTATTTTTTATTAATTTATTTTTATTTATTTTTTTACAATTTTTAAAATTTTTTAATTTGTTTTAATTAGTTATACATGACAGTACAATGACTTTGATATATCATACATGTGAATCAGATGGGATATAATTTCTCATTTTTCTGAGTGTACAGGTTGCAGAATCATATATATATATATATATATATATATATATGATTTATATATATATATATATATATATATATATATATATATATATATATATATAGTAATAATAATGTCTGTTCCATTCTACTATCTTTCCTATCCCCAAATATATTGCTGAGAATTGAACCCAGTACTTCATACATGCTAGGCAAGTGCTCTACCACTGAGCCACAATCCCAGCCCTTAATCAGATATTTTTAAATATGCTTTTTTCCCCCAATGGATGATGTGAAAATTAGAAGTGAATTTCTTAACAAAATGTTAATTGAGTAGTGAGAGTTAAGAATTTTGAATTTCAGAATTGGTGGCCTAGATCATATGCACTTGAGTATTAAGAAAGAAATTGCATTGTGAGTAAAAAGGCTACTGGTAGGAAAAGGGAAAGGGACCTGATTCCTAGAGCAGAGATCAAGATGAACCTCAGAAGTACACAGCACTTAGATCCAAGTCAAAAGGGTGATGCTCCAGAACTTTCCAAAGTCAGTTGTTATAGTTATCCAGAGAATGCATGCGAACAACTTCCACCACCACAACCTTGAAGGCTTCTGCACAAATCAATTCTGGTTTCCTACCATGAAAGTCTTATGTGATTCGACACTATTTTATATAAAGGACCCTTCTGACACTTCTTTCAGTGACTCTGAAAGAAGCCATTGTTCAAGCTCAGGAGCCCCTTATCTCTGGCCTTCTTTTCATTAGTGTTGATTTCTGAGGATGATCTGCCTGTCTATAGTGTGGTGAGTACAAGTGTTACCAGAGGCCAATTCATTGGGTCATCATTCCCTCATCATTTTGCCTTAACTCCAGGCAAAGAAAGGAAGAGAACTGGTATACAGAAGGGTTTAAATGGTGTTGTTGTGGAGTGGTTCTTCTGCCCTATGGATGGCGGAAGCCCAAATTCTGGCTTTCTCTCTTGGGGAATTTTTGTGGATGCCCTGGAGACATTCCACCTTTGCTCCCCTTGCTGGGAAACTTCCACCCCAGGTTCCTGGAGAGAGTGGCCTGCTCTATCTAGACCCCACCCTGGAAGCTTCGTCTCCCAGAGGCCCTCTGTCACACTCACCTTGGTCTGGCAGGCAGTCCTAGTGGACTGTACTACTTCAGAGAGCACTCGCCTGGCTACTTCTCTGCAGCCACTTTGTCCAGGGCAGAAAACCTGGCTTTTGTTCCACCATCTCCCCCAACTAATTTGAATTGAGGCCACTCCATGGAGACCTCGTTCTTAGCATTGTTCTACCACATCTCATCTGCCTACCACCTATCTTAAGACTTTTCTATTGTGTGTGCCTCTGCATCAAAAGGCACATAGTTTTGTTGTTTAAATTTTTTGCCTTTGGAGGCTCCATTCAAACCCTTCTCATTCTGTCAGAGTCAGAGATGAAGGGATGGTGGTGGCCAAAATAATATTCAGAAAGTTCCTTTAAAGAAACCTATATTTACCCATCTCCTTTGATCATGTGCCTACTCTGTGTAGGTGGAAGGGGATGATTGGTCAGGTTTTTCTGAGACCTGATAATGATCTAAAGGCACAAAATGTCTATATTCTCTCTTGAGAATGTGTGGACTCTTCATAATTCTGTTCTTAGCTTGAGGTCTCAGCCAGAACTCTAACACAAAGAGAAAACCTAAATGTAAGATTACATTTCATACAATTAATAGAGCTAGGCACCTCTTTCTTCCTTCCTTCCTTCCCCTCCCTCTCCCCCGCTGTCTCGTACAAGGCATCATATAATCAATCATATCAATCAACAGTTACACCTATCCAGTTTTGTGCCAGGTACTAAGGAAATTACAAAGACTACACACATTTCAGAACTAGTTATTATGGTAAATAAAATAAATGGCCTTTATTTAAGACATATAAAGTCAACAGCAATACCTATGCCAACTGGCACAGTCTAATAGTTAGACTGGTCAAATAAGCCACAAGCAAACAGGGATGTGGGAGTTGCACCCAAGGCTAGAGCTCTTAAGGGGGACAGTGAGAGATGATATTGCCTCTGGTCATATGTAATTTCTTGTCAGATCACAAGACAGTGTGGCCTAGAGGCCAAAAGCAAGTGTCCTGAAAGAGAAGAGTGTGCAGAGAAGGAGAGGAGAGGGCAGCTTGTCCAACCATGCTAGATAGTCTGAGGGTATACAGACACAGGAGACCTCTGCCTTTTAGCCATTCCGACAGCCACTGGGTCAGAGCAGTGTGATCCATCTCCATGTCCTCAGGGAAGGGACTTTCTCAGCCAGGAAAAGTGTGGGGGCACTGATAGGCACTGAGTTTCTAGAGAAAGTATATGGAAGAGAACTGTGTAGCTTTCAGAGTGTATGAGAAAGGCAAGTTAAAAAAAAAGAAATTTTGAGGGAAAAGATCTTTTTGGTTCCTTGACTGTGTGTTTCTTTGAGAACACCAGGGTTTGGCTTAATTTTCTTGTTGTTGTTTTGTTTTTCCAATCCTGGGAATCAAATACAGGACCTTGAACATGCTAGGCCTCTACCACTGAGCTACACCCAACCCTGGGCTGCCTTCCTTTGATTGCATGAGACTAGATGGTGTGGATGGAGTGTTTCAAATGCCAAGGGTAAATGATTAAGAACATAATGCCGTGCTAAATGAGAGAGATAAAGATTAAGAGCATAATAGAAATTCAGAAAGGGGGCTTCTAAGAGTAGGATGGAGTAGAAAGGAAGCCAAATTCACCGGGCTTGAAGGCCCACTTAGATTTGGCTAGGCAAAACCAGGCAAGGGAAAGCACATGCATAATATAGCTTCAGCAACTAAAACAAACATTATTAAAAATCCTGGGCCAGTCAAGGAAAAGCAAACTACTTCTCTTTTGTATTTTTTTCTCTCTTTAGTCTCAGCCATGGAACCCTATCTTGGATATGACCGTTTTTCACTGAAGTTGGCCTCATACACACCAATTAAGAGGCACACATAGCACCCTTCCAAATTGTGCATTGCATTCTGGGATACTTAAAATAAGTTGCTCACTGTCTAGTGGGAAGAAAGCCAGGTATTCGGGTGAAGATGTAAGGTGTTCCATGCTATGAACAACGTTTATTCCAGGAGAGCAAAGTGAATGAAGCCCAGTCTTGTGACCAGGGAAGCTTTGTGGAGATTGTGATATCTAAAACCAGTCTTGAAAACCATGAACAGTATAAGGCATGAATTTGTTTGTCAAGGTTGTTCATGGTAATAAGTGATTGATAAAGTAGAAATGGGAAAATAATTTAAAATTAAGTGATATCATTCAAGAAGTGAGAAAAATTAAAAAAGCAATCTGAATATGATCTAAAGTGATTCAAATCTGAAGTGATTCAACTGAATTTACAAAAAGAAAGAGAGCCAGAGAGAGGATACCTCACCATTGTCATGAAGCAGACTTTGTGGCAGTGGCTGAAAAAACAGAATCTCATTGGAAGGGCTAACGCTCTTGTGCTGTCCTAAGGATGGGTATAACATCCAGACCTGGGAATTTGGTGGAACTCAGGCCAAATAGGAAGCAGGAGACCAGGATTCTTGATTGGGTTTACTCTTTGAAGAACTCAGTTTACTACCTATCAAATCAAGTGATGAAACTAAATTCTCTCTCAAGTGCTCTAATTTTTCCAGTTTGATTTTCACTTAGCAGGTGTTGGTGACTTTTTTCACAAGGATGTTAAGATATTATCTAAGGGACTTTAATGATGGCATAATGTTTTGGATCTTAAATGCCCCCCCCCAAATCTCATGTATTGAAGATTTGGTCTCCAACTGATGATACTATTGGTAGTAGTAGAAACTATTGGGGATGGGCCAAATTGGAGGAAATTAGGTGAATGGGGGCATGCCCTTGAAGGGCACCACAGCCCCTTCCCCCCCCCCCCTTTTTGCTTCCCAGATGCCATGAGTTGAGTAGCTTTTTTCCACCACATGCTCCTTGTCATGTTGATTTGTCTTACCACAGGCCCAAAGCAACAGGGCCAAGTAATCATGAACCAAAATAAACATTTCCTCCTTTAAGTTGATTTTCTCAGGTATTTTGTCACAGAGACAGACAGCTGATTCACACAGTTGGGCAACTATGGCCTCATCCACCCATAGCTCTCTGCAGAGGACAACCACATCAGGTAATTGTTTTTCTTTGAGTTGCTACAGCTTTTCCCCTGCATGAATTCAAATGAAAGTAATCCTGCTACCTTGGCTGAACTGACTCAGTCAGATCCAAAGACACCTGTGTAAATAAGTGTATGTGAAAACTGAAAGAACTGGGTGTGAAAGACATCCTGTAAGAGTGACCCAACCAGAGCTCTTTATGCTGATGTGAACATGATCCATGGAGAAAAAAAAAGTTGATCAGTAGAGCTGCTTTGTACTCTACATGCCTGTGAGTCATTCTCAAAGTGATTCATGATCTGCTGAAAGTTACAGTTTTAGAAGCACTGGGACACAGAATGACTTTGTAATTGCTGAGTGTGCTCCTGGGGTTCCCAAGAAATTCTTGCAAAAACGTCCAACACCTAAAGCAATCTGGGTGTGCCTTGTCCTTTCTAACTATAGAAACCTCAGGGGCGGGCAGGAGGCTGTCTATGTCTGAATGAGGCTCCTGTTTGAAGAGAGAGGTGTAACAAGCTTAGTTCTGCTAAAATGATAGTGTATTCAGTAAGACTCTGTAACATAACACAATATTGACAAGTTGATGCTGCAGCACAATAGTTGGTCCTTCATATCCATGAATTCTGGGATTTAACCAACCTTGGATTGAAAATATTTAGAAAAAAAATAGTCCAGAAAGTTTAAAGAAACTGTTGATGATCCACAGAAATATGGTCATTTGCAGGCACACTGTGCCTCCTGCCATTTTATAGCCCTTTAATCCCTTTTCTTGTCTGCACCTTATTCATATTGCATCACATTGTATACTAAGAAGTCAGGTCTATGGTGGCTGCATCTACACTGAACATGTTCAGACACTTTGTCTTTCACTATTCTCTAGACAATTTACTGTAACATCTATTTACATAACAATTACACTGCATAGGCATTATGAGTATTTTGAGTTATTAATTAAAATATTCAGGAGGATATGGTTAGGTGATTACAAATACTATTCCATTTTATTTAAGGAACTTGAGCACTAGTGGGGTTAGACATCCATAGGAGGTCCTAAATCATTCCCCCATGAATATTAATAGAAAACTGTATGTATTTTCTATTTGCTTTGGAACTAAGACTAAAAATAATTGTGAAATTTGGCTTTATGACTTAATTGACTTGAGATATGCCTTAATATATTCAATTCTGATTAGAATTTTCTTTAAAATTATAAATGCAAAATAATCTTTTTTTTGGGGGGGTACCAGGAATTGGGCACTCAACCACTGAACCACATCCCTAGCACCTTTCATATTTTATTTAGAGATATAGTCTCACTAAGTTGCTGTTATGGTTTGGATGTGAGATGTCTCCCAAGAGCTCACATGTGAGACAATGAAGAAGGTTCAGAAGAGAAATGATTGGGTTGTGGGAGTCTTAACCCAATCAGTGAATTAATTTTCTGATAGAAATTAACTGAGTGGTAACTGAAGTGCTAAGGAGGGGCTGGAGGAAGTGAGAATTGAGGGTGTAGCTTTGGGGTATATATTTGTATCTGGAAAGTAGACAGCTCTCCCTCTGCTTCTGGATCATCATGTGAGCTGCTTCCCTCTGCCACACTATTCAGTCACTATGTTCTGTCTCACCTTGATCCCTGAGGAATAGAGTGGCCTTCTATGGACTAAGATCTCTGAAACCATGAGCCCTCAAAAAACTTTTCTTCCCTAAAATTGTTCTGATTGGATCCTTTAGTCACAGCAGTGAAATAGTTGACTAAAAAACAGTTGCTTACAGCCTTCTAAGTTGCTGAGGCTGGCCTTGTACTCACTATCCTCCTGCCTCAGCCTCTCTAGCTGTTGAGATTATAGGCATAGGCCAGCAAAATAATGGTTTTTTGCTACTGCAAGGACTGTCTTTGTTATTGATCCTTTTCAGGTCAATTTGTGGGCATCCCAACATTGAGTGGGACATGGTGGCACACACCTAATTCCAATGACTTGGGAGGCTGAGCCAAGAGGAACACAAGTTTGAGGGCAACCTCAGCAATTTAGAGAGGCCCTAAGCAACTTAGTAAGACCCTGTCTCAAAAGAATGTTGGGGATTTAGCTCAGTGGTAAAGTGTCCCTGGGTTAAATCCTTAGTATGAGAGAGAGAGAGAGAGAGAGAGAGAGAGAGAGAGAGAGAGAGAGAGAACATGATATGATATATGGAACATTTTGCCTTTTCCTATGGTTCATTTTTTTCTTCAAAGTTAAGAGTTATAAAAATTCTAAGTCATTTCTGAATAAAGTCTGGATTTTTGTTGTAAAAAAATATGTCCTCTTTCATGTAATTATTCTTCATTTTGAAAGTTCTTTTTTCTTTTCTTTTCAACTTGAACACATAATGAACTCTCTCAACAGGGACAAGATTAAAGCCTTGAATATAGACTAAAGAAGTATTTTCCAAAATGTGTGGTGTGTGACTATCAAGAGCTGGGAAGGTCTGAGATTTTACCCAAGATGCTAATAAGTAAGACTGCTAGACTTAGTGGTGCTGGCTCAGGACAGAGGGAGGAGCGTAGGATCAGAGCCAAACTGTGCCTTTCAAAGGGTCAGTGTTTGCATTTGTTGTCTCTCAGCCTCGATTTCCACAGGGTGACATTAAGAGGGTTTCAAATCCCGCACATACAATGGGGATCCATTTCAGGAGAGGAACATTGAACTTAGAGACCCTTCGCCCTACAAGGAGCCATTATCTGTGTTATAATGTAAGGGAATCCAACATGCCCTTTGCTCTGGAGGGAGACATCATCTCTGTCTCTCAAGGCTTTCTGCTGTACAAACATCCCTGAAAAGATAACATCCTTGGAAAGGGAGCCCGTCTTTCTTGTATACACAGAAACACAATACACTCACAGAGAACTGTCTCAAGCAGTGACCTGTTAACAGAATCAGGAAATCAATTTGGAGGGTTTTAAAACATACAAGGGACATTCATTGTAGTAAGAGTAAGCATTTAAAATATTCAATGAAGCTTTTGTTTGCTATTTATACAAATTAAGCTTAAAAAAATCATTTTCATTGGCAAAAAGTTTGGGAAACATTGACTATGGTATAAAGACTATATTGAGTTCTTACTTTTGAGATGCCAACTTGACTTGCATTCTATTCAAATCTATGTAATAGCAATATGTATTATGTTGGGGGCTCTCCTGCATTGTAAGTCATGAGCATAATTCCATAAAGCATATATTTTAATCTTATCTTTTAAAAGCTAAATTGAATTTTAAAAAGATAATTTTACCTCAGGTTTCAGGTAGTGAACAAAATATGTAACCCAAATTCTTATCAACCAGAAAATTTTTTTTAAATGTGGGAAAATTGACCTCACTGACTGAATTACAGCTTTGCCAAGCACAGAATTTAATGAAGAGCATGCACAAAAATTAATAAATTGACATCTTAATAGATCCAAAGCAAATGCATATTCATTTTATACATACACACAATTTCATGAAAATAGTTTTTAATAAAGTTTTTAAATAGTTTTAAAGTTTTTAAAAGCCCAGTTTCATAAATATTTACTGAGTTATTTCTATATGCAAAGGATCTGAGTTAGATCAAAGGATATAACAATATGAAAAATACTTATCTGGCTTCATGTGCATGTGGATTAGAGTGATTAATTTCAAAGGGTTGAAAATATATCTGGTTTTCTTTTGTATATACCTACAACACTATCTTTATTTAATAAGAATTAATTGCTAGTATTGCTAAGATCAGGGTCATAATAGAATGCTGTAATGGCAACACAATTATTTTACATTAATTGAAAAAGTTACCTGTTTAAATTTATTGTATTTCTAAATCCTGTAGGAAAACAATTTTAACAATGGATGTAGATTGTTTTAGAAACAGACTGTTCACATCTTAACACATGAAAGTCACTGTTTCAGAATTAGATGGTAATATATGCCAAAGAGAGAACTTCAATGGCAGAACCAAATACTATATCACTGCATCTATTAAAAAACAGAATCAGTATTTCAGTAAGATAAAATCACTTAAAGGAATAAGATACAAATAGTATTCTTCTTGGAAGTTCTATAGTTTAAGCATGAAAAAAATGCCATCAATTTATTCTTTTGTTTTCTTTTTCCAAAACATATTAGAACCACCTTTAATGAGGGTTCAATTAGCCTCAACCTTTCACTGACAACCTTTCATTGTCTTCCTACAATGTAATGTTTAAAGGAAAACAAAAAATACAATGCATCTGACAGAAGTTTTTTTTTTTCTTTTTATGGTCCCAGGGATCGAACCCAGGGGCACTTTACCACTGAGCTACATCACCAACCCTTTTTATTTATTTATTTTTTATTTCGAGATGTGGACTTGCTAAGTTGCTTAGGGCCTTGCTAAGTTGCTAAGGCTGGCTTTGGACTTGTGATTCTCCTGCCTCAACCTCCCAAGCTGCTGGAATTACAGGTGTGAGCCACCAGGCCTGGCCCAGAAGTTAATTTTAAAAAAGTTTTTTCCAGGGTAAATTTTGGAGTCAGAAGTGATTTAGACAAACCAAAATGCCCTTTAAGATGCTAATAATAGTCTATAAATAGGTATTTTTTAAATTTTACATATAATGGAAACTCTAAGGAAAGGTGACATTTATAGGAAAGGCAGCAATATATAGACATTTAGAAGAGGTCCTTTGATGTAATCAAGACTGGGGCCAGTCAATTGAGATAACTCAAAATGGGAAACTACAGAAAAAACTAGAGATCTTAAACATTTGAACTTTAAAGATGTCAATATATATTCCTGTCTACATTTTATATAAGGCATTGCCTAATCTTGGAGTATAAACACTAATTGCAGTTTCAAGTTGTCTTTTTTGTATCAAGCATAAGTATGTAATGCGTCCTTTAAGATGACCCATTTTGCATTCTTTAAAGTGAATTGAAAGGTTGAAGATTCTCAAGAAACAATGTAATTTCAGCATCTGTTACAATTTTTATGATTCCTTTCCTCCCAATCAACCACACTTTTTGCTCCAATTCCTTCAGCAAGTTATTTGAAGCTTTCAGCTTCATATTTATTTTGAATATTTTATTATGCTCCATGTGTTATTTAATATGCATTTATAATAATAACCCCATGGCAAATGGGATTGGAAATACACAAAACTGATTCTTGAGAGTCATATAAAGCTCAGTTTGTAGGAGTGCTTCAGTAGTAGGGACATTACTAGATGTGAGACCAGAGACTCTCTGAATACCAGTGAGTGGCTTCATAAAAATGTGAAGAGCATGGGTCCGGCAAGTCAGGTAAGCAGAAGTACATTAGAGAAGTTTCTATTAAATGTCAATTCTTCTTGCTACTAGGATTCATATACAGAAAATATTTGGTAATATTCATCTTCCTCAACACACAAGAAAAAATTTCTTTAAAATAAAAACAGTTTGTCTCAAGATCACAAACATATTAATTTAATTTTTCACACTTCTCATTCTAAAAGAGTATATGTTGTCCAATAAAATTCCTGTGAAGATTTTTTTTTTTAAGTTACTGGGGATTAGACCAGGAAGTTGGAGTATTACCCTGAGTTATAGCCTCAACCCTTTTATTTTTTTTGAGATAGGGTCTTGATAAGTTGCCCAGGCTGATCTCAAACTTATGATCCTCCTGCCTCAGTCTCCTATGTAGCAGGGATTACAGACCTATGCTATTGTATCCAGCTCCTATGAGGATTATAAAACAGTATCTGGGCTTGGGTTGTAGCTCACTGGTGGAATCTTGCCTAGCATGTTCAAGGCTGAAAGCCCTCAGTTTGATCTCTAGCCCCACAAAAAATGAATAAATAAAAATCTAAATGTAATTAGTTAAATACTTTATTCTTGATATAGTTTCTCTTAATAATTAAATGTTATATCCCCAATATTTATTGCTTATTATCAATTATCACCAGAGAACTACAGTACCTCTTAGAGCTAAGATCTTTAAAAGCACTTTTTAAAAAAAAAAAATATATATGCTTTAGCACTTTTTCTCTCAAGTGTTGGACCACTATCCTGCAGCAGAAAATGTGCCCAAACTTGTATAATCTCCCTCAGTGGTCTGAGGGAGATTATGATATTAAGCATAATGCTGCAGTGAATGTTGCCTTAAGTTCTTTTCCAATATCTTTGGAAAACATTGTTTAGACAATCCTTGGGCAGATTTCCCAGTGATACTTTTAGTACTCTCATGACCACTACTCAACTCACTTGTTTTGTTGATCTCGTAGTGTAGTTTTGAGGTGGTTCTGCTGAACTCAATCATTTATATCTCAACTTTGATCTTTATCTTCATCCCTGGGATGGGTATCCATAATTACTCTGTGATCTTTACTTTCAGATTTCTTTGAAAGCAATTTTGTTTAATTGTGCGGTGGGTCCCTTTCATTGATTCATATTTGTACTTTGTGCTATGCTCACTTTTAAATTAGTTACAGATAGATGGCAGGAAAATCAAGCAATTACTAATCAGTGTCTATTGTATCTGTATAACCATATGCAAACTCTAGAGAAGCCCTGACCTCTAAGGAAGCAGTACAGGTCAGGTTCTCCAATACTTGCTTAACAATGGATGTGTCAGAAGGTCGTACACTAGCAGTTTTTAAAGTGTTTAATATTAAAACCAATGCCTTTTACTACGAACAGTAAAATGGGCTGCATTTTAAGTTGATTTAATAAAAATATTCTATCATTTAAGAGGGATACTGTACATTTAATATGCACATTAAAGATTAAATATAAACTTACTAATATTTATTTTAATACTAAAATTTAATAAGTATCCACTATTTTTATTGCTAAGAATAATAGCTTGGTAGAGGCAGTTATTTCTGTTCAATTCGTCTCTATAGTACACCTGGAGGATCTTCATTGACTCAAAGATTATGTATCCTAGATCCACTGACATCTTCTAACAACCTTTAAATCAAGTGCACCTTGTCAATCAACTGCTCCCTGTTATCAACCTCTGGGAGGGCTGCAGAGCTAAAGTATACCTGGAAGCCAGAGAAACCTCTTGTGTATTCCTTCATTCTGAAAGCCCCAGATCAAGGTATATTTTTCAGCTTCTTAAATAATGATTTATTCTGGCTGGTGATGGCAAAGGAAAACTCTACACATTACATACAGAACGTTCAGATCACAAGGAGGCCTGCAGAATAAAGGGCCAAGTAAAATTCCTCCCCCCACCGCCCGCCCAGTCCCTGGAAGATCCTTGCAGATTCTATTTCAAGCTACAGACTGTGTCCACACACGCACCGGCCAAAAAGGCTCACAAAGGTCTGTTTTGAAATGGCTTGTCGTTTTTTCCTCCCTTCCTCAAAAACCCGGCAGCGATGGGAAGATTACATGTCAGTGTGGCTTTACTGCGGCCATAGTTAGTGGCACAAAGAGAGATTTCACTTAAATATCCTTTCGGTTCTCAGCACCCTTTCCTGCATAGAAAGCAGCTTTCCGCCTCCTGGAGTTTTTCGAAAACCCAAACACCACCAGAGCCATAAAGGAGGCCCATTCTAGAGCCTTTTGGCGCGAGAGCCGACCCCCTGCCTGGAGGGAGGGGCCTTCCTCGCCCCGCCCCTCGCCCCCGCCCCTCCTCCCGCCTCCCGCGTAACCCGGATACACACCCACGCTCCCCTTTCACCTATCGGCGGCTGGCGAACGTGGAAGTCCGACCTGTGGGCCGGTAGAGGTTCCGGGAAAGTGGGGCGCGTGGGGCGGACACCGTGATCTTCACGGCGCGGCTCAGCCTTTCGGGGAAGGGAGTGATGGGGCGCGCGGGCGCCGGGGAGCGGGCGCCGGTGTAGCCCGAGCGGCCCCTGCCCCGGAGCACGGCGGCGGCGGGAGCGGGGAGGCCTGTAAAGGCCGCCGCCCCAAGCGCCCGGCCTCCCGCGCCATGGCCCCCATGGGCATCCGCTTGTCCCCGCTGGGGGTGGCAGTGTTCTGCCTGCTGGGGCTCGGCGTGCTCTACCACCTCTATTCCGGCTTCCTGGCCGGCCGCTTCAGCCTCTTTGGCCTCGGTGGCGAGCTGGGCGGCGGCGCGGCGGGGCCCGCAGCCGTGGCCGATGCGGGCACGGTGGACTTGCGCGAGATGCTGGCAGTGTCCGTGCTGGCGGCAGTCCGCGGCGGCGACGAGGTGAGGCGCGTCCGTGAGAGCAACGTCCTCCATGAGAAGTCCAAGGGGAAGACACGCGAGGGAGCAGAGGACAAGATGACCAGCGGCGACGTGCTCTCCAACCGCAAGATGTTCTACTTGCTCAAGACTGCCTTCCCCAGCGTGCAGGTCCGTACCTGGAACGCTGGGCTCGGTGGGAGCCCATGGGCGGCAGGGCCACTCTGGCCAGGGAGCCTGGGATCCTGGAAACGTTTTGTAGCGTGTGGACTCCCAACAGTCCCAGGTCGTGGGAGCTCCTGATTTCCATTTTGCAGATGCGAAAATTGAGAGGCAGAAGTTAAGGTGCACAAGGTCATGCAAACAGTTCTTGGAAAAGCTGGGTAAGGTTCCAGGCAGTTTAACTCAGAACCCATGCCCTCTGGTCCTTCCCTGGATTGTGTGGTGAAGTGTACCAGGGATCAGGAGACTTGGGTTCTGAGAAGGCTCTGATACAAAAAGGCTGAGAAGGTAAATAACACTGATGCTTCAGGTTCTTCTGTAACATAAAAGAATTGGACTAGAATCCCTCAAACCCCTATTCACACTTGATTTCATTATTGGAAGGGTCATGACTGTAGATTACACGTTTTCTGGCCTGCAGGCCAGTAGCCAACTAAAATTCAAAAACTATAAAAGTCTGCTGCAGACCTGTTAGTTCCGCAGGGCGTGAAGGGGCAGGGCATGGTCCTAAATGACGTGGCTTCCCCCCCCCCCCCCAGGATCTCTTAATGGCTAGTAGTTTAGAGGCCCTTCAAGGAAGTATTTGGAAATACGCTTCCAGGCAACTTCATTTTAGCTCTGTAGCTCTGTATCCTACCTGACACTTGATTAAAGATCTCTAATTATGCCAGAAAATTTAGAATTGAATACCATTTACCTTGTCTTCAGGTAGGTTTCTGAAGGAGTTGACATTTTCTTCAGGAAATCCAGTCATTCTGGATTTGTTACTAATACTTTTGGAATTCATCAGTTCAGAGGAGCTGTTGAGTTGAATATACTGTAAAACTTTTTTGAATTTATTGTAGTTCCAGAAGAACTGAATGTAGTGTAGCAATATTTTTTAAATGTATGCCTCATTTAACAGTTGACTTTGATTACTAGGAAGAAAAAAATATTTCCAGTGAAGTTTGATTAGATAAAACAGTTGTAATTAAACCTAGGCTGTCTTGGAAGGTATCTAAACTTTTGCTGTTGTTCTTGAGATAGTTAAGAATATTGCCATTGTAGAGTTATGTATCTTATGTAACTCCTTCCACGGTGTCATATTTGTGCGTTGATTTTCTTTATCCTCTCTTTCTCCTATCTCTCTTCCTTTCTTTTTCTTTCATTTTTTCCCCACATGAAACATTGGATTTCATGTTATGAATTGCTGGATACCAGATATAAAAGAGACATTAGTAGAATTTTTTTTCAAATGTCTACTAAAACAAAATAATGCATTTTCCCACTTTTTCTTTTGCCCTATTCTGCTTTATCATCATATATAATACTTACTTTGTTTGGATTTAGATGTACGATGTGCTTGGGAAATATCTGTCTTCTCTAAAACATCTGTGCTTCTCTAAAACAGGATTTTCAGAGAAGTTGATATATGATAGTTATAACATTACTAACAATAACCACTTACTCAATGTATTCCAGGTGCCTAGATACTGACCACACAGGAGGACTTCATTTGGTTCTCACAGCAACTTTGAAAAATAAATTTTTTTATGCCCACTTTACAAGATGGGAAATTTGAGGCTTATGACACTCCATTCCACAGCCTACATGAACTGTCTTAATTCTTCATTGTAGCCAGACATCTAAGAGGCTACTTAAAACTTAGTGTGACTTCCTGAGGGGAAAAAAAAAAAGTACAACTATAGAAGCTTTAAGGCGGCAATAGTAAAATATAAGCAAACACAGTTGAAAATTTTTTAAAAAGATAAGTTAAAAGTGTTTTAAATATTGAAAACATACATCTATATGTGTGTGTTTGGGTTTACTCATGTTATCACTTATTAACAAAAAATAGAATAGCTGCTAAAGGCAGTGAGTGGCATAAACACAAAAACTAAGCTTTTTGATTTGAAAATGTTAAAGTCTCTGCCTTAGAAAGTAACTTTTTGTCTTTTTGTGACTATTTGAATGTTTGCCTGTACATCTTTAGGGTTCATGTTGTGTGTCGACTGGAGGAATAGAGGAGGTTGTGTTCATTTATACAGCGTCAAAGTAGGGATTGTGTCATGTTGAGCCATCTCCTTTTCCCCCTGTTTTCTTAGTCTAGAGGCCAAATGTTCTATCCATGTAAAAAATAAACTCAGCACTGGCATTTTTTTTCCACTCTTGTCTCTCCCCTCCCCCATTATCCCAAAGCAGTCTTAAATACCAACCAGTTTTAAATGACTGGTTGGTATTAAAGTCTCACCTCAAATTTTTTTGGTAAAAAACTTAGATCACATTCCTTTTCAGTTTACTTCCTGATGGAAAATGACCATGGAAAAGCCACAAGTACTCTTTTTTTTTTTTTTAAATCCTGGTGGATTAGGGAGGCATAGTGGTATATGCCTGTAATTCCAGCACCTTGGAACGTTGAAGTAGAAGGATAGAAAGTTCAAAGCCAACCTAAGCAACTTAGCAAGACCCTATTTTTGTTGTTGTTTTTTAAGAATTAAAAAGACTGTCAATATGGCTCAGTGTTAAGTGTCCTTGGGTTGAGACCTGAACTTGCCTATGTAAGGATCCCTCCTCAGTAAAAGAATATCAGGAGTTATTCTAGAGTGCTCAACTTGGCATGTTTATCTTTCAAGGGACATTTGGCAACGTCTGGAGATACTTTGGTTTTTCACAACCAGGGTGGAATACTACTGGCATTAGATGAGTAGAGGGTAAATATCCAAAGGTGCTCAAGACAGTCCTGCATAACAAAGAATTATCTTGCCCAATTTATCAGTTGATGCCCAAGTTGACAGATCATATTCCACAGACATGTGCTGTCTCAGCAAACTCAAGTTTGGCCCAGGATTGCTAAATTTCCTTTTGTCTTCAGTCTTTCTCAAGTTGACCTATAGGATGGGAGTTAAACGGGTCTCTTTCAACAGAAATACTCCCTGAAAAAGTCAGAAGTGCTCAGAGAACACTTGCTTTGCTATCATGTCTAGCCACTAGAACAGGTGATCTTATCTAGTCATATAGCTTTTGGGGGCCATAGTTTCCTCTTCTGTAATATCAAAATAACTAGTAATTGATACAGATATAGGTACTACAGGCAAAGAAAACTAGTTCAAATTATCAAGCCCAATAGGTTTTAGTGCTACAAATTCAGTTAATCTGATGAGTTTGATGCATGTTAGGTAGATCATATTCTAGACTCAAAGGAGTTTAGACCACATCTTTAGTATTATAGTACTAAAAGAAGACCTCCTATTCTTATGGCTTACAATATGCTATCCTGGGGGCCTTGGGTATTTGGAGGTGAATGAGCCTAGTTATAAGACTGTTAGTATAGAGTGTCCGAGAGATGAAAAGCCCAGAGTTAAGCCAATGGAAAAGTTATGCTACCTAAAATTTATTTAGCCTTTAGCAAATAGCAAGCCCTTAATTAAACATTTTAGTGTCATAATTAATTTATCTGCAGAACAACATAGGAAGTTAAGTAGTGTTGCATCCTTCTGTACCTAAAGATATTGGGGTTTGGAGAAGCTAAATAATTGGCCAAAGATTGCCCAGCTAGAAAATAATCTTGGGTTTATTGAGGTTAATAAAATAGTCTGAGAATCAGTTCAGGTCTTTCAGAGTCATGAGCATAAGCAGTATTGGGGGTGGTGGTAACAAAAGTGTACTCTTAACTGCAATGTTTTGAATGAATGGAAAGACTCAGATTAGATACTTGGAGAATAGTTTGGAGGGAAGTGAAAGGAGGACAGAGAGGTTTATTTTAGTCTTTTTATGGTAAAGAGATGATATGTTTTGAATTGGGTTGTGGTTGTAGAGAAGGTAAATATAAAATGATGTGAAAGAATTTTTAAGGGTATATTAAAAATGACTCCTGTAGTTTTCACAATTGATGTTCTGTTGATGGTAAAAAGAGGAGCATATTCTGAGTGCCATTTCAGATTGGTCTTAGAGGTTTAATTAGAGGTGCCTTTGATGTGCCAAGGGAGATGCTAAGGAGGCAGTTGCCTTTATGAGTCTGAAGATTGTCTTGGGGTCCTACTCTAGTCGTTGTATTCAGGGAAGGCCACTTTGAGCTGGTATCATTTGAACTGAGAAAGAGTATAGCAAGTGCAAAGAACGGACCATAAGAAGACTAGTAAGTCTGGAGTGTTCTAAATAGAGTGAAAGGAGAGAGATACTGTGTAGTGATTGCTATAGTCAGATCATGTAGGAGTTTGTAGATGGTGGTAAGGAATTTGGATTTTATCTCTGCATTATGAGAACCATTAGAAGATTTTTAACTGGGAGTGGCATGATCTGATTTGGGAAGATAGCAAATTGCTTGGTTGAGAAGGGAAGCTCTGTAATGGTAGTGATTTTGGTTTTTTCATTGTATTTTAATGCTCAGAACACTTTAAAATATATTAGTCATTAAATAGTTGTTGAATGAGTGAATGATGAATGAGTACACTCACTATAGGAGGCAAGAATAATTGAACAGTATAACAGAAATCCAAGGAAAAGATCCTAGTGGCTTAAACTAGCATTTTCTTGGTAGACATGATGATGCATTCTTAGAATTGGGAGGCAATATTTTCAGGACTAACTGCTCAAATGTGGAATGTGAAAGAGGATTAAGGAAGACTTCCATATTTTGACCTTAGCAACTGTTTATAAGGTCATTTATAATGATGGGTAGTGGATTTATTAAATTGGAGGCATGTAGTGGTACTGCGTGTTGTTAGAAGCAGTTGTGCAAAAACAGATTGGGTAATTATGCTCACAACTTGTTTTCTCGCTACAGTTGTTAATCCCTAACTTAATTCTCAATGAGATCACTTCAAATAAAGTTTGTTAATATATTAACTCATATTCAGTTTAGTATATATGGAGAAGCTGACTTAAATTCTAGATAGAAATCTTACTCATAAATCATAAAGCTCAATAGATGCTAGTCAGACTTGCCATTTTTGTAAACTACAGTGGTCAAGACCTGTGACCTGCTCTAACTAGGAGTTTGTTTGTTTGTTTATTATAAGTTTATTCCTTTTCTTGTGATGTTATTGCTGCATTCATTCACCTAGCCTAGCATCATTATTAAGACCATGGGGTCTGAAGCAAAATGCTTTACCAGTGCTACACTGTCTTAATTATTCCATCATAAAGTAAGTCTTGATGGCTGGTAGGGAAAGTCACAATACTGTGCTATTCTTTTGTTTTTCCCTCTCTTTAGAACATGACTTTTCCTGGCTTTTTTTTCTCTGCCAGGTAAATTTCAGATATGGCTTGTCCGATTTTGAAGAAGTTAAAATCCTATAGGGATTTTGTTTGGAGTTGCATTAAATCCATAGTTTACTGATGGGAGATTGACATCTTTACTGTTTTTTAAAAGTCTTTCTATTCATCAAAATGGGATTCCTCTTTATATACATACTTTATTTCTGTTATTAGTTTAAATGGCTTTCTTTTTTTGATTAAATATTTATTTCTAATATAGCTAAGGGCAGTTTATGGTATGTCTTACCACCTAGCAACTTTCTATATTCTGTTATTATTCCTATAGTTTATCTTCAAGTTCTTTTGTATTTTCTCAGTGCTCAGTCATAACAAAATTCATTATGGTTTTGTTTCTTCCTTTCTCTTATCCCCTTTATCTTAACTGTTATTTGGGACCCTCTGAACATTGTTAATAGAGGTTATGGTGGAAGGCAGCTGACTTGGTTGTGGTCTGCAACATCTTGAACCATCTGGCTTCCATTACTTTCTGACCTCATGTCCGTCCGGTGCCTTTCTCCTTGACTGACTCTGCCCTAACCATGCTTGCCTACTTGCTGTCCCGGAAACATGCCAGACATACTCCAGTCTTAGGGTCTTTGTATTTGTTATTCCTTGATCTGGAATGCACTTTCCCTAGGTGTTTGCCAGGCTCCTTTTAGGTCTTCATTTAAATACTGCCTTTCCAATAAGGGCTTTCCTAGCTACTTTGTATTTTTTTTCCAAACAACTTTATTGCGACATAACTTACATATCATATAATTTGCCAATACAGTGTACAATCCATTAATTTTTAGTAGATTTGCCAAGTTGTGCAACTATCCTTATTAATCAGTTTTAGAACAATTTTACCATCCTAATGGTATACCTTTGCTCTTTTACTATTAATTCTTATTATCCAGGCAACTACTAATTTATTTCTATGTCTGCAGATGTGCCTATTCTGGACATTTTATATTAATGGAATCATATAGTATATGATCTTTTGCCTTTCACAAAGCAGGGGAGTTCATCTGTGCTCTAGCATGAATCAGTACCTCGTTCCCATTCATCCTCTTAATAGCTGAATACCTTTTTTTTTCTGAATATATCACAGTGTTTATCTATTAATCAATTGATAAATATGTTGCAGCTTCCAATTTTTGACATTTTTTGTGGGGGGTACCAGGGATTGAACCCAGGGATGCTTAACAACTGAACCACATCCCTAGCCCCTCGCCCCCATTTTTTTAAATTTAGAGACAGAGCCTCACTAAGTTGCTGAGGCTGGCTTTGAACTCAAAATCCTCCTGTCTCAGCTTCCCAAGCCACTGGGATTATCGGCATGTACTACCACACCAATTTTTGATTGTTATGAGTAATCCTAGACCCCTTCTACTGTCTAATAACATACCTCCTTTATTTGCTTTATTTTTTCCTCCTTTTCACTACCTAGCATACAACATGTTATAGTACATGTTTTGCTTATGTGTCTTGTATATTTCCATTAGAATCTGAGTTTTATTAGGACAGAGATTCTTGTCCCATCATCAATTACTGTTTTATCTCTAAGTACTAGAACTCTGTCTGGCATACAGATGGCAATCAATAAACTTTTGCTGGATTAATAAATATAGAAGTGAATGGATGAGTTGAATGTTAACTGTTCTGTACTAAGAAATACTTTATGATTTAAGTGGCTTGATGTTTCTGGAATATTGCTATTTTTAATCTCTTCTGTGATAGTTTGGAAACTTTCGAAGTCTTCCAGAAATCACTGAGAGTTGTAGGGCTTTTATCCCATTGGTGACTTTTTATTCATGTATTTTCTATGCTAAAATCACTCTGTCAGTGTAACAAGGGATCTAGGTTGACATCATGGCAATATAAACATGATGACCTACTCTTTAAAAGGACCCAGCTTTCTGTCCTGCTCAAGATGGTAGTTCCTAATTAAAATCCATATTTGGGGGACATTTTTCTTGTGTGTATATATGATTTGATAGAAGAAAACTTCTGATTGAGCTAGTAATTCAAATAAGGCTAACAGTTTTTATTAACTTAATTCCTAAAATATAATTATTAGATTTGCTTAATTGATACAATTTTAATTTCCAAAAGTAAATGCAGTTCTAAAACATTTTTAAATAGTTTGTAAATGAGATTGTATTTAAATATGCATTAATAAGCTTACCATTTAAAGCAGTGCTTCTATATATAGTACAGGACACAGACATAATCTGGCAGTGCCTGGAAACAATTTTTGTTTTCAGAACTGAGGGATGGTGCTGCTAATATCTAGTGGATTCTGCTGGTGTTTAGCCAGAGATGCTATTAAACATCTTAAAATTCAAAAAATAGCCCCACAAAAAAGAATTATCCAGTCCAAGCTGTCAGTGGTACCAACATTGAGAAATCTCAGCTTTATAGAATCTAAAATGTATTCTTTTCTTAATAGAATACTTATATATCGTATTGCATATGTACAATGATTTATGAAAAATAGCTCCAAAGATATATATGTGCTTATATATACATATGTATACATATATGCGCACTCACACACAGCCTCACTCTACACCCTTACATATCTATATGGTAAGTCACATTTACTTTATGTTTTAACTTTGTTCCCTAATATATAAAAAGTTGAAAATCTTGACTTTACCTCTTTATCCTGTGTTGTACATTATTGATGTATAGCTTAAAGAAGACTGATGATTTTTGTGTCCCTTTTGATTCCCTATTTCAGCTAATTTAGGTTTTGTAATATACTAGTTTATTATGTGTTTCATAATTTCCAGGTTTCCTTTTCTTATAGGTTAAAGATATGTTTTAGATTATCACTTTTCTAGGACTTTTTATCTCTTAGCATTCACCATTCTCTATTTTTAAGGCATATTCTTTTTAACCACATTTCACTTTTCTCTCTCTTTGCCTCTAACTATAGTTGCTTGTGTTCATTGTTTCAGAATATTATCTGTTTTCATATTTTGAACTACTGGTTTTTATAAATCATTAAGCTGTAAGAAGCTATTTGTGTGATGTTTAGTTTCATGTTTGTGTACATTTGAGTTTTTTTATTTTGATTAACCTACAAGCTAAATTTTAATATTAGATTCTTGTGTTTCTTTAAATAATAATATTTTTCTCATTTTTTTAATTGTCAAATATTTTTGGTGCAGATAAATACTGAGGAACATGTGGATGCAAATGATAAGGAGGTTATCTTATGGGATCATAAGATTCCTGAGGATATTCTTAAGGAAATAACTACCCCAAAAGAGGTTCCTGCAGAAAGTGTTACTGTCTGGATTGACCCACTTGATGCTACACAAGAATACACAGGTGATTTTAAAATTGACCTCAAACTTTAGATTGTCATTTTATATTATAGAATCAGAATCAAGGCAGGTGATGTATAATATGGTGTTAGATATTTTGCAAATCCAATAACTAACAATTAGATTTTAAGATAAGAAAACTAGGTTAATGTAGCATTTATGATACATTTGTACTGAATTTTTAACCTTTTTATTTTTATTTACCCCAAATGCCATATTGTACCCACTAGCTGACATCTCACTCAGAATTAGTGACTCACTGATTCTGAACATTTTAAACAGTAGCAGCAAAATAATTTCTACTGAACACCTGTTATTGAAAAAAATTATTTAGCCAGAATATAATAGTTACTTAAGATATTTGGAATTTAGGTTTTATTGCATATAAATCTGACCTTGTAATTAAAAATAGTTAATCCTAGGTACCCAGAAAGCAAGTAAAAAGCAAAACTGAAATATGTGATCCTCCCTTCCACCCAGTTTTCCTTTTTCTTACCTCGTCCTAGCTCAGGTTTCATTGCTGTGGATCTTTTCTCAGGGCTTCTTACCTAGATATACTAATTTCTTCTTTTACTCTCTCTTCTTGGTATATATGTCAAAGTTAGTTATTTATCTTTTTGTCTTGGTAAATGGTAAGCTACCTGAATGTAGGGGTTTCTACTTTTTTACCTTTGTGTTCTAGTGCCTATGCAATAAACTTGAACCATAAGAGGCACTTAATAGATAACTCTTTGAAGAACAGGAAGAAGATGATAGATAGATATAAATAAATAAAATAACTGAAACTATAAAACAGTACTTTGCATGAGTACGTAATAGAAATTTGGAATATTGAGGAGTTTGTTTACAGTTTTTTCTAAACTGAACTGACCTGATAATATAATAATGATAACAAACAGTGAGCACATCTCTTGCACAGGGACTGTTTTTAAATGCCTAACTTGACTTTTAAATTAATCCTAAAATTAAGTTATTTAACTTTTAATTTATTTAAGTATATTTTAACTTTTTAAAAACTTAATTTATGCTGAAGATGGGTAATTATCATCTGTATTATGCAAATAAAAAAACTAAATTTAAGTAATTTTTCCCATGACATGCAGCTAATAAAATCATGGATTGCGAGATTAACCTAGGTAATCTGCTTTTAGAACTAGAATTCTTAACTGCTCTCTATAGTTGGCCTTCATCCCTGAACTCTTTTTGCATGAGGGGGTTATTATCTTTGAAAGACATTTCATGAACATAAATTTTTGATGAAATAAAGTGTAATCTTGTATCCTGAATTTATGCACAGTATTAAGACAATTGGTTGTGTGTTTTTTCTCACAGAGGATCTTCGAAAGTATGTCACTACTATGGTGTGTGTGGCTGTAAATGGCAAACCTGTGCTAGGAGTTATACATAAGCCATTTTCGGAATATACAGGTATGAAATATGCAAGAGCTTTCAAGAGTTAATGTAATCAGACTATGTATAGTAATGACTATACCATTCACATCTCATCTGTATCTCAGTAATTATTGAAATCTGCCCCCTATCCTAACATACCCCTTCATTAGATACCATGGGGGTTTTATGGTTAGCACTGATAATATTTAAAAACCATGGTTTTCTAAACTATCTTTAGTGGATGGACACTGTTGACTGTAAATGAGAGATTCTTAGTGGGTTGAGGGATCCCATTGGACATAGACTTCCCAACAGCTGTGGTGTCCTCTCTGTTTCTCTATTACTTTTGCTAGTGGTGAATCAGGACTTTTACATTGTAGATTCTGAGGTATACTGTATAGTTGCCTTACCCAAATCTGTTGACATATTGGGAGCTTGATATTGTGGTGGTTTAAGGGCAGTGCACCTCAGCATCCAGAATGAAGGAGTGTCACTCTGAGGTTATTAGGAGTTAGGCCAATACTTGAAGAGTTCTGGACATCTTCATAACTCCTTCAGACCTTTGTTTCCCCCTACTTCTTGATTCATGCTTTTAGCTTCATACAGATGGCAGGTTAGATCAGTGATGATTGTGTCAGGGTATGGCAGGCCTTGACAGGGAGCTTGACATTCAGCTAGGATTGACTTATCTATAGCCTTGCCATTGCCAGTGGATGCATAGATGATATTTTGGTATCACTGGAGACATTCCATTGTACTTATCCAGAGAGGCTAACTCTAGTCTTCTAGGTAACAGTAATGGTATAGACTGTGATTACAGTTGGAAGGGAAACACTTGGCATAAGCAGCATTACTAACAGCCTGAGGGGATTTGTCATTCTTTTAATTGGTAGATCCCATCAAATACATAGGGCAAAGAATATGGCTGTTTGGTTCCACCCTTCTTTAAGATGACAGGTTCTTAGTGATGATGATGTCCACTTTACCAGTACTGAAAACAGTCTTAATGATCAGGTATAGTGGACTACATAATGTCCTTTCCAAATTTATGTCTACCCCTGTACTAGTTTCCTAGGGTTGCTACAATTAAAAACCACCAACTCTGTGTTAAAACAACAGTAATGTTATCTCTCACTGTTATCTCAAAGTGTTGGTAAAGCCATTCTCTTCCTGATACCTATAAGGGGCAGTCTTTCCTTGTTTTTCTTTTAGCTACTGGTAGCTTACCAGTAATGCTTTTGATGTTCCTTAATGTGTAAACACATCATGCCAAATTCTGCCTCCATTATCACCTGGCATTCTCCCTTTGTGTCTGTTCTTTACCTTTTCTTGTAAGGATACCAGTCATATGGGATTAAGGGCCTACCCTATACCTCATTGATCTCATCTTAACTAATTTGTGTCAGTATTGACCCTCTTTCTAAAAGATTATTCAGTGCTGGGGTTCTGGCTTCCTCCTATCTCTTTGGAGGACACAGTTCCACCTATAACCACCTAAAAAGTTAAGTATCAAGATGAGATACTTAGGGTAGGATCTTAAACTAATGAGTGTCATTTCCTCCTAAGAAACAAAAAGGACACAGACATTATCTCGGATGACAGTGTGAAGGTGGAGACAGATTTCAGGGAAGCTTTGAACAAGCCAAGGCTTACCAGCAGCCAACAAAAGCTTAGAAAGAGTCATGGATTGGTTTCTCCCTTTAAGCCTCCAGAACTAACAATGCCAGCATCCTGATTTCAGACTTTGGGCCTTCAGAACTATGAGATGATAGATTTATTTTGCTGCAAGTCATTTAATTTGGGGTAATTTGTTAAGACGTCCCTAGAAAACTAATTCACTAAGTGTCCCATAGAGTAGTCATTTATTCCAGTGATTTCCAGTATGTCTTACTGTGTCACCACTGCACAAAAGGACTGCCAAATAGGGAGAAATAGGCAAATTTTTCATTAAAATTATTTATTTTCTTTGTCAAATAATTATGGATCCCAAATTCTAGCTGCTCTGAAACAGGCTAAACATACTTGCATTTCAAAATCTTGTCTGCTTTATGCCATCTGACCTTCATCTCTTTCATAATTCAGATAGTTCTTTAAATTCACAGTTTAAGATTAGTTTAAGATTATCTAATTGCTTTATGTTTTTTTTTTTATAGATGAGAAAATGGGCTTTACTTTCACGCCTTTACTGAGTTAGTTAAGATAAGTTAAACTGTTAATTTAGGCTGTTATCATGTACACAAAAATATAGGAGCTTGAACAAATAGTTTATTTCTGTTCTCTGACAGCTGGTACATAAACAGTCCAGGGCTGCCATGGCAGCTCCCAGATAGCAGGCACCAGGCCTATCCCTCTTGCTGCTTTGCTCCCCTAACACTTGTTGTTCTCAGCATGATTGAGGATGACTCACTACTTCATTGATATGCCATCAGAAGAGAGGGTGAAAATGGAGGTTATTTCTAACTGAGAGTTTTACCTATAGGTTTCATGCTTACTTCCCACATCCCACTCACAATGTTCATGTCCCATTGATCAAAAGCATAGTTAGAGCCATTTGCAAAAAAGGGCTAAGAATTATTGTCTTTATTTTCTGTGGCCAGCCACACTAATATCTAGGGATTCCATCCCTCAAGGATAATGGGGAAAGTGGATCTGAGTACAACATAGTAATACTCGACACTCAGTCTAGTATATAAGAGAGGGACACAATTACTTAAATTAGTACTCACACTTACAGATGAGAAAATAAGACTTTAAAATTCAGTGTATTCCTCAAGGTCATCCAGCTAAATTATTGGCAAAGTCTTGCAAATAATTCTGTTACAGTGCTTTCATAATAACAACCTCATAATTCTTAAAATTTATGTAGTGTTTACTGATTTGTAGGATATTTAATGTTATTTCATTTAAACTTTTTGATGTTTGTGTGATAAGGAATAATTTTGTTTTATTAACTTTTTTATTATAGATGAGAAAATGGGCTTTAGTATCTCCTGTCATGAAAACCATGTAGTTCAAAGTGTTCTTGTAATAGCTAACCATTTCTTATTAATATCTTGTAATTATATTATATTTCCAGGTCTAGAGATATAGCTCAGTGATAAAGTACTTTCCCAACATGCATAAGGCACTGGGTTTGAATTCCCAGTACCACAAAAATAAAAAATTAATATTTAGTATTTTTAGTTAATGAAGTTCTTACAACCTTCTTTTAACTGGAAGAAATATAAAATGGGAATTATAGTAACTTTTTAAATTAATAAAAGCAATAGGCATTTGAAGATTAAGTACAGAACTTGAGTCTTTGAAACCTCATTGTTTTGGCACCTGTCCCTCGGTTGAATTAGGATTGCATTTAGCTACACAGAAGTAAATCTAATAACAGTTGTGCAACAAGTGAGGGTGTTTCTATTTATCACCAAATAGGAAGGCTGAAAAAAATAGGGGTGGTTCACTAATGTCAAGGACCTGACTCTTCTCTTCACTTTTTTTGTTTGAAGGTGGCTTTTTATTTGCATGCACAGAAAGATGGGTCTCCCATTTACTGTGATAGTGTTTCTAAGCAAGAAAAAAGGGCAAAAGAGGAAAAAATATCCCAAATACACTATGTATTTGAAGGCTTGTTCATTAACTGTGTTTCATAACATTGACTGAATGTCACATTGTACCATTAATTATAAACAGAACCTGCTACTCCAAAGAGAATTTTGAACCTTAATAAAGTAAACGAAGAGGAAATTTATAAGCAAATAGAGTCACATTCTTGGGCCTTGGTTTCCAGATCTACTTATACCAGGGGAATAGTTCAGAGTATTCCTGTAAGAAATAATACCCCTTATTAGGATCTTGCAATTATTTAGTATTTTTAGGACTGGGATTTTCATATTAGGGTTAATAAAATGTCCATTTTCAGAAATCTTTATTCTATAATAGTATGTATCCCCTTACAGTCTTACCCAGTTTAAAATAAAGAAGGCAGAAGTTTATCATAGTTAAAGTTGATTCAAAAAGTGTCTCTGTAAGTTAGTAATGTAATGGGGCTGACTTACTCAGTGTGCTAGAACATGAAAGTGCTTGCCAGTTAGCAAACACTCTGAAAGAATCATAACACCCATAAGTATGTGTGTGTTGACCTTCCATTCCTGGATGGAACATTGCTTTGCCTAGGCCCTCCTTTTGGAATGTTATTTTCAGACCCAGAGTATTGGCAATACTTTACAACTTATACCAATTGTAAAATACTGTATGTTTACATAAATTCAGCTCTGTGTTATGTTATAAGTAGAGCTGATCAAAAATCTTATCAGACTTAATTATTAATTCCTTGAGTTTGGAATTCTTAGAAGAGAAATACTTGAATACTTAAATGAAGGTGTAAGTGTATTAGTGTAGTGGAAATTGTAGTTATTAAAAATAAGTTATCAGAAGTTTGTGTAGAAAAGTATGAACAACTTTTTATTTCCTACCAGGTCTTTTAGCATAACCAAACAAATAAAATTAACATTCTGTAGCTGCAATTTTGCCTCCTTATCAGTAATTTACATTTACCTACTACCTTTTTGAAATTTGTCCATATAAGTACTACAGATGAATGCATTGAGTTTATGTAATTTGAAGTACATTTTTCAAAATATTGATTTATTAATTCTTGTATAAAATTATTCTGATAGTATCTGCTGAGATGTGCTGTTTTATTTTCTTATACAATACTGACCTCTAGAGATACCTCATTGTAAGTTCACTTAGTAAAACTTTTCAAATATTTATAAAAAAGAATTCAGAGGATTTTTGAATTTTTTTCCCTTCCACAGTTTTTGCTTTTATTATGAATAATTTCAAATGTAAAATTAAAGTAAGTACTCATATACATCATCTAGATTCACCAGTGTGAATCTAGATTCATCATCTAGATTCACATGTGTTTGCTGGGTTTGGGGGTTGTTTTTTTTTTGGGGGGGGTTGACTTGTGTTCTTTGAAGACAATTACAAGAATTATAACATTTTACCCCTATATATTTCAGTTTGCATCTCTAAAAATTAAGGACATTTTTCTACTTTGCTATAATAAAATTAACAATTATTCTTTCATGATCTCCAGTATTCACATTTCACTAGTTGTTCCCTAAAGAGGATTTTATAGCTGCTTACTTCAAACCAAGATCTAGTCAAGTGACAAACACTACCTTTACTTGTTGGGTTATTTAGTCCTCTTAATCTAGAGCAACCTTCAGGTCCTGTTACTGCAAAGACATTGACTTGTTGAGGAGACCAAATCATTTCTCCTATAGAATATCCTTTTAGATGTATCTCATTGTTCCTAAGGGTACATTGAACTTCTTTATTTTTACATTATCTTTTTCATATAAAGTGCACATTAGACCTGAAGCCTTCATTGGATTGGTTATACATTTTTGTCAAGAATATTGTGTTTTTGCTTCATGTACTTCTGTATCATATTATATGACATGTAGTGTACGTTTGTCTCAATATTAATGATGCTCAGATGGTTAAAGTGGTCATAACTAGAGCTCTTAATAATTTGAAGATCTATTAAGGGTGTTACCAAAGAGATTTTCTAATTCTGTTGTTTTTTCTACACGTATTATTGAGAACTTTTTCCATTTCCTGAAATGTATTTTCTTCTAAAAAGGCAGGAAAAATGTTTAACTTTTCTCCTTTATTTATAGTTTTAAACTAAAGAATTTGGGTAGAAACCATCTTCATTTGGAGAAATATATTTTAGGGAAGAAAACACTT
Organism: Marmota flaviventris; assembly: GCF_047511675.1. Lineage (NCBI taxonomy): Eukaryota > Metazoa > Chordata > Mammalia > Rodentia > Sciuridae > Marmota > Marmota flaviventris. Next base: position 74,035,681 of record NC_092512.1, read on the forward strand.
TCTGTTTTTTGAAAATAGCCTTTTTATCTCATGAATTTTCGTATAGTCAATATGATTCAAACAGCTTCAGTTATTATTTTTAAGCTGAGTGTGTTTTGTTTCTCACTTTGATTATTAGGGTACCATTTTTATATCCCTTTTTCTTCATATACTATTATATGATCTTTTTCTGTAGATATTATCTATAAATTTTCAACTGTAAGCAAAAATTAAACAGGCTTATTTGAGCATCTTGACTGCCATCCTATTTTAGTCATAGTCATTCATTTCTTTTCTTTTCTTTTTTTGTCTAGGTTTTACTGTTACCCAGGTCTGGGTTTTATGATCCTCCTCTCCTGCCTCTGATTCTTAAATAGCTGGGATTATAGGCTTGTGCCACCAATCCCCACTATCCCATCTTTCTTCCAGTTACTTTTAAACTCTGGGAAACTGTCAGCAATCAATTATGAGATGACATTTATGGACCTTTACTCTTTAGTCTTATAACCATCTTTGGTGTCCTCAGCCATAGCTAACATTTATCCAGTGACAGCCAAGAGTGCTTCTGCTAAGAATTTCTCAGTCATGCCTTGGTTGGCTGAATCTTGTACTCTTATAGATTACTTCAAAAGAGCTAGCTCAAGGGTATAATATTACTAAATATGTTTTAAGAACTTTCTCTATAGCCTGATACCTGAAAGACTCTACTATTTTTACAGTCTTTGGTTTGCCCTGTATACACTACCTACATAGTGTCTTAGGGCTGTCGTAGGAAATTACTACAAACGGGGTGGTCTGAAATGACAGAAACTTAATCTGTCCAAGTTCAGGAGGCCAGAAGTTTAATAACAAGAAATCAGCAGAATCATTCTCTTTTGGTAGAGTAGAGGGGAAATTCCTTGCTTTCCTCGTCCACCTTCAAGTGACTCCAGACTTCCTTGGCATGTCATGTTAGATGGTTGTATAATTTTCCTCTACTTCATGGAAATTTTCAAGCCATCTGAAATATTTTAATCTGCATTTTCTATATTTTTCAGTGGACATTGCAGTTTCTTTCTCATTTGTATTTGGGACAGGTACCTTGGTACTGATGGAAGAAAGGTGACAGGACAGGAATTTGGGTGATTTTTAGTACAGGAGCTTTCTTTTCTGATAACATGAAGAAGACTTCATAGGCACTCTTGAAATTGCTTTCAGACTTATTTTTTTCTTGCTTGATCTTGTTTCAGGAAGACCTTTCTTCAACCCCTTCCCTCCTTAGCTTTAGCTGCCATCTTCGAAATCCCAAAAGATACCTTATGTCATCATTTTCTCCTTCCTCCCAGGGCATTCTCAGGACTACATGCCTAGTCCTGTGTCTTCTCCAAGCCTTTTCTTAGTGCTTTATTGTTTCAGGCCTGCTTTCATTAATTCCCATTTCAAATGGGAACTTTTCTTTCTGAGAAGGACTTCTGGCACATATTAACCTGAGTTCTACCACCACTGAAAATTCTCCAGCCTCTTAACACCTCTGTGAAGCTCCTATGCATCCCCACATTCCAGGGCTTATTCTGTTGATCATTGGTCTTTATTTCCCAGCTTTCTCATACATGCATGCTTGTAGTTTTCCTCAACTTTGTACTTGTAGATTATGGGTGTATTTGCTGTCCTTGTGGCTATGTATGTTTCTTTGAAGGAGGTGTGAGAAGAGTCCAGGAGACTGCTTATCATCATTGTGAAACTCAGAAATGTAGATTCTGCTAGTTATGTTTTTTATTTTTATTTTTTCTGTAGCTAGGAATAAGCTGGTAATGCACCTATTTACATTACTAGCCATAATGGACTATATTTTGTCCTATAGGGAGTGAATGCTAAAACAGCAATCTACTTGGATAATTATCAGTAAGTTTGTTATCATGCATAGTTTGATACTGAAAAAAAAACTTCCAAACCAATAAAAACATCTCAAGCAATCAAACATCTCAAGCAATCTCTGGGGCCCCCTTTCCCTTTTAAAATTTTGTTCTTTTTTGAAATCTAAATCTTTTTTTTTTTGTACTAGGGATTGAACCCATCGGTGCTCAACCAACTGGGCCACATCTTCACCCCTTATTTCTTAAGACAGGGTCTATCTAAGTTACTTGTGGCCTAGCTAAGTTACTGAGCTGGCTTTGAACTTATGGTCCTCCTGCCTCAGCCTCCTGAGCCATTGAGATTACAGGCATGCACTACCAAAGCCTTTTTCTTTTTATATACCCTGATAAAATAGACATAAACTTGACTCAGTTACCTCTTCAACCATTTTTGTTTATAAAGCTACTTAGGAGAATGAATCAATATGCACATAAATTAATCCATGAATATATCAGAAGTAGAGATGTTTTAGGAGAAAACTGAATTTTAAAATTTGAATTATCCAAGGAAGTTGTATTTTTGTCAGGGTGGGCTTCCCAAAAATCAGACTTAAGATGGAGATTAACATGCAGAATATTTAATAGGGAATGTGTTAGGATCAAATTTATAAAGGGAGGGAAAGAAAGCAGGATGCATGCAGAGGGACGTTGAGTTGCAGTGCAGTTCCAGTAGAGGATCAGCCAGTATCCCACAGGACCACATGGGTTCTTAGGCCAGATATTTAATATCCATTATCTGTGACTGCAGGATTACATGTCCCCCCCCCCTTTTTTTTTTAACTTTGTCTTAGTACATGGCTATTTTGTCATAAAAGACACATAAACCTATTACTTTTGTACTTAGAAAAAGAAGGCATTCTGTTGGGGGCTGGAGGGACTACAAGTAATTTTATAGAATAGGATGTTTTTTAGTTACCTGGTACTTTGAATTCCAAAGGATATATCTTTTGGTTTTAAAGTTTCAGTACTATTAATGGGTATTGTATTTGCTTTTCAGCTTGGGCAATGGTAGATGGTGGCTCAAATGTGAAAGCCCGCTCTTCTTACAGTGAAAAGACCCCTAAGATCATCGTGTCTCGCTCCCATTCAGGGATGGTAAAACAGGTTGCTCTTCAGACATTTGGAAACCAGACTGCAATCATCCCAGCTGGTGGTGCTGGTATGTTCCCCCTCCTGTGATTCCCAAGAGTGCTCCTAGATTGGGCAATTCTATGTCCTATACTGGGAAAGAAAATGAGAAGGAACAGTATACTTTCAGGGTAGGCTCAGTTTCCTACTTGGTAATCTCTAGGGTAGACTTTAGTGACGTTCGTCTTGTCTAGAAGAAATAGTCCCATAATAGCTTCTCTTCCTCAAATACTACATGAGTATCTTCCCACCAGTGATGTGCCATCAGTGGTTGCTTTTTGTATGATCTGACTTCAAAATAATTATTCTGTTGATTAAACAGGAAAGGAGAAAATATCAAGGTCTTCAGATGCTTCATCCTAAGTATTGTTAGAAACATCAATCCCAGAGTCAATTTTTTGGTTTAATATTTATTTTTTTAGGTGTAGATGGACACAACACAATGCCTTTTTATTTTTATGTGGTGCTGAGGATCGAACCCAGGTCCCGCCCGTGCTAGGCGAGCGCTTTACCGCTGAGCCACAATCCCTGCCCCCTGAGTCAATTTTAACAGCCCTAAACTTTTCAACTTGCTTGTTTGGGATGAGAGATAGAGTCTAGCGCCATCCAGCTTGCAGTGTATTCCATACTGTTATGTGAGTATAGAGCAGAGGTCAGCCTACGTTTTCTGAAAAGGGCCAGATAGTAACATTTCAAAACTTAGGAGCTACATGTGTATGTCTGTCTTATACTATTCTTTGACTTTTTTTAAAGCCAACTTTAAAAATATTTTTTAAAAATTATTTTGAGATGTGTACAAAACCAGACCACAATCTGGATTTGGCTCAAGGGACTATTTGATGACTTTCGTTATAAGTACTACTTAACATATCAGAAATATTTTAATTCGGGTAAATAGCAAATTGTTGTCAGAAAATATTTGTGTTGGAATACCTTTTCAGCAAATTAATAAAGAGAGAAATGATTCTTTTTAACTCTTAAGCCTAATGGTTTTAATTTGTCAAATGCATGTAACTGATTTCTTTAATATTTACGTTCAGCCTCTCTTTTAGGCTGATTAGGAAATGTAATGTCCAAAATATACCTAGTAAGAATGAGATAAACTAGATTCTAGATGTGGTTTTTTCTGCATTTGTTTTATTTATTTTTTCTTCTTTAAATTTGGCCTCATTAAACAAAGGATTTAGGGTAGAAATGTTACTTTTTGTTCCCTGAAATCAGGTCTACCTTGGTGTTTAACTGAAATGTATAAGTGTTTAGCTATAGTATAATATGTCATTCCATAGAAAATGGAATACTGAATGTGTCATTCCATAGAAAACAAGCATAAAGATTTAAAATTTAAAAGTATAGGCATGTTTTTGGTTATACATGAGACTAGCTTAGTAAGTTATTTTGTAGTATTTTGTTCCTCTGTGGAGTTTAATGTTTGTACTCTTACTTGGGAAAATATTTTTTATTTGGAAATAATTTTAGACTTGAGCAGTTGAAAACACAGTATAGTCATGTTCTGTATACCCTGTTCTATTCTTTTCAACAGTGCACTTAATCAAAAATATACACTACTTTCTTAAAATCTTTTAAACAATAACTTAAATTCTGTGTTTATCTTTTAGGTTACAAAGTTTTAGCACTCTTGGATGTGCCTGATAAGACTCAAGAAAAAGCTGATCTATATATCCATGTGACATACATCAAAAAGTGGGATATATGTGCTGGCAATGCCATCTTAAAAGCCCTTGGAGGGCATATGACCACTCTGAGTGGTGAAGAAATCAGTTACACTGGGTCAGATGGAATTGAAGGGGGACTCCTTGCTAGTATCAAAATGAACCACCAGGCTCTGGTTAGAAAACTCCCAGATCTTGAAAAGACAGGACATAAGTAAGCATCACTGATTACAGAGTGCAACTGCTCTTCCAGAGCTGACATGGTTATGCCTGAAATGCTGGAAGCTTCAAAGGACTGGTGGAGACTATGCATGGTTAAGGCCATCTTGAACCTTTTTAAGTATTTATGAAGCATCAAGGACTTATTTTCCCTGTAATAGGATGCAGAATCAGGGAAAATGGGTTGCTTCGTGTCTCAAGTATTGTCTTTATTTTTGAGACTATTTTCGTACAGTTGTCATACACAAGGCGCATATATATATTTGTGAATTAAAATCTATAGCTGAGTCTACATTGTTATAAGTCAACCATTTTCACACAACATCATGAATCTTCACTATTTGTTAATACTTTCACACAGAATTGGGTTGAAGGAAGGATTGATTTTTGTGTAAGTGTTTAATATAACTTTACAATTATTATCTTATTGAAAATATAATAACTGGGAATTTTTACTCCTGATTTGGATGGAAAGCACAAAAGCTACACATTCATTAATACGCAACAAATGCTCTGTTCATCTGTTACTGAATATTTCTATGATGAAAATAGAAAAAGCTTAAAATGTTTTTTTTCTTTGAAATTTTAATAACAGGTTCACCAGCTAGTAGAAAATATAGATATATGATGGTTTGCATTCTAATTGTAATTTTCTGTGTGTGTGGTTTGTTTTGTTTTTTATAAAGAAAAGTGTGTATGTGTACACCCATGGGTTCAACATTTCTACCATCTTGCTGTTGATTTTCATTTTCCCTATGAAAGATGCATGATTCCATCCTTTTCCTCCCGACTGGTATTTAGTCTTTAACTTGTAAGGTTTGGCTTGGGGTTTTAGGGTTAGCATTATTATTTTGATACATTATCTCATTAGGGATAAAATAATGCTGTAAGACACTAAGAATATAAATGATTCTGTTATAATGGAAAGTTATTTGGTATTACATGGATTAAATTAGTTTTTGTTATTTTCAGGAACTTTGTTTTAGTGAGTTTTAAAAATTTTGCCAGGTTTATATAAAGGGATTCATTGTCAGGAATGAGTACAGTTGATTTTGCCATGGTTGCTTTTTCTATTAATAAATTATTACCTAACCTAACCAAATTCTCATACTAGTAACTTTTGAGATACTCTATATTCCCTTCAAATTGCAGTAATGAAAGTTAAAGTTACCTTTTGATGAAATTTTTCTTCTATTCAGGCAGCAGAATATGGTTGGGGAAAAAAGTTGTGACATTTATTTTGTTGCCAAACTACAGCCTTTATGAGCAATCTTTCATTGGGATGTATGGTTTCTCTCAGCGTGATATCCAGACAATTTATGTAAAGAATCACAATTATTTCATGTGGCTTCAATGCCTTTATATTCCATAGCAATGATAAGGAGAGGGATTTTTCATGCTTGCTTTCTTCTTCTTCTTCTTCTTCTTCTTCTTCTTTCTTCTTTCTTCTTTCTTCTTTCTTCTTCATTTAATCTTAAAAAAAAAAGTTTCCTATTTATTTTCCTATCTTGGAGGTAAATTGAACCACAGAATGTACATTCTAAACTGGTAGAATGTTCATACTTTAGGTTTGCATAGTACACTGTACAGAGCCCTTTGATTCCTTTTAAGTGAACTGAATCTAGTGTGTGATGTTTCCATTCAGTATCTATTAGTCACAAATCCATTAAGTAGGCTTTTTGTTCAATGAAAATTCAAAGTTGTGGTGGTCGGAACACTTGAATTTAAATAGGACTTCAGAATTTGCAAAGGAATATCAGAAACCTCATCTGTTTACTTCATGTAAGATAAGGGAATTCTTTGTTCTCCAGAGAGATGGCAAAGGCATATGCCATTACCAGAATCCTGTGGTATAAGCATTTCTTAAATATGTCAGGGAAATGACTGGCAAATAGGAAATTGAATTTAATTGGTGGTTTTTAAAAATATTATGTGGAAACTTCATAACTTAATGAAAACTAGTTCACATTAGCAAGCATGATTGCTTTAGTTTTATTTTTAATTCCATTAATCTACATAGCTAGGATGTGAAGGATGTGTGTTGTGTGCAAAATTAAGGTATTGGCTGAGAGTTAAATACATTATTTTTATAATTTGTTGGATATAGTCTAGTTACTAAGGATTTTTAAGTACTTTTATAGAAAATTCATTTTTTAAATTTTATTTCTAAGAGCCAATATACATTACAAGCAACAGTATTTATATTTATTTATATGAGGCATTATTATGCCCAGACATACTAATAAATTACTTTCATGAGTGAGGCATACAATATCATTTCTAAAACATAGCAAAACAAGTAGTTTCCTTTTAGTGACTCCTACCTGCCCAACTCCGGGTCTTCTCTTTCCTTCATCTTTGCCCTTACATTGAGGATAGTTTTCTTTTAAGGCTGAGTTTTATACATCATGTCAGTAGAAGTGGTGATGTTAGTATTCATTGGCTGGCCCTCTCCTCTGCCCCTCTTCATCTCTACCTTATTACCTGTTTGCCTTGCCCATTAATGTTCTCATGTCTGCTTCTCTTCCTTAGCCAGGATACATACTCCCATGCTCATTTTCCAAATTTTCTTTTATGTACCCCTTTCTCTCCAGATTGGCTGCTAAAATCTTTGGTAAAACTGAGGCTCTGGTCAAGTTCCCAGTGAGGGAGATAATCCTGGCCTAGGTAACCATTACTTTTCAAACTGCACAAAAAGTGTAAATGAAAATCACTTTCAAAGCTACAAACTTTCATGCTGTCAAATCTAATCGAATACAAAAGTCTTTACAAAACATTTCTTCCAACCCATCTCTCAGGAATGTCAACAAAAAATATGAGAAAATGGGATAGATAAAAGCCTTCTTAAGGAAACCTGCTTTTTCTGTTGGTTACCATACTTGTATTCCCCATTTCAGTTGAGTTTACAAGGGCCTACAAGATGGTCATGTTTGTCTTTAGTGTATAATTTTCTGTTCCCCCAATTTTAGTGTTTGTTTCTAATTTTAAATCAGTTGTATGCAAGTGAATTATTTATGGTGTCTAATGAAGTAACAGCAACATTTTGGTTTTGTGTGTTTTAAGTAACAGTTGTGCAAATTATTTCTGTTTGCTGGGTGCTCCCTTTGGGTATTTTGCAAATTGTGTCAGAGGAGGTGGAACAGGAACAATAGCTGAAAATAGGGTAGGATGGAAAATGAGGGGAAGGGCAGCTGAAGGAGATGCAGAGCAAAAATCTGCCCTGAATGCTACAGTCAGCAACTCTGCTCAAGTCTCTTATGTTAATTTCAAAAACAGGGTTTCACTCAGACTGTGAAGGTTACAACTATATCTGATAGTCCAAGTGTAAGTAAAGAAAAGTGGGGTACACTACAGAAAATAATCAGCTTTTCCTCTCTTGAGTAACACCTTTGAAGATGGACTTCCTGAGACAATGTGATAGGTCAAAACAGGAACTGTTTTGGATTCTTCTAGATGCAACTGCCTATTGTGATTATGTATTGATTGTTCCTAGATAGAAATGTGACTTAATTTTAGATCTTGGTTGAATTTAAACTGTATTTAATTATATACTTTACAGAAGTGTGTCTTATATAACTGTTGTGTAAAATAAACCTCATCTGTGATTTCAGTTTTGTTCTAAAAAAGTTGTGCCTTAATAATAGGGCATTGTATGTTAATAAGGGAAAACAAAATCTTTTTTTTTAGTTGATGGGAAAAATAGGAATTTTTTTGCCATTAAAATTTAAGTTCTTTTAATGTTTTTAATATTAGAGTTGGGGGAAATTCATTGAAATTAAATAAAATTGATATAAAATTATTTTTACATAATCTAGCATTTACAACTAAATACATTTTATAAGAACTGGCATCTTGATGTATATAGGTCTGAAATGATATTTCATCTTTTGATTTTTAATTTAATAAAGACCAGGGTAGATCACATTTTTACAGATTTACTTTTAAATAAACCATTTCCATGTGCTAATACATCTGTTCTCCTAGTTCTCTAGAGTCATTTTGGTTAAGAAATAGTTATATATTCATGGTAGCTTCTCCATCATTCATTAATATCAATTAATATTGTATGTTTTATAGCATAATAAATACTTCCTAAGGGGTACAGGTTTCTAATTCTGATCAGCCATTATTGAGAGAGCAAGAAGAATCAAACTCTATACTTAAGAAGTAGATTTTGGTTTTATGAGATGCTGGTTATGTAAATTGTGTATTTTTATCTCATCAAAGCCCGGCAGGTATATGCTTTTGAATTTACCATTGGCAAAGCATTTCTTTATTTTGGAAGTTGAGTAGTGAATTAGTTTTGTTGAAAAATATTTTCCTTTCAGTTAAACAGACCAAACTTGTAGATGTTAAGGATCATGAATATACTAACACAGTGTTATATATTTTGTTTGTGAGAGTTCCCTAAAGTATTATAATTAATGTAATTTGTGTACATTGCAAAAGGAGAAACTAGTGTTTGATTAATATGTTCCATTAAAATTCTTTTTGCAGAGCAATACACATAATGAATTTTTATTCAGAATTTTTTTAAAATAGGAAAGCATAAGTCATCATGAGATAAGTTAACCCATGAAAAGATTTTATCTTCCCAAATTATCTTTGTCACCAAGTAGTGTTAAGGAGGGAACATTTATGGACTTAATTTTTGTATATCCTTACTGTCCTTTCCTGGCGTAGCCAAAGCCCATTCTTTTATTCTCATGAAAGAATCCCTGTTCTTCAGGGGTTCCGCTTCTTCAGGATGAATAACAGTGCTGTCTGGGCTTGCTTCTTTCTTTTGACATTAACTTGAGCAACTACAGGTACATACCCAGGGTTTGGATTTACACTGAAGTTATGACTTTTTCCTGTATCCCCACCTTTCCAAACTGATTTCTTGTCATCCTCACTTCTGTTACTCTGTTTCTTAAAAATGGGTCAACAATGATGAAAAAAATTAAAATGAAAATACCTTTGTAAACTCCTTCCTCTTTCACACATTTAAAGCCATGGCAAAGCTATACCTTTTCCCGTTGTGTAGACATGCTGGGCCAACAGTTTTCTTAGCGTTCTTGACTGCCTCACACCACCAAATTTAAGTGGGTTTCAGCTTCAACCTTTACAGGAAATAAAACTCTCCTCCCTCCATGGCTTTACCGCAGTTTTTTTGTACCTCGCCTATAGCAACTTAACAGTAAACTTAGGGATTGCATTGTGGTTTTACTTCCAACTCCCAGATAGCCCAGTAGCTTGCACAATTAATAGGTGCTTAGTGTGTTTTGAACCAAATTAACTAAAGGGTTACCGCTAGCATTAGCATGCTTCATGCCACGGTTGTATAAGCTGGTTAATGGTTTATTTTCTTTACAAATACTATGATTATCACTACACACACACTCAAATTATTTTTTAAAGTTTTGCATTTTCTCCAGATACTATCCCATGGTCAATTAACTGTAGAAAACTTGATTGCTTCCAATGACATAATTATCCCAAACTCTGTCCCTGGATATACTTTACCAAATGAAATTTGAATTCTCTGAATAAATTGGTCATGTCTGAAAGAATTGGTGTGCTGCATCTGCTTGCTTACTTATTTTTTTTTTTTTACTTTTTTGTATGAAAACGTAATAATGTTCCATTTTAACCGCTTTCAGGTGTGCAATTGAGTGGCATTAAGTACATTCACGATATTGTGTGATCCTTACCACTACCCTGGTTACTGGTCATCTTTTTGGAAAATACGTTTTTGATTTCATGGACTGTTACAGATCACCTCCATGATTTTCTTTTGGTGATTCTGTTGCTGTTCTTTACATATGTCCTGATGTAGGGGAGAAATGATTTTCTGTTCCTTAAAGCCAACATAAGTTAACAGCATCATTTGCTGCTCTGCTCTTAACAAAATAAAAGAATATAGTCTCTTGCATTGGAGCAGTTTTGTCATGGATTATGTAAAAGCATGTGGCACCTACAAGAGTCCAGGTCAAGAAAGACAAGACAGTAAAAGGAACATAGAAGAGCACAGTGGATAAAATTTGAGAAGAGTGTGAAGTGTGCAAATAGGTAAGGAGTCAGGTTATGTGCATCAGGATGGCCAACAATAGTACAATGTTTTTACATTCCTATTTTAACTCTACTTGAATGCCATGAAGTGGGAGGTAAATAATCCCATTTTAGAGATCTTACATAGGTGAACAACTGACTTCCCAAATTGCCAAGTGACAAACCCTACCTGCCTTGAGTCACTCTGGTTGATAAATTCTTCCTGGAAACTGCCTTTCCCCTTCTATTTCAGTGAGTTCATTTTCTTCTGTTTTGTCACCTTCCCCTCCCTTTGAAGCTACTTCTTTGTTTTATTTTGTTTTGCTGTACTCCGCTATCTATCCAGTCAGTGTTTGTATTTTTAGGAATTCCATTCTGAATACTCTCTTCAGCGTGATTTCCCAGGGCAATTTTCAACTATCACATATGTGCCAATGACTCTAAGTTTGTATCTCCCAGCTTTAAATTTCTCCTATACCTTAAACCCATATTTTAAAATATGTATCTTAAGGTGACTATCCTGCATTCTTCCCAAATTCATCATGTTCAAATCTAAGTAATTATATTTTACTACCCAACCTCTGGTAATCTTAGCTACAGAAATCCATATCCAAAGTAGTATCCCAGACTAAAAAACTTGGAGATATTTTTATCAACTTTCATCAGCTGCCTCCTGTTTTCACCATGCTTCTAAGAATTTAATTACACCTACCAAATGTCTCTTGAATGGGTCTCTTTCCATTTCACTGAACAATTTTAGGATCATTTAATAAGAAATTTTAAAATTTATTTTGGAAGCAAGAGTGGAAACAGTTTTTGTTTTAATTAAGTTTTCTTCCTATTTATAAACAATGCATGCTCAAAAAGAAAATGAGTAAAATACAAATAACATGAACAGGAAAAAATTTAAAACCATCCTACTTCTACCTCTCAAAAATAACCATGATTCACATTTTTTATGTGTGTTTCTCCTGTATGCTCCTATGGAAATAAAGATTTTGTGTGCATATTTTTGCAATAGAAATATGCATACTTTTACTTAGTTTTTTTCCAATTGACAAAATATTTTTTCCTTATTCTCATGTCCATCGATTTTATAACATAAATTCCAACATAGTTGCCATATTCAACTTCACAGATGCACATGATTTACTTTTATCATCCTGTTGTATATTTAGTTTATTTTCCATTGTAATTGTTACAAATGACATAATAATGATCACCCATGTAATTATTTTCTTAAACTATTTTTATAACAAATAATGCATATCTGTAAAGTAAGCAATGCATGCATTCTTATTTAATCAGTAATATATGCCCATCACAAATTATAGATCAGTCAAAATTGCAGAATGCCACACATTCAGATATCAGAGTTAGACACAAGTGTGGGGAGTCTACAGAACACCCTCATGTTTAATTGTTCACCAGAAGGATTCATAGAATTCAGCAATAACTCCTGGTTTTTGTTTATTTCAGCAAAAGGATTTGGAGTAAGATCAACAAAGGGAAAAGATTCATAGGGTGGAGTCCAAGAGTTCAGGCACAAGCTTCCAATTACTTTCTCCTAGTGGAGGCATGGAGGTACCACTTCTCCCATCAACCCTGTATGCCAACATTCATGGAGTACTGCCAACCAGGGAAGTGCACCCAAACCTTGATGTCCAATTTTTTTACTGGAGTCATATAAGGTTGACTGATCATTTACATAGCTGACCTTAGTCTCTAGCCCTTCCACAGGTCAAGTTGATATCATGAGACCAAGAGTCCTCACCATAATTCACATTGTGAATCAAATATTCAGTGTGACCCAAGGTAAATAAGGATACTCTATGAGGACATTCTAAGGGTTGGAGGTTACCTCCCAGAGTTGGTCAAGAGCCAATCCTTCCTGGTCAAGGTTAATTCTTTATTGTACACTAGTGTATGCTCTTCTAATTTAACTCTTTGCATATGTACGCTCATGTTTCCTATCATAATATATCTTATTCTATTAATTTAGCCTATTCTGTGATAAGTGAGTATACAAATAAATATCATAATTATTGAACAGTATTCTATCATAAATAAGGGAATTTCTAAGTTTTATTTTGGCTATTATGCATACCAGTAGTGATTATTCTAGATAAGCTGTGTATGTCCATTATTAAAGACATAAGGTTTACTACATTTTTCAACATTTTTTGTGTATTTATCTATATATGTATATCATATATATACATATATTTTTAAAACCCTTACAAATATATATATATATATATATATATATATATATATATATATATATATATAATATTTTAAACCATTAGAAATACCACAGAATGTTGTACATTTATGCTTTTACCACGAATGAAAGTGTGTGCACACTTATACTTGTTTTCACAAAAAGTACTTTTTAAAAGAACTATTTGTTGGATGAAATATAACTTCATTTCAGTATTTACATGATAAATAAGTTTAGCATTTATTATATGCTTTTCATTTGTGTTTTGTTTATGAACTATGTTTGTTCCTCATGTATTATATTACTGTTCTGGATATATTCATGACAAACTTTTTTGTGTGTCATTTATATTAGCTCATTTATATTTTGTTCCTTCCTACTGGTTTCTGACTCACATTTTTCTGATAGAAAGTCAGCAATAATGAAGCAATTTAGCTCCAATCACCTGTATGTAACATACCTGGTTACTCTATGTTCTGTTTATCATGAAATTTCATCAAGTTAATTATGATATCCATTATTGTTTGGATATTAGGTAGCTCCTGTGTTCATGCTTGAATACTCAGAGGTAAAATGATTAGATTATGAAAGCCATAAGCTAATTTGATGGAGGAAGTTAGGTCACTGGGTCATCCCTTGGGGATTAGATCTTGTCACCCTAGCTCCTCCCTTTTTCTTTTTCTGTTTTCCGGCCACCATGGGATGTGCAACTTTTTCATCTTGGGCCCAGAGCAATGGGATCTGCAAACCATGAACTGAACCTCTGAAACTGTGACCCCAAACAATCTTTTGCTTCTCTAAATTGTTCTTGTCAGGTATTTTGGTCACAGCAACAAAAAGCTGACTAACACAGAAATTGCTACCAATAAGTGAGGTCTTTTCTGTGATTAACCTAGTCATGTGGTTTAGAAGCCTTTGAACTGGTTTGAGAAGAGTTTGAAAAAGTTTGTAGATGCAGACTGAAGAAATCTCACAAGGTTGTAAGCAGAACTTAATGGGCCATTCTGGGTGGAGCTTAGAAGAGCAGAGTGCTGATAGGAATCCAGACAGTAAAATCTGTTCTATTGAGGTTTAAGAGGGGAGTGAGAATACGACTAGGAATTGAACTAGACGCCATTCTGTTACATTTTAGCAAAGCACTTGTCTACATTTTTCTTGTCCATGTCCTGAAATGTTGTGTGAGGCCAAATTTAAAGGTTACAGACTAATGAATCTGGTGGAGGAAATTTCAAGGAAGAACAACATTGAGGAGGTGACATGGATATAGCTGGCAGTTTTTAACCAGGTTTACTTTGAGAATCAGGAGCAAAAGGGATTTTTAAAACTTTCAATTTGGCCAGAAAAGTGCACCTTAAAACTGGAGTCAACGAAGTTCTGGTTGGTGAAGAGATCACAGCTACTAGAGATATACTAGGTGCCTTGAGCACATTTAAAGAATTTGCAAAATCACACCCACCACAGGCTCAAGGGTGTAAAAGAAAAATTCCCTTGAAAAGAGACCAGTGGGACCCAGGAAGTTGTTTCACCATCTGAGTCACCCAGACACTCAGAGGCTGCTGCAGCTATGGTTCCAGAAGGCTGGCTACTACTCAAGATGGTGGCAGGTCTTGGCATTGTTCACATGGTGCTGGTTCTGCAGAAATGCAGGATGTTGGAGTTAGAAGTTCATGAAGGCTTTCGCTGAGATCTCAAGGGATGACCTGGGAGCAGTCCAAGGTAGCAGCACTGAAATTTCTGAAGGCTTCCCCTTAGAGGACAATACCTGAAGCTGTAAAGGTGAAGCCAAAGTTGAAATGGAGACCCCCAGAATTAAGAGACTCCAGTAACATGGACTTGTCTTCTGAGGGAAACAACGGCCTGTGGAGAAAGCCAAGTTAAGAGAAGCCATAAGATCTTTAAAGAGCAAAGCCAAAGAAATGGGGCTCCCCAAGTCCTTCAGAGCTCGCATCTCACCGATGTGTGCCAAGATGCTGTTTGTGGGGTTACAGGACCTAATGTTTTTCCATCTGGATTTCAGTCTGGCTTTGGTCCCATCCTATCTTTCTTTGTCCCTACTCCTCCCTTTTTGAATTGAAATATATAAACCTTGCCATTTTATATTGGATATATATATATTGTATTCCATTTTCACAGGAGCTCACAACCCAGAGTGGATGTCTCTGGGTTGAGTCTCAAAGGAGACTTTGGACTTGGTCTTTTGGGCAATGCTGTAACTATTAAGATTATAGGGACTCTGGGAAAGGGAAATAAATGCATTTTCATTGTGAGATGAGCATGAACTTTTGGGGACTGAGGTGTAATGTTATGTTTTGGAAATGAGATTTTCCCCCCAAACTACTATGTTATTACAGGAATATTCAGAGGTAAAATGATTGGATCATGATGGCCATAATCTAATCATCAAGTTGATTCCTTTGATGTATTAATAATTTGAATAGACTAAGTGGGTGGTAACTGTAGGCAGGTGGGAAGTGACTAGAGGAAGGTCACTGGGACATGCCTTTGGGGATTGTATCTTGTCCCTTGTCTCCTCCTCTCTCACAGAAGCTTTCTAGCTCCCATGAGGGGAGTAGTTTTCTTCTGCTTTACCCTTCTACCGTGATGTTCTGTCTCATCTTGGGCCCAGAGCAGTGGAATCAGCAACTATGGACTGAACCTCTGAATCCATGAACCAAAACTTTGCTACTCTACGTTGTTCTTGTTGGGTATTTTGGTCACAGTGACAAAAAGCCACCTAACACAATGTCCCTCGGTGTGATCTTGTATGTCCTCTTCTTGTTTGGGACTTGTTGAACTTGAATTTGTGATACTATGCATATATTTTTTTAATTTTTTATTTGTTTTTATTTGTTATGCATGATAGTAGAATGCACTATCATATTACTATTATATTACATACATGGAATATAACTACCCATTCTCATGGTTGTACATGGTGTAGAATTATACTGGTCATGTGTTCACATATGAACATTGGAAAGTAATGTCCGATTCATTCTATAGTCTTTCTTAGTCCCATCCTCCCTCCCTTCCCTTCATTCCCATTTGTCTGATCCAATAAATTTCTATTCTCTGCCCTCCCACCCCAATGTGTGTTAGCATCCACACATCAGAGAGAACATTCAGCCTTTGGTTTGGGGGGATTGGCTTATTTTGCTTAGGAATGATAGTCTCCAATTTCATTCATTTACCACAAATGCCATAATTTTATTTTTCTTTATGGCCAAGTGATATTCCATTGTGTATATATTCCACATTTCTTTTCTACCCATTCATCTGCTGCAGGGCACCTAGGTTGGTTCCATAGCTTAGCTATTGTAAATTGAGCTGCTATAAAAATTGATGTGGCTGTAGTATGCATATTTTTTTAACAAATATGAAAAATGTGTGCTGCTCATTTTCTTTGAATAATATTTAACCCTCCTTCTTCCTCCTCTTTTTCTGATAATTATAGATACTTTTAAGTTATATTGCTTAATATTACCCCAAAGACCATAGAGGTTCTGCTCACGATTTTAATTTTTTTTTCTCCTTTTGCTTCAATTTTGATAGTTTTTATTGTCATGTTTTGAGGTTTATTTCTATTGTCTTGTATTGGTCTTTCAGTATCAAATCTATTGTAATATTTATCCAGGGAATTCTTCATTCTGGTAAGACTTTTAGCTCTAAATTGTTACAGTGTTTGGTTTCCATTTGCTTCTTCATTTTACATGTTTTTCTTTAACTCTTTGAATAAATTAACAATGTTCGTTTTAAAGTGTTGTCTGATAATTCTATCTAATCTGCCACTTCTGTATCTTTTCTGTTGGTTCATGCTTTTCTTCTAATAAAAACATTATTTTTCTGATTCATTACATGGACAGTAGCTTTTGGTTTCAAGAAGTGAGCAGGTTTAACAATGAAAATCTATTTTAATAAAAATTTAATTAATTTTTAAGAGTGTACACATCTTCTGGAGGACATAATATTTATCTGATTTTTAATCATCCTGTTAAGAGAACAATCTTTGTCACTTGCTTGTTAAGAACCATCACAAAACAAAGAGAAAATAAAGCATGGTTCTCAAATACAGCAGTTTTTCCGCTACATTTTTCCTTTAAGGATCTTTATAATTGGAAGAGTTATAATGAATAAAACTTGATGATCACTATTTTGAGAAGTAATATGCAATTTGAGGCTAAACATATGCCATTTAACCAAAATGTCAGGTTTATTATAATGCACATAATTTAAACTATTCCGTCATTAGAATGTAAAAAATTTTAGACCCTACACTTTTGTTTCTTGAAGATGAATCTGTTTTTATTAGTTGCGTAATCTTGAGTTATACAATGAATTTGAAAGCTATTTGTATGGTAATAATAGGAGAATAGCAGTCAAGTTAGAACTTGAGCTCTGTCATTTATGAAGACAATAAAAAGTATTCCCAGCCACAAAAAAAGTAAAATCAATTTATTTTTGCCCAGAAAGAGTACAATTTTTCATTCCAGTTTACACAGAGACAGGTTTAATGACCCCAGCAGCTTGTTAGTTATTGAAGTCAGTGAAACAGTCCCCTCTGCATATGTCAAGGGGGTTATTGGTCTATTACTTGGTGGAAAAAATTCTTCATTTAAATGGAGAAAGAAATTAACAAAGGCTGGGATGCACTGGACCCATGAAAGGATGTTGAAGGGAAGTAAAATTCTACTGAAATAAAATTGGCAAAAAGTAAAGATATGGTAACTTCTGGACTGAGAGACAAAGAGCGGCATATGCTAACTGTGTCCTGTGCCCACCAATGTGTCATGCACTTGCCCTTCTGTCAGCTAAACTGCTTGCTGCCCACTCCTCCTGGAGCTTGGGATCTGCAACCAAATGTTCACATGGGGCAGATGCCATTGAGGTATTGATACATAGCAGTAACCAGAACTGATTCCGTTCAGAACTTTATGAAGACAACAATAGTGTTCCAAGGACATCCTCATGAAACCAAGAACTTCACAAGCTGTAGGTAGTGTGGTTTGACTATGAACTGCTACTAAGGGAGCTATTGGGTGGGATTCTAACTGTAATTAATTATTCCATGTCTTGAAGAACACTATTAAAATAACAGCAAATCTTTTTGGCAGCTGTAAGAGCCCAGAGAGATTTTTCTTCTTTGAGGCAGTGTATTACAGTGGTGAACACATACACCAGAGTCAGATGAGACAGCATCACGTTCAGTTCAGAGACTTTAGACATATTATTTACACTACCTGCCTTATATATCTACAAAATGAGGATCATTTGGTTTCCCCATAAGACTAATCAAAAGGCATAAGATTGTCCATCGAGGTTAACTGTTAACTGCAGGACAGGCTGAATAAATATTAGCTGCAGGGTGGGCTGAACACTCGACCCCCACCTGTCTGGTTCCTTTTCACTTGTTTCCTCAAAGCTGAACACTCAACCCCATTCAAGGCTGAACACACAGGAAACCCATATCTGGCCCCTGCCCAGTCTGCCTGAGGGCAGAAGATGACACCCTAAGCAACTCTCTCTCTCTCTCTCTCTCTCTCTCTCACTTTGCCCCCCCATCTCTCCCTCCCTCTCTTTTTCTCCCCCCCCCTTCTCTTCCTTCCCTGTTAATCAGACACTGCCACAATAAAAATCTCTTGGTCCCTCCGAATGTCATGGTCACTTTCCTTTCGTTAGCTATTGTAAATAGTTTTAAATTTTTGTTTTCTGATTCCAATGAGCCTTATCAGTGAGCCCCGCATGGTCCATGACTCACAAAGGAGAGAATTACTATGCATGGTTTCCCGAATTTGTGCCTCATATTTAACTGGAGAACATCCATACTATCTCAGAATGTAAGTAGTCAAATTCCAGAACTGATGCCCAGAGCTTTTATGAAATACCAAAGACAGTTGCCTTTCTCCAACTGAATACCATTGACTGCTCCTCATGGATACTGAGATGGGTTTCCTTTTATTTTCTCAGTCTTCAGTCTTTTGTTTCTCTTTGAAGGTTCCCTTCTGACTTTTCATTCTTTAGGATCCATTTTCAGTTTCCTATTGTCAAAAAAGGAAGAGCTTTATTTCTTTACTCTCCAGAAGGACAACAATCCTTTTGTATTTGGTGCCAGCCTGTTGTCTACTTGGAAGAGATATGGATGTTCCTATGTGGTCTACAGAATGGGATTAAAGGCCCTTTAATATTTGGTTAAATCCACTGCAGCCTAACTGCAGGATTGGAATGTTATCATTTCACACACATCTTCAGAGGTCATACAAGTTAATTTGATTTAAATGTGTAAGAAAAGTGATCAGTAGTTATACAAAATCATAATCTATATCAGTGTGTATAAAATTTAAAAGAGAATAATAAAAATTTATTTATAGGTAGAATTATTTATGTCCTATGTCCCCATTTGCTCAGAGCAATTATAATTATTGTGTGCTATCTAGGTATCTCATTCAGTAAAGTATTTGCCCTAGGCTTTTTAAAAATTTAGTGAGGCATTTAAGAGTTGTGTGTAGATAAGCCAGGATGGTTTTGATAGCCTTCTAACTTGTGTTTACAGTTTCTGCCTGTCTTTTCTTGTAGTATGTAAGATGGAAGTGCAGTAAATAAAATTCCCTAATATTAAGTCTGAAAAAGAAGCGATAACCTGTCTTAATTAGCTCAGGCTGCTGTAATGAAATACCATAGACTGGATGTCTCAAAGAAAAGACATTTATTTCCCACAGTTGTGGAGATTGGAAGTCTCAGTTCAGGGTGCCAGCAGGGTCCCTGTTAATCAAACACCACAGCAATAAAGATATCTTGGTCACTCCAAGTGTCATGGTCATTGGTGGGGTCCTCTTCCTGGTTTAGACACAGCTGGGCCTTCTCATGAAGGAAAGAAAGCTAACCAGCTTTCTGGGCTCCTCTTACAAGAGCACTAATCCCATTTATGAGGACTCCACCCTCAGGACCTAATTATCTCTCAAATGCTTTCCCTCCAGACACCATCACTTTGGGATTAAGCTTTCAACCTATGAATTGCCAGAGACAGGAATGTTCAGTCCATGGAGTAACCCACTCTCTTTTCCAGACTTTTTTCCTCTAGGCAAAACACAACTAACTAATGCCTTCCTTTCAGAAAAAGTTCTACAAGTAGAGCACTTGATGAACAAAGAAAGTGCTCTTGATGAGAGGGCTGGAAATACTACCCTATTGATCTGGAGCAAGGTGAGAAAGTTGTCCCTGCACCTACCTGCTGTGCTCTCCTCATCCCCACTGTGCCTTGACCCTCTTAGACTATGAAGCTGCTAGATTGCCATCCTGCCAGGTCTGTAGGAAAAGTGGGAAATTACAAGACTTTAAATATTTATGGTAAATAACAGCTGAACAATATTTGATATCAAGAGCATAGAGTAGTCTGAATGCTCTTCTCATTGTGATTTTAATATTTATTACATGGAAAAAATTAATGACTTTTAATTTCTAAATGTTATAAGATGGTAACAAAGAACTCAAAAAGTACATATTTAATGAGAAGTAAAAATAAACTTTTATTTCTTAAAAAAGTTGATGATAAACAGTGTTATTTGTGGAAGAAAACAAGAAAGCTAGATGACATGAATCTGTCAAAGAAATACCAGCATCTAGGTCAAAAGTTGGTAAACGGCCATGAGTAGCTCAGTAGTAGAGTGCACGCTTAGTGTGCACAAAGCTTTTGGTTTGATCATTGTATCATGTGCATGAGTGCATGCAGAAACACACACACACACACACACACACACATGTTGGTAGTTATTTAAAAAAAATACTAAAGATGATAGTACAATATGAGTGACCCAGGGTGAAGGATATGGAAAATAACATCCTCCAAGAAAAGGCAAATGACAGACCCCCGGAGAAAAGGAGGACAGTGTGATCCAGAGGGAAGGAAAACAAGGGGCCATGGGCTTTGGGCTTTTGTCCTTTCCTAATGATGAGGGTCTTGGTTGGAGAAGGCAAACAAATGGGCTCTGAAAGGAAAGTGACCACAACACTCGGAACGACCATGAGAACTTTATTGCAGCAGTGCAACAGAGGAGAAAAGAGAGAGAGAGAAGAAAAAGAGAGCAAGGAAGAGCAAAAGCAAGAGAAAAGAGAGAGAGCAAGAGCAAGAGAGAGAGAGACAGAGAGAGCAAGAGCAAGAGAGAGAGAGACAGAGAGAGCAAGAGAGAGGGGCAGGCCCTGCAGGAGGGAGTTTTTATAGCCCAAATCTAATAGGGTCTCTGGGTCTGCAAGCTGCCTTGTTGGCACAAGGGGGGGTTAAGTGTTCAGCCTTGAGCAGGGGGGCGAAGCATTCAGCCTTGAGCGGGGGGCTTGGGTGTTTGGGCTTGAAGCAAGCAGGTGATAAAGAACCAGACAGAGGGTTTGAGTGGCCAGGTCATCCTGCAGCTAACTTTGTTTGGCATGCCCTACAGACAACTTATTCAGCCTGTCCTGCACCTAACAGGCTCTGAATTTTTTGAAACTCATAGAAACAATGAGTTTCAAGCTTTTACCACTGTTTTCCTGAGTTAGATTTTTAACCTGCACAACTAGTTTTCTGACTTCCCAGCCGACACATCCCAACGTTCTAATGAATAACTGACATTAAACATTCTTCTATGATTAACTCTCATTAAGACCTATAAAAAAACAGACCCCTTTTGTAACCAGTTTCCGTGTCCTCCCCTGAAAATGCGCCGTTCCCCTTCTGCTTTAGGAAGACTGCTTGCTGATCTGTTTGATATCTGTTCCCGTTGTCAGTTATTTTTGTTTACACAGAGGGTACATTTATATTTCTGTTTGTGAAGACTGACTCAAATGATGGTTCTTCTGAATTAATTTTACTTGTTCTTCATTTCAAAATTTCTTTGGCAAATATAATTTGTGGAATAATTCACTTAACATTTCAAATCCCTGGACAGAAGGAGAATTCTATAAATGGTTAAATGATATCAGTTTTAGATCCGTGTCATTGGATATTTAAAATAGAAAATCCATTATTTTTAATAATGATTAACTTCTTTTTCTAAATCCATACATTCAAAATTAGGTTATTTTTTAAAAATTTGTTCTTTTAGTTATACATGGCAGTAGAATGTATTTTGACATATTATACATATATAGAGTAATGTTCCCATTCTTCTGGTTGTATGTGATGTGAAATTGTATTAGTTCTATATTCATATATGAACATAGGAAAGTAAGGGGTGGGAGGGGAAGGGAGGGGGCAGGGGGTTAGCAATGATGGAGGGATGTGATGGACATCATTATCCAAAGTACATGTATGAAGACATGAATTGATGTAAACATACTTTATATACAAACAGAGGTATGAAAAATAGTTCTATATGTGTAATAAGAATTGTGATGCATTCTGCTGTCATATATTTAAAAAATAAAACCAATAAAAAAGGAAAGTAGGGCTGGGGATGTGGCTCAAGCGATAGCGCGCTCGCCTGCCATGCGTGTGGCCCGGGTTCCATTCTCAGCACCACATAAAAATAAAATAAAGATGTTGTGTCCACCAGGAACTAAAAAATAAATATTAAAATTCTCTCTCTCTCTCTCTTAAAAAAAGGAAAGTAATGTCCAATTCATTCTACTGTCTTTCCTATTCCCACCCCCTCCCTTCTCTTCATTCCCCTTTGTCTATTTCAAAGTACTTCTATTTTTCTCTTACCTCCACCCCTTATTGTGAGTTAGCATCCACACATAAGAGAGAACATTCAGCTTTTGATTTTTGGAATTGGCTTATTTCACTTAGCATGATAGTCTCCAGTTTCATCCATTTACCAGCAAATGCCATAATTTTATTTTTCTTTATAACTGAGTAATTTTTTTTGTGTATATATATATGTATATGTATATATATATATCTGTGTGTGTGTGTGTGTGTATATATATATATATATATATATATATATATATATATATATATATATATAATTTGTTTATCCATTGACCTATTGAAGAGCACCAAGACTGGTTCCATAGTTCAGCTATTGTCAATTGAGCCACTATAAACATGTGTTGTGTGGCTACATCACTATAGTATGATGATTTTAAGCTCTATAGGTATAAATCAAGGAGTGGGATAACTTGGTCAAATGGTGGTTCCACTCCAAGTTTTCTGAGGAATCTGCATACTACTTTCCATAGTGGTTGCACCAATTTGCAATCCCATCAGCAATGTATGAGTGTGTTTTTTGCCCCACATCCTCGCCAACATTTATTGTTACTTATATTCTTGATAATTGCCATTCTGAGTGGAGTGAAATGAAATTGCAGTATAGTTTTAATTTGCATTCTTTAATTGCTAGAGATGTTGAACATTTTTTTTCATGTTTGTAGAGTGATTGTATTTCTTCTTCTGTGAAGTGCCTTCCTATTCAGTTCCTCTTCCCATTTATTGATTGGGTTATTTGGGTTTTTTTGTTTGTTTGTTTGTTTTTATGTTAAGTTTTTTGAGTTTTTTTTATGTATTCTGAAGGTTAATTCTATCTGAGGTGCAGGTGACAAAGATTTTCTCCCATTCTGTAGGTTCTCTCTTCACGTTTGTGATTGTTTCCTTTGCTGTGAAGAAGCATTTTAATGGTTTTAGGTTGTTGAAAGGCAAAACAATAGATATTATTAATAAACTTTTGATGATCTTCCCAATAGTACAACCTTTCCTTTCACTATCCCCACTACTGAAACCACTACCATTAGTTGTTTATATTGTTTGTTTATTTATATTTTAAGCACACAAACTCATATTATATTGTATACATTTGTGTATCTGCCACCCAATTCATGGAGTTTCATACGCCAGGGCCACCAGAACCATAATCCAACGCTGCAAGCTCCTGTGGAGAAAATGAGCAAGGTCCTTGGAACCCAAATACCCAGGCCTTCTCCTTTCTCGAAGACATATTCATTGTGGCCTCATCTTATATTCACCTTGCTATCAGGTCTCAGTGTAACGTAGGGAGGAGCGCCTTAGGTGTCCTGAGTTAGTTTTCACTTGTATGCCATGTCCCCTGTGGCCTGTGAATGTGACCCCTCAATGTGCTTGTCATGTTTGTTTTTCCCTGGCAAAGGACACAAGGGCAAAGCAGCTGTAGTGTCCAGTATTTCACATGTTTTTCTTGAGCCAGGCTTTGAGTCGTCCATATTTACAAACAATAAACACGATCAGTTTTTGTTCACCATTCAGGGAGTCAAATTTAATCACAGACCTAATTCCTGGTACCTGGGAGGCCGGTCAATTTCACAGTCTTTGACTTATTATTTAGATCATATACAACTATCTTGGCTTATTACTTTTCAAGAGTGTAAAAAAATGTTTCATCCATGTGTTTTTTAAAATTCTTAACAAGAAAAACAAGGTTCAATGATAATAATGTGAAACTGATATTATCCACAATTAACTGAAAGAGATTAGGGTAAAGGAGCCCCTATAAAATTCTCTGTGTAGATTCACAAAGACACTGAGTATCAGCAAAGACCTGGCGGAGCCACACAGGAAGAAGTGTTGCAAAATAAGGGACATGTGGCATCTTACTGTGTCACCCAAGGTTCAGAGAAACAGCACCACTAACATTCTGTGGGATTTTCCCAAAAATTGGGCTTTGTGCAACTGAAGGGATGTTCAGCAGTCTTGTAAGGTGTGGTCTTTGGTTGACCTAGAGAAGGAGCTAGAAGTGATAAGGAGACACTGGAACTTCCACAGCTGGGCTACATAAGTTAATTCTCACTGCCTCCAACTTTGACACTGTAAGCAGACAACAGGTCTCAGTCTCCACTGGGCCACCTCCACAGAGGGCTAGGGGTGTGTTTGAGGCGGGCAGGGCTGTGGAGAATACACTTGTGTTAGTGTTGAGCTTCTCCTCTCTCTGTTTCCTTCATTGGCTTCTTTCCTTACATTGATAACTTATTGAGAGCCACAACCAAGTCAAGATGGCGCCTGGCATTTTGCCAGAAGGAGTGGTTGAGAAACAAGGCTAGTGAGCCATTAAGATGATGATAATTAAGGTAAGCTGTGTATAATTATTAAGATAATAACTGATTGCTGTAACTGGATGATGCTAAATTGAAACAAGCTGTGTATTCAGTTGTGTATATAAACCTCTGCTGTCCGGCAATAAGGCGGCTCCTGCTACCTCGGGTGCCCGCTACTTTTAGTTCTCGCGGAGTTTCCGTTGAGTTCCGGGAGAGTTCCTGTTGGGTTCGGGCAATAAAGTAGTTCATGTTTGAACCTACAAGTGGCTCGTGACCTCCCGGTTATTTTGTGCCCAGCCAGACTGCGGCAATAACTTACAGGGCGAAAATCAGTCCTGCATCAAACACAGTCCATAGGTCACTGGACTGGAAACAACAGAAAACTTTATCAAAGCAGGCAAAAACAAAAGAAACTACTCCCAGCCCTGCAGCTCTAATACTCTCTCTAGTAGAGAGCCATAACTCTCTACTCCAGATACATTCAAGGTCAGCTTGGTAGGAAAGTGGGTTTTGTTCAAAGCCAGCTTTGGGGGAAGTTGGGAAAAAAAAAAACCTTCTCTAAAAGATTTCAAAAATTCCATCTCTAAAAGCTCTGGGAGGAAGAGAGCTTTTAGAAGGGTAAAGAGATGTATTAGAACAAAACATGAAGTTTCAAAGTTTCAAAGAGGTTTTCACTTCCAGAATTTTACAGGTTCTAACTTCTAATCTTGTCAAAAAGAGCAAGATTTCATGGGTTTGGCACCTGTATCTTCCAATTTCAGAGGGGGAGAGCTTCCAAGTTCAGTCTGTAAAAATTTTGGATTCTATAAGGCACACACCAACCTCCCGGAAGTTACCCATGGTCTATCCTGCATGTCTGTAATCTCTTATCTTTCTAATAAACTCTTGCCTGCTGCTATGTGTTTGCTTGAGATTCTTCCTCTGAGATCACAGAAAACTGCTGGGCAAGGGTAAGATCTCACCAGTTGTCACTTGGTCCTCTGGATGGGTCCTCTGAGTCAACAATTCTGGGGGTTGAGAAATGCAAGATTGTTATCAGGATCAAATATCCATGCTACTCACTGCTCAGCCCCAAATTCAGGAGACAGACATTGGTGAAGGAAAACAGTTTTGTTCAAAACTGTCTTTGAAGAAGACTGACTAAACTTCTCAAATCTGTATCTTAGGGGGCTCAGGGACCTGAAGGCCTTTGATAGGAGAAGAAAATATCTACAGTGGGACACTTGGAAGGAAAGTCATGCACAGGTTTGAGGTGCTGTCTCAGTTTTCTCTCCTCTCCCTTCCATCCTGCCAGCATGAAAATAGACCTCAACCTCCTGGGGCCCTCATCCGCCATGTACTTTCATGACATAAACACTGCTTTTCTGCAAATCAATTCATATTGTGAGAAATAGAAAATCTGGTGGTCCATTTTCAGAATATAGTATTCTGCCCTAATTGGATTCAATTGTCATTTTAATTACAGTGCTTTCCTTTGCCCACCCCAATTTTAAAATTAGCCAATTGCATTAGACTGTACCCTTGAATCCTCCAATCAAAGTGAAGGACACACTGCCTTAGGGATCTAAGCAAGCTGACTGCCCACCCAAGGTGCACTTACTAGCCAAGTTCTGTAGCTAACCTTTCTGTCAGAAGTAGAAGTGTCCTTTGACCACTTACTTTTCAACGTGTTAGATTTCTTGCAGACAACTTGGTATTTCTAACAATATGAACTGAAGAAGGAGGGGGCGTTTCTAGAGGACTCTCTTTAAATTTTAGAATACTATGTGAAAGGGATGGGTCATTGAAAGATTGGGGTGGGAGGAAATTAGGGAAAAGATTAGAAAGAGGAAGGAAGAGTAATACTGTTAAAGACAGATTCTAGAGGGAGTTTTTCCATTACAAGATCAAGTAGCCAGTAGGTTGGAGTCTGGGGAAGGTTTGCTTTCTGCCTCTTGTTGTATCCACACATGGCACAAGGGATAGAAGGGAGTCACACTTCTTCATGCCCTTTTATGAAGACATTAATTCCATCCATGAAGGCATGGATTAGATCCTTATGATCTAATCACCTTATATAGTTTCCACCTCTTACTACCATTTACTTGGGGGTTGTTACAGTTTGGATCTAGAAATGTCCCCCCAAAAGCTCAAGGTTCTGCCATTTAACGGGTACCAGAATGAAGTCTGCAAAAAGCCACTTCCAGCCATTTACTTCATGGGGAAGGGGATATGGTAAGAGCAGTGAACTCCGTGTGCACATAGGCTCATTGCTGTGCTTCATTTGTAGGAATCAAGTTCCTTGGTCAGATGCCAGGCCATGTGGAATACTATGACAGTGGGTAAGACATTCTGCAAGTTAATGGATGGTGGTTAAGTAAAAGCATGTGGGCGAGGAATGCAAGTGCATATTCAGAATACAGGTTCATTTTAGTAATGACACTGCACTGTCTTTTAGACGATGCATTTCATCCAATGTAATTAATCTAAATGACAGCCTTAGGGAATAGTTCCATAATATTTGCTGTTACCTCAACATCACAACTCTGGGGACCAAGCTTCCATTTCATGAACCTCTGTCATAATATACCAGGCAACCTTACTAGGGCAAGAGAATATCAATAATATGGACATGTAGGGTTAGAATTTGCAACTATAAGTCTGATGTACAAGAAAGTTAATTTACTTTTATTTAAGTTCAATGTAGGACATCCTTTTCTGGTTAATCCTTTTCTGGAGGAAAAAAAAAAGATTAAACTTGTAAGAGACTACATATGCAGACAAGAGTAAGAAAATATATGAAAGCGGAACTTTGGCCCTAAACCTGAAGTAACTTGCTCAGAAAACCATCCCCTTTCCTACAATAAACAACCCAGAAAGTCAGCCTGCTATAAGTCAGACTTGCAGGAAGTCAGACTGCTGTCTCTAATGACGATATAGAAAGATAAACAATAAATTTTGTAACCCTCAGCTCCAATAGCCAGGCTCGATAATAACTGATATCTTTCTTTATTTTTGTTCGCTCTCCCAATTTAGGAACAACTAGAGAAAACCAAATATGCAACTATAGCCAATCACATAGGAGGCCCTGCTTCAATTACATGCCTACAGCTTTCTCTGGCCAACATCTTCCACTTAGGGCTCCTCTGCAATCTTTCCTTCTTTCTGCTACAAAGTTTTCTGCCTGTTTTTGAGTCTTTGCCAAAACACATGTGATGGTGTCCAACTCCCTTGCTATAGTAGCTCCAAATAAATAGATTTGTCTGGATTTTTGTTTATTCCCACACTTTTCAACTGAAGGTAATAAATACTGTGACTTATGATATAGGACCAGGGCTTTTGGGGCTCTATGTGGTATCACATTCAGAGTTTCCCCCTTCCCTTTCTGCTTTTATCTTTTCCCCAGGGTGATCCAGTTCTCAGAGACTTCTATTGACACTTGGCAACTGGGGAAGAGAATCTAGTTTGAGTACCATTCTCTGCCACAATCCGACCTCTACTGAGGTAACTCAAGCCCATGGTCTTTGGATGTTGGTCATTGTTTTTGATGTACCCATGCCTGAAGGGTCCTCACATCCTGCTGTTGACTCTGGCTTTCAAGGTGTATGCTTTACACCACCCTTGTTCTGACCAGTGTATCCACCAGGTTTTTCTGGCTTCTCTGGCTACCTGGAGGCTTAGAGGTCTCTCAGTGCCTTTCTGCTCATGCTTACGTTACTGGTGTGTAAGGGACTCTAGAAGGCTGTCCTTGGGATCATCCATCCATATGGATATTTGCTTTGATTTCTTATTGTCCAAAACTTTGTACCCCAGTTTCTCTCTTTATGGTTTCACCTTCATATAATAGAAGCAAAAAGTCTTATTCCCAGTCCTCTTGGTCAACAGTACACTGACTCTGACCTTTCTAATATTCTGAGAGCTCCCTATTATAAGGGAGCACATTTTTAAAAATATTTTTAGGTTGAATACAGATAAGGTGTATTCAGTTATTTGCAGCTAAAAATTTTCAAATATTTTCTCAATCATTGTTCATCAGACATTCAGTGATACTACACCTCTAGCAACAGGTCATACCAGCTAATGAGTACTAAGTGGCTTCTATGCTCCAACGTATACCCAGAGACAGGAGGGACATTGGTTGCAGCAATGAAGTACAAGGAAACTACAATACATTGGCAGGTGGCTCAAGCACAAATCCACGGGGCTGGAGCAACAGATGACAAATACCAACCTGAACTGATTCAGAAAGCAGAGAACATGGGTTCTTTGCTCAGATTCTCAGTAATACCCATAGAACAATTTTTACAGCCATGCAGGGTGAGGGAGTAGACACTGCTAATTGAGTAATAGGAAACACAATGGCAACTCCCTGATCTGGGACTTGAGGAAATTCAGGTTCCAAGAGACAGGAAACAGTGCTTACTGCATAACAGGCTGTATTTTAAACACAGGACATGAACTCATTTAATCTTCTCCACAGTCCTCTGAAGTGGTGTATACTATCATTGTAGTGATAACAAAATTGAGGCTTAGAGATAGGAAGGTCAAGGTCATGCAGCTGGTAAGTTATAGAACCATGATGCAGAAAGGGAAGAAAGATGGAGATGGGAGAGAGGTCCAGAGTGCCTGCCAGTTTTTAAAATTCATGATATGCTTTTAAAACTGAAGATGCCTCTTTTCTGTAGGAGGAAAAATTTATTAATGAAATAAAGTCTGTAATAAAGCTGCAAGGCAGATATGCCCTAATACTTTACCTGAAAGAAAAGTGATAAGTGAGAGAACAGGGGCTTCCTTAGTTCTTCAATTAGTTGGCTTCAATTAGTTAGAGGCCAAAAGAGATCATATCGTTCCCCTCAAAGTTTAGTTTGCTCTTCCAATCCTAGAGGCTACTGATGACACAGCTGTGTACATGGTGATTCATAAATAATTCCCAAGGCCATACCTCCTCCTGGGTATCATGCAGCCATGCTTCAGCAGTCAGAGGAGATGGGTTTTGACTCTACTGGCAGTGTGGCTTGACTTGGCTGACTCTTGGGCTCCTCAAGTTCTTTTCTCAGATATCAGCCCACACCATCCACAGACCCTGTGGAAATGGGAGGCAGGACCTGTATGTAGCAAGTGCTTTTCTTTTTATATTTTTTATTGCTTATATATTTTTAATGAAAACCTGCAGCAGAAAACTCAAGGTCAACATTAATGAAAAAATAGTTACCTCATTGCTATTAGATTTTTTTTTGTACTGGTTATTGAACCTAGGGGTGCTTAACTACTGAGCCTCATCCGCAGCCCTTTTTATTTTTATTTTTTTTAATTTAATCTATTTTATTTTTTAAGAACACGACAGCAGAATGCATTACAATTCTTATTATACATATAGAGCACAATTTTTCATATCTTTGTATATAAAGTATGTTCATACCAATTCATGTCTTTATACATGTACTTTGGGGTGTTTTTTGCATTACAATTCTTATTACAGATATATACCACAATTTTTCATGTCTCTGTATATAAAGTAGGTTGACACCCAATTCGTGTCTTCATACATGTACTTTGGATAATGATGTCCATCACATTTCACCATCCTTGTAGCCAGTGCTTTTCTTACTTCAAAAATCTGCTGTTTTGGAGTAGTTGTTAGCAAAGTGTGGTCCTGATGCTCATCACCTGGATCACCTGGAGATAGTCTGTATGCAATTTCTCAGCTCTACCCCAGAACTACTGATTCAGAAACGAAGACAGGAAAGTTCAGCAATCTGCATTTGAACATTTCGAAGTGATGCTGAGGCTTGTTTACATTCAAGGGCCACTACTTGAAAGTCAGGGTTAAGTATATATCCCTAGGTCATCTCTTAATGTAACAGCTTTATTGAGCTATAATGAACATGGAAACCACCCCTTTAAAATATATAATGATGTGAATTTTAGTATATCCACAGAGCTGTGCAAATATAACAGTAGCCTATCTCGTGCTTTGAATATAACCCTTGCTGCTCTGCCACTGAGGCTTATTTTAAAATGGATGTGTTTTCTTTTCCTCTTCTACATCTCCCCCACACCAACCTGGCAAAGGGGAACAGGATTACCTTTTCCCCATCCTAGGCAGAATTATCTGTCTTTGAGTACACACCCACCATAGGACTAAGTAATTCAGATTTCATGGATGGCTTCAGAAGATCTAAGGATTAGCTATCTCCCAAATTAACAAGTGAATCATGGCTCCTCACAGGGAACACAGGAATGAACATCACATGGATAGACTTCAAGAAAAGCATCATATGATCATCTCAATTGATGCAGAGAAAGCATTTGGCAAAATTCAGCATCAATGCATGCTCAAAACACTAGAAAAAGTACTAGGTAGAAGGAACATATTTTAATATTGTAAAAGCTATATATGCTAAACCCATGGGCAATATCATCATAAACGGAGAAAAACTGAAAGCATTTCCTCTAAAAACTGGAACAAGATAGAGATGCCCTCTTTCACCACTTCTATTCACCCTAGTCCTTGAAACCCTAGCCAGAGCAATGAGACAGAAGAAAGATATTAAAGGGATACAAATAGGAAAAGAAGAACTCAAACTATCCCTATTTGCTGATGATGTGATTCTACACTTAGTCAAAAAAAAATTATACCAGAAAACTTTTAGAACTCATAAATGAATTCAGCAACATAGCAGGATATAAAATCAATACCCATAAAACAATGAGTCAGTTGAAAGAGAAATTAGCAAAACTACCCCATTCACAATAACCTCACAAAAGAAAAGTACTTGAGAATCAGTCTAACAAAAGAGGTTAAAAGATCTCTACAATAAAAACTATAGAACACTAAAGAAAGAAATTAAAGAAGACCTTAGAATATGGAAAGATCTCCCATGTTCTTGGACATGGATAGGCAGCATTAATATGGTCAAAATGGCCATGCCACCAAAAGCGCTACACAAATTAAATGCAATTCCTATTAAAATTCCAATGATGTTCTTCATAGGAATAGAAAAAGCGGGTAGTAAATTTATTTCAAAAAATAAGAGGCCCAGAATATCCAAAGCAATCCTTAGTGGAAAAGTGAAGCAAGAAGCATCACAATACCACAACTTAAATTATCCTACAGAGATATAGTAACAAAACAGCATGGTATTAGCATACACACACACACACACACACACACACACTCAAGACATGAAGACCAATGGACCAGAATAGAAGACACAGAGAGAAGCCTACACATATACAGTTATCTCATACTAGACAGAAGCACCATAAACATACATTGGAGAAAAGGTAGCCTTTTCAAAAAACGTTGCTGGGAAAACTGGAAATCCATATATAGTAGAATAAAATTTAACCCCATCTCTCACCCTGCACAAAACTCAACTCATAGTGGATCAAGGACCTAAGCATTAGACCAGAGACTCTGTGCCTACTAGAAGAAAATGTAGGCCCAACTCTCCATCATGTCGGTTTAGGAAATAACTTCCTCAACAAGACTCCTAAATCACAAGGAATAAAATCAAGAATCAATAAATGGAATGTTATCAAACTGAAAGCTTTTTCACAGCAAAAGGAACAATCAAGAATGTGAAGAGAGAGCCTACAGAATGGGAGAAAATCTTTGGTACCTGAAACTCAGAGCATTAATCTCCAGGTTAACATCAAAAACTTACCCCCCTCAAAAAAACAAATAAACCAATCAATAAATGGGCAAAGGAACTTAACAGGCACTTCACAGAAGAAATACAAAGGGTCAACAAACATATGAAAAAATGTTCAACATTTCTAGCAATTAAAGAAATACAAATTAAAACTATACTGTGTGTGTGCGTGCAGGCACATGTGTGAGTATCTCCATCCCATAAGCTTCAAATCCTATTATTGACATGTTACTGAAAGGGGGCATTAGGAGTAACCATATTGTCCTATTTAAATATCTCACTCCAGTTAGAATGGCAATTATCAAGAATACAAGCAGCAATAAATGTTGGCAAGAAGGATACAGGGGAAAATGTTTACTACACATTGCTGATGGGACTGCAAATTGGGGCAACCACTCTGGAGAGCAAAATGGAGATTCCTCAGAAAACTTGGAATGGAACCACCGTTTGACCCAGTTATCCCGTTCCTCAGGATATATCCAAAGAACATAAAAGCAGCATACTACAGTGATGCAGCCAAATCAATGTTTATAGAAGCTCAATTTAGAATAGCCAAGCTATGGAACTAAACTAGGTACCCTTCAACAGATGAATGGTTAAAGAATATATGGCATATATACACAATAGAATATTACTCATCCATAAAGAGAAATGAAATTATGGCATTTGCCAGTAAACAGGTGGAACTGGAGACCATCATGCTAAGCAAAATAAGCCAATCCCCCAAAAATCAAAGACTGAATACTCTCTGATGTGTGGATGCTGACACACATTGGGGTGGGGATGGTGTGGAGAATAGAAATTTATTGGATTAGACAAAGGAGAATGATGGGAAGAGAGGGAGGGTAAGAATAGGAAAGACAATAGAATGGATTGAACATAATTTTCCGACATTCATATGTGAATACATGACCATAAAACTCCATATCATGTACAACCGAAAGAATGGGATCCTAATTAGAATAAGTTACATTCCATGTATGTATAATATGTCAAAATGCACTCTACTATCGTGTATATCTAAAAAGAACAAATTAAAAAAAAAAAAAACAAAACTATTTGTCCCCTGGGACGGAAGTTCCCTGTGCTTCTAATTTGCTAGCAAAGCAAGAAAACTTCCTTTTCCTTTTTTCTCCTGATTATTAAATTGGCATCCAGGACAAGGACCAAACTTTCTGTAACACAACCATCTCCACAATCCCCTTTAGGACATTCCCAGGCCCTACACAAGACCCTATCTCAAAATAAAAAATAAGGGCTAGGGATGTGACTAATGGTTAAGGGGTCCTGGTTTCAATCTCTGATACCAAACAAAGAATAATAACAAAAACATTTCCATCCTCCGCCCCCCCCCCCCCAAAAAAAATTTCCCATTAGCAGTCACTACCATTTTCTCCCAAACCACTGAAAAACTTCAGTTCTAGGCCATGACAAAAATGCTTTCTTTCTTTGTTGATTTGCCCATTCTCAACATTTCACATAAATGAGATTATGTCACACATAGTCTGCTGAGAGCCATAGCTGAGACGGAATGGCCCCTGGCATTTTGCCAATAGTATTGATTGACAGGCAAGGCATTACTATCCGCCTCAGCCACTACTTTGCAGTTCTCACGCTACTTTGGAGTTCTCGTGGGGATTCCTGGGGATTCCCTGAGAGTTCCCATTGGTTGGGGAAGTGCAGGAGGAGGGATTTCCAGAGGATATTTCCAGCTGCTGGTTCCTGGACCAGCCGCTTGGCGTTTGGGAGGAGCTCCTGGGAGCGTGTGTGGAGCGTGCTGGTGGAGTTCGGAAATAAAGTTTGTTCCTGCTTCAGTGGCTCATGATTTGTGCCCAGCCAGACTGCGGCAATAGTCTTTTGTGACTAGCTTTTTCTACTTCACATGATGGTTTCAAGATTTGTCTACACTGTAGCATAAGTCTTTTTATAGTCAAACATCATTCCATTGTATGGATACACCACATTTTATTTATCCATATCAGTTGACGCACATTGTAGTTCTCATGTGAATTTAAGGTAGTCTGTGTTGTGAGTATCCTTCTTCCTTGAGCACAATATCTATGTGTGTAAAATTCTATTTTTATACATTCATATTCTGAATTATTTTTTAGTACAAAGCATATTAGGAGGATTATGAAGCTTGTACTTATCTAATCTGTCTTCTGAAAGATTTTGAGTTTGGTGGACTATTACTGCCACCAAAATAAAAATTAATGACACACATGGAGGCTAATCTGATATTTCTTTACTATGGCCATTACTAAGGATGCCTCTTGGGTGCTGGGGGCTGGTCCAGCTGCTCCTCAGCTCTGATGATGGTTTTAGGGATCAGGTGTGGAGATCATGTGTGCCACCTGTCAGGGCATACTGATTTCTGCTCCTTTCTTATACATGCATGGGAAAATATGGCATCACATGTTTGATTTAAATAGGGCAATAAGGTTACTCTTAATGCCCCCATTCAGAATGTCAATAATAGGATTTGAAGCTTATGGGATGGAGATACTAACGCATGTGCATACACACACAGACTAGCTTTTAGAATTCCCTGTGGTCTGGGAATTCTGAGGGGGATGCCAAGGTCAGGGAGAAATTATTGAGAGAACTTCCATCTCAACACTGCTTAGGTGCTTATAGGAAACCATATAGAGCCAGTTGAATATCTTGACTCTTTTGAGATTCTAATGGAAAGGCCACAAAAGTATCTTTTTTCAAACTGGATGAAATATTTATTTCTAAACAACAGACAAAAGAGATATGTCCTAAAATTTCTTGGCTATGGATGTGAAACAACTCAACATGTTTCCATATTTTGGAGATTTTTGATCTTGGAAATGGAATTTTACTCAGCATTAAAAAAGAACAAAATCATGGCATTTGCAGGTAAATGGATGGCGTTGGAGAAGATAATGCTAAGTCAAGTCAGCCAATCCCCAAAACAAATGCTGAATGTTTTCTCTGATATAAGGAGATTGATTCATGATGGGGTAGGGAGGGAGAGCATGGGAGGAATAGATGAACTCTAGATAGGGAAGAGGGGTGGGAGGGAAAGGGAGGGGACAGGGGATTAGCAAGGATGGTGGAATGTGATAGACATCATTATCCAAAGTATGTGTATGAAGACTTGAATTGGGTGTCAACATACTTTATATACAGAGATATGAAAAATCGTGGTATATATGTGTATTAAGAATTGTAATGAAAAAAAGTACACATATAAAGGCATAAATTGGTGTGAACATACTTTATATACAGAGATATGAAAAATTGTGCCCTCTACGTGTAATAAGAATTGTAATGCTTTCCACTGCTGTCATGTATTAAAAAAAATCACTGATATAGAAATCTAGGATATTAAATAAATTCCTAATGTGAATTTTTAAATGCTTTTTATGTGTTAATATAAATAGTTAATCTTCATTCTAATAAAACATTAGGAAGTAGACCATTATTTTAAAAATGTTAGTATTTTGAGGCTGGGGGTGGTGGGCGCCGGTACCAGGGATTGAACTCAGAGGCACTCAACCACATCCCCAGCCCTATTTTGTATTTTATTTAGAGACAGGGTCTCACTGAGTTGCTTACCACCTCGCTTTTGCTGAGGCTGGCTTTGAACTCATGATTCTCCTGCCTCAGCCTCCTGAGCCTCTGGGGAAAATGTTAGTATTTTGAAAGCACAGAATGTTTTTGCATGACTCTGCTTTTTCATAACTTCAGTGACATTTTTCTTCCTTTGTTTAAGTTCAGTTGCGTGACTTTTATCAGGAATATAATTGCAGAATTTCCAAAGAACTTTAACATGAATTCAAGTTTTACTAGAAGAGTGCCTATTTCTACCTAGCATTTTGGTGATCGTATTTGATTTTTTATCTTTCCTAATTCTCTCTCTCTCTCTCTCTCTCTTGTCTTGTTCAAGCAATTTGGAGTTTGGAGCAAATGGAGAAAAAACATGACTCACAGTGAATTAGCTGATGGAGGCCAGTACCTCACATGGTCTCCATTTCCTTTCTAGAATATTCATCCCTTCCTCCCAGCCAGTGCTCATTGCCAGCCAATCGTGCTTTGGGGATTAACATGAGAACATCAGGAAACAAAGGATTCCATCTTGTCAGACAGAGAAGCAGAGCGGTTTCTTTCTCAAACCAGATTTTCTATCATGAAACAAGATTTCCACAGCTCTGGTGGGAGCTTTTCCCAGATCTGTACTGGGTCAGATCTTATTTCACAGTAGGAATGCAAACAGCACACTTGCCCCAGTTTCTCTTTCTGGTTTCAGTGAATTTAGTTCTCTAGCTGGATTAAGATCTTTGGTTACATTAAATCTCCAATTGGCAGAGGACCAGATGTAATTTTTTAAAGAGAACATTCTAATGGAAAATTTTAAAAAAGTGAATGTCATTTTACCTACAGCTGTTGGGGGGGGGTGGCATGGAGCAGAAGGGAAATGATCTTCCTTGAACACACTTTTTATTCTCTGGAGAGGTGATAAAACATGCTTCAGTGTGTCAAACAGTTGTTTGGACTTCAAGCCAAACACATCCTGGAAACCTCAGCAGATTACATATCTCAAGAAAGGAAAACTTTTTAAAATTGCAAATTCTGTCAGGCAACAGAGTGTTACTGCCACTGACAGAAGGAGCATGGTTTTGGGTAGCAGTAGGGCATCCTCAGCCTTGGAACCCCAGTGAGCAACAGGATGGATCTACAAAGACAGAGGCCTGTGTTTAATTTAGCCTTTCAAGGAATAGTTCATTACTGAGCCATGTTGGAGTCAGAGTTAGAAATCACTGGAGATCAGAGCAGAGCAACAAATACAAATGCTAAATGCAGGACTCCAGCTGGGGATGCACATCCCCTCTGCCTCTCATTCCCTGCAAGCTGTTGGGCAAGCTACTCAGATGCACGCAGACCAACTGCAGGGCCAGTCATTGGAGTGTGCTGAGGATACAATGGCATAAAACACAACAATTTCAGAAGAGTCACATCCGTCAGAGCATGTGTATTTCCCCCACCCCTTGCCCCTAGCAGAACTTGACTTAAATACATGAAGCAGAGAACAATTTACTGCAGTGTCTGAGAAAGAAAAGGTGAAGAATGAGAGAATAGAGTGCCAGAGTGATGCTGTCAATCGCACTCACTCCTCTCTACCATTTTGATTTTCTCTCGGTTGGTGTGTGGTGTTCATTTTCTTCCTCCTGTGGACTTTACTCCTCCACTAAACAGGCAGTGTGTCTCTCTGTGAATCCAGACCCAGTCTCCCAGCACCCTGCACGTGCATGGAAGAGTCTTCTGTGCTAACTTTACAGGAAAGTCCTAGAAGGAATTGTGGTGAGTCTGGCTGAGACATTTGCTGGTGCCTGTCAAAGGGGCAGCCAGGGTCTTTTCAGGAAAAAAGGAAAAGTGGGTAAAGGAAAAAAATAGCTGTTAATACCCAACAAAAAAGGATTTTCCCGTGAGGAAGAGTTTTTCGTGCCCAGGAATGAACATCACTCCAGTGTCTACCTGTGAGCGACCCCTAGTGACCACCAGGTAGTCCCCCGCTATGGTCTTATATGTCCTCAGAAGACTTATGTGTTAAAGGCTTGTTCCCAAGCCTGTGGCACCAAGGGAAGGCAGTGAAATCTTTAAGAGGTAAAGCCCATTGGGAGGAAGGTAAGTCATTGTTCTCAATCAGTCTTCAATGTCCTGGTTGGTGTGTCTTGGCCCAGTGTCCTCTGCATTAAATAAGTAAAGTTTTACTTCTTGGAGTTTTCTATGTCTGTTGTGACAAGCACCACACCCTGGGTGGCTTAAACAACGGAGAAGTGTAGTCTCACAGTTGTGGGGGTCAGATGTTCAAAGTCAAGGTATTGGCAAGGTTGCCCCTTCTGACTACTGTGGATGGAGACCTTGCCTCTCTCTCGGTTTCTGCCTGCAGTTACTGGGGCAGTTTTTCTTTGAGTCATCCCTGCATCTCTTGTTTCAGAATCACTTGGGCATAATAGTCTGTGTGTGCTCTCTCTCATCCAATGAGGAGATCCACAGAACAGGGTAGAGGAGAGTGTGGCTGCAGAGTTGCTAATCAAGACCCCTGGAGACCAAGCAGGAAGCAGGTCTGATTTTATTGTGCAGTTACCATGTATATATACTCAGGCAGTAGCTAAGCAGATTATTGGCAGCCACCAATGCAATCTCTGCTAACTGTCCTTGCAGTGACCAATTGAGGAGTGGGCCGTGGAGCTAGCGCAGGGACTGCAACACATGGCCTCACGCCCAGGGCTGTGCCTGTGGGGTAAGTGGCCTGCTGCTCACACACCTAGCATGAGGGGAGTGGCCTGCCACTCAGATGCCCTTAATGTATGTCATGTATGCAGTACTCTATGCACCTGTTCCTACAATAATCTAAGTTTAGCCTCGGGACACAGGATTCTGCATTTTAACAAAATCTTAAGAATATTTTGTATGTATCCTCAAATCTGAGAGTTGTTTAATGTATGTCTGGTATAAATTTTCCTTTGCCCATGTTAGACTAACAATTCTGGTTTTTAATTCTGCTTTCTTCCCCAGGGAGCTCCTTGTTTGAACACTGCTAATCTCATAATATTTCAAATTGCAATGAGTTTATTGGCTAACCTGGTACCTCAGGTTTGCTGCTTAAAATGTTGTGAGAGTTCAGTCACATAATGTACATAAAACCCGGAGCCCAGGACGCAGCAATGCTAAGATGTTATTATTTCCACTGCGGTCATTACTGCTGCTGTTCTTATGAAGTCACTAAGGTGACTTACCTAGGATTGCTCAGGAGAATTGGTCATCACCACTGAATAAATGAATCCCTGATTCTGTTTCCCCTGGAAGTCACCACACTGTTCTTGGGAGACTGACTACCCACCTCATGTGCAGTTTGGATGTCTGCCTTTGTCCCTTTTAGTCTGGGACTCACATTTCAGCCATGGGGATTTCCTCTGCCCATAACATTTCTTTCCCAGTTGGTGGATTTCGGCTGTTATAGTAGTCCTTAATGTTGCTCTTCCAACATTAAAGCGCACGAGTCACCTGGAGATCTAGTTAAGTACAAGCTCCTGATCTATAGGGTCTGGGAATATGCCCAGAAGCATTTCCAAGAGGATTCCAGGGGTCACTGGTTCTGCTGGTCCATGAAGAACCCTCACAGAAGCAAGGCTACGGTCATTGTGTGTTTCTGTGATTCTCCCTGGATGCCCCACAATAAATGTTGTTTCTGCCCCTTACCTTATGTCTTAGTTTAGATCATCACCCAAGAGACCCTTCAAGCTGTCCTCAGTTTCAGGTGCTCTGTAGAAAGATTTCCTAGGTAGATAATGCTGTCCTCACTCTCAGGATTGTGTGACTTTCTGCATGTCACATACACATCATCCCTAACATGTGGTGGTTCCACTTACATGTGGTTCAAAAGTGACATGAAGTTAGTAGAATCTGTATTTCCAGTTATAAGTTTGGCTCTTTCCTGGGCTAGCACTATGCACTCTGGTCCTCTTGTGAAGCTGGGCAGTGACCCTGAGCCACAGCTCCCAGTCAGCCTTGCAACCATAAGGGGGAGACATCTATCACCCTACAGTGTGCTGTGTTGTCAAAATAGAGTGTTTGGTAGGTTAGGAGAATTAAATGTAATTTCAACTTATGATATTCTAAATGGCAATGAGTTTATTGGCATGTAATCCCATGGTAAGTTGAGAAACATCTGTATAATATTTTCTGACAAATGTGAACTTCACTTTGTTTATATAGATATGATCATTGTTGTTGTTACCTAAAAAAAAAAAAAAAAATAGAAGATCTGGAGAGATACAGGGATGTTTTTCTACTTTCTCCTTCAGCATTACATGAGCTAAGAAAGTAACCTTAAATAATGTTCTCTTTTTATATTTAGAGAAAGCTACTCACTGAAACCTTTGCAATTTAGAAGTAAAAAAAGGGGAGGGGAGGAGTAGGGGGGATAGGAAGGGCAGCAGAATAGAATAGACATTATGATTGCTGTATGTATATAGGTGACTCTATGACCAGTGTGATTCTGCAATCTGTACAATTAGAAAAATGAGAAATTATACCCCAATGATTCAAATGTATGAATCGCCAAGATCATTATAATGTCATGTGTAGCTAATAAAAAAATAAAATTAAAAAAAGAAGTAAAACAGAATCTCTCTAAGGATATTATAAAGTAGCTATTGTCTTTTCCATTCTAGCTTTTTTTAAAACCCAAAAAGGAAAATTGCAACCTCTGTAATTTAAAATAAAAATATAAATGTCTTAGCATCACTTTTCCCCCTGTTATATTTCAGCTGTAAATCTGCTCCTGCAGAGTGAAATATCAAACTTCACCACACAGGGGAAGCATCGCTCTTTCTATGTTCAACTGGAAAGGCCATGTTCATGTTTTGAGGTTTTGGTTGAATTTCAAAACCTTGAAGTTAGCATTGAGAATCACAGAAGTAATCTCACCAGTAAGACACCTCTTCTCCTGGTTGAAATTCCACAGGTGTAACCTTCCATTTTAGAAGCACATTTGCAGAATCACATCCTTAGCAAAGTCTCTTAGGGGAAGCAGCACAAACTCTGACAATAATTGTGTCCTGATCTACAAGTCTTGCATGGGGTATTTGCAGAATGGAGGTGGTATAGGAGGAGTGGGACACTGATTAACTGAATTCCAATCTGGCATACTATGAAGATCACAGCTTCCAGAAGGATAGACACAGTAGTTTCTTCCTACAGCAGGAAGAAAAAATCAGAAGACCAATTAAGGAAAGAAAACTGATTTGGATAAATGCTTTGACCAGAGCTGACATAGCAGGCAAACTTGAAGAATAACTTGGAAAAAAAAAAATTTACCTTGGCTGGGCGCCATGGTGCATGCCTGTAATCCCAGCAGCTTGGGAGGCTAAGACAGGAGGATCTCAAGTTCAAAGCCAGCCTCAGCAAAAGCAAGGCACTAAGCAACTCAATGAGACAGACCTTGTCTCTAAATAAAATAAAAAATAGGGCTGGGGATGTGGCTCATTGGTCAAGTGTCCCTGAGTCCAATCCCTGCTTACCCCTTCCCCCAAAAAAAATCACCTTGAAAAATCATTTTGGAAGACATTTAGATATCACTTGAGCTGTTATCTAAAATTCAGCTGTTCAGGTAGTAGGATTTATTTATTTATTTGGTTTTGCTTCATGCCATGACGTTAGTCTGGAAAGGTAGGCCATGTGGACACGGGCCTTGTAGAGGTGAACCAGGTAACTGAATCTCTGATAAAGTCCTTCCTGGGTGGGTTTTTATATCAACACGTGTAGGAGTCACAAGGCCAGCTACCCTGGCATCAGGACATGGAGCTGGGAATCATCTGTTTTCAGTCCCAGCCCTGTAATAGGGTGAAAATATGCATATAGTTCAGAAGAGTAATCATAGAAGGAAAAAGTTCTGAGAGACACGCAGCAGAGGGTGCTCAAGAGGATCCTGTGGTGGCCAGCAGTTAAGTCTGGTGAATGTTTCAATTTCATGACATTGTTGTTCATCCAACCCAGAATTGCCTCTGGGTATTCAATCTGCCTGTATGTCCACCCCCCAGAAACCTCCACCAAGGTGTTTCTTCTTTGTTAACACTGGTTTCTGAGTGTCACTCACCCAATGAGGGATAACACCAGAATCACCCAGGATGACTCCCTTCCCCTCATCCCCCCTGTGTGTAACTGGCAACAAAGTTTTTTTTCCCCATTTTCAGGAAGTATCTAGAATCTGTCACCTCTCTTCATCTCCATTGTCACCTCCTAGGTCCAAATGACCATCATCTTCACTTGCAAGTAAGCAACACTCTCCTAGGAGTGTCCTCTTTGGCTGCCCCTAACCCAGTTGGTCCTGTACCCAGTGACAAAGGAAACCTTGGGAAGTTTAAATCATAGTCACTTTGGATCTACTTTAAATGCTTTAATTTAAGCCCATTGTTCTTCTCTTTCGAATGCCTCAACATGGCCTAGGGTGACCAACTTGTTCCAATTTTGCCTGAGACTTTCCTAATTTTAGGATTGAAAGATCTACATCCCAGGAAATTCCTTATCCCAGAAAACTGGTGGGACAGCTGATTCCCCAAAGTCCTGATGCGCTCACTCCCTATCTACTTTTCCAACCTATTCCCATTTCTCTTCACTCACTAGGATTTGCCACACCAATCTGTGTTTCCTCCATCCCTTAGGCTGAATGAGAGAGATGTTTTTGTCCTCAGACATTTTCCCTTGAATTTTCCTCATATGATTTATGGTCCACAGAAATTCACACGCACTTTGTCATGCACAACCTCTGTCGGAACACATTTCAGTGGTACTTCTTTTATTGCGAGAGTGCTGCACGTTCAACCCAGGAGTTCATGCAGGCTAGGCAAGTGCTCTACCATGGAGCTGCCCCAGACCATTTAATTTTTATATTGAGTCAGGGTCTCACTAAGTTACCCAAGTTTGCCTTGAACTTGAGATCCTCCTGCCTCAGCCTCCTGAGTAGCTGAATTAAAGGCCTGTGTCATGGCACCAGGCTCAATGGTACTTCTTCATGGGATCCCCATCCTTACTTAGGTTTGTATCTATGTAATTGCTTGTTTGATGCTTCTCACCATTGGGAAGCACATTTCATGAGATTAGAAATCCTTTCTTCATTGATCACAACTATACCTAAGATAGTGTCCATGACATCATGATTTTTCAGTGAACATGTGTTGAATGAATCTGACCAACACAGGCAGCTTGGGTATCTTTGCAGTCATTCTAATTAAACTTTTTTTTTTAAATCACACTCCACATTCTGGAGTACTGTGGTTCTAACCCTATAGTGTGCTGAAGCTTAGGAAATACTGTTTCGATGAGCCTCACCTACAGAGATTCTGATGCCTAGGTTACTGCAGAGCCCAGGATTCTGCACCCCCTCCCACCCCCACACAAACACTGGGTCTGTAGAACCCATTTTTGAGAAGGACTGAGTCCTATCTTGTAAAACAATATGCTCTATACCTGCTATTCCATTCCATGTTTATTTCCCACTTAATAGGCACTCCTGTTACCCAATTCTCCGACTTCTCTTTTAACTTTTAATTTAACAAACTCCTCCTAAGTATTGGAAATAAAAGGATGAAAGGCATTTCCTTTTACTTCAATTATGTCTAGCACTTTCTATTTATGTTCTAGGAACCAGATTAAATGTCGCAATTTTATTAAGCCTTCCTTAAATGATTTCACAAAATTAGTTTGTCTGTATTCTGTGCTACTGACAATATACTTTCTTCCTTTTTTCTCATGATTGTGTTTTACTACCTTTTGAGTGAGGCCTTACAAGCAGATTAGAACAAATGGAATTGCTTTCTCTTGGTCATTATTATATTTTCATATTTTAAAGCAGAAACTATGAAATATGTCAGACTATAGGCCTATTTATTCCAAGAAAATGTATTTTTGAAGGTCAGGATCCCATTTTATTAATTTTTATTTTTTGCTAATTATAAAAAATAGTATATACTCAGCCCACATGAACAGTGAGTGGCTATGTGGATGGAATAATAAATGAATGAACAATATATTCACTATTAAGCAATGAGAGAGAGAAAAATGGATAAATAGTGTAATATGATGGAATAATTAATATACAAGGAAGCAACTACTTATACTGGGTTTGGGAAAATTCAATAAGTTAATACTTGGCATGAGTTTTGAGGGGTGTATTTGTTGATTTTATTTTTTTGTCATTGTGATCAAAGTAT
The DNA here is from genome assembly GCF_047511675.1 of Marmota flaviventris. Lineage (NCBI taxonomy): Eukaryota > Metazoa > Chordata > Mammalia > Rodentia > Sciuridae > Marmota > Marmota flaviventris. The sequence goes on from NC_092512.1 coordinate 74,080,171, forward strand.
CTGACATAAACCACTTAGAGAAGTTTATTTCCTCTCAGAGTTTTAGAGGTCTCAGACAATGGCTGCCAGGCTGCACTGCTTTGCTGCCTTGGACCTGACATGAAGAATATTACTGTGGAAGGATACAGCAGAGGAGGGCTGGTCAACTCCTGGTAGCCAAGAAGTCGGGGTGGGGGAGACAGAGAAAGGGAGAGAGAAACACAGAAGAAGGTACCAGGGCCTGGTCCCAGTCTCTAAGGGCATGGTCCCAGTGACCCGCTTCCTCCAAGCATGCCCCATCTGCCTACAGTTTCCACTACCTCCTAGTACTCCATTCAGATTTCAATGGATTAATTCAATGATGAGGTCAGAGCCCGAATGATCTAACCTCTCCCCCAAAGCCCATCTCTGGACATTGCTACACTGGGGACCAAGCTTTCAATACATGAGCTTTGGGGTGACATTCCAGGTCTAAACCATAACAAGGAGACAATGTTTGTGAACCAGATAGTAAGAGAGGAATGGATACACCAGGGGAAAAGGACACTGTGAGAAAAGGTTCCGAGAAAAGAGCACATTTGAGAAACAGCAAATAAAACTGTGTGTTGTGAAGTATGTTAGGAGCAGTAGCTGCAGAAGGAAATAAGGAAACCTGGGCCAGGAGATATGATTGTGGTCCAGGTGAGACAAGGAAGGTGAGAAGTAGGTGCAGACATGCTAAGAGCCAAGTATATGATGCATGGCATTTTTGGTCGAAAGGTGACGCCAGCTAGCCATTGAGATGATATGATTATGTTAAGATTTGCATTCATATGGATATTGGACTCCTGCTGTTCACCTAGGCCGGCTACAGGACTCCTGGAGAGTTCCCATTGGTTGGGGAAGTACACTAGGAGGGAGTTTCGGGGGAGGAGCTCTCTCTGCGGGTCCGGGAGGAGGCCGCGTGGGTGGAAAAAATCTTCCCGGGCGATACCGGACATTGGCGGCAGTTTCAAAAAATAAACTTTGTTCCTGCTTGAGTGGTTCGTGATTTTGTGCCCAGCCAGACTGCGGCAACAGTGTGAGCTGGTCTTACTTGCTGAACAGCAGGAAGCCTGCTGGCAGTAGGCCTTCTGGTCAACCATAGATAAGGGAATGAGTGTGGATTCTGCTAGGAGCAGGCATGGTTCCCAATGACCTCAGCGCTCCTATTCAACACAGATATCCTGCTGGCATCTGATTGGACAGGACAAACCCCTCCCTCAAACCAGCTCCCACTGGTTTCTTCTGCAGGTAAACCAAGAAAAAAAAACCTGACCTCTATTTTACCTTCTTGATAATTAAAGCTGATGATCAGGTGGACCTAATCACCCTTTAGCTGCATAATTAGGTGCTAAAGAAGGTAAGTGGGGTTCCTCAAAGAGACTTCTCAAATTACAGGGAACCTCATCTGTCCTCAGTCCCTGCTTGTGAATGTTAATTCTCCTAACCAATATCTGTCACCATCCATCTGATTGTGAAGCTGCTCAGTTTTTGAGTACATGGCCACTCAATCTTTGAGTGTGTACTTTCACTTTGCAATAAAGCACTTTCTCTTTTGCTATAGCCTGACTCATCCCTAAATTCATTTTTGTGAGTGGTCAAGAACCTGGAAAGGTGTGAATAGAGGTCTCTTGCATCTCTGGAACCCTCTTAAACTCTTGACTGGTGACACAAGGTCATCATAAGCAAGGGTAAGAAGATGAAAGACAACAGTTTAATTCAATGTGTGTTTCAGAGATAACTGGTGGTAGTGATTAGGTATTGAGGATGAAGGAGAGACTGGAAATTGGGAGGCCAGTTATAAGGTCTTTATAGAAGATAGTAAATTAGGGACAAATTGTTGATATACCATGGATACTCTGTAAAGAAAAGAGGCTTATTTAATTCACCATTTTGGAGACTGAAAATCCAAATCTCTGCAGGTATGGCCTCTGGTAAGGGTCCCCTGAGATGCACCAAAATATGGTGGAGAGGTAGAAACAGACATATGCAAAGGGGCCAAGCGTGTGGGGTGGACTCACTTTATAAGGATCCATTTTCATGAGAACTAACTCATTCCATGAGATCAGCATTAATTTCTTCAGAGGTCAATGTGCCCCCAATGGCCTAATTATCTCTAACTATCTCCCATCTCTTAAAGGCTCTACTATCTCACTATCACAACACTGAGAACAAAGATTCTAGTGTAGAAATCCTTGGGAGACACACTCAAACCATAGCAGACAGTGAACATAGAGATAAAGGGCATGGTAGGCAGAATAATGATCCCAAATGTTATCCACCTCCTAAGTCTCAGAAGCTGAGAATGAGTTTCCTGACATGGCAAATGGGAATTTAAGTTGCGGGTGGAATTAAAGTTGCTAATTATCTAATTTGAGGATGAGATTATCCTGGATGATCACAGCAGACTCAGTGTAATCCCAAGCCACCTTCATTATAGAAGAAGGAAGAAGAAGACAGAGAACCAGAGATGGCAACTTGAGAAAGAGTTGGCCTGGTGTTGCTAGCTCTGGGGATGGAGGAAGTTGCCATGAGTCAAGGATTGCAGGTGGCCTCTAAAAATAGGAAAGTCAAGGAAATAATTCTTCTTTGGACTCCTCACAAAGGATCATGGCTGTAATGACACACCTTGATTTTAACCAGGTGAGAGTTTTGGAAATTGGGGTTACTTTTCAGAATTCTAAATCTTTAAAGTGTAAGATAATACATATGTGTTGTTTAAGTTGACAAATTGGTGGTGATTTGTGACAGTAGCAATATAAATCAACACAAAGAGATTAGTTGAGTGATATGAAAAGGGAAGAATTGAGAAGATAACCAGTTAGAAGTTACTAGAGTTTTCAGGATCAGAATTAATGAGATTTCATATTGGATCAGGGGCTCATGGAGAGAGACAAAATACAATTAGGAGGTAGTTTTTAGATGCAAAGGGAGCAATGATTATGAAATCTCCAGGGTGAGTGCAGGTAACTGAAACAGGGAGGGAAAGATGAGAAACAGGCTTGTATGAGAAGAATGGGAATTCAGTTTCTTTAGCGGTACAATTAAGAGTTACAGGAGTCTTTGAGAGTTTGGGATCCAAAGAGGAATGAAGTCCCTCACATCTAAGATGCTAAGATCAGGAAGATGAGGTAAAGATCACAAACTCTGGGGCAAACAATATAAGATCACCATGGAAGTAGAGATAGGAGCAAAAAGAAATGGACAAAAAGAGGACAGGAAAAAGAAAAGAAAAACATGAGTAGTTTGATGTCAAGTAATCCAAGGAAGAAGGAAAAGAACAATCATGTAGAATGTACCAGAAATTTCAGGTGGGCTGAGGGCTACAGAGAGAGGGCATGGAGTGGCTTCTGGTGTTAATTTAGAGCTCCAGGGAAGAGGGAACCTGGTATATAACTCTGTTTTTGTCACCAGCAGATGAGACAGTAACCTGGCTAGGCCTTAGTTTCCCATATCATGAGAAACTGTATTAGTCTCCTACAGCTGCTATAACAAATCACCACAAACTTGGTGACTTATTAAAAGAAGAATATAAAAGAATATTAAAAAAAACATATTTATTCTCTTGTAGTTCTGGAATCCAGAAGTCTGAAATAAAAATGTCAGTAGGGACATATTACTGTCATGGCTCTTGGAGGATCTGTTGTTCTTTACTTCTGCCAGTTTCTGGAACTGCTGCATTCCTTGGCTTATATCCACATCACTCCAATCTCGGCCTCTGAAGTCACATTGATTGCTCCTCTTCTGTCTGCTCCTCCTCCTCTGACTCCCTCCTAGAAGGATGCTTGTGATTAATTTAGGGCCTACCCTGATAATCTGAGTTAAACTCCTTCTCTCAAAATCTATAATTGAATCATATTTTCTGTGGCCACATAAGGCAATACTAACTCTTTTGCCACACATGGTAAATATTTCCAGGATATGGACATGGGGCATGGATATATCTCTGAGAATCATCATTCTACCTATTTCAAATGGGCTGGTAGACACTCAGACTATGTCATCTCCATCCATAGTCCTTTTTGGCACTGACATTTTATGCTTCACCAACAGATTGACAACATGGGAAATGCTATTGTAATTTAGCACAAGTCCAAAATAATTGACAAAATAAATGAGTCTTTATTTCCAACAGCAAGGATAATAGCACATGTCTTTGTTGCATGTACTTTTTACAACACTATCCCATGCCTTACTGATCACACACTACAAGGAATGTGTACTTTTCACTTACTCACTTGATCTCACTCATTTCATAAATGAATTTGCAATTCTAGAAAAATTGTTTCAGTCTAGTAAAATTTGGAAGTATTAATGTAACAGAAAATTTTTGGTTCTAGATTATTAAGAAATTTTGTTTAATTACTTTAAAGTCCATGTAGTACACTTTGAGAGATGCTGATGGATAGAAAGGGAAATCCCTACATCAAGTCATTGCTTTAATAAATGGATAATTCATGGCTATATTTTAATATTTAGGAACACAATTTACAAGATAAAGTGGTTTTCTAAATTGTCCTAAAATAGTTTGGAGCCCCAAGCATTTTCCTTGCTTATATTTTTAGATTGCTTTGTAAGCTGTTCATTTCACAGAAAGTACAAAGGTACACTTTGATCCTGTTAGAGTTGTTTCCAATTCTGATTTAGAGGAGTCTTAAAAACAAGTGAGGGCTTCTGCCATATTTAGAAGAAATAAACTTGCATTTTTATTTGGATTTTGTGTCAAATGAGACAAGGCAACACCTCTCCTTTTACCACTTCTTGCCTATTTGGTAGCAAGGAGAAAATTTGTTTTTCTATTTTAATGTCATCTGTTTTAGTGTATCTGCTTTCCTTTCTGCTGAGATTATATATTCCTCAAGGACGAAAGATATGAAGGAAAAACCCCAAACATCCGAAGTCTCCAAGCACCTTGTGGCATACCACAGCTAATAAGTCTTTGTTTATGACTTGTGGTAACAGTGCAAACTTTCCACCAGCATTTTTGACAAATTTCCAACTGCTCTCTATTTAAGAAACTAGACATTTCTGGCCATTGTGTTCCTAATATTTGAGATCTCTTCCCTGTAGGAAACAAGAAAGAAAAACTTTAAAAAAGAATCTCAAACTCTTCAAAAGCTAAGAAGCGGGTTGAAAACTCTTCATAAAATTGAACAGTAACAATTTTAAAAAAATACACAAAACAAATCTTGCAGAATTTTTTTAATATGAGTTGAAATTAACTACATATTTCTAGGGAAGAAAAAAAGATCATTTTTAGAAAAAAATAAGAAAAAAAAACAATGTCAAAGGATTTCTGCCAAAATAGATAAAGGGATAAATGAACTGAGAAGGCACCCTGAGAGTGGCTGGTGCTTATCTCAAAAGTGACTTCCTCATCCACAAAAATACGTTATTGAGCATGAACATGCTTACCAATATTTTTCCACCAAACTCTAGTGAAGCTCTCTGGAGTCCTTGATAAACCCAACCTTGGATTCATGTGTTTTCTTTGTAGGGTCTATTCCTTGCAAGAAGCCTAGTAAGTTAGTGTGACCAAAATCCTGCCTCAATATCTAATCATCTTAGACATCTGATCAAATTCTTCATCTGGCATCATCCTCCAGATAATATCTACTCATTCTTCTATGGTTTGGGTGAAGAATGTTACCTGTCCCTAAAAGTTCTTTTATGGAAATTTATGGTTCCCAGTGCAGCAAGATTCTAAAGTAATGACTGGCGCTCTGAACTCATTAGTGGATTAATCCACTTGTTGGATTAATCATTGATCCATTGGTAGCTGAATGGACTATTGGGTGTTAACTGCACTAAGGTGGGGTGTGGCCTGAGAAAGTAGGTCACTGGGGACATGGTTTTGAACTATATCTTGTACCTGGCTACTCTTGTGCTCTCTCTCTCTCTCTCTCTCTCTCTCTCTCTCTCTCTCTCTCTCTCTCTCTCTCTCTCTCTCCCCCCCCCCTTCCTGGATGCCACTAACAGAGCAGCTTTCCTTTACCCTACCCTTCCACTATGATGTTTCTGCTTTGGATCTGACTGACCTTGAACTGAACCTCTGATACTGTTGGCCAAAATAAATTTTTCTTCCCCAAGTTGTTCTTGTCAGGTATTTTGGACCCAGAAGCAAACAAACACACAAATGGCTAACATCCTGGCCTTTCTCCAACAAGAATTCTGTTAAGTCAGTTTCAATAGAATCACCACTTACCCTGTTAGTGATCTTCTATCCACTGACCAACCCAAAATACTTTTCCAATCTTTGGCTAGAAATTCCCACTTTCCCTTGTTGTATTTGAAATTGAGTCCAATCCAATCTCTTTCCCTTATTAGGAAATGCAATTGTAGAAGCGTCCCTGACTCCTATGTTCCTTGCCACCTTTAATGTGTTTCCTTAACAGTACTTGCCAATTCTTTTTGTGGATTGATGTTTGTTCATATCATTCCTCTATCTGAAGTCCCAAACTCTGAAGTCTAGCTTATAAGGATGATTAGGACTCTGTTTACCCAGCCAGCTACTTGAAGCTCTCCATCTCTCTCCCATGATATAGTCTTATCTCCTCTGAGGGAATTGCAATGTCTTTGTTTTCTGGACTCTGTCCCATATCTATGTCAATCACCCCTTTTAATCCAAACCCTCTCTTCAACTTTGCTTCTTGTTTGCCTGTTTCTCAGTGGTTGCACATGCTACTTATTATTTTTGCAATGAGTTTTCACTGCCCCTCAATTGGCTGACTAACTGTTGTCATTGTCATTTTCTTCCTCTTAACTCAGCTTGGGTAACGTTACCTCCTCTCAGATGGATGTTGTATTGGTCTATTTTTCTTGCTCTAATGAAATATCTGAGGTAAGATAACTTTGTTGGGAAAAGAGTTTGTTTAGCTCACAGTGTTGGAGATTCAAGAACGTGGTGCAGGCATGAGCTGTTCTCTGGTGAACATGGTACTGGCTTAAGCGCATCCACAAGACGGATGGCTGAGTCTGTGGCCTTGGAAGGCATTGAGAAACACTAGTCTCTTTGGCTTTCCATTTGGTGATGCATGTTCTCCATCACACTTGCTTCTCAGCCATCAGTTAACCTAAGAACCTTCTGTTAGACCCAACCTCTTACAAATCAGACTTAATACATTGAGAAATAGGTTCCCAACACATGAATCTTTGGGACAAAGTCAAGCCACATCTAAACTGTAATGAACAGTACCTTTTCCCATATTGCTTAATTGTCCCCTTCCTCTGTGCTCAGTAGCTTCTTTTTATAAAGGAACTATAACCACCTACTGTTTATTTCTCTGCTAATCTCATTTCACGAATGTTCTTGAGGACACAAACTACTATGCTTAATAGTTGCTCCTAAAATATTTGAGGAACCTGAAAAATGAAGATTTCTGAGGTTGGTGATATTGTTTGGGGAAGTTAGAAAGAGAATACAACCTGAAGAATGAGCCGCCCACCCCCTCTGGTATGGCCAGTGTGACTCTGTGCCCTAAATACTCATCATGGCAGACACCATTTTGTTTCTTCTTTGTAACTGAATTTAATTTAGCTCAGAAACCCCATTATTTTCTAATTGCAAAACTCCATTTTACCCCTAACTCAGTTTTCCGATTCAAACCCAGTATTGTTGGGCAAATACTTAGTTGAATTCAGTTTCTTCTTTGCCTCTTCTTCCTATCCCTTTGTGTTTGACCCAAGCATCATTAGAGGACCCCTGGCCTCTTTGCTCATATTAATCACCTCATTGAATACAGCCTATTGCCTATTTCCTCTGTCCAGGCAACAATAGGGAACTCTTTCTTGTCTTTCTCTGGACTTTGCCTCCAACTCAACTTGCATCAAGTGTTAATTTTCTAGGCTCAGCCATGTTCTATACCTGGACCTGGGCTGGGTCTTACAACTCTGTAGGTTCTGCTTCAAGGAGCTTAGGCTATGACCTCTTTAGTTAGTCAGTTCTCAGATGCCTTCCCACAGACTCTGACCCACGGGCAGCATTTAGAAATTATCTTCATCCCTTGGTAGGGATGATATGAATGTTGCCCTTGAACTCCTTTTCCCTAGCCTCATCCTTTCCCTTCACCTTAGCTCCAACTATAAAGACTTCTTCAGGGTGGTTAGTAACTAGGGTTGTCAATGATGACCTTTGGTGAGTGGTCCATACCTTTTTTTTAATAGATCAGAAAAACTTATTAAAAATGAGCACCAGCCTTCAAATTGCAGAATGGTAATAATAAAACCCATTGGATCCTCCCCCATCAGATTCTGGGTCTTATTTCCGTTCAAGCTTTCTGGAATAAAAATCATTGAATATGACAAGATTTTGACTTATGATGTTTTATACATCATCTAGAAAAATATCTTAACATAAATAATACAAGTTCAGCTACATCTACTCTGTACCTTTCCATTTCTTCTTTTCAGTTGTTCAAAACAGACAGGGGACAGAGTTTCTGAAAAGGTCCTTTGTCATGTAAGCTTCCTGCAAATAAATGATGAGCACAATCATCTGGCAGGTGTTACCAAGACCCATCTCATATCCCAGGATGCAGCCATTCTAACAGTAGACGTGCTGGGCTAGCCAGTTGACTCCCTCCAGTTTATAAAGGCATAGATGAATTCCTTCCAAGCCTTACTGCTGTAAGTCCTGCCACACTGCCTCGGGTCAGCTCTTTGCTCACAGGGATGGTAAGAAGTCCACTCTCAAAGTCCATTTGCCTGTGAGAGGCTCCAACCCTTGGGCCCTGCATGCATAACCTTTCCTGTGTGCTGTGGAGGATCCTGGGAGCGCACAGTCCATACCTTTTGAATCTCTGATCTTGAGTGTATGTGTAAGCTCTCACACCTTGAAATGGAGGTTTTTTGTAGGGCAGGCTCTGGGGTCCCATATGTAAGCTTGACCTACCCCTACATTAAACTGCAGGGTTTGTATTCAGGGACAGTTTCTCTGCATCACTTCCAATATATCCTGGTCATTGAGTAATATTTCCCATAAGTGCCCCACCAGCCATTTTAAATGGATAGGCTGTCCAGACCAGAGAGGTGGCTTATTCCTTCCTCTTTTTTTCCCTCCTGAAAGCTGGGTTAAATAAGGTTTAGATCCTGAAGATTTAAATGAAAACTATATACTTATCTGGGCACAGAGGGGCTTCATTATGTTAATATACCTCTCCATAGTGACAAATGATAGGTATAAATAGTGGAGTAGATAAAATTTTTTTTAAAGCTAGAGGACTATCCCAAACAGCCTGACAATACATTATATAAACTGGCCCTGATCTATCTTCTCCAATTTTTTAAAGAGTTTTCAAAATGTCATTGATGGTATCTTTAGATGTGGATATTGCTTTAAAAATCCATCCTGATTCAATTTCTTCTGTTATATGTGCATGGATTTATGTCATTTTAGCTTCTTATTTCAAAAGTAATGATTAGTTCTTCAAGCGCTTAGAGTTCAGACCCTGGTAGTTCTTATAAAATATGATACACAAAAAGTAGTATTCTAAATAAAAATAGATCCAAATGACATTCACTTGACTATTAGCTTCAGAGAATATACAAACATGATTTGCCATCCTGAATATAAAAATGATTTTTATTGAAGACTGACCAACATTAATGCTTTTTTTATTCAATAAGCTAATGGTATAATTGGGAACAGACCGTCAATTGTTCAGAATTGACGGAGAGACCTCCTTATTAGGGATTTGAGCTAGATGTCATTGTTTAGTGGCAATATTCATGCTGCATACTTTTTGAGAATACATGCTAAATTTAGACTTCCCAATTCCCAAGTTTCTCATGGTGGTAAATTATCTGCCTAAAGTGAGGCTTACTCCCATAAAAGAACTTAGGATACTGTTCATATTTTATGCTTATTTTTTGAAGTTATGTACAAAATTTCCAAATTATCTTATGTGACAAAAAGAGCACTCTAACCCTGATATACCTCTTGAACCACAGACTGCTCTTTTCAGAATGATAAAAATAATTCCAAACTCACAGGGATCTCAGGATAAGAGAAGAGCACATAGGACCATTTTCTACAGAACTCAGCTGAGTAGACTTGAACTTGAGGTTAAATTTGAAGTGGGTGGTGAGAAAAGAATGGGAAATCCTCCTAACCAAAAAGCAATGTCCCCAGGATTCCCAAGACATTGCTGGGTGGAACACTTATTAAAATAACAAAACTGTCTGTGTTAGTCAGCTCTCTACCATTGTGACAAAATACCCGAGACCAACAACTTAAAAGGAGGAAGACTATTTTGGCTAACAGATTTAGAGTTTTTAGTGCATGATTGCTTGTCCTTCTTGCTTTGGGGTCCATGGTGTGGCAGTATGTGATGGTGTAAGTGTGTGGCCAAGGAAATCTGTTCACACCATTACAGCTTAGTAAAAAAGTCAGAGGAGGGGGCTGATGTCCCATACCCACTTCAAGGCATACCTCCAGTGACCTAACTTCCTCCCCCTAGGCCCTATTTCCTGAAGGTTCTACCACCCTCCAATGGTGCCACAGGCTCATAACCAAGTCTTTAATATGTGGAACATTGGGAGACATTTACAATCCAAACCACAGTACTGCCTGAAAATGAAAGTTCTACCATGAGTACATTTTTACAACATGTGCTAAAAGCTCTAGTCAAATAATTTAATTAGGTTGGAGAATGAATACAAACAATAATTTGAAATAGTTTCAATTCTCCCTGAAAGACAACAGGTACCAGGAGCATATGTGAAAATGAGTGAAAAAAAAAAGTAAATAAAAAGAAATGATCCATTTTCCAACAGCTAGAAAAATACAAAATATATGTGAATAAACAACATAAAAATTATACTTATATAAAAAGGAAAAAACTTTACTAAATAAAGATGAGAGAAACTTAAATAAATGTAACAGATTTACTGCTTTCTTGAATGGGAAGACTTCATACGAAAAGAAGTTACTCTGTATCCATTTTCATGAATGCATTCAGTGCACAACAAAATTTGGTGAGAAAATAAAAATGATCGCAAGTTGAATCTGAAAGAAAAGACCACATAATTTTAAGGAAAGAAATAAAGTGAAGCAGGATATATTTTCCTTCTATTTATAAACATATGAAATATAATCACAAAAAATCTGTGGGACATATCAATAAATTCAAATGGATATAAGATCAAATACAAATAAAAATCAATAAATAATAAACTGGCTTTCAAATTGGTATAGAGAAAATTAATTATCTAATGTGGAAAAAGCTGGCAGAACATTTGCAAAAAATTAGTTGAGATCCCATGGTTCCCTATAAATTAAAAATTAAGAATCTTCAAAATATACAAAATATTTACATTAAAAATAAAATGAATAATACTATAAGACATCTAAAAGTGAAAATTTACAAATAAAGATATAAATCTAAAAACTCTTCTCTGTGAAATAGTACCATAAACAAAACAGATACTTGAATGACAAAATAGGATAATATCCCAAATAAGTAGGAAAAAGTTCTATCAACCATCACAAAAAAATGAATAAATGATATTTTGAATGTTGAAAGCTTATAAATAGCTATAAGTACAAGAAAAAATGTTATACTTAAAAATTTGCCAAGACTTGAAAGAGCAAAAAAATCCACCTTTTAAACAGATATTTTATGATATAAAAAGAAAACACAGCCAACTGAATGTGAGGTTAGTATAAGTTTAATATCAAAGACAGAAAACTAATGCATAAGAAAAGATTTATATAAATCAATTTCACATATAAATACAGATGCAAAATCTTTCTTTTCCACATTTGTTATTGATATATTATAGTTATACATAATGATGGGATTTGCTGTTACCTTACATGCCCACAATATAACAATATAATTTGGCCAGTATCACCCCTCCATCCCCTCTTCCCACACCCTGATTTCTTCCCTCTAGTCTAATGATCTCTGATTTTCATGAGATCCACCCCCCACCTTTCCTTTTTTTCCCCCAGGTTTCCAAGAAGAAAAAAAAAACACGTGACCCTTGACTTTCTGTGTTTGACATATTTTGCTTAACATAATGTTCTCATGTTCCACCTATTGTAGAGAAAAGTGACCTACATTCATCTCTTTATGGCTGAATAAAACTCCTTTGTGTATATATACCACATTTTTTTGTCCATTCATTAGTTGATGGACATCTAGGTTGATACCAAATGGATTTTAGGACTTTTTTTTTTTAGCTCCATGAAGAATGTCATTGGTATTTTGATGGATATTGGATTACATCTGTTTGTTGTTTTGGGTAGTACTGCAATTTTAACCATATTAATTCTACCTATCCATGAACATTGAAGGTCTTTTCATCTTCTTGTGTCTTTTTTTCAGTTTCTTTCTTTAATGTTTATAGTTTTCATTGTAGAGGTCTTTCACCTCTTGGTTAGATTTATTCTTAGGCATTTGGTTTATTTATTTATTTTGAGGTTATTGTGAAGGGATTGTTTTCCTTTTTTCTTTTCCTCAGTAGATTGTCGGTATATAGAAAAGTCATTGATTTCTGTATGTTGATTTTGTAACCAGTCGCTTTGCTAAATTTGCTTATTTGCTCTAGCAAATAAAAAAAAAAAAAACTTTTGGTCAATTTTTTTAGATCTTCTAAGTATAGATCATATCATATGCAAACAGTGATAATCTGAATTCTTCCTTTTGTATTTTTATCCCTTTTATTTCTTTCTCATGCATAATTGTTCTGGTTAAAATTTCTAGAACTATATTAAACAGAAGGAATGAAAGTGGACATCCTTGTCCTATTCTAGATTTTAAAGGAAATGCTTTCGGTTTTACCCATTTACTATGACTTTGGATGTTTTGTATATAGTCTTTATGTTTTTGAGGTAGGCTTCTTTTATCTCTAGTTTCTTCAGTGTTTTTTTTAAATCATGAATAGGTGTTGAATTTTGTGAAAGGCTTTCTCTGCATCTATTGAGATAACTAAGTGATTTTTGTCCTTAATTCTATTTAGATAATGCATCACACATATTGATTTACATATGTTAAACCATGCTTACACCTCTGGGGTAAAAAACATGTCATAATGTATAATCTTCTTAATATGTCGTTGAATATGGTTTTCTAATATTTTATTAAGGATTTGTTCATCTAAGTTCATCAGGGATATTGATCTGTAGTTTCTTTTCCTCAATATGTTCTCATCTGGCTTTGGTATGAGTGTGATATTGGTTTTATAGAATAAATTTAGTAGTGTTCCATCTCCTTCTGTTCCATGGAAAACTTGGGCAGGACTAGTGTTAATTATTCTTTAAAGATCTGGTGGAATTCAGTTGAGGATCCATTTTGTCCTGGGCTTTTCTTTGTTGGAAGAATTGTTATTACTGCCAACCTCACTGCTTGATGTCGGGCTATGTAGATTTTCTATATCCTCTTGGTTTAATACAGGTTGGTCATGTGTGTCTGGAAGTTCCTCAATTCTAGATTTTATAATTTATTTTAATATAAGTTTCCAAAATTGTCCCTAATGATTTGCTGGATTTCTATGATGTCTGTGGTGATTTCTCTTCTTTCATCTCTAATTTTATCAATTTAGGTCTTTTCTCTTATTTATTTATTTATTTATATATTTTTAAATTTTTTATTGTGGGTTGTTCAAAACATTACAAGTTTCTTGACATATCATATTCCACACTTTGATTCAAGTGGGTTATGAACTCCCACCTTCACCCCATACACAGATTGCAGAATCACATCAGTTACACATCCATTGATTTACAAATTGCCATACTAGTGTCTGTTGTGCTCCACTGCCTTTCCCATCCTCCACCCTCCCCCCTCCCCACCTCTCCCCTCCCCTCCCCTCCTCTCTCTCTACCTCCTCCACTGTATAACCCTGAGGGTCTCATTCCATTACCATGCAATTTTCCTTCTCTCTCCCTTTCCCTCCCACCTCTCATCCCTGTTAAATGTTAATCTTCTTCTCCTGTTCTTCGTCCCTACACTGTTCTTAGTTACTCTCCTTATATCAAAGAAGACATTTGGCATTTGTTTTTTAGGGATTGGCTAGCTTCACTTAGAATAATCTGCTCTAATGCCATCCATTTCCCTGTAAATTCTATGATTTTGTCATTTTTTAATGCAGAGTAATACTCCATTGTGTATAAATGCCACATTTTTTTTATCCATTCGTCTATTGAAGGGCATCTAGGTTGGTTCCACAGTCTTGCTATTGTGAACTGTGCTGCTATGAACATCGATGTAGCAGTGTCCCTGTAGCATGCTCTTTTTAGGTCTTTAGGGAATAGACCAAGAAGGGGAATAGCTGGGTCAAATGGTGGCTCCATTCCCAGCTTTCCAAGAAACCTCCATACTGCTTTCCAAAATGGCTGCACCAATCTGCAGTCCCACCAGCAATGTACAAGTGTACCCTTTTCCCCACATCCTCGCCAGCACTTGTTGTTGTTTGACTTCCTAATGGCTGCCAATCTTACTGGAGTGAGATGGTATCTTAGGGTGGTTTTGGTTTGCATTTCTCTGACAGCTAGAGATGTTGAGCATTTTTTCATGAACTTGTTGATTGACTGTATGTCCTCCTCTGAGAAGTGTCTGTTCAGGTCCTTGGCCCATTTGTTGATTGGGTTGTTTGTTTTCTTATTGTCTAATTTTTTGAGTTCTTTGTATACTCTGGATATTAGGGCTCTATCTGAAGTGTGAGGAGTAAAGATTTGTTCCCAGGGTGTAGGCTCCCTATTTACCTCTCTTATTGTTTCTTTTGCTGAGAAAAAACTTTTTAGTTTGAGTAAGTCCCATTTGTTGATTCTAGTTATTAACTTTTGTGCTATGGGTGTCCTATTGAGGAATTTGGAGCCCGACCCCACCGACTGTAGATCGTAGCCAACTTTTTCTTCTATCAGACGCAGAGTCTCTGATTTGATATCAAGCTCCTTGATCCACTTTGAGTTAACTCTTGTGCATGGCGAGAGGAGGGGATTCAGTTTCATTTTGTTGCATATGGATTTCCAGTTTTCCCAGCACCATTTGTTGAAGATGCTATCCTCCCTCCATTGCATGCTTTTAGCTCCTTTATCAAATATAAGATAGTTGTAGCTTTGTGGATTAGTCTCTGTGTCCTCTATTCTGTACCATTGGTCCACCCTCCTGTTTGGTACCAGTACCATGCTGTTTTTGTTACTATTACTCTGTAATATAGTTTGAAGTCTGGTATCGCTATACCGCCTGATTCGCACTTCCTGCTTAGAATTGCTTTTGCTATTCTGGGTCTTTTATTTTTCCATATGAATTTCATGATTGCTTTATCCATTTCTACAAGAAATGCCGTTGGGATTTTGATTGGCATTGCATTAAACCTATAGAGAACTTTTGGTAATATCGCCATTTTGATGATGTTAGTTCTGCCTATCCATGAACAGGGTATATTTTTCCATCTTCTAAGATCTTCTTCTACTTCTCTTTTTAGGGTTTTGTAGTTTTCATTATATAAATCTTTCACCTCTTTTGTTAGGTTGATTCCCAAGTATTTTTTTTTTTTTGAGGATATTGTGAATGGAGTGTTTTTCCTCAATTCCGTTTCAGAAGTTTTGTCGCTGATATACAGAAATGCCTTTGATTTATGTGTGTTGATTTTATATCCTGCCACTTTGCTGAATTCATTTATTAGTTCTAGTAGTTTTTTTGTAGACCCTTTTGGGTCTTCTAGGTATAGAATCATGTCATCTGCAAATAGTGATAATTTAAGTTCTTCTTTTCCTATTTTGATGCCTTTAATTTCTTTCGTCTGTCTAATTACTCTGGCCAGTGTTTCGAGAACTATATTGAATAGAAGTGGTGATAGAGGGCATCCCTGTCTTGTTCCAGATTTTAGGGGGAATGCCTTCAATTTTTCTCCATTCAGAATGATGCTAGCCTGAGGCTTAGCATAGATAGCTTTTACAATGTCGAGGTAAGTTCCTGTTATCCCTAGTTTTTCTAATGTTTTGAACATAAAGGGATGCTGTACTTTGTCGAATGCTTTTTCTGCATCTATTGAGATGATCATATGGTTCTTATTTTTAAGTCTATTGATGTGGTGAATAACATTTATTGATTTCCGTATATTGAACCATCCTTGCATCCCAGGGATGAATCCTATTTGATCATGGTGCACAATTTTTTTGATGTGCCTTTGTATCCAATTCGCCAGAATTTTATTGAGGATTTTTGCATCTAGGTTCATCAGAGATATTGGTCTGTAGTTTTCTTTCTTTGAGGTGTCTTTGTCTGGTTTCGGAATCAGGGTGATGTTGGCCTCATAGAATGAATTTGGCAGAGCTCCTTCTTTTTCTATTTCCTGAAATAACTTGAAAAGTATTGGTATTAATTCTTCCTTAAAAGTTTTGTAAAACTCCGCTGTATACCCATCCGGTCCTGGGCTTTTCTTGGTTGGAAGTCTTTTGATTGCTTCTTCTATTTCATCTATTGTTATTGGTCTGTTTAAGTTGTGAGTATCCTCCTGACTCAGTCTGGGCAAATCATATGACTTAAGGAATTTATCGATGTCTTTACTATCTTCTATTTTATTGGAATATAGGTTTTCAAAATAATTTCTAATTGTCTTCTGTATTTCTGTAGTGTCTGTTGTGATATTGCCTTTTTCATCCCGTATGTTAGTGATTTGAGTTCTCTCTCTTCTTCTCTTCGTTAGCATGGCTAAGGGTCTGTCGATCTTATTTATTTTTTCAAAGAACCAACTTTTAGTTTTGTTAATTTTTTCAATGGTTTCTTTTGTTTCAATTTCGTTGATTTCCACTCTGATTTTAATTATTTCTTGCCTTCTGCTACATTTGCTGTTGTTTTGCTCTTCCTTTTCTAGGGCTTTGACATGAAGTGTGAGCTCATTTATTTGTTGGTTTTTCCTTTTTTTGAGGAATGACCTCCAAGCGATGAATTTCCCTCTTAAAACTGCTTTCATTGTGTCCCATAGATTCCTATATGTTGTGTCTGTATTTTCATTTATCTCTAAGAATTTTTTGATTTCCTCCTTTATGTCTTCTGTAACCCATTCATCATTCAGTAACATATTGTTCATTTTCCATGTGATGTAGGATTTTTCCTTCCTTCTTTTATCATTGATTTCCAGTTTCATTCCATTATGATCAGATAAAATGCATGGTATTATCTCCACCCCTGTATATTTACTGAGGGTTGCCCTATGGCATAATATATGGTCTATTTTTGAGGAGGATCCATGTGCTCCTGAGAAAAAAGTATATCCACTTGATGATGGTTGATATATTCTATATATGTCAGTTAAGTCTAGGTTGTTGATTGTGATATTGAGTTCTATAGTTTCTTTATTCAGCTTTTGTTTGGAGGATCTGTCCAATTGTGAGAGAGGTGTGTTGAAGTCACCCATAATTATTGTGTTGTGGTCTATTTGATTCTTGAACTTGAGGAGAATTTGTTTTATGAACGTCGCAGCACCATTATTTGGTGCATAAATATTGATAATTGTTATGTCTTGTTGGTGAATGGTTCCTTTTAACAGTATATAATGTCCTTCCTTATCCCTTTTGATTAATTTAGTCTTGAAGTCAATTTTATTCGATATGAGGATGGCCACCCCTGCTTGCTTACGAGGACCGTGTGCGTGGTATATTTTTTCCCAACCTTTCACCTTCAGCCTGTGTATGTCTTTTCCAATCAGATGTGTCTCCTGGAGGCAGCATATTGTTGGATTTGTTTTTTTAATCCATGTTACCAGCCTATGTCGCTTTATTGGAGAGTTTAAGCCATTAATGTTTAGAGTTACTATTGATATATGGTTTGTACTTCCAGCCATGTTTGATTATTTATCTTCTTCTTCTTTTTTTTTTTTTTTTAATTTAGTTTGTTTCTCCATGGTTAGCTTTCCCCCTGCCCTCTGTCTTTATAGAGGCACTTCCCACTGATGGTTTTGGTCATTGTTTTTCATTTCTTCCTCGTGTAGTGTTTTGCTCAAGATGCTTTGCAATGCTGGTTTTCTGGCTGCAAATTCTTTTAGCTTTTGTTTATCATGAAAGATTTTTATTTCGTTATCGTACCTGAAGCTTAATTTTGCTGGATACAGAATTCTTGGTTGGCATCCATTGTCTTTCAGTGTTTGAAATACGTTGTTCTAGGATCTTCTCGCTTTCAGCGTCTGTGATGAAAAATCCGTTGTTAACCTTATTGGTTTACCCCTGAATGTAATCTGCCTCCTTTCTCTTGTAGCTTTTAGTATTTTCTCTTTGTTCTGTATATTGGATATCTTCATAACAATGTGTCTTGGCGTTGGTCTACTGTGATTTTGTGTGCTCGGTGTCCTGTATGCATCTACAATTTGTATATCCGTTTCCTTTTTTATTTCTGGAAAGTTTTCTGTAATTATTTCTTTCAGCAGGTTACTCATTCCCTTGGTTTGAATCTCTGTACCTTCTTCTATCCCGATGACTCGTAGGTTTGGTTTCTTTATGTTATCCCATATCTCTTGGATGTTTTTCTCGTGGTTTTTAACCAGCTTTTCTGAGTTGGCTAGGCTCTTTTCAAGATGATATATTTTGTCTTCATTATCTGATGTTCTGGCTTCTACTTGCTCCACTCTGTTAGTGATACTCTCAATTGAGTTTTTTATTTGGTTTATCGTTTCCTTCATTTCTAGAATTATTGTTTGGTTTTTTTTTATAATCTCAATCTCCTGATAAAGATGCTTAACTTCTTCTTTTATCTGTCTATGTAATTCATTTTCAAAGTGTTTTTTCACTGTTTGGATTTGCTGTCTCGTATCTTCTTTAAAATTCCATTCCATCTGTCTAAGGTATTCCTTGAGTTCTTTATATGACCATTTTTCTGCTGACTCTAGGTCCTCCTGAATATTTAGGCTGTCCTTCATTGTTTGTACTCCTTTTCTTCCTTGCTTTTTTATGCTGCTCATGTTACTTCTTGTTCTGTTTGACTGCTGAGTTACTGTTTACTCTTATAGATTTATTTGATGCTTGAGAGGAAAGATATTAGAAGGGAAGGGAAGAAGTCACTAAAGAGAATGAGAGTAGGCAGGTAGAATTCAAGGAAGGGGGAATAAGAAAATTGAAAAGAAATGAAAAGACAAAAGAAACAAGAATAACAAAGATTAGATAATAAAGAAAGAAAGAAAAGACGAAAAAAAAATTTTTAACAAAAATAATAGCGATAACAAAAAAATGAAAATTAAAATTTAAAAAAATAATAGTAATAATAAAATAAAAAAAATTTAAAAAAATAGAAACATTGAAAAAAAGTTAAAGAACAACAACAAATAAAAATTGAAAATGAAAGAAAAAGAAGAAGAAAAAAAAAAGAAAAAAAAATGATAATAATAATAATAAATGCAGTCCTAGAGTTCTATTAACTTCTCTTCCAGTAGGTGGAGCTGTGCCCACTGGGCCAAGCTTCTCCTCTCAATAGGTGGGAACCATTCACTGTGCAGCAGCTCTTTCTCCTAGACTGGGCGGGTCTCCAATCCTGAGTGTCCAGGGCCTTGTCTTGTGTTTCCTCAAGCCAGGCCGTGCTCACCTGTGGCGCTCACCACAATACTGGCTACACGCCAGGTCAGCTGCTCCTGGGAGCCCTGTTTTCATGAACACCTGGGCTCACTCTCCCTGTTTGCCTCCCTCAGACCCTAAGTTTGTAGAGCTTGGGGCTGAGATCCCCCAGCGAATTTGCTTGCCCTCCTGTAGCCACGCCCCCGGTAGCTGGTGCAAGAGACCTCAGTTGTCAGCACTGGTGGGAGCGGTAGCCGGGAGTTCCGCGCCGCGAGTCCCGCGCCACTCCTGATTCCCTCGGTCTGGTTATTGCATTCACAGGAGAGCTGGGAGTGGCCCTTAAGTTTTCCCTGCTGTGTGGAGAGAGATGACTAGGGGATTACACACCTGTCACGCTGGTTTCAATGCAGTTATCTAGTCCGCCCATGACGCCATTTCTCTGCCATGGTGGTATCCCTTGCAAATGGTGACCATTTGTTCCCTTTGCCGGGTGACCAATGCAACGGGTGGGTCCTGACTGTCTCTCCCAATCCCTGTTTCAGTCCTGTGGCCACTGCCTATGAAGGCTCGGTTGGCTTTTACCTCTGTAAGTTCCTAAGGGCCGGCCAATTATTTCAGCGGGATCGTTAGTGCTGAGTCACACGAAGCAGGCGAACCGGAGCTTAATTGCCTCCGATTCGGGCTCTGTGTGTGTGTTCTGAGGGGCCCAGCCTGCACCCCAGATCCACGTCAGCTCAGCATTGCCTAGTGATCCTGAGCAAACAGCATTTAGACAGTTTACGGCTCCCTATGCCCGCGCAGTTGAAGATGTAAGAGACTTGATCTCTCTGCGCCTGCCACCATGTTACATCTCCTCAATAATATTCATGTTGCCCTTACAGCTTCCTGGTATAAGCAAGTTCTTGGGATTATACAAACTGCTGCTTCTGTTTCCAGTCCAGGTTTCTAGAAATGAAACCCTGCCGCCGTCGCCTCCGTCTCTGGGCTGCGCTCACGATCGCCGCGCTTGTCTGCGACCGTAGCAGAGCCGCCCTGGCCTCTGCAGCTCTTCAGCCCGGTGCCCGGCCCCAGGGGCCCAAGCGGCTGCCGCCGCGGCTCTCCGTCCCCCTCCTCCGGAGCACGGGTCCCCTGGCAGGGGGGTGCAGAACGACCCCAGAGCAGGCTCTGCCCGAAGGTGCAGCGGCGAACAGGCCACCAAGACGCTCGAGGCTGCAGTCCAGCCTTCGGAGGACAGGGCTCGGCACGCAGCCCAGCTCCAACCTCTAGGTGCGGCTGCCGGACAGTGTATACAGAGCCATCAAGACAGCAAGCAGAAAGCAAATGGCGGCTCCCGCGGAGTGGATTTTCGGCACAGAAACCACAGCCCCGCCAACAATCCCAATCCACAAACTCTCCCTTTATAAAAAATATTCAAAAAAAAGAAGAAAGAAAAAAAAAAAAAAGAAAAAAAAGGCGGGGCGCACTGAGCTTTCTTTGCCTCGGGTACTTACAATCCACTGCTGATTACACATTCAGCTTCTCCGCCGGGAGCGAAGCGAAAGAGCTGAATGAGAAATTTAATGGATGATAAATTAGTTGATTCTTTCTTTGTGGTAAGCCATTGTTATAGATTGTGGCCGCCATTAGAAGATGGCGCTGGCTTCCACTGTGGCCTGTGGTAAACAACTCCTTTTATGGAGAGTTGGCGCGCAATCCCTGACCGCCCTATGAGAAAGATCCAAGTGGCGGCTTAAGATTGGTATGCGGGAGGCTTTATTAGGCTATGCTTGGGCGCTCGGCGGGGGGTCGCTAGAAGATGATACTTGAATCAAGGCCTGAATAAACTGCTGAAAGAAGAATCCTGTGTCCTGTGTTCCCTTGCCGGTGAGGGGTCGCGACACTTGGTGGCCTGCACGGGGAATTAATATTCCTTGAACCCAGGATCCAGAACTTTCAGCAGTCAGGGTGGTGCACCGGTAAGTTCCCAGGTAAGTGGGAATCCGCAAGCAAATAGCGGGATGCTCCTCTGTAAACAAAGAGAGAGCGGGGCTTTTGTACTTTCACTTTCTTTATAGCTCTGAAAACATTATGGGCGTTACCTCTTCAAGCCCAATTTTGTTGGCCCTAGATGGGTTGCTACGTTCAAAAGGACTTAAGGTAAAGCAGAGTACTTTGCAGATGTTTTTGAGAGAAGCTGATATAGCGGCTCCTTGGTTTGCCTTTTCAGGGAGTCTTATGATTCCTAGCTGGGACAAATTAGGGAAAGATCTAGATTTCGCTCGTGAGCAAGGCACCTTAGAGGGTGGTGTTATACCACTTTGGAAGTTAGTTAGAGGTTGTATAGTAGATAGTAAATGCCAAGAAGCTGTGAGTGAGGGTCAAGCTGTTCTTGAGCAACTACATGAGGAAAAATCTGAAGGATCACATAGTGAAGTGGCAGAGAGTATTAAGAGTAAGAGTAGTGAGAAGGCAAAAGAGCCTGAAAATAAAAATAGGAGAAGGCTCTACCCAGACTTGACCGAATTAAAAACGCCTGAGAATACAAGCGACTCATAGAGTTCTGAGGACCTTGATATATTGCTACAACAACTACGCAAGATAAAAATGAAGAAGAAGAAAAAGGAGATACAGGGCACGCAGGCCTACTGTAGGAAGGGGAAGGGATCTAATATCGGTCAACAAAACTCTGAGGAGGAGGAGGTAGAATATCTAGAAGAAGATATGGTGCCGGTTGCCCCACCCCCGTATGTGGGGGAGAGCCAAGGTTCCGGGAGATCTTTTCATGCGCAAGTTTGGAGGACAGTTAATACAGATATGGGACTTGCATACCCTGTATTTCAGGACAATAACAGGGGAAGATATCATGAGCCTTTAGACTTTAAGATAATTAAAACCTTGGCAGAATCTGTCCGCACTTATGGCATAGATGCCGCTTTCACCCTTACTCAGGTGGAGGGACTTACTAGATTTTGCATGACTCCTTCAGATTGGGCTAGTCTAGTCTGCTCCTTGTGTTTCCCCTAGAGGGGACCAAGATCAGTCCTTCAATCTCTCCAGCATCAATCTCACAGGAGTTTTTTGCTTCAGTTTTTCCAAGGGTGATTGCATCCATTTAAAACTTAAGAACTTGACTAACTGGGAGGACCCATTGCAGTACAGTCGGATCTCGCAGGGAGTTTTGAAAGCAGCGCTCCTACAAATTAGCTCAGGGAAAAACCAGGGCTCAGGAAACTTAACAAATACTTCTGAGCTTAATATTACCACTCTGGCCATTACTTCCCAGGTGTTGATTCCGTTGTCTCCTTCTAATCAGACCTCTAATGCCACTCATTTTAAGGCTTCTCCTTATTGCACTCCTAAGTGTGGCTTCCCCCCAACATTCACACCTTGCCAAGATCATTCTTGGGAGAAACATCAGGTCGCTAAAGGTTTCTCTCTTTCCCCCTCTCTTAAAAGATACTTGTATAATTCTTCCAACAATAATTCCTCTATAGGAGCAGGTTGGTCTTGGTTTCAATGGTTGATTTCCAATGAAAAGGGATCCACAGCTGATATCTCCACTTTGGCTCAATTACGAGGAGTCCAAAGTTGGCTGTTTAATGTTTCTGGCAGTACCCAAGACTCGGAACGAGGTAGGAGACTCGGAAATTTTTCGCGTAATTCACAATTAAGTAATGCTACGTTACCCTTCGCAGCAGTCTGTCTCCAATCTCCGTTCCTGTTTCTTTTGGCTAATGATACATCACAGGGGATGCTTAATTGTTCTAATGTTACCTGCTATTTGTCTGAGTGTTGGAATGGCTCCTGGACTACGGCAGTGATTATGAAAATTCCAACCTTTGTCCCGATTCCGGTTACTGCAGATCCAGAGTCTTTTCCTATTGTTGAACTGATTAGAGCCCGTAGAGATTTTGGAATTACGGCAGCTATAGTGACAGCTGTGGCGGTATCTGCTGTTGCAGCAGTTACAGCTGGAGTAGCCATGGCCAGCCAGGTACAAACTGCAGCCACTATTAATGAGGTTATTCAACAAACATCCACCATACTTGAATCTCAAAGTAGAATTAATCAACACATTTTATCTGGGATTCTGGCTGCTAATCAAAGGATAGATCTGCTTCAAGCTCAAGTTGAGGAGTTGTCTGTTCTAGTACATTTGGGTTGTGTCGATCAACGTGCACATTTATGTACAACCTCTGTCAGATTTAATGATTCCAGAAATGCCTCTCGCATCATCGGGGAGTATCTATCCGGAACCTGGTCCATGGAAGCAGAAAACTTGATCCAGTCTCAACTAACTCAGATTGCTGTTTTGAATAGTACCCGTGTCGAACCAGTGACTTTGGGTCAATTCACCAGTTGGCTATCCTCTGCCTTTTCCTTCTTTAAGGAATGGGTGGGAGTGGGCATTTTTGGGGCAATGTGTTGCTTCGGTGTTGTGCTTTGTGGCTTCTCTGTCGCCTTAAAACTCGCCATGCGCAAGAGAAGGCTATGATTGTACAGGCTCTTGCGGCCTTAGAAAATGGCATTTCTCCACAAATCTGGCTTGCACATCTTAAACAGTGATTTTCTGGGCAGGGCCATTGCACCCCAAGTTAGTTTCACATTGCACTGGGATTGGCATGTCCTCTTCCTTATTCTCTCCCAGTACTGAATAGCCCTTGCACTCTGCAGGTCTTGTTACCATTGCACGCAGATGGGTTTCAGGACTGGTCTTTCTTTTCGGCTACAGACTCTTCACCTTCCTCTGGGGCTTAGGATTGTGTTGCCAACTTAAATTTTGTTATTATTACCAGGCTACCTGTGTTATCCTACTTCTCGCCGTCGTCACGATGCAGGATGCGAGGCAAAGCACTGCACTTGAGTGATCCCTCAACGGACCTCAAGGAAAGCATGTCCTATTGCATGCGGTTTGATGTCCACGCCCCGCCCTACGAAAAAAGGCATCGGCTGATATGGGATCAGGTCTGGGGAAGGCGCCTCCTTAGGACTGAACCATACATTGCAGCCACTTTTGCACAGTGGGATAGGACCTCTACTTTCGCCTGCATTGTTATTTAAAATAGAAGGGGGAACTGTGGTAAGCCATTGTTATAGATCGTGGCCGCCATTAGAAGATGGCTCCGGCTTCCACTGTGGCCTGTGGTAAACAACTCCTTTTATGGAGAGTTGGTGCGCAATCCCTGACCGCCCTATGAGAAAGATCCATGTGGCGGCTTAAGATTGGTATGCGGGAGGCTTTATTAGGCTATGCTTGGGCACTCGGCGGGGGGTCGCTAGAAGATGATACTTGAATCAAGGCCTGAATAAACTGCTGAAAGAAGAATCCTGTGTCGTGTGTTCCCTTGCTGGCGAGGGGTCGCGACATTTCTTAATTCATTTGGTTGTTTTTCTGTGTTCTCTTGAAATTCATTGGGCATTTTTATAATCATTCTATTGACTTCTTTATCTGGTATTTCATCCACTTCAACATCTTTGAGGTCAGTTGTTGATTAATCATAAACTTTGAGTTTTTGTGTAATTTTTTCACATTTCTTGTATTCCTGTTTTGCATATTATGCATCTGTTGGGATGGATTTCTCTTGCACTGTTATGTGTGGGCCTTTCTTTTTAGGGAACAGCCTTTATTGGAAAATTGATCTAGTGTAATCTAGATTGAAATCTCCTTATAGGTGTGGTATTCACAGCCATTGTGTTAATTCTCTGTTTCTGCTATAGCAGTGGATGTCTCTGAGTGGGACCTGTCAGCCCAGCCAGAGTTGTTCCTATGTTGAAATCTTGTCACTAGTTATGGTTTTTGTCTCTCCTTTTTAAATTAAAGTATAGCTGACATTTGAGTGTCATTAATTTGTGTGTGGAGCAAGATGTGCTCTCTTTTGGCTAAGTTTAATTCAACAGCAGAATCTTTATCTTGTGAACTTGTAGTGTCCTGGTAGATTCCCAGCATTTTGCAGAATAAGGGAAAATGAACAATAGCAACAATTTATGCAAATAATATGCAGCATTAAAATAAATACCTGGTTCCTACCATGACATCTAAAATATTAATTATCACAAAAAAAGGAGGGAGGATGTCAGAGTCAGCAATTGTCAGCAGTAAAAACAAAAGTAACCACAAAATAGATCTGGCATTAAGGCAAACATCGGGTGTCAACACATCATCACAGCAGTAATAGTTGCAACAAATGAATGGTGTGGGCAGGATTTATATAAACTAATCAGTTCTGAAAGATGGTAAAAATACAGTTAAGGGAAAAGAAAATGTGGTAGAAAGTAGAAGATATTTTATAATGTTTGAAAAGTGAACAAAGAGAATGCAGAAGAGATGTAAAAGGTAATGCTTATAACCATAAGGGAGGAGGATTTTAAATAGAAAAAACAAAGTGAAGGAAGACAGAATGAAAGATCAAGAGAATTTGGCTGTTAGTGAAGAAGAAGAAAGGAGAGCAAGAGAAACAAAAGAAAGAAAGAAACAAAAAAATAGCCAGCCATAGTTTAGCTGTTGTGAGTTGAGCTGCTATAAACATTGATGTGGCTTCATTACTGTAATACGCTGATTTTAAGTACTTTGGATATAAACTGAGAAGTGGGATTTCTATGAATCTCCATACCACTTTCCATAATGGTTGCACCAATTTGCATTCCCACCAGCAATATATGAGTGTACTTTTTTCCCCACATCCTCACCAATATTTATCATTGTTTATAGTCTTTATAGTTGCTATTCTGACTGGGGTGAGATAAAAATCTTAAAGTTGTTGTGATTTACATTTCTCTAATTGCTAAATATGTATATGATATGGTGGAATATTACTCAGCTTTAAAGCAGAATGAAATTATGGCATTTGCCAGTATATGGAAAATATGCTAAGCAAAATGAGCCAATCCTAAAAAAAAACTAGGCCAAATGTTTTCTCTGATATGCAGGTGCTAATTCCCAATGGGGGTGGGTGGGAAGAATAAAGTTACTTAGATGAGATATAGGGGAGTGAAGGGAGGGAAGGGGGTACAGAGGTAGGACAGATAGTAGAATGAAACAGACATTATTACCTTATGTACACATATGACTGTATGACCAATGTTATTTTATAACATGTACAATCAGAAAAATGAGAAATTCTACTCCATTTATGTATGATATATCAAAGTACATAAATGTATTCTACTGCCATGTATAACTAATTAGAACAAATTTTTAAAATTAAAAAAAATTAACCAACCCAAATCCTAACCCTCAAAAGACAAGGCAAGGAAAATCAATGACATTTTAAAAATGCTAATAATGAGGAAAAACAAAACAAATGTGTATATGTTTATATGTCCATGAACCAGTCAGCATAGCAAGAACACCAAATTAAAAAAAAAAGAAAAAAGATTTTTAATGAAAAGTGAAGGCATCATCTCCACTGTGATGATCAAAATATTCAACAAAAATGAATGGTCTTAGCTTATGTTCAGCTGCCATTCTTTCCATTTCTTCTTGAACTGTACACTACTGGGAGCCGGGTGGGGGTGGTTATTAACCCCTTCCTCTTTTTGTGTTACTTGTTGAGCTGACAATTAGAATGGCATAAGACTGAAGCTGGTTGAAATAGCTCTCAGAGTTTCTTTTCACCATTATAAGGTAGAATGGAATGTGAAGTACAGTTGATTGGAGTTTCGTCTGTATAAATAGATTGATGCATTCCTAGGACAGGATTACTGTAGAATTTTATAGAGGAGTTCGGGTGGCTGGGGCTTAGTTGGGTATAATCTACTCTGAAGAGATTAAGATCTGGCAGATGCTGATTTTTGCTGGAATTTCTAGATCTTAGGAGTCCCCCAAGTATTTTATTCATGGGACAGAGGAGTCAATCTTCTATCTACTCTGCTCCCCACAAACACAGCCTTCCCAGGTTGAGTATCTAAAAATATTCCTACTTGCCTGTTTATGTTTTCAACCTCCTTCAGCTGGTCATGTGAGCTGCCAAACTCAAAGGAAAAGCAAGATGGGCTCCCCTTCACTGTTCTGAATCCCCCTGGGTACAATCTACTCTGTACTTATGTCACTCACATTCTGCTAGTGAATTTCACTTGGATTTTTTTTTTTTTTCAAATGGGGACTTTTTTTTTTGCTTTTTGATTTCAAACAACATTTTATATTCTTTTTTATTATAAAATATTTCAAGTAGAAAATGAAATATAGACTAACAAAAGGCACTTGCCAAAAGAGTATGGCAATGTTTGCTCCAATCTCTGGGCTCTTACCACAGCAAGATTCAACATGGCCTCCTCAAGATGGCTCCTGCCTCAGCTCCCTACTGACCAGCGAGAAATACACAGCACTTTTCAAACATGTTTGCAGTGCAGCCTCTACATCAGCTAAGTTGAGGCTGCTTTTGTGATTTATAGTTTTTTCTGTAACAAATCTGTTCATTGTGTTTCTCTCTGTGTTCTTTCTCCCTTTTGTGGTGAACGAGTACTCTGCCGATACCGCTGCCACAACCAGCTTGGCTCCAGTGTAATTTTTCTTCTTTGTTTCCCAAATTTCAATCTCTAATACAGTCTGACTATCCAATATGGAATTTTAGTAAAATATCTCTTTCACCCACTTCACTGAGAAGCAGTACTCCTACCCCTTGAATCTCCAGAGGTAAAGCTACTAACAATGAAGTCTTCCTCTAATCCACCATCTTGAATCCATTGCAGAATCCCAGAGCACACACAAGTGGGTCAAATATACACACACACATACACACATGTATTTATCAGTAAAGTTAAAATTTTTATCAGAATTCACATATTATATATCCACATATAATATGTATACATAGACTCTAGTCTCACCTTATAAATTTATACAAACATACATTTTATATATAATCAATCCAAAAATTTTAATATACAGATCAAAAAAATACCCACAATGGTAGTAGCACAGTAATATGAAAAGTACATGGGATTAAAGGAAGGAGAGGACTCCCTTCATCTTAAGGCTTCAGATGTGGAGAAGTCAATTGTGTCAGAGTGGGGGTAAATAGGGGTGAATCTGCCGATAATGTATTACAGCTTAAAAAAAAATCATAATAAATATGACTCATGATTACATAATTAAGATTTAATAAAGCTGAGTAGTAGATTCCAATTATTTTTTGTTAGTCTATATTTCATTTTCTACTTGAAATATTTTATAATAAAAAAGAATACAAAATGTTCTTTGAAATAGAAAAGCAAAAAGAAGTCCCCATTTGAAAAACAAAAGTCCAAGTGAAATGCAAAATAAATTCCCCCTCCAAAAAGAGATGAAAATAATGAATAAGCATATGAAAGAGCTCAGTTTTCTCTGTGAAAAGTGACCATTCACTTAAGATTGAGAGTGTGTGAATATACCCACAGAATGTCAATGTCAGTTTAATTTAATATGACATATTTTGTAAAGAATCTGGCCATATTTAGTAAAATTCTTAGTATTTTTCTATCTTCTGGCCCTGAAATTCTATAAATGGAAATTTATCTTAAGTAAATTTTTAAAAATAGAGTATGTGTAAAATAAACATGAAGATTTTTTCCAAAGTATTGCATATAATAATAAAAGACTGAAAACATTCTTGGAATAGTACAATAATGAGGTGTATTATTGTGCAGTTATTTAAATGATTTATAGAAGAATATCAACAACATGGGAAAATGAATATGACATATTACCCCCAAAATAGTCAAGTTCAAAATATTATGTCCAGTATGATCTAAATTCTATTATATACATAGAATGAATATATCACTTTAAAAATGCATTATATGTACACACAAACACACCCATAAAGGACAAAATAAGAGAACAACCATAAATTTCTACAGTAAAATGTAACAAGTGATATCTCTGGGTATTAGGATTATTATTATCCATGTTCTTAGTATGGTTTGTTATACTATTCAAACTTGCCCTAACAAGCATGTTTTTTTTTTTTTTAATTATAAAATGAGAAAGACGCAAGTTTAACAATAAGAGGAGTGTAACATACCTTTTACTAGAAAAGTCATCTCCAAATTCTTATATGATTGAATTACATTATCTGTCTTTTTACTTAAAGTATATTATCCCCTTTGTAGCCTTACCTTACCTTTTCACCTATCAGAGAGATGATGTAATTAGTTTCTTGTCTTATTAAAGCTGGTTTAGTGGTTGAGGTATTTCTTGAGACTAGGCAGATGTTTCTGATTAATTCACTCTATTCAATTAAATTAAAACTCTGAAATGGAAATATTCACCCAGGTTGAAATTAGCTGGGCCTGTGTTTGTCAAGCTAAATGATTTTCAGGCTTAAAATTATGCCCGTGTAAGTATCTTTACCTGAATTGGCCATTGCTGTTTGGTAATTGCTTTTATTTTTTAAAAAAAAAAAAGTTAAAAATTCAAAAGTACAAAAGGAAAATAAACATCAAGTAATTCAAAAACACAAAAGTAAACATAAAAGCATTAAGCTTCTACCATAAAAAACTTAAGGCTTTTATACTTACTTCCCTTTTGTTCATTTTTGTTAGTTCAACTTATAGTTTCCTCCTCCTTGAGAACCGCTGTTAGTCCTGGGGAGGGACAGAGTTGTGCACCATCTAATTGCTGCCTGCTAGGGGTTTGCACTTCCCTACAGCATTCAGATGCACAGATATGAGGGGGACTTTTAGATCCAGAAAGTAGTTTGAACAAAGACAGCAGAAAGTTACAGCATACATTTTCAGGAACTGTCAAGTAAGTGGGTTTGGTAGGACCGGGGATGTGTTGGAGTGGCGGAAACAGAGCCGGACATATAAATTGGAGCCAAGATGTTGAATGTCAAATTAAGAGGTTTGGAGCTCCCTTTGTACACAGCAGGCATGAATCAAATATTTTAACCAAGAGAATATTCTAGAAAAAAAAATGTGACGACTGGAAGAGGGACAGACAAGAAACCTGGAGGAGACTGGTTGGGAGGCTAGTGACCTTTTACAAGCAAGACTTGCTGACGGTGTTAGCAATGCAAGGAATCAGCAGCAGATGTTCCTACAAGGGTAAGGGCAGAATCTGGGCACAGACTGGATCTGGTAGCAGGTAGAAGGGGAATCTGAAGATGACTTCTTGTATCCGGCATGAGCAACACCAAAGATGATAACAAGATTACTAGTGTGGAAATGCCCATGATGATAATGATGAGGATTAGGATACTCATATTTAAGGAGGGAGGGATCTGGGAGTTTGTTTTATATTTGATGAAATATATAAGAAACTACAGGTCTGGAAGTAGACAGGGCAAAAAAGGGAGAGAAAGAAAACACTAAAAAAGTAGTAAAAGAGAAGCCAAGAAAAGAAACACAAGGAGAGAGGAGGAGGGGGGAGAGAAAGCCATTTGTTATTGATTCATTTGATAAATATTTATGAAAACCTTACAGGCCTTTTATACCAGGAATCCTTCTGAAGCCAGAATTAGACAGGCAGATAAGCAAGGGTTGGATCCAGAGAATGGAAGAATTGAAATGTTAATTCCTTCAGAGTCCTTATCTAGATACCCTTATCTAGATAACCCAGTGGGTCCCTGCTCCAACCTGTTGCTAAGGTAACCTGTCCCAGGGATTGTCTCTCCCTACGGGGAGTCATTAATTATGCCCCCCCTTCCTGCCCAGGTCACTCTACCATGGCTCCTCTAGCCCATCTCATTCTCACCTTTTGGCCACCCCACCTGTGCATCTCCTGGGTCTAGTCAGGTATGCAAGAAGAGAGAGAGAGAGAGATAAGAAGAAGAGAGCAGGAGAACAAAGGAAACCCAGAACATATAAAAAATGCAGAACACCTGGCTTCTGGGGATACCAGGATACCAGCTATGGCCCCCTTCTCCCTCCCAGGAGAAGTCTGTTACCCCTTTTTAAATAAACCCTGCTTTATATGCTTGGCTCAGCTGCTTCTCTAATATTATACTTCAACATGTGAGGGAGCAGAACTCATCGTGGGTAACTAGAGGTACCACTTCGAGATGCTGGGTATAGAAGTACTGCAGAAGACAGCAGATTCTCTGACATCATCCCACCCGTGAGAGGAAGGCAGAGAGCAAACAAGCAGACAGTGCTGCCTCGAACAATGAAGGATCTGCAGAAAACCAGGCAGACAAGGCTGGTCTCTCCCCTTTGGCTCAGAGGCACAGGGCCCAGGGCCTTTGATGCTATAGGACACATGAAAATGCTTTGGTATATTTCTACATTGAAGCAAATGTTTCAATGTTGGATATTTGTCTCATACAAATGTCATTGTGAAATATAATTTTTTTGAAATATTTTTTTTTCTTTCACAGAGGAAGGGGTCAGTGAAATGAAAGTACCCAGAACCCACAGAATTCTGGTGGGTTCCTTTATAGTGAAGATCAGGAAGCATCCCTGAGGAGATAACTGAATCTGAGGAGCCATGAAAGTAGTATCATGTAGAAGACATCAAAAGAACAGCACCTGAGAGGTCATTTCATGTGGCAGGTAGACCTACAACTGGAAGCAGTAGCATGCTTAGAGGTAGACCACAGGGGGTTTAGAGGCAAAGGAAGAAAGAACTGCAGAATCCTCCCTTTTTAAAAACTGCAGTAAAGGAGAAAAGATACTGGAAGAGTCAATGGAGGAGGTAAAGTGGAATTGAATGGGCGTTTCATGTTAGCTTTTCTTCAGATTAACTTCTTTTGTGCACCTCGAGTTCACATCACCGCTGTTAACATTATCAAGGGAAAAATTGGGGCAATTTAATAAATAATTGAATCCTATCCCAATGGCACCATGGTGGGCTGTGCAGAGCCAAAGCTAACACTTGCTAATGTTCACAAGACACTTAGTAAACGCATAGAGTCTGAGGAAATGCATATGCAAATTGTCCACTGCTCTTGTACTTTTCCAGCCCTTAGAGTGGCGCATTAATATGACCTACGGTGACAGCTGCTATCTCTTCTGTCACATTTATCTAAAATAATTGTCCTCTTCTCATCTTCTCTCTGGTATTATTTAAACTATAGTGAAGGAGATTATTTAGACGTCTGGCTCTGGGTTCACTATTACTGTAGTCAGCCTCATTAATCTTCAAGAACTTTTTTCATTACCACAGAGCTGTGACTCATCTGAACACACACAGCCATCTGAGGTAAATTGAATTGGGAATCTCTGTCTCCTACCACTTTTCTTTCATTTGTTCCAGTTGCAAAGTTCAAAGAAATGTTGCTTAGACCCATAGATTTGTGGACAAAAAAGGTAATTTCTTTAGTGTGGATGCCGTTGTTCTAGCCTATGGAGCATCCACTTGCTCATCTTTCTTTCTTTTATGGCACCAGGGATTAAACCCAGGGGTGCTTTACTACTGAACTACATCCCCAGCTCCCCCTTTTTTATATATTTTATTTAGAGACAGGGTCTTAATGAGTTGCTTAGGGCCTTGCTAAATTGCTAAGGCTGGCTTTGAACTCACGATCCTTCTACCTCAGCCTCCCGAGCTGCTGGGATTACAGGTGTGTGCCACCTTGCAGGACCACTTACTCATCTTTTAAGAGTTTCTTATCCTATGAAGAAACCCATAGGATAGCTGCTACTCAGTCCTTGCTTCAGCTTGAATAGATTCTGTCCTGTTTTTTACTGTTCTGATCTAAACATACTCCCATCATAATGGGTAGAGTGTAAATTCTAGGGTAAGACCTACTTAGGTTATCTCACTTCCCTCTCTATCAGCATCCTGGTTTTCAAAGTGAATATTATCCTACTATCAATCTAGAATCTTTTGGAGAATCAAATCAATTAATTGCTGGCAAAGTTCTTAAAACTTACTAAGTTTTCAGTAAATGTTAGTGGTATTTTAAAATATACCTTACTTTTCCAATGACATTGTCAAGCACTGACTTTAGGTGTTTTCTTAAGAAAATAACAGAACAAAGGAGTGATTCCCCAAAGGATTCCTCTTCCCTCCTCCACCTTCTCCATATCTGTGGAGCATTAAGTCTTGCATATTTCATCTCCTAAATATCTTTTCACTGTCTTCATCAGGCCACCAATGGCTTTTTGCTTAGATGATTGGAAAGACCTCCTGATTGATCTTCATCTTCCCTTAAGCAAGGCTATGCTCTGACCTCTTTTCTGCACATAGCTGAACTGAGGTTTTAGAAATCTAAACCAGAATATGCTAATTGGACCTAAGAGCATTCAAATGTTTTCATTACCCTTAAGGTAAAGATCAGACATCTTCTGTTGGCAGGAACTGCCCCTAATCAGGTCAGATTTATCTTGTCTGCCCCTCTGCCCCCAGCCCCACCAACTCTTATGACTACTATCTTGTGTCTCTATCCTGAGCTGCTGCCATCTACCCCTGAGTGTGGTGAAGGCTGCCTTCCCTGTCTCATTTAACATCCACATGCTGGGAACTGAGTACATATTGCATATTGCACACAATGAACATCAATTGAATAAAAGTGGTTGAAATGATGTATTTGGCATTTAGAAATAGCTCATTTTTAAAGCGAGAAGTTTGGGTCTTAAGCACTTTTGATGGAGGAATAAAGGCAAAGTAGATGTGGTAACACCGACTCCATGACAATCAAAGAAGACAACATAAATGAAGCTTCTAATCCCAGGGCCCCAAAAGGGGTAGGTATGGAACGAATCTCTCTCCCTCCTTCCCCTTCCCTCTGGTTGCCTGATTCACTACTCTTTGTCCAAGAGGATTGAAGTAACACAAAACTTTCAAGTAAACACTGCTCTTGTCACTTTCTTGGTCAGGGATATCCACAGTTATTGATTATCTTTCTGTCACAACCTTGCAGTCCCAGAGCAGGTGATGTGTCAAGAGAGAGGATAATTGTAAAATCATTCATCTAGTCTTCCCCAGCCCTACGGTCTGCTCATTTTCCACTTGGCTTTCCTATTTCTTCAACCACTCCGTGAAACCAATGTCAACATATTACTGTAAGAGACAAATGTGATAGCAGAGAGCAGAGAAAAAGAAGTGATTTCCTGGATTTTGTCTATCAAAAACCTAAGCAATTGGGTAATGGAGAAGGCACAAAAGTTTGGAGGAGAGAATCATGCATGAGTCAGCCTTTATCCATGTCCATAAAACTCACAATCTCCTGAGGCTTTACACCTGAGAATGCTTCTTGGGATGTTGGAGAAGCTGGAGGTGTTATTCACCTACTTACCACACACAAGGAAGGTGACTATATTCAAAAAACCAAGAAGACATAGGACTCTCCTCACACAATCCATCTTTCTCAGAAGCTGATTTATGAGTAGTGTCTATTGGTGATTGATGGATGTTCTCAGACTTGTGGGTGCCTTCTCACAGTGGGTGATGAATGTCCGCAGTCTGATGGGCACCTTCTCAGAGCACGGGGTCAGATTATGCAATCTGCTCCTCATCACCTGGCCACCTCCTGCTTTTAAGTTCTGCAGATCTCAGGAACAGTGGTTATCATCACCTTGGGCTATTCCTGTCACTGATTAGTTTAGACACATGCTGTTCCCGACTTATTACACAATGGAGGGTCTAGAGGGAACTATTGCCCTGGGGCCTTCTTGCTGTCCCCAAACTCAAGTTAATGAAAGGAGA
This sequence comes from Marmota flaviventris, assembly GCF_047511675.1. Taxonomy (NCBI): domain Eukaryota; kingdom Metazoa; phylum Chordata; class Mammalia; order Rodentia; family Sciuridae; genus Marmota; species Marmota flaviventris. The sequence continues at coordinate 74,115,204 of NC_092512.1, forward strand.
ATTGTTATAGAAGGTGAAGTTCAGGTGAGGTTAAATAGGGAGTCAGGCTTGAGACCTGGTCTCAATGCTTGGGTATAGAAGGGCTCAGGGGCTACACAGGCATGATGTATACCTAAGTAGAACTTCTGCAGGCTGATCCCTTTAGAAATACTCAGTTTGATATATTTTTGGTATCTGAGAACAGAAGGGTTTTGTGCCTCATTACCAGGTTCAGCCCAGGAAAACCTAAAGTTGAGAAGAGATGGTTTCATCATGTTTCTAGGAAGCCTCACAGAATTTCCTGCAGCATAGTGTGCAAGCAGCAGAATGAATTGCAAGTATCCAAGAGCTGCAAAACATGACCACAGTGATTTCTATACATAAAAAGTTGCATGAGAACATCTGAAAGGTCATAGCATAGACTACTGACGAAGGACCAGATTGGGGATGCACACGGCACCAGAGGCAGGTATGGCCAAAAGATAGTGAGGGGGAGATAGATCTTAATCCTGCTTATACACAACCATGGTATTATTTATGCACCAGAAACTTGACACAACCCAAAGGAAAGGATGGAAGTGAGATGGAAGTCATAAGTTAAACTAACTTATGTCAGGATTTTTACAACAAAGTTTTGACCTTACCAATAAATTAAGAGGAAGTCAAAATAATAATTAAGTTGAATTATTGAGCCCTGGACTGAGATGGTTCTTGGTACCAAGAGTCCTGTAACTACAGCCCAGGCAAGGTCAACACAGTAAACAGAGGAATGAATAATTCTCTCCTATCTTCCTGCTGGGGTGCAGGTGGGGGGATGGAGTGAGCTGTCCCTTATTTTAAAAATCTCGTCTCTGTCTTCTATGGCAGTGATAAATTGTGTTTGAACAGCATCCCTGAAAACACTTTAGATCCACTATTGCAGCTATGGATGACCTAAAAAAAATGTAATATTTTAAGAGTCACCATAGATTTAGCCTCAGTGGAAATACCCTGTTACACAACCAAGAGCTATCATTCATTCTAGTTTCATTCACTGCATAGTTAAGCTAACTTATGACATCTGGGTGTGTTCTAAAGTAATGGCAAATATTCGTTTGGCCAGCCACACTGGAGGTAATGGACAGTAGTAGAAGAAGACATACCTGAGCTTCAAAGCCAGTCAGACCTAATTCCGATAATGTGCTTTTATTTAATTGCTAAGTTGACTGGAGTATGCCATTTAACCTTTCTAAGAATCAATATTATCATGCACATACAAATAAATATAATTATCCTAATATCTGGTAAGTTGTTATAAAGGTCAAAGATAATATCTGTAAAATGTACAATATAATGCATAATATAGTTCCAATCTCATTGATGATTCTCAGTAATAGTCACTTATTAATAGCTTATCAAGGACTTTATAAATTAAGATATATATCTAGGGAGAAAAAGGCCAACACGGTTCTTTATCATGTACCATAAAAACAAAAAACTTGTAAAGGAAATATTTAGTCATTTTCAGGGAAAATCAGATTTTGAATTCACTTAAAACCTGAAGTATTTTTATATTGAAGTACAGTGCATGGCTAAGAGTAAATTAAATTTGCAATTTTAAGACAAGCATCCATTCACTTTAATAGGTATGTTTCAGGATTCTTTGGGCCTCTGAAAATACAAAAATGAATATTGCATGGCTTTTGACTCAAGCAGTTCACAATCCAGAAGGTAAGCATTTACAGCTATTAATATTATAAAATTCATGTTTGAAATAAGACAAATGAAAAAGTAAATTCCATCCAAAAGACACAACTCCAATACAATGGAGTATCCATATATTTATTTTTAATCTATCTAATTTATAGAAAGTCACAAACTTAAGTGTAGCCATGTTGTAGGGGTAGAAAACACTCAGGTGTCAAAAAAAAGGAGAAGATATAAGTGATCATATTATAACTATGTAAAGAAGTCTTCCTGGCTAGACAGAAGTTATAGTGGATGGATTTTATTCCAGAATAGAAAAAGGCCCAGAAGCAAACAACGGCGATGAGTAAAGGCTTCAATCTGTGGGACATCCTGAAGAAAGTAGACTATTTGACAATCTTTATTGATTTTGTCTCTTAGTAGATGGAAGAAACAACAAGGAAAATAGCTATTTTTGTATTTAATTCCAATCAACCAGAAAGAGCTTCCTGTTGGACTAACGATTGTATAAAACTTGGGAAAAATCCAATTACCTTGGATTATAAGAGTGCCAAAAGGAAATGGCGGGCATAGACAGCCACGAACACTAGACTTTGGGAGAATAGATGGTTCAGAAGTTCATAAAGAAGGCTTTCACGGATTTCCTGGTGAGAAACTCTGAAAGGAAATACAGTAGTAAAAAGAGCTAGAAAAAAAAATGTTACTTAAGGAATATAGAATTATAAATTCTTATATTAAAGAGTCAAGAGGGAAACTGATGGAAAGAGGGAGGCTATCTTGGATAGACAAAGAAGGAGAGAGAGAAGCCTGCAGAGACCCACAAGTAGATGGAGACAGGGAGAATGACACAGCAGAGTCAGGGGAGAGCTAAAGAACCAGCAATGAGTTTAGAACTATTACAAGGTTCTTGGTTCCAGCTTCTATGGTATGGACTTCTCTTTTGGGCAAAAAGCCTGGAACAAGTTCCACACATGCTTCCAAAAACCTCAGCCTCTCATATTCTGGTTACACACAGAGCCTGTCTCTACTAGAAAGATTTCTTTGCTCAAGGGAGTTGAATGTGGTGCCACGGCTCCTAAGTGCCTACAACTGGGGTCCACAAAGAGCACAATTGTCCACTCCAGATGCTTCCCAGGCACAAAAAATATGATCTAAGTATAAGGGAAAGTTCTAAAGATGAAACTACCAGCTCCAATGATCCCAATGGGGAAGCCAATGCGTAGGCAGCCAAGAACATCACATTTATTGGCATAAGAAGTTCTCAAATGACCTTAAATTTAAAATGCATTTACAAAAGCAAGAAGAAAAATCACATGAAGTGAAGAGAAGAAGAGAATACAGATGTGGCAATTCAAAAAAGTTGAGTTGAAGCTTTCAAAAATGCTGAGGATAGGTATCAGAACTTCAAAATCGGTAATTTTTATTCAGATAATCCAACACTTTTTGGGAATAGCCATTCATTCACTGATTCAGCTGTTCAAGAACATTTTTCAGATCTGTTTTATTTGCAAAGTGTAACTGTGGTATTAAAAGAAATGATAAGATTTCTAATTCCATGAGCTTGTGTTCTAATCCAGAAATCATGAAGAGACAGCTATTTGGACAGGTGAGAGGTATCTGACACACAAACAGTGATGAGCAATGGGAGTGTGTCTATGTGACAACATGAAGCACAGAGTCAACAGAACTGGGAAGGGTGTGGTCAGAAAAGAGTATAAGCAGAACTTTACCACAGGTATAAGAACAGAGCAAGAGGGATTGGAAGGAGATTGTTAAACTGATTTTTGGTTATATTAGTTGAGGGTAGGTTAAGCTGCAGTAACAGTTTTGCCCAAACATGTAATAGGCTCATTACCCTATTGAAAAGAACACAAATAATAAAAGGCCACATTCATACCTTATTAACTAAAGACATACAATATGATAGACAAAGGATCATTTAAGATTAAAATGTTTTTTTGAGTGATATCTAACATATTTGAACATTTAGTGGGTCTTACGTTGATACTATTTGTATAACTATCTTATAAACAAGAAATGTGCAGATTGGGCCATTTACACATCTTGACCAATGTTCTATAGGTGGTAAACCAGAGACCTGGGATTGGAACCTGATGTGTCTGACTCCAGAGCCTTACTTCTATTTTATTAATGCATCGTATCATCTAGATAAATAAGGTAATAAGGTCAGGTTGGAATAGTAGTAATTGAACAAACATACTTAAAATGTGGTTGAGTATTCAATGTTCATCTGAAATAGAGTGCCAAGTAGCATTGTAATAGGCCCTACCCCATGCATTAGATAAGCTAGTAACTTAAATAAAAACATAGATATGACATATGTAATATCCATAGTTTGTAAAAAGCTGAAAGCACACTTAATGTATCCATACATAATTTAATTTTTATAATAATATTTCATGATCAATATTATTATCTTTTTATTATCTTTTCTGAACTGAAGTTCAGAAATGCCAAGGAACTTGACCAAATTCATTCAACTATTTAACAGGGGAGCCTAGATTAGAATCTAGATCCTAATTTTCAGATTGCTACTCCATGTGCTAGAGAGATACATCTGGAATAGTGCTCACAATAGTGCCACTGTTTTTTAAGATGGTCATTAATAAATGACTGTGCCTAGAAAGGGACAGAAAGGGTCCATGAAATGATAAACTTAGAATTCTATTATCCTTCCTCATGTGCCCCACTTGACATTCTGCTTCTACATAGCAATGCTACTTAGCTCTCGCTTTGGATTATTCTGACGTGAACAGTCAGGGTATTCCACCTTACTTGTTTTGATTGTCCTGACTTCCGCACATGGCCATGCCATTCTAATGTGGGGCAGAACTGGGGGCAGAGTAGTGAAATAAAATAAGGGACTGGGGTGACTGATATTTCCTGCTCACTTCTCTTTCGCATTTAGAGCTGTGTCCTCAATTTCCATGAGCAATAAGAACTTTATTTCCTCTGGGAAAGAAAGAAAGAAAGAAAATTCTTAGAGGTGTTAAGAGAAAGAAAGAGCTGTCAAAGACAGAGCCTGAGCTACTCACATATTAGCCATGGAATCATTTACTGAACGTTGAAATACCCATTTGTAGTTTCCACACAACTAACTTCTGGCTGAATCATTCCTACTGGATGCCCTCTGCCTCTGTTTTAACATTTCCTTATATTTCATCTACCTAATGGTATAAATGCATTTTTATGATAGCCTGAAAAAGGAAACTTTAACAATACTTGTGCATTTTCTTGTCCCCCTCAGTTTTCTGTACTTATATAACAATTGATAAAATTCCATTTGCTACAGTTGTAATTATAGAAAATAATGTGGAAGAGAAACACTTTGTCTATGTGAACAGGTTTAGGATGAAGAATTTAGGAATTATAGTCTAGAATTATGATGATAATGATGTTAGTATCACACGGTGAGGGTCAGGTTGTACTTAATTGAATCTTGAACCAGCCATAGAGCTCAGAACTGAATCTGGTACACAGGAGATATGTGTTGAGTATTGAACAATGCATTACTAATAACAATGCATTACAATGAATTCCTTGTATGAAAAAATGATGTCTCTGTGGAGGACCATGTGAAGAAAGGTCAAGGAAGAATAAACTATAAGAGTCTATAGTAAAGAGAAAGGAACTATCCATGGGAAGAATGGGTCTGTTATGGGATACTCTTTGTTATAGAAACTGAGAGTGTCAGTGGGATGGGTAAATTTATGCCCTTTCAGTGATGATAGTAGTTTCCATTAACTGAAGGGTCAATACATGTTAGGTATTATATTTTGCATATATAATTTTACTCCTACAATCTAATGTGAACTGGTTATTAAACTACATTTATTGGTTAGAAGACACACTCCAGTGTGCTTACATAAAACCACTGGCTCTTAAGAGATATGGGGACACAAACCTAATACCTGTGCACTGATGGATGCTATGATATGGTAACTTTAATTCTTTGTAAAAAAATTTACTAACCAAAGGACCACCTTATTGACTGATATATTAGATGTGTATGAACCTATTTTGCTATTTTGTGCTATTTTATAAAGATCCTTCTTTATACCTTTTCCACACAGTGAAATCATGAGTGTCAAATTCTTTCTCTGCACTGTGGCCATGAGAAGAGGTAATTCAATATAGAACATATTTGGGAACTGATATGTCTTTCAATGTGGAAATCCTTCAGGTTCCCTTTCGAGTTCAAGTTTGGAAAAAAGAGGAAGAAAATGGCAGGTGTTGATCCAAAACGGAACTCAGACATGGTTGGGCATGCAAATATTTACATCTTTCTCTGTTTTTATTTGGAAATCTGTCTCCACTTTGTCATTTATTTAATCATCTGTTTGATTTAATCAGTCTTTAGGACTGGGCAGAATGTAGCTTTTAGTATTGCTTCTTAATTGCTTAGGTTTTCATCTTCTTGGCCCATTTAACAAGGCATTGAGCACAATATTAGCAAGAGACTTTGCTCTTCCCGTTCATTTAGGACATATTAAAAGCCATAAGGACTTCTTGTTTATTATTTAAAGGTATAAATATCCTTAGGGGTCTAATTAAATTCTGAGGAACTAGAAATGACAAAAATTAGAGTTGAGACTGAAACAAAATACAACTTAATGAGAATTAATTTATCACACAAATGGGACATGTTTTGCAGGTAGGTGGCCCTGTTGTTCTAAGAGGAAGATCGGTACTTTGGATTTCTCACCCTCTATGATAAGTATTAAAGAAATTTGTAGATAAAGGGCAAAGTGTTTTTATGCCAAAATAAGCTACCTATAATGATGATTTGTAAGTTATAAGAATGCAAAGCACAAATACAGATTTTTGAAAAAAAATCACAGATTTAGAATAGCAAATTCCTGGTATAATATATTCTAGTACAAACCCATATTCTAACTCTTGCATGAAGTTTCAAAAATCATGTGTGGAAGTAAGTAAAGGAATTCTTAAGGAAAATATCAGATGATGATGACTAACATTTGTACCATGAATGACTGTTTGAAAAATGACATGTGTTTATTATTTAGATACTGAAATGCTGAGGCAAAGTGCATATTGGAGTTTAAATAGCTACTTATGTGAAAGAAAGTGGGGATCTTTGAAAATATGAATTTTTCAGACAATCCTGATTCTCAGTTTTAAATCTCTCTTTTATGTTCCTTAACTAGTATAATCCCTTTTCTTTTTTTTTTCATTCTCTCTCTCTCTCTCTCATTTTTTTTTCCTTTTTTTCTTTCAGTAGGATCTCACTATATTGCCCAAGCAGGCCTTAAACTCCTAGGCTCAAGCAATTCTGTCTCAGCCTCTCAAGTAGAGGCTCACGGCACAGTGCCTGCTCCTTTCTCTCTTTATTTCTTTACCCCAAATTCTCCACCTACCTTCAGAGGAGCTGCAGCTACCATCTGACAACTAGTGGCTATTATAGGGTCAAAGTTTGTGTAGAGACTCCCCTACACCCTAAAGCAATGAGATGGCTTTTAAATTAATGAGTTCAATCCTGCCCAATGTGTGGCATTTAGACTAAAAATCTTGATATTGTCAAAGTTCCAGCAATGAATGAGCTTAGAGGTGTTAGTTTATGATAACAAAAGTCACTGGCATGTAATGTATAATTTCCAAGAAGAAATACTGCTACCAAGTGACTTGAGTAGTGCCTCAGAAGACTAATATGAAGCACTCTTCTTCATGGATATATGCAGAGTTGGATGCTTGACTTGAAGGTTAAATAGACTCAGGTACTGAAGGCTGTTGTGCCCATGGAGATAATCAATTCAGGACAGTCACATAGAGGCCATCTTCTCCCCTGTTTGGCACTTGAGTGTAATCTTGGAGCTAGCATTTCTATCTTGCTAGTTTTCTTCCACTCTTGTAGTCTTTCTCCAGAAAGGGCACAACATAATAAATTAAGTTCCTCTTTAATAATTGCATATCAGTTCTGTCTCCCTGAAGTTGCATCCAGGATACACTGGGTTTGAGATGTTCCCACACATGTTGAGTAGGTTGTCAGACATATTATCAATGACTTTTGTGCAGAGATGTAGCCCAGGGTGACCTAATTCCAAATGCTCAGTCTTTGCACTGGTATCCAACAGAAGTCTAGCTAAACAGGAGCCTCTTCTAGCTTGCAATGCTCACTTTTTCTTCCCTGGAATTTTTGTTACCTTTCTATCAACAGTGTGTTTACTTCTGTCTGTAAATTGTGTGTTAATGTGGAGAAATGAAGGAAGTGTGAGTGACCAAAGAATAAACTGGAAGACTTCCTTGGAGGCACTTTCTGAAGTTGTAACCTGGACACTTCACAACTTCCTTGTTCCAATGTGAGATGGAACCTGAGGATTCATGGTATCAACCACAACAATGTTGCCTCATTGCATCTATAATTCTTTGTGTCATCTTAGGGAAACTTTGCTGGGCCAGGTTTCTTTCTTTCTTTTTTTTTCTTTTTCATCCTTGTCATTTTCTTCATCTCTGTCTTTTCTAATTGTCTTTTCTATATACTCTTGTGACTGAAATCATGATTTTATTCCATTAAGTCACCAAAAATCACCTAGAAAAGTTCTATCAAAACATAGCTGTCAGTGAAAATTTCATTTTGTGGAAAGGTTAAATTGATTTTATTTTAATAATTTTAATTTGTTCCTGCCACGAAGATTCATTTCTGATAATTTCCTTTTAAATTTAAAAGTTACTTTAAATGATGTCATTTAATCTCTCTCTTCTGACTTATTCTGTTATCTGCTGTCACGTCAACTGTGTAGCCTAGGAAACCTGAAGCCAGCCCCAACAATATCAAGTGTCTGAATTCTCTTCCCTATTTTGTCTGATTTATTTTATGAAAACTGGTAAGTCACTTAACCACTTTCTTCCTACACATCTGAAAAATATGCACGATAACTATTGTCAACAAACGATGCTTACTTTTTATCTGCCGCGCATCCATTCTATCACATTTTAACTCAGTGCTGTTTGCTCAGCGGGGGAGGTAAAAATCAAAAGACAAGAGAACAACTCGACATTTGATGGTGTTCTTCATGTAAGTGCATCTTCTATAAGTCGTGTCTGTGAAACAATGATACAAATGCTAAAAGTCTGTAAAAATGCTGTTAGAAATCAGGATCAACTTCATTGTTTATTGTTTTTTTCGACAGATGTTGGTGATGTTTTTGACTTCCTAGTTTTATATAAGTTCCTATACCCGAGTTCCTGCCTATACCAGTGCAGGGTTACAAGGTTGCCTGTCTGAACAATGCTACATTTCAGAGCAACCCAGCCTGTGAGCTGGCAGTAGCGGGGGTATGCCCTGTGGACAGGCACACGAGTTAACCTTAATTCAAATCTAGCTCTGTCTTGTTAATTAATCCTGAAACCTTGAGCAATTCAGTCATCTTTTTGAGACTCAGTTTCTTTATCCGTGAAATGAGTCATTAACAATACTGACCTTATGGACTTACTGCTAAATGATAATTAAATAATGTTTACTTCATATGGTGTGTAGCATACAGTAGACAATGAATTGTTGATGAGCATAAATGATAGTTATAAGTTGCAGAATGGAAGATAAAAGCCCTTTCCGGTTTACTTTTCTAGCACTGCATTAAAGCATAAGCCCCTGGAGAGATATCACTCCTTAGCTATGAATGGTGTTTGTCATGTGTGCATCTTATAAAGTTCCTGCAGCGTGTAGGCAAGCAGCTTTATCCCCATCTTGCGTACATCAAAAAAGTCTCTTCTCAACTTTTTCACCGTAACTTCCTTCAAAGTCCCACATGTACATCAAGGTTTTTAGTTTGATATAATCAAATCTGAATCTAGTTCTAATGTTTGCATTCCTCTGCTTCACCTACCCTGCTGTATTTTTCCTGACTTTCTGAGAACCTGGATCGATAGTATAATGTTAAATTTCATTTGTAAGGTCAAGTCATCATTTGTGATTATAAATTTCTACAGGAAAAAAAAAAAGAAAAGAAGAGCTTCAACTGACTTTCCAAAAGATGGAGAAAGATGCTGAAATACTTGGCTCACAATGTCCTTTCTCTTGTAGCTGAAAATTAAACTGATGTTGATTTTTCTTGACACAGTAATATGGTGGGATAAATAGAGCGAGAAAAGAATTTTCACAATATATTTATAAATAAAGCGAGGAAGGATGTCATCTTGTGTTTGATTTTCTTTTAAATGCCTCTTTACCCTGTCCTGGGTTGAGCAATTAAGGTGGAAACTCAGGGGAGAGAGCATGGGGGTTGAAATGGATAACAAAAGTCATTTAGAGAGTAGTCTACTAGAGAGAAAATCTCAACATGCTTCTTAGTGTTCATTAGGATAGATGTGTGTGTGTGTGTGTGTGTGTGTGTGTGTGTGTGTGTGTATTTAGGTGTCTATGACATGTTTCCCCGTGTTAAAAATAATCTATATTTCTCCTATGGAAATCTCTTTGTTCCATTGAACTCTTGCCTGTGGATAAAAACAACCAACCAAATGAGAAGAAACAAATACTATTTATTCAGAGTTGGTTATACCAAAGTTTTCAGCCACCATCACCTATGTTTTGGAAGAGAATCAGACTCATGCAGAGGAGAGAGAGAGCTTTGTAGTAGAATGAAGGAAAGCCTTTATGCCCTGGGTGGAAGCTATTGACCTGGGGAAGCTGGAGATGGCTGGGGTGGGGTGTATGTTTGGCTTTCTCTGGTTGGTACAAAGTTGGAGGTGGGGACAAAAAGTAGGAAAGTTGTCAGATACTAAGAAAGTTCTGGACATTTGGAGTTTATTTTTATGGGGGTTATTAGTTGGTTTCCTGGCTTGTTATCAGACACAGTGATTTGACTTCCTATAAGATTAATTTGTGAACAGCAGTTTGGTTTCCTGGGTTGATTGCTGTAGACAGCAATATAAATATATATAATATTTATATATTACCTGGCTGTTGTTTGTAAATATGGATATATTTTATACCCATAGGAAACCAGCCAGAGAAAAGTGGAATTAAGCCATATTAAGTATACTGGATAATAAAGACACATTCAACATTATTTCAGAACATGGTAAGAACCTTATAAAAACAAACGAAAAAGAAAAACAAAAACAGAAAACCCCCTTATACAACAGGTTGTAATCATGGGCCAAACTCATAAGAAAACATTTGAAAATGTGTTCCTGAAGCAAAAGGAGACTCATAGGAACATAACTGATATTTTCAAATATCAATGAATCTATCTTAAGGAAGAGGCAACCAGTATATCCAGTTGAGATCAATCAGTGGAAATAACAGGGAGATAAATTTATTGTAAATATAAGAAATGTCTTCCTAAATCTTAGCTCTAGGGCAATGCCTGGAATGGCATCTTGAAAAAAAATAGTGTCTCCCCTTAAGTCAGACAAAATGCTCATCCATGAAGACTCTTGTGCAGTGGGTTCATACACACAACAAAGGAAGACTGCAATTCTGAGATGATACTAACCTAAAAGTTAAGGCATATCTTCCCAGTCATAGTAAAGAATTAATATGATTCTGAGGGGAAAGTGGCGACCAAGAAATTACCAAATGATAAATTGCAAGAAAAAAGATGGGAAAACATATCCAAAGAGAAACTGAAAAGAGACGAAGGTGGGAAAGAGTGAGGAAAGGAGACACAAACATAGAAAAAATAGAGAAAGAATGGATGACTATATGCCAATCGCATGAAAAAGAGAAGAGGCACTACTGGAATTGAGCAAAAGAAAAGTCAGTGGCTGCAGGAAGCTGACCACCAGCTATGTCTCCCTGGGAGTTCCAGTTGCTTGGTTACCTCTCACAAAACAAAGACCATAGAAATTCAAGTAGGTAATGAGATAGCCCTGATTCAGAAGCCCAACCTTTCCTCTAGATTGCCATGTATGAGGATTTGGGGTGCATGCAGTTCAAGAACTCTAGAGACAAACATGGGAATTTACAAGCTACAGAACTAATTTCTGGATTGAATTACTGACATTCTGAAAACCAAATGTCTTCAAGAATTTTGTTTATTCTGATCTTAACATCCCCTAATTACTCATTATTCTCCATGATTAGTTGAAAGGGGAAAATACACATTTTAAGCATCCAGTTTCAGGATGCAATCTGAACAGGGTAGCCTAGTCTTGCCCTAAGCAAATGGAAGGAAGAAGTTTGAGTGTTTACCGCTTTTTGGGTCAGGCATGGTGCCAGACATTTTTTACAAACATGGCTTCATTCAATCTTCTCATGTCCCCTAGGAGCGTACTATTATCCCAATTGTTTAAATGAAGAAAATGAGGTTCACTGTGTCCTAGTAACTTAGAAAGGTGGCTTAGTTATTAATGAACAGAACCAGGATTTACAGTCAGGTTTAAGTGACTCTAAGTCCACTCTACTACCTCAAGCAAGAACAAAACATAACCAAAAAAACATAATACGTGTTTATACAACTTCAATAATACTAAGAAATAAATTAAAATGAGTTAATGTTAAGTCCAAAATACAAATTTTATCTTCAATTTCATCCCATCAGGAGAAATTTTAATCAAAATTAATTGCATGTTCTCTTATTAATAACAACTGGTAAAACTATATGATATTTTATAGAATTTTTATAATGCTGTGCAGGTTTGTACAGAATTTAATGTGGCAGGATATCCCATTGAGATATTAATTATGCTTTTTTTCCATAATTCACAGTTTAATCATGAAGGAATGAAAGGAATCTTTCTCCAGGCAACACTGTGATCTCTTGGCAGAAGAGAGGGCCTGTTTCCTTATAGCCAAAGGGGAATTAACATCTTTTGGTGTGTTTCAGGGTGAAATGAAGGTTTCTAGGCAGAACAGACTATTTGGAAAGTGAAAGATAGGAGCCTTTGTTACAGAAAAGCTAGGTCTGGGAGGAGATCAAGTTAGATTGTCCCAGTTGCGTTTTAAAATGTGAAGAGAGAAGTGACCCACTGCTGCGTGATACTTATTTATGCTGTCCATGAGATATTCCTGGTTTTCCTTCCACACATACAGTGACCCTTTCCTGCCCCTTTGAAGTTAAGTGTGGTCATGTGACTTGTTGGACCCATGAAGTGTGAGTGGAAACAGAATCTTTCACTGTTAATGTTGGATCTGCATTTCTGTCCTTGATGCTAAAGGACCAACACATTTCAAGATATTGGCCCCTAAAGCCACTTGGGTCCTAATAGTGAGAAGCAAGCAGGACTGAACCCTCAGCAGGTCTAGGATGGATATAAAGCATGAGTGAGAAGTAAATATTGGTTGTTTTAAATGACTGAGATTTAGAGATTGGTTGCTGCTTCAGCATAACTGACGAATAAGGTTGATAAGCTCTAGAAGATTGAACACCTTGGCCAAGGAGACCGACCGCTGTGCTCATCAGTTTGTAGACACTTGTGGTAATGAGTGTGTGTGCCCATCTATGTCACACCATCAAGGAACAAATGATGATGAATACTTGTTGGGCTGGGCTATAGGGAACAATAAAAATCTTAACAAAAATCAAGTACTGTAGGAAAGAGGAGATACAATATCAAAATAACAGCGTCTAGATAAAATAATTCAAGATAACAATAATAGAAAACAGTAAAATTATTTTTCAAACAAGTTGTGGTTCTGTAACTAATCCTGTCATTTTACAGAAGGGAGAGCTATGGTTCAGAGGCATAGAAAGAAATGGCCTAAAGATAAACGGACCAATCTTCCTGATCTCTAATGTGATCCCTCTGTGTTGAACCATCGACTCCAACTTTAAATCAAATAAAGCAAACTTGTATTGTGTACACAAAAGCTGGCCAATAACTGTCTCGCCCGAAACCCGGGCCAGAGAACATCCCCCACCCCCAGCTCTCCAGGAAAAAGTTTTTATAGCACAAAACGTTGCTAAGGGGGGTGTCTTGAGAACTTCCCCCCAACAGGATTTAGACAAGCATAATACAAAGGCAGAGAGTAGGTTAATGATCTACATGGCATGATATTTCAAGGTAGGGAGCAAACTCAGATTCCAACATCAGAATTTATGAGGCACCCCTCAGATTTCAGAGAGGGTTGTGATCTGATTAGGGGGAGCCAAGGATTTATGAGGCCCCACTAAGGTTTCAAAGAGGGTTGTTATCTGGTCAAGGAGACCCAGGCATGGGTGAGTTCAGAGCATGGGCAGGAATTCCAAACAAGTTTAGAAATCTCAGTAATTTATAGTTAACTTTTCATGACTTTGTGACAAGATGGCTCCCGATCTTAAGATGGAATTAGGTTGGGTTCATCATCTGTTTCTCCCTTCCTTCTTTTCAATATTTTTTCTTATATGTATATAATTGATTGTTGTTTTTTCATCTTATATTGTCCATTAGTGGTTTTCTTATCAAAAATCTATAGGCAGTAAATGTTTTCAGTCTTTTATTTTTTTCCTGAGTATATTTTTTGTTTGTTCTTTTTAGATATACATGACTATCCTTTCATTTTTTTAAAATTTTCTAGTTTACCCTCACCTTTAAATAATATTTTGTCTAGGTTCATAATACTTTTTTAAGCTCTTGAAGACACCATTTGGTTGTTGTCTTGCATTCATCACTGCAGGTGAGATTATGCTATTTGAATTACCCAGTAATTTAAAATTGATCAGTTATTCCTAATACGCTTTTTCTGTGTGGAGAATTTCCACATTTTTTTTCCTTTGTGCTTGATGATCTGAAACTTCAACCATTCTAACTATACACTTTTTTAAAATACCCTACTGGGTGGGTCTTTTCTGTCTGAAGCCTATGCCTTTCCTAATTTCTGAAAAACTCTCAACCTTAATTTATTTGAATATTGCTTTTCTACCATACTTTGTTTTCTCCTTTCCACCCTATTGGATCTAAGTTAAAACTTCTCATTCTGTTTCCTTTATAAACTTTAAAAACAAAATTTAATTCATTATATTTTAGGTCCTTTCCTGAGCCGGGGGTACGGGGGTTCTCTATCTTCCAGTTAACTGATTCTCTTTTTAGCTTTCTTACCTCCTCTAACTAGCGGATATTTTGGTAACTTTTTATTCCAGTAATCCTATGCTCTTCCTAAATTCTTTACTTATTTCTTATAGCAGTCTGTTCTTATTTTATAACCTCCTGTTTTTATTACATAGAAGTTGTTTTATTCTCATTAAGTATTTCCACACACACTTTAAGTAACTTTGATTTTGACCAATAAATTTTAGTTTAATAAGTGTAAATTCCCCATTTGTAGATTTTGGTTTGTCTTGTGGAATTTTGGATTATAAGTCTGTCAATAGCAGGAGTGATGTTTTATGACAATCTGTCAAGTGCTCTATATGCTAGAGATTGGCCTATAATTTTGTCCTACCATGTCTCTACAATTGTGGATTCATGATTACTTTTGCCAAGATGCTGTGGGGCTCATATGTTCAAACCAATTTTTCTATTTCTTCTACTTGACAGTGTTTTCGCTCATGATCTAGGACCAGAAACTGTCCATCTGGGTACATTGTGGAGGTATTCAAGTATACAGTTTGTTCAATCCCATTACCTGCTGATCTGAAAACTCCAGCCAATAAGGCCTCTATTAATTTCTAATTGCTCTGAGGACAATTTGGATTTTATTCAAATACAGCATAAGAGGGTTCTTCTTAATTTCTGGAAGTTATTTTTTTAAATTTTCTTCTAAGCTTGGATATATATTTTAATATAGTTTTAATAGTATGAAAGTGTTTTTCACTGAAGGCAGAAATAAGTTTTCACCCTACCATCATGTTCAGATAGTTTTTGTTTTTAGTTCAAGTTATTATTTTTATTTTAATATTAGTTTTTAAGCATCAATTTTAAAAAGACAAAGAAATTTGATTATTTTCTCTAGTTCTTTTTCTTCTTCTTCTTATAACTCTCATCTTTATTTCCCTAGCAAGTTCTGGTCCAAAATTGCTCTATAAGTCAGTTCAATTGGGGCTGATCATAGCAATTCATACTTCATCATCATTTTCTTTTCTCAAATTCTTGTCCATATTGAGTTTAATGTTGGAGAGAGTCCAAATAAAGAGGACTGGCTGCAGAAGAAACAGGAAGAAGCCATCCTTGCTGCCAAGGCCAATCATTTGTAAAAATGAATTATCTGAATTGAGATATTACTTACCATCATTTTAAATTCTACAGTCACGCTCCACTACAGGGAGGAAACGGAGCATTTTTAAAACCCCAATGGTTAAAGGAAAAGACCTTAACTGGACTAGCAATTTGTCTTTGTGCACACATTAATTAAAAACAAAGTCTCGAATGTGTGAACTATGCTATATCTCAAGTATATTTGTTTGTCTTTGCTTCACATCTAATTTTATCTATCAACTTTTTGGACAGCATCTGGACGCAATGACCTGGGGATTTGGAGCAGAAGGAGCATGATTTATACTGCTACCATAATTGAAAACCACATCTTTCTAGGGCAGGGCAGCTCTGAAGTCTGCAGAGTAAGAGGAGATGCAGAGTCTGAAGGGGTCAGTGAGAAGACAACTTGCAAGGAATATTTCCTCTTCAGGTAGAATGGGAGCCTCCGGAGACAAAGAGCACTGAGGTGAGGAGTGGTAAACACAGTGGGGTCGGTAGTGAGTCCTGCAGACTTAGGCACATCATGGGTGGGGGGGTGGTGGCACCAAGACAAAGTGCTATCAAGGTGTTAGCTTGTCAAACTTCTGTTCCCACAAGTAGAGACCAGCAGGGTTCCAGTGCTCACAGATTCCTGCCATCCAGAGTAGTTGTTGAAGATTAAATTCCTGGGAAGTAGACTCAGAAAGATTTGGATCTGGAAGTTATTTTGAGAATGTCTCTCAAGATCAGCACCTCTGATGGAGTATGGAGTGAGAACAGCAGTCCTTGGCAGAGTTGAACTGTGGTCGAGTTTCCACAAAACCTTCAGAAACATCCTAAGTGGAGTTCAGGAGTTAAGATGGCCCTTGGTAATTGCCCTGAAATCATGAGGGAAGGTGTTCTTTCTGCATCCATGAATGCATACTCTGCCCAAAAAGGACTGACCCTGGATGAGATGGCTCTCTCCCATCAAGATCAAGCCATTGGCTACCAGCACTTCTAGCAGCTGGCAAAAGCTGGATTTCAGACCTATAGGGGTAAAAGTAGGTGGTGAGCTGGGAACAGCCTTTTAGGATTTTGTTGGATCTCTTATATAGAGTCAGTTGTACCATCATCGTCTGCCCAACCATCCTGCCTCTTGGATTGCATATTGTTCTAAAATTTTTTTTGAGTGTGTGACTTTCTGCCAGTTGAGTACCCCTGGGTGTCACTTGATATTATGACTCAACATAATGAAAGGTCCCACTCTGTCTGTGAACATTAAGTACAGCTACCTGGCTTCAGTGATTTAGATATTCTAGTCCTGCCATGGTTACTAGGAAGCCTGCTTCTTTAATGGTCTCCCTACTGTTACACCTGGCCTTGAGAAGCCAGATACCACCCAGATACCACTCAGCTCCTTAACGGGTTCTCTCCAGAGTATCCCTTCATTGCTTTGGTAGATGGAATTTGCTTAAGTAGGATATCTGCATGCCCACTGGCCAAGTACTTTCATCTCTTTGTCATTTCTTCTTCACTTGCATGGGGCTTGTAGTATTCTGCTGTGGAATATCCTAACTGAGAGAAGGCACACAAATTAGCTGAGGTCTACATCTGTGATCTTGACTCCAACCCAGGTATGGTGCACAGAAAAGGTGCATGGTTCATGTGGGACCATGACTGTGTAGACAGTCTGAATTCAGGTGCAGACCCCAAAGTTTTGATATTACTTGCTTTTGAATCACCAATGCCACTGCTACCAAAATATCTGTAAACTGGCATATCTCTCGAGCCCCTGTCTCATGAGGTCTTAGGGACACATCTCTGGAGGACCTCACACTGCTGGCTTAGCCCCTGTGCAGCTGTCTTTATCACTGAAGTCATTAATACTATCAGATTGTTACTGGGGACCTTTACAGGTGACACTTGCTTCATCCTGCTGCAGAGATCTTCTGCCAGTTCTTTCCAGATTATGTTTAGGGGGACAAGGAATGAACAGGTTCAACATGTGTGGTTCCTAAACAAACTCTTGGTTTTTAAATTTCTAAATGTTTTCTATCACTGTGTGCACAGTGCATGGTACAATTCCAACACATTAGAGTTGCTAATGTGATTGTTTTTGTTGCTAACATTACTCTCAAGTTGAATCAGAGCTGCTAAACATAAGTTGTGTGTCCAATTTTGCTTCATTTCTCCTGAATTCCCCAAGCTTTGCCTGCTGTTGGCTTTATAACCCCGGGTTCTGACTCAGTCATCCTTGAGACAGGAGTACTTTGATGCAATGTCATCTAAGGAGGGAGAATTACCAGTAGACAGCCCAGGGGCGAACTGTAGATCTTCCATGTACAAACTTGAGTATGTTATTAAATCTCATTTATCCTTTGCTTTGTCATTTAGAAAATAGGGATAATAATAATTATCTTGCAGGGTGGTTTTAAGCGGTTAAAAAAAATAAAAACACATGGGGATTTCCTAACACACTGTCTGGCCATGAGATGGACAGCCTTTAAAGCATTAGCCTAATTCCTGGCACATAACCTAATTGCCTAATAAATAGTAGTAATTATTATGGCTGGCATTCCATAACTAGTGATTTTTACTATTCTTACTGGAACTTTAGACCATAACCTGGTAGGACTTAGAGGCATATAGTGTCTTAAAACAGATTACTAGGCTATTATGTTGCTCCTCTAATAATCTGGCTGCCAAATAAATGTAGGTCCAGGACTGCTCAATGCCCCCATGTGGCTTTTCACAGTCTCTTGCCTGATCTATGGTCACCTAAGCTTATGAGAAGACTTCTGTCTTGACATGGCTGCTACAGTTTGTACTTCTTTATCATGGTACTCATTATATTATAATGGCTGTCTTATTACCTACTAGACTGAGACTCATAAGGCAGGGTGGTGACATCCCCAAGTGCCTAGCATAATGTCTGGCAAACAGTAGGCTTCCAAATGATGTCTGCTGAATGAATAACAGGATGATTCAATAAATGAATTCATAAGTGATTCTTGAGTGCTGTCACCAGCAGGCTACCCTGCTGTTGTGGCTCCACACATTTTTAATTCCCAAGGCTCAGTTACCTGCATCACATCTGGTTTTGCAATACCCTTTGGGTACTATGTGTCCAGCTAGCAGTGTGCCTTGACTCTTACCTGTGGGCTGAGCTCAGGTGGGGTCCATTGTCTTCCCCTCTGGATAGAGTAGCCTTTTGCTCCACATCAAATTACAGCAATATGTGCACATCTGTTGTGTATAGGCCTTATTTCTTTTAGAAACCACGTTGGAAAAGAGCTTTCCCACTGTCATTTTCAATACCGCAGGAATTTGACACTCTGCCAAAAATATTAAACACAATTAGAGCAGCTCTTACGTGTGCACTGCTGTGCCAAGAACATTTTTCCTCAAAGGTATTTTGATTATCATGCCTTTCTGCGTAAGTGTAATTGACATCAAAGTTATATCTGTTTTACTCAAACCCATTTAAATTGTAAGGTCTTCATTAGAGCCTCCTTCTAGAGTGGGCTCAGGATCAATGGTCTTAAATTTAATTTATGAAATAATTCATAAACAGTGAAGGACATTTCTAATAAGTTAAAAATAAATTGAATGATGCTACAGATGATTGTTACATTGCAGTCTATAAATCTGAAATGTTCTCTTTTAAATTTCATTAATTATATCTGTGTATATTACTCACAGTTGGCTCCACTCATGAATACCTTGTCTTTGAAGTTTTGTTTGGAAGGTTTTAAGAAAGTCATTGTAGATTATCTGTATATTTTTATGTTCATATATGGCCTGCATTTTAATTTATTCATTTATATTCTCACTTTTCTATTGTTGCATTGTTTATTTACATAGTAAGTTTCTTCTCAATTCTTTGTAGAAAATGCTCATTCTCTTAAATGCAACTGAAACAAGGAAATTTATTTATTTATTTTGGTGCTGGGGATGAACCTAGGGCCTTGTGCATGCAAGGCAAGCACTCTACCAACTGAGCTATATCCCCGGCCCGAAACAAGGAAATTTAGACCAAGAAAGGTAGTTCAGGTTAAGTAAAACATTTTTGTGCCAAGCCAATAACATATGTCAAATAATACTTTTTATCTAGTTAAGCTTTATTTTCTTGAAAATATCCCATAAATGAGTCTTGCTGATGAGCTTGTGGTCTAGAGGCCATATAAGAATGCTTGTCGTCTGCTCCATAAAGAGCTTATTCTGTCAAGACACCAGATGAGGGTCTGATAATGTTTATCTGGATTAGCCAGAAAGTGGGCAGCTCCTTTCAGTCAGAACAGGCTGAGCTCTGTCACCCCCTAGACAGCCAGGCTCCCACTGCTATAGATGTCACATCCTGCTCTTCCTACAATGCCACCAGCATTGGATACTCACCTTCAGATCTTGGTAACTACCTACCTTGTTAATTACAGGCGCCACCCTTGGTATTTCCAAGTGAATAAGCTGGTGGAAAATACCTGTGTGTCTCTCATCTGATTCAAGCTGCATGTTTCTCCATTGTTATGGGTAGAATATTGTTAGCTAAATAGGCCTGAAGTGGATCTTTAAATCTAAAAATTCAGAGGGAACAAAAAGAACAAGAATTAAATCAATAAAGAAAAATAAAGTGAATAAAGCATGTACAGTGTTAACAATTAAATTTAAGGCATAAATGCTAATATGCCATATATATATATATATATATATATATATATATATATAGACACACATGCATACATATGTATGTATATGTGTGTGTGCACATGCTATATGCATTACATAGACACAAAAGAAATTATAATTATAGGAATGCATTATAATGATTATTGAACTTTGATGAAAGAATTCTGAAAGTCAAATGAGTGAAATGGATATTCTGTGCAGAAAAGCTTTTATTTACATAAATTTTGTCATGCAGAAGATTCACAGAATCCTTGACACTGAGCAAAGAAATAATAATTATAGGCATATGCATATTATCACATATCCAGTTTCCCACTGGAAGATATAATCACTAGATTAAACACTGAGCATTTATCTTGGCATTTAGCCAAAAATGACCTGTTCTTTTGTTTTCCTGTGAACAGCCTCCATTCTTGATTGTGTGAAGTGGATGGCTAGTGAAGTAGGAGGGGAAATTGTAGGTCTGTAGCACTGTGTCAAGAAATTTTGATTATATGACATTTTGAAAAAGTTCATTCACAGGCTGAACTCAAGGCTTTTTGTTTTCTAAATGGGTCATAATGTTAGAAAATTCTATTGAGATTCATTGATCTAAACAGGCCTTCAACTTTGTTACTTCGTCCTGGATCTCAGAGAGACCACAAGGATACTGCATCAGGAGTCCCAGTGGATCCACATAGTGGTCCAAAGATTTTTGGCAGGTATATATAAATGGAACTTTTGTCAGTGGACTTCCCACTATTTCTATTGGGATATGATGCTACAATGCCCAGTTGAGATTTATTTAAGATTTTTTTTATTTTTTGGAGAATTTGGCTTCTTCACTTACCTACCTAAGCGGAAGTTTCAAGATTTCCTTTCTTATGCACATGAGTCCAGTCTGTTGTGTGCTGAGGTGGATTAACTGCATTAAAGGATTGATCACCAGCATGAAGCAAAGCAAACACAATGATGTTCCAATACAGAAAGTAGTAATTGTATCTGAGGGGAAATGTCAGATTTAGAAGATCAGCTGGTCACATCTCTCAATTTTCAATCATTGTCCACTCCAAAGCACACAACTCTGAAACACAAGTAACTGGAATAGAGGTTTCTAATATACATCTTCCACCTAAGGCACAAATCTGTGACCTGTTTCTTTGCAGAAAACCACACTTTAATTTTCAGCCCTTATAAACACTGATACCGTTTTTATTCTATGTCTCATCAGAGGATACCAATCTGCTGATCACCTAAAAGAATCGTTCAAAAGTAGAAAACTCAAGATGATTTTAATAGGAGTTTAAGAAAGCTTCTTAAGTTTGGAGTTGCTTTTCATGGTAAAATGAAATAAAGAATATTCACCTTCCCAAATATGTATTGATACTATCATATTGTAACTGTGATTATGTGTTTTAAGAGCAGCTTCCTATAGAGAAAATGCAACTGCAATTCCAATTTCACTCTTCCACTTGCACACTAGGAAGATACTCATCTGTACATTCAGTTCTCATGAAAATGTATAACTCATTGTGGCAATACTCAAAGGAAGCCAAAGACAGACATTTCCATTTTGACAGAAGGGTCCATGATGGGAAAGTGCTGAATTATTTCATTCTTCTGTCTTATTTTATGACTCTCTGCAATACCAATATGCCTATTAAAGATTCATGCCCTACTTAGCATGCCCTGTAGTGGAATGTCATATAGTCAAGCAGTTAGACAGTTAAGAAGAGATAATCTCACATAACTTTTAGGATTCTGTTGTTCCTGTTGTTTTGCAGTGCTGAGAATTGAACGAATATCCTCATACATGCAAGGCAAGAACCCTACCACTGAATTCCATTTTTTTGTTTCACTTTTTGTATTAAATCTTCCCGAGATGAAATCTTGTTGTTGTTTTTCTTCCCTTATACCAGGGATTGAATCCAGGGATGCTTAATCACTGAGTCACATTTCCAGACCTTTTTTAATATTTTATTTAAAGAAAGGATCTTGCTAAGTTGCTTAGGGTCTCACTAAGTTGCTGAGGCCGGCCTCAAACTTTGGATCCTTCTGTCTCAGCTTCCTGAGCCTCTGGGATTATAGGCTACACCATCACACCTGCCTCCCCACCCCCGCCTTATAATATAGCTCAATATCTCTATCTTCAACCTTTAGATATCAAGGCCCATAATTCCACTTGGTCAAGCTGCTTCCAATTTCTAAATATTCCAAATCATCTAATATGAATCGATGGCTTAGAATTTGCTCACATTTCTGCAGTGAAATACTGCTATTCAAAGGTGCTCATTTGGTGGAGTATATAGCTCAATGGCAGAGTACTTGCCTGACATTTGCAAGACCCTGGGTTTGATCTCTGGTACCACAAAAAAATAAATAATTAATTTTGAAAAATGATCCTTATTCTCCTAAGACATCATACATCCATCTGTTAATGAATGAGACAGTATGGTGCTATGTTACAGTACTGAAAAACCTAAGTCTACAATTGTGCTTGGAGAAAAATTTCTCCAGTTTCAGCCACAGGATGATACCCTGTCTCTCAGCAATTCCAATTTCAGAGGTCCTGCTGCTCTCTTCATCTCTAGGTTGTTGGTGACAGCTATCAAGACAGGGTGCTGGTTAGGTCTGACTAGCAGACACAGAGACCTCCTGAGACTGGAGAATTAAGGATTCCCTGACAAGCCAGCAGGGATGTGATGTAAGGATGGGACAGGGACCCCATAGGACACATCAGTTTGCCTGTCCTTTCTCTCTTTTTCTTTCTATTTCCTTGCTTCTTTCTTTTGTTCCACGGCTGGAGCATCTTAACATTTTCTTAACATGCTCTGTGCCAGCCTTCCTGATCACCAGTTTTAGCAGCGATATTGCTGTCCTAGGAAGGGAACTATTCATAGCCAGAACACATTAAAATGCTTCAAAATCGAAAATTCAATCAACTCTTTAAGCTTGACCTCCGTCCTCAGACTTCTGCAAACCTTAACTGCTTGAAGATGATCAATAACTATCTGCTTAAACAAGGACTTTGCTTTTAAAAGGTGTTCTGAGATTGAAAACTTCAGACATCAAAATGCTATATTGCAAAAATGAGTCAATGTGGAGAGGTTACCAAATTTTGAATGATAGAATATACCAAAATTTTTTAAAAATGAAGAACACTAATAACCTACTCTTTTCTTAGGGAAGAAAATCTAGTTTTTGTTGTGGTTTTCTTTAACAATTTTTATTTGGGAATAATTTTGGATTTTGAAGAGTAACCAAATATCCTTCCCTTAAAATCTATCACTTTGGCATAAGGATTATTTTAAGCTGAAGTCAATTAATTGAGAGTAAGCGATGCAAGAACAGCTCTCTAACCATTTTCCTAGAAGCAGGTGATAAATTTATAAAGTTATCCCTTGTCATCTCCCTACCAGGAAGGACAAACTTTGGTCACAAAAGACAACTTTAGAGCCTCATCAGCCTAGCAACATGAGGAGAGGAGGTCCACTTGATAAATGTCAGTGACTAGCCTTTGTCAACATTAGTTGGCCAAATATTTGCCGTCTCAGAATTTTCCACCCTAGGTCCTTTTCAATTGTCTTGCCACTTCTCTGAATGGGCTGTTCTTTGTTGAAGATATTGTATAAGCCAGAATTCAAAGCCATCTCCTTTAAAATGACTCAGTTTCTCTGGGTATTTCCCAAGTGTTTATGATGTATACATTTTGATAAACTTCTGCTTGTTTTTCTCTTGTTAACATGTCTTTTATTACAGAGATCCTAGCTAAGAACTCAGAAGAGTAAAAGGGAAATTATTTCTTCCTCTCCTATAATTAGGTTGAAAAGATACCACAGAGTTCCCATATACTTCTTACTGGTGTTTCCCTTGGTCAACACTTAACATGACCACGGTATATGTGTTAATCCTAAGAAATGGACATTGGTATTTTACTATGAGGTAAAGTCTTGACTTTATTTGGTTTTTACCATGCTTTCCATGAATATCTTCCTCCTATTCCAGGATCCAGTTCCTGTTGCCACATTGCATTGGTTATCACCACATTGTATTGGTTATCATGTCTCTGTACTTTTCTCTGGCCTTGACAGTTTCTAATTCTTCCCTGGTCCTTCATGACCTTGACAGGCTTAAGGACAACTGGCCAGGGATCTAAACAGTCTGGGTCTATCTTATGTCTAATGAGTTTGGGGAAAGAATAGATGAAGTGCCCTTCTCATCACTTCGTCTTTGAGGATACTTGAGATCCCTGGGACATTACTAATGATGGTGACCTTCATCACTTATTTAAGGGTTTGCTGCATCTATCCACAGCAAGGTTACTCTTTTCCCCCTCCCTACTCTATTATGTGGAAATGAATCACTGGGCCCAGCCCCATCTCTAGGGATGGGGGTAGGAGGAAGTAAGCTCCATTTCCTGGAGGGAGGGAGTATTGTCTAGAATTTTTCTATAAGTAAGAATTGTCTTTTCTCCCCCACTTATTTAATATTTTTTCTATATCAGCATAGATTTATGTACATTTATTTCATACTCTGGATTATAAGTGAACCCAGTTTAAGTGCTTTAAAACACAACCCCTATTCAATGGAACTGGAGCAAGCAAAGCCCAAGGGCCAAGCTTTGGAGATGGCATGGGGACATGAGCGTGACCATAGCCCGTCCCCCAGGAAAGCACATGTCTCAACTCAAGCTCCAGGGATGATACATCTATTAGTGGGGACTTACTCACAGACAGCCTTTACCTCAGACACTTTACCACCAACCCATGCAGCCATTTATTTTATTGCTTGGTGCTGGCTGCAGCCTTAGCAGGCTTCAATTACTCACCAAGACATGCTCAGCTCTTTTCTGTTTCATAAGGAATACTGGGCACATGCAGAATTAAAGAAACCATTGCTTTTCATCTTCTTTTTATTGGAAAATGAAGCACTATACCATTAGCTTTTATTTCATGGGGAGCAGGGTATTTGACAAATGGATCCCCCAAGTCCAGAAACACATCTCTTCCCCAAAAAACCACTAATTTGTCAAATAATGACCCAAGTGTTCAACTGCACAGCAGAACAATGTCAAATGAGCTGCTTCCCCCGCCCCCAATAATGAAAGTGCACAGTTTTGTTTGTGGTTCAGGTTTTCCCATCTAAACTATTTTAATTTTATAGAGTTGCTGCATAAAATTCGACATTTTGCTGACAAGAAGAGACATGTATTAAGTTCTCAAAGTTTGCCCTGTAAATCCTATCCATTCTGTGAGTCAGAATGTTACTGCAGGTTTAGGTCAGAGGCCTAAGTCTGGAGTTCCCAACAGGTTCTGCCACTTGCCCCAGAAGAAAAATACATGTAAACATTGAGTACTAAAGGAGTTCATTCTCGGTGAGGTGACTGCATTGAGGACACAGATCTAATGACTGTCTGGGCAGGGTGGGGAACATTGGGGATAGTCAGCAGTTATATGGGGAAGGACAAAGGCAAAATTGAGTGGGATTTTCATGGCTAGACCTCCTGGTCAGGTCGTAATCTGGTTGATCATTGTCCTGGAGCTGGAGTTTATTGGCACCAAAGAAATCACCAATAAATGATTGACGAGTTGGGTTTGATTTGCTTCGAAAGGTGTTTATCTTTAAGATCTGTGATCAGAGTTCCAGGATGTTTATCTACCAAACCTGTGATGCTGCAGTTTGGGGTAAACTGAGGGAAGGAACAACTCAGAAAGGGAGGGATCAGGGAGAGACAAGATAGAGTCAGTTAGGTTAATAATTTGATTCCTGAGATTAAGAAAGGACTGATTGTGTTTAGGTAATAGACTGAGTCTGAGCAAAAGGTATATTTCCTATAGAAAAATTCCTCTAAGAATCTCCAAGCACCCTTTAAGTACCTGTAATGAGAAAATGAATTACAATGTAGACCTAATTGTGTTTTCCCTCCATAGGAGAAGGAAGAAATAAATTTCCTGATTCCCCGACTCCATTACTATGCACTCTACCATGCCCAGGCCCCTGGTCCCCTGCAGATCCACAGTAGGAATTGGGATTTTCAGGAAATGTGGGTACGAGGCAAATTTGGTCTGAATCCTGCCTGCCTCTGAGGACTGTAAAGCTTGGAAAAGTTACTTCAACTTTTGAAAGTCTCAGCTACTACATGTGTATCACAAGGATAACAATGGTCCTTACACAGGAGATTTTCTGGAGATTAAATGAACAGATACACAGTTTTGAAGGGGGCCTGTGACCTAGTGCTAAGAAAGGGCAGCTCAGGATGAGTCTAGGAGGAAAAGGATTCAGACTGTCCTGGACGTTGGTAAAGAATAATAGTAGGAGGAGGCATGTGTTCATTTCAAAGAAGGAGCTCTTACAGGGTCATTCAGCAAACTCACCGTTCAGTAAACTTGTTTGTGGATTCCAAGTCTTGGAAAAAGAAAGTTCTCTTCCTGGAAGGGCAGTCTATCCTGCTGTGGGTGAGCTGATCGCCTCTCCTGAAGTCCTCAATAGTGATGCGTTTCACCGATAGAGGCGGACAATGGCAAGGGAACCTCTGGGGACAGGGCGATCAGATTTCCAATGATAAAGATAATAAAGTCAGGCAGAGAAACCCGATGATTCCTTCCCTGTCTCCAGGCTGAGGAGCAGGGTCACTGATACACCTGCACACTGGCACTTGCTGTGCAGAGGGTGAGGGGTGCTGAGGAGAAAAGGAAAAGAAAGCTGAGAAAATTCAAACTGTCCCTCATGTGGAAAGAAGACAGACCAGGGAGAGAGATGTGAACTGTCTAGAGGAAGCCAGAATTAAAGGCAGATAATCAGAACCGAGGCCAGTTTGGGTCTGGGAAGTTGGAGAGGGATGGAAATGCTAATGCCTTCAGAGCCCTCGCTCCATCCACTCTTATCAAGATAACCTGCTCCTGCTCCAACCAGTTGCCAAGGTAACCTGTGCCAGGAATCAGCCCTCCCTACAGGGGGTTATAAGGTTTTTAATTATGCCCCCTTCCTGCCCAGATCACCCCACCTTGGCCCCTGAAGCCCATCTTCTTCTCACCTTTTGGCCACCCCACCCAGCATCCCCTGGGCCTAATCCCATAAGAGAGATAAGGGAGAAGAGAGCAGGAGAACAAAGGAAGCCTAGGACATACAAAAAAGGCAGAACACCTCCCTTCTTGGGGTACCAGGATACCAACGAGGGTCCCCTTCTCCCTCCTGGGAGAAGTTTATGTTACTCTTGCTTTTTTTTTTTTTTTTTTTTTTTGGTGGGAGGAGTACCAGGGATTGAACTCAGGGGTGCTTAACCACTGAGTCACATCCCCAGCCCTATGTTTTGATTTTTTATTGAGAGACAGGGTCTCACTGAGTTGCTTAGAGCCTTTCGGTTGCTGAGGCTGACTTTGAACTAGGAATCCTCCTGCCTAGGCCTCCCAAGCCATTGGGATTGCAGGTGTGTGCCATCATGCCTATAAACCCTGCTTCATATGCTTGCCTCAGGGTGCTTCTCTAATGTTATACTTGGACACATGAGGAAGCAGGACTCATCACCAGTAACCAGTGGTATCTCAGAGAGGGAGGTGTTGTGCTTTAGACAAGAGGTGTTCCCCAAAAGCTCATGTGTGAGACAATGCATTTCAGAGGTGCAATGACTGGATTATGAGAAGTGTAACCTAATCAGTGGATTAATCCACTGATGTGGATTACTGAGAGGTACCTGTAGGCAGGTAGGGTGTGGCTGGAGGAGGTAGGTGTGTGGGTTGGGGGGTGTGCCTTTGGAGCTTTCCCTGCTTCCTACTTGCCAAGTCCACAGCAGCTTTCCTCCACCACGCCCTTCCCCTGGGGAGGAGTCAGCCAGAGCAATGGAGTCAGTCATCTATGGACTGAACCTTCTGAAAACATGAGCCCAAATAAACTGTTCCTCTTCTATATTGTTCTTGTCAGGTCTTATGGTCACAACACCAAAAATCTGACTAAAACAAAGAGGGGATGAGGCAGAGCTGGGAGGCTGGTGGTTTTGTGAAAGAGACAGAGACAGTGAGAATACTTGGGACAAGAGAGAGTCAAGCCAACTTGTCCATTTTAGACTCAGTGACTTTGGGCCTATGATGATTTTTAGGGGCTCATTGAATAATTTCTTTTACTATCAGAATCTGAAAAGGAATACAACAATATATAATAAATAGCATTGAATAGAGACTGGTTACTGTTTATAACAACACAATCATAAAATATAATTTTTAATATTTTTTAGGGAAGAAAAAAATATTTAAAAAAGAAAAGTGAGCCCAGAGCTTACCAAAGTCCTAAAGAGAGAACCACAGAGATGGGGAAGATGCTTTCAGAAAAGGTATTGAGTAGAAACAGACATTTAGACAGGATGTTTAATACATATGTTATGTCACCATCAAAAAAGCACAATTTGAAACTAAAAGAGAAGAATCACACAAATACAAACAAAGGAGCACTTCAATGTGACTGGCCTGAGAGCTCTTGAAAAATATCAAACACATGAACTACAGAGCAGTTTAAGAAATTGTTCATCAATAGCATGAGCTCCATAACAGGAAATTAGAAAAACCTGACAACTAAATGCAATATGAACTCCTTGGTTGAGTATAGACAGAAAAAGTAAAAAAAAAAAAAGAGGATTTGAATATGGACTATAGTATTAGTGTTAATTTCCAGAGAAAATAATTGTACTGTGCTACCTAGAAGAACATTCTTATTTTTTTTAATATTTATATTTTAGTTGTAGGTGGACATACTTATGTGGTGCTGAGGATGGAACCCAGTGCCTCAAGCATGCTAGGCAAGCGCTCTACCTCTGAGCCACAATCCAGCTTAACATTCTTATTCTTTTGAGACACATGATGAAATATTTAGAGGTGAAATACTGTGATGCTTGGAATAATTTCTCAAATGGTTCAGTCAAAATATATGCATAAACACACACACACACAGAGAAAGAGAGAGAGAGGAGTGAATCTAGATAAAGTATGTATGGACTTTCATCATGCTTTTCTCATACCTTTTCTTTAAGATCAAATCTTTCAACAATAATGTTTGGGGAAAATAAGAAGGTTTGGATGATAGAAAGAAAAAGAATTTTCCGAGTTGTGTGGAGTTGCTGTGAGAGATAACCCAGCCCATGAGGGCTGTGGTGACAATCTATTTTCTTGTTCAGGGCTTCTGGAGTTGAATTTCAGGAGTTTCTTTTTGGAACACCCATTTGGCCTTAGGTAAGAGCAGGATACCTTAAAATAGTCCTCACTGATTTGGGTTAAAGTCATGTTGAGCTCTATTTATAAATCAAAGTGGAGATGAAATAGGGGCATCTGGACCCATTTTTAGAACAGGGAGATTCTGGAAAACACGTCATGATTGATGTCTGTGTTTTCTGCTTGCCTTTGTTGCCTGCGGCATTGGGACCCCAGGATGGCAAACTGCAGAGCAAATAACCCTCTTATCCCTGGGGCTTCAGAAGGGAAAGCCACAGAGGACAGAGATGTGAAGTGAGGGGAGGGAGTGCTTTCTGAAAGGAAGGAACGCTGACTGTACCTGATGTTCCCTGACCTTTGAAGACAGAAAACCAAATTGAGCTTATCAGGGAGACCCCAGAGTGATAGCCACTGAATGGGTCAGAAGAAACCTTCAGGGGCATGTTGCGGAAGGCAGGGGACATCTGAACTAAAGACCCTGCCTGGCTCAGGATCAGGGGCATTGAGGCAGGTTTCACAACAGCATGCTACTGAGGCTCACACTGGAGAGGATCTGGCTACACTCAAATATTTTCATTTGAGGAAACAATGCTAAGTATCTGGATATAGACACAAATTCAAATGTGTGTTGCCATCAGAGACATCATAGAACGTCATAAACATACTTTTTTTTTGGTGGGGGGGGATTGAACCCAGGAGCAATTTTACCATGGCCATATCCCCAGTCCTTTTTATTTTATTTTTTGAGATAGGGTCTTGTTAATTTGCTGAGGGTCTCACTAAATTGCTGAGGCTGGCTTTGAGCGTTCGATCCTCCTGCCTCAGCCTCCTGTGTTCTTGGGATTACAGATGTGTACCACTACACCTGGCTCAGATGAACACATTTTTGCAAGACTGCAAAGGAGCAGTTTACAGCAACAACAACCTGTACAATAAGAAGCGCGAAAGGATCAGAAGCCTGTTTCACCAGGAGAACTGACTATATCTCACTCATGTTTCCTCAACCAACAGAGTATTATCCCAGAATTTATTTTTTATTTTTTGGTCTTTGCTTTCCATTTGGCAACTTAGGTGTGGTATTAAAGTAGGAAAGACCCTAAAAAGATTCTATATTTTTGTAACAACTCAGAAAATTTAAACAACAACCTGAGAAAATAAACGGTGATGACATATTTGCACCCTGAGCTGATAAAGTCATTTACAAGAGTTACATGTCTTATTAATATTTGAGTGGCATCATTTGGTATAACTTTTGGAAACTGTCATCCTTCTTTCCTTAACAACTGCATTTGCTTTTTGTCTGGTCTCCCTAACACCTGTTTTTCTAGCCGTCAGTCCTAATTCACTTTTCTGTCTGTGGAGTGGACACACCTCTCAATCTCAGTACTACTTCCAGACTGTGGTCAGAGAATAGATCAGAGAGAGAGGAACTGAGAACCACACTGGTATGATGGAAGGTTAAGATTTTTCATGAAAAGGGGAAGAACTGCTATTGTTTCCTTGAGCAAAGCAATTCAGCTCTGCTTAATTCAGAGATCCTGTGATGTATCATGTCCAATCTCCATAGCCTTGTGGGGATGCAATAACAAGTAAATAAGTCTCTACCATTTACCCAATAATCTCCCAGTCTTTGGGATAGAGTTAATCATTATGAGTCCAGTTTAAAATTAGGGGTAGTGGTGCTGTCAGTAAAATGAAACACCCAGTAGAGAGTGTAGCACTTCATTTTTCAGTTTTCATTGAATAATTGGAATTTTTACAATGTTCTTTCTCAAGAGGAACCAAATTCTGCCTCCCTGAAATGTACAAAGACCTCCTTGGGAGTAATGCAGATGAAATCTTCTTGCCCTTTCATGTAACTAACTTTGGATATTTACAGGTCACTGTCATGTATGTTGTGATGAACTGTCCACCTCTATGACTTTTGATCTTCATTTCCTACATCTATTCCACTTTCCTTTCTGTCAAACTGGTCCTATCTTCTAAGATAGATAAACTAATAAGGGACATTTAGGGAGTTCTAATTTAGGAAATTGTCAGCTCAGTGACACCTCATGCAGTGATTTCAAGTATTTCAGATTTTTTTTTTTCAGAAATTGGAACGTTTGCATATACATAATGATATAAACTGGGTGTAGGACTGAAGTTAAAGTTTATTTTTCATACCTACCTTATATACATAGTATGAAGGTAATGTTATACAATATTTTTAGTAAGCCTGCATTTTAATTGTGACCTGTCACATCAGGACAGGTATGATATTTTCTACAAGTGACATCTTGTTGGCTCTCCAGAAGTTTTGGTTTTGGAGTATTTCAGATTTTGAATCTTCAGATGAGGGAGGCTTAACCTGCATTTGAATAACATCGTGAGGAGAGTCCCAGGTAAATATTGATACAAGATATGAACAAGAAGGAGCTTAGGCCCTAGAGCAATTTCCCATGGCATACATGGAAACATCCAGAAAATATTCTCAGGTCATAAGTTCCATTATCATTAAGATACCCAGCTGTCAAGATTTTGTGTATAATGAAATATGCACTTTTTTATGGCCACCTACATACCAACCATCCATACAGCACTTAAAATTTACTGTGTGCCATAAACAAACTGTTTTTAATAAATGGAAGATTTTATTAAAGTATTTGCTGATGGACCTCATGTGTTTTTTTTTTTTTCTCAGTGAAATCCCTGTCCATGAATGCTTCTGATTCTTCAATTGTGTTGTTTCTTATTTTCTAACTGATTTTTAAGAGTTCTGCATATGTCTAAAGATATTGATATTTTGATGATCACTGTCAAAATTTCTTTTTTCCAGTTTGGGACTTGAGTCTTTTAATAAACATAGGATTTAAATACAGACATATTTGATTTTACTAATATTTTCTTTATGGTGTGTATTGTCTTCCTTAAAATTAAGATCTTGCTCACAAAGAAGTAACCTCATATTTTGCTTTAGCAGGTAACTAACTGCCCTAATACCCCTTATTGGGCACTGTATTCTTTCCTTGCTGAATGAGATAACAGCATATACTAAAGTTCAGTCAATGGCAACTCTGCGGTTTGGCCTCTGTTTTTTCCTATTGCTCTTTTCCTGCCTTAGTTTTACACTGTGACCACCAGCTATTGATTTCTAGAAGGCCAGGTCCTCTCTCTACCCCTGCTTCATTACTATCTATTCTTCTTAAAGAATGCTTTGGCTCTTGGGGGAGAGTAGCTCTCTGCTTTTCCATATTAATAGAATAATAAGTTTATCAAGTTCTATTTAAAATCCTATTGGGATTATGCCAGCAAATCCCATTGAGTTTGCAAGAATATCTTAACAATAATAAATTTTCTCATGAATGAATACAAAATGTCTTTTGAGAAAGTTATCTACTTTTTTCCCTGGTCAAAGACTTGAGCATGTTTTGCATATCTATTCTGAGATATCAAATCTTTCCAAGCTATCTTAAATGATATATTTTTCAATGTTGCATTTTAATTGTTCTCGGTCCTTTTCCTCTGAGAATCCCTATGACTTAGGTTTAGTGTTTTTCCCAGCCAAAGACTGTGTTCTACTGCCAGCACCTGAGGGCACTACTTACCTGGGACTGAGTTAATCTAAACTTTCAGATGAGGGAATTACGGGGCCACACAGGTCGTTGGAATTTGGGCTACAATCACATGCTAGCGTGTGATGAAGAATTCAGAGAGACCAAACAAACCAAAATAACTCAGAAAGACTTCTCCACCTTTCCCATGAGTGCCTCTGTGATCTGAATCCAGGTGTTGTCACAGTGACCACCTCTTACAGTCCTCAAACAAACATGGCCTTTTCCCTCCTTTTTTATTTGAGTCATCTTCTTTTACCTCAGCCAGGCTTAAAAGTGGTATTTTTTATTATTATTTTTAAATCAAACCTATTCTTTTCAGGCATTTGTAGAAGGGGTTTCCCCCTCCCTTTTGTTAGAAAAACTTGGAATAGAAAAATATATATGAGACTATTTAGAAGAGGTGTCTCTAAAGAAGAGTCCCAGAGAAATGGGGACCCAACTAGGTACCAGCGGGGATCTTGGCTTACGTGACAAAGAAGAATTCCAGCACACTCCAGTCAGAAGCACAGACAGAGGTTTATTTAAGAAAGTAGATACATATTCAAGGGAGAATGCAGGCAATCCCAAGAGTGAGAGATGCCATTTGGGGGTTCCCAGATTTTTTTGTTTGTTTTTAAAGGATACGTGGTGAGGATTGGGTATGGAAATGATGTGGGAATGGTATAAGTCCAGTGATCTCAGGATGGTTTATGGCCATCTACTCAATCTAGGCTGCCATGGTCCTCACTATCAGATCAGTACATAGCACTGGGAAGTCCCCTAAATTGCATATTTTTTTAAAAATGTCATATATCTCTTTGTTTTCTTTGTTGGTGGGTTGATTAACAGCTCACAGTTAGATTTACTGATTTCCTAGTCAGTTGGGATTGACAGGCCTAGGAGATGGGCCTACCGTATGACAGGCCAGGAAAAGGACTCAAAACTTCAGATTTAAAATTTTATTTCCTTGTTGTTCCTTTATGTCTCCTTTTTACCTCCATCTTTATTTCTTCCATCCTACCTCGGGCATACTTGTTTCTCAATGAAATCATGTAGAGTTTCACAGTCTCTTTAATTGCTCACAAACATCTTCTTTAATCAATATTTTAAAGTAGTATATGCTAAAGTTGCCAACCCATAATTTCTAGGTCTAGCCTTCGCTTTTCCCTTTAAAAAAAATGGAGACATTTGCTTTCTTCCCATTTTGGCTTCTCTCCCAGGTTTCATGCTTTTTCAAGTAATTACCAACAGTGACTCTGGTGTCACACCTGCTGTCTCTTTTAATACCCTTGATGTGGTTTATTTGAGCCTGGAAATTAGGAATATAAACCATGCTCTCTTATTATCTTCCCAGATAGTTTAGACCTTTCTCCCAATCTTTCCATTTTCAGGCTTGGTATTAGGATTCAAGGCAAACATGAAGAAACAGTAAAGATAGAATTTGAGAAGAGTTTCAAATCTACAACGGGTATGTTATGATCATACCAAGAATTCAAGATGTTAGGAAGAGTCTTAGCTATTCTTTAATGCAAAAATCTTGAGGGAGAAGGTGGGCCCCAAATATCTGCATTTCACCAGGTCCCCACATGGTTCTTATCACACTGGAGTTTGAGGACGCCTGTTCTAAAAAGAGATACAATGAAATTCCAAACAGTTGATGAAAGTGAGAATAAGGTTGCATGTTTCTCTGAGAGCTCTGCTTCCTCCACACCTTGTTGTCATTTAAGGTGTTGACAACCCAAGAGAGAGGAGAGTGAATCTGCAGAGGAACAAACTGAGCTCTTGCTACTGTGCAGGGGATCTGCATGAAAATCTCACAGCATTTAGACTTTCCCTTGCTCAGGGGGCAGGTTTCTCTTCTGCCAGTGTGTAACCAGACATAACAGTTAGTATCACAATAAGAAAATGACATAATTCTTCTCTGCATTGCCTTCACGACTAACTTGCTAACAAACTGACATTGTGTAAAAATTGAAAGCAGTTCTTTTTCTAATCCGATTGCATCTAAAAGATCTAACTTTCTTCTGATGGTAGCAAAATATTTACAAGGTAGTGGAGATTAATGCATCTAAAGTCGTTCTCTCCAAACCTTGTCTTCTTTTCTTCATATCTAAATTTATTTATTTTTTGCCCCTTAGGCAGTAATACCCTAACAATGATAGGAAAATTGATCAAAGTGAGCTTGTAGGATGCTTGACAGGAAAAAGGTCACCTCTGTCCCAGGAAGAAGACGAGCCCTGTGAGTTAACTCAGACCTACATCTAGCCTTTCCATGTCTTCAACATTTGCTGAAGCCAGCCAGTTGTAACCTAAAGCAAATAAAATTATGCTCATTAGTTCAGGGTTCTAAACCACTCTTTATGGAATTTATAAAATGCCTGGAAGAGAAAAAGAAGGTAACACTGATGCATTGTTATTCAACTTAATTCACATTTAAATATTTTTTGATTTTCACCTTTTCCTGGTAGTAAAGGGACACACTACTATTTTAAATGAAAGTAAATAATATTATGCAGTGACAGAATATATTTGGGACATAGAACACAGTAGAGTTGAGGGAAGGAACAATATTTTACCTAATGCCATCTATAATAAAAACATTTTATTCAGTTTATTTTCTAATGTTTGAAGGATTCATATCCTTTATCTATTGCACAAGGCTTTTTATCAATCTTTTTCTCTCTTCCTAATTTAACAAGAAAATAAGAATTTTGGAACTCATGGCAATTTGAATTAATGTGGTCATTTAGGAAACGAAATGTGTATCATTGGAAAATGTTTTGTGTTGCAATATTAAACCAGTGTACATGGCAACCCACGTGGTATTCAAGCCAATGGTTTTCTTGTGTTTTGTTTCAAGTATAATAATAAATAAGTATAACTATCTGGTATTTTTCCCTTCTATTGAGTAACATTTTTCTATGTTCTCTTAATTGGCTTTTTTGCTACAATATGTTTGCTTCTGGTTAACTCAATTGAGGTTCATTATATTTGTATTTTTAACTTTATTAAAGCATTAATTTATACATAAATCTTTCTTATGTCCTTTTGGAAAATTAGTTACTGGGCATAATCACTTTGCCCTTGTTAGCCTCTCAACAGACTTATTTTATACCTTCATTACTGAAATGTTTTGTATTTTGATGTTTTTGTTCTTTGCCATACTGACTATTCAGAAAAAAAGCAACAAATTGGAAGGTAAAACTATCCTGTATTTACTTAAAACTTTTTCTAATATTAAACACTTGGTTGTAAAAAAATATAACTTGACTCTCATTATACCAGAAAGTGAGGCCCCAGAGGAGTAAATGAGAAGCTTAAAATTACAAGTAGATAGTCCATGATTTAAAGGGAAACTTTCTAGATTTTTCCCAGATCCAATCTCCTAATCTTATCAGACTTCTTTAATATCCCTTCACCTCTGTGAATTTCCCTAAGAATGCCACACATCCAATCTCATTTGTTACTTCCATCAGGTAAAGTAATTTTTGTCCTACTCAGAGGATGCCTGGGGAAAATAGACCTGGATGAAACCCACACAGTCCCCTTATATTGCATGTCCAGCCCTCTAGCTGAGCATGCAACCCATGCACGTTATCTATTACTCATGTCTGCAACAGGTGGAAGAGAGTAAATGTTCAATGTCGGTGAAAATAAGAGGAAATATAATGGGTAAAACTTGATATATCAAATTATATAAAATTGTATAAAGCCTTGTGACTAATGAAGGCTGACATATCCTAAGACACATTTACATTCTTCTTCTTTTTTTTTGTAATCCTAGCCTAGTGGATAGCTGCATCCAGTAAGATAATTATTTGTTGGATTCCCTCATTTACCACTCTCTTCTCTCCTCTGATATCCATGAATAGAATCACCAGTCCCATGAAGTGTCAGAGACCCGATCCTTTCTCTAGGTAGAAGTTAACAGCATGCTTCTTGGATTCCTGAATATCACTACGTTGGTTTTGCTAGTATTTCTCTTCTGAAGTAGAGATACAATCCCCACAATTATGTTCTAGGACTGTGACTAAAATCCCAGTCCATACCCAGTTATAGCAGATGGGTCTCAGTTCTCTCATTGACCCCTTTGTTATTATTGGGTCTGGATTTTCTTTTCTGCCACAGCTCACTCTCCACCCAACAAGTCAGCCTCAATGGATATAAGCTTCCTCCAGGCTTTCATTCTTGATCCATCCTGAATGGCAGAAACACCCAGATCATGATGAGTATTTGCCTAATTGCTCACCTAGGATTGTACTGTAAACATTATAAAATTACATAATAAAACAAACACGACTTTAATCTTTGAACAAAAACGATTTGCTCTAATTCTGTTATGATGTGGCTTATCTGAGGTTGGTTCCTTAGACCCTTTAGACAGGGTTCAAGTTCAACTACTGAAGGAAGACTATTACTGACACCTTTCATGAATTGAAATGGATTAATTAATTGTCTATAATGTGACTTTTCTGGGCACATGCAATGGTTGTGGAGATATGCCACTCCAATCTCCCTCCAAAAGAATCTGTTATAAGGTCCATTACTGGTTGTCATACCTTCAGACTCTCTATGGTGCTCATGCCAAAGCCACATACCCCAGAGCTGTTCCAAGAAAATGCTTGAGCAAGATATGGTATCCAGGACTTTTTCTTCTGACGCAGGTCTACCTCCCACCAGACCCAGGAGATCTTCCCAGGAACATGCTGCATCTTGAGTCATGCAGGGAAGTCAGACTCACATAACTCTCCCTACCCACAGCTCCACAGGCACTCCCCCAACAGCCCTTTTGCACGTACAATTCTGCCTTAGCATTTATTTCTCAGAGGACTTCAGCTGACACACCACATTTAGCCTTCATCCACTAAAACACTTTTAAAACCAATACCAGCAAAACATGAAGTGAAACATTAATCTCTCCGTGATATACTTAGAAAGGAATGCCATGCACTTAGATGAAAATAACTTAAAACAAGCAAACAAAACAATCCCCCAAAGCCGAACGCATTACAAAGCCTACTGTGTTTCCATAAACCAATTAGAAAAGGACGTATTTCAAAAATTTTAGATGTCGTTAAAAGGAAAATGATCTTCTCTCATGTATAGAGAGAGGTATTAAATCTACATTATATCTAAATCTCCAAAAGCAGGGAATTGAGGGGAGTTGCTAAAATTCACTTTGGGGTATGTAAAGCCCTGCTTTGGAAGGTCAGGAGGAAAAGTTGGGGTTCTATGTCATCGTGTTAATTCTGAACAATATTCATTGGGTAGCTGTCTGATGTAGTGTGATCATCTCCCTCCCAGAGAAGGTTTTCACTAGCAATCAGAAAGAGTAATCAGAGAAACGTAGAGAATCAGGGTGGTGTTCTACTTACAAATCATGACAATTGATTCAGAAAGGATAGCCTGGAGAGAGGCCAGAGGATTAATAAATGCTGTCATTTTCACTCAATGTTACTGTCAAATATAAAATGAAAGCATTCTCAACTTCATCTTGTCTGAAAAATTGCTTTGAGAAATAAACATCTCCAAGAAAAAAAGAATGATCCCAAACTGTCATTTTTTATGTAGGGAAAATTTCATCAGGACAATTACAAAAAGGACTTAATTTCTTGGTTAGGACCAGTTAAGATTACGAAACTGATGTGCTCATTTGAATTGATATTATAAGAAATTATTTGGGTAAAGATACATTTAAGATATATAAAGTCACTACTAAGATTTCCTTCAGAGCACAGGCTTCTGTGAAAGGCCCCCCGGGGAAGACAGGTTATGGAAATCAAATCCAAAGTCTGAAGAAGGACTGAAGCAATGGTGGAATGCTTATTAGTTTTATGCATATTCATTATATTAAAGAACATTCTGAAAACCCTGAGAATTAGAGGTAATTCTTATTCTTGGCAAATCTATCATATGAGAGGAAATATAACGACTAGGATTGGATTTCAATTGCTTGGCTTTATAAAGTGACTTTGGAGTTTGAATATTATCTAGGTAAGGTGAAGTGAAATCCAATAGAGGTTTTAGAAAGGAGAAGATGAAGTAGATATGGGATGAATGTTAGACTTTTAAAACGGTAATTTTGGATCATAAAATAATAGCAGGCCCAGAGAATCTGGCGGAGAGACTGGGACCACAGCAGTAGCTTAGGTGTGCAGT
This sequence comes from Marmota flaviventris, assembly GCF_047511675.1. Lineage (NCBI taxonomy): Eukaryota > Metazoa > Chordata > Mammalia > Rodentia > Sciuridae > Marmota > Marmota flaviventris. The sequence continues at coordinate 74,154,514 of NC_092512.1, forward strand.
CATGGGGCCAGAATTCAAGTAACAAAATTGAGCTTTGTAAGTGTGGTCCATTTGTTGGACTCCAAATATCAAATCTAAAAGACAGAAGAAGATGTACTTTATGTTCCTCATTTCATTCTTGAAATCCATTATAATAGTAGCAACAACAATATCATTGATACTGGTGGGGTGCCTGTTCATTTTCAGTATAAGAATATCCCGAAGAAGCACAAGTAGTATTTTCCTCAGTGTTTAACGATAAGATGAGACTCACAGAAATTTAGGATTTGGGCAGCTGAGTTGGGAAAAGGCATATATTTTCCCATTGTTTCTTTGTCTCTCTTTTTTTAAAACACCCCAAAGTATTCCATGATGAATCAGGGTGGAAGGTAAAGTATGATTTGAGCACACATAGATGAAGGTTCAAAGCTGACAACCTGGAAGGACCTGGTGTGGAAAGCAAAACAGAGAAAGCTCACCCAATGACAGGTAGGTAGAGCAACAGAATCTGAGATGTATTAGCCCTGAGCGTGTGTTTTCCCAGAAAACTTTACATTCTCCCATCACAATTGGCATCCATTCTGCCGTGACTGATTCTGAAATCTTCAAAGCTGACAGCATCAGTATTCCGCAGGAAGTTCCTTCCCTCTGTTCTTAGGAATCTAACCATCTTCTTGTTTCCATTATACTGAAACGAACTTTCCTTGGGTCAATTACTGCCTTGCTATCTTTGCGTGCTAATCAGCAGACTTTGCCAACGCTAATCATCACAACCTTCAATCTGAGCCCAAGTGGAAAATCGCAGCACTTAAGTGGATGGTATCATTGCCCACAGTCTAAAGGCAAGCTCGTTTGCCAGCCGGACTGCACCCTGAGAGGAGAGCCATTTCCACCTCATTATCTCAAACAGCAGGAACTCTAAATTCTGTCTTAAAAACTAGGTCAGTGTTGGGGACAGAGGAGGGCACTACAATGAAACCATCTGGCTGAGAATAAAGAAAGAGGAGTTCTGTTATCACCGAGGTACAGTACTAGGCATCTAAAGTGCTTGTTAATAATTTGACTAAATTGAAAACTATAGATGATGAACTATTGATCCAGGTTGAGTTTTAAAATTTTGCTTCACAATTTAACATAGGATGAAATTTCCTTACTTGGGGTAGGATGCTCTGAGTTTTGAAAGATGCATTCAATCATATTTCTGCCACACATCCCTAAATTCCTATGTGCATCTCATTTTTATTTAAGCCATCTTTTGAGCACTAACCTGCTTGCAAGCACTGATCCATCCTTCATCCTTAAATTTTTGCCTTTCCCAGAAGGTCATCTAAGTGGAATCATGTCGTATCTAGATTTAAATCTGGCTGTTTCCATTGAGCTAAAGATAGCAATGATTTTCAGAATTTTTATGCAATAAACAATTTCTAGACTTCTGTGCTGTAGTTTGGATCTTCAGTGATCCCCAAAGGTACAGTGCATTAGAGGTTTGGTCCTCAGGGTGGCACTATGGAGAGGTTTGAAACTTCTAAGAGGTGGGGTCTCATGGGAGGTTTTTAGGTCATTGGGGTGTGTCCTTGAATGGAATTGTGGAACCCTGGACCCATTCTTACTCTCTTTTGCTCCCTGGTCATGAGGTGAACCTTTCTGTTCTACCTACACTGCCCACCATTGTCATCCAGCATACCCAAAAGAGGCCTAAAAGCAGTGTGTCCACCTGATCCTAAAGTAGAACCTCTAAAACTTTGAGTGAAAATAAACCTTTTCCCCTATATAAGTTGGTTATCTCAGTTATTTGTTATAGTGATGGAAAACCGACTAACACATTCTGAGAACTAAGTTTTTTTTTGACAACTTACACTTAAATGAATCAAACTGCAAAGAAGGTAGCAAGAGATGGGCATGGTGGCACATGTCTGTTATCCCAGTTACTTGAGATGCTGAGGCACAGGATCACAAAAAGGGTTGGGGATGTAACTCAGAGGCAGAATGCTCTTGGGTTTGACCCCTAGTTTCACCAAACATTAAAATTAAAGAATGTTTGCAGTGAACCCACATTGTTGTTTTTTGGGTTTGGATGCAAGCTTACAGGTCATCTGGTTCAAGTCTACTATTGTAGATTTGAGGAAGTTGTGGCCAGAGAGTGACCACACACACAGAGGAAGTTAGTGGCAATATCAGTGCAAGATTTCACATGCCCAAGTCCATGTAGTTAATTCTCTTTGCCTTCTGGCTACACAGAAATGCAAAGCTTCTCTGAAGGCAAAAATCAAACATAAGCCTTGCTATATGTAATATATTGATTCTATAGGCTTTTAAATTTTTTCAATATCAAATAAATCATTAAAAAACAAAAATAAACCAAGCTCTGCTGATTAGCTGCTATGCATATAATACATTTACTTCATGTTATGAGTAGCATAGGAGAGAAAACTGAAACAGATCATGAACAATCCTTCTTGGAAGTTTAAGAAAAGCTAAGCAGAGTGTGATTTAAGCAAAGTGCCTAGATACCTGCTCTCTGTGTCTCCTCTCTCTCAAGCCCAGCTAAGATTTACTTGTGTAGGATCACAAGAAATAACACCCAATACTACCCTCAGTTTTGTATTTAAGCCTGAAAGAGCTTGACTTTGAAACAGATCATGATGTTGGGTATTAGGATGACATATCTTTGCATGTAAATTAGCAGATTTACATATTTCTTCATAGAACTCCTGGACTTCTTCAGAGAAGACCTGAGAGACAGGAATCTTATGTTTCAATTCTTAACTAATCAAATTTTCTGTCCATTCAAAGATGTCAATCACGACTTTTTTTCAGACTGAACTGCATTCCAAGTGAAATTGTCTTTTCCAGCCCCTCCTAAGGAGAAAATCCTGTGAATACCATGGACCCGCACTTCCTACATCAAGTTGAATGCACCAGAAATGAACATCTCACACAAGTGCCAGGTATCCCTGCTGTATACCTGGTAGACATGATGTGATCTGGTTCACAGTGATAAGCAAAGTCAGAGACTTTCTCTGTTAACAATGCAGATAAAAGATAAAAACCAACCAACAAAAAACAGAGAGACAATCAAGAAGTTAGCACTGATTGTTAGAGAGCTGTGAGATCATGATATAGACAGGGAGTAGAGATGGGGATGTGGATGCTCAGGCTATGAGGAAACAGAAACCATGAGATGCAGATGAAGATGTTGGGGAGGCTGAAGACTGAACCTCCAAAATGAAGCTGAGTCACATGAAAGTGGAGCAGTACAGCCCATGGTACACTTATCCTGGTCCTTGTCTGAGGGTTGCCTGAGTCCTGGGCTTAAAGAGACTCCCATTATCCTCCCCCTTCCCATTACTTGAGACAACTTGTAGGAGTTTGAGTTTTAATCAAAGCTCCAATTCCTGTTTCGGTGACAATGGATACAAAAGGCTCCCTTCACTGCTAAAAGCAGGCGGTTGAATTTCTTTAATACAGATGGGAATATTTCTCTCTTAGTGGAAGTCAAATCTTACTTTTATTTTTTGAGTATGTGTAGAAAAGAAATATGGATTCATGAAATGCCAACATAAGAATATTTTAAATAAGTAAAAGGCTTTCTTTAAAGTATAAGCAGTAAGTAATAGAGAGTGGTTAACTGTCTCCAAGCAGAATTCTCATAAAACTATTTAAAGAGAAGAAAAAAACATACTTATGATGAGCAAATTTTAAGAAAATTTTCCCTTGAAATATTTAAAAAGAATTTTCTTTTTATTCTTATAAAGAAACTTTCATTTTTATTCTTATATATAATGGTCCCTTGAATATACGGGTGATTGGTTATAGAACTCCTGTGGATGTCAAAATCTGAGGATGCTTAAGTACCTTACATAACACGGTGCAACATTTGCATATAACCTACACACATCCTCTTATATACTTTAAATTACCTCTAGATTATTCATAATACCTAAAATAATTGAATACTGTGTAAATAATTTTTACAATGTATTGTTTAAGGAATAATGACAATATAAGAAGTTTGTATGTGTTCAGTATAGATAAAATTTTTTGAGAGTGAGTACTGGGGATTGAACTCAGGGGCATTCAACCACTGAGCCACATCCCCAGCCCTATTTTGTATTTTTTATTTAGAGACAGGGTCTCACTGAGTTGCTTAGAGCTTTACTTTTGCTGAGGCTGGCTTTGAACTCACAATCCTCCTACCTCACCCCTCCAAGCTGCTGGGATTACATGTGTGTGCCACTGCACCCAGCTGATACAATTTTTAAAAATATTTTCAATCCCTGGTTTTTGAATCTGTAAACGTGAACACTGCAGATCCAGATTCCACAGGTATGAAAGGCCGACTGCATTTGTTTTCTTCTCCAAGGATGTTTATCAAGTTCCATTTTTCAATTTCTACTTATTCTTCAGAGTGTAAGTTAAACAACACATTTTCTATGCAACATTTCCTGAGTTATCTTGCCTTCATTAGTTTCCTATTTCGGGGTAATTAAACTTCTTTTACAGCATTAATCACTTTCTACTTTCAGCTCGCATGGTCATTTCTATCCTGGTATATTGCCTCTTGTAGCCTCTAAGTCTTTTGTTAACTGTTTGGATATGAGGAGCTCCCCCAAAAGCTCATGTGTGAGACAATGCAAGAAAACTTAGAAGTGAAATAATTGGGCATAAGAGCTTTAATCTAATCAGTGCATTAATCTGCTGATAAGGATTAACTGGTTGGTAGGTAAGGTATGGCTGAAGGAGGTGGGTCACGGGCGATTGTGCATTTGGGGTTTATATTTTGCCCTGGTGAGTGAAGTTCTCTCTCTCTCTGAGTTGCTTTCCTCCACTACACCCCTCCGCTAAGATATGCCACCTCATCTCCAGCCTGAAGCAATGGAGTTGGTTGTCTATGGACTGAGATCTTTGAAAATTTGAGTTGCAAATAAATTTTTCTCCTCTAAAATTGTTTTTGTTAGGTCTTCTAGTCACAGTAACAAAAAGCTAAAAAATCTTTTCAAATCAGATATCATTTTCCCCCAATAATTACTTCTTGGAGAAATGAGGTAATGTCTTGAAATATACTAAGGTACATTTTCATTTACATGTTCTTGATTGAGACAGTCCCCCCATCTTAGCCACAGGCTTAAGTTGGGCAGGAAAGGGACAGGATTATTATAGTAGGAATACAACAAGATTCAATATCCATATAAGAAAAAAATATATTTGAGATATTTTAAATGACAAAAAAGTGTCTGTTTTTAGGAAAAGGGGGTATATATGTTTTGACAAATGGTAACCTTTAAACAAAGTATAACATGCTGGGTGTGGTGGTACATGCCTGTAATCCCAGCAGTTTGGGAGGTTGAGGCAGGAGGACTTCAAGTTGAAAGCCAGCCTGAGCAAATTAGCAAGACCCTGTCTCAAAATAAATAAAAATAAAAATAAAAAGAGCTAAGGATGTGGTTCAGTGGTAAAGCGCCCCTGGGTTTAACCTCTGGTACCAAAAACAAACAAATGAACAAAAAGGCATAACAGAGAAACAAACAATTGCAAGAATAAAGAGCTAGATGATTCTGGAAGAGGTTATTAGGGCTGGCCAGATTAGAAGGGCTAGGAGATAAGAGACAGGAGGACAGAGGCCTTGTTGACCATGAGGAAGCTCAGGTAGAAGAGGAGTCAGCATTAGTTAATGCCCAGCTCTGTGAGATAATGTATGTTCAGAAACCCAACACCAGGGCTGTACCTCCAAATCATCCATAGCTATATTAGTCTGCTTGGGCTGCTATAATCAAATACCACAGACTGGGAGGCTTAAACAAGAGGAGTTAATTTTAGTTTTGAAAGCTAAAAGTCCAAGATTGAAGTTAGGGCAAATTTGGCTTCTAGAGTGTGTGTTCTCTTTTTAAAAAACATTTTTTTAATTGGTGCATTTTAATTATATGTAATAGTGGGCTTCATTATTACATATTTGTACATGAACATAACACAATTTGGTCCATTTCATTTCCCCGTGGGAGGGCTTTCCTCCTGGCCTCTCACTGTGTCCTCACACGGTCTTTCCTCAGCATACACATAGAAAAAGAGAGAACAAGCTCTTTGATGTCTCTTCTTAGAAGGGCACTAATCCCATCAGAACAGATCCTGCTCTGGACTCAATTGTACCTCCCTTAAATTCAGGGAGCCCTAACCTTTAATGTAACAGGATTTGGGAACAAGATCTTAAAGTAAGAAGTAACTGAGGGCAAATAAGGTTATAAGTATGGGGTTCTGATCCAATAAATCTGGCACTTTTACAAGAGGAAGGGACACTAGAGCTCTTTTTCCATCATATAGGGTCATAATGAAAAGTGGCCATCTTCAAGTAGGAAGAGAATCCTCACAAGAAATTTAATTATCCAGCACTTGGTTTTTGGATTTTCCAGCCTCCAGAACTATGAGAAATAAGTTTCTGTTGTGTAAAGTCACACAGTATGTGGTGTTATGTTACAGCAGCCCAAGCAGAGTAACACAGACCCCACCCGTATGACCTCATCTAACTTTAACTCCTTAAAGGCACTCTCTCCAAATATAGTCACCTTCGGTGGTTGAGGATTTAACATATAAATCTTGGGGGTAGCACAAACATTCTGTCTATAACAGTACCCCTGTAGTGAGTTCCACATGTTGCCTGAACTGCAGAGTTCTCTAAGGAACACATTTCACAGCCCTCTGAAGAGGACATACTGTCTACAGACATCTACACTTTGCCCAGTGACTGCCCAGCAGGAATCATTCTGTCTCTGCCTTCAGACATATACAGCCTGTCCTAACCAGCCCCTATAGACTCAAATAGGTTCCCCAACCCAGCAAGTGGACTTCTCAGCTTCCTAAACAGGTGGTGGTGTTATAAAGAGGAAGATGCCACACCTGTTTGTATGTCAACTCTACCTATTGAAAGTTCCCTCTTTTATTAGGAAGGTGTATTACCCTCCCTCAGTTTCTAGTGATTCGATCTACACCTTGCATAGCAAACTCTAGAAAAATCTATATAGTAGAATTTCCTAAATTCCATTTTGTATATTCTAGATTTTTTAAAGTCCATATTTGAATCTTCAAAAAAGGGTTCATATAAAAGGGATAGAGTTTCCTTTTAAGGTCAAAAACAAATCATGAATAAAAAGTGAATTGCCTGGACCACACAGCTAGTCAAGGAGAAGAGCCAATTCCTTGATTATTTCAAGGCTATTCTATGACTTATCACTTTGAACAAATGCTTAGTTACCAAGAAGCGTGAACAATGTGAATAAAGGGTGAGTCACTGGAACTGCAGATCCTTCCAAATTTTCATTTAGCAATATATTTCCATCTATGCCCCCATTAAATCTTTCAGAGCTATTTGTTCACTTCTGTGCTTGATCTCTTTTTGTGAGGTGTGAGCAAATAGCAATATGGGCAAAGGCAGGTTGAAAATTTTGCCTGAATCATTTGTAAACACCATAATCAATCCCTTGATGTTTGAGATTTAATTGTAGGCGTATTTCTCTCAAACCTTGGAAGCACCATGCATTATAATGATGTAGAAGAAATTTTAATGAGAATGCTGAGTTTGGCTCAACCTGAATTAGAATCAATGATATAGCATTGCTCTTTTTCTGAAATTTGCAAATAACTCTCAAGTTTTCCTTTCATTATCTTCAGTGATATGAGCATGATTGTTTGGACAGGATTTTTTTGTGATTCAGATTTAAGTGTCTTAGTTTTTATTGGAACTTTGCATACCAGATAGTAGGGATGACACTAAGGACTGAAGAGGGACATCCATGGCCCTTCATGAGCTAGGCTCATACTCATTAACAAGTGAAGAGAATGTCTGTTATTTTGTTGTGATTCAAAGTCTCTCTGCAAATAACTCTTTTTCACTAATGAAGGATAATGCTTCTCCTTTCCCTGCCCCTCCTCACCTTCTTTTCCCTCCCATGATACAGACTTGAAGGGGAGAGATGGACCAAAAACAGAAAAGGAACTGGGAAGCTACACGTGACCTGTAATGAGACAATGATGGATGTGGTAGGCAGGAGGAGCACCAAAATGAGCCAGCCGGAAGGCACCTGAGTATAGCTGTGGGTGGAATAGGATATGGCATCTATAAATAGGATATGGCATCTGTAAAGAGTAGAAGATGAAGAATAATCAAGGAGAGATCCAGTATTTCTATCTGGAAGACTAGAATTCTGTCAAAGTTTTCAGAATAAAAATAATTCTAGCTTCCCAAATGCATTGCAATATTAGGGCAGACTTGAGCAGCAAATGATACTGGTAAGTTACAAGTCTGGTGAAATATTATAGGTGATAAACATAATTCAGAAATTAGGAAGGATACCTCTGGGTTTTTTGCTTGTTTGCTTGATTTTTTTTTGTTTGGTACCAGGGATTGAACCCAGGGACATTTAAATACTGAGCCACATCTCCAGCCTGGTTTTATTTATTTATTTAGGAGACAAGGGCTCACTAAGTTGCTGAGGCTGGTTTTGAACTTGTGGTCCTCCTGCCTTAACCTCCTGAGCTTCTGGGATTACAGGCATGTGCCAGTGCACCTGGCTAGGATGCCTCTTTTTTTCTATGACAGGGTAAACATCACTAGTGAGTCCAACCATATGTAGGAAGTCCATTGGCATAAAGAGAAGTGCACATTGGGGCAGGATGCAAGGCAATGTGAACCCTTCTACTTTACACCCTTCCTCCATCATCTAATGCTAAAGTCAAAATAGAAATTCTCAATCTTGGAGCCATTCTTGGGAAAAAAAAAAACAACTTTGCTATAGAAAAGAAAATAAATTAGGACAGACAATATATTCCCATTTTCATGAAAATTTTTATTTCAGTGGAAACAAGGCATTGTATGTTACTATTGTTGACATGTTGGCTGTATTACATTCATGGAAGCTAAAATTTTGAAATTCTGTAAGAAAAAAAGATCCCACATAATTATAACTGATTGCGTTCATTGTTACGGAAATGTTATGTCAATGAATTTAATGAAATAATAACTCAGTAATGATAAACAGGATTTCTCAGACACATATCATTAAATGTGGCAAAGGAAGGCATTATTTGACTACAGCTCTGGAATAGAAAATCAAACTTAATTATATTAGATGGTAAATTGCTATTAAGTTACTGGTTGTTCTCCCTGGCGTCTGGCAACATGACTGTGTATCCTGATCCCTCACCATCAATTAATATTTAAGCAACTGCTTAAGAAGATTAACAATCACAGAATAAGTTAATTTAATTTTGCCTATGGTCAAAGTATAATTTGCTGTTCTCTGTTACTGTAAAAACCACGAAACCATATTAGAAACATTATGTTTAAGAAGAGACGGGACACAGCAATGCCAAGATGTATCCCAGCTTTTCTCCTATAATTCTGACACATGGTATGAGAGGAGTATTTTGACAATTGGAATCTTAGAAGTCATGCTGTCTTCACATCACAATATTTAATCTTTCTAAATGCATCCTCTTGGGCTCTACTTATTTATTTCTGCCTGTTCTTTCTCGACTACGAGTCACAATACTTTCAGGAAGTCTGTCTTGTTTTTATTGCTGTATCCCTTGGTCACAACAGGAGCTAAATAAATGTTTTTAAATGAAGAAATGAAATGGCAAGAGGGAACTAAAATAATCCAATGGGGGCAAAAACAAAATTATAGTTTAAAGGTATATAAAGAAAACTGTTCTACATTATAGTTGGTCCACTCCATTGAGTGACAGGATAGATGGCAAGGTTCTGGATTTCTGTGTGATTGACACCTTAACAGGAGTAGATGTAGCTCTCAGAGTAGTTGTCACTCTAAACTGCTCCCTGCCTGGTTCAAGACATACCCTGACTCCACACCACAGTCACATTGATTAGCAAAAGACTTAAATGCATTTTCATGATAAATTTCAGGATGTAACCTAGCCCATTGGACACAATTGCTTGCTATTCCATTGTAACCATGAGAGGCATATTAAAATATCCTAGAAAAAGATCTAATTTATGGAATGAAATTTCCTGAAAGCTAAACCTTTCTATCTTTAAAGGTTAGATCTCTATATTATCCAATATATTCTTCTTTATTTTACTTATTTTAGAAGTTATTAGCTTTACTTTGCAAAGTTGAAAATTCCCAATATTTACTTTACCTAGGCTATCTGCTGAAACTTTTCATGTGCACATCATAAGTTCTTTGGAGCTTGATTCCAACTCACTATTTTTCTGGATAAAAAGTAACCACCACACCCACTCTGACCTTTAAAAAATTCTCTGTATGCCAAAACACATAGATGTAGGAAATTCACCACAGAGGTGAACTAATATTGGGATTTTTATTTGTAGGAAAACCTTACAAGGGTTTCACCTAAGGTGGGCTCTGAGGACAGGCATTATTCCACCATTCATTTCCACAACTATTTGCTTAATTCTGAATATGAGCTTGCAAGTGCTCAGCCTTAAAAAGACAAGAGCAAAGGATTAAGCCTGGCCTCTCCTGTCTTACAGAAGTGAGAAAAGGGGGACACTGATCAGACCAGGTTCATGCCATGTGATGGATATTGGAATTTGCCCAGCAGGAGATGAAATGGTTCTATGCAGTAGGTGGGGAAGAAGCTATTTGGGGGGGTATTGGAAACCTTCCTCAGGCAAGGATTCTTAAACTGAGTTATTTAGTAAAATGGGGCAAAGGCAGGCAGAAAGAAAAACAGTCCTTAGAATCCTCAGCTGTCTTCCAACATCAAACTGAGTCAAACTCCCAGGTTCTCATCCAGATTTGAGGTTCAATCAGATGGAGTCACCTTGGGTCAGGTATTCATCCTTAGGGAACACCAGTCAGCTGTGACCAGTTCAGAGCATCAGGGCCTCTACCTAAACACACAGTGTGGGTACAACTGGTGGCAGGGCCTGTCAGGGGTGACACCCTATTTCCTTAGATGGGAGGTGGATAGGGAAGTAGTGCTTGTCTAGCATGTGAAGTTTGATTCTTTTAAAGGTCTTTCCAAAGATGCTTTTGTTTAAGGTTAACATGCAGTTCCTTAGGAGGATGGAGGCTAAAGAGGGTCCCTAAGGTCACCCCAGGCTTGAGGATTCCCTGGAAGGAGGCCTAGGGCTCAGCATAAAGTTGAACCCACTACTAGGATTTACTAAGTGGACGGACACAAAGCAAAATCAAAAAAGTAGGAAGTACGGGGGACAGAGTTGGGGAAAACCAAGTGCAGATTTTCAGGGTCTTCTCCTTTGGACACACCCAGGGTGCAAGCAATTTCCCAGAAGTGAGCTATTACAGCAGGTGTGACTTGTTGTCAGCTGGTGAAGCTCATTAGAGACTCAGAGCCCAGGGTTTTTACTGGGGCTGATCTTAAAGGCTCCTCTTTCCCAGGGAATACACAAATTCAAGACTCCCTGGAGGAAAGCAGGTGTTCAATACAAGCCACATAGTCTGTAAAAATGGCCAAAGCACCTTGAGCCTCTTATTATCACCTAGAAAATGGTGGGAATACTCCTTATTTTAAGTTCCCAGACATCAGGCAAGGACTGACCTTGCCAGTGAGACTTTCAAAGGAGAGCACTCAGACCTTCGGGGTGAACTCTTCCATACCCACAGCGTCTCTGCAAATGCCAGAATTCTTTCTCTAATAGGAAACACACCAAATTTATATCCATGCTGTGGGGTGCAGCTTATACTCATGTGATCTTTAGCCACAAGCTATACATTTGTGCAGTTGGTTCTGTGTCTTAAACACAGTTCACTTTCCTTGAAGTATCAAGTGTCTGGTTTGACATAAACCATCACTGTAAAGTAACCGCTGGCCCAGATGATTGTAGGTTTGTCTGCTTCTTTAATATTTCCAAATTTTTCCACTACATCTTCCCACGGAGTCATTATTATTCGTCACATCCAGGAATCACCTGTTCTTTATTTCTGTTTAAAGGTCAGAGCTCATGGATCCATTATCTGTGTGATTGTAGAGGATGCTACATATTTAGCTCCTCTGTGACTGCAGTTTCTGGAAGGGGATGAAGGACAACTGAACTCCCCAAGGAAGACCAGCAGACTCCAGGGTGATGCAGATAACTTGGCTTCTTTTCCTGTTTCAGGATGCCTTCCATACATTGGGTTCTCCCCTGTATCTCCATCTTCCTTTTGCCTCTCTACTTTCATTCACTCTGTTCTCTTCTATGCCTCAGGCCTCTTCTGCAGGGTCTCAGCTCCAAGCCCAGCAGGGCTCTGAGAAGACCTCAAAGTCATGTCCACTGTTTTTGCTGGATCCATGAAGAAAGGACAGCCATTGATTATGAGTCAATTTCTTTTACAACCCACAGCCCAGCAGATCTAGGTTTGCCTCTCGTAGCAGTGTGCGGTTTGCAGGTAAAACCACTGCTTCTGTTTTCTCTCTTATCACTAGAGAAGAGGAAGGGGGATCAAATGAGGCAAGGGGGTCAAGAATTCCTCCCCTGCTACCTATCCATCTCACAATTTCTAACATACCTACTACATCCACTCTCTCTTTTACGTCTGGGTGTAGCCCTCCACCCAGGTGTGCATTCGTCTCTTAGGATTCTGAAAGACAAGCACAGCTCCAATACAGGAAGACAGGATCCCAACCTGGATTATCTCTGACTTTATCTTGACATTTTGCTTCAATAAATAGTCTTACCTGGAGTAAATCTGCATAAAACCGCATTCGAAATAATAATGATTAAGACTGAATTGTTCAGGGCTCTCTCTGAATGTTTGTGAATTGCTTTAAGCCGAAACTCAAAGGTAACCTTTTTGTGCATCCTCCAGAAAAATGGAGTCTCTAACTGCTTCTGGCTATTTTTCGTAACTCAACAGGGAGGCTGCATGTCACTGTGTCTGAAAAAATTAGCTGGCTATACTTGAGTAGTCATTTTTAAAGTTATCTTGCAAAAAAAAAAATTTTTAAGACTGTAAAGAATAGTATTCCATTTTCCCCCAAATTATGCTTTATTATATGCCTTATAATAAATAGTGCTTATCACTACAGAAGGAAATGGAAGAGAAATGGCATTAAATGTGACTATTGCCCTTTACTCCACAGAGTGTCTGAATATTTTACAACAGTTAATATGCATATTTGCCAGTATGTTTTAACATTAAATATTTTATGAATAATTTTGATTAAAGTTAGAGCCAAAGAAATATATATATTTCTAACTTTTATTGCAAACTTTCATTATACTACTTTCCCCACAATTGACCACCCCCACTACTTAAAAATATGTGAAGTGCTTGTATATTTGTGTGATTGTATTCTTTTGCCAACATTTTCTTTTTTCCCCCTCACTACTTCAGAAACCATGCAAGGTAAGTTTAAAAAAAAAATCTCCCAAATTTGAAAGATGGTATGGTATAACAGTAACAAAGATTGTTACTTTTTATTGAGTGTCTGCTATTGGCGATCTTACTCACTGTCTTTAATTTTATTGAGCATTTACAGTGAGCGAGGCTCTGGGCTGTGTTTTATGGTATTACAGTTAATCAAACTAAAAAGTTTTTTCTCAGCAAAAGAAACAATAAGAGAGGTAAATAGGGAGCGTACACCCTGGGAACAAATCTTTACTCCTCACACTTCAGATAGAGCCCTAATATCCAGAGTATACAAAGAACTCAAAAAATTAGACAATAAGAGAACAAACAACCCAATCAACAAATGGGCCAAGGACCTGAACAGACACTTCTCAGAGGAGGACATACAGTCAATCAACAAGTACATGAAAAAATGCTCAACATCTCTAGCAGTCAGAGAAATGCAAATCAAAACTACCCTAAGATACCATCTCACTCCAGTAAGATTGGCAGCCATTAAGAAGTCAAACAACAACAAGTGCTGGCGAGGATGTGGGGAAAAGGGTACACTTGTACATTGCTGGTGGGACTGCAGATTGGTGCAGCCAATTTGGAAAGCAGTATGGAGATTTCTTGGAAAGCTGGGAATGGAGCCACCATTTGACCCAGCTATTCCCCTTCTCGGTCTATTCCCTAAAGACCTAAAAAGAGCATGCTACAGGGACACTGCTACATCGATGTTCATAGCAGCACAGTTCACAATAGCAAGACTGTGGAACCAACCTAGATGCCCTTCAATAGACGAATGGATAAAAAAAATGTGGCATTTATACACAATGGAGTATTACTCTGCATTAAAAAATGACAAAATCATAGAATTTACAGGGAAATGGATGGCATTAGAGCAGATTATGCTAAGTGAAGCTAGCCAATCCCTAAAAAACAAATGCCAAATGTCTTCTTTGATATAAGGAGAGTAACTAAGAACAGAGTAGGGATGAAGAGCATGAGAAGAAGATTAACATTTAACAGGGATGAGAGGTGGGAGGGAAAGGGAGAGAGAAGGGAAATTGCATGGTAATGGAAGGAGACCCTCAGGGTTATACAGTGGAGGAGGTAGAGAGAGAGGAGGGGAGGGGAGGGGAGAGGTGGGGAGGGGGGAGGGTGGAGGATGGGAAAGGCAGCGGAGCACAACAGACACTAGTATGGCAATATGTAAATCAATGGATGTGTAACTGATGTGATTCTGCAATCTGTGTATGGGGTGAAGGTGGGAGTTCATAACCCACTTGAATCAAAGTGTGGAATATGATATGTCAAGAAATTTGTAATGTTTTGAACAACCCACAATAAAAAATTAAAAAAAAAAAAAAGAATCAGGGTATCACACATATAGGTTTTGTCATTTTCTACTGTTCTTGGATAAGGATGGCGAACTTCATCTAGTCAAAGTGATTTACCTGTGACTGTGCAGGCTACCAAGAGACAGGGTCAGGATATGCCACAGATCAGTCTGCATGCAAACTCTGTAGAAAGGTGGCAGTGTGGTACTGTGGGCACCCACATGGGTACTGAAAATTGATGGATCCAAACCAGCTTCTACACTGTGGAAGCTACACTGTGGAAGCTGTGTGAACAATGGACACTACATCTCCTTGCATCTTGGTGTCCTTGTCTGGGAAATGCAGGCCCTATTTTTAAAATGAGAGTGATAATTGATGTGCCTCACAGGGTGGAATGAATGTTATTTCTTTTTATCTCTTTCTTATGTAAAGAGCTATGTTATTTTATTTAAGCTACACAAAAATAATCAGAAGAGGTAACAGTGTCTTTATTTTTTTATAACCTTGCAAAGATATTTGCATTCCCATGTTTATTGCAACACTATTCACAATACACAAGATATAGAATCCACCTATGTGTCCAACAATGGATGAGCAGATAAAGAAAGTTTGATACATATACACGGTGAAATAATATTCAGCCATAAAAAAGAATTGTTCTGGGAATCAGCATCCATGCCCTATAATTCCAGTGACTTGGGAGACTGAGGCAGGAGGATTGAAAATTGGAGGACAACTTCAGCAATATAGCAAGGCCCTAAGTAACATATCAAGTAAGTACTAAAAAAATGTAGTAAAGAGAACTTTTAATATTCCAAACACAAAGAAATAGTCAGCAGTTATGATAATGGCTTATCCAATCATCCCAAGCTAATTGTTATACATTGTATGCATGTATTGAAATATCATACTGTGGCCCAAGAATATGTATAATTATTGTGTCAATTAAAAAAAAAAAGACTACACTTTTTGACCGTGATATGATTATCATTGAGATTCACAAGTGCATTCCATTCTTCTGGTGAAGTTGTATCTGTTTCTAGTAGTTTGTGTATCACTGAACACTATGGTACCCCTATGAATGCACATGCTCCCACCTCAGTGCCCTTGAGTCCCACAACTATTTGGGTTCTTATATGTAAAGCACTCTGTTAACTGCTCTAGGTGCATCCAACCTGCCATAAGTTTTCAGAACTATGTATCATTCCATACTGTATTTTCATCGACAGCACATTCATATATAGAGTTTCAGATTTTATAACTTCATTTGGAAATTAAGGCAAACTTATGGGAAACATGCTTTCACAAAATACTTCTGAAATAAAACAAACCATCTTAATTTTACATGTTGAAGAACACATAGAAGAAAAACCAAAATGTCTCTGGGAACCTAGATAGGTTTTCTTCTTTGCTCTGATTGGAGAAGACGAGCAAGAGGCCATTCGTAGTGGAATGGGTTCATTTTTGCTGGGAAATAAGGTGGGAAGGGAAGATATTCCTCATCTCAGAGGAGGAAATCTGAGAGGAAACTCAGAGGAAGACAGTAGATAGCAGGATGCCCCCAGGACACTTGACATCACAAAGAAAAGCCAGGAGCCAGCAACAATTTTAGAAACCCGCAGTAGTATGAAAGCAAACAAGCAAAGAATAATCATCATGATCCAATTTTTGAAACACTAGCATTGTCTGCTGCTGACAGCGTACATTTTTGGGTTTCTTTATTTTTAAAGACTTTGGTTCCCACAGATCTTTGGACTTGCTGAAGGAGACCTCAACAGCCAAGACATGAGAATGAAAATTATTTAAATTTTTTTTCTTAAACAATTTCTTAAACTTAAATTATAAACAAAATAGCCTAATTGCTCCAGATATGTCTTCTGTCTAGAAATTTCCCTCATTTTTATATAGAAGTGTGTTTCTTCTGCTTTTTAAGACTCGTGTTTTTCTTGTCTTGCTAAACTGTGTTATAGTTTGTAGTATATGTTAGATAAATATCAAGAGATATTTATTATAGTGAAACTATTGCTTTATAAGCTTTGTATCATATTCAAAATCCTCATCATCTCCATTCCCCTTTCTTTTAAGAAAAAAAAAACTAATAACAACAACTACAGGTCAGTTTTTGATCATTTTTGCAAGGTACAATGAAAAAAAAATTATTTCCAAAATGGGAGGCAGTAATGAAAAGGTGCTCTTTTTATTTCAGACAATGGCAGAGAGTTTTTCTCACTTCAGTCACAAAAATTGTCAGCCAGTGATTGTGTGTGAGACAAAGATAATGCAAGAGATGAGTGATGTATGACTTTCTCTTTGGTTTTAGTGTGTATTATGAAAAATTATCTTCTACAGTGAAAATTGGCTTATGATCTTTGGCTTCCTGGTTTGAACATTGATTGACATTATTAACATCACCTGTGACTTTGGTGTATCCCTCTGAAGTTCATGTGTTAGAAATGTAATCCTCAAATTCATATACTAATGGTGTCTGGAGGTTAGCTCTTTGAAAGATAATTAGGAATAGATCATGAGGGTGACACTCCCATGATGGCATTAGTGGTTTTATAAGAAGAAAGACCCAAGCTAGTAAGCTTGCTCTATTGCCAGGGAACTCTGCAGAATCTTCACAGATGCAGGCTTTTGAAGTTTTACCTTATAGCATCGAGAAACATGAGTTGAATAATCCTTTATTCTAAGTTGCTGAAGCTGGTTTTGAACTTGAGATCCTCCTGTCTCAGCCTCCCCAGCTGCTGTGATTACAGACGTGTGCCACTGTGCCTAGCCAGCAATATGTCTTTTTAAAATCAAATTAATTGTTACCACAAATCTTTTATATAACTAAAGTTCTGCATCTAGTTGGTTAAATGGATGCTGTCTTTTCTGTTTTCTAATGCTATAACTGAATACCACAGACTGGGAAATTCATAAAGTTTTGCTGGGTGCAGTGGCTCATGCCTGTAATCCATCAGCTCAGGAGGCTAAGGCAGGAGGATTGTGAATTCAAAGCCAGCCTCAGCAACTTAGTGAGGTTCTAAGCAATCAGTGAGACCCTGTTTCTAAATAAAATACAAAAAAAAGGCTGGGATGTGGCTTCAGCAACTTAGCGTGACATAAAGCAAATTAGAAAGACTTTGTCTCAAAAATAAAGTAAAATAGAAAGAGCTGGGAATGTGGCTTAGTGGGTAAGAGACCCTGGGTTCAATCCCTGAACCAAAAAAAAAAAAAAAAAGAAAGAAAAGAAAGAAGACATTGCTATTAGAATAATACAACATATAGTAAAGATTTTATGAAATGAATAATATATATATATTATATATATGAATTATGTGTAGTAAAGATTTTGTGAAATGAAGACTAAAGAAATAAAACTTATCTTCACTTTCCCCAGCATTTAGAATCTTTCCCAAACACTATATATCAAACTCTTTTCCACCATGTAAAAAAGAGAATGAAAATTTGAAGAACATTCACTGAAAAAAATAACAGAGTAAATAAAGGAGAAGCCACATAAACTATGAAATTATTTTAAGTAAATTGGAATTCCTACTGCTTTGGAGAAGTGGGAGGAGGTGTGTATGTGATATGTATGTGTTTTAGGTACATGTGGTATTCTGGCACCAATCCAAATATTTGGGGTAATTTCTCTTCCCTCTATTGACTCAGTCCTAATGTTAGCATGGAGGCCAATTCCCCCTGGGTAAAGGGATATTTTAAATTTTTTGAACTCACTGATTCTAATTCCAATAATAAGACAATTATCTTTTACTTATGCTTTTGTTTATATCATATGCTTAAAGCTAACAATGACCCTTCATGTCCATAGGCAAGGATAGTGTGGTATACACAATAAATAACAACCTATAAAGTAATATGAATTAATATATAAAGTGATATGCAAACCAAACCAAACATATGCACATCCTGCTCTGATCATGATGAAGCAGCTTGTACTGCATGAACTTCCCACAGAAAGTAGCCAAAAAACTATAGAGAAGACCTAAAACTATGCTTGCTGTTTCAAAAGCATTGAAGGTAATCAAGGCAAGAGGGACTCAAATGTTCTGGTCTCTGAGAGAAGGCACACTCACTGAAGTGAGCTTAATTCACCATGGTTTCTCTTTTTTATATATTTATATGTGACAGCTGAATGCATTATAATTCTTATTACAAATATAGAGCAAAATTTTTCATATCTATGGTTGTATACAAAGTATATTCACACCAATTTTGTGTCTTCATACATGTACTTTGTATAATAATAATCACACTCAACCATCATTTATAACCTCCTGCCCACTCCCACCCCTCTGCCCTATCTAGAGTTTGTCTGTTCCTCCCATGCTCTCTCTCCCTATCCCACTATGAATCAGCCTCCTTATATCAAAGAAAACATTAGGCATTTGGTTTTTTGGGAATGGCTAACTTCACTTAGCATTATCTTCTCTAACTCCATCCATTTATTTGCAAATGCCATGATTTCATTCTCTTTTATTGCTGAGTAAGACCAATAGTACAGAATAGAGGACACAGAGACTAACCCTCATAATTACAGTTATCTTATATTAGACAAAGCTGCCAAATACATGCATTGGAGAAAAGATAGCATCTTCAACAAATGATGCTGGGAAAACTGGAAATCCATATGCAAAAAAAAAAAATGAAATTAAACCCCTATCTCTCACCATGCACAAAACTCAACTCAAAATGAATCAAGGACCTAGGAATAAAACCAGAGACTCTGCATCGAATAGAAGAAAAAGTAGGCCCTAATCTCCATCATGTGGGATTAGGCCCCAACTTCCTTAATAAGATTCCTGTGGCACAAGAATTAAAAATCAATAATCAATAAATGGGATGGATTCAAACTAAAAAGTTTCTTCTCAGCAAAAGAAACAATCTGTGAGGTGAATGAAGAGCCTACATCTTGGGAGCAAATTTTTACCCCTCACACATCAAATAGAGCACTAATCTCTAGGGTACATAAAGAACTCAAAAAGCTAAGCACCAAAAAAAACAAATAACCCAATCAATAAATGTGCCAAGGACTTGAACAGACACTTCTCAGGAGAGAATATACAATCAACAAATATATGAAAAAATGTTCATCCTCTCTCACAATTAGAGAAATGCAAATCAAAACTACTCTAAGATATCGTCTCACTCCAGCCAGAATGGCAGCTATTATGAAGGCAAACAACAATAAATGTTGGCAAGGATGTGGGGGAAAAGACACACTCATACATTGCTGGTGGGACTGCAAATTGGTGCAGCCAATCTGGAAAGCAGTATGGAGATTCTTTGGAAAACTGGGAATGGAACCAGCTATCCCTCTCCTTGGTCTATACCCAAAGAACTTAAAAACAGTGCACTACAGGGAAACAGCCACATCAATGTTTATAGCAGCACAATTCACAGTAGCTAAACTGTGGAGCCAACCTAGATGCCCTTCAATAGATTAATGAATAAAAAATAATTGGCATATATTCACCCTGGTTTCTCAAGGGTACATGGTAACCATAATCCAGTAGAAAAAAATAGCAGCAATTTACAGTTCAGTAGGTTGAAGACCCAGTAGGTTGGATGGATGGTTGTCAAAGATGCTCATCCTTGATGAGCCGAATCCAAGAAAAGAGGCATTCTCACATAAGTAAGCCCCTAAATCTCTGTGAAATCCCCTCTAGAAGTGTTAACCACGTTCTGTACTGTTCAATTTACAACTCAAAGAAATCCTGCGAAAAGCAGCAATGAGACAGTAAAGTACTGAGCAGAGGTTTTCACAGATGCATGGTGCTGGGAAGATAGAGATGCACTTCAAGGTCTCTTAAGATGGAACAACTCTGGCAAACGCTGCAGACTCTCAGCTGCAATTCCAGAAAGGCCACAGAAATAGGCTAACCCTAGCAAACCTAAAAGTAATTGCTTATTCTCTATCTACCTCCCAGAATAAAACTTAACCATTTGGGAAGAAAGAAAACACTTTTCAGGACATCTAGAAATGTTAGTACATAATGTCCAACTCCCAATCAAAAATGTCAATGCATGCTACAAAGCAGAAGCAAATAATTAAATACCAAGGTGTTTACACAGCCAGGGGCTTCTAGTCAGCTTGCTGGGATGGGATGCCTCTGAGCTGGTGCTTACAGGAGGGTTGAGAAAACAAGGTAAAGACAGGGATCTAGGCAACGGCATTGACAGAAGCCAAGAGGCACAAGAACCATACAGTGTCCAGGAAACCATCACCCCTTCCATGTGTGTCACCAGTGGGCAATGCATGTGAGACAGAAAGTGGCCAGGGTGAGGTGACAGCCTCTAACTAAGGGTGTGATTTTAGAATATAGGACTTATTCTCAAACATTTTTAACCCCTGTAATCCTCTCTCTTCTATGAAATCACAGATCAACATCATAAAAGAGAAAAAGAGCGCTTTTTCAAGTTAAAGGGGCAAAGGCACTGGATGGAAGTCATCAGCAGCCTCCCTCTGCCATCCCAATCCCTGGCTTTACCCACCTCAAAGCTTCCTCCACAGTATCCCTTAAAGTTCCAAATATTTTAAATATTACTCTGTGACAGGTAGACCATATTTGAATGAATTAGACAGATTTCTGCTTTAGACAACTAGGAATTATATGGGCGTAAACATGAGAAAATCATACTGGATAAAGGGAAGACAGAAGAGGGGGAAAATGCAATTGTTCAGGTGTAAAGTAGTAGCACTGGTGCTTTGGCACAAGGTAGGGCAGGGTTAGAGAAACATTTAGTGGTAAGTGGGGACAAACTGCTGATAGGTTGGATGTGGATGGAGACAGCACTATTTGTTTTAAGAAGAAGTTCATCAAGATGAGTGATTATAGAGTTTGGAGCAAAGGTGGTTCTCTAAAAAGAGACCAAGTGAAGTTTCCTGTATATGGACGTGATTTCAGGGGGAGAGGGGCAGGAGTGTGTATGGAGAGTGGAGGGGAGGAGGTCGTCAAAGAAGAAGTGGAGAGCAGAAGGAGAGATTGCTTGGATTGGCATTCAGAACATAAACAACGAAGCCAGAGAAGTTCAGGAGAAATTCTATTCTCTGGAGACACTCCAAATTATTTAAAGAACAGAGTAACTCATGAAAAATATGTAACCGAGAACCACTGTTTTTGCACTCAAACAAATCAACCTTTGCTAAGTTTATTAAGCAGCTCAGGTGCCAAGGTTTTCAAGAGCACGGTTAATCAAGTGCAGAAACAAAATGTTTCATAAGCAAATAATCACCTTACTTTTAAAGGAAGAAAAGATGCAACACTATCACCATGAAGATGTATTGTTCGCACCTACATTTAATACTTTGTTTTGCAATAGACCAAGAAAATGGAACTGGTCCAACAGAATTTTAATGAGGTACATTTCCACTGCCTTTTGCTAAGTTCTTTCTGGAGCTTAAAATTTTTCCTTCTAATTATGAGAGGAATACGGGGGAAAAATGTGCGTTCATCAGAATATCCACCTTAATCCTTAAAAGTTGTTTTGGTTTGAATAGTGCTTCATATGCTGCTCTTCAATGATAGGGGGGTTTACCTATCTAAACGTATGGAAACATTATGGAAATATTGAACATGAGAATTTATCCTTTATACAGGATTTATATTCTACTTTAAAAATCACTCAAGGTCCAATGATTGCTGCAAAAAAAAAAAAAAAATGCACTGCTGGCTTCTTAGGTAATGAAATCACATCCAGTAGTTAGGAGAAAGGGTAGCTCTTCAGGACCATCTTCTATCTGTGCCTCTACCCTGGACGAGCTGAGATTATTTTGGATTATCCACTGTTATGGTCTGGATATGAAATGTCCCCCCAAAGCTCTTGTGTCAATGCAGGAATATTCAGAGGTAAGGTGATTGGATTAGGAGAGCTCTAACCTGATCAGTCCATCCGGGTTTGAATGGATTGAGTGGTGAAACTAGGCAGGTGGGGCATGGGTGGAGGAGATAGGTTGTTGGGGACATTCCCTGAAAGGGTGCTTCTTCCCTCTGGTCCATTTCTCTCTGCTTCCTGAGCCTACTATGAGCTGAGCAGCTTTCCTCCACGGGTCCTTCCTTCATAATGTGCTGCCTTCCCTTGGCCATGGAACAATGGAGTTGGCCATCTATGGATTGAGAGCTCTGAAACTATAAGCCTGAATAAACTTTTGCTCTTTTAAATTGTTGGTGCTCAGGATTTTGATCACAGTGATACAAAAGAAGACTAAAGTTAACCACACAGGTCGGTGCAAAGGGTTTTGAAGCCAGATAAACTGGGTGGGAACCCAGCTCTGTGCTGAAGCACAGCACATTTTAGGACCTGGCTTCCTCTGTTGTCAGTAGTTACTGGCAACCACAGCAGATGTCTGGTGTGAAGAAAAGATGTGAAAATACCGGGAAGATGTTACTAAAACACCTGCTCATGGTGGATATTTGGTAGGTTTTTATCTCCCTCCTTTTATCTGTTTCCCTTCTACTAGAATGGGTCTCAATACCATAACTGGTTCCAAACGCAGTTGTTAAAAAGAAACAAGTTTGCATCTTTCTGAGTATCTCTCTCCTCCTTCTGTGCTCCCCCTTTTCTCTGGGGGCCGAGAGGATATAATACCTATCATGTTAGAGAGCTTTATAGGTTCCAGGGTATAGCGTATCAGTCTTCTCCACAAGCATGCTTTATACAAGTCCATTTATTATGATCCATTTGTCTTTTTCTGCAGCTCCAGAGGACATTTCACAGGGGAAAATTATATTTGTTTATTCTAAAAATGAAAACTGGGGTACAGAGAAGATGAGAGATACCTTCAAAGTCACACAGCTCTCTGTGAGCCTGAGCTATGCTCTCTGGGGCACAGCAAGGGCTTGAACCAGTACTTCCACCTTGGGCTTCCCTTGTGGTCCCTACCACATCTGGCTGCCTGCTCCGGTCACTGTGGCTTCTACCCAGGTCTGCCTTTGCTAGGCCACATCTCTTTACGCCTCCTCCATTAACAGCATCACTTCCCCAACCCTCACCACTCCCACAAACTCCACCTCTGCTTTCAGCAAGTTCCTTGAGAAAAGTGTCTTTTAATTTATCTAATGATGACACTTCAGAAATTGATATTTTTCTTTGGTTGGCAGAATAATGTTTAACATCCAAAAACGCTCATGCTCCAACTCCAAGAACTTCTGAATATTTTATTTTACACAGGAAAAGGAACTTTTTGGATGGGATTTTGTTAAAGTGCAGGATATGTGGAGATTATCCTGTATTATCCACATGGAGCCAATCTAATCACACAAATCTCCAAAATTAGAGAAACTTCCCTGGCTGTGGCTAGAGAGAGATGTGACTAGGGTAAGATAATCAGAGGTAATGCTGATGGCTTTGAAGATGAAGGAAGGAGATAGGAGCAGCTTCTATAGATGAATATATATATATATATATATATATATATATATATATATATATATATACACACACATATATTGGTGTGATAGGGCTACTGTAACAAAGTCCCCCAAAATGAGTGGGTTAAATAGTAGACATTTTTTGTTTCACATTTGCAGAGATCAGAAGCTGGAGATCAAGGGGTTGGCTGGACTTTGTACTCTCTGAGTGCACTAGGGAAGGATCTGTGCCAGCCCCTCTCCTGGCTTTCTGTCTTATGGTAGCATCTCTCTAAGCTTCACACAATGTTCTCCTCTGTGTCCCTGTTTATTGGTGCCCAGATTTCCACTTTGTGTAAGGACACAGTCATATTTGATTAAGGCCCATCAGCTGACCTTGATCAACTGCAAAGAATCTATTTCCAAGTAAGGTTACATTCTGAGGGCAGGAAATGAGGAGTTAGGAACTTAGCAGCCCTTTGAGGGGGAGGAGCCAATTCAATCCAAAGGAAGAAAGAAATGGATTCTCCACGGAGCCTCCTCAACAGGAACACAGCTCTGCCGGCACTTTGATTTTAGCCCAAGCAGACCCAATTTGGACTCCAAAAGTACAGAGCTGAAAGGTAATAAATGTGTATTGTTTTAAGTCAATGAATTCGAGCTAATTTTTTATGGAAATAATAGGAATGGGATACATTTTCTAAAAGCAATTTCCAACAGAGAGATAAAAATGTACAAAGAAGGGGCTGGGGATGTGGCTCAAGCGGTAGCGCGCTCACCTGGCATGCGTACGGCCCAGGTTCGATCCTCAGCACCACATACAAACAAAGATGTTGTGCCCGCCGAAAACTAAAAAATAAAAATATTAAAAAAGTCTCTCTCACTGTCTCTCTCTCTCACTCTCTCTTAAAAAATTGTACAAAGAAGGGAAGTAAAAAAGAATCTACATGAGGGGAGGATGAAGAAGACATCCTACCACAAAAATCTCAAAAATATCTGTCCATGATGAGCTACCTAATCAGCAGCCTTGTGACGTTTCAGAAGGCCATTTCTTCCTTGGTGAATTATGATGAGGGGAAATGCTTTACCAGGGAGAATCTTCTGTTTTGAAATAGTCACATATCCTGGACACAGGCTTTCGTAGCTGATGATAATTGCCTCACAGACTTCCTCTTCCTTCTCTGAGATTTTATCACAGTAACTTCCAGAGCCAGCCACCCAGCATTAAATGAATGGAAAATGTGACAGGTGTGTTCACTATCTACCCGTGGTGTTAGAGCTGTCTTGATCTGGGCTGTCTTGAAACAAAAGTGTAATTTTCAAAGAAGAAAGCAACACAGCTAGCACACAAGAAAAAAAATGGTTTACACACCAACAACATTTCAAAGTCTGTTGAATTACAAACTCAGAATGTAGCAAATTGACTAAATAAATAAATAAATAATTAAATGCCTAGAGTTCTTCCTGGACTCTCCCTTCTGAATTTTCTGATACTGAGTGACTATCCTCAAAGTGTGGTCTCATAATGGACAGTGCTCATGTGTTATGGTTCAGATTTGGTGTGTCCCCCAAAGACCTATGTATGGAAGGATTGGTCCCTAAAGCAGGCAATGTCCAGAGTTGGGGAAGTGATGGGATCATGAGGTCTCTGGCTTCATTAGTAGATTAACCCATTGATAGCTGACTGGACTGCTGGGATGAGGTGGTAACCATAAGCAGGTAGTGCATAATTAGAGGAAGTAAGTCACTGAAGGTGTGCCCTTGCCCAGGGTCCCTTCCTAGCATGCATGTTCCCCCCCAAACACCTTTGCTTACCATCCTCCATAAGCTGAGCAACTTCCCTCCAAGGCACCCTTCTGTCATATGTTCTACGTAACCTCAGGCTCAGAGTCATAGAGCCAGCCATACGAGGTCTGAAACCTCTGAAATCATGAACCCATATAAACTTTTCCTCCTTTAAGTTATTTATGTCAGGTATTTTGGTCGCGTTGATGAAAAGCTAACACGCTATGCACATTTGTTCACATTCTATCTGCTACTGTTCTATTACCTTATAATATCCAAACTCTGCTTTCATAAATATTTGAAAGTTATTTCAGCAAAGTTGTTAGTCTTTTAAAGGCTGAAGACTGGAAGCAGATTAGTTCTTACTTGGGGAAGTGAAAATTCATCATAAAAATGTGAGCACACCTCCTGCCTGTCCTGTTGGAACTCATGCCTGTAAAGGCTCTGTTCATCCTGCTGGTTGCTTGAGTCTGGAATATTTCGACTGTCAGATGGGGGAAATTGGATGTTTTAGACTTGGGTATCCATCCGATCACTCACCTGATTGTCCAATAAGCTTCTCTGATTTTTGTGTCCATGATCTATTTCCCAATTTCATTCTCTGTCCCCTCCTTTCCCCTCATGACCTGCCCCTCTGAAAGGCTCTGCATCTCAGTTAATGGCAACCCAAGTTGTCCAGGCCTAAAATTTTGTAGAAATCCTTGACTCATCACATGTTTCCTGCCCCACATACGATTTAACAACAATTCCGTCCCTCCTGCCCTCAAAATACACCTGGAATCAGACCACAGTTCAACACTTCCTATATGGACCCTGCTTCAAACCCTTGCTTCTCACTAAAGTTTTTCAAGTGCCTGTTAACCTGTCTTTCTACTCTGCTTTTGCCAATTATTAACAGTGCAGTTAAAGTAAATCTATTAAATACAAATCAGCTCTTGGATGCTCAAAACTTCCGGTAGCTCTGATTTTACACAAAAGGAAAGCTAAGGTCCTTGCCATGGCCTACCAGGCCTGCATGGTCCAGGCTCCTAGAACCTACCTCTGGCCTGTTCTGCTGATTACTCATCTGCTCATCTCCTCCATCTCTTCTGGGCTCCTTGTAGCACCTCAGGGCCTTTGCACTCATCTCTCCCTCTGTCAGGAGCCATACAATCACTGTTCTTTCCTTCAGCAACTGCAGGATCCTACATAAATGTTCCATTCTTCACAAGGCCTTCCCCAGCCGCCACCCCTACTTCACTTTCCCCCATCATTTAACCTATCCAGTTCCCTACTCTGCTTATTGAGTTTGTCCACTGCCTGTCTTTCCCTCAGTGGCATGAGAGTGCCCCAAGGTCAGAAGCTTTTCTGCTTTGCTCCCCACTATATCTGAATTTCCAAAATAAGGCCCATCCTTAGTCTCCTATGTGACGCTGTAGGAGTGAGTCAATGAATGAATTGCAGAGGAAAGTAAAAAACATTTCCTAGGGACCTCAAAAATTCCTCCCCTGCCACTAATGCCAAGAGGGTGGGCACAGTCTGCTACCTTATAAGGGACTTGCTAGTTGTTGCAAAAGTCAGCATGCCTTTATTTAATAGCCAATCATCTTTTATTTAAGCTGGCATCTTTTTTGTTGCTGGAGCCTTAGGTATTTTCAGATTTCAGAGTCTTGAGCTATAGACCTACAGACGACAGAATATACTTTCTGTCTTCTAGCTTGAGACATATTATCTCAGAGTGAGAATTACATAACAGAGATCAGTCCTTGTGCTGTTAAGAGCAAGCAAGGTCTTTACGTCTTTGGGCATAGAAGGGTTTTCTTGTTTGTTTGTTTGTTTTTTCCAGAAGCTTTTATGGAAGTTTTTCCGCAGTGATTAATTAATGGTTTGGGGATTTGCCCAAGAATGATAGCTTCCGATCACAGGAGTACCTAGGAAGTAAGTGGTGGCATTCTAGCACTTAGTTTATCCATTTTTTCATTTATTTATTGAAGACCTATGGTAAGCCAGATGCTATGCTGGGCACTGTGGTTACTATAAGGTGCTCTCAATAATTTCTGAGCTATTTAAGGACTCAACTATAATTCATAAGAAGAATCCACTGGAGGAATTCATAGAAGGCCACCTTCCCTGGGAAGACGGAGAGGATGTTATGGCTGAGCCGATTCTGAAGTGTCAGTCAGGGCAGGATGAGGGCAGTGAAAAGATCTCAGGAAGGATCTCGGTGAGAATAACACTGGGCAGAGGCCGGAAGGGATCACAGCAGGTGAGGCTGAGACCTGAAAGTGGCTCAGTGCCACTGAAGGCTGGTCAGAGGAGCAAGGGCCCTCCTGGAGGCCTGTTTACGGAAACCAAACCTAACTCCTTTGTCCAGTGATTGATGGAGGTCACATTGTCATCTCTGGTGGTATCTGATAATGAAAGTTGTCATCATAAAAGTGTTTGATGAAAATTCTGGACATGAGTTGGCTTGACTTACCAAACTAGTCGAGTGGGAAGCAACTGATTAGATCATATCAGATTAGATTAGAGTGGATTAGATGATATTAGATTAGAAACAGCAACTTGAGGTCAACCAGGAAAATGTAGCCACACATAGCTTTTGGTGGAAGCTTGTCTCTAAGAAGCGGTCCATTTCAGAACTCAACCAATAATTAATAAAGCCATCTTTGACATCTCTTTCTGGTGAAAGGGAAGCAAGTCTGACTTTGAAGGGGAGTGAATAGAAAGAGACCTGAGAGCTCGCTGGCCATTACCCTCCGTCTTTCCTGTGGCTTGTTGCTTTGTCCTATAAATCAGAATGTCCAGGGATGACAGCAGGGGTGAGAGAGACACTGCACATAAAATAGGATGATGCCTGACACCAAAGGGACACCCATTTATTTGGAAGGTGCCTCTAAAGATGACAACGATATTGGCCATAATTGTGAGTACTGAGTTCACAGAAAGCACTGAACCTACTCATGTTTTTAGGGTCCCTCAAATGAGGACTTGTCTTAGCTGAGTCTCTGGTTTGCAGAGCAGGAGTGTTCTTCAGAGGCGGTGAACGTGCCAGCAATGGTTCCTTGATCAGAAAGCCTCACGCAGGGCTGGAGATGTAGCTCAGTGGTGAACCACTTGCCCAGCACCAAGAGGCCCTGAGTTTGAGTCAGAACAGGGTAGAGAAAGCTCATATATACAGGGTAAGGAAGGGGCTTACTGTCCAACAGACAGAAGAATGAGACTGGGGCTGTGTCTGCCTATGGGAACAATGATTTCACTAAGTTATCTTTCTTTCAAATATGTATGTTAAAATCTTATGCAATATTACCACCACGCTTTATTGAGATAATCTGTTTTCCCATCACTATGTGCCAGTGATTCACAGTTGAAACTCTGATAATGACTCACAGCAGGCAGGCTTCTTTTCCCCTCAGGTTCTGAACATAGATAAATACTTTTATTTAATAATAAGAGTCAGCTACAGGGAGAACGATACCCTGACCTTTTCCATGCAGTTTCTTTTCTCAGATGATTGTAAAAGATACAAGGGCCATATTAACTAGAGGCTTTGGAGGAGCTACTTGAGAAGTTTCAAGTACTCTTTTGCTTAAGTTAATATTGCACTTAAATTGTAATATGACCAGTAGTTGAGAAGCAGGAGTGAAAAACAAATGTATGAATGTTTTGTTAGTTGAGACTAGGATGTGATAAAGACAACTGTCTTGGTCCATTGCTATAACAATACACCTGAGATTAAGGACTTTATGAAAAAAAAGAAGAGGTTTATTTGTCTCACAGTTCTGAAGGCTGGGAAGTCCAAGAGCATAGTTCTGATGTCCGTCTCATGCTGCTCTAACAAGCAGGCTCATTTTGAAAACTAGATGGACAGAGGTGACTACACACTTTATAATAACCCTCTCTTATAGTAACTAATCCAGTCCCACAAGAACTGAATGAATCCCATGCCCCATAATCACCTAATTACCTCCTAATTGTCTTGCTACCTCTCCACACTGTTACATCAGAGATCAAATTTCAACATGGGTTGAAACCATTAGCAGCAACTTAAGTGATAAGGGTCTTTGTCAGGAAAGGTAGAACTAAAATCAACTCCCGCTTTCAAATGAAAAGCCCAAGATTAATAGTCTTGTATAGTTGTTTGTAACTCTTTTAAAACTTTTCCTATATATTTCCACCCCCGCCGTAGGAAAATTCTTGTAAAATCCAGTTTCAGTGATTTCATATGATATAAAAGATTATTTTCTGCCAAGAGAATGTTTGGTTCAGGCAAAACACCAACATACAAGTTCATAAGAGATGCTTGCAGCTTCCTGGGCTTGGCCACCCTGTTCTGACTTACTGGGAGGGGTGGCGGGGGGGAGTATGGCTTTAATAGACAGAATCAGTGGAGCTGCTGTGACCTAGTTCATATTCTCCTTGCCTCAAAAGCCCATACACTGAATTTTGCATTTGTAAATGTTTCCGGCTTTTAAAAGTTTTGATTTAATAGTGCCACCCACTGGAAGCCCTCCTTTCTGCCTTACTATAATGAACCCTGCTTCCTAGGAGGCCTGGAATCCCTTTATCTCTACTTAAGGATACTAATTTTCCACCCAAAGAATGTGGTTGATCTAATAGCAAGAGCACAGTGTCCTGTACTACACGTGCATCTGCAGTGCTGACATTTACCACCTCCCTGAACTTGAGAACGTACATAACTTCCCAGTATTTCCCTATAAAATGAGAAACAAGATGCTCATCATAATGTCTTAAAAAAGGTCTATCAGTCATAAATCTCAAGTCAGCACTCAAGTATAATGGCAATGGCAGCAACTACTGCTTACAGAGCCCTTGCTATTGATTGATGCCCTAAGTGAAGCATTTCATTGAATCCTTACCTGTAGTCTGTCCACCAGGCAGTTTCTGTCACCAGCTCTCATTGCATCTATAAGGACAAGGAGGGGCTTGCCTAAATTCACTAAGATGATTCACCTCTGTCAGGCTCCTCAGTCAGTGCTCCTCAACACTACTGTTTTGCTTCTGATGAAGATTATTTGTATTATAATTATGTAGGTACTTTATAATTACTTATAAGTGTTGTAAGCCAAAGTTTGATCCCTATTACCACAAAAATGAGAAGAAGAAAAAGAAAACAGGAATTATACACCATTACAAAATGAGAGGTCATACAAGGGTAGCTCAACATTCAAAAGGCAATTGATAAAATTCACATCAACAAGATACAGAGGAAAAATCATATTATCATTCCTATTTGACACAGAAAAAAACACATTTGGCAAAATATAATATTATTCATGATAAAAACTCTCAATAATCTAGGAATGGGGGCTGTTCATCAATTTGATAAAGAACATCTACAAAAAGCCCATCAGTAATATCACACTTATTGGCAAAGGAGAGAATGCTTTCTCTCTAATACTGCGAACAAACCAAGGATGTCTACTTTCACCAGTCCTATTCAACATAATAGTGGAAAGTCTAGCCACAGCAATGGACAAGTAAAAGAAATTAAAGGCACACAGACAGGAAAAGAAAAAAATGAAACTCTCCCAGTGACATAGTTGTTTATGGAGAAAATTCCAAGGAATCTACCCCCAAATAGGCAGGAGTAGGGTGAGTACTTCTAGAACTAATAAGTGAATTTAGCTAGTCTGCAAGGTATAAGATTTGCTTTTGCTTTCTCCTTGGAGGTTGGATCCATCATAGACCAAGGTGAAGGCTCACGGCAGTTGGTTCAACCTTGGCTCTTTCCTGTGGTCTGTTCTACTTATGGTTCACCCTCACCCTGGGAAATAGCACTTCTGTAGGATTCTGGCTTGCTCTAGGAGAATCTTCTGGACCTCCCCCATGTCTTCTGTCCTCTTCTTCTATGGGCTGTCAAAACCAATATTCTACTAACCCCTGGCCCCTCAGTTAGAAGCACCCTCAGGCTATAACTCTTTGCATCCTTCCCTCTCTGCATTCTATTTTCCCCATTGTTTTACAACAGGATTATTCTTTCTTTTTTTATACATTCAATGTGTTCAAGAGATTGTCAAGATATATCTTTTATCAAAAAAGTTTGTCTCATAGAAACAGAGAGAGGAATAGTGATTACCAGAGCCTGAGAAGGGTGGGAAGGAGAGGATAGTTAGCTGGAGTGGTGGTGCATGCCTATAATGCTCGTGAGGCAGGAAGACTACAAGCTCAAAGCCAGCCTCAGCAAAAGTGAGGCACCAGGCAACTCAGTGAGACCCTGTTTCTAAATAAAATACAAAATAGGGCTGGGGATGTGACTCAGTAGTTGAGTGCCCCTAAGTTCAATCTCTGGTACCCACCTCCCTATAATAAAGAGGATAGTTAATGAATACAGGAATGTAATTGGATAGGAGGAGTAACTGTAGCACAGCAGGGTACCTGTTTGACAAAAATTAATTTTATATTTCAAAATAGCTTATAGATTATAAGCAGTGTTCATAATAATAGGGTAAAGACAGGAGGGCTTCCAGTGGGTGGCAGTTTTTAATATCAGAACTTTTTAAAGTGGGAAATATTTACAAATGCAGAACACAATGAATGGGATTTCCAGGCAGGGGCCATATGACCAAGCTCACAGTAGCCATACTGATTCTGCTGTTCAAGCTACTTTGTCCCCAGTACCAAAAAATGATAATGTTTAGGTGATAAATGTGCTTATTACCCTGATCTGCTCATGTCACACCACACCCCATAAATATGCAATTGGGTTGATTAAAAATAAAAAGTTTATAAAAGTACATTTTATCCTTTTTTCAATTGATTTCCAGGGGAGGGCTGACCTGAATTCTTTAATATCCTATTATCTGATATATATACTTATTGATCTATTTTTATCAATTATCAAGGAATGAATACTTTCATCAAGACTTAATTTTTTATTTTTGATTTTTCAAATTGCTTTATCTTATTTTTAATTAACCTGTATTAATTATACATATTAATAATGTTAAGTGATATTTTGACACTGGCAGGTAGCATGCCTCGATTGAATCAGGGTAATTAGTAGTTCCCTCCCATCTTTCTTTAGAGCCCTTGAGCTCCTTTTTTCTAGATTTTTCATAAAATGTGTAATAGGTAATTATTCATCCTCCTGTACTATTAATACCAGAACTTATTCCTTCTACCTGTATTCTGGTACCTGACACAAACTCCTTTTATTCATTTCCCCCTTTTCAACCTCTAGTAATTACTATTCTGGGTTCAGGGTTTTTTTTAGCTTCCACATAAGAGAAAATCATTTCTAATTTGATTAACAATTTGAGTAATTATGCTAATTGGTTTACATTCTGTAAACATCCATCAACATTATAAATTCACGTATAATTGGA
The DNA here is from genome assembly GCF_047511675.1 of Marmota flaviventris. Classification (NCBI taxonomy): domain Eukaryota; kingdom Metazoa; phylum Chordata; class Mammalia; order Rodentia; family Sciuridae; genus Marmota; species Marmota flaviventris. Next base: position 74,187,618 of record NC_092512.1, read on the forward strand.
ACTTATGCAGACTATTTCCATGAGCTGAAAGATGACACATGACTCATTAAAATGTTCCTTTTAAATTACACCAATGATATGTGAGGGATGCTTACTGATTGCTGAAAATAAATTAGTAAATAACAAAAAAGAAATTTCGTTATTACCACTGAAAGGACATTTTGTATTTACATTGATAATTTAAAATTTAGTGGTCATGTCATCTAGCATAACTATGAATACTAATACAAACAGATGAAGGACAGGTTGAATTCACTTAAAAAATTATGGGGAAGAGGTATGTCATTTGTTTCTAGCATCTTGATTTTCTATTTGGTAGAAATAAACTGTCACAGAGGAATATTCTTCTCTGTGTTCCTGGAAGACTTTTTTTGTGGTATCTAAGTTCCCGAGTTCCTAACTCTCCTGGAAATCATGATGAACAGGTTTTTATTGTTGTGTTTGTTTGTTTGTTTGTTTGGGTGTTTGTTTTTTGAGGCCACAGATAGATTTAGTGTACTTCAATTGCCAGGAAAACCTGAGGAAGATATGAATAGGTGGTTTGTGAAACTAAGTGGAAACTAAGGTTTATATCTGTCCGTGGGGCTCCAGTGTTTGCTACCTCTCAATGACCAAAAGTTCCTTCTTTGCTAGGCAGAGAAGACCATTTCCATCAGTTTGGGAATAATGATAAAAGAGTAAATCATAGATTTGAATCAGGATGTAGAATTTGCATATTTTCATGCACATTGCGTCATTTGATTGTCATAAGAGCTGGACGAATTGGTTGAAAAAGGGAAGCAGGTAGATGTGCAGGGATAACATTGTCTTTTCCTAAACCACATTCTACAAACCACATCTCATGATTCCTTTCTTAAGGGACTGCTTTAGAATATATAGTCTTCTACATTTTCCAAGAAATTTCCCTCATAGGTAGTATATTTCTTTTCTGCTGTCCCGTATTTATTTATTGTCCTAGCTCACATTTTTCTATCTTTTCATTATGTCCTCCTATATATTCAATATTTTCTTTTTAAAAAATCTGTTATAATCTAGTCTCAGAATTTGAGAAAACAAACTATAAAGAGTCAGAATAAGGTAAAGTCGGCATTTAATTCTCTAAGAAGAACCACTTTAGCAGCACAGATGTGCTTTTAATTTAAAGAGACAATTCTAAAATTTATTTCCTTTTGGATCACGTTAGGAAATGTTCAAAAGCTTTAATGGAAAAGTAGCAAGCCCATCCAAGAATTTTCAAGTAAGTGATTTGTTTATTCAATATCCGGATCAGGACAGATGGCAGGGAATGAACAGTTTCGATATTTATTATCATTTCATAGTGACACAATTGCTTTCCATGAGAGACCTCCCCTCACCTTTATTTGTAGATAAGAATTTCTATCTGAAATTAAATATGAAGTTATGATTTAAATAAGAAAAACAATAAGATTTCCTTAAGATGCTCCATGATAAAGAAACGTCGCCTGATGTTTTTGTTTATGTACTACATAAACAGCAACTATTAGAAAGAACTACAGGACAACTTTAACAGGGATTTTCCTGTGACGGTTTCGGCCTGAGGGAGATGGACTTCACCAGTTCCCCGAGACAGGGCTGAGAGATGAGCAAGAAGAAACCTGGCAGGTTTAGTGGGCAGTGAATTACATTTATAAATGGAGAGCACTGTAAGATGGGAGCTTTTGCCCAGTTAGATGGATAAATGGTTTTGATATCTTATCTTTGAAAGGTCAATAGAGTGTGAAATAAAGAAAATAACTTTTCTCATAACAAAAGAGACTTTGGACAGCTACAAAGTATGAATTAATTTCACCAGGCTAGTGGGCAAAGCACTGACTTTAGATCACTATGTGTATGTTCTTCAGATGCTATTTACTACCTCTCAACATAGCATTTTGCTTTCCAGAAAATTCTACTACATAAGCAACTTAGTACCTTCTGAGAAGTTACAAATCTTTCTCTCTTCAGGTTACTAAATTTACTACCTCTGTGTGAATCAGAAACAGCATGGGGTGGGACAGGACTGGCTTTCTTTCCTCTGAGAATATTTCATTCTCTCATTTCCTTCACCTTTGTCAGGTCTGTGGAGTGATGAGAGAACTTTAGGATGGGCAAAACCTTAGGGACCATTCAGTGCAGAGTTTCCCAAACTGTGAAACATAAGCCTCTACTTCAAAAATCATTCAAATCACATAGTGGAAAAAGTATTTCTTTTACAATTTTCTTTCAATCCTATCCATAAAACAAAGAAAATTTCTTTGTGCTAGGTTATCTTTCCATCCAACCTTTGAAATTTCCATTTTTCATAAATAGAAATCAGATCTTATGCCTGAAGTCTTTGTCAGACAAGAGAAACTAGGTAGGATACAGTGGTACTACTTTTAAACATATACATAAATTTATTTTTCAATTACCATCTACTATGAGTTGTTATACTGTTTATATATTTATTGAAGTAATTAAAGTTTATTTAGAATAAAGTCAGGCAGAGTGGATCAAGATAAAGGAAGCTTTTAAGTAAATAATACAACAGTTGTACCATAGTTCTGGCAGAAATCATGAAGGTGATAGATATTTAGGAAACTAAGGCTTAGAAAACACTATTCTTGTGAAACTTGCTTCAACGGACAAGAACAGTAAGGCAAGGTTGCTTAAGTGACCTGCCAAGGTTTACCAGAAAGCTCCTGATAGATTGAGAATTAGACCTTGGGTCTGTTTTCTCCTAATGCTCAGCTGAGTCACCTCACCTTCACCCAGTTCAGAAAGTCAGACAAGTTAACTTCATTGGTATGAGTACAAAATTTAGATAGTCAAGGCTCACATTTTCAGGGTTACAAAAAACACACAATTTAGTGTTTAAGAAGTTTTTATGAGAATACTGAGTCATGCAGAGAGTGTAATATCATTTTAAACATAAATAAAATATCAAAAGCCATGTTTGGGAGTCTCTGAAGTGAAGTGCCATTTGAAGAAAAAAGCTCTGTGGCTAATTCAAAACAATCAGTTCACTGCTTCCCTAGCTCAGCTATGTATGGGATCAGTTGGGGTTTTTAAAAAACACTGACGGCAGGGCTCCACCTCTACATATCATAATTTAATTGGTGTAGGGTCCACCAGGGCTTTGAGTGTTCTAAAAGTCAACTAGGTGATTCTAACACGTGGAGCCACGGGGCCTCATGGTGTGAAGGCAGATGAGTGTCATGATGGTGTTCACCAGCTCACTGTGATGGGCATTAAGGGCAAGGCTTTGGGGACTTGGAGCCATGAAAGAGCAGGGAAGAAATGAACGGAGCATGCGTCGTCTATGTTTCCAGTGACTTCGATTCCCATTGACATCCTGCAGTTGACACTAACCTGCATGTTCACAGTGTTTTGTGTCTGTATGTGTGTGCAAAAGGACATTTTCACTTTACCAATAACATTATTTGCATATATATATATATATGCAAATAATGTTATTGGTGTGTGTGTGTGTGTGTGTGTGTGTGTGTGTGTATATATATATATATATCAGAGTTTCCCAAAGCATGAAACATAAGCTTCTACTTCAAAATCTGAGCCCATCCAAGAAAGCCAATATATTTTGGTTTTTTGTCAAAAAAAATAAAAAATAAAAAAAAAACTTAAGAAGTCTTCTTCTTAAAAGAAGACTTTTTGTTTTTTGTACTGGGAATTGAATTCAGGGACACTTAACCCCTGAACCACATCCACAGCCTTTTCTTTTTAAAGATAGGGTCTTACTAAGTTGCTTACGGCCTCATTAAGTTGCTAAGGTTAGCTCTGTACTTGCAATCTCCCTGCCTCAGCCTCCCAAGCCACTGGGATTTTAGACAAAAAGAAGACTTTTTTTTTTAAAACAGTATTAGGTTCACAGTAAAATAGGAGGAAAAGATTCTTTTTTTTAAAATGTATCTCCTGATCTATACATGCATAGCTTCCCCCAATTATCAATATCCCCACTGAACGTTTTATTTATTGTCTTTGATAAACCTGTTTACACACCATAATCATTGATGGCAGGGTTCACCCAAAGTTCATAGTTTATAGTGGAGTTCACTCTTGGTTTTGTACATGCTATAGTTTGAACAAATGTATAATGACATGTATCTACTTTTAGTGTATAGAATAGAATACAATACACTCCTCTGTGTATTGTAAAAACACTATAAAACTCCTCTGTGTTCTACCTGTTCATCCCTTTCTCTCCCTTACTTCTGGAAACTACGAACATTTTTACTCTCTCCATACTTTTGCCTTTTACAGAGTGTCATGGAGATGGAATCACACAACATGCAGCCTTTACAAATTGGCTTTGTACTTTGTAACATGCATTATGTTTCGTCTATGTCTTTTCATAGTTTAATAGCTCACAAATTTTCAGTGTTTGTTTTAGTCAGTTTTTTCACAGCTGTGACCAAAGGACTGAACAGGTATAACATAGAGGAGTAAAGGTTGATTTGGGTCTCATAGTTCCAGAGGTCTCAGTCCATTGATGTCTGACTCCATTACTCTAGGCCTGAGGTAAGGCAGACTATTATGGCTGAAGTCTGTGGTGGAGCAAAGCTACTCAGGACATGGCTGCTGGGAAACACAAGAGAGTTTCACTATGGACAAAACCCCAGGGACCTGCCCCCAGTGACCTTACTCTTCCAGCCATACCCTACGTGCCTACAGTTAATCATTATAGGGGATTAGTGCCTTGATTAGTTTAAGGTTCTCATAACCCAATTTTTAAAATAAGCTTTCTCCTATTGTCTCACATATGAGCTTTATTAAAAAACACAACATTGTTGAATAATATTTCGTGGCCTGGATGTACCAGTTTATTTATCTATTCACCTACTAAAGTACATGTTGGTTGCTTCCAAGTTTGGGGAAATTATGAATAAAATTGCTATAAACATCCATGTTCAGGTTTGTGTGTCAACAGAAGTTGCCAACTCCTTGAGTAGATACCAAGAAATACAGTTGCTTGATTATATGGTAAGATTATAGTTTTGATGAGACCGCCAAATTGTCTTCCAAATTTGCTGTCCTATATTGCATTCCCACCAACAGGAGTAAGAGTTCCTTTTTTCCCCATCCTAAAGAGTGCCTAGTATTATCTCTGTTGTAAATTTGGGCTATTCTAATATATGTGTAGTGGTATTTCACTGTGCATTTTCCTTGAAAACAATCCAAAAATTTATTAGCTCCCTAGCTTGACTACATATGGGATCAAATTTTTTTTTTCAAATACTCACTGTCCATCTGTATCTGTTCTTTAGTGGAGTGTCTGTTAAGGTCCTTTGTTTTCTTATTGATGAGTTTAAATAGTTCTTTGTAGTTTTGGATAATAACTCTTTAGCAGATGAGTCTTTGCAAATATTTTCTCTTAGTTTGTGGCTTTTCATTTCTATATCTAGATATTACCTTTCATTTTGAAAAAGTTTAAAATTTTTTTTTAGAGAGAGAGAGAGAGAGAGAATTTTTTAATGTTCATTTTTTAGTTATCGGCGGACACAACATCTTTGTTTGTATGTGGTGCTGAGGATGGAACCCGGGCCGCAAGCATGCCACGCGAGCGTGCTACCGCTTGAGCCACATCCACAGCCCAAAGTTTTTAAATTTTAATGAATTCTAGTTTAATAGTTATTTGATTGATCATGTCTCTGGTGATTTATCTAGAAATTCATTGACACCTTCATGGTCATACATATTTTATTCTATGTTAATATCTAGGAGTGTTATAGTTTGTGTTTTACATGTAGATCCAGGACCCACTTTGAGTTAATTTTTGTAAACGGTGTGAGATCTATGTCTAGATTTTTGTTTTCGTTCTAAATTTCTTTTTCTTCCTCTCTTTCCTTAATTTCTGTCTTCCTTCCTTCCTTTATTATCTCCTCCTCCTCCTCCTCCTCCTCCTCCTCCTCCTCCTCCTCCTCCTTCTCTCTCTCTCTGCATTTGGACTCCAAGATTTCCCAATATCATTTATTGAAAGATTATCTTTGTTTTCATGTATTGCTTTTGCTCCTTTGTCAAAGATCAGGTAACTCTATTTATGTGGGTCTATTTCTGGACTCTGTTGTGTTCCCTGAATCTATTTGTATATTTTTTTTCACCAATTCCACACTCTTTTGATTACTGTAGCTTTTTAGTAAATCTTAACGTTGGGTTATATCACTCCTCTAGTTTTGTTCTTCTCCTTCAGTATTGTGTTGACTATTTTGGGCCTTTTGCCTTTCCATATAAACTTTAAAACATTTTGTCAATACTCAAAAATAAATTTGATTGAAATTGCATTAAATCTATAGGTCAATATGAAGTTTTTCAGTATTGAATCTTCTTATCAGTGGACATTAAATAGAAATCCATTTTCTTAGTTTTTCTTTTATTTCTTTTAGCAGTTTTGTAGATTTATTCATAGATCTTATTTTTGTTAGCTTTATATGCTATATATGCTTTAAATATGCTTTATATGTTTATATGGTTTAGATTTTAGTGCCAGTGTAAATTATATTTTTTTTTTCAAAATCCACTTGTTATTTGCTAGTATATAGCAAAGTGATTGACTTTTGCATATTAACCTTGTATCTTATAATATTTTTCCACATTAAGGATTTTATTATCAGTAATACATTATCAAAATATCATCGAAAGAAATTAAAGAAAGTTATATAAAGACATACCATATTCATGAATCAAAAGACTTAATATTGTTATCAGTTCCAGGAGGTGTTATTTTGTTATTACTAGTTTTTTGTGTGTGTGTTTTCTACATAGACCATTATGTCATTTGAAAAGAAAGACAGTTTTATGTCATTCTTTTCAATCTGTATGCCTTTTATTTTACTGTATTATTTCATTAGCTAGAACTTTTAGTGTGATTTTGAAAAGAGGTTATAAGAAGTGACATCCTTTTTATGTTCTTGGACTTTGTGGAAAAGCTTCTTATTTCTTACCATTAAGTGTAATGGTGGCTGTAAGTGTTTTTTGTGGATACTCCTTATAAAGTTGAGAAAGTTTTCCAATATTTCTAATTTACCAAGAGTATTTTTTAACATGAATGTATGTTGCATTCATATGCATCTATTGATATACTTGTGTGGATTTTCTTTAGCATTCTACTGATATAGTAGATTATATTAATTAACTTTCAAATACTGAAACAGCTTTGTATAACTAGAATAAATCCCATTTGGCCATGGTATATAATTATTTTATACAGTGTTAATTTCAGCTTGTCAATATTTTTTTGAGGATTTTTTCATCTATTTTTGCATCAATTTTGCATCTATTCTCTTGAGAGGTATTAATCTGGTTTTGGTTTTAGATTAATGCTGGTCTCAGAATGAGAAAATATTTTCTTTGCTTCTAACCTTCTGAAACAGATTGTAGAGAACTGGTATAATTTCCTCTTTAATGTTTAGTAGGATTCATAAATGAACTCAGCTGGGCCTGATGCTATCTTCTTTGAAACATTGTTAGTTATTGATTAAATTCTTTAATATGTATTGGCCTATTCAAATAATCTATTTCTGCTTATATGAGATATAGTAAATCATATCTTTCAACCTATTTTATGTAGGTAATGAAATTTTCAGGTATGTAGTTATGTGTATACTATTATAAACTATTCCTTTATTATCATTTTAATCACTCTTAAAACTTTTTCTTGGTTAATCTGTTTAGAGACTTATTTATTTTGACAATTTCAAAACAACATTTTTTTTAATTTTCCAGCTTTCTCTATTGATGTCTTATTTTATTTCATTTATTTCTGCTCCAATTTTTAATTTCTTTTCTTACAGAATGTGATCAACCTTGGTGATTATTCCCTGTGGGCTTGAGAAGAATGTTTTGCTTTTCTTGGATTAAGCAATTCGTAGATGTCCATTATATCCAGCTAACCGAAGTTTTTATACTCAACTATGTCATTACTGATTTCCCACATCTGAATCTACCCATTTCTAATCGAAAGATGTTGAGGTTATTAACTATTATAATAGATTCATGTGTTTCTCCCAGAAGTACTATTAGCTTTGTCTCACATACTGCTTTTAGGTGCATTCATTCCAGGAAACGTGTGTCTTCCTTACAAATACACCACTTCATTGTTATATAACGTCTCCCTTTATTCTTGAAAATTTTCTTGCTATGAAGTCTGCTCTGTCCAAAATCAGTGTAGCTACAATTGCATCTTTTTATTAGTGTTAGGATGGTGTACTATTCAGATTTTTGTGACTATGACCAAAATAAAAAAAAAAGAAAAGAAAAGAATAAAACCATACAGGAAGAAAAGTTTACTTGGGTTTCAGAGGTCTCAGTCCAAAGTTGGCCTACTCCATTGCTCTGGATATGAAGTAAGACAGAATATCGTGGCAGATAGGCATGGCAGCAGAAAGCTGTTCAGCTCATGGTAGCCAGGAAGTGGAGAGAGGGGAAGAGAGGGAGAGAGAGAGAGAGAGAGAGAGAGAGAGAGAGAGAGAGAGAGAAAAGAGGATACAGGGAGAGAAGGACAAGATATATTCCAAGGCCACATCCCCAGTGACCTATTTCTTCCAACCATGCCCTATGGGTCTACAATTACCACCCAATAGTCCATCCGGCTATCAGTGGATTAATATGTTTGCTGGCGGGGGAACCAGCTCAGGACATGGCACCAGGAAGCAAAGAGAGAACTCTACTTACCAGGAACAAAATATAGACTCTGAAGTCATGTCCCCAGTGACCTACCTCTTCTAGCCACATCTCACCTGCCAACAATTACCACCCAATTCATCCACATGTTAATCCACTGCTTATGTTACAACTGTCATTATCTAATCATTTTACCTCTCAACTTTATTGCATTGTCTCACACATAAGCTTTTGGGGGACACTTCATAGCCAAACCACAACACATTCACTGTTTCCTTCTTAATGCTTTTCCTTTCCTTATGAAAATCTGAGGTTTTTTTCCTATGTTATTTTTCTTCTCTCTAACATTTAACCCTTTTTGCTGGCAGATTATTAGCAATAGATTGCCTACATGTTTGTGTGTCTTGAAACCGTGATTGTTACTTTGAATATACTTTCAAATTTGTTTCTGAATGTTAGATATGATATACAGGGCAAAAGAAGCTTCTATAACTAATCCTTGGTGATGTGAAGGTCCTTGTGCAGGGAAGGGACATTCTATGGTTCCGTGCTTAGGCTTCCATCTTTTAGTGAGCTAGTGACATTGGACTGTGAACTTCCCCAGTGTTTCTCAGGTACTTCATGCTTCCTGGGTGAGACAGGATGGTGAGGGCTGGCAGGAGGTTAGTATTTCCCCTCACCCTGCAAGGTTAGTTTGGCTATGATAAAACCTCAGCAGCCTTGGCACTGATAAACAATCTTCTCCTTAGGGCAAATTTAGATCTGAGTGCTCTGGCATATTGAAAATCATTCCCCTTTTCTTCCTGTGCTGGAAGGACAAGGGGATTTTTCTCCAATATTGCCCATGAAAAGTTAGTCGAGCTCCTAAAGATAAAACTCTTAGGAATGGATGCAGCACCTATGATGGGGTGCCCTCCCAGACTGGTTCCCACCAAGTCTCCAGCAGTTCACTAACCCCAGCTCAGGTTTTCCCATCCCAGCACCAGATTCCATGGCAGATTGTGCACAGGACTCTCTGTTCTGGAAGCCTGGGATCCCCTGTGTTTGCCTGTCTGTTTCACCTTGGGGCAGTATTTTGCCTTATGTCCTCACCTCTCTTAGAGATACCAAGACTCATTCTTTCATTTTTTAGTCAGTTTAAGTTTTTATTTGTTGTTAGAACAGAATGGGGACTTCCAAGTTATTTGTGCATGCAGAGCAAGAAACTGAAAGTCTAGGAAAATATTTTATTTTGAAGATAAATGTAAGATCCACAATTGCCAGGTTTGTTCTAAAATGTAAAGACTTTTTACTGCAACCAAGTAATTCTAAAACTTAACATGAGTTAAAATTTCTGAAGAATTTGTGTCAATAACAGGTATTTTTATTAGAGTAAAATAAGTATAGGATAAACTTTACTGATATAACAATATTCTAGGTATATAGTTCAGTGACACTAAGTACATTCATACTATTGTGCCATCATCATCAAGCTTCAAATTTTTTACCTTTCCAAACTAGACTGGCAAATACCTCTCCATTCCCTTCTCCCTTAGTCTCTGGTAAGTAACATTCTATTTTCTGTTTCCATAAATGTAACTCCTTTAGGTACCTTGTCTAATTGGAATCATACAATTTTGCTTCTGGCTTATTTTACTTGGCATAATATGTTCAAGATTCATTCATGACGTAGCATGTATTAGTATTTTCTTCCCCTTTAAGGATGAATGATATATCTCATTGTACATTTATACCACACTTTGCTTATGTATTCGTCTTTCTGTGGACATTTGGGTTGTTTCCACCTTTCAGTTATTGTGAAGTATGCTGCTAGGAACCTTTGTATACAAGCATCTGTCAGGGTCCCTGCTTTCACCTTGTTTGGGGAAGTTGGAATACACCAAGAAGTAGGATTGCTGGACCATGTGGTCATTCTGCATTTAATGTTTTTGTGGAACCACCGTATGTAGGTTCTCCACAGTGGTTCTATCATTTCGTTTTTCACAGCAGGTGTTTTCCATACCATGCCCAAGCTGTGTTGTCTACAGCAGCTGGAGGTTGGTATTTTCCCTCACCCCGCAAGGTTAGTTTAGCTATGATAAATCTTCGGCAGCATCACACAAGAGCTCACATTGTCCCACATCTATTGCAATACCTCCTTTTTTTTCTAATAATAGCCATCCTAATGAAGTGTAAAGTGGTATCTCATTGTTTCATTTCCCTGATGACAAGTAGTTTTAAAGATCTTTTCATGTGCTTACTACACATCTATATATCTTCCTTGGACAAATGTCTATTCAAGTCATTTCCCCAACTTTTAACTGAGTTGTTGTTTTTTTCTTATTTTTAAGTTATAGGGATTCTTCACCTATTGTCGATATTGATCCGTTAGCAGATATAAAATTTTCAAGTATTTTCTTCCATTCTGTATTCTGGACCAAGTCTCCAATTCACCAATCCCTGTTCAGGTTTTCTAACCCAGTATTGGTTGGTCCATGAAGAAGCTTGGAGAACTGCTATTTTATTCTTCTAGTGACTTCATGTACCTCCAAATCTAGCTGTCTCATCACTTGTTGCATTAATCAGCTTTCTGCCACTATAACAAAATACTTGAAATAATTAACTTATAAAGAAAATTTTTGCTTTGGATTATGGCTTTATAGCTTCCAATTCATGATCAGGCAAACTCACTTCTTTGGGCTTTTGATGGGGGTGCCGGATGGGAATGGCAGGGAGAAACTGCTTATCACATGATCAGGAAGCCAAAGTGTATCAGGAAGCGGTTGGGTCCCACAATCCCCTCCAAGGGCACACCTCCAATGACTTAAGAATCTCCCATGAGGCCTCATGTCCTAAAGGTTATATCACCTCCCAATAGTGCCACCATGGGGACCAAGACTTTAACAATGGCCTTTGTGGGACATTCAACATCCAAACTACTACACCACCCTACCATCTTCAAAGGTAATAATTATAATTATAAGTTTTTCTTTCCATATGTACATATATATAACATGTGTGTACATATGCACAAACATATATGTGTATTTTTCATGTTCAGAGACTCCTTCCTTGCTAAACCAGGAGTTTTTCATTGTGTCTCGCGATCTCAAAATGCAAATGAAAAATAAAATTGCCTGCTGCTGAGACCAGGAAACAAAATGACCAACTGCACTAATCACTTCCAGGAATGGGAAACAGGTTCCAAAACCTCTAAAATGTAATTCACTTAATTAACAAATTAATTTATTGTTTTGCAAAGCTATTAAGCTCGAACTAGGCAACTTGCAATGAAGATATAAAAGTCCATTTTATGTCTTCAATATTTTATGTCTTTAAGAAAAAAGAATGCTCACTCAAAACCATGAAGTAGTTTCTTTAAAAATATGTGGGCGCCCAGAGTGCCCCCAGAATCACTTTAGGATCCTGATCTCATCACTTTCTAATGGAGTTCATCAATGAGAATGAATGAGCTCAGGATACTATGTAGCATGTATTAGGATTTCTTCCCCTTCAAGGATGAATGATATATCTCATTGTATATTTATACCACACCTTGCTTATGCATTCGTCAATAACTTTGCAGATGGTGAATGGCTTTGAGAACTACAAAACAAAGTAATAATTCTATTTTCACTTATATTTCCAAAATAACATATCCTTTTCAAATGAATGTTCCTTTAAATATTAAGGAAAACAAAAACAAAACTATCCAGAGCATATTCAGATGACACATAGATTTTGTAATTTCCATATATTTGTACATTGGCAATAATATTTGTTAATCATAGCTTCAGAATATGTATCATATAATTTCCAGAGTAGATTTTTAAATGCATATGAGTTCCTTTTTTTTTCTTGGTCTAAAAATCACATTTCTGGTTTACACCAACCTGTTTTTTCCAGTTATTAAATATTCTACCTTTTGTGCAGAGATTTTTTTCTTGTCCATGCCTCATGAATACTGTCTTATACTTAATAGTGTTTATTTTATATGACTCTAGTAAGCTCAGATGCTTGTAACCAAAATAATTATACTTGAACAACTGGGAAGTGTGATTTAAAGTCATAAAATCAGTATCAGTAAGAAATTTAAGCAGGTAATAAGAAAAATCTAATATTCAATTACCTTTACAGGAAAGATAGGTTTTATTTTTTGAAAGCATTATTGTAAGAACATTGGCTAAGGAAATGTTTCCTATGGGTCCTGAAAATTAAAAACAGTGTATCCAGATTTTTCATGTGTCCAATTTGCATAAAGCATTTCTCTTGCTAATCTCCACCCACTAGAGCACGAAATTCTACTAACATAAAAGAAATTAGGTAGCCTCATCTTGTTCAATGTCTAATGGTCAGATTTCTAGCTAATGTGAAAAACAGCAGGAGTAAAACAAGAGCCATAAAACTGCTCTTGCAACAAATGGGCGACTGTATGTGTGATCAGAGCCTACTCGGAGTAATGCACATCACATAGGCTCTATTACTTTGCCTGCTACTAGAAGCATCCTAAGAGAAAATTCACTTACATTTGGCTGTAAACATGACTCTAAAAAGGTTTTTTTCTTCTTGCCTCCTTTCCCACTTTCTCCCCTTTCCTCCCCTCCTCTTCTCTCCTCTCATCTCCTTTCTCTTTTCTTTTTTCTTTTTTTTCCCCCCATAAAAAACAGGGTTCTACTTATGTCTTGGGGAAAAAAAACAATTCCAAACTCTGACAGGACTAGCCTGCTGTTTCTTTGAAACCCCACTCCTATGGAACCCTTCATTCCTTTTAAGTCTTGCATTAGATACAACCTGTGATGAGGTGATTCCCTTTTAATTCTCAGGACCCACAGAACCACGGCATATACCCGACCAAATAGTTGGTGCAGAAACATTTGTCTCACCATTTTAAAAAGTTTCCTAGTTTGTAGATCCAAAAGACAATTTCATGCTTTGAGATTCAGTGGCAAAAAAAGAAAAAAAGTTTTACTACCATTTCAGAAAAGTCTACATTAAAGGCAAAAATGATCAAACACAGCTTTCTAGAAACATAAGCAGAAGGAGGCATTTAGAAAGAAGAAGTGAACCCAAGAACAGACATGATGCTCAAACCCCATAATATGGAAAGAGTGCAATAGGGTGTTATTGTAGATTCTGCAACCAGGCTTCATATCTCAGGTCCTTGTATTAGACTTGTGACCTTGAGAAAGTATCTTAACCTATTTTTGCTTTAGTTTATCTATTAAACACATGGGATAATGGATGTACCACCTTCCTAGGATGGTTGTAAGACTGAAGAACTTAGGTTAGAAAAGCTCCCATAACATAATCTCTTTTAAACAAGTATTAGCTTTTATTATTATTTTCTCTAAGATTTAAATGTGGTTCAAAAGAGGCAGCAATAAAACCCAGAAGAGGGTCCCATCTATGAGACTTTATTGGGTCTAAAGACATTGTAGTCATCTTTCAACAGGCATTATCAAATCTATTTGATGTTATTTAGCATATAACTTTTAACAAAGTTACAGCCAATTACTAAGTTAATTGAAAAGTTTTTATAAAACGACTGTAATAAGACCTAATTGATATAAACTTCATATATTCAAAGTGTACAATGTAAGTTTTTATATGTATATATATATATATATATATATATATATATATATATATATATACACATATATTTATATATATGCAGTTATTCCCAAAATCAAGATAATGAATCAGATCATTCTTAACCTATGCCTTTTTAAATTCCTTTCTACAATACCCCTTCCTGCCTTTCCCACCCCCATTATCACAGGGCAAGCACTGATGTGACTTGAGTTGCCATAGATCAGTTTGCATTTTCTAGTTTATACAAATGCAGTCATAAAATTGTCAGTATTTCTCCTAACTGCTTCAACTTAGAATAAGGATTTTGAGATTTATCTATTATTACCAAATAATATTTTATTGTATGGGTACACCACATTTGGCTCACCTAGTTCTTAGACATTTTTTGTTGCTATAACTGGAAAATTTATAAAGAATAGACATTTTTTTGGTTTACAGGTCTGAAGACTGAGAGTTCCAAGTGCAGGGCACTGGCATCTTCTCAGCATCAGGTGAGGGCCTTCTTGCTCCATCATAACATAGGCAAGAGCATCAGAGAACTGCACCTCAATATTCCATTAACACATGAATTTCAGGATTAGGTTTCTGACACATGAATTTTTGGTAGACACATTGAAACTATCATATCCCTTCATCCTTTCAGGAATAGCTTTTTTTAAAACAGTTTTTAACCATTTCAAATAAACCTGCTATAGAATTTCTTGTACAAGTTTTTGTGTGAACAGATTTTCATTGCTCTCAGGTAATTCCCTAGGCATGGAATGGCTATATCATATAACAGGTATATTTTGAACTGCTTAATAAACTGTCAGCTAGTTTATTTTCTGTTTATTAAAATGGGGCAATTATATTTCACACATGTATAATTATGTCAAAATAAACCTCACTATTATGTAGAACTATAAAGTACTAGCAAAAATATTTTTAGAAAAGGAAGAAACTTCTAGCTATTTTCCAAAATGGTAACATTCCCTTACATTACTATTGACACTGCCTGAGTTCTAGGTTCTTAATATCCTTATCCACAACTGTTAATGGTTAATTTTAGTCATTCTAAAAGAGATGTGGTAGCACCTAATTATGGTTGTAATTTGCATTTCCCTGAAAACCAATGACATTTAGTTAGCATATTTTATAAATTTATTTGTAATATATGTATCTTATTTATAAAAGTGTCTGTTCAAATCTTTTACCCATTTTTTATTAGACTGTTTATTTTCATATTGTAGAGTTTTAAAGTTTTCTATACTTTTGATACAAATATTTCACCACATGTACAATTTTCAAATATCTTCTCAATCTGTGGATTACCATACATTATCTTAGCATTCTTTTGTTTTTTGTTTTGTTTTGAGGCACACAAGTGCTTACATTTAATGAAATACAATTTATTAATCTATTCTTTCATGTTTTTGATGTTGTATCTATGAAGTCTTGCCCAATCAAAAATATAAAGATTCTTATAAGGATTTGTTCTAGAAATTTTAAAGTTTTGGGTTTATATTGAGATCTATGTCTGTTTTATGTTAAGTTTTAGGTCTGGTGTGAGGTATTGATACATTTTTTGTTCATTTTTAAAATTTACATAAATATGCCTAATAATTACAAAACCATTTTTCAAAACATTATCATTTCTTCATTGATTTTTTTTGTGTGTGTGGGGAACCCAGGGCCTTGTGCATGCAAAGCAAGCACTCTACCAACTAAGCTATATCCCCAGTCCCTTCATAACATTTTTGAAAATCAACTTTCAATACTTATGCTTCCAGGCTCTCTCTTTGGTTCTGCTAATTTATTTGATGTCAGTACCACATGGTCTTAATTACTGTAGCTTATCTTGAAGTTATTAGGTAATGTGAGTTTTCCAAATTTTCTATTTTTCAAAGTTTTTTTAACCTATTTTCATTTCATGTTAATTTTACTTTCAGTTTGTTATTTGTCACTTACTAATACATCTGTTGGTATTTAACTAACTCAAATCTATAAATCAACTTAAGGAATATTATGGTTGACGTATGAGATATTCCCCCCAAAGCTTGTGTGTGAGACCATGCAAGAAAGTTTAGAGGTGAAATGATTGGGCTATAAGAGCCTTAACCTAATCAGTGCATTAATCCACTTAAATGGATTAACTGGATGGTAATTGTAGACAGGCAGGATGGGCTGATGGAGGTGGGTCACTGTGGGTGTGGCTTTGGGGTTTACATTTTGTCCCTGGTGAGTGGAGCTCTCTCTTTCTGCTTCCTGATTGTCACGTCCTGAGCTGCTTTCCTCCACTACACCCATCTGCCTTGATGTTCTACTTCACCCTGGCCCCAGAGCGATGACGTAGGCCATGGGTGGACTGAGACCTCTGAAACTGTGAGACTCTATATAAACTTTCTCCTCTACATTGTTGTTGTCAGGTCTTTTGGTCACAGCAGTGGAAAAGCTAAAATGAGGGAGCACAGTCATCTTGAGTGGTGAATCTTCTGGAGCATGAACACAGCATGCATCTTGTTTAGTTTCTCTCAGTTATACTTTGTAGCTTTAAATGTATGGGTCTCTTACTTCTTTCATCAGACGTATCACTAGCCATTTCATATTTCATAATATTATAAATGATAATTGTTTCTACTTTTAATAGAAAATTGTTTCCTAGTACACATAAGTACAGTTTATTTTAACATATGACCCCAGTATCCTGTCCCTAATAAATTATCTGTTAGTTCTAGTAACTTTATTTTTGTTGCTATATAAAATAATCCTGTCATCTACAAATAAAGACAGTTTTACCTCTTCCTTTCCAAAGTGGATGTTTTTCTTTTCCTTCTTTACTTCATCTTTTCTCCTTCCTTCCTTTGCTTAATTGAATTGACTAGTACATCAGTACAATCAATGTTGAATATAAATGCTAAGAGTAAATATCTTTGTTTTGTTACTGATCACAGGGAAATAGCACTTCCCTTCATCATTAAGTATGTTTTTAGATGTATTTGTTTTTGTAAATATTTTTAATCAGGTCAAAACAATTTCTTTCTGTGTGTAGTCCACTGAACTTTCTTTTTAAAACCAGGAATACAATGGATATATATATATATATATATATATATATATATATATATATATATATATATATTGTGTGTGTGTGTGTTAGAGAAATAGAATTATGTTAATTGACATTTTAAAATTTCACCCCACATTTTATATATTGTTGAATTCACTTTACTATAATTTTATTTATGTTCATGAGATTTATGGGCTTGCAGTTTTCCTATATCTTTATTGGAATTGAATATATATAATACCAGCCATATAGAATAAGTTGGTAGGAACTTGTTTCTCTTCAATTCGAGAAGATATATACTGGAAGCATTTATGTGAAATTGGTACCAATATTTGTCTTAAATGTTTGGTAGGATTCACCAGTGAAGCTTTCTAAGACATTGTGTTTTCTTTATGGAAAGGATTTTACTTTGTCAATATCATTAATAGACATGAGGCTATGCTGGTTACTTATTTCTTTATAGAGAAAAGCCTGTTGAATTCGTGTTCTAAAGAACATGTCTATTTCATAAAAATCATCTAAACTATTATCATGACAATTTTCATAATCATTACTTGTTTTAGTCAGCTTTATTTTATTTTATTTTATTTTTGATGATGTGACTAAAGACCCGACAAGAACAATTTTGGAGGAAGATGTATTTATTCTGAGCTCAGGATTTCAGAGGTCAAAGTCCACAGACTTTGGTGGAAGGGTGTGGTGGAGGAAAGCAGCTCAGTATATGGCACCAAGAAACATAGAGTGAGAGCTTTCTCTCCAAGGACAAAATATATACCCCAAAGGTACGCCTCAATAACCCATTTCCTTCAATCACATCCTACCTCCTACCTAACTACCCAGTTAACCATTCAAGTGTTTTAATTCACTAATAAGGTTAATCATTTCATCCCCAAACTTTCATACATGGTCTCACATATGAACTTTTATGGGATATCTAACATCTAAACCATAACATTACTTATCATTTAAGTAGCTGTAGAATATATTGTTATGTCACTTTTTTGCTAATAATCTTTAGCAAGGTAATCTTTCCTTCCTCTTTTTCTAATTTCTCTGGCTAAAGGTTTATCACTTTTATTGATCTCAAATAGCCAGCTATTACTGGTTTCAATGTTTTTATAAAAAATATTTTTTCTACTTTTAATTCCTTAATTTCTACTCTGCTCTTTGTTATTTCTTCTATGATACTCACTTTCAATTTCATTTCCCTTTTTTCCTGTTATATAAAATGAAAAAATGCTTTTCATTGATATGAAATATTTCTTCTATTTTAATATAGATTTTACAAATTTCCCACTAAGTACTGATCAGCCTGGTTCACTGTCTTGTATGCTATGTTTTCATTTTCATTCAGGTCAAAAATGCTTTTTAATTTCCATTTTGATTTCTTCTTTGACCTATGGGCTGTTTAGAAGTGTGCTGTTTGGTTTATAAGTACTTGGGAATTTTCCAGAGAGCTTTCTGCTATTGATTTTTAACTTAATTTCATTGTGGTCAGAGTACTTACTTCACATAACTTGAATTCTTTCATTGACACTTGTTTTATGGCACAGAATATTAACTAGCTTGAAAAATGTTCTGTGTACATCTAAAAAGAATATATTCTGCCATAATGAAATGATGTGTTCTAGAATTACTAAATCTAGTTCAAAGGAAGTATTGCTCAGGTTTTCTATAATACTACTTATTTTTGTTTGTTTACTCATTTTGTCCACTAATGAGAGAGAAGTGTTGAAATCTTATAGTTGTGAATTTTAAAATTTCTCCTGAAAGTTCATTCAGCTGTACTTCACTTATTTTGAAGCTCTGTCATTAGTTGCATGGACATTATTAGCATTATTATATCTTCTTAATGAATTGACCTTTTGAACAGTAGGTAATATTCTCTTTTATTTCTTAAAGTTTTATTCTATCCTGAAGTCTGGTTTGTTTGATATTACCACAGTTACAGTAGATTTTCTTTGATAATGGTAGCAGAACACATCTTATGTCACCCATTTAACCCTTTTGTGTCTATATTTGAAATTCACTTATTGTAGGTAGTAAATATTTGGGTTTTGCATTTTTCTTATTTCTGCCTTTTACTTGGGTGTTAAGACCATTTACTTTCATTGTGATTACCGTATAGTTAGGTTTAAAACTTATCATCTTGCTGTTACTTTCCAATTTGTTCCATTTGTTGTTCATTTCTCTTCCATTTTTGGGGGGGTGGTGGTTTGTAGTTGTTAAAGTTTGTTGATTTGTGTTTGACTTTCTAGAGATGAACTGATTATTTTATCTTATTCTTTTACCTCTCCTTTCTGGGTTTATTGGCTATAGCTCTTACATCATTTACCCTAGTAATTGCAGCGAATTTTCTAATATGCAATCTGGGGTTGATCATCTTTTTTTCTATAAGGGGCCAGAAAATGATTTTAGGTATCACAATCCATGTGTTGATCTTTGTTGCATATGCTTTTTACTTTAATTTATTTAAATGTAAAAACATTTGTCTTGCTGGTCATGCAAAAACATGTCCATGGGCTAGATTGACATATTAGCTATACTTTTCTACCCTGTGATTTACACCTCAACCAAGTCTACCTTTAGCTAATGTTGAACCCCTCACAGTATCTGCTTTACAAAACCAGACTTTCATTTCCTCCCTCTGACTTTTGTGATATTTTTGTCATAGAATTTATTTTTATAAAAACTATAAGCCCCACAAAACCTTATTACTTTTGTTTAAATAATTATCTTTAAAATGAATTGAAATTATAGATGAAAAAATTAATACTCATTATCTGTGCCGCTCCTTCTTTGATAAAGATCTAGATTTCTGTCTCGTATTATTTTCCTTCTACCTGATCAATTTCTTTAATATTTCTGATATTGAAGAACTGCTGATGGTAAATTCTTCCTTGTAGCACAAGTTTCCTGGTGACAAATTGTTTTAGCTTTTGTATACCTGAAAAAAATCTCTATTTGCCATTGATTTCAAAGATAATTTTGATGATCATAGAATTCTAGGTTGAAGCTTTTCATTCCTATTTTCAAATGTGTTTTGTTCATGCTTGAAAAGAATGTATATTCTGCTATTTTGAATGGAGATTTTTTTTTAAAGAGAGAGAGAGAGAGAGAGAGAGAGAGAGAGAATTTTTTTAATATTTATTTTTTAGTTCTCGGCAGACACATCTTTGTATGTGGTGCTGAGGATCGAACCCGGGCCGCACGCATGCCAGGCAAGCGCGCTATCGCTTGAGCCACATCCCCAGCCCTGAATGGAGTATTTTTAAATATTGATTATATTAAGTTGGTTTATGATGCTGAGTTCTATATTCTTGCTGATTTTATGTCTGGTTGTTTTTTCCCATTGTTGACAGAAGCATACTAAGGTCTCTAACCATCACTGTGGACTTACCCTTTTATTATTATTTCAGTCTGTGCTTCACTATCTTGCAGCACTGTTGCTTGGATACATACCTATTTAAGATTGCACTGTCTTTTGGTGGATTGACCCTTTCATCATTATATAATGTCCCACTCTGTCCCTAATAATTTTCTTTGATCTGAAGTCTACTTTATTTAATGAAGTCAGTCTTGTTTTTCTTTTTAAGTTCATATTGCAAGGTATACCTTTCTCCATCCTTTTACTTTCAACCTACCTATATCATTATATTTGTAGTGACTTTCTTGTAGATAGCATCTAGTTGGGTCATATTCTTTTTATCCAGTCTGCCAATTTCTATATTTTAATTAGTGCATTTCAACTATCTCTATTTCATGTAACCATTGAAAAACTGAGGATCCAGCCTGTCATCTTATTTCTTATTTTCTGTTATTGTTTCTGCTTATTCTTTCTCTAGTTTCCCTTGTTCTTCTGTGAATTACATGACTCTTTTTAGGATTTCATTTTATCTGTAGTGCTTACTATTATATCTCTTTGTATAGTTATTATTACTGTCATTCAAACTACTTTCCCATATATAATTCCTTTTATCTTTTTGGTACTGTTTTATTTTCATTAATTTTCAGAAATTTCAGTATGCTTCTTGCTATGCATTTGTTTTAATTACTTTTGTTTAAAGTTCACTCTTCTTCTTCAATCTGTAGGTTGATTTATTACCAAAACAGGAGATTTCAGGCCATCGTTTCTTTAAATATGTTTTCTGTGCCACCCTTTTTTTGTTTCGTTCTGCAACTCTAGGGATGACAGGAATGTTAGATATTTTCCTATGGTCACACATATTCTGGAGACTTGGATCAATTGTTTAGTCTATTATTTTTCTGCTATTCAAATCTGGCAATTTCAATTGTTCTGCCTTCTAGTATATTGACTCTTTCATCTTCGTTTTACTGTTGAATTCATATACTAAGTTTTAAAATTTTAGTTGTATTTTTGTTTGTTTTAAATTTTTTTCTGTTAGTGCGTTGTAGTTATGCATAATTTTGAGGTTGTTTTGACATGTTCATAAGTGCATATGACATAATTTGCTCCATTTCAGTCCCCATATTTTGCTCCATTTCTCTCATTCTCCCTCCCTGGTCTTCTTCCTCTACCCTATTTGTCTTCCTTCTATTAATTTATTTTTTTAATTGTTGTACTATAGTTAACCCATAAAAGTGGAATTCACTGATATATTCAAACATGTACCCAGCATAGTGTGGTCAATTTTATTCCATAGTTCCTTTGCTTTACCATTCCTCCCTTCACTCTCTCCATCCTCTTTCTCTACTCCATTGTAATCCCTTCTCTTTTCATGAGATTTCCCCCTTTTTAAAAACATTCCTTATTTTTATCTAGGTTCTGTATATGAAAGAAAATATTGGACCCTTAACTTCTAGGTCTGATTTTTTTTCACATAGTGTTCTATCCATTTACCAACAAAGGATATAATTTCATTATTCTTCTGATTAATTAATACTCAATTTTTTGTGTGTATACACACACACACATATATATGGCAATTGTGAATTGTGCTGCTTAAACATTGGTATGCATGTATCATTATAGTATGCTCATGTTAGTTCTTTTGGATAAATACCAAGAAGTGGGATTGCTGAATCGCATGGTGGTTTCATTGCTAGTCTTTCAAGGAATCTCCACATTGCATTCTAAAGTGGTTATATTAATTTACAGCCCCACCAACAGTGTGTAATTTTGCCTTTTCACCCACATAATCACCAGCATTCACTGTTATTTGTATTTTTGGTGGCTGCCATTCTAACATGAGTGCAATGAAATTTCAGTATTGTTTTGATTTTCATTTCCCTGATTGCTAATGGTGTTGAACATCTTTTTCATATATTTGTTATTCATCCATTTATTGACTGAGTTATTTGGGTTTGGGGCATTGAATTTTTTTGAGTTCTATATGTAATCTGGATATTAATCTCCTGTTGGAAGAGTAGCCACCAAAGGTTTTTCTCCCATTCTATAGGCTCTCTCTTCATACTCTGTTTCCTTTGCTGTGCAGAAGCTTTTTAATTTGAAGTCATCACACTTACTGATGGTTGGTTTTAACTTTTTGAACTTTAGGAGTCATTAAGGACTGTACCAATGTGTTAAAATATGACCCGATGTTTTCTTTTAGCAGTTATGATATTTTGGTCTAATTCATAGGACCTTGGATCTCTTTGAGTTGATTTTTTGTGCAGGGTAAAAGAGAGGGATCTAGGTTCATTTTTCTACATAAGGATATCCAGTGGTCTCAGCACCATTTTCTAAAAGGCCATCTTTTCTCCAAAGTATGTTTTTGGCCCCTTTGTCAAGGATCAGATGACTGTATCTCTATGGATTTTTCTAAGTGTCTTCCATGCCGTTTTATTTGTGTTTTAAAGGAATAAACTTTCCATTTGGCTCATCTTCATATAAAATATCTCTGCTGACCATTTCACCTTCCTCTAACACCGTTTTGTTCTTGCCAATGGTGGTACCTCACTACAGCTTGGCCAGGAAGGAAGTTTAGGTTCTTCACTGAGCCTTTGCTAGGGATGAAGAACAGAATTGTCATGAGAGTGGTACTGCAGTTTTTTTGTGACGTGTAACCGATATTGTCTAAAAGTTTGTCAGCCAGGACTAGAGTAAGAGCCCAGGGATAATTATGTCCTCTTCAGAGTCAGCATAATAAGACTTTTCAATCTCAGTCCTGGGAACAGGTCACATTTTGGGGACACTGGGTACCATTCCCTCTAAACCTTTTAGTTGCTTCTTTCCCCCAATCTCATGTTCTTTATTCATGTATGAGTGTTGATCAAAACTGTTGAATATTTGAGGGAGACTCGGCAGATTATTATATTGCTCTCACTCTACGGCTCCCTCCTCTTCCAACTCTGTCCTGTTAATTTCAGCTGCCCTTTCCCTTCTTCCCCATGACAAACTCTCCCTCCATCTGCTCAACTCAGGAAATAAGTTGGCTTCTTGTGTCTTCTCCCTGTGCCACAGCCATTCAAGTTAGTAAACGTGGGCATTATAAAGACATTCCTCATTTATCCCACCTTTCAAACATCCCTGAGATCAGAGCTGGGTGCAAAGTGTATTGAAGACTGTTGTTTCATAAATCTTCTCTCTCTCTTTTTGCAAACTATTTCAGGCACGAGTTAATAGAGCAGAACCTACTACTACATCTTGGCGTGAGGTAGCCGTCCAATAGAAAAGTGTTTCAGATGTATATGACTAGTTTGGGAGACTCCAACACCCAAACCTTCAGGAAGTAAACACAACACAAACATCAAGTAGAAGTGGTCCAGGAATATTCCAAAGAAAAAATTGTGAAACCACGTGGACTCCCCTTCTGTGTTTTGCAGATGCTGAGGGAAGAGTGAGGCTATGTTACTGGCAGGGATTATGTAGATAGCATGTCATAATAATTTAAGTCATTAATGCCATTAACCCCATTGGTCCTTTGATGTTGGAGTCATTTTTATCACATTTTACATGTTAGTCTAAATATTTAGCAGTGAAATTGAACTTAGAGAATATTTAACACATCAACTTCCCTTTCCATTACAACCGTTTACTATTGAGTGAAAGGAGTCCTGAACCCATGAATACATCCAATGTAAAACAGCTACTTAGGGACCACACAGGATCCAGAATTTGTCATGTTACCTTCCATTCCACATAATGTCTAACATGCCACATTAGTAGGAATTTCATTTCCAGTCTTAAATATGTCTTGTCCAGAATTATAGTAGAAGTTCGAATTAATTCAGTGCTTACAGGTGCTTTGTATGTGTTGCTGTTATTTTTATCACAAATCTGATGAAACAGATTACCAAAGCTGAGGGCCTCTTAAAATTACAGTTCAGGGATTTAAACCTACATTGGTCTAATTTCAAATTCTTCATTCTTTCCATAACATGCTATATTAACCTTGAATTGTTCCTACTTACATTGTTTTTATTTTACTCACTTTAATAGATGATATACATCTTGAGTACATACACAATTTTATTTTTCTCTCATATTACAAGGAGCATAGTATAAGACAGGTTTCTAAATAGCCTAATAATAATTAAAATAATTTTTTGGAAAATTGTTTTAATTTCTATTTTTAAAGGTGATAATATTATACTATAGACCAACTGATTTGTTCAAGGTCATGCAGTATATTAACAGTAGGACTTACCTCTAAAGTCCTCAGATACCTAATTCTTGAAATGGATTTTTGAAGCTTTTGTTTTATATTCATTAACAAAAGAAATAAAATGAGGAATTTGACAATTCTTTCTGACAAAAACATAGGATAAACATTAGATTAGAGTATAATTAACAAAGATAATTACTATTAAAGAAAATTACTCTTCTTGGAGTGACATGGATATTATATCTGAAAATCAATCAACAACCATAAACTGTTCAATGGAATAATCTGAACCCTTACTTGAACCAAATTCTTCTTGTGGGGTAATCTGTTAGTCCTGTTATTTCTCCTTATGGGATTGTCACAAAGGACAACACTAGAGTTATTTTGAAGCAACTATTTGATTAAGGATGTATTCTTTTAAAACAGGACAATAAGTGGAAATATTTTAAATAAATTCTATTGAAATAATAGATTCTATTTTGCATCAGTATTGTATACATTTTTGTTCCAATTGTGTTTTTGTAAAGTAGAACTGACTTGACATTAACCCACACTGCCCTCATGAATTCTTCAAACTAATCAAGTAGACTAGTAACTGGTTAACAACTGGTATGTGGATGAGAGGCTGATTTGTAGTATTTTCTGGTTTTGTTTGTTTTTGTTTTTGTTTTTGTTTTTTGGTGTAAATAATTCACCTTGGTCAATTTCAAGATACTGGCCCAATGTCAACATGTTCACAAAATTCCTGAAACTGAAACAATTGCCCCTCACAAATCTGTTCAACAGCAAGAGAAACTCTTACCTGACCCATAACAAGCTCTCCTAAAAAAAATAACAGTAGACCTTTTCTGAAGGTGTCATGGTCATAAAGTGGTATAAATATTAACTCTGTTCTACACAGGCCTAATGTTTAACTGAGAAGCAGGACTGTCACAAAATACAAGAGTAACACGAAATAGCAACTACTGTGCCAGTAATTGACATTGGAAATAAATTCTAAGGGATTCTGTATCACCAATAATTCATAAATTGAAATGTGCTTATATTCTGTTGGACATCTAGATAGCATTGCCTTTGTTTGATTTTTTCAATACTTAAAACATTCTGTCATAAGAAAATCTATACATGGAATTTGGAAAAGAAATGATTCTGTTTTCCTCAACTGGCACAGCCTGAAGCACCCGGACGAATCACATATCTTTAGGATATTCGTTTACATATTTGTCCATTCGTAAAATTCTTTTTTGAGCTTGTATGTCACAAACATGTTACTAAATGCTGTACAGAGAGTTTCAGTCAATATTTGTTTCTCTTTTCTTTTTCTTTGTTTGTAACTATGATCAAAATACCTGACAAGAACAATTTAAAGGAGGAAAAGTTTATTTTGGCTTATGATTTCAGAGATTCATTCCATGGTCAGCTGACTCCATGGTTCTGGGCCCAAGATGAAGTGGAATGTCACTGCACAACCTTGTGGCCAAGGAAAGCAGCTTAGAACATGACCATCAGGAAGCAGTTGGAGAGAGAGAAAGAGAAAGAGAGAGAGAGGGAGGGAGGGAGAGAAAGGACAATGCTAACTAGGGACAAAATATAAACCCAAAGACAGACACAGTGACCTACTTGATCCAACCACACCCTACCTGCCTACAGTTAGGACTCAGTTCATTCAAGTGAATTAGCCAACCATTTAGGTTGCAGCAATCATAATCTAATCATTTCACCTCTGAAAATCCTTGCATTGTCTAACACATGAGATTTTTTGGGGGGACACCTCATATCTCAATCAAAACAAAACCCAGGATACAGTGAAATGTTAATTGTCTTTGCTGCTGTAACAAATGATACAGATTTAGAGTCCTGGAAATTAGAAGTCAGAAATCGGTCTCACTGGGCTCAAATCAAGGCATCAGTGGGCTGCATTCTTTCTGGAATCTCTAAAGAAGACCTTTCCTCACTCTTTCCAGCTGCTAGAGGTCATTCTCATCCTTTAGCTTCTGGCTCCCTCAAAGCCATCTTCATAGCCAGCAAATACAGCTCAACTCTTCCTCGCTCCCCATCACTCTGACTCTGACTCCTGTTGCTCATTTTACTTTAAAAACTCTTGTGATTACATTGGGCCTCCTCGGGTGACCCAGAATAATTTCCCAATTTTAGTCAGGTGGTTAGCAATCTTATTTCGTTTACAATCCTAATTCATCTTTGGCATGTAACTTACAATATTTGCGAGTTTGGGAGGTTCTGATGTGGACATCTTCAGGGGTCCATAAATCCTTACATTTCAAGAAGTCCTTATTTTGAAGGCAGTCTGGCAGTCTTTGAAGCAGGCCCAAGATTATCCACCTAATCTCTAAATGTTGGTAGCCCTGTGGAATCCCATTCATTTTCCCATTCTCCTGGATTCATTGCTACCTCTATAGATAAATTCTAATTATGAATAGATTTTTTCATTCCAAACATGAGTTTTACATATACCATGCTTATTATAAACACAACGGAGAGCGTTCCACTCCCTATTCTGTGCCCTCTGTAGTCTACAGTTTAGTCTACACTGTCACCAGGCACCTTGTGGAAATTAGGAGTCACCCACACTTCCTGCTTTCTCATTTCCCCATCCTAAATAAACCACCAAAGATGACCTCTTCTACTTCTGCTATTTCTCAAATTACTTCTTTTCACAGTCATCACAGTGCAGCAGTATGCAGAAGGCATCATTGGATTCTTTGGATTCCTCCCAAGCACCTTGTCATTTATGCTTTTGTGCCTTTGCTCCAGAAGTTCATCTACCTTCTGGGAATGCCTTCCCCTCTCTGTATGGCTGACTCTGACTCATCTCTGAGGCTGGGCTGGGTTTGTACCAAAGAGCTCCCATGATTCACTGTGACTGTACCATTGTACACACTTCCTTGTCCTATAATAATTTCATTGTTTCTTCCCCTTTTATGCCATGAGAAGTCCCTCTGGGGCAGGGACAATCTTGGTCATCACTTTCCTTGTTGTCTAGCCCAAGTCAAGGGCATCATAGGCCTTCAACAAACATTGATTCTAAATATATTGAATAGACCAATAATCAAAGTCCAAGGGCCTTAGAAGAATTTAAAGTTTTGTTCTATTTAAAGGCTATGAGTGTTTAGCATTTCAAAACAAAGCATTTGAGTTCCCTGGAAGTAGTTGAAAAATGCAAAGTGTTATTGACAATGAATACCAATAAGTTTGTTCTATAGGAGACAGTGGATTTGCTAGTAATAATCTAACCATTCATGTCACAATTACATCACTTGACAACTGACTTTAAACTCATCTGTTCAATAACTTTGACATTTAGATGATGTGTGGGCAGCTAATCCTCAAGAGTTAATAACACTGAGATAGCATGCAGTAGACCCTCAGCTTACTGGTCCCACCTCAATCTCCGAGGGTGGATGGTCATAGGAAAGCCATGCAAGAGTAGGGAAGGTGTCCTCCATACTCAGCTAGGGGTGTAGGAGCTACTAAATAAGAAGCAATGATCCTGAAGTGGGTATGCCAAGACCTAGACAAAAGCTTCTTGACTATAAATGTGATTAAGAACTACCTTAGGAATCTGTCAATTTCTAAGTCCTACAAGTGATTAATATGAACTGTTGAATAGATAGACGCATCCTTCTATTTTTTTCCATTTATTTGCCTGCCTGGAGGCAGAGGATTCAGTAAAAGAACTTGATAATAGGATGTTTTGTCAGAATAGAGCACTTCTTGAATTAATTTAGACAGTAAATATTTTTGAATGCTTAGAAGTTTTATCTAACTCTCTTCCAATGCAGGAATAATGCATTGAATTTAGTCTATGAATATCCTGTAACACTGAATAAGACAATAACTGAAAACTGAGACATAGGGTAAATTATATCCAGATGGGGAATAATCTCCAAGTGCACTGTCTTTATTCTCCTCTGCTGGAAATGAAATGATTGCCCTGTTCAATAGTGAGATATTTGCCATTTTAGAACAGATTGATCGTGGAGGCTCAGCATGACAACTGCAGCTAAAAGTCTCAGGTGCCCTTGGAAATACAATAAAGGATCGATTTGCATTGTATATTCTCAATCTCCCACTGCTCTGCACATAACTAAAGAATACCATTTCCTTTCCCCATTTTTGATACCAGGTAAGTGGATACTTTTTTCCCTCAAGAAACGTTCTACATCTGTGGAATTCAACTTTATCTTAGAATATTAAATATATTTTATACACATGGAGGGTCACATACTGATCAATTAGCTTTCCAATATATTGTCAGATTTTTAAATTAATATATATTGCATAAGTTAAATTATTAAGTAGTTTCTAAATGAATTACTAATACACCATTAAATAAATTCACAGAAACAAATTATTAAATTAATAAAATTAAGATGCACTACATAGCAGATAAACAAAATATCCACATCTCCAAAGAAAATATTACTTATTAATTTCTTTTTTTTACAGAAACAAATGACTTTATTATGAATGATCCATCAGACAGCGTGAGCTATGTGTTTATATTGGTTCCCCTTCCTCCAAGTTCCATAGGTGATACAATACAGATGCTCTGTGTATTGTAAATAGATTTGCATCACAGCCAAGGAACCCTGAGTTTAGGAAACCCAGGTATTTTAAAGGGTATTTACATGGGACACAAACATTTTCACATTTTGTTTAATTTACATAGTTCTTTTACTTTTTAATTTCTTGACAGACTGAGCATTGAAGAAGTCAAATGGTATAAATTGTGATTTTTTTCTCCTTTGTTAACCAGATTAACAAATGTGAATAATTTGAATCATTTCTAGTGCATAGTAAACATTGTAGTATTATTATTGCTTTTTATTATCTTCTTAAGATAAGCATAGGAAATTTCCAGTGAAATTCTAGAATTTTTAGATGACTACAGTAAAAGTTTATTCGCATTCTAGACAAGTTTTGAATGGCCAAATAAATTTGTTACTTGCAAATTTAACACATAAAATTTACTTTGCAATTCATTGGAAATGTTCTATTTCCAAACATTTGAATAAATGTTTTGCTAAATTATTCCACTCATTTAATCCTCACAACAACTCCAAAATAATGAAAGGCATAGACAAATAAAGTAAAATGCACAATAGACAGATGAATTTATAAAGCTAAGACCCTCATTCCCAAGGCCCATGTTTTCAACCACTATCCCTTTATTTCCATGGTATAGGTGAGATAATTATACAGATGATTTATTAATGTGGCTATAAGAGATTATCTGCTTATTGCAATTCAATTCAGCAAATATTGATTGGGCATTTACTTTCATATCAATGAAATTAATTCTGTTCATCAATTAAATCCACTTGTGTCTTATCCTCAATGCAACATTGTTAGCTACATGAAGGATATGTGAGATTATACTACCTGGGAAACTGAAATAAATGAAGTTTATTATGAGCCTTTAGCCTCCAGGGCAGTCATTAATTTCCTTGCATTTTATCTCTAGTTTTTGTCTTTTTTTTTTTTTTTTTTTTTTGGAGAGAGGTACCAGGGGTTGAACTCAGGGATACTTGTCCACTAAGCCACATACCCAGCCCTGTTTTGTATTTTATTTAGAAACAGGGTCTCACCGCGTAGCGCCTCGCTTTTCCTGAGGCTGGTTTTGAACTCGAGATCCTCCTGCCTCAGCCTCCCAAGATGCTGGGATTACAGGTGTGCACCACTACACCCTGCTATATTTTTATACCCAAAGCACTCACATGCATGCCCTCAGGTCAGTCAGTGACGCTATGATATAAATGCCTTATTGATATCCGTGGGTCCATATTATTTAAATAATTGTAACTCATTGGTTAATGTATATTGACATCTATAAGAGATGCATTTGCCAGGACCTTGTTATGGTTCAAATCTGGGATGTCTAACTGCTGCAGTCTGGCTGGGCACGATTCAGGAGCCACTTGTCAAAAGAAACGAACTTTATTTTTAGAACCACACACGCCAAACAAAACAGCTCCTCAGGAAAACCTTCAGAGCCCAACTGCCACCACCAGCTTCCCACAAGCCTCTCCACCTCCCCCACTCCTCCTGCTCTTGAGGCCGATTGGCTGGGTCGTGTGGGCGGAGCCAAAAAAGTCCCCCAATGAGCAGCTCCATGGTCTGAAAGGGCAGGGAAACAGCCCAATGAGCATCAACACAGAGGAGCCAATCAGTTGGCAGCTAGAAGTTGCTGGGGCCGCTGTGAGCCAATCATCAGCTGGCAGCTGGAAGTTTGCTGGCTGCTGGAAGTTTGCTGGCAGCTGGAAGTTTGCTGGGGCCTCTTTGGCTGTGGCTCTCAACATCTAACCAAGGTTCATGTGTTGAAGGCTTGGTTCTCCTTTCAGAAAGATTCAGAGGTGGGGCCTCTGGGAAGTGAATGGATTAGTCTATTGAGGAATTTATAGCTGAATGAATTATGGGAAGGTGGTAGGAACTGTAGGAGGTGAAACCCCATTGGAGGGAGTGGGTCCTTGGCAGCATGCCCAGGGGGACTATATCTTGCTCCCATCCCCTTTCTCTGTCTCAATTTCCCCACCACCATGAGTTGAACAGCTTTCCTCCACCATACCCTCCCACTGCCTTGTCTCAGGACCACAAAGCAAAGGAACCTGCTGCCCATGAACTGAAACCTCTAAAACCATGAGCTAAAAATAAATCTTTCCTCCTTGGAGGTTGTTCATATCAGGTATTTTGACACTGTGATGAAAAGCTAACACAGTACTGCATAAGTTATTTTTTTTTCTTGAGAATGGTCAATTCTTCGCTGGCAAACAACCTAAGAGTCACTTGAAACATAGCTCTGTTCTCAAATGACTGTGACTCAGGATATGGGCTCTGCTAGGGAACAGAAAGAGCAAGGCTTTAAAGTGAAGGCATTAACAGCAAATGAGCAATGACTTACTGTTAACCCGATGTTGAACGTTTGTGCAGTCTCTGTTATGACCAACTGAGGATTGACTAAGAAACAGAAGCACTTAGAGCTGAGCTATAAAAATATATGGCTGTAATTGAGATTGGTCATTTTAATTTTATTTTTTTGCATAGATGGTGTTTGGTTCTCAAAAGTACATTTTATGAAGGATATTGGCAAACGAGGCATGCCCAGAGGCAGATGGCAGGGATCTGTAAATCACATCACACACACACCACAACTGTGCCTCGCTGGGTTTGTTTAGCTTGCAGAAGAGAAGAACAGGGGGAACACATGGACAATATCCAAATATTTGAAGACTGTTTCATTTAGTCTTGAGTGATTCCAAGAAGAATATTGAAGAATAGGGAATTGTGAGGAAATACTTGTTTTCCATTCAGTGTTGTGATTGTTGTTGCCAACAATCCCTGCTATTTTATAAAGATAGTAGTGCATTCGCTGTCATTAGAGCCAAGTCACAGGAATGCCAAACTCAGTGGATCTGAAGCAAGTGCCTGACACATGCCTCCTCTCACTAGTGAGGAAATAGAACCTCAAAGAAATTGCATGTCATTCGTAAGATAATACAGATATCAGGGCCAGTGCCAGGACATGTGTCCACTAGTGTTTCTGCTCAAAGTCCTCTGAGTACAACCCAGTGACAACAGTGCAATGCCAGGTGTCCATCAGTGCAGAGTCATAGAAAAGACACTAAATTCTTAGAATATGGAAATAGATCAGCTCCAAGGGGTGGACTATATCTCAGGGCCTGTACCTCTAATTTGGAGATTACTCAGTTTATGTATTTGTTTTCTGGGATGAATTTTTCTGCTGCAGGTAAATATAATTTCTGATCTAGTGAAGCTGCTGCACTCAGTTACTTAAGTCACAGAGCTAGCCATTTACTCCAAAAAAGCAGCATCGATCCCCTTCAGGGAGGTGAACACGGGCACAGTCCAAAGATTTCCGTAGAAGCCTTTTTAGGACTCAAACAGGAATGGCCCCTTTTCTAGTTACAAACAGCTCAATGGTCACCAGTCACAGGGCTATTTGTGTTTAACAGGGATGGCATCCTAATGTAACTTCAAAACAAAGTGATTATAGGAAAGCTGGATTGATAAGAGGAAAGGGGAAAGGGATGTTTTTGTAGGCTATCCCATGGTATTAAAATCATATCATTTATTTGGTTTTAGAAGATGTAACAATCAGAAAGAGCTTCATCTTCATCTCCTAATTCATACATTTTTTTTCATTACTTTATAAATACATGTTCTTACCCTAACACACAAGTTCCAATCTAAAATTTTCCTTACCTGTGAATGTACAAAAGATGAGTTAATCATAAGCTGAAAGTTTAGGATATGTGATTCCAGTCTGGCTGTAAGTGGTGTTTTAGAAATACGATGCAGAGGATGAAAATAAAAGTAGTAATAACATTTATTGGGTAAAAATTTTGTGCTAGGTCATATGATAACCCATTTATGTTCATTATGTCAGAACTGCTAATTTTATTGTTGTTAACCCAGGTTTTATGAAATAAAGAAGTAGTTCTCAAACAGAGTAAAGACTTACAAAAGTCATCTAGCCAGGAAACAGCCAAATTGGGATTCAAACTCAGACCTGCCTGAGTGAGCAACAGTGAACAGAGAAAATGAGAATGAGCACAAGATGGAGGACAAAGAAGGGAAGAGAAAAAAACTGTCCTTGAAGAAATAAAAGAAATAACTTGAATATGACAAAAGCTATTGTTTTTGTTAGATTCCTTAAAACACTTTCCTCCTGATTATATCAAGGGAATGATCAGAACTGTTCATGCCATTATTTAGCTCTCTGTCATATGTGTCATTATAATAAATTTGATTTATTTATGGATTTTTTCTTTATCCACTAATTCAAGCAAGGTTTATTGAGCAGCTGGTATGTGCCAGGCACTGTACTAGGAACCCAGAGCATATTGGGGAACAAAACAGAAAAGTCTGTACTCTTTTAGACTTATAAACCTAGCAGAAGGAAAAGACATTAATTGAATAATTGCACCAACAGAACATGTAATTACAAACTGAGATGTGTGTTATAGACACAATGAAAGAATATGGTGCCATGATAGTATGACAGGTGTGTTGGTCTAGGTTCTCCAAGATGCATACACCCAAATCTTGTTGGGAAATGGGAGAAAACAACAATAGAAGCAATAGGAGAGTCATCAGCTCATAATGCAGGTCTAAGCACTAGGTTAAGTTTTGTTTTGATGAGTCGCTCTGGAGGTCCAAGAGTCAGAGAAACCTGCCAGAGAATCCCCTGTCTTCCTACCTTGTTCTGTCGTTGACTAGGAGCAGCCTCTCAAGTGGAGGTAAAGAGAGATGCACACACAGAATCCATTATTCTCCCTGCTATCAGAGAACTGAGAGGCACAATCTCAAAGAGGCCATGATAGGAAGTCACATGGGATCAACAAACATTTCCCTAAGGAAGGGAATTACCCAAGTTTGAAGAGGTGATTACAGGTGAATGACATTGGAGGCATATGGGTGTTTAATTTTAAAAGGTTTGAACTCTTTTAGATAGCTTGAACTCTTCAAGGGCTCCTCTAACTCCCATGACAAGGTAGCTTAAGATGGAAAACTCTGGAATGAGGTCAATTGGACAATCCTTAGGGATTCCTGGCACCTAGGGGAAGCCCGGAACCTAAACAACAATTGTCCCCCAAGACTTAGTCTTTATCTGATTGTTGGCTTTCTACAAATTACATAACTTATTACCACTTAACCTGTAAAATTAGGACCATATTATCTATTAACTCACATACATTAGTGAGTGGTTGACTGAAGTATAAATTAAGGGATGATATTCATTTATTTAGTTGGCATGCAATTCTTTTTCCACCTGTTATAGTTTTGCTAAAATGACCATAGGTTAATCACAAATAGAACTTTGTTCCCCTCCGGGTATAACAGCTATTTCTGAAACACCACAAATACTCAGTTAATAGGAATCAAATCATCCATCTGGCTTTTGGGGCCACGTGGTGTGTCATTCATTTCTCCAAATGTATCCCTTCTGTATCCTTGAGGACAGGCTCATTAGGCTCCATGCCACTGTCAATACGGTTTGTAATTGGTATCTGACTGGCTTCAGAAAGAACATTTTTAAACAATGCTTTATATTTTCAAACTCAGATATAAGAAGCAAATCCTTCATAATCACAAAATTCAGAAGCCAAAAGAGTCAATGAAACAGATGGGAAGCAGAGAAGCTTGTTGATAAATTTTCATTTATGACTTAGGTATATGCAGTGTGAGTGTGTAAATTGCCTGGCAGTGAGTTTGTCTCCGATGACATGTCTATATATATAGTGTCTCATAGGATGGGTGATAACCACCTCTATATCCTTAACTTGGAAATAATGAACTCTAGATCTGAAGCAGCATCTTTAGATCTGGAATCTCCAGGATGATGTTTCTTGTATTTAATTATAAGAATCGAGTATTCCAACTTTGGTTGAACTTACATAACAGATGTTGATCTCAACACAGAGCTGGGTGAAACCTGAGGGTGTGTTAAAGCATATACATTGAAGAGCTTTGAGTCTTGCCCTTTATTCAAGCCATTCCTGGATCACCGGGCCCCTTCCCTGTCTCTCTGCCTCCTGTTTAACTGCCTTCAGTCCTGCTACAAAAGCAACTATTCTAAATCTCAAAAACCTGAACAATATTATTTCATTGCTTAAAATTATGTAGCAGCCCATCAGTGCTTTCTGGCCAATGTCCTAATACTTTAGCATGGCATCTGCCCTTCCTGATCTTGTCTCTTCTTATCCTTCCAGTTTTACTTCTTTCCAGATGACCTGCCATGTCTACATGGCACAGATGAGACTCACGTCACCATTATTTAGATTTGCCATGCTCTGTCTTATCTCTGCTGTACACTCCAGTCCTACCCTTCCTCCCTTTATCCAGGCAAACGACACTCAGCGGGCAGCTCTGCCCTCTTCTCCTAGAAGTTTCCTTCTTTGCTTTGACTCCTTTGCCAAGTCATGTGATGGGTGATAACCACCTCTATATCCTTAACTTGGAAATAATGTTATGCCTATCTGCCTAATCATGCATTTTACACTTTGACTTTTAAGATTAAAAATTCATATACCAAAACAATTCACCCACTTCAATGTAAAGTTCAATGAATTGTATTATATTTTCAGAGTTGGCCAACCATCATTAACATCTAATTTCAAAGCCCTTGAAAACCTCATATCATTACAAGTTGGTCCTCTCGACCTCTCCAGGCTCTAAGCACTAATATACTCTTTGCCTATGTTTGTTTGCCTGGTAACATGTCATATAAATGAAGTCATATACTGCATGGTCTTTGGTGATTGGTTTCTTTCATTTAATATTATATTTCTCAAGCAAAAGAAGTTTCCTTCTATACTTATTTTGTTGAATATTTTTATCATGACAGTGTTTGATTTTGCCCAGTACCTTCTTCATCTATTGATATGACCATGTGTTTTTGG
Organism: Marmota flaviventris; assembly: GCF_047511675.1. NCBI lineage: Eukaryota > Metazoa > Chordata > Mammalia > Rodentia > Sciuridae > Marmota > Marmota flaviventris. The sequence goes on from NC_092512.1 coordinate 74,223,863, forward strand.
CTCTTTATTTTATTGCTATTCCTATGTTATATTAATTTATTTTTGTATGTTAAACTAACCTTGTATAACTGGGCCAAATGACACTTGCTTATGTGCATAATCATTTGAATACATCATGGACTTAATTTATTATCATTTTGTTAAATATTTTTGCATATATATATATATATATATATATATATATATATATATAAAATGTTGACATATTATTTGTTTTTTATACTGTCAACATGGTTATCAAAATAACTTGTTGGATGAGGTTTTTTTTTCTTAAATTTTTTTCTAAATATTTTTTTCCAAATATTTTTCCTAAATATTTAATATAATTCACTAGTAAAGCAACCTAAACCCAGGGTTTTACTTGTGAGAGGTGTTTGATGTAAATCAATTCAATTCAATTATTTATTTTGGGGGATTGAGAATTGAAAATAGTACCTTTTGCATGAAAGGCAAGCATTCTACCACTAAAATATATTGGCACTCCCCACCCCTGTGAGAGGCATTTTTAATTACTAATTGAATGCATTTATTTGTTATAGGTCTATTTGTATTTTTTTTTTTTTACTTTTACTGAATCTTTTTATTGTATTTTTCCAGGAGTTGACTCATTTCATTTAAGTTATCAAATTTTTGGCTTAGTTGTTCATGGTATAATCTTATGATCTTTTTTATTTCTGTAAGGTCTGTTGTGATGTTTCCTATTGCATTTCTGTGTTTAGTAATTTGGTTCTTGGAATTTTTTGGTGGGAAGAGATAAAGAGTTAGTTACTAGTTTCTCAATTTGGTTGCTTTTTTTTTCAAAGAATAAAAATTTTATTATTTATTTGTTGATTCTATTAATTACTTTCCCTTTTCCTATTTTATTTATTTTCACTTTAATCTTACTTCTTTCCTATTGTTTGTCTTGGATTTAGTTTATTTTTTTCTTGTTATTAAAGTAAAATTTAGGTTACTGACTTGGATCTTTTTTGTTTATGGAAATAAGCATTTATACCTATAAGTTTTCATCTTAGAAATACTTTAGCTTATATGTCCTTAGTTTTTATATGTTATGCTTACATTTTCCAAGGACCTCCAAATATTTTTTAATTACCCTTATGTGACTCATTGTTTCTTTAGGGATGTGTAAGTTTTCATACACTTGTGCATTTACCAAAACTCCTCTTGCTATTTATTTTTTATTTCAGGCTAATTTTGATCTCTGTATCTCTGCTTTGAGACTAAAGGTTGGAACAGAGGATCACTCCTCCCAGAGTGACTCCCTCATAAGTATAGTGTTCTAGGGGGGACTTGTTATGGTTTAGATGTGGTGTCCCCCAAAAGCTCACAGGTTCAGAGAAGAAATGATTGGGCTGTGAAAGCCTTAACCCAACCAGTGATTTAATCCCCTGATAGGGATTAACTGAGTGGTAACTGAAGTAGCAGGGTATGGCTGGAGGAGGTGGAAGCTGAGGTGTAGCTTTGGGGTATATATTTGTATCTGACAAGAGGAGTCTCTCTCTCTCTCTCTCTCTCTCTCTCTCTCTCTCTCTCTCTCTCTCTCTCTCTCTCTCTCCTTCTTGATCACCATGATGTGAGCTGCTTCCTTCTGCCACCCTGTCTGCCATGATGTTCAGTGTCACCTCCAACCCTGAGGAATGGAACCCGCCTTCTATGGACGCAGATCTCTGTTACCGTGAGCCCTCAAATAAATTTCTTCCTCCTCTATAGTTGTTCTGGTCAGATCTTTTAGTCACAGCAGTGAAAAAGCTGACTAAAATAAGGCTCTTAGTCCTTGGTCTTATTAATTTATATTTCCCAGCATATGTCTGACCTGTAAGTAAGTTGAGGATAAGGTGATCAGGATCCAGTGATCTTAGCCTTCTATGTTTAGGGTAAAACTTCTATCCTACGAGCTGGGATGAGATGAAAGGTAGTAACTCAGACCTCTAAGGTGATAATCTGAAAAAAGTTTCCATGTCATGTATCTCAGGGGGAAGGATCAGGAATGCTGGTGGACTTCGTTTCTCAAGGAGAAAATGTAGCCCTAGAGTGCAAAGAGTCTGGAGGGAGCAGTGTTTCTTAGCCACACATGGCTGTAGAAGAGTTTCTATGACACCAAGCTGAGAGGGCATAGAGGAAAGCATCATGGCTCAAATGTTACAGACTCTTACTGTTCTTGTTTCAATTCTGTAGATTTTCTAAAATCAGTGTTTCCCTATTGGATGGATGTCCTTAGAGTTATTTCTAGATAATTCATATATAATTTTACAAATTTTCTAGTTATTGCTGTTTTGCTGGGGAGAGTGTCTGTGGAGCATCCCTTCCCACCATTCTGAAAGCCACCCTGGGCTCCCTTCAAAATGCATTTGCATATATGTCATGACTCTGTGCCTGTGTGTTGGTCTTTTCTGTTAGACTATGAGGTATATTCTGTTAGACTATGAGGACTCTATATTATTCTTTGCTGTATTTTCAACATCCAGTGCAATTCCACATGTGGTATAGATGTTGAATAAATGTATGCTGAGTAAATTCAAGTATAAACATTTTTGGAGTCTACGGCAGTATTGGGGGAAAATCATCCTTTGAATGACAGAAGGAAAAATTGTCAGTTTCTTGAAATCTAATGGTGAATTTTTGTTCAGTCTGAAAATCCTATTGAGCTTACTTTATGGGTTCTGTGGCTTGGTTATCAAAGCCCTCAAATTAATTTGAACTGTCTGAGTGATTGTAAGAATGCCTGTCTACCCAAAAACTTAAGAGAGGAAGGAAGAACATGCACAGATATCATTCCATAAATCAAGAAAGGGAGACATACCTTAAATCAACAAGATGCCCTGATACACAGCTTCAACCATTTTTTGTCCTCCAAAGATGCTCAAGGTCTGGAGTAAACTAGAAATTTGATAAGAAATAAGTTTTCCTTCTTTAATAATTGCAAAATTAGGAACAAATTCTACCAAAAATGTAAAGATGATAATTTTTTATATGGAAGACATCACTTTAAGGGAAGTTGTCCAACTGAAAACATATCCCTCCTTTAAAGGAATACCCTCAATACAAAGAAGTGTACCCCTGGTCTCCATACCCTCCTGGTCACTGTCCTATAGTGGGGACAGGCAGATTCTTTTTTGAAGAAATTAAAACTGAGAATACAAAGACAAAGTGTGAAAGGCATTGCCGCAGGGTCCTATCAGTGTAGTACTCTACGAGAAACTCCACAACCTTGCCCCAAGTTCCCTACTGAGATATGGTATTCTCCCAATAAATTACCAGTATGGCTTTATGAAGCCAGTCATATTTACTCATTAGCATCTGTTAAAGCATCTTTATTTAGGTGTAATTGATATACAAAGTACAGCACATATTTGACATTTACAATATGTAAGTCTGAATCTATGCAAACACTGGTGATACTTTCACTACAACCAAGGTACTAGACATAACTCTGTGTTCCCTTATTTTCAGTAGGTCTGTTGTGTGGTTGGTTGGTTTTTGTGGAAAGAACATTTCACATGAGATCTACCCTCTTAACAAACTCTGAACAGCCCAGTGTCACAGTGTTAATTGTATGCACTACGTTCACCAGCATTTTTCATGTTATCCTTCTGCTTCTGCTCTGTGCTCACTAGTGGCCTCCAGTGGCTGAAATTGGCTGTATTCTTTTGCCACCAAAAACACAGCCTCGACTATTTTCTAAGACACAAACTGTGTTGGTGGCAAAAGAATACAGCCAATACAGTCGAGGCCACAAAAAAAAATGTTCTTTGAAATCTGTCTTCAGGAGTCATCCTGTCACCAGGACTCCATACATTGGCAGAGAGTGAACCAAGAGAGATGGGCCAGATGATGTGGCCTAAGGATAGTTGGTCAGGTGTCTAACAGCCATAGAACAATCAAGACTCAATAACAATGAGTTCATGTGCTGAGAACCAGGGGGCAGACCATGTGAGGGGCTGTCACATGGATTGCCCGTGTCTGTATTTGTTATTGTTATTGCTTTCCATTCTGCTTATTCCCCTAGTCACCTCTTGTTGTCCTTATTTCTAATTATCTTTAAAGGCTGAATGAAAAGGCTTAGTTGTCAGATTTGAGTTAAATCCCATTCCCACCTTCTAACTGTGAGGTTTTGGGAAAGACATGTGATGTGGCTTCATTGAACTCTGGTCTTCTTATCTGAAAATAAGAATACCTGTTTCAAAGGATGATTGCAAAGATTAAGTAAGGTCTTGACAAAGAAGCCACAAAGACAACTTATACATAAAACTTTATTTTTGAAAATAATTAGTATATTTGGCTTCTAGAGACAAATGAATTTATAACTATGAACTAAAACAACAATAATGCAAGCATGAACTGTGTTAAGGTGGTGGTTTACTCCCAGTATACGGGACCTTTTATTTCAGATTACTTATGGGACATAAATTATGCATTTGAAATAATGATTAAAACAATATGTTCTAGTATCCCAGCTTTATTTCCAAATATATATTTGCATATCCTAGATTCGAGAGGAATTCTGTGATGATTACTAAGTCTTGTATCAAGTACATGTGGAAATTATGCTAAGACAATAAGCCAGTCCAGCTTTATTTGCGGGAACATAATCAGAACTTTTGCTCTCCCTAGAAAACCCAAAAGCACATTGACTTTATTAAGTGCAAAAAAAATGGGTAATTATGTTCTTATTTCTCCAGTTCATGAGCTTCTCTAGGTACAGCCCACAGTGTTTTATATTTTTATCTCCATTATTTAGCAAGGCTGCCTGTTAAATATATGTTTACTGAAATGAAAAATGAAAAGGAAAGAAAGACTGAAAAAAAAAACAGAAAAAGCTTTCTTAGATCATCTTCACCTTCTTAAATACTTCATCCATGATTTTGGGCACTTTATTCCAATCCAAAAACTGCATCACAACTTTTCCATCCTATGTGCATTCTCTCAGTATCCAGCTTGGTTAATGTTTATAATGGTAGTATGGGTGCCCATGAACTATTTAATTAACATGAACTATTTAATTAAATTACTTTGTGGGTAGAATTTCCCTATAATAGAATTTCCCTATAATATTTATTTACTTTAATGAAAAATATAATAATAAACATAATAATAGCTCAAAAGAAGTTGTTAGTGTGAGGATCTCTAATTTTAATAGGATGTCAGGCACTTATTTCCTAAATGGGGATTCCTGCCGTCTACCGTCCTATCCCTTCTGCCTAACTGTGGTGAGCCATCACACCCAGTTAGAGCCCCATTAACACAGAGAGTAGTCATACCAGGAAGGAAGTAATTGAACAGAATGCATTTGGAAAAGCTATTAAGTTCTTCATAGCAAATTATTCATTCCCATTTAATTGAATCTTAGCCTTTCTTTCTCCTTCCTCTTTCAGACCATATATTTTTCCAACCTACGGCTGCAACCTATGGATTGATTTTCCTCTCCCTTTTAGCTTTATAAATTAGTCATATCCTGGATATAAAATGGTCTTCTTTTGAGAAAATAGCTACAATAAACAGTTCTGATAAATCAGTTGAGGCTTTGGTCCAGATTTTAAATAATTCATGAATTTTCCTGACTTACATGAAGCTAGGATGACTGAATGCATGGGCATCTCTTGAGAACTGTATCTTTGTAGTGGTTTTTCACTACACACACACACACAGAGAGAGAGAGAGAGAGAGAGAGAGAGAGAGACATATGTATGTATATGTGGCTTGGAAACTAAGCATGATAAATAGTATGATAGAGGCTGTTACAGTAATAGGTTTAGAAAATGTTTGCCATTCTAGAAAACATAATGCCACTTTGTAGAGTTTCAATGTTAATCACTTTCTGTTAAAATTTTTTGGTAGTTTCTTTTTTGAGTATTATAGTTCGTTTTAAATTATCCTAAATGTGGATTATCAATGGTTTCCAAAATGTATCCATATGTTTTCTGACACCATCCTTTTCAAACTTCAAATATTTTTTTCCTGCTTCGCTGTATATGAAGAACTCTAATGTTTTGTAAAATGTTTATTTCCCCTTAAATAGAGCTTTTAGGAACAAGATGCTATTTAATTTTCATGTAAAAGGAAGTGGAGAGTTTTTACTGTTATGTAGCAGAAAGACAAGATGACTTTTAATTTACTCTATGGAAATAAATACATCCATAATCATTATTACTATTTTTGCAACATTATCAGTATCCTAAAATCATAAACTAACAGTTTAGAGGAACATCAAGTATTGACTTATTCAGTCTTCATTATGGCATCATAATTGGGTTTTTGTTCCAAAACAAAAGAATTGTTTCCTAGGAACATATTTATTACAGTACTATAAACCCAGATTGACTACACAAATAAAAATAAGTAGAAACAGAATAAAAATTGCAAAAGAATTGAAGTAAAAAAAAAAATCTACTTCTGAAACACTCTATCCAGTTTAGATAGAAGCAGATCATTTCTAATAATATGAGGTTATCCCAGAGGCAGAAAAAACAGAAAAAAGTTTTTAACTATTTCCATGAGGACAAAATTATCCTAATGTTAACATCAAACAAAAATTGCATAAAATGAAACATATCTGTAAAAATCCAAATAAAATGTTCAACCACTAAGCATTGCTTTATTTTAATAAAACTATACAATGCAAGGATGGCTCAACTAAGTGGGATCTATTAATATCAATTGTTGTATTATTAAATTAAATGAGAAAAAAATATGATTATTTGGTAAATGTGAAAAGAAATCATTTGGTTAAATTCACCATCATTTTCTAAAGGAAAAAAGTCCTTGCTAAAAAATAGTCAGAAACTTTTTATAAATGAATTAAATATATTTATGTAAACCATATAAAAATAATAATCAATGGACAAATATAAAAAGATTATCATTATGCTTAAGGACAGAACAATAAAATCTATTACATTCCTATTTTTTTCCTTAGGTGTTATCAACACATCAAGACTTAAGAAAAAAAACATGGGGGGAAAAATAGCAAATTTTCACTACTAATCTGCATAATCTAAAAACCTATTAAAATATATTTTAAGATTGTTATATTGACTGTTAATAAAATGATAAATTTTCTATATATCAATAAAATCAATATTAAAATGTAATAAAAGTCAATTTTCTAACTGTAAAAGAAAAATAAAACCAAAAATTTTATTGGCAAAAATTTAAGAATTAGTCAAGGTCATTTTTAAGAACAATATAAAGTTTTATTTTAAAAAGTAATATATATTCAAAAATATATTATATATTCAATTTAAAAGACATCAATTTTTTTTCAGATTAGTCTTACTTATTTAATTACAGTTATAAACCTCCAAAGAATTTTCTTAATGGAATTTGATGTGTTTTATTTAAGGTTTTCTGAAGACAAAAATTTGTGAATATTACAAAGAATATTTTTAAAATGAATACAAACATACTTAAAATTTCATTAAGGGTATATATTATTGAAATAGATCAAAATTCAGTGGGAAACAGTAGAAAATGAAGAAATGAAGATTCATATAACTGTGCAGTAGAGATTCATGTGTTTGATACCCTTGCCTGTCAGGAGCCATCCCTGAGCTGTGTGTGAGAGTTATGCCCATCTGAACCTATGAGGGGAATGGTCTGGCACTGTATGCTGACTGGTCTGTGGGAGGCATGTGTGCCTCTACTCTTGCTCTGCCTGTGATCCCACACAGCACCTGAGATGGGTGTGACTAGTTAAGATGTCAATCAATCTGCTGACCACAAGACATCACCAAGTAAGACTCCACCTTCGAAACCCTATTCCCTGCCTTATTTGATAAAGAATATTCCATGGAACCTCATTTATGTGTGTCACCCTATAAAACAAAAAGAACTTGGGTGCATGCTGTGTTTTTCCAACGCTGCCCAGTGTGGACTGACTCTTGGGGTCACCTCACCAAGCAGTCCTGTCCTCGACCTTAGAAGCTCATTTTTGTGTGTTGCCTGGTTTCTTCGCCATTTTCCTAGTTATTGCTGCATCCAGCCCCTTTGAACCCAGCACACCTGGCCAGCCCAGCCAGCTGGCAATCCTTGCCATTTTAAATCACGAAGAAAAGATTAAATATTCAAAATATGTCTAACAAATACACATGCTTTGGGGGAAAAACAAACTTAGTGATGTCAGACAGTACACAAAAAAATAAAACCCAGATAAAATAATGAGTAAATATAAAATATCAGATTGAAAATCATAACTTAGGAGTAGGTATTTAAGATATAAAAAAATTACCCAGTTTTGAAATGGCTAAAAGTTTTTACTATATCTCACAAGATATCTTGAATGAAATTAAAAGCCAATGAACTTCTTAAATATATTTGTTGATCCACTGAATTTCTTCTTCCATGAAGTGTCTGTTCAGTTCCTTAGCCCATTTAAATATTAATTGGGTTATTTGGTTTTTTGGTATTAAATTTTTTGAGTTCTGTATATTTCCTGGAGATTAATGCTCTGAGGTGTAGGTGATAAATATTTTCTCCCATTTTTACTCTCTTGACATTCTTGATTATTTCCTTTGCTGTGAAGAAGTATTTTAGTTTGATTCCAACCCATTTATTGATTCTTGATTTATTTTCTTGTGCTTTAGGAGTCTTGTTAAGGAAGTCAGTTCCTAAGCCAACATAATGCAGATTTGGACCTACTTTTTCTTCTATTAGAGAAATGCAGATTAAAACTATACTGAGATTTCATCTCACTCCAGTCAGAATGGCAATTATCAAGAATACAACCAACAATGAATGTTGGTGAGGATGTGAAAAATGTACACTCATACATTACTGGTGGGACTGCAAATTAGTTCAATCACTATTGCAAACAGTATGGAGATCCTCAAAAAATATGGAATAGAACCACCATTTGACCCAGCTATCCTTCTCCTTGATTTATACCCAAAGGACTTAAAATCAGCATACTACAGTGACACAGCCATGCCAATATTTATAGCAGCTCAATTTATAATAGCTAAACTGTGGAACAACCTAGGTACCCTTCCTTCTACAGATGAATGGGTAAAGAAATTGTGGTATACATACAAAATGGAATATTACTCAGTCATAAAAAAAATGAAATGATGGTATTTGCCAGTAAATGGATGGAGTGGGAGAATATCGTGCTAAGTGAAATAAGCCAATCCCAAAGAACCAAAGGCCTAATGTTTTCTCTGATATGTGGATGCTAATTCACAATAAGTTGGGGGGTGGCCTAGGAAGAATAGAGGTACTTTGGATTAGATAGAGGGGAGTAAAGGGAGAGCAGGGGGTGTGGGGGTAGGAAAGATAGTAGAATAAATCAGACATTATTACCCCACATGCATATATGATTACATGACTGGTGTAATTCTACATCATGTACAACCAGAAGAATGAGATGTCATACTACATTTATGATGTGTCAAAATGCATTCTACTGTCGTATGTAACTAATTAGAACGAATTAAAAAGTCAAAAAAGTCAATGAACTTAAAGAATATATTTCACATATATATGTGTACACACATACATAGTGTCTGAGAAATTCATTGCAGGTGATTTTGCCACTGTGTGAACATCATAGAGTGAACTAACAAACCCAGATGAAACGGGTTAATCACTAGACGTGGCTACGATGCAATCAAGGGACACTATAAACACACACTGTGTGGTGCTGTACAGCACAACCAGCTGGAAACCTTGCTTTTTTTAAATTTATAAGTATAAGGAAATCACCAAACCTTTATTCTTATAAGTAGGTGTACAGGCTAAAATAACAAGAGTAGCACATAGTAAATGTATAATCAGTAACATAGTTATTTATCATCATTATCAAGTATCACATACTGTACATAATTGTACATATGACTGGCAGTACAGGCTTTTGTCAATATCACTACAAACTTGGGACTTGCTGGATACAATGGCTCAGACCTGTAATCCTAGTAGCTCAGGAGGCTGAGGCAGGAGGATCACAAGTTCAAAGCCAGCCCCAGCAAAAGCAAGGCGATAGGCACCTCAGTGAGATCCTATCTCTAAATAAAATACAAAATAGGACTGAGGATGTGCCTTGGTGTTTGAGGGCCCTTGAGTTCAATCCCCGGTCCCCCCATCCCAAGAAAACAGAAGAATGAGATAGATGCTTACTTTGACTTGGAATCCTTTCTAGCATATAAACATTGATGTGAGAAAGATAATTTGCAGAAAGTAAATGTAGAGTGAACCACATAGTTAGAGGGGAAAAAGAGCAAACCTAGGAATATGTATATGTTTAACGTAAATGAAAGAATATATTGAAAGTTGGCACATCAAAGTGTTCCTTGGGAGAGGTTCCAGATGCAGTGGGACATCAAAAGAGAGCTATTTTTTTTTAAATATTCCCCTATTATTTACATCTCTACAATGAGATGTATTCCTTTGGAGAAAAAATAAAAATGGAAAGGCAATCAAACTCTTTTCCAGATAAGATGTTCTCAATATTTTTGGAATCTCCTGAGGGAAAATGGTCAAAGCATACTTTTAAAGTACTGATCCACAAGAAAGAGAGGAAGTAGAAAAGCATTCAAATAGGAATTTATGAAAAAGGTTTAATAAAAGTCAAATCACTAGTTAGTTCTCACTGTCCTCCATAATACAGACTCTAAGTTCAATATGCGTGCACCGTAGCTAACGACCTCAAACCTATGAAGTATATTTGATGCATGTGGGAACCCTCCCCAAGCAAGCAAGACAATCCAGCTAATCGAGCCTTTTTTTTTTTTTTTTTTTTTTTGTGAAATGAGGATCAAAGCTACTCCTCTCAAGGCCCTGACAACTGGAGGTGAGAATTTGTTGTTTTATTGGTTCTAAGGGATCATCAGCCCACTCAAGCCTGGGGCAGAATGGAATGTCAAAGAAAACATATGTTTTGTTTAGTCCAGCAAATTCCTTACCAAACAAGTTAAGTTTCCTCCTGGTGGTCATAATTCTAAGGACAAAGATTAATTTGACATACAAGAAGTAAGAAATACTGCAGCTTGAAAACAAGAAAATGGAATTCACTTTAGCTAAGGAAGAAAGAGCAGGCTGAACACAGGCCTCATAACTCATGCACTATAAGACAAAACTTTATCCTCAAGTGTTTTCTTATAAATCAGGAAGGCACACAGCACTTTTTACGAAATGCCTCAAGAAGAAAAATTACTTGTTTTAAACCAGTGCTGGAAGAAGCTTGAAAAACAGGGACTGAAGTTGAAGGGCAAGAAACAGGGTAATTAAAATGCCTTCAAATATAAATCTAAACTAGAGTAAGACAATGGTGTCATGGACCTTTCTGGAATTTTGGAGAATTCTTTTTAAAACTCTTCTTAACGTCTTTTTGTATAATTCTTTAACTGGTTGAGAAGACTAATGGTTTGATAGGTAAAATGACTCGTCACAGCCACATGGCTAGCTTGTGTAGACACTCACAGATTGTTGCATATTTGAAGCAGTTGCATATTTGAAGCAGTTCTCTGTATTTTTATCTGTCTGATGGGTTTGGATCATTGGTATGAGTACAACGCTTTCTTATTAATCCATTCATTCATTAGCAAGCACTTATAGGACAGACTCTGCCATACCTTAGAATATGAAATTTAAAAAATATACAAAACAGTCTCTGATTGTGGAGGGCTTCAATTCCATCAGGGGAGTCCTGAAGGAACAATGTTAGGAATTGTCATCTGTTGTGTTACTGTGTCGGGTGGGGACACTTTTCCTAGTCCTTTTTCCCCTCCTCTCATCAAAATGAAGCACAACAGGGAGTCTTTGGTATCCTCTTCTGCACAACACGAGGAGGACTTCTCAGTTTGTTCGTAAGAGAAGGTATGCCCAGCACATGTAGCTCTATATTAAATAAATATGACAACTTCCTCCTTTTAAACTGTTGACCATATTTTCCAAAGGTATTGTGAAAACCAGACAGACATGGTAATTAAAATACAATGGAATATTAGTCATCTAAATATTGTATTTATCTTAAGTTCTATAAAAGAGCCCATTTCTTGTCACCATAAATAAATAAAGGATTTGGCCATCATGGAAGTCAAGTCAGTATATTTCTGTCTAATCGCAAAGGGATCAATTCTCAATAATCTATAAGTATTATTTTCCCATTTTGAATGATGGTCAAAATCAAATTCTTCCTTTAGTCTCTGAATGATGTGGATGTGCATGTGCATGTGTGTGTGTGTGTGTGTGTGTGTGTGTGTGTGTGAGAGAGAGAGAGAGAGAGAGACTACAGCTTAATCAATAACAATAGATACTCTTATAACAAGGATAATTCAGATTTTATCTCTCAGAATCCATTCTAATGTAAGATTACTTATTAGATTCTTATTAAAATATAAAAGCAGGATAGTGTTGAGTCTTTTGAACGCAAAACATCAGACAACAGAGGAAACTATCTGCCCATCTTTTCTTTCCAGAGTTTGCCATGCTCCGGTGCCATCCCAAGTTACCTTCTAATTTTTGTTCCCTCCTTTGGGGAGGAAATCCCAGAGACATCTGTGATTGGTTAGTGATTTTAATGATTGTTTACAATCATGTGTCAAACAGAATAGTTAATTATTTGTTATTATATTTCAAAGGTAATTTTACTGTCTAAATGCCAAGAGGAAAATCAAACAACTTGGGGATGGAAAAAGACATACCCAAAAAAGTTGCTCTTAAGTAGGGTTTAATAATATTAGAAACTAGGAAGCTCTTTGTTTTTGAATCAAGACATTTGTTTCTCTTCCCCACAAAACCTTGGCCATGAGAAGATGGCAGGAGGGAGGATGGGAAGTATGTGTCACATTTATTGTTACCACACAGCAGGCTCCTGTCCTGTGCCTGTGTCATTCCATTGCCCTTTGTCCCCTGCCACAAAGTTCCCATCACCATAGCTTAGCTTCTAGCATAATTTGATTCCTTATTCATGATCGCAAGAAATTTAGGTCCAGGTTGTTGTATGTTCTTATTTTTGGTTTCTCCCAAAGGCTTGGATGAGTTCTCTGGTGAATTTCTCCCTTGATACATTACTGGCACATATGAACTCTGCCAGTAATAAGTGATCTGGTCCTAATGAAGACCTCCATACTACTGTGACACTGTCCCCATGACATTCCGCACATCCAAAGACCCCTTGCCATGGAGGAGACACCTGCCAATTGCTATCCCCGCCCCCACCGTCTTCACAGTCCTGGGGGAGGGACTGTATCTTCACAATATATTGTGTACACACAGATGTTGTGAGTGGCACAAGCTATTTTCTTACTGTCATACAACTTGTTAAGAAACATTTTTTCCTGATTTTACAAACTAAATGAGCCAACTGAGCCTGAAAAGTACTCCTCTGGACAGTAATAAGAAGGCTATGATCAATCAACCATAGTCTCTCTAGTTTTGTTTTGATTTTCATTGATACCAAAAATCCAGCGCTTGAAATGGATTATCTGTCAGACATGAATGAGATGAACTTTCCTTTCAACATCTTCCTCTTTGATTTTTTTTCTTCCTGTTTGCATCTTGATCTGTTTTCTACATTCAAATATCTCTTATTTTCTCCATCACAAGTAAAGAATACCATGTTCATTTTGATTGGAAAATAGTTGGTGGTGTACCTAGGTTTTCATTAGGTAATCTCACCTGTAAACAAAGGGTCCATTCAGGCTCCTCTGTATCATCGCTCATTCTAATGCAAGACATTTGGCACATTCATCAATGACCTTATAGAGCTGCCATTGCTTAGATGTCCCCACTTTGCCTCTAGTTGTTTCTTATGTTCCCCTCAGTCATATGGTGCTTGGAATGGCCTTCCCAGGTCTGGTGTCTGAGGCTTTCCTATTCTCTAAAGAACTTAGAAAAGCAAACAATACACTTAAATAAATAACATCTAAATTTTATGTGATGTCCTTGAAAGTAAAACAGTGGAGATTTAAAGCAGATTGAAAAGAACAGTTGATGATATTTGAGCAGAAAATTAAGAAATGTGAGATGGTAAGCCACTAATTTTGGAGATGTATATTCTAGGTAGAAAAAAAAAAAACAAGAAGTAAAATATCCTGAGATAGGGGCACACTTAAGAAAAATTTCTAAAGCAGTGTGGCTGGATAATAATGAGGAAAAAGAAATAGGAACTAACATAGAACTGTGTAGGCTGTTAAGTGGTTTGCAGTGTTTATTCTGAGCAGGGTGAGACACCACTGGAGGATTATGAGCAAAGGCATGAGCATGATTTCACTTAAGGTTAAAGGACTGTTTTGACTAAGATGTTGAAAATAGTCTTACAGAGGTTGGACCCAGGCAAGTTGACAAAGTTGTAGTGATCCAGGTGAGAGATAATAATGATTATGGTCCCACTAGAGAAGTGGGCCCCACCCAGCCCACCCTAGGACAAGGGTGGGTGCCCCACCCACCCACCCAGGACACCCAGTGCTAGATCCTCAGCTTTCCCCAGCCTTCTCCATTCTGTCCAGTGTTCTGGGAGATGTACCTCACTTTTTCATTCCAGCAATGGAGGTATGTAAGACCATGGCAGGTATAAGAAGAGAGCAGCTAAGAACTTCTTCTCTGAGCTATCTCCTTGCAGGGTTTTGGTTTCTTAGAGGCAATGCTTCTCTCCTAAAGACCAAAGCTTCAGCCAGATCTTCCCTATTTTACAACTACAGCCCTTGACATGTTCTGGTAGCTGTTTCTTCCTCTTGCTTCTTCAGGTGGAGGGTAGCTAGAGTTTCCTGCTCTGCCTAGCTCAGAGGTGGAGTTTTCTTACTCCCTTGATGATCTAGTCGTATTTTAAAAATGAATCCTTTATTGCTTTGGCCAATTTCCCAATGTGCATGTGTGCCATCTTTTTCTTGATGACTTACTTATATTGGCCAAAATTCAGATATGGGGGAGATGAGAAACAGCCAGCACAGTAGGCAATGCAAAAAACCAGAATAATATGCTATCCCACAAGTCAGAGAGTGTTTCAAGGAGAAGGGAGGATCCAACTGTGTTAAATGATGGCAGATCAAAGTGGGATGAGAACCATGTATAATCATTAGATTTAGCAACATGAAGTTGCTTTTTAACAACATTGTTTGTGGAATAAAGATCTTCTGGCATGGGCCACCTATTTGTTGTGTCTTGTAGCAAAAGCTCACTGCCGTGGTGTATCCTGCCTTGAATTTTTTCCCCTAATGTAATTCTGTCTTGAACTCACTCAGATTAGAGTCTCATCTCTTAACTCCATTTTTAGTACATTTATTAACATCAATAGAGGAGTGTTTCAAGAAGTTAAAATGTACTTGCAAGTTGATGTAAATAATGCAGTAGAGAGTGACAAAACATTGATTTTGGAAAGAGACAAGAACAATAAATACATTAAATTATATTGGCTCTTAGGCTGGTGCTAAAATGATAACCACTTGTTATAATCCTTCATCCTACCAATCATATATTTTATCAGGATTAATTACAGTGCATACATCGTTTGACATGGATGATATATGTGCTTGTTCTCAGTGAACGCAGATGATTTATTCTGCTCCATCTTGGTCTTTGAGCTTTGTCAAGTGATCCCTGGCAGATGGCAGAGAGTCATCTTTTGGTGGGTTTGCTATTCTAAAGTCATGGTGGCTACCTACTACCACTTATGCTTGTTAAAATGTATTTCACTGAGCTGAGATATTAGGGAGGACCCTTTTCCTCCAATGCCCTTAGGAAAAAATATGTAAAGAAGATTTCCCTGTTCCATTCCTTTGATGATTTCAATCCTTCAAAAACAAAATAGGGGGTTTTGCAAACATTATTAAGAAGGATCTCAACAACTGAACTTTGGTGGTAGCACTCCCATACATACACAAATATTTAAGTTGATTTGAAAGAAGAAAGAATGTTCATTAGGATCTGATGCAAAAACATTGAAATTCTCTTAGTATTCTGGAGAAAGCTTTATGAATATAAATCTTTCCTTTTCCTAGAGGAAAAGATAATATCTTTCTCCTCACTCTCATAGAAAACTATATAGGTTCTAGGGCAACTGATAAAATCAATAGGGTTAAATCTCTGTGCATTAAGTTTCTAGGGCTTCCATAGCAAAGTAACATAAATTGGGTAGATTTGGACAACAGAATGTATTGATTCATGATTCTGGAGGCTGGAAGTCCAAGATCAAGGTATCACCAGGAGTGTGCTTCTCTAATGGTTCAAAGGAAGGATATACTCCAGGCCTCTCTTTGGCCCCTGATAGTCTTGGCTAGTGACAGCCACACTCTAATCTTCACTTGTATTCACCTGTGTGTGTGTCTGTCTCTATGTCCAAACTTCAAGGACACCAGATTTTATAATTAGGACTAATTATAATTAGGACCCACTTTAATGGCTCCAGTAAACATGACTAATCATCAAAGACTGTATTTCTAAATAAGTTCACATCCAAGGTGCAGAGTGTTAGAACATCAGTATACACATTTTTCAAAGGACAAAATCCAATCCATAATGATCTTAATGTCATAGGAACTTTCCTTACGATTTTTTAATTAATGTACTATTTTTTAGCTCTTCAATTAAGCCAGGTTTCCCATGCTGCCCTGTCTTTGATTCCACATGTTCTACTCAGAACACTGGGAAGAGATGAATGTTGTTCTGGAAGGATCCAGTTAGTTTCTGTGAGAGTGAGGTGTTATAAAAAGAGTGCCCCTGATGTTTTCTAACTTCCTGATCTGTCCTGTGATCACTCTCATAGGTGCTCCTGCTGTGAGGCCACTGCCATGTTGTAATGCAGACAAGAAGGGTGATGATAAGATGGGAGTGACAAATCTCAAAACTTTTAGCTGAAAGTGAAAACCGTGAACTAAATAGACCTCTTTACTTGATAAAGTACTCAGCCTCAGGTATTTTATCTTAGCAACATAAAGTAGACTAATATATTTGCAAACTGTGTTTATTAAAATTTTATTTTGTAGGCCTGGCTTCTGTTAGTTGATTAGGAATATCTTCAGGACCAAACAAAGTACCTATTTTATATTAAATGATCAGTTGTGAGGGTTTTTTGGGTGTGTGTGTGTGTGTTAATAAAGAAATCATAACTGGCGGATGATTGATACTTTGCATAGGAATATCATTTTGTTTCACTAAATATCATATTTGTACATATCTATCTGATGTCTAGAGCTATTAAAAGACTGGCGACTGGGAAAGCTATGCAAAAAAAAAAATGCAGGAAAACTCTCCAAACATTATCGGAGGAAATTCTTATGGTCTAAAGGAGAAAAAAATAATTGAAAGTATATCTTAAACAGAAACAAAACACCAAGGACCATAATGTACCCAAGTTTACACTGCTGGCAAAATAGGTTTTCATTTTCTTGGTGGCTTAGGGAATAACAACTCAGGAACTGCTTTAATAGTTTATGGAAATTAAATTGCTTTGTCCCTACCTAAAACACTTTCTTAATTATACCCACTCCTAAAGTACTACTTTTGTATCCAGACAGAAATAAATATACCTTTACCTCTTAAAATCATAATATGGTACTATAAATTCAAGCACTGCTATTACCATTTCTCATACCCTTGCTTTTCTATTAGCTCCCACATGCAGACAGCTCCTACCATTTTAGTGCTAAGTATTCAACTGAAACTTACTAAAAGTTAGATTTCCTCCTGACTGGTAACCTCATGCCCAAGAATTACCCCTTGAGACACTATTGTGAGGACTGCTCTGGAACCTCATGGAGCAGGTGACAAACAACAATGAAATGAGAGTGTTCACAATAAGAACAGGAGCATTGAGAACTTTTCCTCTCCAACTTCTTAACTTGGACTAAATCTATTATTATTCAAAACTAGTTCCTTTCTGGACCTTGGCCAAGTCTGCAGTTGAGCAAGCACACTGAGGTTGTGGAGGTGGCCACAGCAGTCATTAGCATGCAATCCCATTGCTATGGGTAGTGAATCAAGCCTTTGCCCATCCTTTCAGTCAATTTAGTTCAGGTTCAAAAATTTGGAGTGATTCTTGAGTTCCATTTTTCTCCCACCATCACTTTGTCTTTCAGGAAATCCTAGTAATTCCACCTTTAAATATGCAAAGAATACAAACAGTCCCTACTTTCTCCAATGCAATGATCTCTTTAGTACTAACAATTACTGTCCCATGTTTACATTAATGCAATTACTACCTAAATATTTTCCTGCTTACACTCTTTCCCCTTTACCTGCAATTCTCTATAGAATATCGATAGTTTTTATTTTAAAATATGAATCAGATCATTTACTCTTCTGCTCAGAACTTTCTGGTGGCTTCTCCCTGTTTCATTTCAAATAAAGCCTGAAACTTTCTGTGCCCTACTCCTACCTCACATTCCTTCCAAGGCCATCTCCTGCCACCCAGTGCTGTTCCTCCAAGCTCTTCCCTTAGGGTCCTTCAAATCCTTCAAGTGAATGTTGAAATCTCACTTTTTAAATGAGGTCAGTCCTGACCACATTATCTAAATTACAAGTTGTCCCTTCCCTCTATGTTATTGTTCCACTTATTCTGCTCCATTTTTCTATTATTTGTAGCACTTATTACCTTCTAAAATATAAGATAATTTTTTTCACTTCTTTAGCCAATTCTTTATTGACTATAATTCTGTTTGTTCTATAGCTGCCTCCACACATATTTTACATAGGGTTTCTCCATACACAGTGAACTGTAACCTAACTTGACGTATAAGTGGACTTCAACCTTGTCAGTTTTGTAACAGGTAGATCAGTCTCAGCCAATCACGAGTAGTCAACTGTTCAAACCAGAAGACAGATGTGAGCTGTAGCCAATCAGGCTGTCCGTATGCCACTTACATTTTTCTCTTGTTTCTTCCTTTTCTCTGACTAGAAATATAATCTGCCCATGTGGGTTTGAAGTATTCTGAATATTTTGGGTCCAAATTGCTGTATAATTCTATGATTGCTGATAAAGTCAATTAAGATCTGACAAACTAGATTTGTTGTAAATTTCCTTTTTTTTTTTTTTTTTTAACAAATCTCTGCTATCATAGAGAACCCTCTCGAGGTGGAGATCCATTACTGTTATGTTCACTGATGTTTTCTAAGCACCTAAAACCATATCTGGCTCAACTGTAACTATTGAATGAAGGACACAATTCAAGACAGAGATGTAAATTAGTGTGTGTTGGCTGAACTGCATCTCAAATTCTAGGCTGACTGATGTGATAGAGCCACTTCTGTGTGCTGAAGTCCTGTGCTGATTCTGCTCTTCTGACTGGGAACTCAAACCTGCCTTACCTAGTGGTGATTCTCTTTATCTTAGTGATGAACACAGAAACTACCAATTTTTTGAGCTTGTAATATGTTCTAGGTTTTGTGCTGATTTCTTTGAATACATCATTCCATTGAATCCTCAAAATATCCCAGGAAGTATTAGTTCAATTTGCAGCTACTAAACTGAGTCTCAGAAGGCTAAACTAATTTTCTTAAGTCACAGAACTAAGACATTTATGCTTTGAACTCAGGTCTATGGACTTGCAGACTTATCTTCATGCCACTACAGTAAATATCTTCCTCATACTAAGTTGTTATATTTAGCAAACGATGCTGTTTGAGGTTTTAGGAAGAGATTGGATTTAGATCATAAAATCGAAACTTGAGTCATTTACTGTGTAACTACGTCATCCCAGAATTCTGATTCTATCACTCTCGTAATCAAAATGAAAAGACGATTTTTGCTTTATGCCTAAAAAGGCCAGTGAACTTAAGACGAAGAAAAAGAGCAGAGCAAAGCAGGTGGTAAAATTCTGAGGTTCTATTCAATGTAAGACCTTCATTTTTAATAGGTGCATTCCATGGTGGCTAATACTAATCTTTGGCTCAGAAACTATCGGATCAAAAAAGAATGAAGTCAACGGAGACTGGTTTTGAGTCAGGCATGTAAAAGCTAGGAAGTGATTGGACTTGTCTGAAGGAAACTGCTAAATCAACTAAAATATTAACCCTTTTAAAACCAGAGACAGAAAAGTAAGATCTCGTGGTCAATTGCTTCCCCCCAAATTATAGAGACAGAAGGAAAAACAGAGAGTCACAACTTGCAGGAGCTGAACATCACAAGTCAGGACAGCCTAACTTTTACAGGATGCAGCCAGGAGTCCTGAGCAGGAGTTCCCTGTGTCCATGGGAACCATACTGGGGGGAGAAAACCAAAGCTGTAATTGATGAACTGCTGGAGGCTCCCTGTGGACAAACAGGAGATAAAAACTCAAGGGAAGCCAGTCATAGGGGGGCGTCTATACTTTCATGAGTTTTACCTCTCGGAACTCTACCAGGTTTTAATATTAAATATCAGAGAAAAGTCCCCTCGTGATTCTGGCATAGGAAGAGAAAATGAACCCTTCAGAACGTGCCAGAGTGTTCTGTTCTTGATGATCTCTGCTCTAAGGAGAAGCTAACTAAAGCCTAACGTGCTGGAGCTGGTCAGAGCCCAGCAGCCCTGGGGGAAGGGAAATTCCCAACTCCAGCCATCTCTAGCTGCCCCTTCCCACATAAGGGAGAAAGGGTAGTAGAGAATCACTAGTGAAGTTCACAGTTCCAAGGCCCAGGAGCACTAAAAGAAGAAAACATAGTCCCAGGACTGTAGAATACTTTCCTCCCCAACACCTGAGCACCCTACTACTGAAGGCCTAGTTATAGCAGCTTAGTTTACCCAATAGATCACATCTTATGAGCAAGGAAAAAAATTCAAGGCCTACTAAAAAGGAAAAAAAAAAAACATGGTTTGAAGGGACAGAACAAATATCAGAACCAGATTCAAATATGGCAGGGGTGTTGGAATGATCCGACTGGGAATTGAAAACAACTGTGACTAAATGCTAAGGGCTCTCATGGATAAAGTGAACAACAGGCAAGAACAGATGGAGAGTATCAGCTGAGATCTGAAAATCCTGAGAATCAAAAAGAAACGCTAGACATCAAACACTGCAACAGAGGAATGCCTCCAATGGGCTTATTAGTAGACTGAACTTTTTTTAAAATATCAAAAATCACCAACTTTTACCTTACAACTCCCTAGGGTTCTCAGGAAAACAGTTTGAAGATGCTGACTAAGAATTAGCCATCTATTAAAAGGCAGACAGCAGGAGTTCACTGTTCATCATCATACAGTTCCGGGGCTCTCTCTCCTTGGAAATAAGTAGCACAGTATCATCAGCAGCAAAATATGACTCATTAGGAACAAGGACAGAAGAAATAGTTATAGGGAAAGTGTCAACAGAGGAAGAAGCAAGGCTCTCATCCAATTCCTGCTTTTGTTCAAACCTTGGGCTTGAGGCATAAATTGCTCAGATCTATAAGAGACATAAAATAAAAACTATTCTATCAGATACCCAAACTCTTGGGAAAATATCGACATTATCAGAATTGCAGGGGGGGAAAGTTGGTAGGTATAAATGTCTGGAATTTCTTCCTTCATTTAAGCTTCTACAAAAGAACCTGTTTATTTCCCACAGTAGTTATTTTCTTAGAAGGACAGTTCGATCCGGGAAGAGGAGTAGATAAAAATATTAATTGCATTGAAAGCAATCATTTAGGATTGTGTTTAGTGCAATTTCTAAAATAAAACAAAAATTAGACAATTCTAGACAAAGTACATCTTATCCCCAGCCAGTGAGACAGGCCAGATTCAGCACAGTCTAACTTTAAAAGGATGCACCAAGGATCCTGAGCAGCACTGCGTTCTGTTGATGATGGAGAGCTTAATAATAGCTCCAACTTATCTAGAAACACAAAAGACTCTCTATACTGGGTTGAAAAGTACCCCTCAAAAATCATACCTACTTGGAATCTGCGAATGTGACCTTGTTTGGAGGTAAGAGTCTTTGCAGTTTTTATCAAATAAAGATTAAGCCAACAAGTAAAATATTTTTTTTTAAAAAAAATTAAGATTAGGCCTTACTGGAGTAGGGTGGGTTCTAAATCAAATATGACTAATGCCCTTCTTAGAAGAGGACACTTGGACACAGATGCATGGACAGAGAACACCATGTGAAGTTAGAGGCAGAGATTAGAAAGATGACTTTACAAGAAAGCCCAGGATTTACAGCAACCACCAGAAACCACACAGAGGCATGGAACAAGTCCTCCCTTGATGCCCCACACAGACCCAACCTTGCTTTCATACGGGACTCCTGACCCGCAGAATTGTGAGAAAATCAATTTCTGTTGTTTTAAGCCACCTATTTGTTGTACTTTGTTAAAACTGTTCCTAGGAAGCTAATAAAGACTTCAACTTGAGTTTTAGGAAAACATTCGAACCTATTTGTTGTTATTTCCTTCTAGATTCCTTTAAAATTCAAAAAAACCTCTTGGCAAAGGGCGCCCACTTATGGTCATTTTTGGTAGTGGTTATATGTATGAATATTTGTCCCTACCCGCTTCTCTTGCCTTGGGAAAGGGAGAGAATACACTGTCCACTGGATCCCAGAAAGCAGGTCCAAGTGTGCTTGTGCGTTCTCAGAGTGTGTGTCACCCACTTTAAGGAGGGAGGTTTGAGCTTGTTCTGGAAATAAATTTGGACAAAGAAACTCCCTAAATGCAGGCATCAAAGAAGATACACTTGTCTTATTTTTTTTTAACTTCTTATCTAACACCTAAGAGCTGCAGGGTTTTTTTTTGTTTGTTTGTTTTGACGTGTGTGTGTGTGTGTGTGTGTGTGTGTGTGTGTGTTTGGGTGTGTTTAGTTTTCCTTAACTGTTCTGATGGTCCGATTATGACTTCACCAGCCGGCGGAGATCTGTTATCCATGATATTGTCATTGCTTGATAATGACATTGAAGACAAAAGCATTTAAAGCCCAGAGGCTCCTATGTTGGAGAAAAGACAGCTCATTGTAGAAACATAGGGACTGGGTTCTGATTGCCCAGGACAAGCCTGGGGCAGAACAGATTTCATGATGACACTGCTCAGGAATCCTTTATTCCCATCTGAAAGCGCTCCAACATGTTCAGTCAGAAGAAATGTTTTCAAGGAAACGTTGGACAGAGCTCTTTGTGAATCAGGATGCAGTTGAAATGAAAAACATTTGTTTTCTGTTTTCTTCAGTCTGAAAACATGTGACACCAAAGCCCGAGGAGCTGGAAGGAATCCCAAAAGTCTAATTCACAAATATCCTGCACATCGTTGGAGAATGTTACTTATGAAACTGTGCTTCTGGAAAAAATAAATAAATAAAAGGCTGGGAGAAGTTTTTATATGTACATTTCAAAGCTAGTATAATTGCTCCATACATAGCCCCACCCTAAATAAGAAATCTCAGCTGAATTTCATTTAATATCACATCCTAGGAGATTCAGGTTTGGGGATAGATGGCACATTTCTTCGTTTTTTTTTTTTTTTAATTGCAGGACAGAGGAAATAGGAAGTGACTCTTTGGGGTATTTTTTTTTTTTTTGTAGTCGTTTTTAGACATTTTACATCTATTATGGAATAAAGACAAATTAAGAAAAGAAGGAGAGGCTGGGGGAAAGGAAATTGTGTGGTTTAGTGAAGAGTACCAGAAACAAAACATTGGTGGTATGTAGAACAGAATGCGAAGCCAGTACCAGAAACAGTTGACATTCTTCCATGAAACCAAAAAGACAGAGCCGCTTGCTGTTTTGACTACTAAAAGAAGAGTTGGCTCTGGGGAGGAAAAAAAATGCCCTTTGGCCATGACTACGTGTTTTAAAGTAAATTTTTCAAAGTATTCTATTTAGAAACAAGTACAGCAATGCTAATCGATGAGATCAAGATAATACAGCAAACTAAACAACACTATGAAGACTAAGAATGTATTTTGCAAAAAAAAAAAATAAAATAAAAAGTAAATGGCAAAACAATTAATGGATTCAGATGTTTTTAAATCTCTTATTGGGGAGTCTCTGCTTATAGGATATGAAAAAGATGTAAAAGGCCACCTTACACGGGTGTGTGGTGCTGACCATGTTACTGGGATTCACTGCTCGGACCAATGCTGCTTGGGCCCTGAGAGATAGCCCACAGGGAAACTGGAGAAAAATCTTCCACAGGGCAATGCAGGCATCGACGGGTTCCTAATATTCTGATTTCACATGAAAAATGCAATCACAGGTAAGAGTTGAAACCAAAGTACAATGATGGACTATCACAGAGACTTTACCTGGCATCCATTTCTTAGTGCCTTTGAAAACTGAAAGTAAATAAATACAGGTAAAATGAAAATCACAAGAATAACATGGTAGATCCAAAATGTTAGAAATGGAATTTTCTTCATTTCTCATGAACACAAATAAGCATTATTGTTGATCTGCTCAACAATAATGTTGTAGGTGGACACAACACCTTTATTTTTATGTGGTGCTGAGGATTGAAGCCAGTGCCTGACACATGTGAGGCGAGCATTCTGCAACTGAGACAAAATCCCAGTCTCTCCGTTTAAGCATCTTAAAGATTTTTTGTTGTTGTTGTTATTGCTAACGAAGCTAACAAATTTTTTCTTGTGTAATTTTTGTTGTGTGATATCTGATGACTAAAAAAATGAATTATTCTGTTTAGCTTCTTTATTTTATAGCCTTGAAAGAAACCTGTTAGGTAAAACATACACCATACTCCTATAGTTCATTTCCTCCATTTACTTTTACTTTAAAAAAAAATTGCAGAAAATCTATTAAGAGAGGTGGTTAATTTGAAGGCACACAATAGATATATTTTAAAACATAAGTAATGAAAGCATTGAATATAAAAGGATTAGTACTTCTATTGAAGAAAATTCAGGGATAATTGCTATACTTTTGTATCTCAACAAAGTAATAATGGTCTTAAAATATTCAAATTACCTAATCTATCATTTATCTTCATTAAAATGGTATTTAGACAAAAATTGCCATTTTTTTGTCTAAATGCCATTTAAACAAAATGGCTAGAGCCAGGAGGTTGGGAATGACAAAAAAAAAAAAAAAAAACCGGTCGGGAGGAATTTTTCGTCAGTGCCTGGGACTCTCATGTAAATTGAAAGTGCAACTGGTAAGTCTGATTCATCAAGGTAAAAGTAATATAGTTATTTCTATTGACTAGACTGATTCTTTATATAACTATATGAAGAATAAAGTCAATGTGGCAAATTTGCTATAAAATTTGAAAAACGTATTTGTGCTAGTCAGCTTTCTGTCACTGTGACAAAACACCTGAGACAAACAATTTATAAGGAAGAAAAGTTTATGTGAGGGCTGGGGATGTGGCTCAAGGGGTAGCGCGCTCGCCTGGCATGCGTGCGGCCCAGGTTCGATCCTCAGCACCACATACAAACAAAGATGTTGTGTCCGTGGAAAACTAAAATATAAAACATTAAAAAATTCTCTCTCTCTCTTTAAAAAAAAAAAAAAAAGTTTATGTGAACTCCAGTTTCAAAGATTTCAATCCATGATTGCTTGTCTGTTGTTTTGGACCTGTGGCAATACAGTTCATCTTGGCAGAGAGTTTGTACTGCAGGAGGCCCTTTTTACCTTGTGGTGATGAGAAAACAGAAGAGGAAGAGGGGCTGGGGTTCTAATATCCTCTTCAAGGGAACTCCCCTAATGACCAAACTTCCATCCAAAGATCCAAACTGTAGCACGTTTTAATGTTAGGATTCCATTTATTCAAACCACATCTAAATTCTGAGGTCATCTGTGATTTCATTGCCACTCCACAGGAACATCAGAGAGAAAGCCAGCTCATTTCTAACATGCCATTTAGCAACCAGCCACCAATGGGGGAAACCTCAAATGACTGGGTGCAAGAATTTAGGAACTTCTGGAGAATTCATCATCTTCTGAACTCTAAAGACTTAAAAAAAAACACTTCTTCTTTTAAAATAATTCTTCCTTAAGATAGAAATCTATCCCCAACAGGGGCGGGCCTCTGCTGGGATTTAAACCGTGTTCATTCTAGATTCCAACATGACTGGAGGACAAGTGAGCTGAGGTAGTCAGTAATCCATTTATGCTGATGATAACAGGCCAGTTAGGAGTCTCAGAGTGAAAGACTTTGAGTGACAGGGGTTGGGGAGGCAGGACACTGTTGAGGGCTGACTGTTGGCAGACTCTAGGGACCAGTGCCTAAGTCTTAAGATAAATACCAGGAAGGCTGAAGGAACCGTTTCTGCACAATCTCCCAGCGTGTCTGACATTACCAGGTGTCTGTCACCTCAGTGCCAGGGGCATCTGTGGAGTTAGCAGTGCTAATGGAACAGAGAACCACGATATCATGGGCCATAGCACTGGAAATGATGGTGATGCTCAAGTCCAGTCTTACATGTAGATGCTCATGGTGCCTCCATAGCCATTAGGCTTGTCAGTGCCTTCAGAGGGTACACATTAGGACTTAGTACAATGGAGGGAGCTATGATGGACCATTAGACATGGGCATTTATTCCTGTAGCAATAGAGAAAGTTCGCAGAGAGCACACCAAATCCAAAAATCCCAGATACTTGTAAGAGGGCAAAGAAAACTTTGCCTTCTTTTCTCTTGAAGCATTCAACTCATTGGATAACACACCTATATTATGGAGAATAATCCCTTTACTTAAGATGTACTGATCTAAATATCAGTCCCCTCCAGGAAATACTTTCACATAGACACCTATATTAAGATTCGACCAAAAATTGGGTACCATGGCTGTCATAACCTAGCCAAGCTGCTAACATAAATTAATTTCCACAATGGCATAAACATAGCACTTTAATACTGTCAGTGATTCTCTGAGTTGTCTGATACTGGGCTAGATAGTTGTATTTATTGGTTAATAACAAACCACACACAGTTCACCGGCCTAAAACATACTATTTTTATTATTTCTCACATTGATTGATTGATCTGGGCTCAATGACTTATATGAGTCTACTCGGTTTTCTTGAGATTCCCCCATGCAATGCCATCAGAGCAGGGAGGATGGACTATCTGGGGAGGTTTTGCTGACATGTCTGGGGCATAGGCAGGATGTTTGCCAAGCTGAGCTCAGCCGGTCTGTAGGCTGACTGAGGGTCTCAGAGCCCTTCCCTGGAGGTCTCTCCATGTGGTCACTACCACCATAGCTAGACTTATGTTGCTGCTCAGAGACCTATTGGGGCTCAGGTTTGGAACTGAAGAGAGTTACTTCCATCATATTCTATGGATTAAATTAAGCCACTCGGTTAATTTAGGCTCAGTATGGAAGGAGAACTACACAGGATGTGAACATTGGCTGGTGTGGATGGAATATAGTACGTGCCCCTTAACTCATGTAGGAGTGCTATATGAATGACATTGAGAGGATGGAAACTTTTATTTTAACTTGATATTTAGAGGTAGAAAATGATTGAGTTTAGATTAGACCATTAGAATGGAACCACTATGATTGAATCCCAGTGGGTTTATGAAAAGACAGAGACAAGACATACGGACATAGAAATACAAACTTCCTATTTCTTGTGATGTGAGATTGTGTGCCACCATGGAAGTCTTCCAGAGAAAGGGTCATCACCAGAACTGAGCCAATGCTAGCACCATGCCCTTAGAATCTCCAAAATGAAAGAAACTAAATAAACCTCTTTTCTTTATAAAGTTATCCTGTCTCAGGCACTTTTTTACAATAACAAAAAGGATCAATACACTAGTGACTTGGCTCACAGGGAGACTTACAACTCAACTCCTAAACTAAGTTTGCTAGAGTTCTAACAGAGCAGGTGGGAGTAGAACAAAGAAACTACTTGATGGCCTTTATTTCTCTGTGTCTAGACTGCTAGGTAGAAAACTTGGCAGGGAACTCAGCAACCTCTAATTGGGGTATGAGTGCCTCTCAATCCTGAATATAAGCACACAGCTCTGGACTGAGAGTTAAACCTTTACCTTTACTTACATAGATAATTATATATGTAATTAGCAACCTTTATAGAACTCAGAATGGCCAGTGTTTAGTACTCCAGATACAAATAGGAATTTCTAGTTAGTTATCCAATCTCACACATTGCTAACATTATCCTGAGATCTTGAGTTCAACCCTGAACACCCAGTTTGAATTTGGTAACTGGACAATGTGCACAAGGTGAAATGAAGCATTCTATGCAAAATCTGCTTCTGGGATATCTGAAATAATCCCAAAGATCTGGATCTCAGGAAATCAACACAAAATAGCTACCTTAGTCCATTTGTGCTGCCATACAAAATGTCCTGCATTGGGTGGCAACAGAAATTTCTTTCTTATACCATTCTGGAGGCTGGAAAGTCCAAGATCAAGGTACTAGCAGAGTTGGGGTCTGTTGCAGACTGACTGACTTTCTGGTTTATATTGACTCCTTATCACGGCTTCAGCACATGGTGCAATAGATGAGGATCTCTCTGGGGCCTCTTATAAGGGCACAAATCTCATTCATGAGGGCGTCGCCTCATGATCCAATCATCTCCAAAGGCCCCACCTCCTAGTGCCATCACATGTGTGATTGGGTTTCAACAAGTGATTATTTTTAGGTGACTATTTTTAGTGATTTTTAAACCAGCATGTTCCATGATTCAGAATGTCTATGGTCTCGGTTCCAATCCAGATCTATCACAGGACAGGTCTAAGAAATTTCTTGACTCAGCTTTTGATGAAGAGATAGGTACGCTTATAAAATGTTTCTTAATTAGGCTTTGTCTTACACCCTCTTGATAATTTGTTACAAGTAACACACACACACACACACACACACACACATACACATATACACATACACACACAGGAGTCTCTTTAGGTAAAATATTTAACACCTAAAATCTTTCCCCACTCCACCTACCTCTCTCTACACTAGTCTCTGGTGCATGGAGAGATGTGTGGTTGTGGTGTGCATGAAGGAGAAAGGCCAATTCTCAAGGTACCCAGCCTGGTACCTTGTTGGTCTCTGGGCTGAGTCACTCTCCATGCTGAGGTGCCCTTGGGCTGGGATATGATGTTCAGATCTGAGACTGGTGTATCCTGTTAGCTTATCTTTTTTGTTCTGAGGCTTGATGACACAACAGACCTCTCTCACTCTGCCCCATCTGGCTTGGAGCCAGGCTGGGGCTGTGTATCCCACAGTCTGTGTTGCAGCTCAGCCACACACAGTAGCCCTTGCTTTCTGCCAGCTGCCAAAGTATGGCCACGAAAACACAATACCCCGCTCTCTCTTGTTACCAAATCTCCCCGTTTCTCTCACTTACAAAAACTGACCTAAGGTCTGGCCACTCCCAGATAACTGTGGGGCTCTTTCCTACGTGATTTCCTCTGAGAGTAACAAAGGTAAATTCAAACCCAAGTCTCAGTTTCCCCAAGTTCCTTCTGACTTGCTTAATATCTTTCCTCTGCCTAGGTTGATGATTACTCAGAGAATATTGGGCACAATGCTGATTTCTTGCCTCTCTACTTTAGTCTTTCACGTCCCCTAAGTGTCTCGTGTTAGAAGCTGGGTTTGGGATGTGTCCTCTTTCTGCATTTTTAGCTTCTCCTGCAACATCAAATATCAGCCTAGCTGCCATTAAAGACAGGCTTCTTTCTCTACATAGATTAGGCTTAGGTCAGGAGATTGAGCTTTCCTTCATGTTTCAAAAACTTTATGAGCAGAGTCTTTCCAGCATGGTTCTTAATATGCTAAAGCAATATAGAAAATTCACTTCATTTTCTTAATTTTCAGTGTACATTATAATTATATATAATAGTGGGATTCATAATGCCCTATTCATACATGCTCACAACATCACTTGTTCAGTCTCCCTTCCCTGTACCTCAACACAACTTGACTCTTCAGCAAATTGCTTTCTCAGAACACCTAAGAAATCTAATTGAACAGTCAAAGCTGAGAAATATGTACTTTGTCTTAGCAGGTATTACCCTAACCTTGAAACACAAACTTTGTGCACTTCAGAGACTGCCAAGTCTTTAGTGAAACAAGGTTGGCAGAATTTTCTTTTTAATGTTTAAATGTCATTCATTTCACTATATGTGTCTGTGAGGAGAGATGACTAGGAATGTGTGGCAGCTCTGAATTTAAGTGAGCACACAGAGAAAATGGAATTTTTGATGATCAAAACTACAAGAACACAAACCACTGCAAATGCATGATCCCTATTGAAATGTATGTTGCTGCTTTAGAGAACATTCTCCATTCTTGTCAATTTATCCAGTGTGGTTCCTCAAGGTGAGCACATGGTACTGCCCAGTCTCTGCATTCCTCATTCCAAAGTACCGTGCAGCTCATAAAACTGCACATGCTACTTCTCAGTAATGTGGAAAAGTGTACGTCAAGTTTGTTCTAAAACTGGAACCCCTACCTAAAGCATTTATAAGGGATTAGAAAGTACGTATGTACCATAAAAATGCTTTTCTATTTAGGGTTTTCCTCTTCATTTGGGGGGTAAGGGAAGTGAGCTTGGTGAAGCTGCCAAGATTTACGTACCTTTTAGTATAACACAAGCCACATGTGGAGCATCTATGTTTGAATTTCCATATTATCCAGTCGTTTCCCTTTCATTTTTACCCCTGAAGTATGAATAATGAAGAGAGAAGGCGTTCTGTGTTTAAAGTAGTGAAAGCGAAGGTCTCAGTTGTGAATGTTCCAAAATACAGTTTGGTTTCCTTTCATTTAGAACTGGATTAAGTAAGGGCTACTCTGCAGCTGACTAGGGCACAGTGGTAACAGGGAACATTAAAATATCACTGAAATCAATGGAATGTGGTCACAGTTAGTCAGATTCAAATCATGGCTCCTTGTAAAACTGCAGTATGCCAATTTTTTTTTTTTTCTGAGTAGGAAAAATATACTCCACTTAATATTTTTGCCAAGAATTAGAAAACCCAAGTTGTTGATGAAAGAATAGAGAGACCAGCCACCAGGATGTCACCCAAACCAGCCAACATGGATGTCAAATATTAAGTGCAAATCACCTGATGTGATATTTGATTCAGAAAATGACAACGAAAAACTGAAAAACAATATTTTGCAGATATGAAAGATCACACAGAGATATTTTGAATAATGTTTGGTAATAATAGCCATGTAAGCTACCTCTAAACTCCCTGTGTGGGGGGGTAAGTAATACCATCCAGTGAATGAAAAATGGAAAAGAAAACTTGAAAGAAAATTACAGCATACCACTCAGGTTCAGAAGCCAATTACTTATTTTAAATATAAACAAGAAATTTAGACTATGTAGTTAATGGAAAATAAATCTTCCTGGGCAGGGATAAATGTACAGATCCTCTCCTATATGGCACCCTGGGTATGGATAGATATGTGAAGTTTCTTCCCCATGACTATGTTTCCCCTTGACCCCATGGCAAGACCTAACAATGTGGCAAACACTGAAAAATGAAAAGCTGCCACCTCATATGGAATTCCTGTCATTCCCACACTCAGGATATTCCTGGAAACTGAGTCATTAGACCAATGATTCAGTTTTATTATTTGGCAGCAGATGTATAAAAAAGTAAAGAGCCGTCATCTGCAGTTGGATGACATGTTTGAGTAAGGTTCTATTTAGCTTTTTACTAACATTCCTCTAAATTATGTCCCCCCTGGACATGGAGGTGTGCTCAGAAAACACAAACTCATTATTGTGGTAGCTGGTGCATGATAAGGAAAGCAGAAAAGCCTACAGTAGCTTGCAAAATCAATCCAAGTTATATTTGTAACATCTGTTGTTTAATCCATCCATCTCTATCCGTGCTGCTCAACTCATAATGGATAATGTTTAATGCACTTTACTTATATTCTTTCTCCTTATTTCATGTAGCACATTTTAAGGAGCTTATTTGAACAGCATTCCCTTACTGTCTTTAGTTCTTCTTCCTCCACTGCTGAGGGTTTAAGAAAGTCACAATCATCTGGGTTTTTTACGTGTATGAATTTCTCTGCATATGATGAATACTAAATCGGTCTCAATTTATTTTGAAAAAAAATCAAGTTAAGCATTTTGAAACAAATAATGTTGTGTAACTAACAGACTTATAGAAGTTATTATGAAAAATAAACAGGGCTCGTCTATTTCTTCTATGCTTCCTCTCCCTACCTGACTATGAGTCAGTCACCTTATATTAGAGAAAATATTCGCCATTTGTTTATTGGGGAGATTGGCTAACTTCACTTAGCATTATCTTCTCCAACTGCATCTATTTACCTGCAAATGCCATGATTTTATTCTCTAGATAGGGCAGAGGGGTGGGAGGGGAAGGGAGGGGGGCAGGGGGTTAGCAATGATGGTGGAATGTGATGGACATCATAATCCAAAGTACACGTATGAAGACATGAATTGGTGTGAACATACTTTATATACAGAGATATGAAAAATTGTGTTCTATATGTGTAATAAGAATTGTGATACATTCCACTGTCATGTATTTAAAAAAATAAAAGCAATTTTAAAAAAAGAAAAATAAACAGGAAGAAAAAGAATCAATTTTGCTGGTATATGATACAATTGAAAGTTCCCCCACTGTGTGAATTCCTCCCTCGGCGCAATTTTTAAAAAGGATTTTATTCTTATCTTGAAAAAGGAATGCTGTCCATGAATATAATAAGTCATCTGCAGGTTTTTTCCCTTCCTTTTTCATAATCTGAGCTTTTAAACACATTAAATAGTCTCTTACTATTGTGAGAATTTACTTCTGACTAATGTTTTTCATCACGTTTTGCTCAGATTTAATCCATCAAGTAGACAAACACACCAAATATGTTTTCTAACTTCATGTCCAGAGAACAGATTATAAAATTACATAGAAATTTGGACTTTTGTGTCACTCCATTCTCATTTGTCCAGAGTCATATTTTGTGACAGTCCTTTACAGGTTCAGGTCAATGTCAATGCCAAAAATTGTACACTCTACTTTTAAGGGTGTTAAAAAAATTCCAACCAATGAGAGCCAGACTTACAGAGGTATATATACAATGATTAGTTCCACGGCCCATAATTATTTCCTGCTTAGGAGAGCTCTGAACAGAGGCAATGTCCTAGAATGTTATTGCAATGAGAAACAAAATATGTATTCATGCCATTTACAGGAATTTTTCACCGGAGGCTCAGATCCAAGTGAACCACTACAAGCTGACATTGTCAGGCTCTGTGACTCCTTGATTCTCAGAAGCTTAGGTAGCCGGTATTTCCTGGCTCTGGCTCTGTGGGACTTGGCCCTTAATTTTCAGAAGAATTGGGTTGCAGAGGAATCACTGGGGCCGCCTGAAAACTGCAGGAAGTTTCCACCCTGGTAGCCAGACAGGATACCAGGGGATTAGTTGTAGCAGAGTTGGTACTAGATCCAGTTGTCAGAGACCTTGTCCGCAGGCTTTCAGCCAGACAGGAAGGCTGCCTTTGTGCGGAAAGCAATATTAACGGGAACATCAATAATCCTAGCTTTAAGTGCTTCTCTCTACCTTGATGTGACCTTTTGGAGTGACTGCAATGACCACAATGGCTCCATTGTCTGAAGGCACACAGTATTCTGCCTGTTGCTATGTCCTCTCTCTCCCTACACAGAAGCTCATATTTGATCAAACACCTACAGGTCACAAAGTCCAAAGGCAGAAAAATCTTCAAACTTTTTCAGTATTTGATGATGCATGTTTGATTCTCTCTCAAGAAATATAAAAGCCAAATTTGAGACCACAGGAAATGGGGTCCAGGGGCAGACCAAAACCAAAACTCAGGCTTTGAGATTCCAGACATGTAATTCTGCCCTCCGTGTATATATTACATGTATAGTGTATTCATATCTATGTTCACCTGAAGGGGATACATTCCAAGATTCCCAGTAAATGCTTATAAACTTGGAGAGCATGAAACCATATACATACAGACTTGTTTGTTTTTTTTCTTATACATACTTAGGATAAAGTTTAATTTATAAATTAGGCATTATAAGAGATTAACCTTAACTAATAATACAATAAAACAATTGCAAAAATATATTCTATTAAAATTGCCAACATCGGGACTCATGCACTTTGGGAACTTTATTAAGTAAATTAAGGGTTATTCAAATAAAAGCACTGCAGCACAACAGCACATCTGATCACTGAAATGACTACTAAGTGACTGATGAGCCCGTAATATATACAGGATGGATACTCTGGGAAAAAAGGGATGATTCACATCCCCAAGTGGGATGAGGTAGGATAGCACAAGATTTCATCATAGTGTCCAGAATAGCATGCAATTTAAAACTCATCAGTTTTTTTTTAATTTTTGGAATTTACTATTTAATATTTTTGAATGATGACTGACGATAGGAAGCAGAAACTTCAGAAAGCAAAAGCATGAATAAGGAGGGACTACTATAAGGTAACATTCTGACTGATTATGTAAATGAGTGACCCTCCTGTTGACCCTCCTGCTTCTACTCTTTCCCACTCCAACCACAACACACAATCTCCACAGAATTCCCAGAACAATCTTTCCAAAATATTAATCAGTGTATTTGACTTCCCTTTGCTATACACAAACATATGCACACCTAACACCCTCTAGAGGTTTTACTTTACACCTAGAATAAAACCTTAGCAGCTCACCTGGTTTATCAGGCCCGGAAGCCATCTTAGTCTCCTTCTCTATTACCCCAGTCTCTGTCACACACTGTCCCAGTCACCCCAATGTTTTGCGGTTTCCTGAGCAGGCAAGCTCAATTCCACCTAGGGGGTGCTTTTTATGTGGTATTCTTTTGTCTGGAGGACTTACCCCAGATTTTCACATTACTCACCATTGTCTACCCTTTATCCCACTTCATATTTTTTCTTCATAATGTCCAGCCCGGCCTACATAGTATGATGCGTAATTTGCACATTGCCTGTCTTTCCTAATGAAATGCAAGTGTTATGTGGGCCGTGGACTCCTGTCATATTGACTTGTACCCAGGTTGTGTGGAACTGTCTTGACATAACAGAGTGGGTGTACAACAAGTGTTTGAATAACAGTGAATCAAAAGCTTATTCAAGTTTGGACAAGGGTCTGTATACTACCTTGGCATCAAGTATCTCCTAATGGACAGAGAACTGGTTAATTTGAATAGTAGTTATGGTTCTTTTCAGGGTCCAAAATTGGTCACTTTGTACTAAGCCTCCTTCAGTTCACCTTCCCAAAGACAAGCCATTGTTAGTAGACTCCATGGAAATATAAAATCCACTTCCTGTTTTCTCTCTTGTTTCCCCATGTAGATTTTTTCACCAGTTAAACAAGACTACAGGGAAGAGGTAAATTGAATCATGATTGGTCATTGAA
Organism: Marmota flaviventris; assembly: GCF_047511675.1. Taxonomy (NCBI): domain Eukaryota; kingdom Metazoa; phylum Chordata; class Mammalia; order Rodentia; family Sciuridae; genus Marmota; species Marmota flaviventris. Next base: position 74,259,044 of record NC_092512.1, read on the forward strand.
GTCAACATGATTTTTGGTCTTACCCTAGCTGTATGATTTTAAGGTAGTTAATGAGCCTCTTTGGACATCTGTGCCTTTTGTGGGATGAATCATGTCCCCTCAAAAGTTCCTATGCTGAAACCCCAATTCCTAGTACTTCTTAATGCTGTCAAATATGAGGATGGGCTCATCAAAGAGGTAAATGAATTAAAATGAGATCATCAGGCTGGCCCTTAATCCAGAGTGCAGGTATCCTAATAAGAATAGAAAATGTGTACATAGGTACTTAGCGAAGATCATGTGGAGACACAGGAGAGATATTTGGAACAGTTTTTCAACTCACAGCCCTCAGAAGGAATCAACCCTGCTGTCATCCTGACCTTGGACTTCCAACCTTCAGAATTAGGAGACAATATATTTCTGTGATTTAAGCCACCTGGTCTAGAGTATTTCATTACAGCAACCCTAGCAAACTCATAAAGTGTCCTTATCTGCAAGACAGTAAGGAGAAAGGTACATACATCATGACAATATTCTGCAGGTTGAAAAAAGCATATAGAGATCTTAGCCTTGCATCTGACATTTAGTTGTCACTCATTATTTTGATAATTCCTATTTTGATAATAATAAAACCAACTATAAATATAAGACCTTAATGTGGTCCATTTTATAATTAAAGGGAAAGAGAAAATCTACTATTTAACAGTAAATAAAGTGTTTTCTTCTTCACCCAGAACATGAGAAATTTTAGACATGGAGGGGAGAAGGTAGGAATCTCTTCTCTACTCTCTAAATCAGTACTGTTCCCTCAGGACACCAAGTTTCCACAAGAACACACAATCAGCCATTTAGCAACATGAGACCATCAAAATTCATATGATGTGATGTTAATGTAACTAAAATTAAGGTTAATTCAAGGAATATATTCTATGAAGGCCTCATAGAATAATCCAGGAATGGAAGGAGAACAAGACTCAAGTTCCCACCTGCACATTCTATTTAACATCTAACATAGAAAGGGAGAAAGAGAAGAATCTCTAGATGTTTCCATCAACTTCCAGATGACAAAACCAAGCATGCATCACGAATTTTGCCTTAAGGTGGTGGCAAAACCCTATTCTACCTCATTACACTTTCTTTCAGGAGGTCATTTCCACAGCATCACCTCTGCATTCAACTGAGAACATGACCAAAGAGAGCCCAGAGCCTTAGTTAATGCACAAGATTGGAGACCTCCAAAAAACTATGTGACAAATCTACAATGAAAATCATTAATGCGAGAGATGGTGTGATAACCAGGTGTAACCAGGGTTTGGTTTTTCAGTGACACACTTGTGCTCACTTCCAGAGTCACTGAAAAACCAAACCTTGGGATGAGTCCATGTACCCCACATGCCCAAACCAGATACCTAGTTGGATCAAGGGAGGAAGAGATTTGAGATAGTCAGGGAACAGAAAGTGGGACAAGAGTTCAGATAAGTTCTTAGGGCTTAATTCATAATCTGTTGCCACTAAAAATTTCCTTCCTATCCCCCGTTCTTTCAACCATGTATAGAATTTACCTCTCCTCATCCTACTGTCCTTAATCCAACCAGCCATAAAGACCAGGTAAGGGCGATGTCAAGAGATATCACAAGAGTCCTCCACAAGATAAAAATCTCCTTAAAAGTACCATAATAATACCAGGCCTTCCCCCAACGCAGATGCTGGATAAAATGTCGGCTCTTTCATTTGTTTGATGGCCAGCCTGAATTTTCTCTCTATCATGATGGTACCCCTTCTCCTATAGGTGAAGCCCCTCACTCTTTGTTTTCTCTTCCCAGTTAAAATTTCACCTGTGTGTTTGAACATTTTTCCCAATTTCATTTCTCCTGTCATAGAGTCATAAGTTTCTGTAATGGTTAATTTGAATTGCCAACTTTATTGGATTAGGAGATGTCCATGATTAAGAGGTTTATGGGTGTGTCGATGAGGGTGTGTCTAGGAATGATTGGCATGTGTGATAGCCAAGTGAAATGGAGACCCTCCCTAAGTGTGGGAAGCACTGTCCAATAAGATGATGGCTTGGATGGAAAAAAAGTTGGAAGAAACAAGCAAGCAGCAGCAGATGAAAGTTCCATTCTTCTTGAACTGGTTCTTGATTGCTGCTGTGAACGTCTGAGGATAACGGACTTTCGCTTCTTCATTTTTCCAAAGCAGACTCTGCCAGTGATTCTCCAGAAGCCTTTAGTCTCAAACTAGGGTAGCACTGTTGATCCATTCCTCTTGTTCTGGGGCTTCAGCCTCTTGGACTACAGAGCCACTTGTTCTTGCAGCTCTCCAGCCTGCAGACAGCCACTGCGGACTATCCAACTTCTGGTTGTGTAAGCCAACCTAATAAATCCCCTTTATATAATCATACTTTCTGTTGATTCTATTCCTCAAGAGAACCCTGACTAATTCAGTCCCTGTACCTGTATTAAAAGCATCTTCATCTTCTGAAGAGCAGTTGGCTACCAGCACTCTTGACCTGTATTATACCTGGGAGATTGGGCAGGTTCTCTTAATTTGTTTAAGTTACCCACAATCCTGCTTTCCTTTGCTTTACCCATGACCAGAGGGGAAATGAGGAGACCCTAGAGGAAGGGACCTCAACTCAGGACAATGGAGTCCTTGACAAATGTCACAGAAATCAAGGTTTAAGATGTGTCAGGGACATAAAAAAAGATTCATTCAGGAAAGAAAGAAGCCCACAGAAAAGGGAGAAGGTGGACTATCTTGAGAATGAGACACACCTTTGGGGTATCAGGCTCTTCTTGTCTTTCAAAGGAAACTTGGTGAGGAGTGAGCATATGGGAATACAGCCACCAGGTATTCACAAGATGACTTATGGAGGTTTGGCTGTTCTCAGGATCCTTAACATTTTCTCCATTATCTTGATAGGGGACAGACAGATGTGCATGGTGGGAACACAAGGTTAAGAGAATAATTCTACACAATGGGCCCACAGTGTTGACTACCACATGCTTTCTTTTTCAAGAGGCAGCAAACCTGCAACCCCACCAGGCTTAAGTAGACAGAGGATATGTCACATTCCTCAGCAAACTACCTGTATTCTGCAGGAGAAATGTGGGCCTGAAATGTCAATAAAAGGAACCCAAATTACCTGAAGGGAGAGATTTTGTGACTCTTTTTATACACATCTCAGAATTCAGGGAGAATTCACAGTTAAGAATCCAGTCAGCATGGGCCAAAGTGACCTTGAGCTGTCATGGCAGTGAAAACTTGAAAGTCTGATTGATGTTATCCTGCTGTCAGTCAACAGTCAAAGGTGGACCTGGGCCAAGCTTTCTGGAAAATTGTCTGGGATCCCCCAATAAAACTGAAGTGCAGGAGAGGCACACTATCCCTCTCCAACAGGACCCAGTCTCTCCCTTGAGAGTGTCCCCTTTCTCTTTCCCCATCCCTTCTCATGCCTGTTACTCTGAGCAACATGTCTGAAACATTTTCACTTGTTCACAAGAATCAGGGTTTGAAGGAGGGGGCGGGGGCTTCAATCTGTCTCAATTTCCCAGAATTGCCCCATTCCTGTAACAATCTGACCAATACATAATATTTGGAATTTACTCTCTATTATGTGTTTTTATTTTTCAAATTGTATCTCTCTTTGCTCAATCTATCCCCAAATCACATGTGTTAGTATATTGCACAGAGCAATTTTCATAAGTAAGTGAATTTCTAATAACTTTAACATTATGAGTGAAATACTTACAGATTTCTCAAAAATTTGGAAATGACAGACCTGGGGACAAGATGCTTGTAAAGTAATAGGTCTGGAAAAATACTGGCTTTGAAAGTGAAGGTATGAAGATCTTTAGCACACAGCTTTCAGAATGTAGTCTCATTTTCCTTCCTTTTATCTCCTTCCTATTTATCTTTTTCATTTCTACTATCCTATCTCATACCCACTTCTATCACCTGTTGGGCATTATGCAAATCGCTGGGTATTCAATGATTTATAAGAGTTTTGCAACTTGTTCTTAGGTGAAAGTATAGGCACAGTTAGGGGTAGGGTAAAAACACCCTGAAATTTTGGCTCAGACATCTCTACGGTAGTTCCTAAGACAACTTCTCGTTAGCTTCATTTTCTCTACCCAAAGCAAGTAATAGACACTCTCATCACGTCTGATGCATGCACCATGATGACTCATAAATGACAGTTATAAAGTACTGTTATAAAGTACAGTTATAAAGTACAAGTACTCTTGTACTTCAGAAAAGATTACAGGTAGTTCAGATACAAGAAACCAGAAGGAAAAAAGAGAGAGAGAGAGACCATAGAAAGGAATAAAGAAATAGTCAATCATAAGTCAAAAAGAATCCCATAATAAAAAGTATTTATGTGACTTACTAAAGACACACAGTGTATAAATAGCAATTATGGCAGCAAAGCTGTTCAGACATGCATCTCCAAGGAGATTTATAACCATTGGCTAACTCACAATCCTTTTCTAAAATCTAAAGTATTATATTGGTATTCTGACCTTTATTTAATGACTTTAAAAATGTTCCTCATAAAAAAAGGTCTATGATTATATTTTATGGTTTGGAATTGAAGGCAGCCTGATTTCTAGACACAGTGATTTATAAAACTCTTGCTCAAATTTCTCATTCTTTAACTTATCAAAAATCTACACCACATCAGACACAATGGTGAAGGCTCAGGAGAAAGCCGTGCATTTATTCGTAGACTCCCCTCTATAATTTTCTGGATCCTTAGCGGATCAAAAGGAATTTATTGAAGAGCTGTTACACTAATCAAAATGTTTTATTTATCCTCTTTTATTCCCACTCCACCTCTGTGAGAAAACATGACAGGTGTTACATAATATCCTCCCTTTTTTGTATAAAGGAAAAAATATTGATAATAAAGTGATACACAAGAAACCTGATCCTTGCCCCAAATCACAGCACAATAGGAGCAACATCACAGGTCTGGTGTCCTTCCTTGGTGCTTCTTTTATGAGAATGTATAGGCTAACAAGTTAGTGGATCCTCAAAGATGGATCCAAGAAGAGGATTAAAGAACAACTCACTATAAAGTTCAACAGATAGGCATTGTTCTATTTAGATATATTTTAAATAATAGTTACACAATTCTTCATGATATTCCCATAAGTACAAAAAAAAAAAAAAGGTAAAATGAGATCCCTGGTAAAGTATTGGCCAACTTGTAAAAATAGTTTTAAAAAAATAACCTTAACTTTGTCAGAATTAATAAGGCAGGCATTTTAGAGAACTGCTTCTTCCTTCCTATAAATATCATTTCGGGTTATAGAAATTATGATAATGGCTCCAACTATCTTTTAAAAATGATTTCCTAAATTTGGAAGTTTTCTAGTTAAGTAATTGATCCTTTCAGCTCCCCTCAACACCATATCTGTGATAGGTCTTTTTCAAAGTGAACCAAAATCCCTCAGGGTAGAGAATTACTATAACTGCAATAGTCCAAAGAGGAAAGAGCCAACAGAATTATTTGGTCAGAGATATAGCTCATGAAGTCACTTTACTAGTCATGGACTGTGGGAACTTGAGGACATCCCTGGGACCTTGGAGCTGATCTGTACATGTTTTATGCTTCCTCAGCTACAAAAGATTGAAAGCATTCCTCCAAGTCTGGAAATGTTCTTTTCTCCTGGTTTCACTGCGATTTTTCAGCCTGTTCTGTGGAATTCCAGAGAATCTTTCTCATTTGGTATTACCTGCCAAAATCCCAACCACCCTCTTATGCTAAAACTCAAATATCACCTCCTTCACCAAGACTTTCTTTCTTTCATTAGTATCATTTTAATTGAAAAATCATACCTTTATATACTTTTAGGGAGAACAATATGATATATTAGTATATGTATCCAATGTGGAGTGACTAAATCAAACTAATTAATATATCTATTACCATACCATTTTGAGGGATGAGACTAATTGTTTTGAAATATACCTTAACTATATTTACTCTTCTGTGCCATATACCTCAAAGCCTTTTTATTCCTACCTAAAACTTTTGACCCTTTCTCTTCTTCCACTCTCTGGTAATCACCTTTGTACTACCTACATCTATGAGTCTAACTTTTTTTACACTCCACATATGAGAGTGTGTAGTATTTGTTTTTCTGTGTCTGACTTATTTCACTTAGCATAATGTTCTCCAATTCAGCTTTGCTGTCACAAATGACAGATTCCCTGTTTTTTAAGGTTCAAAAGTATTGCATTGCCTATATGTGCTACATTTCCTTAATTCATTCATCCATTGATGGATACTTAGGCTGATTCCATATCTTTATTATTTTGAATAATGCTTCAGTGATCATGGGAATGCAGATATCTCTTTGACATATTGATTAATTCCCTTGGATATATACTTAGATGTGTATCAAGTTTTTCTGAAGACTTTTCATGCTGTTTTCCATAAGGACCATACTAATTTACATCCACACTGAGACTGAAAGTATTCTCTTTTCTTCATGTTCTAGGCAAAGCATCTCTTTCATCTTTTTGATAATACCATTCTACCTGGAATGAGGTGATATATCTACATCTCCCTAGTATTTGGTGATGTTAAGCATGTTTTTCATGGAATTGCTGGCCTTTTGTATATCTCTTTCTAACAAATATCTATTCAGGCCCTTTGCCTGATTTTAAATAGGATTATTTGTTTTCATGATATTGAGTTGAGTTCCTTGCATGTTTTGAATATTAACCCCTTAACAAGTATGGGGCTTGCAAATGTTTTCTTTCATTCTATGGATTGTCTATTTCCTCTGTTGTTTCATCATAGAGAAACTTTTTACTTTGATGTGATTCTATTTATCTATCTAAGCTTCTATTGACTTCACTTTGGGGGACCATATCAAAATAATCATTGACCATTGACTAGACCAGAGCCATAGTGCTTTCCCCCCTGTTTTATATTAGTAGTTTGATAGTTTTAGGTCTTCTAAAGTCTTCTCTTTGAGTTGCTTTTTATCTTTCCTGAGGCATCTATTTGTAATAATCTTGTCCAACACCGAGTCCTCTTCTAAACCAGTTTCTTCCTTTCAGGTGAAAGCACCTACTATATTCTACTTGGCATTCAGTTTTTTAAATTTCTCTTTGTCCCCTAGACAAAGAGAGTGCTCCTGAAAACATATTCAACTTTTAATGTTTATTTCAATGAGTTGAATTGTACTAAATTCCTTCTAAGATCTAACAGATAATCTTCATTTAAATACGAGGTAGACTAAAACTTACTTGTTATCTATGGTCTTTCTATACTACAGATAGGTTCAGTGTTAGCAGTGTTAGTGATTACATATTCAGAGAAACACAAATTCTACTTAGATCCCTGGAGTTGATTTCTGCCCCCTGACTTATGAACAGTAATTTTAGGCACTCCTACCACTTTTCTATCTGGCAAGAAATGGCTCTGCCTTAGTCACAGAAATAATATCAGGCTGGGGTTGTGGCTCAGTGGTAAAATACTTGCCTCGCACACGTGAGGCACTGGGTTTGATCCTCAGCACCACATAAAATAAATAAAGGTATTGTGTTCATCTACAACTAAAAATATATATTAAAAAAGGAAATAATTAATATCACCTCTATCATGTAGAACAATTTTACCAAGTATATCAGAGGGCACTTAGCAGAGAGTTACTGACTAAGAAAACACTCATCAACTGGAAGTGACAGAAAGGAATCATGATTCATTATCATCTTGGGTGTTACAAGACAGCCTTGGCAATCCTGGTGAGAGAAGCCACTCAGAATCCTGGCTAGCCAAGTGGCTCTGATTAAGAAGTTTGAAGCAGAAATAAAAGAGCAAGAATTTTTTCCCCATTTTTAAAAATCAGACTCAAGAAACTTCTAAATTTCCTACCAGTGCAAGAAAAATTAGCTGAGATTATTGTTGGAAACATATCAAAAGTAAATAGTCGTTTAAAGTCCTGAGGAAATTCCACCAGTTACGTGACCTGCCTAAAAACTCTCAATGGAGCGTCCTATTTCCAGTTGTATTTTGAGAAAAATTTTACCTGAATGAACCATCTAGAATGTGCCTCAGATTAATAAGCCACGTTTTATCCCATGCAGAAATATCTACATGCAACATATACTTATTATTTTTGCTCCTAAAATGAGATTATGAGAGCAACAAAAACTCTATCTTGTGTGCTCTATGTACAACTTTCCCTTAGTTCTAAAAAGCAAGGGCCATTCAATCATAGCATTCCTTCTTAGAAGATTGAGCTCTGAATCTCTGAAGTCCTGTCATTGGCATGTCCAAGCACCATGTGGCAAGAGTCATGCTAAATTGTAAATTTGCTTTTGCATTTTAAATCCTTGATATATATTTACTTCCAAAGTTGGCTAGCTAAAGGTGCAATTAAAATTTCAACCTGAATCCACTCATTGTGATAAATTTTTAATTATATAGCATACTACACTGTAAAAATGACATTTAGGGGAAAATCAATTGTTTTTTTTGCTTTCTTTCAACTTTATAATGAAATAAATAAAAGACAATTATAAAAAGAATTGCTCACAAGCATGATCTAGTAGGGAGGTTTTCTACAGAGCCATATTTTTTTTTTAGCAACCCCTGCCCCTATAAAAGGAAACGCACCAAGATTCAAGTTGTTAGAAACAAATATACTGTCTGTAATTACAACTGCAGAAAGGAAGCAATTTCCAGGAGCAGCAAAATACCCCTGGAAGTTAATGCCACCCAGAGATAAAACCATCACAGGAGGCAAGTCTTACTCTAGGTAGAGTACATTGCTCATTTTACAATTTTCACAAAGGTCCTGTAAGAAATTAGCATGATTAAGTTAAAAAATAAAGAGTCACCTCAAAGGTTAATAGTAGAATAAAATCAATTACAAATGTAATTACAAAGAACTGAATAAGTCTCTCTTTTCTTTTATTTCATTTATTTATTTATTTTGTAAAGGGAATTGAACTCAGGGGCACTCAACCACTGTGCCACATCCCTGGCGCTATTTTGTATTTTATTTAGAGACAGGGTCTCCCTGAATTGCTTAACACCTCGCCTTGGTTGAGGCTGGCTTTGAACACTATCCTCCTGCCTCAGTCTCCCAAACTGCTTAGATGACACGCGTGCGCCACTGCACCTGGCTCTTTAATTTAATTATTTTTGTCCTGGGTACATGTCAATTGCATGCTCATTAAAACTAACAAAATTTCCCCCATTACTTCAATCTCTTCTTCAAAGATGCTTTGCTGGCAAGCATTTTAACAGAATCAGTTTCAAGTGAAAACAGTCTTCATTGATCAGGAGATTAGAATAAAGGAAGATAACACACACATGTGGTTTAGAGTTGCCAAGGAAAGTAATTTCTGATATGAATTGATAGTGGCCATGTTAGTTTTCTAGGGCTGCTGTAACAAAGCATTACAAACATACTGACTTAAAACAATAAAAATTTATTTTCTCACAACACTGTAAGGCAAAAGTCCAAAGTCAAGGTATTGCAGGGCTGTACTCTCTCTGAAGTCTCCATGGGCGCGGGGGGGGAGACTTCCTTGCCTCTTCCAGATTCTGGGAGCTCTAAGTGTTCCTTGGTTTGTGTCAGCATTACTCCAATTTCTGCCTTCATCTTCACCCATATGGCCATCTTCCCCCTGTTCTCTCCTCGTCTTATAAGGACATTTGTCATTGGAGTTAGAGCCCACCTGGATAAGCCAGATGATCTCATCTCAGTATCTTTAACTTTATTGTATCTGCAAAGACCCATTTTCCAAACATGTTCATATCCACTGGTTCTGTCTGGATATATATTTTGGAGGGGGCACCACTTAAATTACTACATAAGCTTCCAGGAATAATATCATATAATCTACTGTTCAAAAGGAACTTTTATTTAGAATAAAATAATTAGTTGCATGGGACAAGAAGCTATTTGGGGAGGTGAAGAAAGGCAGTTCAAAAACAGAACAAAGAGTACTCTATGTGAGGATCCTGGACATATTGTTGTAGGGGAAGAAAGGAAGGTCCTTTTTGAAAGAACAAACAAGGCTTGCCATTGGAGAAAATGCCCGTTTATTGAGGAACAGCTCTGCATATTTATAGAGCCAGGGGTGGTTTGACAGTTATGACAGTTTAATGGTTGAACGGTTTGACAGTTGGCATGGGGTGTTTTCTTATTGGTGGGTAAGGATCATGTGAGTCAGCAGGGCTTGTCTGATTGGTGGGTAAGGATCATGTGAGCCAGAAGGGCTAGTCTGATTGGTGGGTGCCACAGTCTGGCTGCAGCAAAATAACCGGGGGGTGAGTGACAAGCAACTTGTGAAGGTTGATACAGCGGGAGCCGCTTTATTACAGGACAGCAGAGGTATATATACTTAACTAATTACACACAGCTTATCTTAATTAACATAAACTAGATACAGCAGTCAGCCAATAAGGAATCCTCATCATCTTAATGATTACACACAGCTTAACTTAATTGACATAATCTAGACACAGCAGTCAGTCATTAAGGAATCTCTATCATCTTAATGGCTCCCTGGCGTTACTTCTCAAACCACTCCCTCTGGCAAAAGGCCAGGTGCCATCTTGACTTGTTTACGGACCCTAACAGGTGGGTAAGGATCATGTGAGCCAGCAGGGCTCACCATTGGAGGGATGAAATTCTAGTGTCTGTGGCTTGTCTTTAGGGGAGAAAGGAAAACAGGAGTAGGAGGACAAGAGACGATCAGAAAGAGATTTTGCATCACTGTAGAATATAATTTTCTGACCCCTAAATTGTGATTACTAGAATAATGGAGTTAAGTCTGACAAACAGGAGCTCTGGGATGGGAGATCTTGGTTTACACTTTTCACCTGAGTGTTATGCAGTTGCCTCCTCTGTAAAAGGTCAACAGATACCTTATGCATTTCTTGGGAAAAATGAATGAGACAGTCCATGTAAAATAATTTTGTCAATCTCTCTCTCTCTCTCTCTCTCTCTCTCTCTCTCTCTCTCTCTCACACACACACACACACACACACACACACACGATAGCTAATGAAAACATCAACAAATACTTTCATATATGTAGCTAAATATCTTCAAAGTATTTTGTTTATAGCCTTAGAACTTGACTGTTAGTACGTATTTTTTAAAAAGTTCTGGAATTTATTAATGGAAAAAGTATAAATAAGTTAAATCTCTTCTTGATGCCCATTTTTCACAAAAGCAAGCAGACTCCGAGTCTATGAGCTATTACAAAGGCTGCCCAAGCGTGGCCTGTGTGGTGCTTGTGCCCAAGAGATACACTTTTATTAGGTCTTCTCTCTCACCATCTCTCCAGTAGAACCTGCTTAGATTATTTCTATAGTAAATAATCACAGCTGATTGAAGAGTAGAATAAATTCAGAAATCAGTTTCTTTAAGACCATGATCTTAAACTTCATGTTAAACCCATTTAAATTCTTTCCACTAAAGAAAAGTTCTTAGTTATTTTTCAAACTAAGCATCCCATTCCTACCTGGTTACAAATTCTCAGCTAGATCAGAGTGTTCTTACTTCTCAATAGTCACATAATTTTTCCCACAAATTGTGTTTGTTATTCTTGGGAGTACATATTGATACTGACATGCTGTACTATTTTGGTTAAAAATTCTTTTTTATTCTTTTCTTTCTTTATTTATTTTCTTTTTGCTGGGCAAGATGGCACACACCTATAATCCCAGTGACTTAGGAGGCTGAGGCAGGAGAATCCAAAGTTTGAGGCCAGCCTCAACAACTTATTGAAGTCCTAAGGAACTTAGCAAAAACTAGTCTAAAATTAAAAAAAGAAGAAGAAGTTAAGAATTCTAGGAACATAGCTCTGTGGTAAAGTGCCCTGGGTTTAATCCCTACTACTGTAATAAAATCATGATTATCATCATCATCATAAAATTAAAGAATATTTGAATTTTTTGGATGAACATATCTGCTTGCTATAGGAAGAGTAAGTAGACATTGCTTTTATGATAATCTCAAGGACAGCAACACCTTAACTCTGGGGTACCAGAGGGTGCTCTTGCCCTGAAGAACAGCCATCCTGTCTCCAGAATTAGAAGCTGTGGGATGATTCTGATGCCCTCTGTTTGAGGACTATTGCCCCAGACTCCACCTGGAATGGGCATTTGAATCACAGATGCTAGATCTCACTTGCCACTGCACCCCCAAGTTTCTGAATCTGTAGGTTTGGGCAGGTTCAGTAATTGGCATTTCTAACAAGTTCCAGGTGATGCTAATGTGCCAATTCAAAGTCCACACTTCAAGAACCACCATTCTAGGGAAATGGAAAAGAAAGAAGCTAGCCCTTATGTGGGATTTTTCCTTTCCTAATGTATGAGTCAATTAAGCCACACATCTTCTCTGTGGGGGAGTGTATTGGATTGGAGGGCATGCGGCGGGGCACAGGAAGTGGTGTTACATTGCTGGATGTTCTTCTGCATAGAAGAAAAGCCCCCTGGGTGGGCCATAAAGAATCCCTATAATAGCGTGTCCTAACCTTTGCACCAGCATCCTGAAGCTCTGTCCACTAGAAGCCAGCCCAGTGAGAAGGCAGTGAGCCACAGAGCACAAGGCAAAGACGAGGCCTTCCTTACCCTCAAATGGCTTTGCTTAAGTAGATAGCAATAGGAAACCAAAAGCAAACACACAAAGGAATAGTTCCTGAACATAGGTGACATTGTGGAGAACCCCTGGAAATAATGAAAAAGAGAGGCAAGGACCCAAAGGTCAGAACCAGGGCCTGTAAAAAAAAAGTTTACCTGCAGTTATGTGAATCCATGGATAGTTCATACATTTGGATTACAATAAAATATCAATGCTCAATGTCTTTTGCCAGTTAAAAGATGGCAATCTCGTTGCAGGACAGAGACCACATTTTAAGTTCCTGATATGTACATTGTATCCATCACAATCCTTTACTTGGCACAAACCTTCATCTTCATCTTCCTCAAACATGAGTTAATCATGTAAACATGATTAATTCAGCTGAGAAACATCTCAGCTTAAAATTTTAGTGTAGCTTGTTTTGTCACTGAACAATTCCCAAGTTTCTTGGTTTGGCACGCAAGCTGTTGTCTTGTTAGATCCTTGCTACTCAAATTGCTGTCCTTGATCCAGCAAGAGCATCACCTGAGAGATTGTTAGAAATGCAAGCTCCTCGGCCCGACACAGTCTTAGTAAGTCAGGAGCTAAATGTCAGCAAGATGCCCTTTAGTCGGTTTCTATGAGGTCTACGGTTACTCCACTACTGGGGAGAAGTACGAGGAGAGGCACTACTCTACCTTAATGGCAGACTCTCTCTATTATATCTTGCCTATAACTGGTTGTAATGGTCCTGAGTCCCAAACATTGAATGCAGACCAAACAGTAGATCTTAACTATTATTCCAGGTACAAAAACCTATTTCAGAACCAATATTCAATTCTCAGAAATGTTTATGCCTTTTCTATGTTATTAGTACCAACTGGCTCTTTATGGAAGGCCCAGAGAGAACCAGTATCAAAAGCTAGAATGAGAACATGACTTTTACTCAATAGTACTACCAGCAATAACCAGAGATGCCATTCCCCAGCCCCTGATTTTTACACTTGTCTCAGGCCCTCTGTTACCCCAAAAGACTTTCAGTGGAATATCGATTCCATCCAACTGTCAGCAATGGCTCTTTGGAGTTACCTGGGACAGCACTTATAAGATAATACAGCTGTAAATTATTCCACCTGCTAGTACATTTAGTGAGATATTGGATACAGAATAAAAACTCTGTTAGAAGTGCATCAGACTTTAGTGTTGAATTATTTATACTCTGCTGCACTTGTAAAAGAAAGGCATTATTCCACGTTTACTCAGGCAACAAAGTGGTGTTACAGAGGGTAGATGCATTTTAAGGTGAACAGGCTCTAGGAAGAACCAGACTATGTGCTTTTTGATTTTTTTTACACAAATGGTTTAAATGATTATCAAGGAAAGTATTAAAGGTGAGAAGTCAAAAGTATAGTCTGTGTGTGTGTGTGTGTGTGTGTGTGTGTGATTCTTTTGGTGTTGCTCAGTATGTTGGGTAATTTATAGGTAATATATGAAACCCAAGTAATCCCATACATCACCAGCCCAGGAGCACAGGTTGGGTCCCCTTTAGAGTAGCAACCTAATGTCAGTGGTTCTTAATGCATCTGACAACATGACTTCAAAGTGGCGTACAGTGACCCTGTGGCATTCCTTGGAATTCACAGATATATCACACAAATGTCTGTTCCCTTGGGCACTGGTGGTGCTCCAGTCCCAGCTACCATCAATTGCAGGACCTAAGAAGCTGAGATGTCTGTGGAACAACATCTTTGCTGATGTGGGTAGAGACGGTGGTGCTGTTAGAGACTCCAATGAAACTAATGAAACTGTTTAGTTTCTGTTTACAGTTCTCTGTTTTCATAGGATCTAGTCCCTGGTTATTTGGAATGCCAATCCAGTTGACAGACACCATCCAAACTCAGAAGTCCTCTCCCCCTACTAATTTACTCACAACCTTTTAATAGGCTTACACTCATCAAGCCTGACTCCCTCCTTCACGGAGGGTGTTCTCTTAGGATGTTCCTGAGTCCCATTTGCAAATACACATCTCAACAGCCTCTGTGGGCTATGTTGAGATATGTCTTCAAACTAAGATGAGAGAAAGGAGAGGAATAAAAAGCAGTCTGCATGAGGGATGGAGGCCAGTTGGGGCAGTTCTGTAACTGGCTCACAGATCTAGGACACTCCTAGCTAGAATCCCTGTGTTAGCTGTATGCAAATGGAATAGCAGGCTGGACCATCTTTGGGACCTAATGGCATCTCCAGAAACTGTTAGATAGGCAAAGTGAACATCAATTTATTGAGTCATACACTTAGCAGGCATTCATAAAGCCCCTACCACACTGCAGACCTTACGGGAAATCATCACAGCTGGCTGGCTCTTGCTTGTAGGAATTGAGGGAGTGAACTAGGATGAGTTTGTAAAGAATTACAGTGACATTAAAAACATATAAAATGCTTTTGGAGTTCAGAGGGGAGATTATTTCCATCCAGGAAATCAGGAGAATCTTACGAGGATATAAGTATTTGAACTGGGTCTCAAAGAGTAAATAGGAATTGAACATTTGCAAGTGAAAAAAAAGTCATGCCAATACATGGAAGATTAGGGTATGAAATTTTGGAGAGTCCAAGGCAGCTGGCTGGTGCATTTAGAGAAGGCAGTAAGTCTGGGCAGGTGGCTGATGTAAGGAAAACATTGAACATGAACTTTGTTGGTTTAATTTCAGAAGACAAGGAGGGATTCTGAGTAGGAAAGTAACCCAGTGTGCTTTGAAGGCTTGAGGAAGATCACTGCACCAGGAGTGCACATGATGGATCCCAGCTGAGGCTGGAGGCCTGAGAGGAGGACACAGCCTTGATTCCAGAGCCACCTCAACAATGCTGTCCCTGCCATACTTTTATTAATTTTAGTTCTAAAATAGAATTAGTTTTCAGTGTCTGGAAATATAACACACATTGCAAGTCTCTCCTGATATTCATGTCAATAAACTCTCAACATTTTTACCTTTAAATTATATCTAAATCATATGTTTACCTTTACACATGAGAGTTCTATTACTTTTAGTGTTTTATTTTTAACTAAGAAGCCCATTTTCTTTGGTCTCTAGTTGTCCACTGTGCTTCCTCTATGGCCACTATACTTTATTATTATTATTATTATTATTATTATTATTAGTTGTTCAAAACATTACAAAGCTCTTGACATATCATATTTCATACATTTGATTCAAGAGGATTATGAACTCCCATTTTTACCCCGTATACAGATTGCAGAATCGCATCGGTTACTTGAAGGACCTCCCTAATGCCTGTGGGTTTTAAAGAACCCATGGAATAATTTTTAAAATAAATTAAAAATTTTTAAAAGTCCTTTCTAGAATGAGAAAACTCCCTCCAGCAATTTCTGACAAATGATGGTCTGCCTTTGATCTAAATTGATGGGGCCACAGTGTCGCACGGGCATCTCCACTGTGACATTTTTCCAATTCTTAAATCTTTTTTATCTTGAGTCTAAATCTGCTTCATAAGAGTCCTCTTGCTCCCAATTTTGCCCTCTTAATTCCACATTAATTAATTCCAATCTATTTTTCTGCCCAAATTTACTTCACATCCTACAAAATGATGAAAGGGGGAAAAAAGTCTTTAATTAGCTAAAGACAGTTTACATAATTACATTCTGTTTTTAGATTCAGAAACCTCAGTTCTTTCACCTGTTTGTCACATGAGATCATTTGTAGAGCCTGGTACAATATCTTGCCCTCCGGATATCCCCTAGCTTATCAACTTCCTCCTCATAGAATGAAATACATTTGAAATGCAGTATTCGAATGAGTTTGGTGGCTAAAAAAAAAAAAAAGAGCCCACCATGTGGACAACATTCATTTCATTCAGACTTCTTTTACCTCTCACAGTGCTGATTTACATTATACAAGAGAAAAAAGCAAGAAAGAAGTAAATTATATTTTTAAAAACAAGAACCAAATAAATGCATACGATTTTTACGGCTTCAACTCTAAGCACACATTTCTGTGTTTTATGTTGACAAAAAATATTCACCACCGATCTCATTGTTTTCCATGAATTATTAAGAACTAGCCCTAATGGTACAAATATCTTTTAAAAAGTTAAAGGGAAAAAAGGACAAATAAATAATAGTTTTCATAAAGCTCTTGCATTTTCCCTTTAGCTCCAATTTTGATGCTCTTTATTACATTTTCTGAGATTGAAAATGATCTATCAAACCCTTTCCTCTATTTCCCTCTCCCCCTTCCTTTTGTTCCATCTCAGGGATGACACACTCTGAATTCATTTTTATGAGGTTTCTTGAGGAATTATGTATTCTTCAGAGCCATAATAATAGAATCTCTTTCCGTTTTTCTCAATTTAAAATACCAGACACCATTACTGAAATTATCTAATTTTGTAGATTTCCAACAACACTTTTCCAGACCCATTTAGTTTACCGTGTGGCAAGAAGTGGTGTATTTTAATGACAACTATGCAGTAAAAAGCCAGCATATAGAAATAGGGAATTTCTACAGGAATAGGCAGAAAATTTCAAAGCAAAATCAGGTCAAAAATTATCTGTGGGTCCTTCATCTTCCACAAGTCAGTTGCCAGCTAAGACTGACCAGTTCCTTCTAACTGAACCAGTGGAAGGTAGAATAAGGGCCATCTGTGATCTTATGTTGCTCTATGTGACTTTCTCTAAAAAAGAAATTCACCTCTCCTTAAAGACAAAACTGAGTTGCGATTTATTAGAGAATTACTTCTTCTGCCTCATTCTAAGGGGTCTGATCATTATGAGTTTCTGACAATACCTCACTGGAAGGTCAGACTCCCTAGATAAACTGAGCAGAAAGTGCTGGCCTCTCAAAGCCATCTTCACAAAGGCAGGCAGCCAGATGCCTCAGAAGTTTAATGGGAACTCTGTGCAAAGTCCAATTGCTCGCTTTCAATGTTCATTTGACTTCTATCTTGGCTTGGATCTTGAAACTTCTTTTGGTCAGATCAAATCTTTTGTTGCATTTTTAAAAGTAAGTCGTGATTTTTTTTCTTCCTCTCATTTCTTGACCTGGCTTCTTCTTCCATTAAAAATTTTTCCTCATCCAATAGTTGATACTATTCATAATGAATTTAGAGATTTTATTATTATTTACAAAATTCTTTACACTTCCATTTCCAGACAGGTATTGGAGCAGAGGCTCTGAATGATTTTTTACCACAAAATTTTTGAAGAATTGCCTAAATCATCTCCCTTTCCTGTAGGATAAATTCTGTTTCTTCTCTTTTAAAAAATATTTCATACTTATGATTTCCCCAAATATCTCATAATATTTGAGATATTTGTTTCATACAATGATGTTAAATATTTCCCAACTATCACATACTGTTCAGTAGTCTTTGAATACTATAGGAAGGAAAGACTGAAATGCAGCTGACCTGTGTTCCTCTGGGCAATTGGTATCTTTGCTCCAACTGGCCTCTACTCAATGTCTTCACTAAGGATGGCTTCCTGTTGCATCAGATCCATCTTTTCAGCCATACTTAATTTAGTTATTTAAATGTTGTGCTGTTCCAGCTCCGAGACTTTATCTTCAACTATTGGCCTGTTTTAGAACCCTCTTCTTTTCTAGAACAGAGGTATATACTCTTTTTAAATTTTGTATTTCTAACTTCAATATGTAAAAACCAGGAAAAGTAGATAAGTGCACTCAATTTCCTTTAATTAAATTTCAGATGTGATTTTTAAGTTGTATTCTAACATTCCAGAGGGCAGCAGTTTTATTTAGAAATTATAGCATTAGTCGATATTGAAGAAAGAGATCCTATGTTATTATGTAGTTATTGTATACAATGGGATAGTGCTTAAAAAGGCTCAAAAATTTTTTGATCTCCCTGTCTTCCAGCACTAGGGTCTAATTCCTCTCTCATTAAGGGTAGGTTGCATTTCTAATGAACAATGTTAAAGAGAAAATGTGAGACTTCAAAGTCTATGTCATAAAAAATAATGTAACTTTCTTCTTATTCTTTCTCTAGTTCACTCACCCCATAAGAAATTAGATGTCATCTTGAGAAGTCCTATGGGGATGACCCTGCAGGCAAGAAACTGAGGCCTCTAGCAAACATCAGGAAGGAACAGAGGTTTTAGGCCAAAAGTCATCTTATGAGTTTTCTGAGAAATAAATATACCCTTCTGCTCCAGTTAAGCTTTCAGATGACAGCATCCCTGGCCAACAAGCTGGCCTGAAACCTCATGGGAGACCTGGGCTGGCACCACCATGTACTTGGCTTTGGGATTATTGAATTAAAGAAGCTCTGAGATTAAAAACAAAAAGATTATGATTTTTTCAGTCATTAAATATTTGAGTAACTTGAAAAGCATAAATAATTCAAATGTATGATTTAGAGGAGTGGGAAAATTTTATTCATTTGTACAGAATGCATTTGCAAGAATTTACCAAATACGATATTTCAAATCAAGAATAAATGTAATATTGCTGAAAAAAAAATCAGATACATGTAAAGAAGTCTATATCCAAGTCCTATTCACACATACACCCATTTATTTAGAAATATATACAATGTACAGTTTAGCAATTCATAATTTACATAATATTTTGTGAAAGGATTTAAGTACTTCATGGAATAAAATAGGCCCAAATACTATCTCAGATGTGTTTTCCACTGATAAATAATGTGAAATTTTTAATGACATTTGTGGACACAAAAGGTGGTTTTCTTCTTCTGGGTTGTATCCAGAATCTGACTCATTTCCTTTTGTTATTAATTGAAATAATTAAGGAGAATAAATACCTCTTGCTTTTAATTTAAGTTGTCCAAACTTAGTTACAAATCCATGTCTGGCTAAACCAGAAAGAACAGCAGAAGTATTTCTTTTCAAGTTAACCTTTATTGGTGCTGCTCTAAGGAGCTCTTTCTTAATGAAGAGAGAAGACAGCAAATGAAACATTTTTATATATAACACATTAAAGTATTTTAATACCACAAAACATGGAAAAACTGTCATCATCTTTTCCCTTTATTTTAGGCAGAAGATGCTTTTTTAAAAGAGTTTTACAAAAATTTATTATTAAGGTCACAAAAGAGCTATCACTTTTACTACTTGTCAGAATGATGAAAAGATCTATAAGCACCTGTGGGAAAGCACAAAAGAAGAGCTTCATGAAGCCCTGGCCTCTCCATCTCAGGAACGAGGAACGTTCATAATTTACAATAGCAGTTGGCTCTGGAATATGGAAAAATGTTCCACATCCAGCCACTATTATTCTACATTTATTACCTTATTTTTCTCACATTTTTCATCAGATCTTTCCCACTTTGTTCAATAGGCCATTTTAGGATGTTAGGGCTGCTCTTTTGAGGAGAACTAGTCACCATCTCTAGGTATCTGTCATCAAACTGTTCTCGGTTCTAACAGCTCAGTCAATTCTTGGCTTACAAGTGCGTCGTGCTCAGTCTGGAGCCAGTGAATGACACTGATAACAAGGTCTCTTCTTGGTGACTTCAACATGAAAAAGAATTTCCTATTATTTCTGAATATGTTCTTCATCATTTCTTCTGAGTCAAATACTAACGACACAAAGCTTGCTCTTGGATGCTGAAGTTCTGTAATCTTAAACAGCAGCATTGGATTTTATTAGTCATAAATAACAACTGCTCATGACTTTTTAAAACACAAATAAAGGATACATTGGCAATGTTCAGGTAAGCGTGAGTTAGACAAGTAGTACATTCAGAGGCCACAGGCTTTTATGTCTTTGATAGTTGATTTATCTACAAAAGTTGGTCATTTTTTATAATGTATCTCCAACACCAAATTTTTACTTCAGTTTGATATCTTTAAACCTCGATATCATCAAATCCAGGGCTATCCACAGATTTTAATAAAGCAAGAATTTGGAATATATTAGTCTCCATTTATCTGAATTTTTCTTTCCATCGTTTCAGTTACTCATGATCAAGTGAAATACAAAATTCTTTTTTTTTTTTAAAGTGGAAAGCTTAAATTTTAGCCTTGAGCTATTTTTTCCCAAAGATTTACACATCTTCTTTGAACATAAATTAGTGTCACTGAATTTATAAATTCAAACTCCTAGAGTATAACTCCAGCACTTATAAACCACAGTAGAGGAAAATACTTAAGAATTCCATTGATATATTTCCTCAAAATGTTAAATAAGATTGGGATCTAATTTGTCAAACATAAGATACTATAATAGCCATATTCAGAGACCCTCACAAACTTTATGAGTGATCGTAAAATTTCTGGTATATATTTACCTGACTTATAAAATTTCAGCTAATTTAGAAAAGAGGTGTCACAATAGGAATAAAAAGATATATTTTCCTACACACCTTTGAAAATTAAAAATCCAAATGCTTATGATTTTTTCCATGTGTGAACCGAATTTTACAATCCACCCGTGTGTAGAAAAAAATAGGTGACTATTTTTATGATTTACATATAAAAGAAAAATAAACTTTATATTGCAATTTGATAGACTACTTCATACAAAAGTTTGTTCATATACAATGTATGCAGTCTCTGCAACACACAACCCCTATTCACATGTTCAAAGTCGTGAAAGGCATGTCACCTAACCTGAAGCAAAACAGGGACCACTCAGGGTCATGTGTGAGTCATTCACTTCAGCAGGAAAGAGACAATAAATACATGAAGGAATGTTAACCAACAACCCCTCCTACCCACAAACTCTTTAAACTGGATCAGTATAAACTGGTCATAAAGAACTGCAGGGCTCATGAGAAGGGGGAAGAGCAAGTGCCACCAAAGGCAGATGTGGAACAGGCAGCTTCTGAACCACTCAGCTTGGGAACCACACTGCCGCCTCCTGGAGAGTTTATTCTGGAACTGAAATAAATGGCACCGCCTGTGTTAACTCTTCTCAGCAAGCCTCACACTTGATGTGGACAACTCAGTTCACATCCTAACAAGCCACCTGGGGAGAAGAGGACGAGGATCCAGCCCTCGGGACCTGCCAGTACGATTCCACACACAAAACCCTTCACCCACTAACTGAAGACCTTAGGGCACATTTGCAATACTGGAATACAAAAATATTGTATGAAAATAAACAATATTTTGAATTGAGTCATTCAATTCAATAGAAAAGAGACAATAAATATATTGGGAACCACACTCAATACATTGGGAACCACATACGTTTTTAATTATGTGCTATTTGGAGCAGCATGATGAAATGTCACACAGTCCATTCCATTCCACCCAGGACATGAATCGTCCTCATTCAGCTTGTCTATGCTGTATACACTACCCCTCCCACAGCCATCAGTAGCCACCTGGATTATCAAATAGACTATTGTAGTATCACAGTGCTTATGTTCCAGTAACTCTTATTTTACATAATAATGACCCCTAAAAATTAAAAAAAATAAAATGAAATAAAAATAATGTCCCCTAAGCACACATTTTTACTATAGTATATTGCTATAATAGTTCTATTTTATTATAATTTATTGCTTGTTATGTCTTGCCATGACTAACTTACAGATTAAAATTTTTCATAGGTATGTATGTATAGAAAGAAACATTTTTTATAGGATTCACTAATATTAGTGGAGACAAGTATTCACTGAGAATCTTGGAACATATCTCCCATGAATAAGAGGGACTATCGTATTAATAACCATATACCAACACACAGCCAAGACTATACATATAGGACTGAAATCTTTTCAAGTAAAACTTGGAAAACAAATACTATCTCCTTTTCTTGTTTGTTTGTTAAAGCAGTCATTCTAAGAATTATATAGTGGTATAGAGAAATAAACTGAACCAGAAGTGTGAATCGCTGGTGAATAGGAGTCAGGGGATATGAATCCTGTTTGTGAAAGCTTGTAAATTTTCCCTCTCATCTGTTCATTCAACAGAGATCTAGGGGAAGTTGAACACACTCCAGGCACAGCTTTAGGCATCGAGAGATAGAATGTGAGCAAAACAGGCAATGTTTCTACTCAGGACTAATCCTCTCTTATACCAATATTCTGAGTTTCAGTTGAAATAAAATCCGACTTTCTGATCTCATAGGTGGGTAGAAAAGTAAAAAATGAACTTGAATGTATAAAAATACTGTGGGAAATATAAAACACTATACAAATATGCAGCCTGAGCTTATCACTAGGGATCAGCAGATAACTAGTGTGTTCCCCTGATGGAGATTCTCTTTTTCAGATTTCCACCACTTTCAAATACTTATTAAACAGCCTACTCCTTTAACTATAACATTTTTTTAAAAAATCACATGTACAATTGTCAGGAAATGCTGAGAATTTTGGGACAGTTCCTGGGATGTGAATGCTTTTGTTACTCTCTAGCATCCATTTGTATCTTTCAAGAAGAGGTTAGGGAGTGAAGGAGAACAATTTTCTGGGACCCAGCAAGGCCTGAATTGTGGTTGTGAAGTGTCCTGCCATCAACATCAGGCCACACTTCAGGCTCAATCTACTCCAGAGCAGAGGAATGAGGAGGTCAGTGCTGTGAAATATCTAGTCAGTTGAGACAAAAAGTGTACAATGTTTGCAAACTGCAAATCCCATGATAAATACAGCAACCCTGAGATGGTATGGTGGCAGTAGACATCTGTGTGCTTAACATGTCTGGGCAGATAGCTGTCCAGTAAAACTCAAGGGCTTGAGTGGATCAGACAGCAACTGCCCCCAAAAGCAATGCATGTTGGGGCATAGGCACAGTGTTCTGGAAAGGAAACAGCACTGGTCAGCAAGGCCCAGATATCAGTTGTTAATTCAGGTAAAATTGTTCTTTTAGAGTATTTTACATGATCGTTACTAGGATTTAGTATCGGTTAAGTCTCCTTTGGCAAAACTTAGAGGCAACAATTCAGTAAATGTGTAGGGGGAGTTCATTGGATATGATCCATGTTCCTGATCTGTAGTTTGAACAGGATTTTGAAGCCATACACCCTTTCAAAAAGGGAATATTGATCATTGAAAAAATATTCAGAAAAGATAGAAGTTGTACCTGGATCACTAATTAGAAGTTGCCAGAGTAATAAAAAAATATATACTCTATGCTCCATGTGCAATACATACTACATAGACAGGAAAAAATGGTAGGATGTACAATTCTGTATCTAAAAACAATTCTTAGTGAATTAGAAGGAACATTTGGATACACTTCCAGGGCAATTTAATATGAAAATCATCTTATGAAAAATAGTAATTTTCTCAGATATGAGAAAAGAGTTTGAGACAAAAGACAAAGTAGTTTCCTTTTACTTTTATAAAAATAAGACACAACAATTTGCAAAATATATAATATGAAAGACAAAAATTACCTACATATCCAACATCAGAGAAATGCTTTCTTGTGGAAAATATTTTGATGTTGTTTGAACATATCATATATTTGATTATGTATGCTAGGAAAAACATTTTGATTTTGTCTATTTATAACCGTAAGAAAAGTTGCCTTTTCTTTAAATATTGTCTTAACCTACAGCCTTCCCAGACCTTCAATGACAGCAGAGCAAAACAGTTGGAGGTCCACACTGCTGAGCAGACACTGAGTCCTGAAACAGAGTACAATTCCTTTGGGTTTATTTGTAATAAAGTATCACATGCTTAGGTAGATATAAATAGCCATTATTAATATCAACTTAAATATATATTCCTTTAAATTTATTTAGAAAATTGCTTACTTTATTAAATTGAGTTCTGAATGTGAGAATGTAATAAATCTATTTTTCTATGTCATACATGCATAAACAATTATTATCATTTTACATAAAATGGTCTCAAAGTGCTAGAGATGTAGGTCAGTGGTAGAGTGTTTGCCTAGCATGCATGAGGGCTTAGGTTTGGTCCCCAGCACTGTGAAAAAACAAAAAATAAAACATAAAACACAAACAACACTCATAAAATAAGATATTTTGAATTTCCAAAACAGTTTTGTTAAAAATTACCACTTAAGGGTTGGGGTTGTGGCTTAGTGGTGCAGCGCTTGCCTCACACATATGAGGCACTGGGTTCGATCCCCAGCACTACATAAAAATAAATAAAATAAAGATATTGTGTCCATTTTAAAAAATATTTTTTTAAAAAATTACCATTTAAGTTCTTAGCCTATGATTTTAAAAACTCTCAGTACAAAAAGTAACTGGATGGACATGAGGGAAATAAGTAAATATTCATTTGTTCCTGAAAGGGATGAAACCTTGGTAATTTGTTTTCATTTCTCACTTTCCAATTTTGTGTATGATTTATCTAATTGAAAGATATTTTCATAGATGTTTGCCCAAGAAATAGCAATGGTTGAAAGTCTTCTGTTCTTTATAGTCTAGAAGAAAAGACATTTTGATTCTAGTGTAATAAAATTTTCCTCTAATAAAGGATTTTAATAAAAAATGGAAATGTTTTCTAAAAAATAATGAGGGTTTGATTTGTTATAAAATAACCAGTATTTCAAGAACATGTTGAAAACTATATAACATTGCATAATTAGGTGGCGCTAAAATGCAATCTTCATTCAATACTGGCCAGCTCATCTTTCTCCCTCTTTCTTTGTAATGGCGATCTTAACAGGTGTGAAGGGAAGGTGATTTTCAGTAGTGTTAATACCAGAAATCATTAGGGAAATACAAGTTAAACACATTTTTGAAGAAAAAAATATGATCTAAGAAATAAATTCTTTAACTCAACCTTTTCACCATAGAGGTTTCCACACTATCTGTTCCTCTTGTCTTAGAAAAATGCTCTCAGGGAACCCCTGAATCCCAGTTAGCCATAGCAGTCTTTATTGTTCACTTGATGTTTTAGTAAGTACACATGTATGATCACGGCAAGGTGGTACTCATGGAGAAAGATTCGCCTAATCCTCTATGAGACTGCATGTGGGAGCTAATTTGGGGAGGGGGGTACTGGAGACAGAACCCAAAGGTGCTTAACCACCGAGCCACATCCCCAGCCCTTTTTGTTTTATTTAGAGACAGAGTCTCTCAAGTTGCTTATGGCCTCCCTAAGTTGCTGAGGATAGCTTTCAACGCATGATTCTTCTGCCTCAGTCTCCAAAGCCACTGGGATTATAGGCATGGATTATCATGCCTGGCCTAGGAATTAATTTTTAATAAACAGTCTGTGCTAAAATTAAACTGGAGGAGAGAGAACATGAAAGCAGTCCAGCCAGAGCGCAGAGAGCATATTTTTGTATGGGTGTTATGGGTAGATAAAAGCATAGCTATTTATCTGCAGTGTGTTTGTCCAATGATGTACTTTTTCTTATCAACATCCTTTACCCTATGCCAGGATTTAGGAGTATTAAATGTGATTTGGGATATTTTAAACTAGTGATAAGTATTCCATGTGGAGAATTTAGAAAATGCAATCACATATAAAAACACAAAACCATTCATAATCCTCACCAAGTAGATTTGGTCTGCCTTAACGTGTGCATGGGTAGGTTGTGTGTATGTGTGTGTATGTGTGTGTGTGTGTGTGCTTACCCGTCTTTTTTGCCCCATTATATATGTTGTTTTTGTTGTTCATAATTCAGATCTCACTTTCTTCCACTTATTCCTTTGCATAGTATTTTCTTAATATAAATAAGCATTCTCATCTCATTGTCTGGCAAAAATATGGTTTATTTAACCACTTCTGATTGGACATTTAGGTTTTCCTCCATATTTTGTCTGTTTTAAGTAACATTTTAATAAATATGATTGCATGAAAGTCTTTTTCAGAGCTTCTTTTATTTGCTTAGAAAAGTTATTAGCAGTGAAATTACAATGCTAAATGTTAACTTTATTCTTTTTTTTTAAACTTTTTTATTTTTATTTTTTAGAGAGAGATTTTTTTTTTCAGTTTTTGGCGTACACAACAACTTTGTTTGTATGTGGTGCTGAGGATCGAACCCGGGTCGCACGCATGGCAGGCGAGCGCGCTACCGCTTGAGCCACATCCCCAGCCCCGTTAACTTTATTCTTAATCTTTTTATTATATTTTACTTTCTTCATTCCACAAAGAATGAATAGGGAAAAAAAAAGAATAGCGTTACCCTAGATTAGGTACAGAGAAGTGATGGGAGGGGAGGGGAAGAGTTGGGGAGATAGGAAGGATAGTAGAATGAAACAGACATTATTATTACTGAGTGTATATATGTGAATGCATGACCAGTGTGATTCTACAACCTGTACACTCAGAAAAATGAGATATTATATGCCATCTGATTCAAATGTATGATATGTCAAGGTCATTGTACTGTCATGTGCAACTAATTAAAACAAATAAAAAAGAATAAATAGAAAAGTTAGAAAATATAGGTACACATAAAAAAGATTTAAATTTCCAAAAATTTGAAATGCAGTGACAACTGGCCACCTCACCTTAACTTTTTTGTTTAGCAATTGCAAATACATGTCTTTTTTCCTTCTTTTTCTTTTAAAAAAAATGTTTTCATGCCTGCATAATTATCAGTAACTTTTAAAAACTTAATTATATCAGTTATTTTTTACATTAAATACATGCGTTATTTTTTAAGAGCTGCATAGCATTCTATATTAAACATGTACCCATAAGTTATATAGCCAAATTTTTTCAACATTTGGTTCATTTCCAATTTTTAATACTATAAATAATATTATATCATTATGCTTTCTAATATACTCTCCCAGTTGGTTCCTAAAATAAGTTTCTAAGAAATAGAATTGTTGGATCAAGACATATGTTCTTTCTGATAGATTTGCTTAAAGGCCAAGAAATAGTGGATCAATTTCTAGTCCCACCAAACACTTTTCCCATGTCAGTAGCAACCATATTACCATTCTTTCTAAAATCTGTGAACGTAATAGGTGAAAGATGTTTTCTCTGAAATAAGAATTTGCAATTATTTAATTAGCAAAGGTCAGAAATTTTTGGATATTTAATGACCATTTCTACATCTTACAGTTTTAAAGTATTTTTCAAATATACTTTATTCATTTATCCATAGAAACTTCTTTATTTGTACAAATCAGACATGCATACATACATATAAAATTAATTCATTGGGTTGCGTTTACTGCAAAAATCTTCCAATTTGTCTTTGTTCTTCTAAGATTTTTCTAATGTCTCTTATCTTATAGTATTTTTTAATTTAAATGTAGGAACAATTTGGGGTCTTTTTTTGTTGTGACTGACTTTGGGTCTTGCTTAAGACACTTAATTTCTGACTTTGCTGTTCTAGTTCCTTGTGATCTTTTCTGTTCCTTCCAAACAACTTCCACTTAAAAACGTTTCTGAAGCTGTTGTTTGGATTTCCCATTCAAGATACTTGAGATCCTACTATGCTAATTCTTTATCCAGTGGGATTTGTCAGTAGCAGGAGAAAATAACACTGATAAATCATTACAAATATTTCTTACATCTGACTTGAATGGAGAACAAAGTCTTCATTCGAAAAATGTAAAAGAATCGGAGAGCAATACCCATGGATTGTGGAAGTGTTAGCTTTTCCACATTTGAAAGAGTCTTCATAGATACAGTATATTCATATGAGATGCACTGTGAAGATTATAACAAAGATTTGCTGCATAATAAATGAAGAAATGGAGATGTGGAGAAATTAAGTTACTTATTTAATGTCACATGGCAAGTCAGCATCAACGCTGACACAGAAATTCAAATTAGTACTTCCAATCCAAAGTTATTTTAGACACATATCAGGTAATATAGAGTTTTTTGCAGCCTAAAATTTAGCCAAGAGGGTGTGAGGCACATTCTCAGAATACAGGAAAGTGGTTTCATTATTATCCTGCAACTAGGAGATCACAGAAATGATGGCTTTCTTGTCTCCAGAGATTCTTCTCAGAACTCAAATTCAGAATATAATAAAAGATAATAAAAATTCACTCCTCACTTAGCAGAACAGTCAACTTGATTGAAATATATTTTTCCCAAAGAAGTCCTTGGAGAATTTTTGCTTTTATACTGGCAGATAAATGCTAATTCTATTGTTCCAAGACTTCCTACCTGTCAGATGATGAAATTTAAAATTTCTCCTGTTTTAAAAGTAAAACTTGCTTTTTTAAAAATGCAAAAGTGATGCAGTGTATGGTGGCACATGCAATCTTAGCAATTCCTGAGGCTGGGGCAGAAAGATTGCAAGTATAAGGCCAACGTAGGCAAACTTGTAGAGACCCTATCTCAAAATAAAAATTTGCGCCTCTGTGTTCAATGCCCAGTACCACACACACACACACACACACACACACACACACACACAAAATCAAAAGTAGGATTTTTCCAAAACTATAGTAAAACAAGTAGTTTTAGAAATGAAATTGGATACTGTGAAAATATTGCCAGTGAGTGGAAATATTGCTAACCCAAGATCTCACAGCTAGTAAAGAATCTTGGAAAAAAGAAATTGTAACATTCTAAGAGACTAGCCTTTATCTGACCTGTTAGATTCAAATTTTCAAATAATTCTGCTAATATAGATGTGTGTATATATACATATATATGGATATGCATATATATGATAGATAGATATCATATATAATCACTATAAGAATTAGTAAAGAAAACATCAGAAAAAGTTTTTATTAATTTTTTAGTTAATTAACAGTGTGAATGCAAAACCTCTACTTTCTTCATTTGGAGAAAAAATATTTTTTCAACTCTGACTTTCTGTTAAATCTCCTACTGAAGTTCAGTTCAGTTCTCTTTCACCTACACAACCAAATGTGTCAAATCCGATCCTATTTTTAAAAATGTTTCCTGACTCTAGATTAAAAGAAGAGGAGGTGGAAATGTTAATGTTTTTCATTAAAACATTCCTTTCTCCTTCATATTAGCGAGGAATAAAAGCTTCTTTGAAATAGTCATTTTCCTAAAGGAAGGAAATCAAAGTCCCCATATAGTACCTTCTTCATACTCCTAGCCTCCAATAACAACAACAAACAACTTAGAAAAACATAATAAAAACAGCTAAGATATTTCTCTTTGTTAATGACAAAATTTATGTCAGTTCAGAACTTACATTACCATATTCCAAATTCAGCATGAGATGCTGAATATATAAGAAATGAAATCAGCTTACAAAGCAATAGCTCAGACCTTAAAATGCTTTTTCTTTGATATGGAATTTATACAACCTATACCTAAATCCTGAGGAACACATCTGAGTCAGTCAAAATCATGTATGAGAATTGAAAAACAACATTTACATTTTTTTGGAGTTATTTGTAATCATTTAAGGTAACTACAGAAATTAGGCAATTGTCTGGATTAATAAAATCAAATGTAAATGTTTGACTTCATTACCTAGATATGTCAGTGGAAGTAAACGCTCATCTCAACTCACCATCATATTATAATGGTCCAAGATCAAAAGTCCACTAGAAGCATGAGCTAAAAAAGTGGCAACTGATTGTCCCTTATTTTCCCCAAACACAGTCATTGTAAAAGGAAAGCAAGATTCTATGGAAATGGAATGCTGAGAGACAGAGCTGTTCCTTGACATATTTACTATCCTAGATATGAAACCACAGTCAGAGGTCCAAGAGG
Source organism: Marmota flaviventris (assembly GCF_047511675.1). NCBI lineage: Eukaryota > Metazoa > Chordata > Mammalia > Rodentia > Sciuridae > Marmota > Marmota flaviventris. The sequence continues at coordinate 74,289,172 of NC_092512.1, forward strand.
ACTTGAGACTCCTGGGAGACAGACAAATTTATCTTAGAAAGGTTTTAACAAAAATTAACAGGATTACCAAGTGTAAGACAGCTTCTGCATACTGAAGAAATGATATGAGATTTTTTTTTCTTGAGCAGACGTTGTATTTATTTTTGTATTCTGTGTGTTTAACGTCATTACTCTTCACTACAAAACTCAAAGGGCAACATAAGTCAACTGAGGAAGTTAAATGTGCTGGAGGTTTAGGAATAAAATGTCTTTTTTTTTTTTTTTTTTTTGGAAATTTTGTCAACAGTGACTCTATTCATTCCTTTCATAAGTTCCCCAGGCCACTCTTAAAATAGAAAGCTTCATAAAAACTTACTGGGATTTAGTAGAATTTCACACCCTTTTAAGACTAGGGGATAAATTCCACCATTATACCTGCACTAACATGTAAAGAACTCAAGCAATACACACGTCTATCTATCCCAGTCATATGTGAGATTCTGTCTCTTTATTCTTTAGGAAAGTATAAAGAATTTCATTGTGGTTTTAACATGAAGCTTCAGCATTTAGAACTGTAGACCTGGTAGATTTGTGTTTTTTTAGTAAGGTAAATGCCACTCCTATTCAAAGACAAGGTATTTATCTTGTTGGAATTTTCCCTTTAATATTATGCACAGTGGGTCGGGAAGTCTTAGGAGAATACGTCTCTTCTAACATGACAGTCCTCATAGGCTTCTGGAGTGAATCACCCAAGATTTGCTTTTTTGGTAAACACAATTCATCTTTTCTCCTCAACTCCTACCTCATCCACCCCCATCCCCATCTCTCCTAGAAGGTTGCTTTGGGAACGGGAGAAAAGAGCCATCACACCACGATGTAACAGAATTTCCCAATTAATGAGCTATTTCCAGGGATATACTCACTCTTGAATTATACCACTCTCTTATTGTATAAAAGGATAGACTATAGCGTGATTTACAAAATTAAATTGCTCATTTATATTCTTCACTGGAAAAAGTAGGAAAAAATATATGATCATTTTTTTGTGCAGTTAAAATTTCATCAAAATTAGAAAAATTCTTTCTATAAATTTGACAATAAAGAACAAATGTCCTAACTATAGGATAGGCTTTCACACACACGGTCTCAGTGTAAAAAGAAACATGGGTTTTCTTTCTAGATCTTCATTAGGACGTTAGGTAAGTCATTTACCCTCTCCAACACTGTTTTCTCATATGTAAAATATTAATAATAATTGCATGTACTAGTAAGCTCTAAGGATCAAATTAAATAATGTGTCTGAAGGCTTGCAGTTAACCACAAGCACTGTCTAAATATGACACACCTGTAGAAAATCCCATTAAAATATATGGATCAGAAACCTGTGGATGCTTATAATGAAAGTTTCTGAGCCCTTTTATCGTCAGTGATTTTCAGTACAGCTATTACCGAAAGCTGAGTCCTTATCCCTGATACCAATCTAATAATGAGGACACGGTTTTCAGAAGAAGGAAAAAGAAGTTTTATTGCTTTGCTAACAAAGCAGACTCCTGTGCTAGAGGTTGTGATTCTCTCCATGGGGGAACCCAGAGTTCTAAAGCTGTGATTCAAAGGCTGCCTTTCAGGTGTGCCCTGACAGGGGTCTTAATTCACCTGTTAATTTGGGAGATTTCTTAGACCTTTAGTGCCATCCCCAAGCCTGAGTTACTTCATTCCTGTTCTCAATGACAGATAACTTAGCCTAGGATAGGGAAGAAGGGTAATCCTGTTTTGTGAGATTAGGGAAAGGAGGAGAATAAGTAGGAGAGATTGCGGAGGAGGAGATGGAGAGGGAAGGGAAAGAGGAAGAGAAACATATCTGTGTTAAAAATAAATTGCTATTGCAATGGCAGAGCAACGAGGAGAATATTCAGAGCATGCCGTGGACCACTGTTACACAGTGACTGTCTAAACATGGGCTCTTTCTAGGACAGACCCAAAGCAGAAGACTTGGGGACAGGTGGTGAGGAAGTGACCCAGGAAGCATGATAAAGAAGGTAAGAAGAGTATCAGCAAAGAGACAATCCAATGAAGTGTGTAACTCCTGCTGTGGGCAGTCAGGCTCAATTCCACCGGGGATCCTCCAGACGCCTTATGGAATGATCTTCCCAACCCATCCTTGTGAATTTGGGGATACAGAAATGGAAATAAAGATTGGGTCTTAAAAGAGAAGTGCCAGTGAGTCCTTGTTATGCAGGACATGCCTAAGAACCTATGAAATGTAAAACAATCATTCCTTAGTACCTGGCTCATGTCCTTAGCCTGTGCCCTTGACCCCTGCCCTTCCCTGCAAAAAGTAACAATGTCCTAGTGCTGGAAAAACTGGTGCCAAATTGAGTAATTCTACCCTGACTCTACCACTAGACCAGCCCCTAGCAAGCTTCCTCTATAAATATTAACACACCATCCTAAGAGGTTGCTGTCTTTCCCTGTGGAGAGAGCCCACATTCTCCCTTGGTATGTATGTATTCCTTGGTTTACCCCCAAAGCTTCTCATTCTCAGGATGGATGGCATTCTCCTTTGAATGGGTATGCCTCAGTTTACCCCCAAATATGTCTCTTCCCTGAGATAGACCACATCCTTCCTTGATATGTATCTGCTCTCCTAAATAAATCTCTCTGGGTCTTCAACTGGTATGTGCTGAAAGTCTTTTCCTTCGCGTATGCCCAGGACCCACTTGTCCTGAGCTGAGGTCTCCCTCTTTGGGAACTCCTCAGACCTCTAGTGACACCTAGGGGATAAGGAGTGTTCCCTGAAGTGTAAGCCCCCGTCCTGAACATTTTCTCCTCCTTCTCCAAGCTGGTTGTATAACAGTGTCCACTTGATGCTTTGAATCTAAACCTTGCTGCTCTGCCACTGCAATTTATTTTTAAAATAGACAAGTTTCTTTCTCTTCCTCTCTCCCTGTTCCTCCCTAATCTCTCCTCCTCCTTGTTCTTAGGGCAACAGGATTACTTTTCTAACCCATCTGAGGCAGAGTTATCTGTCCTTGAGCACAAGCCCACCACAGGAATGAAGTCATTCTGACTCCCTGAAGATCTCAGAAATGACTGCCTCCCAAATTAACCAGTGAATTACAACGTGGACGAAGGATATGGCATGTAGCCTTGGAATCACCTCTTTAAAAGCCCCCAGCTCCCCTTGATAGACAGAATCACACCCTCAGGGACAGGAGTCATCTGTGCTTCTCCCTTGCTAACAAAGCAATAAAGCTTCTTTTTTTTTCCTTTTTCTCAAAATAGTGTCCTTGTTGTGGGATTGGCACGGGAACAAGGACCAAGATTTTGGTAACTGTGGCTTGAGACTGTGCTGGAGGAAGTCATCAGGCAGAGGAGACACACCTAGAGCTTGGCAGGTGAAGCAATCCAACATGCCCCATGTCAATCCAACATGCAGCCTCAGGGGCTAGTGGGTCCCTTGCCTGTGGGCAAAGAGTCAGCAGCTCCAGTGTCTGGTACCACAGTGTAAATGACCACAGTGAAACACTACCAACTTTTAGAAGAGTGCTCTCTGAGAAAAGGAGTTCTATGGCTTCTGCCTTAAGTCTCCCTTTCTCCTCTCCATTTTTCAGCTCAGAGTCACTATACATTCAACATAGAAGACCAAAGAAATGGCCTTCCCACTCCCCACCCCCAGGCATCTTTCAGAAGGAGGAGGAATGAGTTTCTGTTGGTTCAAGTAATCTTAAAAAGAAATGCAAGATGAGGATGGAAGACACAGATCAGAGCAAATGCAGAGGAGGAGGAAGGAGGAAGACCAGAAGAAGAGAGCTCCAGGCATAACTGTCAGGTGAATGGAAGTCAGAGGTTTCCAATTTCTAGAGGCTTCCTACACATGTTTACTAGAAAGGGTTCTGTTAAGTGTCAATTCTCATGAACTTTCTGGCAAAACCTGTCAGTTCTCACTGGACAGATATTGTTGTATGGAAGTGGGAAGCAAAGTTTTAATTTTTAGCCAACTGTTGGGTCATCACAGACTCTTCAGTGATGGAAAGTCTTGGTAAGTCCTTTCATTCAAATGAAATGCACACTGAGGAGGATGTTCTCAACAGCCTCCGGTCCTTTAGGATACTTGCCAAGCACAAATATATGGAAAACCCAAGATTTCTATTTGCTACTGGAAGAAACATTTTGGTTATGAATTTTCTTCAGCTTTCTTTCCTGCCATCTAGACTGTGAGTAAAATTTCTGTACAATGCTTGTTGCAAACCTATCAAGAATAAATAATGTCTTGAATAAATGTCCCCCCCCCCTTAAGAACCTCCTACTTTCTTGGAATTCATGCTGTTGTTTGTTGGGGATTTGTTTTTCTTGTACCTGTTTGTAACCTTGCTTTTCTCCTAAAGCCCATATATATTATCTTTTGTCTATATTAGGATGGGTTACAAAAAGGGCACAAAATACAGGGCTTAGTTTTCAGAACAGAGTTCCTGTTTTTCTCTGAGGTTTCTTTACCTGTTGACTAAAATACACATTTCCACTGCCAGAAGTATATGTGTCTTTAATTTAAAAAAAAATCTTAATAACTGAATAAATAAAACTTAATATTGCATGTATTTCCTGTGTTACATTTTAGAAACCACATATTTAAATAAATAGTTTGCTGTACTTTTGAATGCTGAACAACCTCCAAAGATCATACCTTAGACTTGGTCCCCAGGGTAAGGTTAGTGGAGAGGAGATGGAACCCTTGGAAGGCTGGATTTAATGAGAGGTCATTATGTCATTGGGACATGTAGGGGATTGCAGGACGCTGTCTCTTCCTCTCCTTCTTTGTTTCTTGGCCATGAGCTAAGCAGTTTGCTGTCCTGTACTCACTTCCATCTGGCACACCCACCACAGCCCCAAAGGCAATGGGTTTGTTCAATCTTGGAATCGAAGCTTCAAACCTATGAGCCAAAATAGACCTTTTCTCCTCTCAGGTGTATCATCCTAGTGATTGAAAGCTGACTAACACACAATTTAAAAGTCTCTCTCTCTCTCTCTCTCTCTCTCTCTCTCTCTCTCTCTCTCTCTCTCTCCTCTCTCCTCTCTCCCTCTCTCTTTTATCTTCAAAATGAAAATTGGAAGCTCATATGTGTAAATGCATATAAACTATAAACCACCTTCATAACGTCAGTCACTCTCAAATTGTTCTCCCGCCTCCAGAAGAACTTGTATTTAAATAAAAAAGAGCAAGAATCTCAAAATACTTGGAATTTTCAACAACAGCAATGATTGCATCTCACCACTCCTACAGCCAGCCTGAGGAGCAGATTGCACACGCAACCAAACCGTGCTGTTTCAGTTGGTACCAGAGCTGCCCTCAGGAAAGGGGTAAATCCTACACCACAAGTGCAAAACAGTGAAGTCGCCCACACCTGCTACTGTTTTACACACCGTGTTTTTGTTTGTACCACCAAAAAGCATTGGCTTTACCTTCAATTACTTCTTTCAATTTTCTAGAATCTAGACTAAGAGGCTAAACAGTGATTTTGCTGCCCATGTAATAGTATACTCACAGAAAAAGAAACACATCCCCTTTGTCTGTGAATATGGGAAGATTTGAGAGCCATGCAATCTTAAGTCAGTTTAACGATAATAATTTTAGATTTAAAATGAACTAATTAGCCATTTTTGGCTCTGTGTGTAGATTGGAGGAAAAAGGAGGGGTTTGGGGTAATTAAGCAGACAGGAAATCTTAAAAATTAAGTTACATCAAAAATAAACAGCCAGGCATGGTGGCCCATACCTGTAATGCAAGAGGCTCTAGAAGCTGAGGCAGGAGGATTGCAAGTTCAAAGCCAGTCTCAACAACTTAGTGAAACACTATCTCAAAATTAAAAAATAAATAAATAAAAAGTGCTGGGGATGTGGCTCAGTGGTTAAACGCCCCTGAATTCAATACTTGGTACTGAAAAGATAAAAAAATAAATAGAGTTCTTGTAGTATGAGATGATGGACTCAGAGGTTTACAGTTCCAGGTTTGAAAAACATCCCAAAAGAAACAGAGAAAAATAAACCACACTTTGCATTGGTATAGTTTAATAATGCATCATATCTTCTGCTCACTGTAGAAGCTAAAATGTTCTAAAAAACTGCTGAGGGTCTTCACAGAAGTGGAAATGCATGATGTAGACATTCAACTTATAGGACACCTTTTTCAGTGCAACTCTGTCATCTTCTTAACCTTCTAATAAAGCACACTGAATAACCAAAAATCAGATTATAGATACCAAATATTACAAAAGAGTGGAATACCACCTGCTGGTAAACAGGGCATTTGAGAATTCTCAGTTTATCTCTTGTTTACTACCACGGAGTGGAGAGTTATTCTAAAGTATGACAGCTTGAATGCTCAGATAGCATCTGACAGACTTCCTTTTCATTCATTTTTCAGTTATGTTTAGCACTTGAACTTGAGATTTTATACAGACAACTGGAAGGGTTTCATAGTCTTCATTTTAAATCCTGATTATCAAGCAACACACACTGTTCTGAGAAAATCACTCTCTTGATATGGCTCTCCACCTGCAAAATCTGATGTTTTAAAATATTTTAAATTTATTTACATAAAACATTAAAAGTGTACATAATAAGGGGGTGCCATATAATGTTTCAAAGCCTGTGTATATCATGTAATATTTAAATCAGGTTAAACACCTTCTCAAACATTTATCAGGGTTTTTGATAAAAACTTTCAAAACTCTTCTAGCTTTTTGAAATGGACAATACATTAATTATCTGTTTTCTATAGTCCTTAGAATTTCTTTCTCTTATCTTGCCAATTTAGTACCCACTGGTCAACCTTTCTCCTTCCCCTTTTCATATTCTTCCCTGCCTCTGTTAGAAATCTGATTTTTGAAACAAATTGGGAAAATGTTAATCTCTCAGGAGTAGAGTCCTTAGTTAACACTAAGGTATGAACACTGTACTGTCAAAGTATTCATTCATGAACTAAGTGTTTTACAATAGACTGAATAGATGGACTAGCCCCTCTTCTCCACCTCTTGACTCATAGTAACTATATGAGTTAGTTAGCTTTTTTATCACTGTGACCAAAATACCTGACAAGAATGACTTACATGAGAAAAAGCTCATTTTGACTCACAGTTTCAAAGGATCAGTTCATTGTTGGTCACGTATATCGCTTGAGGCCCAAGTTGAGGCAGAACATCATAGTGCCACCATCTACTGAGCTAGATATGGCAAATGAAAGCTGCTCAACTCATGGCATCTGGGAAGAGAAGAGAGAGAAAGGAGTCAGAAACAAGATGTAGTCTAAGAGCAGGCCTCCAATGACCTACTTCCTCTAGCTATACCCCACTTGCCTACAGTTACCACCCAGTTGTCATTAAAATTATTAATCCAGTAAATGGATTAATCCACTTATGAGAATATAGCTCTCATACTTTAATCATTTCACTTTTGAACATTCCTGCATTACCAAACACATGAGCTTTTAGGGTAACACTTCATTATCCAAACCATATCACTGCCCAAATCCAGTGTCATGGAATCAGACCCTGCTCCCCCAACCACTGGCCCTCTGAAAGACTTGGCTCTTTCCTTCAGGTAGTACAGGTGAATCATAGAGGCAGCTGATTGATCCCAGTGGGTTTACAGAAGGAGCTAATTTACCTTTGGGTGTGATGAAAACTCTGTGGTCTTCAACACATTGTCTCTAAAGTCACCATGAGCATCGACAACCAAATGTCAGGTGTGAGAAGAATGATGGTTTGGAGAGGACACCACAGTTACAGAAGAGGCAGAGTACGTGCACTAACACTGCCATTGACAACAAGTGGCCTCCACCACTGGACAAAGGGCATGTGAGAAGTGAGGGCCCTAGCAGTGCAGCCACCTCAGTTCAGCACATTAGAAGGGAAGCATGCATCCTTAGTGGGCAAAGCCACTTTTGCCACAAGTTCTCTGTGGCACTTCCAAGTATATAGACTCAGTTGTCTCCAGAATATAGATGCAAAAAAAAAAAAAAAAAACTCATTTTATGCATTGGTAGCTGTCCCATTCTGTAAGCAACCTGAACTTAGAGTTGCTGTTCTAAGGGCAGAGTTCAAAGCAAAAAGCAAATTTCTGATCCCTTTCTAAGGATATGATTGGGCTTGTTTATAGCAATCAGTCTTGATTTGAGGAAGAGCAATTTAAATCCATAGAAAACCTAAGCCATTTTTTTAAACACAAAAGGATATATCATTTTTAGATAAATAAAACAATTCAAGTGAGGGAAAGGTGAGGAGAAGAATTAACATTTATTGAGCATATGTGGCATATGCCACCATCCACAGAGCTAGATATCCTCTGAATTTATCTGATTTAGCCCTAACAAAATCCCCTGAAAGGTGAAGAAATTGAAGAACAGAGAAATTATGTGATTTGCAATCACTTGATTTACCAAAACTTACAGAGCTATTAAGTGGCAGGTGGGGATCAGAATAGAAAATTATGTGGTTCTTCGTCCAAGGTGTGACTCAACACAACTAATGTTCACAATGTTGCCTAACAAAAGATTTCTCTTTGGTGACTATTTCTTCTTGAAGAAAATCTTCAACTTACTATCCATCGGGTCATTGCTACTTCAGTGTCTAAGGCCATGTGATTACATCAAGACTGGAGTTCCTGCTCTTCAAACATTTCTGGGCCTAGGGAAGGAGAAGGGGAGGGAGGTCTTCTGAGTTAGAAGAAATGATCTCAACTAGGCTTTGAATCTGAATTGAAGAGATTGCTGAGCGTAGTGGTGCACACCTGTATTCCTAGCAGCTTGGGAGGCTGAGGCAGGAGGATCACAAGTTTAAAGCCAGCTTTGGCAAAAAGCAAGGCACTAAACAACTCAGTGAAACCCTGTCTCAAAAAAAAAAAAAATACAAAATAGGCCTGGGGATGTGGCTCAGTGGTCAAGTGCCCCTGAGTTCAATCCCTAGTACCAAAATAATAATAATAATAATAATAATAATAAGAAGAAGAAGAAGAAGAAGAAGAAGAAGAAGAAGGGGAGGGGGAGGGGGAGGGGGGAGGAGGGGGGATAAGAAGGGGGAGGAGGAAATTGCTTTCTTCTAGAAGAAATGGGCTTTACTTTCATGAGCAAACTGAAGTCCCCCACCTTTTCCATTGTAGGAATGAAGGCCAGAAATCGGTTGGAGTAAGGAAGAAAGTGGCATTATTATAGACCTGATTAAACACAACCACTCATTTCAATCAAGAGGTGGCTTATATCTAAAGACATGGAAATAAAAGAAAGTTCCACTTTTCTTTTCTAAGGATGTTCATCCTAGGTGTGATTAGACCATCTCCTAGCATCAGAGGGAGGCAAGTACAGACCTAAGATGCAACAGCAGCAGCAGAGCAGAGCTTTGTCCCCAGAGAATTGACAGGAGCACACCTACAGAAGACGGGCATGATAGCAGACAGGAGGACCCACAGGCCTCAGGGTGAAGTCTGGAACCTGAGCAGAAAAGTAATCATACAAAATCAAACTCCCGAGACCACTGACCAGTCTTTGAACCTTTTTACCACATGTCTTGCCTTCTATTCCAATGTCTTGAGTTCTGCATAACCTGCCAAATGGTCTTCCTTTATCACTCCCAGATTTTCAATAATATTTTATGATCCTAACTTCAAAACTTTCCTCCATGCCCCATAGTGCATTTGCCTTAACATTTGAGCATTTCATTACACATTCAGAAGTGTTTCATAATACTTCTGCTTTCAACCTTCCATTTTTTTTTGAAAAATTTAAAGTGTCTTTGTTTTGTTTTAAATCTGGAACCCAGAGTCTTCCATTAAATGAGAAGGTAACAGAAAAGAGCCTTGGCAAGAATGTTGTTTCATGCAATTATTCCACCATGCAGGACACTGCCTCACCTTTCTCTATAAGGAAACAACATATTTTTAGCACCCAACAGCTTTTGAGTGTGTTCTGCAATAAACAGTAAATTCAGGGGTGGGAGGCGGGAATAATTTTAGAATCATCCTACTCCACTATTTGCTTTCAGCTTATTTTTAATATGAGACTCTTATTTTTAATAATTTGCCATTTTGTTATGTAATAAGTGAACTGAGAGTAAAAAATGAATTAAATTCTCAAGTCTAGATAACTAGCAAAGAGGCCATACCAGAGTAAGAAAACAATCTCAGTGGTATGCCCCCAGTGGTGAGTCTGGAAGACCTCAGAGTGATCATGAGGAAGGATATTTGGCGTACTTTGGAGGAACTGTAGATGCAGCAATGCTCATGAACACCATGACATCAAACAAACATTTTAATATACTGTGTGAAATGCCAAATAAGATGAATTGACAAAGCGTAGGTGAATCATGTGGATTAGTCATATTTTAGATGATATTTATAATTTTATCATTGGTCCTTTTAAAAACAAAACCCACATATACTGAAGCTTTGCATATATTTCTACTAGCTGGTGTCAGCAATGCTTTAATCATTTATTGCTCACTAAGTATAACAACCAGATGTTCAAATTTTAAGGACATTCCACCCACTTTCCAAACTCCCAGTACAATCCTAATTACCCACTTTCAGCTACTTGTTTCTTTGATAGTGGCTGAAAACACTATAAAACTGGCACCAAAGTGCCACGAGAGTAAAACATGTTAGTAGCATTGTCTACTTAATAAGTAGCTGTTTTGAAGAAGCCAGGTGGAAATTCCATAGTCAGTTTGGACATAAAATTTTCCTCTCTGATAGTCAAAATATTTTTGTCTTCTTAAAAGTGAGTTATAATTTAATGGGGTGGGGAGAGGAATTTTGGAGATAGAACATGGATGTTCAAACCCAGGTTCATCTATTTGTTCACTGTGAAATCTTGAGGAACTCACTTATTTCTTTGCAAAATAAGGATGAAAATATTTCCCTCAGATCACCCTGGGGACTCAGGAGGCAGAAATGAATGGATACATGTAATGGGGCTCAGTAAACTGCAAACATCCACAGTGAAGTGTAAATTGTGTATAGAATCTATGAAAGGATCATGCATTTTTTACTGCTTAATATAAAAATTCATTTTAAAGATAAAGTTTAAAATATAAGCTGTGAAAGAAAATTAAAGTGCTATATTAACAAACAACACATAAAATCACATCTTCCAGGGTGGGAGATATAATTTACAGGCCCAGAGTAAAATAAAAATATGAGAACCCCCCTCATTCGTGAAGCAGGAAAGGAGGGGAAAGAAACCATCTTTCTTCTGTGGTCTCTCTTGTCATATGGTCTTTATTTGCTACTGAATGTGGTACTATTTGTCAGGGGTACTCACAGGGTATGTGTAGACCTCACGTCGGACCACCCATGACTCAGAGCACAAGAGCTGACTCCTTCCTGTGGCCTGGATGCCCACTTAGTGGGGAGGCAGCTGTGATCTGCTGAATGGGGTCAGGGAAGCAGGTGACTGGTAATCCATCCCAGTATGCCAAGGAGGCTCTAAGTCCTCCAAGCATGCTCCATTATCTCATCACCCTCCACTTAAAAAGCATAAACCTATAGATAAAATTATTAAGAATTTCAAGTTGGAGATAATAAAGCATTATACCCCATGTACAGGGCTCCTTCTGAGCACAGGGCTTCAGGTGGCATTGTGGGTGGAAAGCCCATGAAGCCCTCCATCATCACTTTGTTTGGGGCTCTAACATTTTCCAAAGTGGTGGCATAGTGTAGTCAGCATGAAAACACATTGCTGATTTCTATGCTGGCTCTGCCTTCCACAAACTGTGTAATCTTGGGCAAGTACTTTTTTCCCCCTTGATTATCAATTTCTCTTCTTGCAAAACAAGTGTGATGAGAAGAACATTCATTTATGTCATAGGGTCATTGGGCAGGTTAAATAAACTAATTTATGCAAAGTGCATAGTTAAGGGCCTGGCATATTAAGTATTATAAATGTATTTATATATAAATTCACATTGTAGATGCAAGAAGATTTCCAAAAAATGTTTGAAAAATGAATATGTTTGGAGTCCTTAAAAGGAAAGGTAAAACTAAAGAATGAAAATAATATGTAGATTACAAACACTAGCCAAAGAAATATTGTGTAACCATATTAATAGCAAAGTAGTTTATAAGACAAGAAGTATTTAATAAAGACAGAGATGAATATTTCATTAAAAGGAAAGTTTTATTTTTCTTTCAATAGTAAGATATAATAATCTTAAATTTATTTGCAAATTAATAGCATTGCCTTACAATGAGTAAAGTTAGAACTACTCTCTTTGATTAGTGAAAATGTCCTCAATTGATTTCATAGTCCATGTTTTGTAACATTGGAATGATCCAGAATAATTGTTTGTTGAGTGAATGAATAAATGAACTGAATAAACTAAAAAGAATTCTAAGAAACACGTAGTGGGAATTTTTAACATATTTCTCACTACCAATGTTAGCAGACAAAAAATTAGTAAGAGCATAGGAGATTTGAAATGCACAAATAACAAATGGACATAAATAGAACATTATACCCAATAATTGAAAAATACATATTATTTTCAAGGTCTCTCATTTAAAAATTGAACATTTTCTCATCCATACAGGAAATATTACAGGGATGCAATGTTCTTTAACATTTGTAAACTCGATTGATGGAATTCACCATAGTAACAGACTGAAGAAGAAAAAAAAATCATAATATGATCTCAATAGTTTCAGAAAGGCATTTGATAGTCCAAAATCTATTAGTAATGAAAATTTTAAATAAGAATTCTTATTAAGTGAGTATGGATTTTAAAAATCCATAAAAATATACTATGTTCTAAATGGTGAAATGTTAGAATTGTTTCCCTTTAGAATGAGGCAAAAAATAGGAATGCCTCCGATAACTGGTACTCAACATTTTCTTTCAGCCAATGGCCACTGCAGTACTCAACAGATATAAATATCAGGATTGCTGGGAGGCTGAGACAGGAAGATTGCAAGTTCAAAGCCAGCCTCAGTAATTGAGACCCTCAATAACTTCAGAAGACCCTTGTTTCAAAATTTAAAAAATATAAAAAGGGTAGGAGATGTCTCTCAGTAGTTAAGGGCCCTAGTACAATTCCTGGTTTAAAAAAAAGTGCAATGATTGGAAAAGGGAAAACAAATTACTATTTAGAGGTGACATCATTTTATAAGTTGAAAGTTTAAAGAAATTTTTTAGATAAATTGGAGAATTAAAGAATAAGTTTAGTAAGTTTACTAGTCACTGGTCAATATATAAAATCATGTATCTCCATACATTTGCAACAACTAGAAAATAAAATATTTTAACATTATCATTTATAATAGTACCAAAATCGACACATATGGATAAATATAATAAGAGATACATACAATTTCTACCCAAAAATAAACATCTTTTGAAAAAGTATAGAAGATATAAATAGAGAGCATACTATGTCCATAATTTGGAAGATTCAAAGTACTAAGGAATTTCAATTCTCCCAAAATTGGTCTGTAGATATAAAGTAATCCCAATCAAAGTCTTAGTAAATATTTTATGAAAATTGAGAGGATAGTTGATGAAATAAGTGTGGAAAAGACAGTGGACAAGTATAGACAAGACAAATTCCAATGAATTTGGAACAAGGCAAAAGAATGTGCTCTATAGCACTCCAAGTATATTATAAAGCTAGAGTAATTCTAACTGGTAGTATTGTGGCAAAACAGGAAAAGGCACAGTTGGATAAGGAGAAAACTCAAGCAGATCCTCTTGTGTATAGACACTTGGTTTTGACACATAAAGAATAATGAAGAAAGAATGGCATTTTCATTCAATAACAGTTGATTAGATAAGTACATGGAGAAAAATGAAAATATTATTCTCTTTTAAAACATAATGAAAATATCACTCTCAGATGGATTGTAAATATAAATGTACAAGGTAAAAGCAATGAAGAAGCTTCTACAAGTTAGGAAAGCACCTTCAAGGCTTTCAGTGGAAAGTAATTTCTTATAACAAATACACGAAGCACCGGCAATAAAGGACATGGTTCACAAACTGAAAACTATGGTTCACAAAATGCATTAAAATTTATGATATTGGTCATCAAAAATATAATCTGAAGGGTGTGAAGGAAAGCTACAGAATCGGAGGTGTTATTTGCAACATAAACAACAAATAAAGGACTAATAATTGAAATGATGAGTAAATAAGAAAAAAGAACAGAAGTCTACTTAAAAAAAAAAAGGAAAATAAAACAAACACACAAAACAATGGGATCGGAGACTAGAGCAAACATTTCACAGAATATGATGTCCAAATGGCCAATAAAGATGAAAAGATTCTCACCTTGTAAGTCACCAACCTGGCTAATGCAAACCCTCTACATGATACCTCCCTTACACTCCCCAGACCAGCTAAAGCTAAAACATCTGGCAAGACTAAACCACTAAACCGTAGGGAAGGTATGGAGCAAAGGGAACTCTGATTTCCTGCTGGGAGGAGCATAAACTACTACAAGGTCTCAAAATTTAAACATGAAAATAAGCTATTATGCAGCAATTCTTCTCTCTTAGGTACACAATCAGCACAAATTTGTCCATATTTATATCAAGAGGCATGTATAGAAATGTTCCTGGCATTACAGTTCATAAGAGCTAATAACCAAAATATCTGCCATCAGCATAATGTATGTAAAAATATGCTTCTGGGCCTAGGTTGTGGCTCAGTGGTAGGACACCTGCCTAGCACATGTGAGGCACTGGGTTCAATCCTCAACATCACATAAAAATAAATAAATAAAATAATGTCCATCGACAACTAAAAGAAAAAAATTTTAAATGCTTCTGTATTCGTACCACAAAAGACTACACAGTGATACAAAGGAACAAACTCCTAGTATATGAAAAAACATGGAAGAATCTCACAAATATAATATTCAGTGATTAAAAACTAGACCCAAATGAGTATTCACCCTGTGGTTCCTATTATTTAAAGTTCAAATCAGACAAAACTATGTTAGAAATTCAGGATAGTGGGTTTTTTTTTTTTTTTTTTTTTTTGCTATTGTAGTTGTTGTTGTTTTTGTTGTTTTAGAAGAGAACTTTAGGATTAAAGAAACGACCATTTGAAAATAGGTTCTCTTTCCCTAAGAATCTCAATATCTAATGATGTCATGTATATAAAAATGCATTAAAAGTCAAAACACACAAACCATTAGTTTTATTATTTTGTTATAGTTAGATAAGATGACATCTAAAGTTTTTTTTTTTTTTTTTCCTGACATGTAGTCAATCAGACAACAAATGTGGTCACATTAGCCAAAATGCATTAAGTAAACAGAGGGCTGAGTTTCCATGAAGGGTCTATGGCAGATGGGATGGAGTAAATCTTCATTGCATCTCATTTCTGCTCATCCCATCTGAATGCATCCTAAATGACTTTTCCGAGTCAGCAGGAGAGGATTAGAGAATATCTCAGATAATGGTTCCTCAATGTGCTTATTTAATCATCATCTTCTCTTTTTGTCTGGCAAATAACTCAAGCAGAGTGCAGCCATAACTTCCTCTCTAAGATCAAGAAAGCCATGATTTGTCTTTTTAAAATAACAATAAAAACAACAATAACAGCAGCAGGAACAACCATGACAATAATATTACCCTTACAAGAAGCTTCGCAGCTTATGTCTCTTTAGTACGATATTCATAAAAAATCATAAGCACGCTAATGGGAAATTGTGCTTACCTACCAACAACTGTCTTTCTTTTTTTTTTTTTTAAATAGAGAGAGAGAGAATTTTTCAATACTTATTTTTTAGTTCCCAGTGGACACACATCTTTATTTTATTTTTATGTGGTCTGAGCCGCATGCCAGGCAAGCACGATACCTCTTGAGCCACATCCCCAGCCCCTACCAACAACTTTCTAAATTGAAAAGCTATGAATTTTGCAAATATTTTATTTGTAGCATGCACACACACATGTACACACATGTAGCCTTAAAAATTACACATAAGGGTCTGGGGCTATAGGTTAGTGGTGGAGTTCTTGCCTAGAATGTGTGAGGCCCTGGGTTCAATCTCCAACACCATAAAAATAAGTAAATAGTATAAAGGTGTTGTGAAGAAATATTTTTTAAAATTACCCATAAAATGCAAAATCTTTTATATCTTTTTCTCTTTCAAAGGTACCTGATTATCTTACAGGGTCATATATCTTTTAAATTTTAATGACAGTATTTGCTACCTATCTGGTTTCATATTTTCATTCATGCATTTATCCAATATTATAAGCATTATTACAGAGTTTCAAGAACCATATATTCTGAAATCTAAATATGATTATTTGGCAACAAAGAAATCGAGAGAATAAAAACAGTATATTACTTAAACAGATGACTTGGAAGTTTAAACACTTCAGTATTAAAAAACAGTATGAAATCAAGATACAAAATGAATAAGACCTAAAGAATGGGTTTTTCCCCTCAATATTAATTACTATCTTAGAATACAAGTTATCTTTCAGTCTGATCGATTATACTTTTGGTTTCTGGCCAAACAACATACATCTTTGAGGATAGAAAGTAACACCCTTGTTTTCTTATCCATTTTTACCCTCTGCAACCCAGTTTTGAAAGATGGTAAGATTTTTGATCAGTTTCCTCTGAAAGATAATATGTTATTTTATGACCCTGGAATAACCTAGGGGGAAATATATCTTTCTTTGGTGCTCATGAGTTTATTATAAATGACATTTCCATCTATATTCTTCTCATGTTTTGATGAGGTATTATATATGAGTAGAATTCTGGACCCAAGAGTATATATGCTATGAGAACTTTTATCAAACAGTGTCAAACTACTCTCCAAATTGGTCATTTCAGTTTAGTCTTTCACCAGATCTAGTTCAAGTATTTTTATTTTGATAGTATTGTTGAATGGATGTTTGTATCTTCCCTAAATTTGTGTGTTGAAACCCTAAGACCAAATGTGGTCATATTTGGAGGTGAGACCTTTGGAAGGCAATTAGGTCATGAGTGTGGAACTCTCATGAATGGAATTAGTGTCCTTATGAAATGGACCTCAGAGTTTTTCTGTTCTTTCTGCCATGCAAAAATAAACCAGCAAATCAGTTACCTTCAACCTGAAAGAGGGCCCTTACCAGTACCCATTATGCCAGCACCCTGATCTCAGATGTGCAGCCTCCAGGACATAAATGTTTGTTGGTTAAGACACCCAGTTTCTAGTGTTCTGTTACCACAGCCTGAACTACAATAGTTGTAAATGGTGTACATTTGTAAATTTTTATTTTGTTAAGTATTTAAAGTATATAGAAATACTATCATTTTTTGTGTATTGGCTTTGAGGTCCATGCCAGTGTAACACATACACTAATACATAAATGTGTGTATCAATTTAATCAGCTATCTTTAGATTTTAATGTAATTCCATGTATGTAATCATGTCTTCTGAGAAAAATTAGTGATTTTATTTTTTCCTTTCTATCTTAATAACTTTAAACTTTAAACTCTTATTGACTAAAATCTTATCCTCATCTTGGAGGAAATGTTTCAAATCTAAAATCATTAACTACAATATTTTCTATATTATAACACTAATAAGGCATGATGCTAGTCTCAGATTGCTGGCCGTGTTCATCATAAACAAATGCTACATTTCATAAACTGCTTTCTATTAATATTTGGTCTATTTTTCTCCTTTGTCCCCAAAATACAACTTATTACATTGATTGATTTTTCAAGTGGTTAAACCAAACTTTCATAATTGGAAAATCTTCTTTAAATATAGTTCAATTTGCTAATATTTTCTTTAAAATTTTTATATCTATAATTATGAGAAAGATTGATCTATAATTTAAATTTCTTATAATATCCTTGTCAAGTTCTGGTGTCAAGACTTGCTTCATACACAAGTTGGGAAGCATTTTGTTTCTTTGTTTCTAATCTCCTAATGAATATATGCAAAATGCTGTTATTTCAATCTTAAATACTAGAAATATTTTACTAATGAAGAAGTTTGGTATTGGAATGTTTTATTAGGATTTGTTGTTTTGGTTTTTTTAGTGAGAAAATTTAAACTTTTTAACTAAATTCCCTATAGACAAAGTATTGCTTATATTTTCAGTTTCTATTTGATGTTATTTTATCAGATTTTAGTTTTTGAAATGTGTTTATTTCTTCTAAATGTTCAAATTTGTTGATGTAAAATTACCCATAATTTCCTCCTTTTGTATTTTTAATTTGGATAGGATCTATAGTGATGTCTCTTGGTCTTGGTGTTGTTGTTGTTGTTTAGTTTAGTTTTTCATTTTTAACATTCAGCATTCATTTTTTTGTACTCTTTTAATCATTCCAAAAGTTTACCGATTTCACCCATATTTTTTTTAAAAAGACAGCATTTAGCTTTATGGAATTTTCTCATGAGATGTTTATTTCCCATTGTTGCCTACTCTTTTAATTTTTTATTTTCTTCTACCTGTTTGAAAATAACTGCTTTCCAACTTCTTGAGATGGTTGTTTATATCACTATTTTCGGTCTTCTTTTCTAATCTTTGAATTAAATACCACAATTGATTCTTTAACCACAGCTGTGTATGAATTGAACAGATTTTGTGTGTTATATTTCATTACTTAGTTCAAAATATGTTCTTTTTCAATCACAATTTATTTTCTAAACCACAGGTTGTTTATAAGAATTTTGCATAATATCTAAACCTTTAGGGATTTCTTAGGAATCCTTTTATTAGCCCAGCTACTATCTAATGTGACCAGAGAATACAAATTCCAACTTTATTTAGTTGGCTGAACATGTTTTATGGTGCCTTATTAAGAAGTGTTCCCTATGTACATGGAAATAGAATGTGTCTATACATCTGGGGTAGTATTTTCTGTGTATACGTTAAGGTCAGATGTCTTAAAGGCATTGCTCAAATCCTTTATGTTATTGTCCAGTTTTTATCTATTTTTCCTATATACACCTGAGAAGGATATTAAAACCTTCCACTATAATTTTAGAATTTATTATTCTTTTAGTTTTCTTGTTTTTTTTTTTAAAAGGATGTTTAATCTGTGCTATAAGAAACCTAAGAATTAAGAAACATTATATCTTTCTAATATATTTATGTAAAAATTTTTCTTTAAGCCTACTTTTCCTGCTATTAGTATAGTTATGAGAGCTTTCTGTTGGTTAGTTTTTCCATGATTTAGTCATGTTTTTACTTTCAAGCATTCTGTGTTCTTATATTTATGAGATAAACATCATATACTTGGGTTTGACATTTTTATTCAATATGATGGTATTTCTTTTTAAATTATTGTTCTATTTATATTTTATTTAATATTATTACTAACATATTTGAGATTAAATTTACCATTTTATTTCCATTTGTCTCATCAATTCTTTATTCTTTTTTCTTTCTTTTCTTGTCTTGTGTTTTTGTTGATGTATATTTTAATTCCAAATATTTTAAACTTCACAACACATTATCATTGTTTTAGATGATCAGTATTCACTTATATTTAAATGTTCATCTTTTTTATATTTATCTTTTTTAATCTCCCATCTGCATAAAAAATACAGTTTGGTGCTTTTTTCTCTACATAAAGAAGTAAAGATTATTTTTTTTCTCTTCAGTTTTCATCAGTTTACCATGATGTGCTTGCCTGTGTGTGGGTTTCTTTGGGATTCATAGAACTTATTGAATCAGTTGTTTCATATTTTGGAAATATTGGCTATTTCCTTATATATTACTCCTGTCATCCTCTGCTCTCCAATTATACCCAGTTTATATCTTGCACCCATATTTGCTGTGTCTTTTACATTCTGTATTTTTCATTTTCTTTTATATGTTGTTTAATTTGGGTGTTTTCAGCTGACCTGAATTCTGCTTTACCAAATATTTCTTCTTCTGGGTCAAATTTTCTCTTAAACTCACCTGTTGAGTTATTAGTTTTTGTGAATGTGCCCTTTCAATCTAGAATAACCATTAGGCTTTTTAAAAATAAATTACTATTCTCTGCTAAATTCTCCATCATAAAAATTATCTTTTGAATGTTCGCCACCATAATTTGTCAAGTCTGCTTCCCAAATTTCAGTATCAAGATCACTTACAGATCTATTCCTAATAGATTTTTTCCTACTCTTGATTTTGGGTCATTGGACATCTTTTGACACATTCTATTTTTGATGGAATGTTAGACATTATCTCTGAAATGTTTCAGGTACTCTGTTAGACATGACCTTTCTACAGAACAGATTTAATTGTCTTGTTTTAGGCAGCTGGGGGAGGGCCCAAATTGATCCAAGGACTGAGAGGATTCCAGACAGATTCCATTTTTTGTCAACTTTTGTCCACTTTATTCCCAGAGTTTATAATTTTAAAAGTGCCTTAATGAAAGCCTGAAGAGATTAGTAGGGATCCCCTTTCTTGGTCAGTCATAAGCTCAAAGTTTTAGGTCTTTTGACTATGAAAGCTCTGCTTTCTACTTCATTTTTATCTTTCCATTCCTTGTAGTGTAGGGACTGGTGACATCTTCAAGAGAAAATTGAACTAATATTGGAAGATATAAACCTTTCTTATAAGCCTAAGCCAAAATTGGCCCAATGAAGAATAAATACTAGATTTACTTCTCTCTGGGCCAGTGATGCTCAGGATGTTGGTCCTTCAAGTCCTGGCTGCTTTTATAACTCTGAACTCCCATATTTTCTTCTTATACTATCAAAGGTTGAACACCATCTGCTTAGCCGCTATGGTCTATGTTGCTTAGGAACTAATAAACAGCTAAAATTAAAAAAAAAAAAGCAGAGGAAATGTAACCTCCTATACTTGGTTCCCCAAGGCCTGACTTCCCTGGTCATCCTCTGATACCTTCAAA
Organism: Marmota flaviventris; assembly: GCF_047511675.1. NCBI lineage: Eukaryota > Metazoa > Chordata > Mammalia > Rodentia > Sciuridae > Marmota > Marmota flaviventris. The sequence goes on from NC_092512.1 coordinate 74,309,999, forward strand.
AAACTGTTTTGTTTATACTTGTATTTTATTCAGCATCTATAAACTATCTTGGTGACAGAGTTGGCAGGGCTTTTGATAGGTTGGTAGATAACAACCTACTTGGTCAAAGCCAGTAGCAGTCCTTGTCATTCTCTAATAAAACAAATTTAAAAAGTGATCTTTAAAGGCTAATGATTGAGAAACAGTAGCTGGAAGCCTTGCAGTTGTTCTTTGTTATATAAAAACCCAACTAGAGCAACTCATGGAAGGAAATCCAATGGAGAGAGGAAGAAAAATCCTTTATAGTATCTGAGTATATGCTACTCAAGAGAGGAATGACTCTTATAAATCTTTAAATTTTAATTGAATTCCTGATGTCTTGTTGCATGAGAAGAATAGTGAGGCCACTGAGGCTGAAATGTGGAAACTCCATCAAAAAGACTTCCATGAAATGCTTTCTACAGAGCATTATTTTATATTTATCTTTTTCTTTGCCTCAAAGGTACATTGAGCTCTTCTCTGCATTTATACTGCACAGATGTAGGAAATGGAAGTTTTCAAATAATTTGAAATGGTTCCTAAAACTGTAGTTTTATTTTGCATTTAGAATGGGTGAAGTTAAATTAGTTATGAAAAGTTTATTCTATTTTTTTTCACACTGTATAGCAATGGAGAGCCAGGCTAGGCTGATTATTTTAGAGAAAGAAACAAACCGAATGTGATATTCTCCCTGTGCACTGACCTCATTTGAAAAAAAAAAATAATTGCTCATGACTTAGATTTTAGGATGTAACACTCAACTGCCTCGTGGGTACTGTGTGTTCCCATCTTTCCCTGACCCACTCTCTCAAATGTCCCTCATTGATCAGGATGCAGGCAATTTTCTCAGTCACTGTGCATAACAATACCCTCCGATTCTCCTTTTTCAGCATTCTCTCAGTTCTTTGACTCCTTTTTGTGGCAATCTAAAAGAGAATGAATAATACAAACTTAAAATTTTTAAGGAAATTGAACTTACATAGGAAGATATAAACTTCTCTTATAAGCCTGAGTCACAATCCTTTGAGGTTTGAGGAAACTTAACAAAATTCTCTGAAGTGAACAAACAGGTGGTCTGAAGTGGTTGCAGTGCTATTTACTCATTAAGTTCTTGGCACAATTGATATGGAAGATGCATTTGCAGCTGGTATATGAAATGATGTGTTACATAGACATAGATAAGCTTTCTTTAAGAGCCTACTGATTATAAATCCAAACTACTATAACACTGCTATCTTGATACACAGCTATTACAGAAATTAGAAACTAAGAGGTTTCATGCAGCAAAGAGTTACTGGCCTGGTCAAGCTGAAATCTTTAAAATTTTAGGCAATCAGATATGATTTAAACATCTAGATTATAGGGTTTTGGGGTGGGGAGGGGAGGACAGGATTTTGGCCCAGGGGTACTTATCCCTTGAGCCACATCCCCAGCCCTTTTTATTTTTTTATTTTGAGACAGGGTCTCACTAAGTTGCTAGGGCCTTGCTAAGTTGCCAAGGCTGGTCTCGAACTTGCAATCCTCCTGCCTCAGCCTCTCAAGTTGTTGGGATTACCGGCATGTGCCACCATGCCCTACTTAGATTATTCTTACACATAATTCCTGAATCATATAATAAAAAACATAAAGTGAAAATTACTGCCTTTTAAAGACAAATATGGGGGGGCAATAAACCCTAGTTATAGAGAATTCTTTCAGGGCACATACAAGCTGCATCTGTGCCACCTAGGAACTTGATTGAAGGTGCTCAAATGCCCAGCCCCTCCCTGCCCCATCTAGGGAATCAAACCTCTAGGAGAGAAAGCCAAGAATTCATTCTGAGGTTCCACAAACACTGCAGGTGGTTTCTATTCATGGTATCCTTTTAAAAGCATTGATTTAGAGTAACTTTCAATGCTTTAGTCAAATTGCTTTTGCAAGTTTATTTTTTCTAAGAAAACTAATTAAGAAAATAAGAACTTTTAGAAGTCTACATGATGCTCAGTAACTTACTGGACCATATTTTTGCATTTTCATTCAGTTGTTAGTCTTTATATTGCTGTAGAGCAGGTATAGAATAATGGGAAAGCAAGAATACACCAAAGACAGTGAAGACAGCCTGTGCTCACTCAGTAGCTTTCCTGTTTACAGTTTTGTCCAGATTGTTTGCTGCCTTGAACTACAAAAAGAAAAGAAAAAATAAAGGAAAGCTTAAGATACAGTAGGTTTTATGTATAGATTTTTTGTTTCTCTGTAACTGCATGAATCTAGATTTCTTTTGTGTATATTTCTAAGGAAAAACTCTGAAAAGTAGATAAGCACTTCTAGACTTCATTCTAAGTAGCCTAGAAGTGAATCCTAAAGAACAGATATTACTCCAATTACTCAGTCAATCAACCAGACACTATACTTATAAGTGGATACACAGATGAGAAGCCAAAGGTCCTGCCCTCAAGAAATTTTCTCTATGGAGAGAGACCAAAAGGCAAGCTGTCACAAAATATTGAAAGTATCCCCAGAAGAGCATACATACTGATGATATGAGAAGGGAACCTATCCCACTTTGGGAGATGAGACAGGGCAGGGTTCCCTGGCAAAGTATAACCTGAACTGAGACAGTAAGAGTGAATAAAAATTGAATGAAGTTAACCGAATCGTGCTATGTGCACGTATGTATATATTTCAATGCATTCTGACTTCAACATTCTATTATGTACCAATTATTAATAAATAAACAATCAAACAGGATGGCCAATAAAGCACAGGAAAGGGAATAGGGGAGGAAATAAATGAGGGAAGGGGTAGTATTGGGGATTGAAATGGAGAAAACTGTGTCATATGCATTTATGAATATATCAAAATGAACCCCACTATTATATATAAACTATAATGCACTAAAATTTTTTAAAAGAATCTATAAGGATTAATTCATGAAAAACTTTAAGATGCCCAAGCAAAACCATTGCTAATGCCAATACCCATTCATCCATCTAGTTGTTTGACTATTATATTCATTTCATGCATTTAGTGACTTAAACATATACCATGTGTAAAGTACTGAACTAGACCACAAGGACACAACTGTGGAAAGGTCAGATGACATGTGTCCCCATGCAACAGAAGAGACATAATGGAAAGTCCTCTGAAGCAGCTGTCTGAAAGAAGTCCAACATAATGAAAAGATTCTCTGTCCTGCTCATTTTGTACCCACCAGCCACGTGGGGTCATTGAGCACTTTTACTGTACCTAAGGAAACTGAAGATGTAGTGGGGTTTTTTTGTTTTTTTTTTTTTTTTTTTTTGAGAGAGAGAGACAGAGAGAGAGAATTTTTAAATATTTATTTTTTAGTTTTCAGTGGACACAACATCTTTATTTTATTTTTATGTGTGAGGATCGAACCCAGCACCCCTCGCATGCCAGATGAACGCTCTACCGCTTGAGCCACATCCCCAGCCCGAAGATGTAGTTTTTAAGATTTTATTTCAACTTAGCATATGTACCCACATGTGACTATTGGCTACACCTATTATATAGGGTGATAGAGACAGATTCCTGACCTGGGTACCTAGAAGGTCTCAAAAATAGGAAGAAGTAGCATCTTAAAAATTAGCTGAGGTAAAATGAGGCTGAAAGCAGAGGACAACAGCATTGGACCTGGGGTCTGGAGATACTGCCCCGGGGAAGTGGAGTGAATCCTATTTCTAGCTAAGGTAGGACTTCAGCATTAATGAAGCCCTGTCACCAGTGCAAGATAGTGCTGTTGCTGTCATCCTGAGGCATGATAGGACTACTAGGTCCAAACCTCACCCCCCAGCAGAGCATATATTTTCATTATTAGCAGGATTAAATTCACAAGCATATTTGCTAAGCTCAGGTTTTTGAAAAAAATAAAGCTGTCAGCTTGATGGTGCTTATTAATATCATTTAACACAGAAGAAAAAAATGTTTGAGGGACAACTTACCCAGATTGACTAGCACAATACTGAGACCACTGTGTTACCTAAATTAAAAAAAAAAAATGAATATTGATTGCTTTTCTCTGTAAGCCTAACAATGTAGCAATGTAAAAAGAAAGAAATGGGGGCTTTTAAAAAGGAAGCTCCTTTTGAATGTTAATGACAAATTTCTATCATGTGTCCATTGGTTTCTGTAATATTTCCCTAACTTTTTATCCTTTATTATCTCTCTAATTTTTAAATTTTTTTCTTTGAACAGGTATTCTATCAAAACTACAGTAGACTTAATTTTCCTTATATTATTGAATGCAAAATCTATTTTTTTTTACTCTCAAACTTCAGACATGGACTTTTCAAACAGTAAGGTGGATTTTCTCAGACGATCATATCTTGCGAATGATACTTTTAATTTCTCTTGAAGTTAACATGTGGAAGGTTCTCCAGGGCCTTAGATAGGAGGTGAAAAAATATAAAAATAAAGTAAATCCATGCAGAAATTAACTTTGAACCAAAGTTCAAAGACACAGAATAGATCCCAAATTAAAGAAAAAAATATGTCTTAAATAAAGAAAAATGGAGTAGATCAAGCATACTAACACTTTTCTTTCAAAAGTGAAAAACCAAGGCCCCAGTGGAAGGTTATTGTTATACATAAAGCATAAAGGGAGAACCTCAAGAGTAGGCATTTGGCAGGACGTGTCCAGAACCCGCACTGTGCAAGGAGACTGAACCTGGAATAACGTGTATTGAGGTCACCAAAGAGGTGACTCTATACATAAGCCACAACACTTCTCTCTGGAATAAGATGAGGGGACAGGGGTAGGGAAAGGAAGAAGGGAGGGAACGAAGAAGGAGAGAAAACTGAAAGGGTAAAGAAAGGGAAGTAAGGAAGGAGGAAAACAGGAGATACATCATACTCCCAAATGCCAGGCTGACTTCCAAATACCTAGAAAGCCAAAAAGGACCCCAGTGGGACTACAGTCTGTCACCAGATGGTTCTCTAGCTTGCCCGAGATAACCCACAGAGTGTATTTTTAGTATCATAACCATTCCCCCATTCACAGTTTTGTTTTCCATGGTTTTGGTTACCCACGGTCCATTATGTCAGAAAATATTAGGCAGGAAATTGCAAAAAAAATTAAATGATTCGCAAGTTTTAAACAAACTTTATCAATTGTATTGTTATACTTCTTCTGTTTTATTGTCACTTATTATTTTTAATCTCTTACACTGTGTCTAATTTAGAAGTTAAAATTTGTCATAGGTGTATGTATATATAGGAAAGAGTAGTATATACAGATTTTGGTACTATTTGTAATTTCATGCATCCATCTGGATCTTGGAACATAATGTCTATGGATGAGAGAAAGCTTTTGTATAAATTATTATTCCCTAGTACCTTTACATAAGGAAGAAGGTATTGTGGGTCAAAAACAAATTAGCATTTCAATAATTGGACATTTTCCCCCCAACCAGCTATTAATAAAGTAGTGTTCTAGAATTAATACTTGAGGAATATGTGTTCTTATTTTATGAATTTGTTTTAGTAGTCTGTCCCCAAAAGGTAAATTCTGTATTGACAGAGAATTTCTTGACTGGGAAAGGTCCAAATGATGATGTCTTACCTCCTGTGGGGATTGACAAGGTAACCATCCATTGTCCATCTCAGACAGCTGTCATTCTCTGACCTTAAGTGCAATGTTCTCTTCTCATGTGTTTTTAAATGTCTACCATCTGAATTATAAATATTAAGTCCTGCTCATTATAATAATTCAAAAGGCAGAGATATGTTTAAGAGAATTGAGTGTCTCTCATGCATCACCAACACAACTTTCCCATTGGCAATCTGTGCCTCACTTCCACACTTCTTTTGGCTGTTACATCTGTACACCAACATAAAGAATTTGATTTAATTCTTAATGCAGATGGGATCCCTCTATACATATTGTTTCATAATAGTCTTTTTTCACTTAAATACATATCAAGGGGTTAGGGAGTGTTGTTCAATGGTAGAGTGCATGCTCAGCAAGCATGAAGCCCTGGGTTCAGTCCCCAGGACCAAATATCTATCCATATATCTATCTATCTAGATATGGATATGCATATATATGTATGTACATATGTATGTATATATCCTGTAGGCTTTCCTTTCAGATTAATGTGTATTCATGATTTTTTTCATGTCTTTATACATGAACTTTGTTTTCTTTTTTTTTGCATTACAATTCTTATTACACATATATACCACCATTTTTCATATCTCTGTTTGTATGTAAAGTATGTTGACACCCAATTTGTGTCTTCATACATGTACTTTGGATAATGATGTCCATCACATTCCACCATCCTTGCTAATTCCCTGCCCCCTTAATTTCCCTCCCCCCCCCCCCCCCGTCTTCCCTATCTAGAATTCATCTATTCCTCCCATGCTCCCCCTCCCTACCCCACTGTGAGTCAACCTCCTTATATTAGAGAAAACATTCGGCATTTGTTTTTGGGGGATTGGCTAACTTCACTTAGCATTATGTTTTCCCCAATCATCCATTTACCTACAAATGTCATGATTTTATTCTCTTTTATTGCTGAGTAAAATTCCATTGTGTATATATGCCACATTTTTTTATCCATTCATCCACTGAAGGGCATCTAGGTTGGCTCCACAGTTTAGCTATTGTGAATTGTGCTGCCATAAACATTGATGTAGCTGTGTCCCTGTAGTGTGCTGTTTTTAAGTCCTTTAGGTATAGTCTGAGGAGAGGTATATTCATGATTTTAAGAATACTATGATAGTCTCCAGTATAAGTTTATCATATTTACTATCCCCTTTATTGAAGAATATTCATACTTATTTTACATGTTTGCTATTGCAAATGCAATGGCACAATATTTTGGAAGCATTTCTTCTTCCTCCCTCCCACATATTAACAACCACCTTAATAGACTCACTGTCTCAACAAGATTTAAAAGATATAAAGAAGAAAATAACCCAGAAAACCTGTTAGAGACTGAATGTTTGTTTCATTACCAAATTCATAAGTTGAAACCCTAAGTACCAGTGAGTTTGTGTTTGGAGATGAAATTTTTAAGAATGTAATCAAGATGAAATCAGGTCAGAATTGGAACTCTAATCTAATAGGAGATATTCAAGAACTTTGTCCACATACCTAGCAAGAAGTGGTGCACCTGCCATTCAGACAGAAAGCTCTTACCAGAAACTTTAATTGGTCCAGAACCTTCACCCAGTCTTCTGAACTGTGAGCAAATAAATTTCTAATGTTTAAGCTACCCAGCTTATATTTTTTTATGGCAGCCTTCACAGAACAATATGGACCCTTATTTTCTAAGATACAACAGTGAAGATAATACACTATTATAAGTAAAATCTATTGGTTAGAAACAGGAAGTGAGATTTTCATCAGGATGAGGCAAAAATTTCCCAGGTAGAGCTGGCTGGAAGTTGAGAAGTCCTCTGAGAAAAAGTGACTGGGAAGCTATACCTAGATAGATGGAATAACATGCAAACTCAAAGAAAATGATGTGTAACAGCTAAAATATTCCCTCACCCCATCAGTTTCATTGTTTTCCACTATACAAAATTGCATGTGTCAGATTGGGGATGTAAGTCAACGATAGAGTGCTTGCCAGTCATATACAGTTTCTGTTTCACGAACAATTTTTCACATCCCTTTTCTCTTTGTTTTTCATAAACTTTTTATCAAGAATAGCTGTTGAAAATCTTTACTCCTCACACTTCAGATAGAGCCCTAATATCCAGAGTATACAAAGAACTCAAAAAATTAGACAATAAGAGAACAAACAACCCAATCAACAAATGGGCCAAGGACCTGAACAGACACTTCTCAGAGGAGGACATACAATCAATCAACAAGTACATGAAAAAATGCTCACCATCTCTAGCAGTCAGAGAAATGCAAATCAAAACCACCCTAAGATACCATCTCACTCCAGTTAGATTGGCAGCCATTATGAAGTCAAACAACAACAAGTGCTGGCGAGGATGTGGGGAAAAGGGTACACTTGTACATTGCTGGTGGGACTGCAAATTGGTGCAGCCAATTTGGAAAGCAGTATGGAGATTTCTTGGAAAGCTGGGAATGGAGCCACCATTTGACCCAGCTATGCCCCTTCTCGGTCTATTCCCTAAAGACCTAAAAAGAGCATGCTACAGGGACACTGCTACATCGATGTTCATAGCAGCACAATTCACTATAGCAAGACTGTGGAACCAACCTAGATGCCCTTCAATAGATGAATGGATAAAAAAAAATGTGGCATTTATACACAATGGAGTATTACTCTGCATTAAAAAATGACAAAATCATAGAATTTACAGGGAAATGGATGACATTAGAGCAGATTATGCTAAGTGAAGCTAGCCAATCCCTAAAAAACAAATGCCAAATGTCTTCTTTGATATAAGGAGAGTAACTAAGAACAGAGTAGGGTCGAAGAGCATGAGAAGAAGATTAACATTAAACAGGGATGAGAGGTGGGAGGGAAAGGGAGAGAGAAGGGAAATTGCATGGAAATGGAAGGAGACCCTCAGAGTTATACAAAAGTACATACAAGAGGAAGTGAGGGGAAAGGGAAAAATAATACAAGGGGGACAAATGAATGTCAGTAGAGGGGGCAGAGAGAGAAGAGGGGAGGGGAGGGGAGGGGAGGGGGATAGTAGAGGATAGGAAAGGCAGCAGAACACAACAGACACTAGTATGGCAATATGTAAATCAATGGATGTGTAACTGATGTAATTCTGCAATCTGTATATGGGGTAAAAATGGGAGCTCATAACCCACTTGAATCAAAGTGTGAAATATGATATATCAAGAACTATGTAATGTTTTGAACAGCCAACAATAAAAAATTTAAAAAAAATAAATAAATAGCTTGATTATAGACAAAATGACAAAAAAAAAAAGAATAGCTGTTGAGAGATATTCACTCTCAATTTCTCCTGGTATTTTATATTATGTTTATTGCCATGTACTTTTTTTAATTTTTTATTGTTGGTTGTTCAAAACATTACAAATTTCTTGATATATCATATTTCACACTTTGATTCAAGTGGGTTATGAACTCCCATTTTTACCCCATATCCATGTACTTTTAAAATGTTGTATTTTAAAAGTACATGGCAATCAATAGTTGTTTCCTCTGTGGATTTTAACTTCTTCAATTAAGAAGGTCATCTCTGCACTCTGGCTACAACAAACATAGTACTCTGCAAATTGAGCTACAGATTCAAGGAAATCCTATTAAAAGCTGGATTTTTTTTTGCAGGAAAATGGCAAGATGAATCTAACTTTCATGAGGAAAGGTAACAGACCCAGAGTAGCTGAACAATCCTGAAAAGAAGAACAATTAGGAAGACTCACATTTCCGAGTTTCAAAACTCTACAAAGCTACAGTAATAAAGACTGTGTGGTGATGACATAGGTATATATCTATAGATAAATGGAATAGAATTGAGAATTCAGAATGAACTCATGTATGTATGTATGGGGAATCAATTTTCAACAAGTGTTCCAAAACGACTTACTTGAGAAAAAGTAATCTTTTCAACAAATGCCTCTGGTACAACTGAATACACATATATGAAAAAGAAGTTGGGACCTTCACATCTTATTCAAAATTGCACAAAAATATTGTGCAATTCCATCTAACAAAAATTTTCATAACATGAAAATACATAGAAACGAAAGTAGATTATTAATTGCCAGGGACTGAGGGAAGGAGGAATGAAGAGTGACAGCTAATAAGTCTATAGGACTCCTTTCTGAGGTGACAAATTAGATAGTTGATGATCACTTGTACAACTTTGTGAACCCACTAAAACCACTCTTAGAAGGGATCAATTTTATGGTAGTGCAATATATTTAAATATAGTATGTGCTTGGCAATAAGTAATACAAAGAAAAGATAAAGCTAATGAAGTTTTTAAAAATTTTTGGTACCAACAAAACAATAAATGCATCATTTTAGAAAGACACAAATATATACAGGAACGTATTTGTTAAAGATTGCCTTACAAATCAATGGAGAAAGTTAACTCTTCAATAATTGAACACGTGTTCAGGAAATCAGCTTTTTATTTGGAAAAAGATAAAATTAGAAGCTCAGTTTTACTATATATACAAGTCCCAATGGGATTTCAATATAACAGGTATAATTTTAAAGTATTAGAATAAAAGTTAGGAAAATAATACTAACTCTTCCAGTCCATGAAAATAGGTTATATTTCCATGTAGATCTTCTTAGGTGTTACAATTTTAACTGTAAAAAATATATAGTTTTTTTATTAAATTTATCCTTAAGTATTTTATTCCATTAATCTTGCTGCAAATAGAATTATTTTGAAATTTCAATCTTTTAGTTGTCTTTTGTGAGTGTATAGAAGGGCAATTGATAGTTCTGAATCCTTGGCGATTAGCTCTAAAAATGTGTGAGTTTATATGTGAGGGTATATTTCTCAGAATTCTATATACATGATTATGTAATCTGTGAAAGAAGATAGTGTTACTTCCTTCTTTCCAACCTAGATATACTTTATTTCTTTTTCTTGCTTAATTTCCTGGGTTAGAACCTCCAGTGCAATGCTTAAATGAAGAGGCACAAGTGGGCATCTTTGCCTTTTTTCTAATTTTAGTCTTTAACAATTAAATATGATTTTAGCTGAGTGCAAAATACTGTTCTGACAATAGACATTTTAATATTTGGTGAGGAAAGTCCTTACCAAGAATTTTTTTGAGATTTCAAAAAATATCCATCCACATTTATTTTTTTCACAAAAAAAGTTTAAAATCAGCACGTCATTTGCAAAAGTGTGTGGGAGTCTGGTTGCCTTAAATATGTATCTCAATGTAAAAATAATATATATTTTATGACAGTAGGGCTAATCATGCAGGAATATAGTATATGTTCTGTCTTCCTTTTGTATTCTTAATTATCAATTTTATACTATTCATTATATAGGTCTTAGATCTTTATTGAAGTTATTCATAGACTATTATTTGTTTTGATCAGAAGATTTTAAAAATGTATATTCAGTGAATGACCTGTGTTCACAATTGCCCTATTCCTTATTCCCTGCATTGTCTTGAAAAAACTTCTTAGGTGTCTCTTTTTCTTTAGGCCTCTGATCTCTTTTTACTCCCCAAACCTGGGAAAGTATAAAAAGAAAAAAAATGTAGAAAGCTCCATGCTTGTCAAGTTCTGGAAACTGGGTGACCACAGTGAGACAGGCCCCTTTCCTGTGAGACCTCACTGGTTACCTGCGTTGGCTGTCCAGTTTTCCCTTCAAATATCCTGACCTCTACTGGAATCTCCTTTACCCATCATCAACAGCAGCAACAACAACAAAATCCTTTCTTTATTGATTCTGAGTTGCTTGTAGATTTCTGAGCTTGGAACATTCTTCTTACTGTGATAGTCTTTATAATGAAAGAAATGTATATAAAATCTTGTATCCACGTACCCCACTGAAACTTTCATGTAGGCTAATATATTTTTAATTGAGTTACTTGTGTTTTCTCAGTAGACAATCCAATTATTTTAAAATAATTAGAATTTGTCTCATATTCCAACATTTATTCCATTTATTTCTCTTTCTTGTCATGTTAGTGAGAAATGCCAAAATTTTGCTGATTGATAGTACTATAAGCAGGCACCGTATCTGTTCCCGAATATAAACAAAAGGACAATCATTTTAGTCAACTGAATATATTAATTGAAGTTGGGTTTAAATTGTGTAGGTTTAAACTTGCTTTTAAGAAAAATTTTTTCCTTTCCTATTTTAAAGCTTATTCATCTAAATTATAAATGACCCTGAATCAAAGGCTATTTTGATAAAATGTTTTACTAATTTTATATTTTCCAATAATTTGTTAACTTAAGGATTATCATCAAAAGAATCTTAATGGTAAAGCTTCTTATCCTATCTGAAATAAAATTTAAGGTGAAATTTTTAATACATCTAAATTTTGCAAAAATCTAACAAGGATTTTCCTTTATTTATAAGTAAAATTGGCTTATATTTTTCCTTTTATTAATTCTATCTTTATCAGATTTTGGTCCAGGAGATAACTGTACCTTAAGACCTAGATAAATATACTATAAAACTGTGCCCTACACTCTTTCAATTCTTTAGTGTTTGTTTATAATTGTCTCCAAGAAGATCTTAAGAGCTCATGTCTAGATTATTTAAGGTCTAGTATCCAGAGAGTACATTTTCTTCATCTTCTTTAAATATATCCTTCTAGTTAGGAACTGCTTTTTCTGACTAATCTCTGACTAAAGTCCCCACACTTCTACTTCAGCTTCTGTTGTTTTTTAGAATTATTTTGGTAGATTGTACTACAGTGTTTTTCACATATGTGTGTTGTCTTCCAAAAGAGATTTCTGTCATTACAATTATATTTGCAAGGCTCCACCACTTTTAAAGTATTGTCACCATATGTCCTCTAAATGCTTGCTGAACTGAACAAAAATGTAATCATACATTTTTTTTTCATTTCGTATCTATTAACATCAGAGCACTTTTGCAGGGAGTATTTCATTGTCATCTTCATTCTTCCACTTATCAAAGATATATAATGGCATTTATTAGACTGGTGTGCAATTAAAGATACCTGTGTCTGTCCCCGGAGTCAAGGATAAAATCCAAGGCTTGTTTCTGTGTGCAGCATAGCATCTGATTCACAGTGGGACACAATCAATGACAATTATGTGAATTAGTAAATTGTGTCTACATACTTCTGTAGTCAATTAATTCATCAACATTCATTAATAAATTAAAAAGAGCTGGTGTGTTTGAATACAATGGAAATCATTTATTTGAAATAATACCTAGCAACTGACATCTTGAGACTTACATTAGGGATTCCTCCAGAGAATTGTTCAGCTTTAGCAGAAAACCCTCCTCCCCTTGGCAAAATGAACATTAGCTAACTTGAAATAGCACTTATGCAAATATTCTAGTAATATTAAGTTTGTTGGCATCTCAGGAAAATGTGTTTGAATATAAATACATTAAGAACAGTTCTGATTTTTAGAACTACCATAAAGAGCATATTATTCTAATCTTACAAATAGATCTGTCAGCTATCCTTGAAATGTTCTCTATTGACTAACAATTAAAAAAAAAAAAAAAACATGTAGCAATTTAGATATGCTGGTTTTTTCCAACTGGAAATTTTGTTTAAAACTTTATTATCTAATCTGCACATGCAAAGTAATGGGGTCCACACAGCCTTATCATATCAAACAGTAATTCTAATGACAGCTCAAAGGCCTCTCTTCTTTAAAAAGGTCTATAATTTTTTTTAAAATAAAATTCTAACTAAAAATTTTAAGGAGCAGTTAAGTTTATGATTTTTCATATAATTCATTACAATGTGTGAATAAAGCCTTATTAAGGGATAAAGAAATAGAGACAAAAAGAAAAGATTCCTACTTATGCAAGAGACACATCAAAGGCTATTAGAGTAGAAAAGAATACCTTTGTTTCACTGCATAGAACTAAACACCTACAGTAAGTGACCATGGGTTTTCTTCTTGCAAATACACTCACATGGACTGGACTCCTATGTTTCTCTCTTGTCTTAGCAGTGGTCATGTCCAGATTTACAAGAAGAAATCTGGGAACCCTGTCATTTCTTCCTCATATGAAATACACATGAGCCAGGCACTGTGATGCACACCGTAATCCCAGTGACTCGGGAGGCTGAGGTGGGAGGATCATAAGTTCAAGGCTAAGGTGGGCAACTTAGCAAAACCCTGTCTCAAAATAAAAAATTTAAAAGGACTAAGGGTTCAATCCGAGAGAGAGACAGAAAAAGTATAGCTCAGTTGTAGAGCACCTGTGGGTTTAATTTCCAGTGCTGGGTAGGTAGGGGAGAACAGGAAAGGAAAGAAATACTCATGAAAAGCAAAGGTTCTACATATAGACTGTCACAACCTACAAATTTTTGCTTTATGATGGCACTAAAGCAATACAAACTCATTAAAAACCCTATGTAGAATTTTGACTTTTAATCTTTCCTGGGTTCGCAATATGCATTATGATCCTCTGTCTTAATGCTGGGTGGTAGCAGCAACTCAACTCCCACTCAGCCACAAGATCAGGAGAGGAGACAACTGATATTCTACAGTGTGCTGTGCTGCCAAGTTATGATAATCAAGAGGTTAGGTGCACTGAATGCTTTTCTAATTTGCAATGTATGAGAGGTTTATCAGGAAGCAACCATATTGTGAGTTGAGGAGCATCTGTATATTATAACTGCTAAGATCCTATAAGTGCACAAAGACACATGATAACAGTATTAACAAGTTTTATGTCTCCTTGTGTCCTTATTTCTCTCCTTGCCCACCTTCCATGCCATCTATGGTCACACAATGAAATCACTTCCTTGTATGCACTTCCATCTCTCATGCTCCTCTCCCCTTAGTCACATTCTCTGAGCTCAGCCACTTTGGCCTCCTCCATGCACCCACTCTGCAGCTGCATGTGGCTAGAGAAGAAAATACAGCTACTATGCTGGGATTCTCTTTCAAGTTAGGACCACTCGGAATTGTGGGTGATTTACAGCTAAAGATAAATAAACTCTTCTTTGTCCACTCTTGTCTTCTTCTATTTCATACTATCTCCTCTTTGCCAGAGGAGCCTCACTCTCAGCTAATGATGTGTGCTATCTAACTCACTGAGAAAAAGCCTTCCATAGCAGTCTACCCTCCTGCTCATGCTCAGATGTGTCTCCTGCTGCATGGGGTGCCTTCCTTTGCTCTCTGGACATAATTCTAGCAATTCTCCTCTTCTCTGCTGCATCAGTAGTTCCTCCCACTCTCTATTCTTTTATTTTCCCCCAAATACACTATTATTTCTCCCACCTTTAACAATTAATCCTCTTGATCCAATTTCACTCTTCTGCTGATATTAATTTCTTACCTTCCTGAAACAGCAAAATTCCTCAAAAAGAGTTACCTGCATTTGCTATTCCTCATTTATGCCCTTTTGTATTCTTTGGGCCCTTCTCCTGTCAGGTTTATGCCCCCACCACTTTAGCTAAACAATTCTGGTTGAGATTAATGGTGGTGATTTCTCAGCCTCATCTTATTTGACCTAAAAGCATTTGACTTGATCTGTAACTACCTAAACCTCTCCCACATCATTGAACACTTCTCCTCTTCTCCTTGTTATGTTGGCCTCTCATTATTTCTCTGGCCTGTAAATGCTGGGTGGTTCACTCTCTGATCCTCTTCTTTCCATCTGTGCTCACAGGAACTTTTTCTAACCCTATGATTTTAAAGACCACCACACACCAAGGCTTCCTACTTTCTATGCAACACTAGCACTTCCTGAAACTCCAGGATTCTATAGTCAACTGTTTACACAGCCATGCTTGAGGACATTTTAAGCATCTCAAACCCAACATGTCTAATGCAAACATCTCGATTTTACTAAAATCTGATGTCCTAGAATTTCCTCCATCTGTGATGATAACAATGAGCACAAGCTGAGCATCCTTAATAGAAAAATCCCCAAACCTCCAGAACATGAAAATTTCCAACTGCCAACAAGATGCCACAAGTGGAAAATTTCATAACTGACCTTATGTAATGGGTCATATTCAAAATATGGGCATACTAAAAATATTGTATAAAATTCCTTTCAGGCTATGGGTGTAAGGTATATATAAGGTATCATGAATTTCATGTTTAGACTTGGATGCCATCTCCAATATATTTCAAGCATATGCAAATATTCCAAAATCCAAAATTATCTGCATCCTATATACTTTTGTGCCAAGCTTTGGAATAACCTTGAGTCTTTGCTTTATCTTATAACATTCATCCAATTGCTCTCAAAAAGCTGTTAACTCCACCTTTTAAAAGATCCAGAATCTGACCAATTTCTTTGTTTCACCAAATTCTGTTACTACTCTGATGCAAGCCACTGTCCCCTCTCACCTGGATTATTACTTAGATAGTGCCAAGGAGTAGATTGTCAAATCACACCACTGAATCAGAGGTGGTATTCGGTATCAAGTAAACTACTAATAATTACAAGGTTGAATGTAATTACGAGATGAATCAGAGAAAGAGATATTCTGGTCCTTCCTTCTCTTTGCAAGAAGCACTCCAGCAAAGGGTATTAGATGAGATTTCATATGATGTTCAAAGTAACATGACTTTCACAGATTTTGGCCATGGAAAGTAGCATGTACAACATATTCCAGGGAGGTTGTGCCTCATAAATTCATGATGACAGTTACATCCTAGTGAAAGCATTCCAAAAATACAGACAGTTCTGCTAGAACAAACTATTTAGCTTTTTTGCCAATGTATCAAGAATTGTCATGTTTACAAGAAGAATAGATTGGGCATGCCTTTCTTTTCCATGAGCAAGATTCTCTATTTTCTACTTCACATGAAGGGAGAGAGTAAATTGCAAACCTCCTATTTCATATGAATAAGATCTCCGTATTTCCCAATAATAATTCTTTTTCCATAAATTGATTTTTCTGTTCTTATCCTGTACTCCTATTCAGTCTATAATGGCCATTAACCAACCTGGTCTTTTAAAAATATAAATCAGATCAAGTCTCTCTTGACAAAGCCTTTTTGTGCCTACAACAGCTCCTGCCTCAGAACCTGGCTTTGCTTTTCCCTCTGGGTTTTTTCACCTTTTCTAGATGTACACCAAGCTTACTCCTTTGCCAACTTCAAGTCATTTCTTAAATGTCATTTCCCTGGACACCATATTGAAAATTGTACTTCCCTTGTAAACAATCACTCTGCATTCCTCACTTCCTTTTGTGGTTTTTATATTAGGACTTATCCCTTAGCAACATGTTATATATTTTATTTATTTGGTTTATTTATTTTCTGTCATCTCCATGGGAATGCAGGCTCCATGAAGTCAACATTTTTATATATTTTGATCTCTCTATATATACTAAGAACCCACCTGGGATTATGCCTGACACGTGGCACATAGTAGGAATCCCATAAACAGTTGTTGAATAAATAAATATACTTTATCATCTCACTTTTAATTTCCCTCAAATGTGTGGGTTTTTAAAAAATTCGATAAAACTAGCTACAAGTTTAATCATGTTATTATTTATTTGTTCAGAGAACCAGATTGAGTTTAAACACTTACTTTAAGCTCTTTGGTTTCATACATAAATCCTTTTTTCATTTGTTTTCTAATGCATGACTGGCTGTTTTTTTTCTTTCTTTGGATCTGTTTATTAATTCTTAAGACTAAAAATTAATTAAGAAGGTATCAGGGAATGAAATTGACCAAATTATCTTGTGTGCCTGTAATAATATTTAACCACGAATCCCTCTATTGTGTATAATTATAATGCATTAACCAAAAATTTAAATAATTTACTGCCATGTATTAAGGTTTAAATATGCTTTGTCTCATGTTGGAGTTCAATTTCCATTTCTAGGTGCTAAGGTGGTGTACATTTAATCTAATTATGGTGTTTTGAGATGGAGCCTTTGGGCAATAATTAGAATTTGATAAGGTCATCAGGGTGCAGCCTTCATGATGGAATTCTGGTGGTTTTATAAGAAGCGAGAGAGACCAGAAGACAGACACATATACACACATACACACTCACACAAATACACACAGGTGTCTGTTCCTGCCTACTCCCATGTAATACCCTGCACAACCTTGGGACTCTATTAGCAAAAAATAAATAAATAAAATAAAATAATTACCAGATGCAGGCCCTTGAGCTTGGACCAGAACTACAAGTCAAAATGAACACCTTTTCTGGTATTGTATTATTTGCAACAGAAAATAAAATAATTCATCATTCATTTTTAGTTCATAGGAGCACTTTATAGTTATACCTATTAAATATGTACAATGTAATATATTCATTCCTCTGAACTTGGCATTGGCGATAGCATCTTACCTTTTCATATACAGTGTTAAACTCTTTATTATTTTGCCAT
Organism: Marmota flaviventris; assembly: GCF_047511675.1. Taxonomy (NCBI): domain Eukaryota; kingdom Metazoa; phylum Chordata; class Mammalia; order Rodentia; family Sciuridae; genus Marmota; species Marmota flaviventris. The sequence continues at coordinate 74,327,947 of NC_092512.1, forward strand.
TTTAGTTTTTATTTTCCTTTCAACCAAGAGTTATGAGAGCTTAACTCTAGTTCTCTTAACTCTTAATTTCTGGCTTTTTAAAAAAGTATATTTTTCTGTTTTCAATATACAAATAGCACAAGTGACCAGAGAACATACATACCACCCAACAAGAGGAACATTCAGTGGAGAAAGCAGAAGCAGATTCAGGGATGTAAAGGTCCCCTTGTTCTGTGCATTCCAGGGCACACATAGGGATGTAGAAGGGCATGACTGAGACTCTGGGGAAGCAACCACAGCCCTTGAACTTGGAGCTTTTAAAGCTTCACAATTTGGGAGGCACTGGCCCCTCCCCTCCTGGGGCAAAAGCCTAGGACACATTAGTAATACAAAGTGACAGGACCTGAGCTTCATTCAGATCTGTCCTGTGAGCTCAGCATTTAGGTTTGAGTAAATCACATGCCTTGTCCCTGGTATGATTAGGAACTGGGGTCCAACCTTTGGTTTGAAGCTGTGTGACCAGCAAGAATCCGTACATTGGCATTCATGGATAGGGAAACACCAGGCTCTCTCTTCTGGCATGAATTAGGACTTGTGATTGTTCAAGACTGATTGTCTAGGCACTCGGCAAAATCCATGTTCCTGGATCTTTCTGAAAGGTTAGTTAATTTCTGGAATGTTAGGCCAATTAAAAGAAAGAAAAAAACAGTCCCAAATAAAAGCAGTCTTAGACAAGCTAAACCTAACATCATAATTTTTAATTAAGATCAGTGATTCAAAATATTTTTCAAATGTTAGATACATCAATTTTTCTCATTTTTAGGAATACATGCATGAGTTTTGAATAACTTTTTACTCTCTTCGTAATTTATTTAGCTTCCTTTGGGACCTGTATATGTTTATTTTGTCAAAATCAAATGACATTTGAAAAGGAAGTTAATTCTCAATGTCAGGGTGTAAATTCTGTGTGTGTGTGGGGGGGTCAATCTAAGTATTTATGCTCTTTGGATTCATAGCCTTGTTGATTTTTGACTATTTGATCTTTCAAAGGATAAATGAAGTGAGCTAAATACTCTAACTAGCATTTCTTTCATGATAAGACATTTTCATATTTTCTGCAGTTTTACACTTTTAAATATTTTGTTATTTAGTAGAAAGAAAATAAGTGGACATTGGATCTCTTTTTGAATTTACACACTTACTTTAAGCATTCCTGTTTGGAATTATTTAATTACTCTCTTTTCAACCTCATCTTATGTAAACATCAAGGTTCCTACTTGATTTTGTTTGCCTTTGTCTAACATTTTTGACCTTTTAATCTTTCTTTGTCATTTTGTTCCAGAAACATTTCTATTAGACAACCTGTGGTCCACATCTTTTAAAGCCATTCTTAGAGTCTAATTTTATAGATATTTTCTTTTCATTTACAGTATAATAATTTAGTTTTCACAGCATAAATTCATTTTATAATAAAAGTTCTAGATTTTATTACTTTTTATAATCCACTATGTTGCACTGTGTTTAGTGTGTTCTTTTTTCTTTTTGTGCATTTTTAGTGAGTTTTTTCATTGTGCTGATTGGGAGGGTTTATAACCATTTCCAGTCCTGATAGCACTTTATGATTTTTTCTCTTTTTAGAAATTAAAAAAATAACTTTAATACTTGAATTTCTCTGTGATGATTTATTAAACATAGGATTGATTTACTTCAAATTTCCAGAAAGAAATTTTGTGGACATTTTTATTTCCTACTCTAACCAAAAAAAAAAAAAAATGCTGCTAATGCTCCCAATGGTTATTTTTATATAATGTATATTTATAATGTTACCTTATGTTGTGTAATGATAAGTTCCACAATTTGTTGACCCTGTGTGTATTTTTCAGTGGTCTCAGTGCTCATTACTATTCCCCCCTCCTTTTCAGTCTTCCTTTATTTGGTTCCATTTCCTATTTGGCTCTATTTTATTTTATTTTCAAGTCAAGAGATCCGTGGCCATTATATTCCTGAAGTATTTACAAATAGAGTAGATCGGTTACCCTTATCTATCAATGACAGCAAAACAACGTGGCTGTGAAATCCCTGGGCCACACTACATTTTCTCCCTTCAGTACCCAAAGACTTTGCTTTATTGTCTTCTGACAATGAAAATCTGATGGTCTGCAATCCTGAACCATATGAAGGTGACTTTTTCCTACCATTGTATCCACAGGAACTTTTGTTGTTGTGTTGCTTTTTAAGTTCACCAGGATATACCTTAGAAGGACATAGAGGTTGAATATCCTTTATTCAAATACTTAGCACCAGAAATGTTTGGCATCTCAGATTTCCTGCATTTGGGAATATTTGCATTATACATAATAAGAAATTTAGGGTAAAAGACTCAAATCTAAACATAAAATTAATTTAATATTTTAAGAATTTAAGTGAAACATAGTTTCACATATGGGATTTTAACCTTGTGTCATCATGTTGATGCTCAAAATGTTTCTTATTTGGAAAGACTTTAGATTACTTAATTGCTTGATCTGTATTTCTGTATAGTTTTTATAGAAATACTGTTATTGTTTGGATATGAGATATCTCTCCCTAAAATCTCGTGTTGACAATGCAGGAATGTTCAGAGGTGAAATTAATAGATTACGAAAGCAGTAACCTCATCAGTTACGGGAGTAATTATTAATGTATTAATAATTGGAATTGATTACTGGGAGGTGGGGTGTGGCTGGAGGAAGGTCACTGGGGGTGGGCCTCTTGTCTCTGACTCCTTGAATGTATGCTCACACATCCTCTCCCTCCCTCCTCCCCCACTCCTTCCCAAGTGCCTTGAACCCAACAGCTTTCATCATCCTTGCATTTTTGCATTTCCTCTCTCGCATCTATTGCATGATGTTCTGCCTTACCTCACACCCAAAGCAATAGGATTGACCAACTATGGATTCAGCTTCTGAAACTATGAGCTCAAATGACTAATTCCTCCTCTAAGTTGTTTTTTTTCAGTTAGTTTGACAGCAAAGTTCACTGACACAAATACCTTTCAATGTTTAGATTAGTTCTTTATTTTAAAAATGTTCTTCTTATTTATATCATTGAATGCACGTTAGATACATCAGTTCTTCTCATTTTTAGGAATAGAATTCTGCTCCTGAAGACTCTTTTCTCCTTCATCTTTGCTTAAAATGTTTTTATTTCCTTGTTCCTTACCATTATAATTAATGAAATATTTTCAAGTTTATTCTCTGTGTCTCTCATTCTGCTTATGGTAAAACCTCATTTTATTTTTTGTTTGTTTTATTTTCTTGGTTTTGTTTGTTTATTATTGTGACTGTTATTGCATTTTTTATTATAGATATTTATTTTTGCAGTAGTTTTGTCACTAAACTTTATTGCTAAGATCTATTAGCTTACTTTTCAACTCTTTACAAGAGATTTTCTTTTGTTATTTGATCAATATCTTGCCTTTAAAGGATCTATAGATATTGCATCTTTAAAACTTTTTGCTAGTATAGAAAAATTCATTTTTCTGAATTTTGAACTAAAAGCATTTCATCTAGGTTTGCTATTCACTGGGGTGGGGGTTGGAGGTGAGATATAAGTGAGCAGTGAATTTGAAATTTTCTTTTTTTGTTTCTTTCTTCCTGTGTGTGTGTGTGTGTGTGTGTGCTCACGTGCGTGCACATGCATGCACATGTATACACATGTGCCTCAATACACCATATCTGCTACATCTTCTAACTGGATATGTATATTTTTAAGAGTGATCTGTTGCCTGTTTTGGAGATAGGATATTACGACTTGGGTATGAGGTATCCCCCAAGAGCTCTTGTGTTAACAAACGAATATTTGAAGATGAAATTATTGGATTGTGAGACATACAATCTAATCAGACCATCCTAGTTTCAGTGAACTGATGGTTGGTAACTATAGGCAGGTGAGGCATGATGGAAGTAGGTGAGTCACTGGGGTCCTGCACCAGAAGGGTTCTTCTTCCCTGAAGTCCCCTTCCCCTTTATCTCTATTCTTCACAGCCACCATTTGGTGAGTAGCACTCTTCCCCTGTGCCCTTCCACCATGATGTTCATCTTACTTAGACCCAGAGCAACTGAGTCAGCCCACCACCGACTAAATCTCTGAAAGAGGCAAAATAAACTTTCTCTCCTCTAAGTCGTTCTTGTCAGGTGTTTTGATCACAGCAATGCAAAACTGATTTTCACAGAAATTGGTATTGAGAAGTGGGGTTGTTTCTGTTACTAACATGACTGTGGTTCAAAAGCCTTTGGAGCTGGTTTACCAGAGGGGTTTGAGAAAGTTTGGATATGTAGGCTGAAGAAGGTTGAGAATGTTGTAAGTGGAGCCTAATGGGTGAGACTGGTGGGAGCTCAGAAGACCACAATGCAGGCAGTAAAAACTGTGCTCATGAGGCTTCAGAGAGGAACCAGGATTCTATTGGGAAGTGGACTAGAGGCCACTGGTTTTACATTCTGGCAAAGAACATGTCTACATTTTGCCTATGTTCTAAGACTTCGTGTGATGCTAAATTTAAGAGTGATGGGCTAATTAGTCTAATGGAGGAAATTTCAAGGCAGCACAGCATTCAGTCAGTGCATTGGATTTTGCTGGCAGTTTTTAGGCAGGGTTACTGTGAGCATCAGGAGCAGAAATCAGAACAGAAGATTTGTAGTATGGGCAGAAATGTGCCTACAAAACTGGGGCCAATAAAAGTATGGTTGTTGAAAAAATTAGAGCCACTAAAGAGATGCTAAGTATTTTGCAGAGACAATAGAAAAAGATACCTTGAGGGTATCTCAGGAATTTTCATTACCATTCCCATAACAGGAATTACCCTTGGGTACAGATGGGAAAACTTCTTGGAGAAGAGATCTTGGGGCACCAAGTTTGCTCTTGTGGTCCTAGGAAGTTATTTCACTATAATCAGTCATCCAGGCACTCAAAGGTTACAGCAGCCATCATCTCAAGAAACCCAGGTACTTCCCAAGTTGGTGGCAAACCTTGGCATCTCATCCACATGGTGCTGGTTCTTCAGAGATTTAGGATCCTGAAGTTAAGGAGTCATGGAGGCTTATATCAGGATTTCAAAGGAGGGCCTGAAAAGCAGGGCAAAGTATAGCAGGGAAAGAATCCCTCTAGGCTGCTCCTGAGAGGGTGATACATGAAGGTAAAGATGAAGCTGGTATAGAAATCCTAGGAATCAAGAGATGCTAGTAATGTGGACTTCCTGTCAAGAACAGGCAGCAGAGACAGCAGGCCAAAATAGAGGTCGTGTGTATTGCAACTGGCAAGGTCAAAGGGGCAGGAGTTCCCAAGTCCTTTGAGAACACATCTCACTGCTGTGTGTGCCTGATGCTCTACCAGGAATTCTGGGGCTTTTTTGTCTGGTTGGGTTTCAGTCTGTTTTGATTCCATCCTTTTTTTCTAAGCCCCTATACCTCTCTTTGGGAATGGGAATTTTCAATCTGGGCAATTATGTACTGAATATATATAGAACTTGCTCTTATTTTTAAGTTTACAGCAAGAATTTGCCCTCCATCTAAGAGGAGTCTTTGAACTTGGACTTCGTGGGTGATGCTGGAACTTACGATTGTGACACTCTGGATATGAACTAAATGCATTTTGCATTTCAAGATGGATATGAGCTTTGCAGCCACCAGGGGGAAAAGATTGTGGTTAAAGTCCCCAAAAAGCTCCTGAGTTAATGCAGAATATTCAGAGATAAAATGATTAAATTATGAGAGTTGTTACCAAATCAGTTCATTCTAGTTTGAATGGACTAACTGTGTGGTAACTCTTGGCAGGTGGCGCATGGTGCGAGGAGCTGGATAATGAAGATGGAATATGCCCTGGAAGGGTTCATCTTCCATGTGGTCTCTTCCCTTTCCTCTCTTCTTCTTGGATGTCACAAACTGAGGAGTTTTTTTCTGCCATGCCCTTCTTCCATGATGCTGTGCCTTACCTTGGACCCAGATCAGGAGAGTTGACCCACCATGAATTAAAACTGTGGAACTGTAAGCCAAAATAATCTTTTCATCCTCTAAATTTTTCTTTTTGGATATTTAGTTCATAGCTACAAAAAGCTGGGTAACACAGAGCATATCACTCAAAGAAGAGATAAGTGACTCCAAGTATTTTAATGGGTATATCTATATGTGCATGACCTATATACCTACCTATATATATCAAATATTAGTGGTTTTTCCTCCATTCTGTCATATCTCCAGACCATTTCTCATTGTAATTACATTAGTTTGAAGAGAGTTAATAAAATATGCCATTCTTCCTTCAGAACTGTCCCTCTGCTTTTTGGAATAAGAACTCTTTTCACTTCCCCACAGCTCATCAAGGATGTCCCCGGTTTTCCTTTGGCCTATCCACCTTCTCCAAATAGTAATTGCTGCAATCTACTTAAAATCTGAAATCATGCACTGGCTCTCAATGTTTTCCTTCCATTTGGCCCAAGGTTCATCATATTTGGCTGTATTCTTCAAAAGCTGTTCTTTGGAAGTTTAGCCTGTTCCTTATTTCTTGAAAATGTGAGTTTTGTAGTTCTTGTTCTCTTTGTTGATTACTGTGGATTTCAAAGAAAGAAATAGAGGAAAGAACATGATATCTCTTACCAAAAACATTCTATTATTTTTAAGCTAATAAATCAATGTTATTATGCTTAACTACACTCCTAGTCTCTGGTCACATGTCACGTGGGATGTCATCTGTGAACTCTGAGCATGTTCATGAGTCGCCTAGCAACCAGAAGTTTTTTTTTTATTCCTTCCAGCAGCCTGCCCCAACCCTACCCTGCATGGCCCAGCCTACCTTTCCTTAAAATAGAATGTGTGGTACCATGAGTCACTTGAAAATGGTTCTGGAACAGAAAAGCTTGTTGCTTCCAAAGGGCAGTGCTAATCAAGAGGGGATTCAGAGGGGGGGATATGTCAAGTAAGAGAAGAGAAAGATATTAACAAGTAGAAATAAAGTGAATTTTGAGAAGTTAAGAAAATACATATAGGTCAACCAAATCTTGGGGAAAAGGTCAAAAGAAGAAGTTGGAAACAGGAGACTATTTGTATGTTTCCTGTTACAAAAGTGAAGCGATCCAAGCACATATTTGGATTTCTGCAGACAAAGCAGAGTCCACACGAGAGCCAGTTACACACGCCAAGTGCTCTTGGTTGCTTTGACAATATGATTTCCCTTATTATAAAAATTCTTTAAAAAGAAAAAAAAAACCACATATAAATTAGATAAATAGTACAGTGGAGATGGAGCATCCCACCACCTTATGAACTCTTTTTGAGATAAGTGCCAGAGAGGGTTGTGCTACAGAGATTACACTGTGAGGACAGAAGATTGACCCACATCTGAATGGATGGTGGTGGGTGTGAGCACATGGACCTTTTGGGGCCCTGCAGACAGCCCAGGGTGCCTGGGGCCACAGCAGGAAAGGTAGCCTGTGGTCCTGCTGCCCTCTCTGATTTCTCTGAATAGATTCACCTGTTCTGTAAGGTAATGGGAGCAGAAGAGAGAGTGACCAGAAATGTTCATGCCCCCCAAATTTCTATTTATTACTGAGCAGGAATGGAAATGAGTGCATTTGAGTGTGAAAATTACATTTTACAAATATAAAGTCATTGTGTTTGTTATTCAGTGCTTGAAGTGACATGTTTTCCAAATAAATTACAGTGCTTGATTCTTAGTCACCAGATAACCTCTACATAGGATATACCAAGGTTAAAGAAATATTATTTGGTTTTCATATAAACTTTTTTTGTGAGGCCTAAAACCTATAAAATAAACATCAACCAATAATGCACATGAAAGGTCAAAGAAAGGTAATGTTATTCAAATGGAAATATTTACTAAAAGTTTATAAATAGCAAAATATATTTACTACAATTATATTGAAACTACTTTTTTAAGTGTCATATTTTAATATTGTAATCTTATAAACAGAAATAATCTGGTGATTCACTAAGTATGATTATTGATTAAATTATCAACATCTGGCAAGTTGAATGGGATAAATGAAATTTTAATTAAATTCATCGTTAAGTTTTATAAAAATGTAATGCTTTTAAAATTGCAAAATAAAATAAAATTGCAACACAATCTTCCATGATAAAGCCATCCCGTTGATAAACATAAATTTCCATATCCAAACTGGATAAAATTTCTGTACATCTCATCTACTGGTCATGGGGATTTCCCATAACACTCCGAGTCATATATCCAATTTCTTGAACCTTAATGTATTTTAGTAAAATAAAATACCTATGAATATTTAAAACAGATTGCTTGGCTTTTAAATAAATAAAAATGGTAAAGGTTGAATGCTGAAGTTGAAAGATGTAATTGTCCATAAGCAATGCCCAGGTTAGTAGGATACCTTTGTTACCTGTGCAGGTACACCCTCAATAGTTGGAAACCAATGCATATCCTCCAACTTCCAATTAGCAACATAGTCAAGCCACACCCATATTGGAAAGAAATTGATTTTTGCTCTGCCAAAAAATAAATAAATAATCATAACAGCTCTTCTGTGATAGATGGAAATGAAAGACACGGACCTTTGCAATCTGTGAGGGAAAATTATTCTGAAGCCATACTCAGAGATGTCATCTAATAGTCAATGAATGAATCAACAGAACTAGAAGAAAATAATTAATAAATACCAGAAAACTTAGTTCCTCCCATTTTATAGTATAATCGTACCTCTATTGAAACAGATTAGACAAGTCTCTAGCATCCCTTGAAAAAAATATTTTCAAATCACATTCATCTGATGCTTGGATTCCATGACGTTCCCTTGGGAGCCTCTGAAACAATGATCTGTACTGTCATTCAGGCTCTGAACCAAATTCAGGCTCTGAACAATGGAAGTTTTCATAAGTACAACAATTTTTTAAATAATGCTGCCTTATCTGGAAGCTTGGGTGTGGGATCTTCACATAATTATTCATCCTCATTGCTTTCCACTATCAATTAAAATAATGATAACGGTCTGTATGTGAAAGGAAGAATAGAGAGTCTTCTTGAATTCAATTTTGTGTTTCTATGACTCTAAGCTGTTTTCCTTATTCAGGGCAGATCATAGGGAAGTGAACTGATGGAGGAAATTATTGCTTCAAATTTCCTTGGGGAGAAATATTGAATTTGTTTTGAAATCTTATTTCCATATATAAATTCTAGGATACTAAAATACTGACAATAGCTCTTTACTAAATAGGACAGAAAAGGACAATTCCATATTCTGTTTTTTTCCATGAATATTTTACCAAAAAGGTACGGATGAATAAATGAATATTTTGGCTTTTTTTTTAAAGGAAAGGAAACTTCTACAAAATTGAGCAAATTACATTGTTCTATTGTGTGTGTATGAATATGTATCAACAAACCCCACTATTATATATAATTATAATGTACCAATAAAAATTTTTATTTTTTTTAAAGAAACTTCTTTTTCATCACTTTTAAAGGAATTAAGCCTGAGTTATAAAAGAATATAAGCCTGAGAATAAATCAGTGGGGAGAAACAGTCATTGTTCATCTTTGAAAGACAGATGAAATTAATTATATGTGTGGAAAACCATAAAGTGGAAGAATTTCACAAAGGTAAAAAGGTGGAATTCAGCTTTCAGTCAGAGGAAAGCTCTCCAGATAGTTGCTAACTACTCCCAAGAAATGAACTGAAATGTTTTACTGTAAAATGACAACAGAAGGGTTTCTTGGAGAGCTGTTTTAATTACCAACCATTCAGGCAGAATTCTCAGCTCCTGTACATAAGGTAAAGGCTTGGTCCCTTCCCCAACACTCATGAGGCTTTTTTTTTTTTACACACTAGAGAAGAGCAGGCAGCCTAAGGGAAACGGACTCTGAGACAGAACTTGAAGTGCTCCTTGTGTCTGTCTCATCCTAGATGAATTTTCTGCCAAGCAAGCACTGGTGAGCTGGGCAGCATTAGCTCGGTGTGCAAAATGAGGATATCAGCTATGTTTAATCACATACAACCCTTGGACAACCCTCAATCTATGAGCAACTCTGAGACTGGTCATGAAAACACAAAGGGACATAGAGGTGGGGTGTGTATTCATTGAATGCCTACAGCATGCCAAGCATTCTACACATGCTAACTCGTGGAATTTCATAAGCATTCACTGACTTCTCCGTCTACCACTGAGGCAAAAACATATCCCAAAGATGGCTCAATCTGGAAGTGAAAAAAAAAAAATCAAAATCAAAAAGTCTCTTTATCCACAGAATGTCATCAGAGAAATGGCAAAGAGGCATGCACAATGAGTTTTAGATGTTCCAGTAGCAGATTAAAAATAAATATTTCTACAAATCAGAGAACTAAACGTAGAAAATCCTAGAGCAAGTGACCAATATCCCATGGGTTTTTGCCTCTCAGGGAACATCTGGCCACATCTGCAGATAGCTGTGTGTGGGTTGAGGATCTTACTGCCAATAAGTGGGTAAAGGCCAAGGTTGCTGCTAACAACTGCAAGGAACGCATAGAACCTCCCTCTACCCCACCCACACACTAGCATGTACACACACACACACACACACACACACAAGAGAAGTGTTTAACCCATGTTAACAGGACTGAGATTAAGAAAACTAGCCCATGGTTTTAAATTTGTTGGTATAAAGTTATGGTATTCACATTCTTTTTAATTTTCCCTAAATATTTGCATGTTTCCCTTTTCATTACAACACTAATTTAGACCTTCTTTATTCTGTTTTTCTTATTAGCATCATCAATGCTGTTTTTATATTCTCAAAGTGTAATTTTGCAGCCTCTTTGACTCTTACTATTAAATGTTTGTTTGCTCCTTCTACATTCCTTGCGATTACAACATTATCTTATTTTTCCATTGACTTTTTCATTTTCTTCTAATATGAAATTTCAGCCTATAAACTCCCCTTTATGTATTTGCTGCATGCTACAACTTTATGAATTATTACCATTGTGTTTCAGTCCTATGTATTTTTAAAAAATATTTTTTAGTTGCAGATGTATACAATATCTTTATTTATTTTTTTATTATTTTTTAAAAATTTTTTATTAGTTGTTCAAAACATTACAAAGTTCTTGACATATCATATATCATACATTTGATTCAAGCGGATTATGAACTCCCATTTTTACCCTATATACATATTACAGAATCACATCGGTTACACATCCACTTTTTTACCTACTGCCATACTAGTGTATGTTGTATTCTGCTGCCTTTCCTATCCTCTACTATCCCCCCTCCCCTCCCCTACAATATCTTTATTTAATTTATTTATTTATATGTGGTGCTGAGGATCAACCCAGTGCCTCACACACGCTAGGCAAGTGCTATTCCACTGAGCTACAACCTCAGCCTTCAGTCTTGTATATTTTTAACGTCAATTAAAAATTCTTCTTTCAATCATAATTATGTAGGTTTGCATTTTAACTTTAAAATATATGAGGTTTTTATTTTAATTTGGCTGTTTATGAAAAATTATTTTTTGTGTAGTGAGAACCTTGTGTACGGCACTGATTTTTTCCAAATCTGTTGTGATCTGCTTTGTGAATTTATTATACTGTCTACTTTACTAAATGCTCATCGCTTTCTCTTGAGATGTATATTGCTAGATTTATGGTACTCTCTATGTGCAATAAATTAAATTTGCATGCTGTATTGTTCAATAGTCACAGCAGCAAACGAAAAATAACAAATAGCAATTTTTTGAACATTTGATATCAGTAGCCGTGACTAAACATTCCAATCTGTTATTCTCTAGAATAGATGTTTTAAAACTGAGTATCACCCTTTAGAGGAAAGGGTTGGGACGCAAGAATCCCTAACTTTCACTTTAGTTTATTTCCATAGCATTAAATATGTAAGAACTTAAAGAAGTGATGATGACCATCCTTATTATCATCAAATTATGTTTATCAAAAATGCAAAGTCTCAGGTGGAGGAGTGTAGAGTTACACTCAGAAAAAAACAGGGGAGATAAAGAGCCAGGCTCTAAGCGGAGGATGTCTTTTCTCTAACAATCTGTGTTGATAAATGACTGAAGAAAGAGAAGACAAGGTTTTGTTCATCTTTGGACACAAATACTAATTGGTGAGTAACTGCTAGATATATCTCTAACATCATATCTGTATCCATATCAAACATACATATGTTTATATGTGTAACATATATATGTTATATAATGATTACTAGTGGTATGATGCAGCCTCTCCTTCAGTTAGAAAAATTATTTCTTTCCTCTTCAATTTGAAATAAAAGATGACTTACTTAGACATGTAACCATATTTGGAGGAATATAAAAGAACATTATGCCCTTTGGGGTGAGAGGAACTTTTATCAACATTTTGTAGAAAAAAAAAAAAAAACTGCAGTGTCATTTTTGCTTTTATTAAGTAAAACTTTGTTCGAATAAAATAAAATCTCAGAATTTAAGAGTTACTTGGATAACTTTGTGTTACATAATTTCCCTCTTTAAGGCTTTTCATATATATTCTCTTTCATATCATTGTTTCACTGGGAGGAATTTAGAGAAAGTTAATATTCATTGATTGCATATTAGATGTGTACACGGGAACATAAGAACACTAAATCCTAGCTGGAAACCCCAGCTTCTTAACTTTACCCAGGATTCCATTTGTTAACTAACACAACAAATACGTTTTAGTACTCTGTTCGGGCTTCTGTGATTTGATAGGCTGTATTTGAGTGACTCCGTGATTTTCACTGGACATCTTAAGGATGGCCAAGCCTTTCATCCTCAAGCCTTTCTAATTCTTATCTCAAATTGCTAACAGCTAGTTATGAAATTCCCATAAATTACTGTCATTTTCCAACCCCATAATATTCGTTGGAGTCCTTAGGAACTGACCATAACTTAGACATGGATAAAGTTTTAAGTTATGTGTATCAATAAAGACAAATAACTATAATTATCTGCTAACACTTAAAACATTCTCCTAATTTATTGTTTGTTTTTAAATAGGTCCAAGACAGGAGAAGGATACCTGGGAATTAAATTATGGCAACTGGGAAACTTGATCACTGCAATTAAAATGTCTCAAAGGTAAACCTACTAGTTCTTAAAAAGACCATAGAAGAGAAATTCCTTAATATGAGACCCTGTTTTTTCCTTTTTCTGCTTATCCATGAATTTTATAAAATTCCTAGTAGTTATTTTTAATACAGGCAAAAAAATGATATGTATAGAGGAAGACAATAAGTGGAATGTGGTAATTAATTGGAAATTTGGATTAAGTAATCCAAAGAGTACTTTTAAGTGACGCTCTGTGTAGGTCAGCTTTCTGTCACTATGACAAAATGCTTAAGAAAATCAACATATAAGGAGGAAAGGTTTATTTTGGTTTCAAAGGTTTCAGCCATGGTTGCTTGACCCTTCTTTGGGCCTCTTGCAACACAGTACATCATCTTGGGAGAATATGGTGGAAGAGGTCTGGAAGAGAAAGTGTAGGAAGAGACTAGCATTCCAAGATCCCCTTTCAAGGGCGTGACCCCAATGACCTAACTTCCTTCCACTAAGCCCCACCTTCTAAAGGTTCCACCACCTCCCAACAGCACCACAGACTAGGATCCAAGCCCTCAACATGTGGCTTTTAGAGGCAATCAAAATCCAAACTATAGCCATCTCAGTCAAAAACAATCCAATATTTTTGTTAATATGGTAAACCAAGGCAATCTTCTAAGGTGAATTCACTATAGGACTGACAAAGGTATGTTTCATCTTATATTAGAAATGCATAAATGAAGCCCAAAGGTGGTGCTAATAAAACAAGACTATTTACTATGGAGAATGACACCTTGTACATTTCTTTCCATCATTTTTGTTGTTGCTGTTGTTGTTAACAATCGATAGCAGAAGCAAAATCCTATTTGATTTCTCCAAATTACACAATGATAAGCTAGTGAAAGGTTTTTATTCCTTTCATCTTGGTAACTTCTAGGGGAAATTTTATGTTTATCCCTTGCTTCCCTTTTTCTGGGAATGAAATTTCTCATTCTCTTTTGAAAGTCAATCCATCTCTACTCCTCCTTTACTTGACCCTGTTAGGACTGACAATACCTACTCCAGGTCTGCATGCAGATGAGAATCTGGGTTAGGCCAGTAGTGATTCAATGAGGTTATATGTAGTAATTAGCTCTCTGGTAATTGAATCAGGAGTAGTTATTAACCCGAGATGGGCTTACAGAACCATCAGAATCTTGACTGGAACCATTAAGAAAGAGATGTGCACAGTCATCTGGGCTTTAAGAAGGAGCAAACACTAATGTCATAGCTACTGGTGATCCTCTCTCCCAGTGCCTGAAAGTCCTGGTCTCATAAAGCTCCTAATAGGGTAACATGTAGGAACAAAAGATAGAAACTAACTTGTCCTGATAAGGCATAATTTGAGCTGCCAGTTCATATTATGCCTGAGTCTTCAATTCTATCCTTGATTTTTAGCTATCTGAATCAAGAAATCCCTTATTATTAATAAATTTTCACTGCTTTTTCACTTCTGTTACTTACTTACTGGATGTCTTCAGAAATTCTAGGGTTGGTATCAGGGCTAGGAAACTTCCAGAGATAGACTTACATACTTAAAATTAACTAAGTATGATGGGATGTGGGTGAAGGACATTTCTCTCATCTTCAGATGAAAAGTGAGCACTGTCCTAGAGAATTTCTTAACATTTGTTAGCTCATGTTGAAAAAAAATAGGTTCTAGTTTTAATTGATTTTGTGTGCACAACTTTCTGGCATGTTTTGACTCTAAAGGGTTGATGTTTTTTTAGTCACTTATTTTCCTAGAGTAATTTTGTACAGGATTTGAATTTTACAGTTATCTGTTGATCATCTTCATGTAAAATCAGTTTTCCTAAACTTTTAAAATGTGCCAATGTAGGTACATGTGTATGTTAGGGTAGAAGCATAGCCCTTTCTTGTGCAACAAGATCCAAAGCTATTAGATTTTTTGCCATTAACATTTTTTGTCTCCTTTCACATAGAAAATCTGCTTTGAAAAAAAAATGGTATCTCTGCCTTCCCTTTCTTTTCTACCCACATCTTTTTCTGGATGAGGAGTGCTCCTACAGCCATAGCATTGCCTCATCTTTGTCTTACAAACAACAGGGGACTTGTTTCACTGTACAGTGTGGCCACCTACTTTGGAGGGTTCTCCATAAGCTCTACTCTCAAGCTTCTGATTTAATTGGCAGTTGTTGTCTGTATCCGTGTTCAAAAGGTACCTTTATTTCACCATTTCCAATAGAATGGCTGCTTATGTTCTTAGGAAGAAAATATTTCTGAAGTCATATTTAAACTGGGCTCTATTATTATGCATAATTTAACATTTATTAAATTCATCATAAAAACCTCCTCTAATTATTATTTGGGAATTCAGATCAGGAAAACAATTTTTACTTTAAGGTGGAAGAATGTAATTTGACAAACAGTGTTCCACAATCTTATTTATAGCAGTATATTGAATTAAAGTTTCCTAAAGCAATTTATACATACCTGGAAAATGTCCTGAAGTTAATTTAATATTATGGTGGTATAATTTATGCAAATTTTATCTAAAAGTGATGATTAAACGTTGAAAATGCAATATATATATATATATATATATATATATATATATACACACACACACACACACACACAGGGTTTACACAGATTTCCTTAAACCATAAACTTCATGTTCAAAATTAACTACTATTTTCACTCCAATTATTGATTGTATAATATCCAGTGATGTATTTTAAAATGTATGTAATTTATTTTGCACTAAATAAAGTTCACAATTGACACACTGGTATTTTGTTTTAAAATCCTCAAAACACTAAGTATGAAAACTCATTGAATCTGCTTATATTATTGTGGGTTTTAAACTATACATCTGTTTACACAATGAGCAAAGAGCCTATCCATTCATGATCTCTGTTCTATCTCAGACTTTTATATTATCAGAAAGTAGTGTCCTGTTCTTTAAGCAATAAATTTCAATCAGCTTACAGTAGGCTCATATTTCTCTAGTTAAGCAAGTATTTTTTTTACTCAAAATTAACAAGGAAAATATTTTTATGTCAAAATGTGGTTTTAAAAATCTTTTGACAATGCCTGTATGGATCTTTATTCTTGCATTAATGGACTATGGAATAATGGAATAATATGTAAATATTTACACATAGACAGACCCTGGTTTGCAATGGTTTGACTTGAGTTTTTACATCATGATAATGCAAAACCAATATTCATTTAGTATAAACTATACTTCAAATTTTAAATTTGGATCCTTTCCCAAGCTAGCAACGTGTTGCATAATTCTTTCTTGGGATACTGGGCTGCAGCCAACAACAGCTCCAAATCAGCCATGGCCATGAGGATGAGTGACCAACACTCTATAGTGTGCTGTGCTGCTAGGCTAAGATGTTCAGAAGGTTAGGAGTATTGGATATATTTTTGACTTATGTTTTCAATTTATTACGGGTTTATCAAAAGTTAATCCATCAAAAATGTAGAGAGAGGAAGAGAGAGAGGGAGAGGGAGAGGGAGAAGGAGAGGGAGGGAAGGAGGGAGGGAGAGAGAGAGAGAGTGTGTGTGTCAGAGAGTCCTGCAGCCTAGCATGGTGACTGACCTATTTATTGCCTTGCCCCTGATCCCCTGCTACTATTCATCTTTGCTTCTTGTTTAATCTGACATATAAGTAAGAAAAGGAACCAGTCATCCAGAGTCAAAAAAGAATAGCCCAGGCAAAGGAAATAGCACATGCAAAGGCCTCAAGGGTAAAAGAGGCCTTTTTTTGTTTTTTAAGAAAGTGACTGGAGGTCAGTGTGAGCAAGAGGCTAAAGGATATGAGAGGAAATGGACAGGAAGTAACAGCCGAATCAGGAAGGGCATCATAGACCAATGGAAAGTAAGCATTTGGGCTTTTCTGTTTGTATTTCTTAAAAAATAGTGGAAATCCAGCAAACAGCTTTTGGTGGAGAAGCAACATGAACTGACTTGCTTCTTACAAATCCTCAGCACTCCCCACCACTACACACACACACACACACACACACACACACACACACGAGGTTATGGAGCAGTATCCTTCATTTAATCTTCATCAGATGAAAGACTCAAAACTAACTTGAGCTAATAGGAGCTTTACAGATACAGATTAAAAAAAAAAAACATAATGCATCTTTAAATGCAGATTTAACCAGCTGGAACAGGTTAGGATTTTAATTGTACCCTGCCTGTCGCTTTGTCTGTTATCTATCATTCTTGGTATCTTGAAATAACTCAGGAAAGAAATGAGACAACTGTCTTTGGTATTGTTATAAATAATAGCTGTTTTGCAAGAACATTCATTTTTGACAGCTGTTAATTTTTTCTGGAAGATCCTTTGACTTCAAAAGGATCTACACAATATTCACTCTTGTTTTAGGGAGAATTAAATATGACAACTGACATATTAAAATTTCCCATGACTGGACTTTAAATTTTAATAGTTAAATGAACAATTCACTCTGAAATATCAGTTTGCAAATCAAAAACCCAAGACAGATGAATTCAATGCAATCATTTTTCTCAATGATGACTTTAAGATTGTCAGTGTCCTTTGGTTTCTTGACAGTTTAATTTTATGCTAACTTCAAATTATCAGAACATACAATGATGAAAAATTGGACCCTGTTACACTTGAACAGAGTGAGGATAATCCATAAAATTATAAAGCTTATTCAAATAAACTTGGAGGCAACACTACAGAGAAGGTAAAATCAATTGTTTTTCTCTTTAAAACAGTAGTGTTACAAGAGCAATTACTTTTGTTAATTTGTAGTAAAATTCACATCATAAGTACATGCTATCTAAAGATAAGGCATCTGCACAAAAACATAAACTGAAAATAGAATACAAATCAGCACAAATGAAATTATGTATAATATATATGTGTGTTACATATGATATATGCCACTAATTATAATTCTTTCATTTAAGAAACTGGATTCAGAGATTCCTTTATGCTGGGCACACAGAATAGACAGTGCATATAGTGATAAGAAAGAGAAACAAAGAAAGATAGATAGACAGACAGGGAGGCAGAATCCCTACCCTTAAGGAGATTAAAATCTTGCAGATGAAGGCAGACACACATCAAATAACCATCATGTGATATGACATAAAGAAGTAAAATAAAGTCAGAGGCCAGAAAATAGCAAAGACTGCTAGTTTCAGTTTGAAGACTGATCTGAATATAACTCCAGGGTGAAATCCCAGAGAAAGTCTGATTCATGTGCAGGAATCTCATTGCAGATGTCTTGTGTCAGTGAGTCCTGCCCTGTTCACCCTCTTACCCCTCCGGATTCCACTTTACCCACCTGCACTGGCTTTGGGCAGCTTGGTGCCTATCCTGAGTTTTACCATCTCTTTGCCCTTCATTCCTCTGCTCTATCAGTCTATAAAAGATTGATTTTGGTAGTCTCTGTTCAATCATCCTAAGATTTAAACCCAGCCTCGTTGCAAATCAGAAGTTCCTACGTTCAACCAATTTACTTTTGTTCCTCCCTAAAGGACTGTACTTTAACATTGCAACTCTGTTTTCTCTGCTAGGAAACAGTTGATTTTACAGGATAACCCAGCTTCTTTTGTAAGTTCATTTTTACCACATAAAAACTATCCTCCCACACGCACACTGAAAGAAACTTTAATCTAGAAATCTCTCTCGTTCACATGTACACACATATAAACTGATTCTGATCTTAACCCACTGAATGTAAACAAGAGACATATGAAAGAAAAGCAAATTCTACATTATGAAAAGCTTCAACCTAAAGTAAAGGTTTAGGGCCTGCTTCACAGTGATATGAACACAGACAATACCATGTGCTTGTTAAGTTGATTTATTTTTTCTCTTGTGTATGGGACAGCTGAGGTCTCTGAGGCTGGCCGTGTTTGAGGCCACCAAAGTTCAGGTACAAACTAAATTCTAAGGGATTGACCACAAACAGGGCTTTTAGGAATGCATAGGCTTTGGGTCAACAGATAGTGGAAAAGAAGCCGTTTTTGCTTGTTATTTTCTCAACAACTGCTTTATTGAGGTATAATCCATGTAGGACAAACTGCATCCATTTAAAATGCACAGTTCCTTGACTTTTGAAAATGCACTCTCCTTGGAAACACTGCCTAACTCAAAACATAACATTCTCCTCTGCCTCACATGCTCCCTCGTGTGCCTTTGAAGTCCCTCCCTTTCTCAGTCCCTAGTAATAAGCTTGTCTGCTTTTTGCCACTGTATACATTTCATTTTCCACAGTATACTATAATAAAATCATATAGCACATGCTATTTTATATTTGCTCCTCTCATCAGTAGGATGGTTTTGAGATTTCTCCAGTCGTTGCTCAATCAGTGACCTGTTCCATTGTGTGGCCATACCTACTTCATTGATCCATCCACTGATGATGGACATTTGATTTGTTTCTAGCTTTTCACTCTCACAAATAAAGCTGCTATAAACATTTGTATACAAGAATGTATGTATATATAAATTTTATTTCTCTTGAATAAATACCCAGGAATGAAAATGCTGGGGCATATCATGGATATGTTTAATTTTTAAGGAATTAACCAATTGTTTTCCAATTGGATGTAGCATTTTTCATTTCTACATTGTTTAGTAGTTCCAGTTGTACCACATCATCACTAACATTTGGTATTGTCAGTCTTTTTTAAAATTAATTTTTAGTTGTAGTTGGACACAATATTTTATTTATTTTTATGTGGTGCTGAAGGTCAAACCCAGGGCCTCACTCATGCTAGGCAAGCACTCTACTGCTGAGCCACAACCTTAGCCCCTGTCTTTTTAAATTTGTTTATCCTAAGGGATGGTGATAACCTCATTTACATTCCCTGTTGAGTAACGATGTTCAAAAACTTTTCATGAGCTTATTTTTTTGTTGTTAATTTTTCATCTTGTGTAAAAGTTTGCTCAAATATTTTACACTGGGCTGGGGATGTTTGCCTGGCATGCATGAGGCCTCGGAATTTGATCCCCAGCACAACAACAACAAAAATGTTGCCAATATTGTTATACTTCTTCTAGAAGTTTTATAGCTTTAGGTTTTACATTTAGGTCTGCAAAGACATTTTAATTTAATTTTGGGATATCATGTAAAGTAAGGGTTAATGTTCACTTTTCTCCCATAAAGACAGACAGCTGATTCAACATCACTTCTTTTTCTCATGGAATTAAGTTGGCAAATTGGTCAAAAATCATTTGATCATGGAGGAATTTGATTGGACAAAGGGGAGGGAGGGGGGAGGATGCATGGGGGCAGGAAAGATGGTGGAATGAGATGGACGTCATTACCCTAGGTACATGTATGACTGCACATATGGTGTGACACTAAATCATGGACAACCATAGAAATGTAAAGTTGTGCTGCAATTGTGTACAACGAATCAAAATGCATTCTGCTGTCATATATACCTAATTAAAATAAATTAATTAAAAAATCATTTGATCATATGTAAGTACATTTCTGGGCTCTATTCCATGGATCTGTGTCCATTCCTTCACAATAATCACACTAGCTGGATTACAAGTAGATTCCCCCAGAACCAGTCAAAATTTGCAGATGATGGGCTGACAAGCATTGTTACTTACTAGAGCATCACAAGACATTCAAAGCCACTGCCTAGCTAAGCTACTCTCAAAGTCCTTGCCTTTAGAGTGAATGTGATAACAGCAAGAATGACAACTCAGAAGTCACTGAAACTGCCTCTTCTACATAAATAAACCAAAATTAATGCTGTATTCCAAAAGAGATTGTCGAGATAAGCCCCACTATTGAGGAACTAAAATATGTAAGAGTGGTGATTCCTGCCACATCCCCATTCAACTAACCTACTGGGCCTAGGCAGAGGCTAAATGGATCCCAATGAATGGTAATGATTACTGAACACATAAATGGCTAGTTACCTCAATTTTAGCTGATTTCCAAATACGGCTTCATTGCCGGAGCAAATCAACACAACTTCAGGCACCTAGTGTGCAACTATTGATCTGATAATCATAGATTACCTACAGTGCCATTTAATATGCCCGAGTCCATTGATTTCAGTCCATGGAGAGATTTCAGCAACCCAATTCAGGAAGTACTTCATCAGGAAGAAGTTCTAACTTACCCCATATGTGAGAAACCCCTACTTGGAGGCAATGGAGATATGGGATGCGTTGTGGAATAAGCACTAGCTATTTCTGTATGACCAGGGGCAGGAAAAAGAACTCAGTATCATGAGCACTTTCCTTATTTTAATATTAATGTGATTGTAGATATTAATGTTTTATCCTCTGGTAAAGAAAACAAAAGAAGACAAAAGCAAGGTGCAGTGGTACAGTGGCAGACTGGCAGGATGGCAGAATGGCACAAAGGCTGAAAAGCCCTTGTCCAAGCTGCCAGCTTTATTTATATCATTAGGTTTCATTAGGTCACTGGCATCAGTAGTACATTATTGTTCATTGTGTTATTAGGTAGGTTACAGAGTTAACAACATTATGCTTCTTATTCCTGTTACATACTATAGTTGCAATGTGCAAGGTTAGGAGCTTTGTGTAGCTAAGAAAGTCCACTGTTTAAAGTTACTGTTATGTGGACAGATTCAAGCTCAGCAGAGCTTGGTGAAACATTGTGGTTGTTTAACAAGAGAGTTCTTATATTCCCAGGAGCTGAGTACCTAAGACCAAGGTTGAAGCTCTAGCATGGAGCCTCCTCATGCAGGGCATTGCCACAGAAGCTAGGCATTGTACATGCATTAGTTATCTTACTAGTTCCTGGGGGAAACTGCAGAATATTCCAAGTGTGAAAAACAGGGTACTTGTTACCACCCAGGAGTTTGCTCACCAGAGGAACGCTGCCCTGTACATTTCCACAGCCAGAATCCTTACTTCCTCTCTCCTAGTCTCAGATCAGCTATCCCAAAGTGTGTTAACAGCAATTTTGTATCCCAGTATTACTGGATATCAAAGAAAGAGTGAGACTTAGAAGAAGGGCACCGCACAAATATAGAAAGGACATTGCGTCTTTTCTGGGGGGGAGGAAGTTTAGTATGTTTTCTAATATTATACATGAGATAATTGTAGTATGTTAGATGAAAAATCATTTTACTATTTAGAATTAAAGTGTGGCTTTAGAGTGTTTGGGGATGCCATGATGACAAGGGGTAGACTGTAATGGCCTCATAATGTGTCATCTTGACTAAACTAAGCTATGATTTCCAGAGTTCGCTTCCCAGAATCTTTCCCATCACGGTGGGATGAAAGACATTCTACACAGCATTTGACAGCAGAAGTGGAGCAGCAGCCACGTGGGCATCAGGTGCTTCTGCTGCTCACACATTTTCACTGTTCTGCTGGTTTCTCTCTTCAGAATGGGCAGCAGCTGGTACCTTAGCTGCTCCATCTTATCTTTCTGGAGCATCTCCAAGGGCTGGTTTTAGTATCAATATTAAATCTGGAAGAAAGAGCACTATTTCTTCTTAAAAAAAACCATTCACAATCTTGAAGTTTGAGGTACTGAGGTTTAGTCCGTCCTCGTGGGTTCCAGATCATGGGCTTTGGCTCTAGTTCCGCCCTCTTTCCCCCTCTTTATATTCCTCTTGTCTTTCCCAGTTACCTTTCCTACAAAGCCAAGGTCCAGATAAGGCATGCATGAAGAAGTAACATTACAGATGAGACTGAGCCAGCTCTCACAATTGTACAGAACCAAGTCCCTATAATTAATTCCTTTATATATGTTAAATATTATGTATTGTATATAGGTGATATTTGCTATGATATAATTTAATGTATAAATACATTATACAGACTACATCTTAGTGATTCTGCTTCTTTGACAACTCTAACTGATGTACTCCATAATATAAAAAAAAAATCACATCACTATAAAACAGACCTTCAAATAAGAAAGAGTTTGTGATTCTTTTGGCTCAAAAGTGTTTTTGCCAACATCTATATAGAAACTTTATAATGAGTTTTCATTAGTTAGACTAAGAATAGGTTTTAAAATGCACTTTCATCAGAGCAGTTTCCATTTCTGAATGTGAAGTCAATCTTGAAGCATTTTCTGTACGGGGAGATGCTGACTCTGCATTACCATTAATCTGGCCAATTGACTTTGATATTTGATTGCTTGACCCTGTGACTTGATCAATTTTAACAGATAAGGTAACATTTTAGATATAGAATTGCTGATCCTGAGGCATGAGCCCCCTGTTGTGCCATATCTTTTTTCCCTTCATATTTCACCAACTTCTGAGTTTGCACTGGTTCTAAGGGGCTCATCATATGCAGAAGCAAATCCCCTCGTAACCTCCTCTTTGAAACTTAGGCACATTGACGTCTTCTGCTAACCAATTTCCACCATCCCATATAATCCAGACCTCGGTGCAGAAAAACCATCTACATTTACAGAGCTTTTAACACAATCAGTTAAAAAATCATTTAAAAACAAATTGACATATTATTGATTGTGGACTTGGCAGGGTCTTTGCAGTTGGCAGCAGGTATCATTGCTGCTTGTATTTCTCCCCACTAATTTTCTTCCCTGACAATGGGGTATAATTCGCTAGCTGGAGTTAAGAAGTCTGACAAATCCATTACTGAGATGCTGAGACCCAGGATGCAAAGAGTTATCAGATAATGGTAGCTCTTTTGCTAAATCATCTGGAGATATGTTTCTTCTGTGCCAGGGGGTGGTTTCAATGAGCTGTGCACTGTACTTTTACAACCTGCATTAACTGACACTGCTTTTATAGAAAGTTTAAATTAGCTATACTAAAATAAATGCCATCAAGCCTTCAAGTGAGCATTCAATTGCCGAAATTAATCTAGGTATTGCTATTTAATTGTGCGATCATACTGCTGCTAGTTAGATTTTTTTTAAGTGCCAAATATATTCTCTAAAGGAAAAGGAACAATGGGGCATATCATTATGTGAACGTGAAAAGAGTATGAATATCTCACCCACGTAAGTTGCCTTATATACTTTTATGCTTATTAGGCAGGCTTAGGTGGTTCCTCTGCACTGGGCAAGGATGTATCTTCTTGGCTAGCCCTTTTCTTGCTTCTATAGCCAATGTTCCATAGAAACTCCATTTAGCAAGGATCCTGATTTTCACATGTTTAAAAAATCTTTCCATTCTTAACTATTTACTACTTATCACTGATTTCTTCTTGAAATAATTAAACCCAAGATTCAAGGTACACTTTCCTTTCTCCATTCTTCATTTATTCTCTTCTGCAGAAAGTCCCCATCTGCCTTCTTCCTGCTCACACTCAAGACTTAGGGCACATTCTATGTGCAGGTGCTCTGTGTGAGGACAGATGTCATCCTCCTCCATAAGACAACCACTGTTGACATCCAAATGACAAGCTTATCTCTCTTCCTCTAAATGTTTTCTCCCTGACCTAATTTAACATATAACTCAGGGGCAGAGATGTAGCTTGGTGATAGAATGCTGGCTAACATACGAGAGAGCCTGGATTTTATCCTCAGCAATGCAAACAACACCAATAACTAAACGTAACTGTGATTTTAAAATAAAATATCAGCACTGTTCAAATTCTTTTTTGGAAAAGTTACTAGAAAGAGATTCTAGAAGCCCTTGCATTCAAAACATGTATGATCTATCAGAAAGGCCATGTATGTATTTGTAAAATAGCTTCCAAAATAACCAAATGGTACACTTTACAATGTGAGCTTTGAAAAAAAAAATCATTTTTCACTCCCTTTTACATTTTCCTTTCCTCTTTGCTATCTCCTTCTATTTCTCCTACTTCATCCAAACCAAAAACAACCCAAAATTCCTAATTGCTTTTGGCTCTGCAGAGGATTTTTGATCCTAAAATTCCTGAATATTTATTTTATCCTTTTACTTTGCCAGTATGTATCCCCCCAAAATAATTCCAGCCTCAAAATAAATTTATAGAGTTAGAAGTCAAGATGGTGCTCACAGGATGGGGAACAGGGTCTGGAGAGTCAAGGTCTGAGGTATTGGTGATCTTCAGTTTCTTAATAAGGGTGCTAGATGCATGGATGGTGAAATATGAAAATATGTGAAAATTTGTGGAATATTAAAAATTTGTTGGCATGTTTGAATATAATTTGTTTACTTGTCTATGTATTTGAAATATTTTAAAATGCTTTTTTAGAAAGAAGATTAATCCATTGAAATCATCCTTAAATTCTCATGTACTCAAAGTTTATCCTCAAACCTATCTTTCCATTCTGCACATAAATTTAACAAGAAAATATACTAAGATCTGAGGCAATGATTACTTTGATCATTGCTTTCTTCTACATCAACCATCCCAATTATTTTTCTAGCCACGTAGACAATATGCATATTCTCTGAGCAGGAGTAATTCTTCCTAGAGCTCTTCCCATTGATCAGATTCCTGACATGCCATCTCATCATGTGGTCTAATTAGATGGGTCTATGGAAGTTTCTGATGAGGCTACATTTGAATTTGTGCCGTGAATAGCAGACACAAGAGCACTTGAGTGCTGTGATGGAGCATGGTAATGACTCCTGTAATTAGTGCAATTCATAGCACTCACATGGGCGGTGTCATGTCCTTCTTATCAAACATGATTAACAGTCTGCAGCCACTAATGCTAATTCATTCTGGTGTTTCTTCACATCAGGAAAAAAAAAAAACGAAAAGTAATTAAAGATGGAATTTTGTCATGAGATCTTTTACAAATCTGCTTGTATTTTCTATACCACTTGTGTGTGCAAGCACACACTATCCATGCTCATAGACACACACACACACACACACACACACATGCACCATGCACCCGTGCACACTCCCAGTATATTTTGTCATTTTGGAAAGAGCCATAATCTTAACAAAATGCTGAGGCAACCTATGTGAAAAACTGAGAAGAGTAGCTAAAAGAATTAGAATGACTCAATCATTCAGTCCTTAAATAACTAATTTTTGTATGGCGTATTCTTCTACTACTTCAATATTATTCAAATTAAGAAGAAATATCCAGAAAAAGACCAGTGTTTCTCTTACAATTGGTGAATAAAATAAATGGTGGAAAAGAATCCCCACAGTACAGATAGAATCAATCCAACAAAGTATTTATTGAGGGTTTCCTGTGGGCCTGTCTGATGTTAGGCATAAAGAAATCAACAGGGCAAGACACAAATCATGTCCTCAAAGATTGTATAGTCTAAAGGAGGAAACAGACCTATCAGCACATAGTTAGGTCATGATACTTAACGTGGAACACATAATATTTGTTGATACTTACTATTACACTAATTCTAGTGAGCCTAGTTAGACTCCCAAGATAACAAGTTGTATCATTTACTATCATCTTAGCAAACTAAGAGGTGATTTTTGCCTTTTTTTTCTTGAAATAAATACAGTATCCTTGAGGGATAGGTTCCAGCATGTTACCCAATGCTCCTAACTTCTATGGATACCAAAATCCACAGACATTTAAGTCCCCTGTATAAAATGGCTTAGTATTTCCATCATCTTAAGAACACTTTAAGTCACCTCTAGATTATTAAAATACCTAATAGAGTGTAAATGCTATACAAACAGTTGTTATATTTATTGGTTAGGAAATAATAAAAGTCTGTATAGGTTCAGTACAAACACAAATTTTTATTCAAATATTTTCAACTGTAGGTGATTGAATCTGTAAATATAGAACCCACAGATATAGAAGCTAAGAATGCAGAGGGACAATTTTGCTGAGAGAACCTGAAGATGATACTCATAGAAAACTTATCTGGAATTCATAGGGCAACTATCCGATCATAAGGTAATTAGGTCCCAGACATTTTTTTATAAATCACATGACCTATTAATAACAGCCACTGATGACTCCTCTGGTTCTAATCAGCCAAAGGCCACCTTGAAAAATGGAAGATAAATTGCAAGTCAAGCCAGGAAAAAAATACAGACGACTCTAATCAAATCTCATAACTTCTGGGTAAGAACCAGTGGATTCATATGCAGCTTCCTATGTGAAGATAGGGCACTGGTTTGTCTCCTAGAGCTTCCTAGAGGAAGGAAGCAGAGATGTGAGTAGCCAGTAAAATGAATGGCATGAAGTTCTGGGATATGGGGAAAATGGAAAAAAATCCTGCGCCTAACATAGGAAGAAAAAAATGGGAACAAGGAAGAGCAAGAAAACCTCTATTTTGTCTTCCTTTCTTTTGCCCTCAGGAATTGACCAATGAAAAACATAAGATGTCTCCAGGCAATGAGCACTGGAAAATTATCTGACATATAAAAATAACTTTTAATAGCAAAAATTTTTATAACTTTTATATATTCCAGATAAGCAAAGCATAGAGCCTAGTTCTCAGTGGGCCCATTGATTGAAGAGATAAATTAATAATATCTTTTGTCCATTAAATAAAAGGTTTAAAAAAAAACAGGGTAGATTAAGAAAAGCTGAGGATTGGTAGTTACACAAATTCTACAGCATGGCTGTTACTATTGCTGTATGATTTTCATTGCCTCCTTTGTAAAATTGGATGATTGGTTTAATATTTAGATCTCTCAATTCCAAAGCTTCATGTTTTGTGAAAGAATATCATAAATGAATGCAACAGAGAACTCTAGTATTCAGTGCAAAAGGAAAATTAAAAATAAAAAAGATTTTGTCTACAAAGAAGAGATTCAATCAAGCTGTGCCTCAGGCAATGGGAAGAACAGGGAGCAGAAAATTCAGAACTGGTCATTTATTATGCACCAAACTTGTGTATATATTTTCTGAAAAGTGCACAAGGCAAATACTTTATTAAAGAAAATTGTGAAATTATAGAGAAAGCATTTCTGCATCTGGTGGATGTACTGAATTAAACAGTGACCCTCTATGACAGGTATGTCCTAATCTCCAGAACTGTGATTATAATTTATGTAACAAAAGACTGAATATCACCATGAATGGGAAATGACATACTAAGTAAGAATATTATGAGATATTATCCTGGATTATCCAGGTAGAGTCCAAATGGAATCACAAGCATCTTTATATAATAGACAACTAGAATTGGGTGCAGTGGTATACACCTATAATCCCAGCAACTTGGAAGTCTGAGGCAAGAGGATCACAGGTTTGAAGCCAGCCTCAGCAACTTAGTGAGGCTCTAAGCAATTTATCAAGACCCTGTCTCAGAATAAAAAATTAAAAATGGGCTAGAGATGTGGCTTAGTGGTTGAACACCCTTGGGTTCAATCCCTGGTGTCAAAAATAAAATAGACACTTGGAAAAGAAATAGACCTAGATAAGGCAGAACAAACACGGAACCCAGAAAAATGTTACACACCAAAGAATCTGACAGCTCTCACAAACTGGGAGACACAAGAAAGGAATTTTCCCCAGAGCCTCCCAGTTGTAGGAATTTGTTACCACAGTAACAGAGAACTAATAAAGTAGATTAGGTTCTAATCTGAAGAGTAAATATACAGGTACCTTGTTAAAATGTACTGATTAAAAAAAAAAAAAACCCACTACACTATGGTTTGTTCACACACACACACACACACACAAAAAAAAAAAAATCATGTGGAAGCTAAATTCCTCAATGTGGCAGTGCTGGCAGGTGAGGATTAGTGAGAAGTGTTTGGGTCACGGGCAAAAATTCCTCACAGATATATCAATGCCACCTCACATAAGTATATTTTTGCGTTCCATGGGATTAATTATGGGTAGAGTGGGTTGTTATAAAATGAGTCTGTCACTCTGTCTTGTCAACACATGACTTCACCCTTTTGTTTTCTGCCACTAGTTGAAAGAGTTTGAAGTCCTCACCAGGTGTAGCCACCCAACCCTAGACATTCCAGCCTGCAGAACCATAAGCCAAAATAAACCTCTCTTCTTTATAAATCACCCACTCTCACCTACTGTTTTTGTTAAAGTAACAGAAAATAGGCTGAGACACAATGAAATGCCGTCCATTCATACAAGACATTAGTCACACTAGACAATTCAAACTCTAAAACCACGAACCATTGCATGGTTGGGATATGGGCCAGACATCCAGTAGCCACCCACCCAGAGGAGGGATTTAAAGCCTGGTGGTTCTTTTAACGATTCAGAATGACCTATTTAACCTGTTAAAAGCCTCAATTTTTTATCTGTATAACAAAGATACTAGTTTATGTTTGAAGATAATATATACATACAATAATATATACATATATGTATATATTATGCTTAGTAATGTAGCAATTGTTCCATATGTGTTAACTATTCTTATTAGTATCATTATTATTATTATCATTCACTCTCAGTGATAAAGGCTTTTGTAGGAAGTATCTTCTTAGGAACCAAGACTACACTTCTAAGGAGCTATATGTACTCATAAACTTGCATGAGTAAAAATTAACAAAGTTCTATTACAGATACTTTTTAAAAAAGAAATAGTACACTGGATTCCAACTGAGAGCAAATGGAAGAGAGATTGTAGATATTAGATAAGACTCAAGGACACAGCAAACTTTGCACCTTTTACATTCAACTAAATTATAGTGACTGTTACCCTTTCTTCCCCTGCCTTCATGAAAGAGCAAAATTCATCTGTCTTCAATTATACTCCTTACAACTCTATTGTTTCGTTAACAAGTGGAGTGATGTGTGTGAGAGTGAATAGGAAGTATGAAGTTAGTGAAATGATGTTTATAAAAAAATTAGGGAGAACGAATTTTAGTTTACTTCATGAAAGACCTTTTACAAGAATATGTAAGGAAACACCATCTCAGGTATCATCATAATCTTTTGGTTTGGACATTGCCAACCTCCAAATTGAGTCATGGAGTGCATAAAGATAAAAGGAAATTATATCTTCACATATTTAAAGGAAAAAGAGAAACACTGCTTGATAAAAAAATTAATAATTTAATTCTGAATTTATCATTCTAAGTAAAGAATTAAGATTAAATGTGGCAGATATTTTTAAAGGTTTAAATGTGTTCTTTCTGATTCTCTAATTGGAGGTTTAGAGGCCAGTTTTTCAATGTGATCCCTCTCCCTAAGTCCATCAGTTCTACCTGTAGGTCAATGGAGCTCCTGATCATCACTGGGACCCTTTAGTGAGGGTGACCCAGCCTTCAAATAATGAGAATGGATTGAAAGTGCTCTGTATGCATTTCTAGGATACCAGAACAAAGTGCAGCTAATTGAGTGGGTTTACAATAGCAGAAGTTTTTATTCTCGTTCTGAAAGCTAGATATCCCAAATCAAGATGTTGGCAGGGCTGTGCTCTCTCTGAAACTCACAGGCAAGAATACTTCCTTCCCTCTCAGGGTGGTGCTTATATGCAATTGTTGATGTTCCTTGGCTCATAGATGCATCACTCCAGTCTCTATGTCCATTGTCACATGACTATCTTGCCCTCTTTGTGAAAAGGACACCAGTTATATTGGATTAGGACTCAGCCTACTTGCCTCCTCTTTATCACATCTATTTCCAAATGTAGTCACATTCACGGATACTGAGGATTATGACTTCAATGTATCTCAAAGATCCCTTCTTTGAGCCAATCAAAGCAATCTAGTTCAGATGACCTCTTCCTTGTTTAGTAGAAGGCTCTGCCCTACTTATGAACTTCGGCCTCTGAAGACCATTTTGTGCTGGAAATGGTCATTGTGAAAATCTGTACCACTCCTACTCCTCAACCATGGGCCTATAGAATTGGCTTCCAGTTCCCCTCAAACAACCAGCTCTGGTTTGGAAAAAACAGTATAGTTCTATGGGAATTACTTCTCTGGTCAAAAGGGAAGCTAAACCCTAAAATTCAGTTTCCAGCTTAGAACTCTCCATTGAGCTTTCAAAATGCAAAGATTCTAGACCCATCCAAGACCTTCTTTCTCAGAATCCATTTGTATTTTTAGCAGCTTTATCAGGGGACTATGTGTGCAGCAAGGGACCATCCTCTCTAAAGAAGAGCTAACCAAGCAGAACCAAGCAAGATCCAACTATCTTTCTACGGGATTGCCCAGTGTCATGGACTCCTCTCCAAAGGGACATAGTCCAAATTACTTTCTTGTAATTCTACCCTCCCAGCCTATGGCACTGAACACTTGCCAGAGCCTCCTTCAAGCTATGTCTGAGTGGCCTTCTAAAAAGGTTTCATCTTCCCTAACTGGAGATTCCTTCAGTATCTCTGGGAGTAAAGGCATTCAAACTTTACCTCAAAGTACTTCAGGACAACTACACATGGTCCAGCTTTGTTACCTCAAACATTCACTTGACAGAATCAAATAGAGTGAAGAATATATAGAATGGAAATATGATAACCAGACTATTTCTAGGATATTGTAGGTACAGTGGCATATTGAGAAGGAAACCAAAGCATTAGACTAGATTTAACAAAGTGCCAGATTAGAAAGATGGTGCAGAATGATTGTTAGATTTTATGAACTGAATGTTTTCTTCCAAGCTTACATGTTGAAATCCTAATTCCCAATGTGATGATATTTGGAGATGGCACTTTCAAGAGGTCATTAGGTCATAAGCATCACATGATCTAATGAAATGATGGGATTGGTGCCCTTAAAGGAAGAAACATCAGAGATCTTGCACTACCTTTCCCTAAGACATGTGAGGTCAGAATGAAGAAGGTACCCACTCACTACTTGGGAAGCAGACCATCACCAGGGACCACATCTGCTAGCACCTTGCCCTTGATCTTCCTACCCTCCATAGCTATGAGTAATAAAGGTTTATTATTTAAATGATTCAGTCAATGTTATTTTTGGTATAATAGCCTGAACTAAGACAGTAGGACTTGTAGACTAGTTACAAGATGACAAAGCATAGAGAAATACTGACCTATATATGGAAGTTCAGAAGCAAGTCTGGGTGTGGGAAGATGATTGGTTTATATTTAGACATATTAAATTTGATGGGGGAGCTCTGAAATGTGGAGTAAAAAAATATAATTCAAAAATTTAGAGATTGCACCTAGGCTTTAAATTAACATTTTGAAAGTCATATATAGAGAAGTATTAGGGATGGCTAAAATTTCTAAGGGAAACATAAAAACCAAGCAGTTCCAAATAACTACTTGGGATCCATAAAGGTAAAACTTTGAACTGTAAGTAGCATCAAGAGACAGGGTCAGAAGGACTAGTAAGTGAAATTACAGAATTCCAAAGGCTTTCAAGATTCCAAAGGCTTTCAAGCTTTGGTTCAGGAAGAGCAAAGAGATTAGCTTCCATGAGTGGCTGATAATGTTGGCAAAAGCATTGACTTCATGTCTTATTCTATTCTACATTAACCAGATTTGTTCTGATGGAAGTTGAAAGAATTCACTAATTCTTGACATTGACATCACAATTTAAATACATCCCAAACCACACCACTAATATCTCTGATATGAGTAAATGTATTTCTGAATGTTGTTTTTCAAACAAACTCAGCATCAGAACACTCCAGATAATTGGAAACTAAATCAGTATGAAATTGATTGAGTATTTTCAAAGGAGTTCCATAGTGCTTTGCTGTAAGGAGAGAGGCTATAGGGGGATCCATATGTGCTGACCTCACTCTTGCCAAAAATGAGGATGAGGTTTGAAAGACTTTAAATGAGTCAAGAATAAAAATGGGAGCTCTGGACATTTATAATCAATCTCTTTCATAAGTACATTGATCATTGATATTAATTCTTCAAGGAATGAAGCTTACCTTTGAGCATTGTATTAGTGAAAGTTCTCCAGAGAAAAATGACCCAAAGTATTTATATAGATATATTAGAGGAAATTTGGGGAAATGAGCTTACATGATTATGCAGGATGTAAAGTTCCATGATCTTCCATCTACAAGTTGGAGAACCAGTAAATTCACTAATATGATCCAGTTCAAGGTCAAAGACCTGAGAACCAGAGACATCAACCTCTGAGAGAAGGAGATGGTAGATGCCTAGGTCAAGAAGAGAGGGAAGGGAATGGGATTGTGGCTCAGTGGTAGAGTGCTTGTCTGGCTCAAGTGAGGAACTGGGTTCAATCCTCAGCACCACATAAAAGTGAATAAATAAAATAAAGGTATTGTGTCCATCTACAACATATATATATATATATATATATATATATATATATATATATACACACACACACATATATATATATGTATATATATGTATATATATATATATACACATATATATATATATGTATATATATGTATATATATGTATATATATATATATATATATATATATATGTATATATACATACATATATATTTTAAAAAAAAAGAAGAGAGGGAATATTCCCCTTCCTCTGCCTTTTGGTTCATCCAGGTTCTTAATGGAGTAAATGACACCTTCCCACATTGGTGAAGGCAGATCTTTTTCACTGAATCTACTGATTGAAATGGTAGTTTCTACTGGATGCACCTTCACACATACCCCTAGAAGTAATGTTTTACCAACTATTGAGGCATCCCTTTAGGTTTACCTAGACAAATTGCTGCCTGAAACTTTTACAAGTGTAAAATAATTACACTTTGAAAATACTCCATCAATTTCATACTGATTTAGTTTCCAATTATCTGGAGTGTTCTGATGCTGAGTTTGTTTGAAAAACAACATTCAGAAATACATTTACCCATATCAGAGATATTAGTGGTGTGGTTTGGGATGTATTTAAATTGTGATGTCAATGTCAACACAGTTAATTCCTAAGTTATCAGGTGCCAGCCACTGTCCTACACATGTTCCCTACATTCACATCTAATTATCATGCCATCCCTAGACGTAGGCCTTGCCCTTATCCCCATTTTATGAAGGACAAAAGGCACCAAGAGAGACGAAGTGCCTTGCATAGAGTTTCACAAGCATCCAAGCAGAGGATTCAGACTTACATATAGACCATCTGGCTCCGGGGCCTATGCTGCTGACTAGGAAGATGGTGTTCAGGAAGAAATGAGCTGTCCTACCTAGTGAAGTCCAACTCCTGGTCATAGTCAGAGCAGGCCTTGGCGGATGCTCCAGGATCCTCAGTGCTGCTTCTGCTACTGCCCAACACAGCCACCTTCTTCTAAGCAAATGTTAAATTACTGTGTGATTGAGGAATTTTACCTTGCAGTGCATGCACAGTGTTTCTGAACCAAACCAGTTCCTATCCCTCTGTGGTCATCATCTGCTAATAGTGCAGCATCCTCACAAGAGCCCAGGAACACACATGTTGGCATCTTTTCTCTCATACTCTTGTCTATTCTTCAGACTGGTCATGTGCTCCCTTCCGCCTTCCGCCCTGATGTCCTCTCCTTCATAGAGCCGGGTCTTCATATTATCATTGTAATGGCCACTAGATCCTCTCCTCTCTCTGTGTTTCAGTCCTACCATAATCTGGTTTCAGACTAATCTTAAAGAACAGATCTTGCCATATGTCCTTGATCAGATATCTTCAGAAGGTCTCCACCAGAAAATATTCATTTCAGGAATGTGAACTTGTGAGATTTTAGTGTTACTTCTTCTTCTCATATCTCCCTTATGCTATCAAGTTAAACCAACACCTGGCCATACTAATACTTCCTACTTCTATGTCTTTGCATTCTAGTTTTCCATCTGCAATGCCTCCCCATGTGCCAGCTCCCCCCATATTCCCCTGTTCATATATCTAAAGTCTATATTTTAAAGACTCAATTCAAATGCCTCTTTCTCCCTTCCCAAATATAACCTACTTGCATACAACATTGCCTTTGTAGCTTTTCTGTTACATCCCTTGGCACTGGTCAACTTCTCCTCAGTTTATGAGCATTCACGGATAGCAAGAAATTAAGATGATGATTAGAACCTACTTGAAATTCATCTTTTTTACTCAGGGAATGTATCAGTTTCCTATACTTTAAGTACCTGATAAGCCATATTTAGAAAAGGAATTTTTTTAAGAATTGCAATTATTACAAAGTTTTGCAAGATTTTGGAGAGAGGTAAACAAGCAGCATGTAGAACATGGAATCATAACTGGACTGAGTCCTAGAATTGACACTGATAGACTATAGTACTCACAAACCCAAAAGCCAGACTTCTGCAGCTACAACCAGCCAACATAGAAAGTGAAGGAGACTTTCCTGAACAGAGAGAAAAATAATGGGCATATAACTTCTGGCCATGGAAACTGGTGAGGGTGTCCTGACCAGTATTTTTCCTCCTATAGAAAACTAAAAATCCCATTTATTCTCTGACCCTGAATCTTCAACTTCAACTTTCAAAATTGAACCTGACCTCTCTGCTCACTTTGCAGAGACTCTAAAACCAATCTCAGGCCTTTACTCTATGACCTCCTTAATGTGGCACGAGACCAAGGATATCAGATTCAGTATGCAGGTTCTATTTCAGGCAAATGAAATAATTAAAACCTTCTCACTGGGACGCAGATATCTGTACTCAAGACAATCTCCCAAAGAATTACTGTGGAAAAAATGACAATAAAACGTTGAGAATCACTGCTTCAGAGCAAGAATCAGATTATCGCCTCTGTCTTTGTGGCCCTCAGTCTTAGCATGGTTTTAGAGACAACACTCACAATCAATTTGATGAGAGGGAAAACTAACTTTAAAACCCAAATAAGTGAAACATTGTAACCTGAAAAAAAAATCATTCCTTTCTTCTCTCTAATGGGCCTGTCTTGTAAAATACACTATATTCAACTATCACTATATTTTAAGGTTCTTCAATAAAATATAGATTTTTTTTCTATTTTTATTTAAGTACATACCATCATAGCCTTGATTTTGCCTCTTTCTTACAAAGCCTAAGACATTTACTATCTAATCCTTTATAGAAATGTTTCCTAAATCTTGCTTGAAAGCTTAATAGCACAGTAAGTCTGTAACAGCAGAATTTTTTAAAAATAAGACTTTTTATCTATGTACCAAAATTTTAAAAATCTATGATTTTGAATATATTCATGGTTTACTTCATTCCCCCTAAAGGGAAGGAAAAGAAAACAAACAGAACAATTGTCAGCATTCATTCCCTGATCTCTACATCAGCTAGATGGGTTTGAGGACATAACACACAAAGGGAGAAACTTAATTCAAACTATGCCCACCCAACATAAAGATGAAAACCGGGCCCTCAAAATCTATTTTTTTAATCTTATAAATTTATTTCATTAAAAAATTCATTTACTATCCCATTTTTATTAATTTTTGTTCTTTTTTAGATATACATGACAGTGGAGTGTATTTTGACATATCGTACATATATGGAGTATTAACTCCCATTCTTATGGTTGCACATGATGTGGAATTACACTGGTCGTGTATTCATATATGAACATATTAAAGTTATATCCAATTTATTCTACTGTTTTTCCTATTCTTGTCCCCCGACCCTTCCCTTCTTTCCCCCTTTGTCTAATCCAATAAACTTCTATTCTTCTCTTATCCCTGCATTGTGTGTTAACGTCTGCATATCAGAGAGAACATTCCACCTTTGTTTTTTTTAGGATTGGCTTATTTCACTTAGCATGATATTCTCTAGTTCCATCCATTTACCAGGAAATGCCATAATTTTATTCTGTTTTATGGCTGAGTAATTTCCATTGTGCATATATACTACATTTTCTTCATCCATTCATCTGTTGAAGGGCACCTCGGTTGGTTCCATAGCTTAGCTATTGTAAACATTCGTATGGCCACATCACTATAGTATGCTGATTTTAAGTCCTTTGGATGTATGCTGAGAGTGGAATAACTGGGTCAAGTAGTGGTTCCATTTAAATTTTTCTGAGGAATCTCCATACTGCTTTCCAGATTGATTGCACCAATACAGTCCCACCAGCAATGTAAGAGTGTACCTCTTTTTCTACATCCTCATCAACATTTATTTTTACTAGTATGCTTGATAATTGACATTCTGACCAGAGTAAGATGAAAGATCATTGCTGTCTTAATTAGCATTCCTCTAGTTGCTAGAGATGAACATTTTTCAACTATGAACATTTTTTCATTTGTTTGTTGATTGATTGTATTTCTTCTGTGAAGTGTCTTTTCAGTTCTTTAGCCCATTTATTCATTAGGTTATTTGTTTTTTCATGCTAGTTTTTTTTTTAATTTCTTTATATATCCTGGAGATTAATGCTCTATCTGAAGTGTAGGTGGCAAAGATTTTCTTCAATTCCATAGGCTCTCTCTTCACACTCTCAATTGTTTCCTTTTCTGTGAAAAAACTTTTTAGTCTGATACCATCCCATTTATTGATTCTTGATTTTACTTCTTGCACTTTAGGAGTCTTGTTGAGGAATTCAGTTCCCAAGCCAACATAATAGAGATTTGCAGGCCCTTAAAATCTAACTCTGAACATTCTAAAAATTTGTAGAAAGATTCAGCATTTATACAAATATTTTGAAGAGAGTTTTAAACAGGGAATATTTAAATGCAAAAGACTTTAATTTTCAGCAAGCCAAGCTAGTTTGAGAACTCTACCTTGTGGTCCTGGCTTTCCTAGATCACCAAAAAGTTTGATTCAGGAAAACTAGTACTTTCTGGTAAAGGATTTAGTGTCCCCAGAATGTGGTTGTTGTTGTTGTTGTTTTGTTTTGTTTTGTTTTGTTTCAAAGATGAACATCTAGAATTGTTTCCAATATTTTTAAGAACGTACTTTCTAATGATATTTGCATTGATTCCCATTACCTTTCCCTGTTTCCTGTGAGAACGTAATCTCCAGGGCTTGGTTTTGTTAATTGATGTGTTTTTTACTTCTTGTTTGATTGGAGTTGATTATAGAAAATGAAAGTCAATTCTACTTTACTAGTATGATTTATTTTTCATATTTTCATGGTAATTATTTATGATAATATAATACTATTTGTTGTAGCTTTCCTTGTTAAGGACAGAAAAGAAGCACTATGGAAAAGATAAAGAGTTTGTGTTGCTAAGAAATGACCCCTGAAGGACAGAGCATGGCCAAGGAGATGGAACTTCAGGGAGAAGACAGAGCAGCATAAAGCTCTGGGATCCACTTAATGAAGAATCAAATAATCTTACCTCTATAGGCTGTGGAAATTTCTACATAAAACTTGACAGTCATGAATCACTCCAAAAAGTTAGATTATGTTGGTGTGTTCTTTTCAAAGGGCAGTTGAATGAGCTTTGCAATTTAGGAAGATTATTAAAAATTCTCAAGACTGGTTTTGGTGCTCCAAGATGGTACACTTCAGTTGTCTCTAATGGAAACAGTATGTGCAATTTAGGAAGTGAATACCAGCCTCCTCTTGCATGTGCTCAGGAAAATCCACTGGGTAGCAAGAAAAATATTAGAGCCTCCATTTGTTCTTCTGTTTCTCTCACTTTTTCTATTCTGTTTTTTATGTTTGTAATGTGTGCAATATATAACATTATGTGTGTAAATTCCACATGCAACCACATATTAACATTGAGTTGCATGTTGAAAAACCTCTTAAAACCTCTTATGAGCTTGAAGCATGATCAGAGAAGTTTGAAGTCTCTGCTATGCCTACATAAACTTTCAGAAATAGTATTAAGTACAATTTTACATTGTTATTGTGAAATGTGAATCAAAGTTGTAACTAAGGACGATCCATACTAAAATGGATTTTCCTTCACTCTTAGCAGCACATGATTAAAGTAAGGAAACATTCTAATGTGTAAAAGAAAAAAAAATGGATAACAGGTTTCATTAAGATAGCTATAACACCCCTCTTTCTGTCCAAATTCTGTGCTAAAATTTCACAAATTTTCCTATATGCCCAAATCCCAACAACAACAATTACTCTCAACACTATACTCTTTTCTATCAATGTCATTCATTGTATTTATGTGACATATATAATAGATGTGGCTGGGGATATAGCTCAGTAGAAGAATCCTTGGCTAACAATCACAAGCCCTGGCTTTGATTCTTATCCTTAGCACCAACAAAAAGAGGAGGGAATGCGTATTGAGAACAAAATAAATTAAGACTCTAAAATAGAATGCATACCCCCTCTTGTATAACGGTGATGATTAATTTTGTGTATCATTTTGGTTATCCATGGTGCCCAGGTGTTTCTTCCAAAATAAGTCTAGAACTGCTGTGAAGGTATTTTTTTTTAGATTTGACTGATATTTTAATACTTAAATCAGTAGACTTTGAGTATTCAGATTACCCTTCATACTGTAGTTGAGCATCATCCAATCGGTTGAAGGGTTAAAAACAAAGATTAAGGTTCCCCCCAAAGGAAGGAATTCTGCTTCCAGGATGTGATAAAGAAATACTATTTGTTTCCAGGCCTCAATTATTACCTGAATTCCCAGCCAGACTGTGATTTTGGATTTCTATTTACCAACCCCCACAATTCCATGAACCAATTCCAATTTCTTAAAATCTCTCATTCTCCCTGACTGATACAATAGCTGTCTTCCCCATCCCACTCCTATTTCTGCAAGTTGAGACAAACTATTTTCACTTCACATGTAAACAAATAGATCTTTCAAAAAATAATCAAACTGTCAGTCAATATGGAAGTATGCAAAATGTACTCCAGTCTGAATTTGCCTCAAACACAGGTAGGTATGAAAGCATTCCAAAGGTATTTTAAATAAATAAAGTTTAACAACATAGAGAATAAGGAGATTGGGATATATGTTCCAATTCCTTGAAGAGTAGTTTATAGAAAGGATTTTGTCAAGAAGTAAATCAGTATTACTCACTCATTCAATCTAGTACATGAACTGAGTTTACACTTTATGATTCTCATTCCAGAACTTTTTTGCTTCAATATGGTCTTATGTCTCTTCTTTGAATGTCTTTGAATCTCAAATACTTATTTTCCTTGGCATTATTTATTTCCACCCAGTTATGTGGTTTCTGTGATGTGGTCACTTTGGAGATGGCTTGGAGGTCATAATCATGATATCCTAGTAGAGTTTCTAGTACTGCTCTCTTTTCTCTCTGCCACCTGTGGAACAACAATTGAGAAAGCACATCCAACCTGCCTATGAGAACAGGCAAATTTATAAATTGAAAGTTCCGCTTCATGGTACTTTTAACACCTCCCTGCTCTCTCAATCTTAAATGCCAGACACAATGGTTCTACTCTGAGTAGAACCATTTGGATTTCCTATCAAAGATGTGCCTTCTGGATTCTGTATGCAAGCAGATGAAGCTCGTTACAGATTGACACTTATCAGCTGTGCAACCTCTTATAACCTACATCACCCATCTTCACTCTCCTCTTCATTAAAATGCAAATTATAACGCTGCTTTGATTTCTTCCAAGACTGATTAAGACGAAATGTGATGGAAATGTATGTAAAAGATGTCAACTATAAAAAGCTCTACCAATATAATCTTTGCCTTACTGCTCACTTTTCCCTTAATAAGTATTTCCAGATTCTACTCCAGCATCATATTTATGTCTTAATAACACCTGTTCTATTATATTGAATTCTATGTATTTACTATCTATAAATAAGTACATTATACTTACTACAGTACCATATAACTCTAACCAATATGTTTCATTTAACCAGATAATCAAAATAACTCCTGGTAGCAAAAATTTATAATATTTTATATAAATGTATCTTTTTATATAAATATCTAATATAGAAACCTGGTTTGATTTTTCTTTTTTGATGATGGTAGGTTTTGAAGCCAGGGCCTTGTGCATGCTAAGCCTGTGCTCTACCACTGACATATATCCCCAGCTCTGTTTTTTTTTTTTTTTTGTATAAATATTTCTTTTGTGTATTTACACAAAATATTTGAGGGTCTTACTATAATTGTAACAATCCTTCTAAATAAATAATTAATTTAAATAACTTTTTTTTTAGCAAAATCCCAGACTAGATATTGACATTCTCTATAGATACTTGGGCCACAAGGGTTTTCTAAAAAGCCTTAATATCAAAAGTACATTGACATCCCTATGCTAGGTGCATGTGTGATTGCACAAATGGTGTAACCCTACTTCATTTACAACCAGAGAAGTGAAAAATTGTGCTCCATTTGTGTACAATGAATTGAAGAGCTTTCTGCTGTCATGTATAACTGATTAGAACAAATAAATTTTAAAAAAATTTATAGTACATTG
The DNA here is from genome assembly GCF_047511675.1 of Marmota flaviventris. Taxonomy (NCBI): domain Eukaryota; kingdom Metazoa; phylum Chordata; class Mammalia; order Rodentia; family Sciuridae; genus Marmota; species Marmota flaviventris. Next base: position 74,369,030 of record NC_092512.1, read on the forward strand.
ACTGAAAACCAGAAGCAAGTTTTTCCTCTGTTAGAAGGACAGAGTTTTCTTGGAGTGCTAATCTTTACTAAAATTTTTTTCCTTAATTCTTTGAGTCATCTGCTTCAAAACAAAGATGTTTTTTGACTTATTGAAAATAATTTCCTGTGCTTCATATTGTTTTGATTAAGTATTTGATTGCTTAAGAAAACTGAAGTCGGGCACTATGCCTGAAATCTAGCTACTCCCAGATACTCAGGAGGCTGAGGCAGGAGGCCAGCCTAGGAAACTTAGGGAAATGCTGTCTCAGAAATAAAATATAAAAGAGGCAGAGGAATAAAAAGCTCAGTGAAAGAGCACCCCAGGTTTAATCCCTAATACTGTAAAAAAGAAAAAGAAAGAAAGAAAATTGAGTCTTCTCTATTAAAAGAAATATTTTTTTTCTATAACTATATAACTTTCTGTATTTGCCTTTGAACTCTGGTTAAAGGAATTTTATAGAAAACTGTGATTTAACTTGACTAAGTATCTTAGTATGTTTTTGACAAACTTCTCCAAATCCAGTTCTAAATTAAGTCTCTTTTATCTTTAGCTAAAGATGTTTCAGGGGTCCCTTCAGTCGGTAAGTATTTGCCTTTTACATTGGAAAAGAAAGATGTTAAACTAAAATTAAGCTATTTGATATGTTAAATTATATAGGAAAAAATTGTCAAATATTAAGTAACAGTAGCTCTTCATGAAGTTATAATTATGGGTATGTTATTGATATTAGTGTCCCAGAAACTGTATAAAATTCCTAGAAATATAGAAAGTCCTTGTAAAATGTTACCAGTCAAATTTTTTGTTATTATGCTAAAATGTATACCACAGAAATAACAAAATTCCCTTGTCAATTGCATCATGAAAAATTTGCGTTAAATTTTTACTATGGTCATTTTAAGTCTTGTCATCCAAAAGCAGCTAGTTGTTTTAATACTTTTCTGAAAGCTTTTACAAAATTTTAAATTGAAGAAATGATTTTTGCAGGGAAGAGAATGTTTTCATGACAAACAAACTAAAATAAAAGTGATATTCATTTCACTCCATAGAAATATAATTTTCACTTTGTTACTTTGCAAAATTTTGAAGCAATTAATTACAGAATACAAATTAAAAGCCTGTCATTTGTAATCTATCCAGACTCAATTCATCTATGAAGTCAGTTATTTATGCTACAACAACATCCATCTTGAGGAAAGCATGGTAATTTCATTCAATTGTTTATAGTTAGTTTCTACAGCTCTTTTAAAAATATACTTTTTATTAATTTATTTCAGATTATTTTTTGCTATTGAATTTTTATTAGTTTCTTGGGAAGATGAATCTCATGAAATTATATTACTTGAATATCATCTGCATAATTATCATTGCTGATAATTACTTATTTGAGAATGAATTAATTTTGAAAGTGAATACATGAATGTTGTGCATGTCATATTTAGTAACTTTATACTGGCAAATATATATTAAGCATTTTATAAATTATAATTTTAATCAGTAAAGAAATGACACATTTTATAGGATAAGAGAGTCCTGTCATTTGTGCTGGGAATTCAGATGTCCATGAAGAATGAATGAAATAAGTTTCTATTTGTTTTACAGAACAGCAGCACATGTTTCCTCATTGTGTTTTTTATCACATTGCTTGATAGACAAAATTGAAAATAAACTCTCATTTTCTGAAAGTATTTGAATTATTTATGAACTCCCAAACCCTCTAATTGATTTTGGATTAGAAATGTAGATAAATTATCCTAAGAATGGGAACATTCGATGGTGCCAAGATAATATATTTGACTAATAGTTATAATCTTCCTATTTTCTCCCCATCTGCAAAATATTTATTCTATAACTGTTATTTCTGGATTCTACATTAATAGAAATATATTTGGTCAGTACTGAATGACAATTCCCAATGCAAAATAACTCAAAATCCAATTAAAAGATAATTCAAACAGAGGATCAGACTCAACATGGAGCAAGAGTCAGAAATGCATACAAATGAATGGTACTACAGCCAACGCAATGCCATATCTTACTTCCTTAGGAAACTTGTTACATCTGTCAGGTTCATAGTAATTTTGAGAATATTATCCAGACTCCCAAGGCTTTAGGCACTCACCTTCAGTGCATATCCAATCAAAACTGCACAGTTTGGTTTATAGAACCTTGGAGAGAAGGATTATAGTTTCTTCTGTAAGGATATCTGGTGAAAACATAGGATGTGGGAAATAGTGAATGAAAACTGAAGTCTATTCCAATTGAGAACAGCTCAGACCTAAAACATTCCATTGGGCAGGTTACCACCTTGTACCTCTCAAGGATCATCGCTATTTGAACTCATGAATAACTGGATTCATCATGGAAGTAAGGGCAGCAGAATTAGGAGGAAAAAGAGATGTGTAGACATGAAGTTAACCACTTCTTATGAACTGACCTGTGTCCTCTTCCAAATCCAAACATTAAACTCTAATGCCCAGAATCTCAGAATGTGACTATTTTTAGAGTTAAGTCCTTTAAAGAGGTGATTAGCTTGAAATGATGCCATTAAGGTGGGCATTAATCCAATGACTGGTGTCCTTATAGGAAATGAACTTTCCATATAAATAGGTGTGCACACAGAGAAAACGCAATGTAAGGATACTACCAGCAGGTGGCCATCCACAAGGCAGAGAGACCTCAGGAGAAAACAAACCAGCCAACACCTTGATCCTGGATTTCCAGACTCCAGACTATGAGAAAATAAATTGTGGGTTAAGCCTCTGTGCTACTGCTTTATGGACTCTCTAGCAGACTAATAGTCACCAGAGTAGTTCCAGATTTTTATATACCCAACAGCTTATGTAGCTGAACTTATTTTATAGACTACGGTCTGATGAGGTAGCAGTTTTTTCTTTAATTCCACAGAGGTAGGTTTAATCTTCTTTTTTAGAGGAATAAGATAATTTAAACCTCTGTTTTTTATTCATAATAAATATTTTATCAGATATATTTTGTTTCTGGAGTAATACATGTCTATTGTAAAATAAGAACTTTTCCCATGATAAAGGCATAATGCAATGGTAATAGAAATATGATATTGGACTGCTATAAACACCAGAATGTAGGTCTCACTATACTACACTGAGTTCAGTTCTTTTGGACAAAAACTGTGGGATAGCTGGGTCATACAGTAGTTCTATTCCTAGTCATTTGAAGAATCTCCATGTTGATCTACACAGTGAAAGTATTAATTTACAGTCCTACTAACAATGTATAAGAATTCATTCCTCCCTATATCCTTGTCAGAATTTATTATTATTTTGATTCTTGATATTCACCATTCTAACTTGGGTGAGATGAAATCTCAGTGTAGATTGATTTGTGTTTTCCTGTTTGCTAATAATGTTGAACATTTTTTCATATATTTGGTGGCCATTTAAATTTCTTCTGAGAAAGGTCTGTTTAGTTCATTGCCCATTTATTGATTGGGTTATTTGTTTTTGCTGTTGTTTTGTTTTTGTTTGGGGTGTTAGAGATATTAATCTTCTGTCACAAGAGTAGGAAGCAAAGATTTTCTCCCATACATATGCTGTCTTCTCATGTCTTGTTTCCTTTGCTGTGCATAAGATTTTTAATTTGATGGCATACCACATATTGATTCTTACTTTTATTTCATGTACTTTAGTGTTCTAATTCCCAAGAGTTTAATCCATTTTGACTTGACTCTTGTGCAAGATGATAGATAGTTTCATTCTTTTATAAGTGGCTATCCAGTTTTTGCAGCATGGTTTGTTAAAAGGACCGTCTTTTCTCCACCCTATGTTTTTGCCACCTTTGTCAAAGATGGGATGATTATATCTTTGTGGGTTTGTCTGTGTCTTCTATTTCTTTGATCTTCAAATTTATTTTTATGCCACTACCATGATTTTTTGTCACTATAACTCTGTAATACAATTTGAGATTGTATATTATGATGTTTATAGCCTTATTCTTAACATTGCTTTGACTATTCTGGGTCTTTTATTCTTTCGTGTGAATTTTAGGACTGTTTTTTCTAGTTCTCTGAAGAATGCAATTGTAATTTTGACTGGGGATTGCATTGAATTTGTAGATCACTGGTGATAACATAGTCATTTTAACAATTTTGATTCTGCCTATCCAAGAACTTGAGAGATCTTTACATTTTCTAAGATCTGCTTCAATTTCATTCTTCAGTGTTCTATAATTTTCATTGAAGAGGTCTTTTCACCTCCCTGGTTAGATTTATTCCCAAGTTTATTGTTGTTGTTGTTGTTGTTTGAGATTATTATAAACGGAATTGTTTTTCTCATTTCTTTTATATTGGGTCCATTATAGAGGGGGGAAAAAGGAATTTTTAAAAAGGGTGGTAATCTCATTTAAACTGAAGGGAGATCAATAGAGTATAGGTTGAGGATTGTTATGGTTTGAGTATCAGGTGTCCCCCCAAAAAATCTCCTCTGTTAATGCTGCAAAATTCAGATGTAATATTATTGCATCATGAAGCTGTAATCTAACCAGTCCACCCTAATTTGAATGGACTATCTGGTGGTAACTGTAGGCTGGTGGAGCATGATTAGAGGAGGTGGGTCACTGGCAGCGTGACTTGAAGGGTTCCTCTTCCTTATGGTCCCTTCTCCCTCTCTGCTTCCTGACCACCATGAGGTGAATAGTTTTCCTCCCTTATGACCTTCCCTCATCATGTCCTATTTCACCTTGGGCCCTCAGAAGTGGGCTTAACCATTGGTGAACCCAGACCTCTGAAACCAGAAGCCCGAAATAAACTTTCCTCCCTGTAATATAGTCACATCAGTGATGCAAAAATGACTAACACAGGGACCAAGGGAGAAGGCGGAAGGAAAAGAAAGCAGGTCTGGGAAATAAATTGACAAATTATGCATATGTTTGTATGAATATACCACAATGAATCCCTCTTTTATATGTTTGTGTGTATATATGTGTATAGACACATGCACATATATTAAAAGGATGACCAGAAGAATGGAGGAAAGAGAACAAAGGGAGGGAGGAAATGAGAGAAAGGGAAGCACTGAGGAATAAATTGGAGCAAATTATATTATGTGAATATGTCACAGTAAACTTCATTATTCAAGAGGCCTCAATGGAAATGCTCTCTGGGACTTCAAACAATGTATAGGACTGTACAGAGCTAACATCCAAGGTTTGGGCTTCTTCTCTGTTATGAATACATCTATAATTTTTCTCCTTTGATTATGAAAACATTAGGAACAGAGTTAAGGGAGCCCTAATCTCCTGATCTATGGAAGGACAGAGCTTCATACAATGGTACCCAACTATCAAATTGGAGAAAATAATGATTAACAACCAATAGTGTATATCTCACCCATACAAGGTCATGCAGAAAATCCAATAAAAATTGAACTGTATTTTACACTGTTGGAAAATTATCAATGAAAGTTATACCAACATGATCTAATTTTTAAAATTTTTGAACGTATCCTTATGGGAATATTTTCAATATATGTATCAAACCTCTCCCAGACCTAGATATAACTTCAAGTTCATGCCTCTGTTTCAACTTTGTTTGTTTTGATCTGCTTCACACTAACTTCAGCAGTATCTAATTCAGGCATTTGTATGTAGCTAAAGGGTTCAGACAATCTGAAGAAATAAAAAAACCACCCATTGAAGTTTGCAGGTAGTTTGTATTCTGCATCTTAAAACGAATTCACTGCTAGTTGGACTGTCCTCCAAGATCACATTGTGAATGCACTGAAGGAGAATATTAGAATCACTCTCCTATAGCCTTTAATTAAAAAGTGACAAAAGGAAATAAATGAAATTTCACTACACTTCAGCAGTTGTCCCAGCTTCGTATTGATTTGGGCTTGATTTTCTAAGTGGTTTTCTGGAGTCTGGGTCTTACCACTATTTTGTGCTGCTCTATAGAATGCTGGAGGCCACTAACGTGGGTCCCTGCTTGTGCCATCTTGTGTCCACTTGCTGGCTTCACAGAGGACAATGGCATGGCCAGATACAAATTTTGAAAGGACATCTGGAAATTCTGTGGAGAATGAATTTAAATAGAAAAGTGTAGGGAAACCACTTCATTTTCTTTCAAAAACAAAAACCAGCTATCATTTCAACAAACTTTTGCTAAATGCCTATTTAAATACATCACACAAGTGATTTTTCTCAAAGGGAATCCTGGTATTTAATGATGGTTCAGCTGTATTTTTAGAAAGAATAAAGATAAACTGGTTATTTTTGCTAACAAACCAACATGATATTTTATTGTGATGTTGGCATGGTGCCATATAATATAAAGGACTGACTATAAATGATATCCAACAATAGATGATAAAAGCTTAAATGCAGGCAGAAGAAATGGACTCGAGAAAGGAAATGTGCACAAGTCCTCTCCTCTGCATTGGTGGAGTACACACATGGTAGGAAATGTGCACAAGTCCTCTCCTCTGCATTGGTGGAGTACACACATGGTAAGAAATATCTGGGACTGGCTCCTGAGGCCACTGGTCTACCTGGGATACCCTGGACCATCCCCTATACTCAGATTCCTATTCTTCAAAATGAGAAAATGAGGCCAACATCTAATTTCTGTATTAGCTCTGAAGACCAGATGAGTCTGTGACTTTACCTTAGTTAACAAAACACCATCTCATAATTAACCTACAATCATATGAGAGGGGAAATTGTCATTTTACTAGTATTCAACTACAATTCCTAAATACCTTTTAACCTTTCTTATGACAAGGGACTAAAGTAGGCTAGTGATACTGTGAGTAGAGATGCAAAACTTCACTCATATTTTAAATAAACCAGAGGCAATTTTCCAACATAATTTGAAATCTTAATGAGAAACCATTTTATTTAAGAAATTTTCTTTAATTCTGGCTATTACCCATGCAAACAATTAACTGTATATGCTTGGCATTTTGTGTTTATGGTTCTTTTTTAGACTGGCCTCTCGTTCTTTTCACAAACCCAGAAGGACAGTCCATGTGAAAGGAGTTATTGTTCCTTGGTAATTACTCAGCTGCTCTCTGTATACTAGTGTCTCTGTGCCATGTGGTTTAGCAATTTAAATTTTTTTTCTTTAAATAGGAACAGTAAATAAACACAGGTGGGAAATTTCTAAATATAAAATTTGTTGATTTGTAACTTAGAAGTGCAATTTGAGTAGCACAGTAATATTTCCATTTAGCATAGATGAAAATTAACACTACGTGTTTTAAAAGCCTTGTTTCAATAAGAACACAATAAATTATTCCTCCCTTTTAGAAACACAGATCAACATCTCCCTGTAGTAATGCTAAATAATGCAAGAGCTCTGCTTCTCTGCCTTGGGAACAGGTAACAGATACCTGAGAGGGGAGGTGTATGCTAGGGGGAGGCAGGGTGAATCCATGAGTGCAAACAGAAGACTGAAACCATTACTATCCTCTAGTAATTTGTGCAGATAAGTTGTTGCCAAAAATATTGGTTTGAGTTTTATAGACCTATTAGGGATTAAATGTTTGTGTCTCTCCAAAATTCATATATTGAATTCTAATTCCCCCACAATGTGATGATATTAGGAGACCGAACCTTTGGGAGATCATTGTGTCATAGGATGGAGCCCTCATGAATGGGATTAGGACCCTTACAGGAAGATGCCAGGGTGTTAGATCACCTCTTTTTTGCCCCCTGTAGATAAAACAAAAAACTTGCTATTTATAAGCCAGAAGAGAGCCTTCCCCAGAACCCAACCATGCTGATCTCAAACATCCATCCATAAGAACTGTGAGAAATAAATTTCTTTCGTTTGTAAGACACCTAGTCTGGTACTTTTGGTATAGTATCGTGCACTGACTAAGACAGCTCCCTATAAAACTAATTAGTGCTCCTTTATGAAGTTGGCAAAGAAAAACCAGAGATGAACAGTAGTTAAAACAGTAAAAACAGATTTTTGTTCAGCACTATTATAATAGGGGGAAAGACTGCAGTGTGGGACTGGACTCAATTCCAAATACAGCACTTGACATGAGAATTTATGGACAAGGAGCAGGGTGTGTGGTTGGTGGACAGAAAATTACTAAAAATAAACACCAGGATATAAGGAGATTCTGGCTAAATAGCCCTAACAGGATTCTTACTAAAGACAGGCCTGGATGATCAGTCATCACCTGGGGGAAGATAGAACAATAGGTGACCAATCATACCAAGATTGATCAGATATTGAGGGTAGTTTGTTAAGTACCTTGGCAGGGCTCTTTGCTAAAATTAGATTTCCATCCATTGACACCCACCCTGCTCCTTGGCTATACATTCCCACTTTTCCATACTGTATTGACAATAGAGTCTTATCACTTTCCCTGTTATTCTCTGGATATGAGGGGCCCTCCCAAAGCTCCTGTTAATGCAGGAATTTCAAAGATGAAATGATTACAAGAGCTATAACCTAATCAGTCCATCTTACTTGAATGACTGGGTGGTAACTGTAGGCAAGTGGGTCATAGCTGGAGGAGGTGGGTCATTGGGGGCATACCCTGGAAGGATAACTTTTCCTTATGGCCCCTTCCTCTTCCTCCCTCTTGTTCTTTGCTGTCTGACCCCACCATGAGCTGAGCATCTTTCTTCTGCTCAGCCCTTCCTCCCTGATATATTGTCTGCACCTTGGGCCCAGAGCAATGGGGTCAGCCATTTATGGACTGACACCACTTAATCTAGGAGCTTCACATAAACTTTTCCTCTTCTCAGTTGTTCTTGTCAGGTATTTTGTCACAATAGTGTAAAAGATGACTAAACACTTCCTCACTGCAAAATCACATTGCTGTGGTCCTATGATAATCACAATGGCCCTGAATAAAGTCTTCTTCATCATGTGCCAACAAGTATCACTGAATATTTTTTTTCCTTTAACAGTGACATGTAAGACAATTTATCCATGGATCTTTCAGATGGAAAAAAATGACTTCATGTTCAAATTACTTATGAATTTGTGGAACACATAAAAATAGGACAACCCTTAAAAAGGATGGAGGGCAGGTGGAGAGGTAGGGATTACAGAACTTTCAATTTGGGATCACAATCATTCTGAAACTAAATAATTCTGAGTATAATTTATCAAAGGCAATGGTATAGGAACTTTCTGCATGTGACAATAACTATATGTGCAATGACTGTTCACATACTGATTTGTTGTTTTTTAATGTTTTCTTCTCAGACATAGTTTTAAGAGTTCAAGATGGACAGCACTGAACTATTGAGCCCAAATCCTTTGTGTTAGGATGAGGACAATGTGAAAGGACTGGGTCCTCACTGGGTTCTTGTGAGGTTGCTGAAGCACAGTTTGTAGAAATCTGAATACTAGGAACTAAGAAAGAAGCATAACAGCCAAACAAAATCTATACCCAAGGAAATTCACTGAAGTACTAAAAAAACCCTCACAGTCTGTATCATATACCATAGAGGAGAGACTTGTATTTAGTTTTTCAAATTTTACTCTACCATAATAAAAAGGGATGGTTTCTAGTCGCCAGCAAGTACCAATTGATCTTCATGATCATTAGCCGTGGGAAGGAGAGTCTACCTACCAGTACTGAAACAAAGGTAACCCCTCTTGAATGACCTACATGGAGAACAAATGCTATCTGGATGCCTTTAAACCCAGATATTACTGAGACATCATATTGGAAGACATCATCTCTCGCAACCATTGCAGTTTTACACCAGTGCATGGAGAAATAGGAGGTCTTCCCAAGAAGCCACCCCCTCATGTAGGAAAAGATCAAACCAATCTCCATGGCATACAGATTTGTTTGAACAATTGGCAGATTCTTGCTTTACTCTGGTTTCTGTTGGTAAGCCTGTCCTCAATCTTAAGTATTTTCATAGCTTTTTAACAGCCCTGCCCCTAACCCATTAGTCTAGTCCAACCCATTCATTCTTCACTCACCCATCAATTCAGGAAGGCAAACCACACATATGCTCACGTATAAGCTTGGTGATCATGGCAGTTTCCCTATGGTTTCCCTTCCTGACCCCTGAATTTCCCTCATTTTCACCTTATATACTGAAAATGAACTGTGGTACCAAATGGACCTTGGTTTAAATCCAAGTTACAGCATCATTAGCCATGGAATTCAAGATAGTTATCCTCAAAGCTTCGTTTTTTTCCAACCATAATGGAATAGTTCAGGTCCATATTAAATAATATGGGTAAAATGCCTAGCATGATGTCCAGATTCAGAGGGCGGGTGCCACAGGGCTTCACTTCTAGACTCCAGATCGACCACTCTTCCCTTAGTAACCTGTCACTGACCCCCAGATTTGGTTGTGTATAATCTCTCCTGTATTTAAAACTCAGCATTCTTGGGTGAATTTTATTAAATATAAATCAATTCTATACTTAAATCCTAGTTTTTCCCTATGAACCTTAGGTCGTAAGAATTTGTTGAGTAGTAAGTTTTTAAGTAGTCCCGAGAACTAAATCTGTACCCCAGCTACTTGGCTAATAAAAAATATTCTTGCCAGGCACAGTGGTGCAGACCTATAATGCCAGCAACTCCGGTGGCTGAGGCAGGATCGAAAGTTCAAGGCCAGCCTGAGCAACTTAGCAAGACCCTGTTCAGAATAAATGTTTTTTAAAAAGTGAGCTGAAGATGTAGCTAAGTGGTAAAGCACTCCTGGGTTCCAACTCTAGAACTGGAGAGGAGGGGGGAGTATCCCTGACAAATACAATAAATCTCACAAGTAAATTTAAAAATTTTAGTGATATGAAAATTACCGAAGGTAGATCAGCTTTAACTGAAACTTTAAATCCCTGGATTCACTTGATGGAATTTCTCTCAGTTCCAAGCAACTTGTGAGAACTGGGGGAAAAAAGAAAAAAACTAGGAGGTTTCACTTGTTTTGATGATTCCTTTAACTGGCTGTTGCTTTTGCTCTTTCTCCCGTGGTTTTATTCCTACTTTATGAGATTAGCTTTACACTTCACAGCACTCCTAGAGCTATTTCCTGTTGAATACCTCACAAAGGCTCAGGTATCCTGCTGGCAGAGGCAGAAGCATGTTTTAGAATTTTTGTGGAACAGTTATCTGAGACTCAAGTAAAAACTCAAATACAATTTGCATTTATTAAAATATCTAAAACATACTATTGAACATGATTTTGTAAACAACATCTTGTTATAATTTAGTACTGTTTTCACTAATACTTTTTTGTGACTTTTCTTTTCAACCTTATATTTAAACAAAGGAGTCAAGGGTATATATATATATATATATATATATATATATACACACACACACACACACACACACACACAATGGTATATATACACAATCTATATACATATACATATGTATATATATATACACATATATACACAATGGTATATATATATGTGTGTGTGTATATATATACACATGTATATGTATATATATGGGTGTGTGTATAGCATTGATATATATATACATACATATCATATATGTATATATGATATATATATTTCTAAATATATATATGATAACTATATATGATATATGTGTGTGTATGTATGTGTGTGTGTGTGTGTGTGTGTGTATATATATATATATATATATATAAATTTCTCCCTGAGAAGGGTAAGCAAAAAAATTAAAAGCACAAATTGATGAAAACAAGTGTGTTATCTCTGTTCAAGCTAAAGTGTCTGGCATCTCCTGTCATGTCAGTCTGGCAAGGGAAAATCCTAGGTGCAAGATAAGAAAACCCACATCTGCAGGTGAGCACCCACACCCAATGTCCTGGGATACTCATCCCAGACAAATGTTTCTTTTCAGATTCTGTCTCTAACTCCTCCCCTGACCTGCCCATCCCCATGTCATCTGGACTTTTCATTCTTATTGTGCTAATTTCTGCTGTCATACATGGTGCTTTTGGGGAAGCTACAAAAATAATCTTATGCTTCCATCATGGGAGGAAATTTTGGACAAAATAGAAAGCATATAATAATCATTACTTCTTCTTTGGAGGTTATCAGAAGCTGAAAGTGGCTATCTGTTCAAGACCGCTATATGTGGACCCTTGGGTATTTCTTTTCGTTGGAATCCCAGTTTTAAGAAGAGTACTCAGTCTTAAAGTGTTCCAGTATCTGTTTTCATCTCCCAGAGGTTCACACTGTTGCTGTAAAATGTCCACCTATGTTTTTCTTTATTCTGATCTGAAAATGTTCCTGTTGATCATTAGCACTCAGGGGATATGAAAGGCTTTAACACTTATCATAAGGGAAGTACTCTATCCACAAGCTTTGAAGTATTTGATTAGCTGGGTAAGATCTGTTCCTCTCTCAGGCCTGCTGAGCATCATCCAGTTTCTACAGAAGGTTGTAAATTGATATTTTGATTACACACTCTTGTACTTTTCCAGCTCTGTTCAATTTAGGCGGCAGTTTGGCTTTATAATGCTGTCATTCTTTCCATAAAATCAGCATTTGCTTTTTGATGGCCTATAAAATAGCAGCTACCTTATGCACTTAGTACTCAATAAATATTAATTAATGGTAGTAGGGTCTATAACTGAGCAGGCTGTTTCTTTTTATAGACAATGTTTCAGTCTTCTATTTAGACATTACAGAAGGACCCATATAATGATGTTAAATGTTCAAATAAACTATTGCCCTATTTTTTAATATCTGAGAAAGTATTCTTAGAGTCTAGTAATAGAGTCTATATACTTTGCATTTATTTAACTGTTAAAAAAAGAAGATGATGATGAAGAAGAAGAGAAGGAGGAGAAGGAGAAGAGGAAGAGGAAGGAAAGGAAGAGGAGGAAGAGAAAAAATGAGTGGGGTAGGGCATGCTGTTAGGTAATAGAGATGAAAAAAAGAATACTCTGAAGAGCATCGTCTAATAAGGTTAGAATAATTTAAGAGTCAAAATATTAAAGTGAATCTCCTTTAAAAGAGTAAAATAACACTAAAAACAATAAAAAAAATTAGCATTAAAATTTCCAGGCTGCCAACTGGTCATTCTACCTGCACTGCCTATCCCCTGAGCCCACCTGTGTCCTACCTATTGGGATATCTCTAAGTTGACATAATCCAAGTCCAAGGTCCCCAAGAACACCTACCCCTGAAGCCAGACTTTAGCCTTCACATGCAGTGTTCCCTGGGGGTAGCTGTGGAAACTCCATCTCCTTTTGCATCCAGACCCCGCCATTGTAGCCCCTTGTGACCCTAGAGCCCTTTCTTCCCCACTTGACCATTTACAAAGTGCATCCTTATTTATGACTTTTAAAGCTTTGAACCAATACTGTGAGGTTGATATTGATCCCATTTATAGGAGAGGGAAACTGAGGTTCAGAAAGGTTGTAAATTCCTCAGGATACACAGTTTTTTTCACACTTTTCCTAATATGACTGGAAGATTCTCCTGTTAATACCTGAATCTGTGGGGAGAGGTAAAGACTGAGAGTGGTCTTAGACCTGGATTTGAATCTTGGACCTAATTTTCAGGATGTGCCCTCAGGCACATTGTGAATATCCGTAAAGAACAATCTCCTTAGATGTTCAACAGAGATAGCATCCACTTTAAATAATATTCACTTTAGAGGATTAAAGATGATTTTACAAAAGTGCTTAGTTTGAGGGTGGGGTCTGGGGTTGTGGCTCAGTGATAGAATGCTGGCTTAGCACACATGAGGCATTGGGTTCAAACCTCAGCACCACATTAAAAAATGAAATAAAGATATTGTGGTCATCTACAACTAAAATATAAATATTTTTTTAAAAAGTGCTTAGCTCAGTGAGCATTCAGTAGATGCTACTTGTTGTTTAACATTGCTATTTTTAAATTATTTGTTCCTACCCTAATTCTTCTCTTCTTTAACTGTAGTTCCCAATCCTGCTCTTCTCACCTTTGCAGCCAATACTTGAATAATTTCTTCATCCTATGAGTATATTTCATCCTCTTTCTCTTTTATCCCTGGATACCAGAGATGAAAGGCTGTAATGTCTTGCTTGGGGTAATCTAATTTTGATTGTGGGTTGAACACAGAATTTGGCCTTCAGAAGAAAGTTTTTATTTAATTTTTTTCTGATAACAGCAAAATATGCTCCTTTTAATTTTTTTTTTCTTTTTTTTGTATTCTTTAATCATATTTTGTACTTTTCTCCCTATCTCACTTCCCTCCTGGAAAACTATGCTTTCAAAAAATCATTTACCTGAGGACTTTGCTGATTTTGATAACTATCCACACAGGGATCTTAAGGACACCTAAGTAGATATCCATGGCGCCTCTTTGTTCTTCTAGTCTATTCTGATACAAAATTTCATTATTTTAACCCTATGTACCTCAGCCTACATAACGATAAAAATGAAATCTTCGTTTTAACAGAGGAATTACCTTGCTTCCTCAATTGAAGTAGAGATGTTAACAGCATTTCCTCACAGTTTCTGCCATAGCAATCTGTTTTAAGTACTTGCTCTTCAATGTGCTTTGTTTACTTGCTTACCTGGAGCAGCAGATCTGTGAATGTGTGGCATCCAGATTGTTTTCATGAGAGGAACAACAATGATTTGCTTAAAACTTATGCAAGATGCTCCATTATAACAACCAATCCAGAACCAATCCTCTAGTCAAACAAGGATCAAGCATATGCAAAAGAAAATGACTTTCCCTTAAAGGAGAAATATTCTACATCAAATAATTCACTAATACACGCAAAACTATATTGAGAACCAAGTAAACATGTGCAATTTGCTAACAAAAATATATAAATCTTTCTATCACCATCAAAATTCTATATAAAATAATATTTGTCATTTTTGAATGTTGTTTACATCCTAGATATGTATTTTCATTTTAAAGTTTGGGAAAAGATATATAATACCAAGGAACTGATCTTCCAAGAGAAGTCACTCCACCACATTAAATGCTATGGTGCGGGGACAGGGAAGCTGTCCACATAATGATTGGCTCCAGAACTTACAGCTAGACCAGAATGAGCAAAACTTGGATGCTCTTCAGGTCATCCATGAACTGACAAATAGTCACTGAGATGTCTGCTAATATGCAAATAAAAACACTTTCCAGTTCGAACTGGTCAGCAACAAGAGAGGATCCAGCAAAGATGCATGTGACTTTATTCAGTCTCTCAACTCTCAAGGAGGCATGTGATAGTCAAATTACCTGGGGCTTGTCTTGCTCCAAAAAAATGTAGGTGCAAGTGTAGGAAGACTGACTTCCTGGTTGTAAAGCTCCATGTGCTACACAGTACCTATGGTTTTAAATGTCCATAATTTTGGATGGAATGAAGCAGCACTATTGAGATCTTCCATGTGTTCTTTCCAAAGGACTCAGACATGGTTTTTTTGTTTTGTTTTGTTTTTCTTTTTGGCCAGGGGGGCTACCTGGAATTAAACTCAACAACTGAGCCACATCCCCATCCCTATTTTGTATTTTATTTAGAGACAGAGTCTCACTGAGTTGCTTAGCACCTCACTTTTGCTGTGGCTGATTTTGAACTGGAAATACTCCTACCTCAGCCTCCCCAGCCACTGGGATTACAGGTGTGCACCACCAAGCCCGGCATAGACATGGAGTTTTATGGGACATTGTGCCAGTTGAAATACTTTGCTAATCTACTGTGTTTGTTCCTAAAATTATCAAGATCTAAGTTACTTGATTCACAATAATAAACTCATAAATGCTTATTGGTCTGTTTATATAACAACAAAAAAAAAAATATGGCCATCCCAACCAAGAGCCACCACTGTGTGGCTCAACAGGACAAATAAGGGAGTGCACAGTTGTCCCCAGGGCAGAAAATGGTAGCCTTCTGGATCACTCTGATTGCCTTCGACTTTTGCTTCTGCCTCCTTCTGAATGTGTACATCCAGCATTAAATTTTTCAGCACTTCCTGGGGGACAGATCACAGAAGGGGATCACATTAGTCAGGACTTCCCTCTGGCAAGAAGCTAGATTGCTCTTTTGTTGAAAAAACTCAGTGCTGAAGAACTGAATCAATCATGCCAGACACACAGTATCTCTACTTGCTCACAAAGTTCTTCCAAGAAAGCAATTTCACAACCTCCACTGATAATCTGTTTTATTCTTAACCTCCTGCTGCCAGAGAGATGCTCTGGTCTGGGGCAGCTAAATAGATTTGTCACCAGGTGATAATGTGAAACTTTCTTGTTAATCCTAAATATGATAGGTTCACTGACTCTGAAAATCCTGAACTTGAGAAGAAAGGCTAACAAAATAATCTCTCTCTAGGAAAACTATTAATTAGCATGTAATTTACATAATTAATGGCTTGATTCCAAAACAAAAACTTGAGACATAAGCAAGCCACACAGACAGACATACACGTAGCCTTTCTCTTTTTTATAATTTATATACTCCTTAAATGTATCTTTCTCCTTGCACGTCTGATAATGAGAATTCTAAAAATCTTTATGAGATTTAAATGAAAATGTATGTTAAAAGAGCTTCGACAAACCAATATGAAACTACTGAATACTATTGAGCTATACACTTGAAAGTGCATAAAACATGACACAACATCCATAGTATGCGTATGTAGAAGCAAAAAGTCACACCTAGAACAGAAAAAAAAAAAAGAGAATGGGTGGAACTAGTACTGCTCCTTTTAAACAGTTCTCTTGTGAGAACTTGAATGGATTCAGTTTGACATGACTTCAGCCATCTTGAGTCATAATCACCATGATTGCCCCTGGGTCACCCCAAATCAGTTTTTCCTGGTAGTTTCCCAATATAATAGAAATAGACCAAACCATTAGAGTAGCACATGGAGCTTTACAACCAGACCCTGGTGCCAGAGATGTGCCTGACTCTTTGATAAGCCAGGTACAGTCCAAATTGGATGAAGTCATATTGTCCTAGCCAATATATATGCTCCTCTTTCTGACCCAAATAGCAGGGATCCACCTGCCTTTCAGGACCATGCTTCTGTGAGTAAATCCCCCAATAAATTTCACTCTGGATCTTTCTACCCTGTTTCTTTCTTTCTTTCTTTCTTTCTTTCTTTCTTTCTTTCTTTCTTTCTTTCTTTCTTTCTTTCTTTCTTTTTTGCTTTCTTCCCCCTCTTCTTTTTTTTAATTTTTTTTATTAGTTGCTCAAAACATTACAATGATCTTGACATATCATACATTTGATTTAAGTGGGGTATGAATTCTTATCTTTCCACATGTACAGATTGCAGTATCACATTGGTTCTACCCTGTTTCTTTGCTCTCATAGCAACTCATCATAATATATCAAGACCAGGTTGGTCGGGAACAAAACTCAAGGGGTCATGCAGTTCTTGAATATACTAAATAAAGTCTTTTGATGAATTATAATGATTTACATTAATAGCTCAACAATGTGATCCAGTAGTCATTGTAGGCTAATTAGTTTTGTCTCTTGTTTTCATACATTTTTTATGTTGTTATATAAAGCCATTTTAAATCCAGGATAAATCAGTATTTTATAACCAGCCCTGGAGTTCTGTACATATTGTGGGCTAGGGCTCATTCCCCATTGGTGCTAGTACTGCATTTTGAAATTGTTTTTGTTGCCAGAATCAAATGTTCAGGCTACTTACTGCCTGAAGTAACCAAAATTCAGGAATTAGTTGATGGGAAGGAGTCAGGCTTAGTCAGAGTCTGCATTGAAGAAGATATAAAGACTAGCTCTTCAAAGTTCCATTTGGGGGCCGGGGACCCAGAGGTGTGAAGGGTTGTCATGGAGAGGTAATAGGGGTAGTAAGGTTGCAGGCTAGGTGAGGTATTCATCAGCTAGGGTGTGCATCTTCTCCAGAACAACACATGGATTTCCACCTCTTGGAGCAGTTACTAAGTGTGTTAGGCAGCTTTTCGTCACTGTGACCAAAAGACCTGACAAGAACAACTTAGAGGAGGAAAAGTTTATTTTGGATTATAGTTTCAAAGGTTTATTCCATGGACAGCCAATCCATTGCTCTGGGCCTGAGATAGAGCAGAACATCATGGCAGGTGGGTACAGTGGAGGGAAGCTGCTCAGCTTATGACATTAAGGAAGCAGAGAGATCTTGAGGGCAAGCTGGTAACATTACCAGTAATAACATAAACCCCAAGGGCATGTCCCCAGTTCCTCCAGCCAGGCCTTCCCTGCCTATAGTTACCACCCATGAATCTACTCAAAATACTAATCCTTTTTATGGATTAATCCACTAGTGAAGTTTTCAGGGTCTAATCATTTCACTACTGAACATTCTTGCATTATCTCACCCATGAGATTTCAGGGCATACCTCATAGGCAAACCATAACTCTAATGAATGGTGTTACAAAGGCCATCTGAGTTCTATGAATCTAAAGAAAGATTTGGCAGTTAAGATTAACTGGGGATTCTCTTCATTCACAGGTTTGGGGAAGGGCAGAAAGGCAGAAGGGAGAGAGAAAGAAAGGGATATCTCAAGGAAGCCCTGGTTACATTTTCTCTAGACAGACAGTCTAGTTTAATGGCTCCTTTCTGAGGCATGACTCTTTGTACTGGAGGGAAGTACTGACTAACAGTTAGAGATGACCTTGAGGTATTTGTTAGATGAACAAAGCCTTAAAATAGTTTGCAGTGAGTAATATTCTCCAGGGTTAAAGAACATCATGTATCCAATTGGGACTGCTCATGAGGTTGCTTGAAATGGGTATTTTCTTGAATGTGAGTATGGAAAATCACATTATCATTGGATTACACTAGACTTTTTATTTTATTAACGACCTCAATTTTAAGAGTTTTTTTTTAAATGGAGAATCTCAAAGACACACAAAAGTAAGCATAATTATTATCAATCACCATAGACCTGTCATGCAACTTCAGTAATTATCAATCCATAATTAATCTCATTTCAACTATAGCCCCATTGTCTTTCTTCTTTCCAGACTATTTTGAAGTAAACCCCACATCCACCACAATTTTTCTGTAATTTTTTATCATGCATCTTACCTAAGTTTTACACATTATCACTAACATGCCAAGAAACAAAAGTAAGAATTATTTCCCAATATCATGAATGAAACATTGTTCAAATTATCTCCTAAATATTTTTATGGCTTGTTTAAATATTGTGACTGAGTCCAAGACTAGAGGCCTGAATCTTGAGGGCCCTAATGAATCAAGTCCAGCTACATACCCCTGAAGTCAAACATAAAAAATGATGGGGAATGAAGAAGAATGAAATTATGACATTTGCCAGTCAATGGATGGAACTGGAGAACATCATGCTAACTAAAATAAGCCAGTCTCAGAAAATCAAGGGTTGAATGTTTTCTTTAATATAAAGAAGCTAGAGCAAAGTATGGGGGGAATATACTGGGGGGTAGTAGTCAGATATTATAAAAATTGAAGGAAGATCAGTGGAGAAGGAGATTGAGGGGCAGGGAGGAGGGATGGAAAATGGGAGGAGATACGGAGTGAATTTGACAAAATTAGACCATGTGCATATATATATAGATAGATAGATAGATAGATAGATAGATAGATTATAGATCACAGTGAATTCCATATATATATATATATATATATATATATATATATATATATATATATATATATAGCACCAAGTAAAAATAAATAAGTAAATAAATAAATAAACAAACAAGCAGAAGGTCAGTAAAGTAAAGGAAGGTGAATAAAGGAAAGAAAGCAGAGAAATAGGAGATAGGGGGACTGAAATGGAGCTAATTAAATTCCATGCACATGTGATCATGTCAAGATCACCATACTGTTATGTATATTATTATGCACTAACAAAATCATTTTTTAAAGTAATTCTGAAAGGCAGGAAAGAAATTTATTCCATATAGCTATACTGGAAACACAATGGAATCAGGCATTCCTAAGCATCTTGGCCAAACTGTGGTCTGGTTAGTCTTTATCTTGGGCTTAGTGAGGCAGGGGCCTTATCCAAGATAAGAAAATTGCTGTTGCCTCCAGGATAGTTTCAACCCTTGTCACACCTATTGTTCTTGGAATCCAAGGTGACTGTAAGAGAGAATGACTCAGAGCAAAGAAGATAGATGCAATATGGAGGCCAAGATTTTATCTTTCTTTTAGATACCCTTCGCAGATATCTTCAGCCCAAGTGAACAGTCAGAGCTTTTAGCAAAAGCAGCCTCTGAGTTCTTGCTACAATGTCTACCCAATGCAATTGGTTTTGCATCTGAAATCTCTTCTCTGTGAAATTTCTCTCTCTCTTTAGAAACTAGACTTTGACTCTTGTAGATTTTCCGGTATTTTAGATTTTGTTGATTACTTCCCCTGAAGTATAGGTTAACATGTTCCTTGATCTCATTTCCTATAAGTAGAAGGTTGGACTCAGAGGCTTTATCAAAATCAATTGTTGATTCTCACGCCCCCATCTCACCCCAAGAACACACCATAAGTAACAGAGTGTTCTGTCAGGAAGAACATAACATCTGATCCTCTCTTTTATTGTAGAGTTAGTAGTCATCAATGGTCATGACCTAGATCTATAATACAATGAATATATCACTGTTCACTGAAAAACTGTGTTACTCTAATTCTATTGTCACCAGAAGTGGTCCCTGGAGTTCCCAGAGAGGGGGAACTCAGGACCACTAAGGTCCTTGACAAACATTGTAGAAGCAAATTTAAGGACATGTCAATTAGAGACCCAGACAGATTTATTTAGGAAAGCAGAGGCACATTCAAAGGACAATGTGGGTCATCCTGAGAGCAAAAGACAGCAACCCTTGGATCTTGGGTATTAATATTTATAGATGAACAGCTAGGAGGTGGGCAGGAGGTGGAGTTGGTGTGGAATTTTGTGATTTGATGCTGTTTTTTCCAGCACTTGCACGTAGCCCTCAAACAGCGCTTTCTATGGACAAAAATGGGCCAAGGGTGAACTTGGTTATTCTTGAATTTCTTGTTTTACCTTCATGGTCATTTCCTGCATTCCAGTGGTTTATAGGTGCTTTTCTTTTGGGAAATTCAGTATGACATTTTTTTCTATGTTATCTCCAATTTCCTATCTCATTATCACTTCTTAATTTCTAGCTAGAACACTTCTAAGACTCTTCATTGTAAAGTTAGCTTTGAGACTTCTTTAAAAAAGAAAAAAAAACTTTCATTTTCTTAAATGAATACCATTATCTCATGCTGGAATTTTTAAAGGCTGATTTGAAATTCAAGGGATGAGATCGAAATGCAAAACTGATCAATCCTTCCGTTTCCCAGGGCAATCAACCTTAACTCTAAGATTTAGCTTCATTAAAACAGAAAATCTGCAGGAAGAAAGCAAAATAACAAATGATTGAGTAGCAGAAAATGCACTGGGTGAAATTGCAAAATGTTTTGCCATACATCTATATTCAATTAGGGATATTAGAACATTCATTTGGGTGTTAGAATTTACTCTGGTATTCTGGTAAGGAGTTGCATTCTGAAGGATTTGAAATGCTTAGTGTCTGCATAGTAGAGTTGGCTCTATTATAGCAGAAGGTCAGAAATAACTCATCTATTAATTGGGGAACATGTATGAAAACATGGGCCAGTAAAGCATCTTTTCCTATTAACAAAAGGGATTATGTTCTATTGTCTCCATCTCTCCACTTACTTGGAGTTCGATTGAAGATAAAGAGCAGAGCTTCAGCTCTAAGGCAGTATGTGTGTCTGAGCTGGGCCCTTCAGCAGAACTGACATGTCCCGGGAGTCATTTGGGATTCACACATCATTTCTCCAGAACATCTTCCTGCCTTAGCTTAGCCTCTTCCCACCTACCAAGGAAACAGCCTCTTCTGCATTTAGTTTATTAAGTCAGCAGGAGGTTCCTGAGGGAAGAACTGGGAAGACTAATTACTGGCAGCTGGGGTACCTGTGACTACTGGAGCCACTTAAATTGTTGCTTTGCCAACAGGAATTATGGTGTCGCTGACTAAAGGGATGCCAGGAGACAGAACTTGTTCTGAAAGAAAGCTGACTGCCTCATGTGGACTGGGCTTGAGTATCTATACATGCAATTCCATCCCCTAGGGTCTTGGCCATAGTCTGGGGCTGCCTGAGCCAGATGCTATCCAAGAAAAGGCTCCTAGGCTCTCAGCTACTAGGGGAGACTGCCCCATGACACTAGTCACCATATTTTATGCAGCAGACATTGGTATACAAAAGATGATTTTCCAACATGTGTGTCAGTAGATAGGGAAGTGATTTATATATACATTCAAATGATCATATCCATTAATATGAACATAACTAAAAAATGGGAACCATGACAGAAACTCTAGTGGCATAGAGAATGTTCCACTAAACAAAACTCATGTTTAAGGCACCCTTCACCACTGTTCTGTGAGCAGATCTACTACCTCCTAATTGGAAAGCCTGTATACATGTGCTTAGGTCTGTCCATTCACTTATTTGTAGGTCCATATAGAAAAAAAAATGAACCAGCAAGCATTTTGCACACAGAAATAATCCAATCTTTAGTAATTCTTCCTGCCACAAGTTTCTGAATGAGAGTCACCCTTGGGTCCCCAACAGTTTTCCTCGTCTCTGTCAATTATGGTGCAACAGGTGGAGGCTCCCAGCCCATGACAACTGCAGGACTTCATGTTATTAGGTTTTGGGCCCAATACCCCAGGGAATCCTTCATGTCCATTCATTTAGAGGAAAAAAAATATATTTTTTTTTCAATACTGGGGATTGAACCCAGAATGTTCTACCACTAACTTCCATCATTTTTATTTTGAGACAGTCCAAGTTGCCCAGGCTGGCCACAAATTTTTGATTCTCCTTCCTTAGCCTTCCAAGTTCCTGGGATTGCAGGCATGTGCTACCATACCTAGCTCTATTTAAAGAAAATTCTTAAGAATTCTGTCTCTTTTGTAGATGACTAGATTTGGAAAATCAAAAATGTACTGGCATGTATAAAATGCCTTGCCAAAATTCAGAAAATCATAAGTATTATTGTTATTTAAGTTGGAAGAATATGGCTCACCTAGTCAGTTCTGCACGTTTTCAGGGTAGAACTCTGAGGCTTGGTAGTAATTACCATATTTAACCTAGGCGGTGCAAGCTAGAGTCTCAAGACTGGTCAAGGAGGGATAGTCAATACAAGCACTGAACACACATCAGTGATTTTCCTGTCTCATACTTTGAATGTTCATATCCTTAATTAAAACTGTAGAATGCAGTATTGTAAAGTGTAGGCTCTGCATTCGAATTGTCTAGCTACTGATACTGGCTTCATCACTTGACAACCCTGAGCCTTTAAATAAGTTAGTTAGTATTTTAAGTCTTTGTTTCCCCATCTGTCCATTGGAGACAATAATTCTTGTCACAAAGATGGTGGTGGGTGAGGAGAAAGCAAAATAATGCTGTAAACTATTTAGTCCATAAGATTTGACCTTTGAAAAGTTTAACCATTGTTATCATCTTTCATTGTTAACAATTTTTGACCCTAAACAAGGTCCTTTTTCCCTCTGGGAATTGTGGGAACAATTATTATAAGACCCAATGCCAATTGAGCAATGAAGGAGAATTTTATTCTTGCCCAATAGTAGAAGGAGTGGGAGATAGATTAGCAAATCACCTTCTTGTCCTGTGGGAGGTTGGGGGATACAGATAAAGGGCAAAATAAATGAGGAGAGGGATAGTTAGTAACAGGGAGAGGTATTCAAATCTTCTCAGAGAATGGAGGAAGATTTTTCCAGGAATTTGGGCTCTGCCTGTTTTTGATCCTTTCATGGTTCTTTCTGGTCATCACCGTGGTAATTGTCAATTGTCACAGCACTGGTGGAGAGGGGTCATTTAGCATGCACATGGAAGTATAATAAAGTTAAAGGTTGTCTGGTGGGCAGGCACCTGACAGTTATTTTCGACCCAATTGATTTTGTCTAGCCCACTTGGAGAGGAATTTCTGGCCTACAGGTACCCTGTTCTCAAAGATAATTAAGAGTGAGTAGAAATGCCACTGTGTCACCTAACAAGTAAAGGATTAGGGCATTGTAAAATCATCTTCCGGCGACATTATTAAAAATGCCTGCTTTATGCACAAACAAAAGAGAGAGAGAGGGATCCATGACTGGAGGGAGCCACTTCAATAATCTTGAGCCCTCTTTGTGTGCAACAATTTCCCAACAAGATTTTGGGAGGCTATTTCCAGATCATTCTCTCCACTTTGCACCTCTCACTAGTCCCTGCCACAGTCACCATTCATCCAATACTCTCAAGGGAACCCACCTGGGGGCTGGCTGTTGGATGCTCAACCAGGTTCTGGCTGTTCTTCAAATGCTCTGTCAGTCACACCTCCAGGGGAGGTAAGAGCAGGGAGAGCAATCCAAGAGGCAGGTTTCTGGGGTTCTCTGAGCAAGAAAAGTGAGAACCTGCCTTATGTAAGCCTAGAAAACCAGGGTTTCTTGTAAGCAGCAATAAAGTCATGGCAGACTTGGAAAGGTAATGGGGTTGTACAGATATGTGACTCCAGTCAACAGAGATACCTCCAGTCAGCAAGACCTGAGGCTGAGGCTGCCTTGGGCTTCTTAAGAGATTTCACATTTGAGCCTTGTTGATTTCCTTTCCTTCTATAGTGACTATCCATCTGAAACTCCTCCCTAGACTTTGTTTCAGATAAAATTAACTACACCAGGATAACCTTGCCCTATTAACTGTTTGACTGGAGGTATTTGTGGGTTTTGTGTCATACCATAACATAGCGGACCTTTTCACTCACTGTCAGACGTGTTAGTAAACATCAGTAAGCACATTGAAATCAAAAGTGTTTATTATTTTCTTTAATTTTCTAAACAATATTTTTACTCCAAGTAAAGATATTTTTCTAATATTTAAATAAAATATTGCAAGCCCTGTCAACCCCCACACCTGCCTGCTTATACTCTTATTAAAGTAGGGTTCCATTTCTTTGCCCCTGATATAATAAGTACTTGAAATCCTTTGATACTGTTCCACAGGGCAGAGCAGAGGAAATCAAACCAATGACCTAGGTTGAATATGCCTCTTATCTAAAAGGAAAGCCTTAGAATTGGGACCAAAGCTCACATTCTATTCAGCTTTCCATTTCTGTGACAAACACTTGAGATAAATCAACCTAAAGAAAGGAAAACTTATCTTGGTTCACGGTTTTAGAGGTTTCAGTCCATGGTTTCTTGGCCATACTTTGGGCCTGAGGTAGCACAGTACATTATTTCAGGAGCATATAGTTCATCAAAGCTGATCATCTCCTGTCAGCTAGAATGGAAAAAGATACAGGAAGAAGCTCTGTGCCAATATCCCCTTCAAGGACACACCCCCAATGAATTAACTTCTTCCCGATAAGCCCCACCTCTTAAAGGTTCCACCACCTCTAAATAGCAGCACAGGCTGATAACCAAACCTTCAGCACCTGGGCCTTTGGGGGACATTCCAGATCCATACAGCATCTAAGAAAGGACAAACCTTTAGTTCTGCTTTTTAGAGGTTTGAACAGAAGGCATACCACCAAAGTGTGATTGCACTTCAAATCACAAACCAAAAGTGAAATAGTGAGATGAAAATAGAGGCACACTGAGAAAGCTACACATTTGCATCATATGTTTCCATTCAAAGTAAAACTCAGAAAGGAAAACACATGTTTTCTTCCTCCATATGTAGCCTTGTAAGGAGGAAATAGTATTTCAACCTAATGGAGTCACACATGAGTATAGTAGGCCCCCCTTATTTGCAGGGGATACATTCCAAGTCCCCCAGAAGATACCAGAAATGGTGCATAGTACCAAACCTACACATAGTACATTTTTTCCTAACCATATATCCCTATGATAAAGTTTAATTTACAGATTAAGCACAATAAGAGATTAACAGCAACTACTAATAAAGTAGAATCTTTATCATAATATGGTATAATGAAAGTTAATTAAAGTTATAAATCTTGTTTGTATCTGAAATTCAACCACAGAAGGTTAAACAGTGGATCAAGTAGGAGGACTACTGATTGTCCAAAGCCAAAATTAACACAAATATATTTTAAAGATCTCGATTGGCTTTTATTTACAATTCTAGAAACAGGCAGTCCTCCAAACCAGCTCCAAAGAATTCTAGGACGGCAACATGGTCAGGCAGAATTTATGGACAGAAAATGGACATGAGGAATAGAGACAGAAGAACTTAAAGGGTTTGCCCTATTTGAAACAGTTGGCTATCTATAATCAACTGAAGCTTAGCTGCTGTAACTAGCTGAAAGTGAAACACTTGCTACATGAGAATACTCTCAACTTAGGTACATTTAGCATGAATGTCTCGATATTGGTTTAGTACCTTGAGCACATCACAGAAACCCAGAGCAAATCAATGGCTTTCTACTACAACTTTTATTCAACTGTATAAAAGGGGAAAAAACCAGGATGCCACCACAAGCCTCCCAGCCTCTGAGCAATCTCAAATGCATTAAAAAAAAAAAAAAAAACTTGTCCAAATGGCTTGAGAAGACATTTTTAAATATTCTAAGATAACAATTGCTTAGAGCAAACAAAAGGTGATTATTTTATCTTTTAAAGTTTTCTTTTGTTTTTAGAGAGTGAAGAGGCAAAGTTTCTTAGAACTGAAAAAAATTCTCAGAAGTGTTCAATGTTTTCAATAGGACTCTTGAAAATCAAGCCAGACAAAAATGCCTCTCTAACTTATTTTTCAGTGACCTATTTTTGCCTCCCAGTGTTAAGTTTTATTTTTCAAGTGCCCTTAATATTGTGACTAACCATGACCTCCATCATAATCCTTTAGATTATAATGACAAATATCATCTCTTTGGTAATTTTCAGGAAATGTGAAAAAAATATGTGGAATTTCCTCTCAACTTTTCCAAAAGATTTGGAGTATGATTCAAACACCACTTCAAATATGATTACATTATGAATATCTCCGTTTAGAACCTTATGTTCCCAATCCCTTCAGACCTCAGGTTGAGGTATGGGAGATACAGTCAAAAAACCGATGCTCTATGCAGGCTGGGGCAATCTGTGGCCACTCTACAGTGTGTTAAGGACATGAGGGAGCTGAGGCTTTCTCTGCCCAACTGCCCTGTCCAGCCCATCACCTAATAATCAATTTTATTGAACTTCAAATTTATTTAAGTATTGCCAATGTTCTCTGCTAATGTAACAGGGGTCCCTCTCATGTAATGAGGGTCAACTTCATGCTTTGAATATACACCTTGTTGCTTGACCACTGGTGGATTATTTTTAAATAGACATGTTTTTTTCCTTCTTTCTTCTTCTCAGTCTTCCTCTCATTCTTCCTCTTCCCAGCAGCAAGAGAAACAAGATTACACTCTTCCTGTTCTAAGTCAAGTTATCCACACTTTCACTCACTGTCCACAAGAATAAAGAAACTCTAGACCTGGAACTGAAGCAATAGTTTTTTCAAGGATGTAAGTTAAACATTAATTAGATCTGCTGATAATGATACTTGGAAAACAGCCCTTATATCTCCCTTTTTAAAGCCTTCTGTTCCCCCTGGAAATTGGACTGTGGCCTCAGTGATGTGAGTCCATTGCTTTTCTCCTTGGCTAGCAAAGCAATAAAACTTCTTTTTTCCTTTTTCTCAAAACTTTGCCCTCATTATTTGATTGACATCAGGGACAGGAACTGAGTGTTCAGTGTTACTAGTTGCAAATGATCTGTCTCCCTTGAATATATTCAGCTCTTTCCATTTCAAAATGTAATTCTCTGTGGTTTGTTATTCCTATTAAATCATATATTCCTGAAGGCTGGGGCTTATAAATCATTTTGTATCCCTACCCCCAACATCTATCTGTTGCAATGCTTTGTACCCCAGTGAAAGTTAAATGTAATTTCTAAGTGATTAAATGAATGTATCCATCTTCTCTTCCAGAATTCTTCCACCAATTCACTCTTGCCCCTAAAAACCCTCCTATGAGTTAGCTTCATTATTGTAAAATAGCAAATTCAACCAATTCCAGTTTCTGAGAGCATGAAAGAACAGGGCAGATTGATCTCATTGTATATGGAATACTTCGGGATAGGGCAGTCAAGGGTATGGACAGGGTAGACACAAAGGGATGAGAAAAGGATCTGAGGAGAGATAGAAGAAGATATTGAGGAGTAGTTAAGAACTCTGAGGCACCTGCCTGAATTCAAACTCATGAGGGCAAGATGTATACCTGGCTCAGTTTTCATGTGAGCAAAATAAAGACAAAATAGCACTGCTCTTGTAGGGTTGCTATAAGGATTGAAAGACAATGAGGTGTCTTTCTTTGATGGTGTTTCTGGAATATGCTAAGAACTTATAAATGTATCTTGGTATTACTGAAGAAAAGGAACTAGTATTTAAAGAGTATAAAATCACTGGGGATAGATATCTATCTACCCATCTATTTATCCATTTCTGTCTCACTCTATCAAGAGTCCGTGCTGGTTTCCAAATAAAATGGGTTCACCCATAACATGGTATATAATAGGAGATAGTGGAGTCA
The DNA here is from genome assembly GCF_047511675.1 of Marmota flaviventris. Classification (NCBI taxonomy): domain Eukaryota; kingdom Metazoa; phylum Chordata; class Mammalia; order Rodentia; family Sciuridae; genus Marmota; species Marmota flaviventris. The sequence goes on from NC_092512.1 coordinate 74,397,502, forward strand.
TATGGACTTGACTTCTGATGATAGCTTCTCTGCTGACTGGTTGGTCCCTGATTGAACTCCACAAAGCCTCTCTGTACCCTAGATTCTTCAACAAAGAAGGCCAAAAATGGGAGTGGGGAGGTAAAGCACACTGTTTACAACACCAGCTAACTCTGAGCAAATCAGTTCATCTCTCTTTCTTGGTATCTTTCTCTTTTCATGCATGTATTGAATAAAGAATCTGTAAAAGGATGCTAATTCACAATAAAGGGAGGGGTTATGGAAGAATAGAGTTACTTTAGATTAGGCAGAAGGGAGTGAAGGGAGAGGAGCAGGTATGGGGGTAGGAAGAATAGTAGAATGAATCAGACATTATTACCCTATGTACATATATAACTATATGACTGGTGGGATTCAACATCATGTACAACGTGAAGAATGAGAAATTATACTCCATCTATGTATGATGTATCGAATTATCAAAGTGCTTCTACTATCATCTATAAATAATTATGAAAAAAAATTTTAAAAAATCTGTGAAAGGATGATGAAGCTTAATGAATAAATGCCTGATGTTCTTTTCTTTCTTTCATGTTTTTAGGCGGGTGCTGGGAATTGAACAGGCAGGCTCTGCCACTGAGCCACATCCCTTGTCCTTTTCTTCTTTTATTTTGATAGAGCATCTCACTAAGTGGCTGAGGGTCTCACTAAGTTGCCTAGACTGGCCTTCAACTTGCAATCATCCTGTCTCAGCCTCTGGAGTCACTTAGATCACAGGCATGCGCCACCAGACCCAACTGTAGTTGGTATTTCTGATAATGAGATTGGAGGAGATTCTCCATGAGAAAAGACATAGATGCCATTGAAAAGATAAGCTACACTAACATTATTAAAAGGACAGGAAATAATTGACTGAAAGCTGGGGTCAAACTGCTTATGAGTATTTGGAACTGTGGATGATTTGTGTCCAGAGTCCTCCAAGTCTCCTAAGAGTTGAATGGAAACCCCAGGAGGATACAGGACATGTGAACACTCCAGGGTGTGGCCAAAAACACAAGGACTGCCAAACGTGGGTACACTCCCTGGTTGGCAAAGCTGGCTCTTCCTGGCAGAACCCTGTGAAGCAAAGAATCTGAATGAATGCAGGGATTTCTCCAGAACACAATTCACTTGTGCGTCAACTTGAACTTGGGAAAAGGGTGTTTTTTAGTATATGGTAATTAGGTTTGTTTTGAAATAAAACCAGCACAACACAATGTTTCTTTCTCCTTTCTCTTCCCAAAGTTTACACAGGTACAAAGCTGAGTTCAGAGCCGTGCTGGTGATATACCAGCCTATTACCTGACAGGATGCTGTGGAGGAGAGAACAGAGCCCAGAGTAAGGACTTGCTGGCCAGCAGAACACACGAGTGCAGAGAACCTCACAGGAGAGGGACATTTGGGGATTTTTCATTTCCCTGTAAAAGAAGGAGAGAGACAGAGACAGAGAGACAGAGAGAAAAATGAATTTTGAATGTCTCCCAAAGGCTCATCTGTTAAAGGCTTGGTCCCTGGGGTAGTGCTACTGGGAAGTGAGGTGACCTTTAAGACATGGGGCTAGCAGGAGATCCTTAGATGATTAGAGTTGTGCCCTTGAAAACTCCTTCCTTGTTCTCTTTTGGATAGAAGCTGAGCGATTTGCTGTCCCACATACTCTTCATTATTGCCATCTGGAAACCCACCAGAGGCCCAAAGCAACAGGTCTACCTGATCATGCTTTTCATGTACATTCCAAAGAGGTCTTATGCTCCCTCCATCTCCAACATAACCTAAAGGTTAAAAACTTCCTGACCAAATCAAGGGAACAGGTCCAAATATGTTGTTGCCAGATAAAGATTCATCCTAGAATACTAGACTTGATTCAGAAGGAGATGAGGAGTCTTTTAAAAATGCAAAGTAGCAAGATAAAGCCAATGGAATAATCTGTTTTCTTCTGTGGGCTCTGCCATGCTAAGAGATATCCACTCAAAATTGTTATGTGCTCATCTCATTAGTACCTCAGACTCCATGTCCAGAAAAAATGAACTCAGGAGCTGTCCCACAGTCCTGCTTGTCTCCATCCTCCCCTGATGTGGGACATGGTACATCTTCCGACCTACTTGCTCAAGATGACAATCTAGAAGCTTCCTTTTCTCCCCCTTGTCATGATGGGCACCTCCAGGTAAATCTCAGTGTGGAACCCACTATCTCCTGTCTTTCTCATCAACCCACTTCTCTCCAACTTACACTGAACCTTTTCAACATCATTGCTCCTTTAAATCCTACAATGTTCACCAGAAGCCCCCACCCCTTCTCCAAGCCACACTGCAACAAATGTTCTTTGTGAAAATATAAGTATGATGTTACTCTCCCTCCAGGTTAAAATCTTTTCAACAATTCCCTTTGATCCTAGAGGTAAAGTCCAAACCAATAAGCAGCCTAGAACTTCCTAAATCATCTGGTTATTCCTTCGGTGATGAAATCCTTGTTCTGGCATCTCTCCCCCGAAATTCACTTTGCGCACTCATGAAATCCACTCCTCCATGTATTTCACAGCACCTACCATGCATGTGATTACCTATTCATACCTGTCTTCCCTTCTGGGTTAGAGCTGGTAGGGGGAGCTTTTGGGAAGCCATTGAATCTCATGCCCCAAGCAAAGTCTGCACATGAAAGATGCTCTAGAAATATGTGTTTAATGAATTAACAGATCACACATACCCATCAGTTTGAGCACACAGACATACACACACACACACACACTTGTGGTATGAACTCTAAGGACAGCCTCTAAATTCAAGTGAAATAATCCCCAAACAGAAAAGACAAATACTGCATATTCTCACTAATATGTGAAATTGATAAAAATTGAACTCATAGAAGCAGAGGGTAGAAAGAAAGTTACCAGACACTGAGGTTGGACCAGGGTGATGAGAGTACAAAACCTCAGAGAGGAGAAATAGTTGGATTTTTTTCCTTTACAGTTCTCTTTTTACATCAATTGCACAGCATGATGAATATAACTAACAATCAAATACTGCATGCTTAAATTTCACTAACAATAAATGTTCACTGTTTTAATCACAAAATATGTTAAATATTTGAGGTGTTGAATATGTTGACTAGCTTGATTTAATCATTTCATAGTATTTTTTAAATGCATAACACTTTTACCACATAAATATATACAACTATAATGCATTAATTTTTGAATAATAAATAAAAGTAAGTTTGAACTTTGGTAATAAAAAAAACAGTTGATGCAGCCCCTGTAAGAAGTAGATTGCCTCAAACACTTATCCCCTGACCCTTGTTCAGATACAGGTCACCATTTTCTCTGCATGCTGTACCTCTTGGGTCCTTATCCTAAGAAACGCTCATACCTGGTATAGGAATTACCTCTAGTCTATGCAAAGCCATCCCTCAAAATGGACCATGGTGGAATTCAATAATTATCTATGGAATGAATGAACTTAAGAGTGCTCCCTTCCACTTTCACCATTTCTCCCAGCTCTGTGGTGCCTCCTCAGCTTTCTCATTTCTGAGAAAATAAATAAATAAATGAAACCATCCTAAGGGTATAAATGACTACAAAGGCATGATGTGTTAAGAACCTAAGGCCAATTCCACATAAATAGGAGAAACCTGGAAGCCAATGCATGGTGCATGGTAAACCTAAAAGTCCAGACATTCACTTGCTGACACTTGGTGGAGTAAAAAGTCTTTCCTGGCTCCTCTGATCAATCACACAACAAATGGGCACCTGCTTTCTACAAATGTCCATTTGTGAGACCAGCTCTGTGAGTTAAATTGCCTCATTGCTGCTGCTATTTTTTGCTAGTCAAAAGCTCAACTAATTAGCCAAGAGCTGGCTCAGGGAGCCTACTTCCCAGAGCTCCCTTTTACCTGCCTTCCTATCATTCATTCTCCATCAGGCTTCTAAATACAAAACAACAATATCAACAAAATAGACTTAACATCATACAGTTAATGGAAAAGAGTACCCCAAAAATCACTTAATAAATACACAGATGTTGAGTCAGCTGCCTGTTGATGTATAGATTTCAAAATGGGCTGCAATTTCTTCTTATTGAATGCTAAGTAAGTTTGAGCCATGAAATCATTCAAAATTATAGCAATTCTACTATTTAAACACCATGAAAAGGAGTTTGGCAGTCTTACCACCTCTTGGACTAGTTCCAAATCAAAACTGATCCCTCTCTGTACAGTGGTCCAAATGATGTCATAATTGCCTTTCTTTCCCTTTTCTTTGCCCATTGCTATGTCTGGGAAATGGGCTAGGAAGGTTCTTGCCTTTCACGGCAGACCTCTTTGTGGAAAAGAGAGAGAGAGAGAGAGAAAAGAAAACAAAATTCAAGTTGCTGGTTGCCTTTCATTGAAATCAATTGTTTAGTATTTTTATTCATCCTTAGATTTGTATCTTGATGAACTGCTTTGATTTTGAGTAGTGGAATAGAGCTAAATCATGGAACACTGGGACTCCCAAGCTAAGAAGTCCTTCAGCACACAATAACACGGGATAGAAATTTGTGGAAATTTCCAAGGCATTAAAAAAAAAACCACTTTTCAGTGTCTGAGACACAGTTCTCTGTGCTAGAAATACAGCCAAGAATAAGAAAATCGTAGTCCCTGCCTTTGTGAGTATTCCCATCTAATAGGCATGCTTGTGCAAGATTCAAGTGTATACAGTGGACTAAACATTTGATGAGGTTTGAGAAGGGACAAGGAGGCATTTCAATAGCAGAAACTGGAGTCTGGATGGACATAAGGTGAACAAAGGGAGATGGGCAATTCTGAGGCATCCGGTCCAAGGCACCAAATAACTGCTATTAGTATTAAGGGGGAGATGGAATTTTGAAAGACTCTGGAGTGAAAGTTAATGACTTCGATCCTAGATGTATTCAGTTTAGGGAACATTATAAAATCTGGATGGAGATATATAACTGGTAATGAAAATCCTGGACCTAAAGCCTGGGAAAAAAAGGTTTGAACGCAACAGAATACAAACAGACATGGTAGAAACACCTGAGAATGAGCAGAAAGAAGGTAAGAAAAAGACTAGAGACACTAAATTAACCTTTGCATCCTAAAACTGCACAAAAACCCTGCACTGTTTGCATTCTATCATCCATATTTATACCACGACTCTGGTGTCCATGAAATATTATGATAAGGGCAGAGAGGAAATCTATAATTCAGTGCATTCTGTCCTCCTTAAACGAATGAAAATCAGATGAATATGCACCCCAGGAGGGAAGAGGTTGGCCAGTATTTCTGCATGGGTCAGCTATTCACCAGAGCCCTTGATGATCTGGAATCTCTCAGAGCGGCAGGTCCCAAGCTCTGTGTGCCTTTAATTAATAAGAGAGATCACAATGTTCCAGGCCCATGTTGTTTGTGAGAGAGATGCTAGACAGTTTCTGAATATATTCCAGGGAAGGGATTCATGGGAACAGATGCCTGATCCAGACATTCAGTTACTACTGCAAATCCTACAGAAAAGGTAGCTTGCTTGGGGGGGAGAGTGGCATTAATCAGGAGTGTGGAAAGTGATACTGCTGTTGCAGTCTTCTGGAAAAAAATCGTGATCCAAAATGAAGCAGCTCAGAAATTATAGGTTAGGTAGGCATTGAGAAACTAAAATATATTGAAAAGAAGCTTCTAAAAGAGTATACTATGCAAAGATTAAACTCCTGGTCAACTGAAATGCTATGTTGTTGTCAGGAGGAATTGGGAAAGACTTAAATCACTCAGGAAGAAGGCTGCTGAGCCAAATGTATGAAGTAACTCTTAGTTTTTAAATTGTCTGATGAAGAATAATAATGTATTTACATTCAGTTGCGCTGCTAAGAGATTCTACACACAGGCTACTAATATAAAATAAATATGGTAAGTAGGATATTTAAATAAACCAATATAATGTGGGTAGGGGACAGAAACTGGAAATACAATAGATTTGAATAAGTCAAACATCCCAAGAGGATTAATCACATGTGGATTTGGTATTAACTAGAAACAAGTATGACAAGATAGTTTTAACACATCACGGGAATGGTGTGTCTGATACGCTTCCATCTCTGCAACAAGGACATGAATGTGCCATCATGGTACCAGGTCAGGGCACATATGGACTATTGTTCAACTTTGAGTGTCCCACTGAAAGCCATTCAAAGGAAAACATCCACAGTAACAATAAATCAAACCATGCAATGGGAAGAAGAGGGTTATATGCTCGTGCTAAGAAAAATAAGATTTAAGGAATACAGTACTGCCAGTATAACTTTTAAAGGACTCGCACTCATTCTTTAAACTATAAAGGAAAAGATAGAAGTGAATTCATTCATTTAACAAATACTTCTTGAGACTCTGATATGTGTTAGATGTTTGGTATATAAAGTGAATAAAAACATCTGTAATTCCTATCTTCCGGAAGTTTAGAGTATAGTATAAGAGAGAACAACTAATCAAATATCCACACGAGTTTTACAAAAAAAATAAATAAAAATAAAAAGTATGATGGGGGGGCGGGGGAAGCACAAGCTATAGGAAAACGTGTAAGAAAAGACTTTGACCAAACCAGGAGGATAGGAATGACTTCCACATAGAAGTGATTTCTGAAAATACACATATGGGCTTTACCCAAAGAAAATCATTTAAAGAATCAGTCTCAGAATGGATTGTCTCTAAAGGAAGTGAGCCTTTCATCACTAGACATGATCAAATGGTGTCTGTTGGTAGTTGTTGATTGCCTCATAAAGCAAGCCACACGCTAGGCAGGGCTCTAGTAGATAAGCGGAGAACCCATTCAACTACGAGATGCCTGGAATTTACCATCAGGACCTCCAAGCAATCCCAAGAAAACCTAGCCAATGGGCTGTTAAGAGGATCATATTCAATATTGTCCTATAGTTACAAAACTAGTCGGCATTCTTCCAAGCAACTCAAGACATTCACATACATATGTATATACATGTACGCAGAGACATTTATTTCTCTCTGTATCTCTCTAAATATTAAATATGTTACATATGTATATACATGTACATATATTTTATATATCGCTATATATATTCGGCATATGTATATACAGACACACATATGTAACATATACAATGTATAAAACATATATAAAATGTTTCTTTTTCATTTTTTAATATTTATTTATTTATTTATTTATTTATTTTTAGGTGTAGATGGACACAACACAATGCCTTTTATTTTTATATGATGCTGAGGATCGAACCCGGGTCCCGCCCCTGCTAGGCGAGCGCCCTACTGCTGAGCCACAATCCCAGCCCCTAATAAAATGTTTCTAATCACACTAAGAAGTTAACACTATTATTTGGTCAAAGAAATGCCATTGCCCCTGCCACCCACTCCATCTCTGTTTTGTCATGCTTGTCTTCTTTTCCTTTTCATACTCGTTAAGCAGACATTCTTTTTGGTAAGGTAAAAAGACAGAGCAAGGGCTAGATATACTTAACAATAATGCACTGTTGTCTTACCACATAGATTTATATTTTTATAAAACATAGATTTTTTTGGTACCAGGGATTAAACCCAAGGGCACTCAATCACTGAGCCACTTCCCCAGCCCTTTTTTATTTTTCATTTTTGAGACAGGATCTCACCAAGTTGCTTAAGGTCTTACTAAGTTGCTGAGGCTGGCTTTGAACATGCAATCCTCCTGCCTCAGCCTCCCAAGCTCCTGGGATTACAGGCATACACCATCATTGCTCAGCTATAAAATATTAATTTTTATCTTACTACACAGATTTCATATTTCAGAGCAGGGGGCTACAAACATGATGCATGTACCTGTCTTATGAATAAAGAACACAGCCACACTTTTTCATTTACATACCATCAATGGCAATTGCAACAGATAATTAATGACCTCCAAGGCCTAAAATATTTACTATCTGGATATAATAAAAACAAGGAAATTATCATAGACTCCTAGAGCTGTATCAAAGGCACCCACTGGACATATGTAGGTTGATTTGAGTATCAGTGAGGATGATAACTGCAATGGATTAAAATGGTAAATGTAATTACATTAAACCCAGAAGCTTATAATTATATTTTTAAAATGTGCTGTTTATCTTTGGAAGCTAGGAATGAACCTATCATTATTTTGAAAACTGGTAAATCAAGGGGAAACCATTTAATCTGGCTTTTCAATGCAACCCATACACCAGGGTAACCCAAGAATTGGCAAGCATTCCTTTTTATAGAGGTTGCTAGTTATAGAACTTTTCTAGCTAATAAATAAAAATTAGAATTTCACCATTTCACAGTTTCTAGGAAAGTAACAAACCTAGACACAACTCATTAATGGCTGGTAGCCTGATGAGAAGAGAGACAAGCCAGATCTCAGCATCCCCCGATGAAGGTGAATATCATGTAGGCAGAAATGTCTTATCCCCCCAAAAAAACTTCAAACCCGAATGGTCAAGCTTCCAGCTCTAATTATCAATTTATGGAAAATACAAGGGGCCAAACAACATATTTCACACTATCAAAGGCATGCAACCCACAAAAATATGAACCTTCAGGATGAACCACTTGATCATCACAATAAAAATAATCCCAAGCAGAGATGAGGGGGTACCTACAGAATGTGAAAAGAGATGAAGTGATGAATCAATCTCAATGGATGGAACTCATTTCATTCTTGTTCAAACACAAATCATTCAGTCTATTGGAGAAATGCAATTAATAACTAGATACTTGATGACACTAAAAATTATTAATTTTTACATGTAATAAGGATCTTGTAGGCTTTTGAAAGAATCTTCCTCTATTAGAAATATATACTAAGACCATATCATATATAGATTTATTTCAAAATCACATTTGACAGGTGGTAGTGGGTGGAGGTCTAGATGGAAAAGGTTAACCCCATGCTGACAGCTATGGAAACTAAAGGTGAGCACACTTTGATTTTTTGACTGTCTTTGCTTTTGTGTATTATGGGAAACTTTCTAAATAAAAAGCTATTGTTTTGCTCTTTATCTGAATCAAACAGAAGTGTAATGATATGAATTAAAATTAGAGGCAGGATTTTACCTGTGGAAAAAAAATGTAGTAGTTAGCTCTAGCTTGGAAAAGGAATAATAAGGGATTTATTCTATAGGACACATAGAACATGATAAAAAATGCATCTATGTTTTCTTGTTGGTAACAGCAGGACTCTTGCAACTTTATCATGAGCTTTTTCCCTAAAGTCATTTGATTTGGGGACCATGAGAGAGTAAGACGAAGAATGTCAATAAGGTGAGGCTGATATAAATAAAAGCAGATTCCTTTCATTCATAAGAATGTTCACAGACTTTTGGAGAAGACAGCCAGTTTGCAGGGAAAGGACCATCCCAGGAAAGGAAGAAACTGCTTTGTTTTTAAAGCCAAAGTTTTGTCTTAATTTCTAGAAATTCATAATCCTGATCTCACTAAGTTCTTAATGAATGAAGGAAAGGTTTTACCTTTTTCTGTACTATGTCATGTGTATAAGCAAGTGGCAATAGAGGAACTTGGTACAAATTCATTCAACCAACATTTAGTAGGTACCAGGCTCTGTGCTCGACATGGGAATCACCAAACTGAATGGGTGTGTGTAGAAACATTTCTCCAGATGCTCGGGACTTTCTAGCTATGAATGCACAGGTCGAGGGGCACTTGGCTGACATTCTATTATTCTACTTATTGGCTGACTTTTCTTATCTTGCCCCTTCCAGGCAGATGGTAGAGGCTTCCTTTCAACATGGATCAACAGACCAGGCAATGCTCCGTGTCATCCAGAGAGTTTCTATACTAAACTGGTCATTGCCAATGTCCATCTGAGAAGGGTTGAGGGTGAGTGTGTGGTTGCTTCCTTTGTACCTGGTATTCCCCATGGGAACATCCTTTCCCACCTCCAGGACTACTGCTTTCAGGCTTATTGATGACTCTTAAACAAGTAAAATTAAATTCTTGATTTATTCTGTAGTTCTGCAACCACAGACTAAGTGGTAATTGTGGTGTATTCCATAGTGCCATACCTGATTGCCTAAAAACAAGTGACAGATGGCTGTCCTACAGAGCGAGGGGAAGATGCCATCTTTCCTGATGCTCCCTCACATGGACCCACACTGAATCCCCTTCCAGGATGTCCCTTGAGCAGGTATTTTTGTTTTTCCATCAAGGCATCTCCAGTGCAGAACAAGATGCTTGAAACAGAACAGCTGTTTGAGAAATCTTTGTGGAATATATTGAATGAATGAGCGATAAATCTGTGAGCCCAGTAAATTAGCAGTGAGTTCAATTTACAGCCTGCCTCTTCTGGAGGGACAAATACATTTTGTATTATCACAGTCAAACTTGTGACCTCAGCCATGAACTATTTCACTGTTGCCATTTGGAGTGACATGCAAAATTCAGCTTCACTGAGTAATAAATTCTTTGTGCTGGTGTCGATTACATTTTATGGTACATATCAAGATGTCATGAATTGAAATAGAAAAAAATGTTTGAAAAATTTCAAGGGCCCCTCAGTGTTGAGTCTTGGGCTCCTGCAAAATTTGGAAGAAAACAAATTTATTTGGATGCTTTCCAGAATAAGGCAAAAGCCTCACTGTATGTAGAAAAAACAATTTGGGGGTAGCAATATACACTAAGAAAACAGACTAAGATTTAGGAATAGGGAATTCTGAGGTCAAATACTTACTTTGAAAAAAAAGAGTTTGGGGGATTTTTTGTTTGTTTGTTTTTTAGTATTTCAGATGTTAGAGTATGTCTTTATTCTTTTTTATTTGAAAAAGAATTTTTCAAGTAGTTTATGAAGGATTGTCTTATTTCTTTCTCCTAAAGCAATTTCTTTATTTGCCAGGTTTTAAACAGGCTCTGGAGTATTTGGAACAACAAAGATCTGAGAATCTCAATATCCAGTTATCAAATTCAGAGCACCATTTCAATAAAATTGATTCCTGAGAACATTCTTGAGTTTCCTTCCTCTCCCCACTTCCTTTCAAGATATCAGTTACCCTGAAATCTGACATATATTTGGATTTAGGATTTATTCTCCAAAATGAAACAATTTCAAGGAAATATAATCAGTATATTTTTAATTGTAAAATTTGAAACTTAAAACAATTAAATGCTTCTAATATGACCAAATTCTCCTGGAGTCATGAGAAAATAAACTTTTAATTATGTTTGCCTAATTTTAAATCTTTTAATGATTGAAGCAAACATTGAGTATGCTAGACTTCCCATAAATTTAATCTTACCAAACTTCTCTATTTATTATACTTAATTTGGGATACAACTATAATTGAGATTGTTGAAATAAATTTCCTTATCTGATGAAATGTTTTTCTCCATGTCCTCCAATAGGGAACTCAAGCTTTTGTTTATAATTCCTAAGTAATAATTTTTAACATTAAAAGCCTCTCATTGTTAAACTTCAGATCCCAAATCTGATGCTTCTGGGAGGAAAATATATTACCAAGGTCAGGATTTTCTTATAAAGTCTATGAATTAAAATCTCCAGTAAACTGATCTAGGAGAATCCAATCTGTTTGGGAGAACACATTTGTCAGGCATGAGCTTTGGGTTAACTTTGTTTTACTGATTTAAAATAAAAGAGTCCTTTCGGCCATAATTAAAGTATTTTAAGCAGCTGCATGACTTTGTTCTTCAGTGCTCAAGGGGGTTTGTTTTTCTATAAATATGTAAACTTATCAAAGGAAATAAATGAGCTTTATGTGCATGCTAGGTCTATTAGCTCATTAGGGACAGGAATTTAGCAACTACAACCAATAAGGGAAATAAACCAAGTGGCTCCCTGGTGCCCCAGATGCCTCAGTAGCTCCAAGGGGTTTCTCCAGGGGGCCATTATTTTTTTCACTAGAGAGAAGGGATAAATTGCTCATTATTATGGGAGTATTAATTTCTTGACAATGAAACACTTTGCTCCCTGTTTATTGGCGAGATGAGAACAGAAAAGTGTGCCTATGGTCTCTAAAGACCCTGGAACGTCTCATGTAAACAAGAACTTGCCTTTGGAACTGTCAATATAACTCACCTGATGAAAATGTTCTAATAAGGTGACCTCTCAGCACCACAGTGGCCTGTGTTCCTGGGCCTCCTGAGGTTTCCTTCTCAGTGGCTTCTCTGCAGCACCTTGGTGTCCTGGTGCTTACCAGTTCTGTTCTCATCTCCTGCATGGCTCTTCCCTGCTTCCAGGGCCTCCCCTCACACAGATTCTCATCCCCCACCACCCAGAAAAGCAAGCACACCCATACATTGCATACCCAGAAAATGCCCCTGCTCTCTTTTATAATTGTACCTCCTAGATGTCTCAGGAAAGCCTTCAAATGAACCAACAGTGAAGACAAACAGCCTCTTAGAGTCAGTATGGTCCCATTGCAAAGTGCCCAGAAGTAGAATTAAAGTTGAAAATGATATTCCAGCTCTGAGGCTGAATACTGGTATCAGCCTTGCAGGCAAAAATCAATGTCCTCTGGGTCTCAGGATCCTCATAGGTTCCTTGAAGAATATGCAGTACATAATCTCCAAAATGTTTTTAGTGTAAATATGATCTTAATTCATACTAAGGTATTTGGGGCTGCTTAGGGCTGGTCATAACCCTTGTCCTTAACCCTGGGGAATATTTATTTAACAACAGCCTTTAACACTTTGCTATCTTCCACCCTAATCATAAAATTTATCCATAAAAATATAAAGGATTCTATGTAGGACTTAAAAACATTTCAGATATCATACCTCCCTGGCTGCGTTCTTTACCCAGGAATGACATCTCCTTTTCTACAAGCAAAGGATGGGCCTGAAACCTCTGTGCTAATTCTTGAATCAATTCTAAAATTCATTTTTAAATGAATGTTGACTCTCTTCGTGCTTTTCTTTTCAAGGATAGATATTTTAGAAAGTCGTAGAAACCCTTGAGGAGAATTCTGGGGCCATAATGACTAAAGAAATGGGAACTGGCATAATTTTTGTATGGAAATTTTGTCAAGAGGGAACACCACAGTATTTCTAAAAACAAATTACAGAAGTAGGAAGCTGAAACATTTAAGAATTCTCTAGAACACTTCAGTGCATTGGAAATTAAGTGATGAAAAATTAAACAAGCTACATTCACATAACAAAATATGGTTTAAAATGCCTACTTTCTTTGGCATTTGTAAAAGTGGAAATTTTTATCATTATTATATAAACTCATTTTATATACTTTATGAACTAAAGTCCATCCATAACTTTTGAGTGAGTCACTCTCTTGTAATTAGATACAGAAACATTCATTGAAAAAGACAGATATCCAATACAATCCAAATAATAGCAGGAACAATGAATATTTAAATCTCCAATAAATTGTATTTTCCTCTTGATGGACTCAAATGTCTTTTATCATATGCATTCATCCTGCCTCCATTGGGAGTTTCTTAAGGACAGGAACTGAATTCTGTTTCATTTGCATCCCTGTATGGCAGAAAAGGCAAAGGGTCCCAGTGGACAGTAAGTCCCTGGAGATCCTTATGAACTAAAGGCAAATCATCTTACCTCACAACTCCAAGGGCATTCTGAGGAGGTCCCACCCGGTGTCTAACAGAAAGTCACAGAAGTCACAATGCCAAGTTGAAGGCATGCATATACCAAGAATCTTTCCCAATGTCACATGGATTATAGTCATAGCAAGAGATTCAGATCTTCTCTAGGGACTTGAAGGACAGAAAAGAGACCCACAACTCTCCCCCACAGAATAATGTACATGGAAGACTCTTCTCACCATCCCTTGTCCCTCCTGGGTCAAGTGGACGAGAGTGAGATGAAATTTCCAGGCAGTCTTTTTTTTTTTTTTTGTACCAGGGATTGAACTCAGGGGCACTTGACCACTGAGCCCCATTCCTATCCCTATTTTGTACTGTATTTAGAGATAGGATCTCACTGAGTTGCTTAGCGCCTCACTTTTGCTGAGGCTGGCTTTGAACTCACAATCCTCCTGCCTCAACTTCTAGAGCCACTGGGATTACAGGCGTGTGCCACTACCCCTGACTATAGGCATTCTTAATCCTGGAAGGTCCTTAGAGTTACTGAGAGACTGGAGCCTTAAATTCAACACAAGAATGAATTGAGAATGAGCCTTAAATTCAACACAAGGCTGAAAATGTATGAGGGTAACCAGAACCCTAAGAACCCCAACTGCCTTTATACTGATCTATCCCCAAAATATGTTTTCCATGGAGACGTCTCTTCATTACATAGAAACACATATCCACTGTTTTACTCAGCTTTTTTACTGCTGTGATTTAAAGACCATCACAATTGAATAGTTGAAGAAAATAGTTGAAGAAAAGTTTCTGTAGTGGAATAAAAGTTTATTTAAGGGCTTACAGTTTCAGGGGTCTCAGTTCATAGCCAGCCAGCTCCATTCCTTGAGGCTCAGGTAAGGCTGAACATCATGGCAGAAGAGTGTGACAGAGGGAAGCAGCTCACATGATGATCAGAAAATAGAGAGACGCTGCTTTCCAGATACAAAATATATACCCCAATGCCACGCCCCCAATTCCCACCTCCTCTAGCCACACCCCACCACTTCAGTTACCACTCAGTTAATCCCTATCAGGGGATTAAATCACTGATTGGGTTAAGACTCTCACAACCAAATCATCTTTCTTCTGCACCTTATTGCATTGCCTCACATGTGAGCTCTTGAGGAATACCTCACATCCAAACCACAACATTCACCATGCACCTGCTAGTCCATGGCATAATTGCTACAGTCTCAGCAGCACAAGAGAGTCCCATACCACTACCCTCAGCTGTATCTTAATTCATAGATTGAATACAGGTTCTCTACTTTCTCCCTCTACTTTTTTTAACTGATATAAACTGCATCTCCTCTACCCTGGCAACAGAATGGCACATCTTCTCTTATCTGCTGTGAATGGGCAGACTTGGGGCACTTTTCTCCTCTTCTAGTGTGGTAAGATCAATCTGTATTTCCCTGTGTTACCCTGGCTCCACGGCCTACAATATCTGCCAGCCCACTGACCACTTTTGTAGGCCAAGATGTGAGACTTTTCCACGGATCCCATAACCTCCTGGCTATACTCAGTTTTGTCTTTTCAACATCTATGACTACAATCCTCCTTTTTGACTGCTCAAAAGCTGCTGGGGGGCTCCCAGTGTGGCTGTGTACCAGCCCCTTTCTCTGCAAGGAGAAGGAAAGAACTGGCCGCATGAGGCTGTCAAGATTTCCTGTGGCTTCATGGTATCTGGATGGAACCAGAGAGACCAGCCATGATGATCTCTTCCTCTGCATAGTTGAGATCCTCATCTGGCCCAATAGCTGCTAGAAATGCATAGCTTTTCTTTTGACTCATAAGCAAAGTTTCAGCGTTCATAAAGAATCTACAATCTCCTGTTAAGTACAAGACTACAAACACAAACACAAGAACACCTTGACCAGGTCTCTGTCCTATAATATTGCTGTGGCCAAACCCAACACTCATTCCCCCAGCTTACTTAGGATTGACTTGGATACATCTTTTACAGGAGTGAGTTGTTGAGAGTGGGGGCAATTCAAATTCAGCTGTGAAACTTCTAGAGAATGTGAGAGTCGGTAAAAAGGAAATGTCCCCCTTTTCTAAAAAAATGTACTTCAACCTTAACTTTCGATAAAGTTTGAGATTTTTAGCATCTAATTGAGGGAGGAGAAGGGTTCTCAGCTTATAAAATATTTCTTTCCTTTTTGTTCAAATAACATTGAACCTTTCAGAAGAGAAGAAATTCAAGAGGCCAGATTCCATTTTCAATTCAGTCACTACATTCAGTTTTCTTGGGCTAACCAATTTATGTTTTTAAGTCTCAACTTTGCTCTAATCTATCTGAAGAATAAGAAAAAAAATGGCTCTTATGTAACATGAATTACATCTAAGCTCAAATTTTCACAGCACTCTTAGGAAATAGGATCCCCACTTTAAAAGATGGACAAGCCAGGAACAAAAAGGTTAAGGGACATATGGAAGCCCATACAACTAAAAAAAAAAATGGTGAGCTGGGATTTGATCTCAGAGTCCAGCACCACAGTCTTTGAACCACTCCACAAAGCACTAATGAGCCCTGACTACTCTGTGTTCCACACTGAAAGGTACAAGGATTTATTGGGAGATAAGAGAGAAGCAGTAATAAATAAAAAATAATAATAATAATACATAAGCCAAGAGAACCAGGTCCCACTGCTTCACCTTCAAAGTGCATTACGTAGTTATATTTTATATCCCAGGTATTTCCCCCTGCCTTATCAGGGTATCAATATATTGTTTTAAAACCCCAACTTTTCTCAGCACATAATAATTGAAGCGCTAGCCAAGACTGGAACAAATTCTAGGTGCTTATAACATCAGGCAGTGTTTTGCCTTTGGATCTCCTCTTTCTGGGATGGCACAAAATAAAATCTATCCTCAAGATATATTTGTAGACAAGTGAAGGTACAATGAAATAGGACTATTCCTGAAATGTCCTCTGTTACTCCAACTCTGGCATTTCACTGACTATCCCTTGACCTCTGCTTCTTTCAATTTCTCTCCTGCTACTTCTTTGTCCTCATTCTTCCCACTCCAGTCACCCACCACCACCTCCAAAATACCCCAAAGTTTCCTTTAGATCCTATTCTTAGGGTTGCTTGGGCCTGTTCAGAAAAGTCTCTCCTTCTCTCCTAAGTGGTATATTAAAGACATTCTGATACCAACCCTTCAGGTAATAACATTTGTTCTCCTCATTACAGTTTAATAATGATGTGAGTGTGGAAAGAGAGAGAGAGAGAGAGAGAGAGAGAGAGAGAGAGAGAGAGAGATTGAGAGTGTAGGTTTCATGCTTCCTGAATGTTGGTGCTGCCCAGGGCTATGCCTCAGTCTTCTGTTCTTATTGCTTTATACACTATGAAGGCCTCTAAAGAGACTTAACATGCCAGAGGACCCTCTGGATTGATGTAGCTTATTATCAATGTGCAATCCCTTCTGTATAATGCAAATGAAAGGTCCAGAATGAACCCCTTTGTGTTAGTCAACTTTTTTTGTTTCTGTGACCAACATCCCTGACAATAATAACTTACAGAATGAAAAGGGGCTTTTTTGCTCATGATTTCAGAGGTTCAGTCCCTGGTCAGCAGGCCCATTGCTCTGCACCCAAGGTGAGGTATAACATTATGGTGGAGAGGTGTTGTGGAGGAAAACAGCTCTGGACATGACAACCAGGAAGCAGAGAGAGTTCTACTCCCCAGGGACAAAATAGAAACCCAAAAGGCATACCCCTAGTGACCTATTTCCTCCAGCTACACTCTATAATAAACCTACAGTTGCCACCCAATACAGTAGTCCTCTCTAATTATTAATCTATAAAATGGATTAATCCACTGATTAGGATATAGCTCTCACGGTCTAGTCATTTCAACTCTGTACATGCCTGTGTTGTCTCACATGTGAGATTTCAAGGATTTGCAAACCATAACACCCTTAAAGGCAGCAAAGTGAAGGTGAATGAGACAAACCCTATTGCCCCTTGTTGATTGTTCATTCTAGAAACAGAAATGAACAATCATTAAACAAATGAGCCTGTAATACAAATTCAGTCAAGGATAGTGTCATTGGGAAAACTAGAGTCAATCCAAGGGTAGAAATTGAAAGTGTAGGGGGAGGTACTCAGAATAAGATGGTCAATGGGGATACCTCTAAGAGGTTATTTAGAGACTAGTGAAGTGAGGACATGAACCACCCATGTGTCTGGGGAACAGCATTCCAGGAAAGGGAGCAACAATTACAAGTAAGTGTCAAGAGGACCCTGGGATGAGCATAGCAATAGAATTGAGGCCATTGGCCTTTTCAGTGCAATTGAAGGTGCAAGCTATTGACCTCCATGCACATAATTTTTTTACTCTTAGCTAAATGGCTTGAACATATGATTCTGTGAAGATAAACCTTTCCTTTTTTGGCCTCAGTACAAAACTTCACAGGTATGTTTGTTTATATTAGTTTCTATATTTGTTAAAATTTTGGTAAATTTAATCTGTAATAAAAAATTATCAAAAGCAATGGTTTGAATAGTGACTGTGTTATTTCCTCAAATGATTCCATCAGCCTGTTGTCCATTCTACCTCGTTGGAGGATACTTTCTTCATGTCCATGTGGCATGAAGTATAATTT
Organism: Marmota flaviventris; assembly: GCF_047511675.1. Lineage (NCBI taxonomy): Eukaryota > Metazoa > Chordata > Mammalia > Rodentia > Sciuridae > Marmota > Marmota flaviventris. Next base: position 74,415,720 of record NC_092512.1, read on the forward strand.
ATTTAGGCAAGGCCCTTTCAGTGGTCATTTAGCTTCCTTCCCAAAATATCTCCCTGTGTGTGTGATTTGTGCTCTTCTTCTGCTCCTCACTCTGCACATTCACATTTCTACCTACTTTTTTCTTTTAACAAGGTTTCCTACTTTCTGAATGTTGATGCTGCCCAGGGCCATGCCTCAGCCTTCTGTTCTTATTGCTTTATACACTATGAAGGGCTCTAAAAATCTATGCATTGATTTCCTATATGCCAACAAATAAACAAGTAGAACTTTAAATAAAAATAATACCATTTAGCACTTTCAAAAATAAAATATTTTGATATGACTCTAACAAAATATTTACAATCTATACGAGAAAAACTACAAAACTCTGAACAAAGGAATCAAAGTCCATGTTCATAAATATGTCAGTATTTTCCATGCATGATATTCAGATTCAAAGCAATCCCAGTGGAAATCCCAGAAAATTAGTTTGTGTATATCAACAAACTTGTTCTAAAGTTTATAAGGAGAGGCAAAAGATTCAGCACAGCCAACATGATATTGAAGGAGAAGGACCACACTGAGAAATAGACACTCTTTAACTTAACACATCATGTAAAGCTATACTATCAAGACGGTGTGATATTGGTGAAAGAGAAAAAAACAAATAAATCAATAAAACATAATAAAGTCCAGAAATAGAATTGCCTAAATATTTGTAATTCTATTTATCTTTGGCAAAGGAGCAAAGTCAATTCAATAGGGCAAAAAATAGTATCTTCAACAAATGATGTTGAAATAACAGAGCATTGAGTATAAAACAAAACAAAAAATCAGACCTCACACCCTTCACAAAAATTAATTCAAAATGGGTTACAGGCCTATGTTTAAAATACAAAACTAAAACTACTAGAAGATTGCACAGAAGAGATTCTAGATGACTTTGGATATGGTGTCAACTTTTTAGGTATAATACCAAAGGCATATCTGTAAAATAAATTATTGATGAATTGGACCTTATTAAAATCAAAACTTTTATTCTGCAAAAGAAAGTCTCAAGAGAATTAGAAGACAAGCCATAAACTGGAAAAATATTTGTAAAAGATATAGCTGATAAAGAACGTCATACAAAGACGGAAACACAAATATTTAATGATATCACTTACATGTGGAATCTAAAATCAGCAAACTTAGAAAAACAGAGAGTATAATGGTGGTTTCTGGGTCTGGGGGTGGAGTTGGGAAAATATTGGTGAAAAAGTACGAATCTTCAGTTATAAGATGAATAAGTTATAGAGAGCTAATGTACACCATAGTGCCTATAGTTCATAAAAATGTATTAAGTACTTGAAACTTGAAACTCACTAAGGGAATAGATCTTTTGTGTTCTCACTAGACACACACAAAATAACTATATCAGGTGATAGATATTTTAGTTAGCTTCATTATGAGGATCATTAGACAAGACATATTTACATTGATACACCATGATGTATACCTTAAGTGAGTACTATTTTTTTTATAAATGATAGCTTGGTAAAGCTGGAAAAATAAAAAACATATACAAAGAATTTCTAAAATTCAAAAAGTTTTAAATTTTTTAAAATCTTCCAAGGAATTTAACTCACATCTCACTAAAGCATATTTATAAATAATAAATAAATATTAAAAAGTGCCTTATATGGCATTGAGGAAACAAAAATTAAAATAATAACAAGATATCCCTTCACACCTATTAGAATGGTCAATAATCAGAACACTGACTACACCAAATGCTGGTGAGAATGGGGAGTACTAGAAACTGCCATCCATTGGTGGTGGGAATGCAAAATAGTACAGCCACCTTGGAAGGCAGTTTGACAGTTTCTTAGAAAATTAAGTGTGTGTTCCTCATACAATCCAGTAAGCAGGTCCCTAGGAGTTTAACCAAAGGGCTTGAAAATATGTCCACACAAAAATTTGCACATGGGTGTTTATAGCAATTTAATTGATTGACAAAACGCAGAAGCAACAAGATGTATTTCACTAGATGAGTGGATAAATAATCTGTAGTATATTCAGACGCTGGAATTTTTCAGCACTAAAAAGAAATCAGCTGTCAAGCAACAAAAAGACATGAAGGAAACTTAAATGCATATTACAAAATGAAAGAAATTTGAAAAGGCTCTATACTGTATAATTTCAATTATATAACATTCTGAAATGATAAGTCTATGGAGACAATAAGAAGATCACTGGTTGCCACAGGCTGAGCACGGAGAGGGATGAACAGGTGGAGCACAAAGGATCTTTGCATACTGAAACCATTCTGTAGGATACTGTCATAGTGAATACATGTCATTATATATCCAGCTAAATCCATAGATATACAATGCCAAGAATGAATCCTAGTGAATTTTATGAGTTTTGAGTGACAATGATGTATCAAGATAGACGTATCAAGATAAATACAATAACAACTGTACCAATCTGTCAAGGATGTTGATGATGGGGAGTCTATGCATATATTAGGGCAGGAGGAAGCTAGAAAATCTCTACTTTCCTCTTTCTTTTTTGCAAACTTAAAACTGCTAAAAATTTTAAATCCATAAATTAAAAAAAAGAGAGAGAGAGAGAGAACTATTCACAGGTTTCAAGTAGGGGCATGACATAGTCTAATTACATTTTAGGAAGGCCGGTTTAGCTGCTGGTAGAGAGGGGATAGCACTAGAAGAAGAGAGAGGAAGCTGTTGAGAAGGTCCAAGTGTGAGGGTCTTTCTTTAGACTCCTTGTCCAGATTGCTTTGCTTTCTTGATTTGCAACTTCTGTCTATGAATATTCAACAAACAGTGTATGAAACTACCTGCTATTTACAGAACTAAGCAACGTGGGACAGGTGGAACAGGAGCTGCTCCAATGAAAAGAAGAAACAAAGGGAAAATTATAAGTAGCAAAATATAAGCAACCTTTAATATGTCTATGTAAAAAGAAAAAAATAAATTCTATGAAGTTCATCAATGAATTAGGTTAGTAACCAGTACTGCTGTCTTCAAAAGAATCAACAAAGTAAGAACTTAAATTAGCTCTATTTGCTGACGATATGATTCTATACCTAGAAGATCCAAAAAACTCAACCAGAAAACTTCTAGAACTAGTAAATGAATTCAGCAAAGTAGCAGGATATAAAATCAGCACCGATAAATCAAAGGCATTTCTGTATATCAGTGACAAATCCTCTGAGAAGGAAATGAGGAAAACTACCCCATTCACAATATCCTCAAAAAAAAAAAAAGATATTTGGGAATCAAATTTAAAAAAGAGGTGAAAGACCTATAAAATGAAAAATACAGAACCCTAAAGAGAGAAATCAAAGAAGACCTTAGAAGATGGAAAGATCTACCTTGCTCTTGGATAGGCAGAATTAATATTATCAAAATGACTATACTACCAAAAGCACTATACAGACTTAATGCAATTCCAATAAAAATATTAATGGCATTCCTCATAGAATTAGGAAAAGCAATCATGAAATTCATCTGGAAAAATAAGAGATCAGAATAGCTAAAGCAGTCCTTAGCAGGAAGAGTGAAGCAGGTGGTATCACTATACCAGATCTTAAACTATACTACAGAGCAATAGTAACAAAAACAGCATGGTATTGGCACCAAAACAGGCTGGTAGACCAAAGGTACAGAATAGAGGACACAGAGATTAACCCACAAAATTACAATTATCTCATATTAGACAAAGGAGCCAAAAACATGCACTGGAGAAAAGATAGCATCTTCAACAAATGGTGCTGGGAAAACGGAAATCCATATTTAACAAAATGAAATTAAACCCCTATCTCTCACCATGCACAAAACTCAACTCAAAGTGGATTAAGGACCTAGGAATTAAACCAGAGACTCTGCATTTAATAGAAGAAAAAGTAGGCCCTAATCTTCATCATGTGGGATTAGGCCCCAACTTCCTTAATAAGACTCCTATAGTCTAAGAATTAAAACCAAGGATCAATAAATGGGATGGGATCAAACTAAAAAATTTCTTCTCAGTAAAAGAAACAATCTGTGAGGTGAACAGAGAGCCTACATCATGGGAGCAAATTTTTACCCTTCACACATCAGAACACTAATCTCTAAGGTATATAAAGAACTCAAAAAGCTAAACACCAAAAAAACAAATAACCCAATCAACAAATGGGCCAAGGACCTGAACAGACACTTTTCAGAAGAGGATATACAATCAATCAACAAATATATGAAAAAATGCTCATCATCTCTAGCAATCAGAGAAATACAAATCAAAACTACTCTAAGATATCATCTCACTCCAGTCAGAATGGCAGCTATTATGAAGACAAACAACAATAAGTGTTGGCAAGGATGTGGTGAAAAAGGTACACTCAAACATTGCTGGTGGGACTGAAAATTGGTGCAGTCAATATGGAAAGCAGTATGGAGATTCCTTGGAAAGCTGGGAATGGAACCACCATTTGACCCAGTTATTCCTCTCCTCAGACTATACCCAAAGGACTTAAAAACAGCATACTACAGGGACAGAGTCACATCAATGTTTATAGCAGCACAATTCACAATAGCTAAACTGTGGAGCCAACCTAGATGTCCTTCAGTGGATGAGTGGATAAAAAAAAATGTGGCATATATACACAATGGAATTTTACTCAGCATTAAAAAAGAACAAAATCATGGCATTTGCAGGTAAATGGATGGCATTGGAGAAGATAATGCTAAGTGAAGTTAGCCAATCCCCAAAGAACAATTGCTGAATGTTTTCTCTGACATAAGGAGGTTGACTCATAGTGGGGTAGGGAGGGAGAGCATGGGACGATTAGATTAATTCCAGATAGGGAAGAGGGGTGGGAGGGAAAGGGAGGGGGCAGGGGATTAGCAAGGGTGGTGGAATGTGATGGACATCATTATCTAAAGTACATGTCTGAAGACTTGAATTGGGTGTCAACATACTTTATATGCAAACAGAGATATGAAAAATTGTGGTATATATTTGTATTAAGAATTGTAATCCTAAAAAAAAGTACATGTATAAAGGCATGAATTGGCGTGAACATACTTTATATAGAGATATGAAAAATTGTGCTCTATATGTGTAATAAAAATTTTTTGTAATGCATTCCACTGCTGTCATATATTTTAAAAAATAAAATCAATAAAAGATAAAAAAAATGAGTAAAAAAGAAAAAAAGAGTCACAGAGGTAAACGGCAACCCATAAGGGGAGCCAAAACCCAGAACTGTAATAATAAGCTTTCCTTAAAAACAGAGAGACCACATGGAAAAAAAGATGAAGTTGGTTTAAGGTAAGCTTCAATAACAAAGATTAACTATGAATCAAAGACTAATGGATTTGGCAGTGCTTTCTTGGATATGACACTAAGTTAAGTAAAGGCAAAAGAAGAAGAAAAAAATCAATATGGATTAACTTGAAGACATGATTTGAGTTCCTAAGGTAGTCAAATTTATATAGACAAAAAGTAGAACAGCAATTGCCAGTTGCTAAGAGGAGAAGGGAATGGGAATTATTGTTTAGTAGGTGCAGAGTTCCATTTCATAAAAATGAAAAAGTACAGCAGATGAGTAGTGGTGATGGGTTTACAACAATGTGAAAATATTTAAACCACAGAATGATAATTTAAAAATTAATAAAATGGTAAATGTGGCATGTATTATTATAGCCTGATTTTAAAAAAATAGAAAAACCAGAGAAAATAAATTAATTGCTATATTTTTGTGTGAAAACCTCATCCAGCAACATTTCTTTGTTATTCTGCACCCCAAGAAATACTAAAGCATAACTTGATCAATTTGAAGTTCAATTTTAACAACCATCTTTATGGCCAGAATGGAGCCTTGTAGGAGCTGACTACATGCAAGAGGGGCTTTTTGCTTTGTCACTTACGAATCTCCCTTGCCCTTCAGAGGAAACCTGAATCTGTGCTCTTCTTTGAATGAAATTTTAAATGTAAGATAATATGACAGAATAATTGGTTTATGAGATTATTACATCAACTAAGCATCCTTCCTCCTCCAGGACCCTGTATTTCTGCAAATAAGCAAAAAGCTTAAAACTACTTTAGTTTGGGGCTTTTGAAGCACCCTTTTACGGATGATCTTAGTTGGGGCTGCTATGACAAAGTACATTGACTGGGTAACTTATAAACAAAAGTAATCTATTTCTCATGATTCTGAAAGTTGAAAGTCTAAGATTAGGGTTCCAGCAGGGCTGGGTTCTGGATCACATATCTGGGCTACAGGGTGCCGTCTTCTCTTTGTATCCTCACATGGCAGAAAGAGACAGAGAGTCTCTGGGATCTCTTTTATAACATGAGCACTCCAATCTCATGACCTAATCGCCACCCAAAGGCCCCACTTTCTAATACTGTCATCTTGGGGGATTAGGTTTTCAACGTATGAATTTGGGAAAGGACAAACATTCAATCCATTGCACTGACTAAATATAAAAGAAGTCACTCATCAAGTCAGGCTTTCTAGGACTATCAAAAATAACAAAAGAATCAAGAGAAGGGGGAAAACTAATCAAGAATGACATTGGGAAGAAAAAATTTCATAAAACTCGGTAGTGCTTATGGACAAGGCTGGCTGCATAATCTGAAAGGCCCATTGCAAACAATTAGGGACTCTTTGAAAAGTAGCAAAAAAAAAATGCCATTCAATATAGTAGAACATAGAGTTTTTTTCTTTTATTTCTATCCCACAACTTGCCATGGTGATTTTTATTTCCTATTTAATGTTACTCTGAAAACTAATTAAAACTTTGAATTACTAGCACAAATTTTATCATACATATTCCTGTTGCTTTAAGTACAAATATAAAGACATCTGACTTGAATGCAGAATCACCAAATTTAGACAATCATCATCTTGTTGTTCACACATGGATATGCACCAAAGGAAACAGTGCATAAACCTAACCTAATCTTTCATTTCACCTCTTGCTACCTGCACATTCTACCAACTTTTTACGCTAGGCTACAAATTAGTAAGGAAGAATTGAAAGGCAAAGGAATATCTCATCATCTCATCATGTCATCATTTTCACCTATTTAGCAAATGCAAAGTAAGACAAGTAAAAAGAGAAATAAAGGGTTACTTGATAAGTCCTGATTCTTAAAATCCATTGTTTCGTTTTTTGGTTTTTGGTTTTTTATTTTCATTCAAAGGAATTTCTGGTTTGTTTTTGATATACCATCATAGACTTTTCTAGAATGCCACTGTTTAAAAGAACATGCTAACTATTTTAGCTTGATTGTATACCCATTCTGTTAATCATCAAAATATGGAACGAGGTAAGTCCTACAGGACAAACAACCTGGTTTCTTTCATGAATAAATTGCAGGGAACCAAAAATGTCAAGATGTGGTTACCTGTAGATGAAAAAGATTTTAAACTGTCTATCAACCAAATGTAATTAGCAAACCTTGCTGGATTCTGATTTAATCAAATCAGCTGGGGAAAAAATGTATGTGAAAAATTTGAAAATTGATGGAATAATGTGATAATATTTGGAAATAATTGTTAATACTTTAGATAACAGTAGAATATATAGGCTTTCAGAAAACAAGGATTAACTTATAAAGACAAATACAAAAACACAGATATAATTATATGTCTGGAACCCAAAATAATCTTGTGTTGTACATCATATAAGACTATCATGAGTTCATAATAGCTGAAGTCTAGTACAAAGAACACATATCTGACCTATCGATGGTTCACACCAGTGAACTTAGCCTATCAGAACCGAGAATTCATTCATTCTTAAGTTTTTACCCAATGTAAGATATAGATTTTGGAGTAAGGTAGAAACACTGGTAGCTAAGAAGAGGAGAGAGATTTTGCATTTTGCTGTTTGGTTTTTTGTTTTGTTTTTCTCTTTGTACCTGGGATTGAACCCAGGGGCCCTTAACCACTGAGCCATATCCTCAGCCTTTTTGTACTTTATTTAGAGACAGGGTTTCACTGAGTTTCTCAGGGCCTGGCTGAGTTGCTGAAGCTGTCTTTGAACTGGCGATCCCCCTGCCTCAGCCTCCTGAGCTGCTGGGATTACAGGTGTGTGCCACCACAGCAGGTGAGAGCAGAGAGTTTAGTGATGAAGTAGGAGAAGGATTTATGAAGGCTCTGGGAAGAGTCTTGGTCTGAACTACGGAGTGCCATGCAGATGTTGAGTACTGCTGCCTAAGGCATAAAGTCGTGAAATCAACATGGCATCATCAACTTTGAAATTTAGAAACAATGGAGAAGACTCAAGAAACTGTCCAGAGAATTATTCTGGAGCCCTGCAAGTGCTTACTTCAGTTACCAGGTAAACAAGTGAGAACCAGACTTTCACAGGCAATTTAATCATTGGCTGAAAGTTCCAGAAGACAAATTACAGATTAACACTGAAGTGGCAGAAATGTTGCATATGCCAGTTTACTCATTGAGGATATCAAAGACAGCTCAAAACTCCAATGTGGCTTTCCAGTGGCACACAGCTTCTATGGAATTCCATCTGTCATCAATTCTGCCAATTATGTATATTTCCTTGGCATAGAGAAAGTCTTAACTCATCATCCAGAGGCAGTGAAACTTTCACCCCCCAGCTTTTGGAACTCCATCAGGGACAAGGCCTGGATATGTACTGGAGGGATAATTACACTTGTCCCACTGAAGGAGAATATCAAGCTATGGTGCTGAAAAAGACAGGTGGACTGTTGGGATTAGTAGTAGGTCTCATGCAGTTTTTCTCTGAATACAAAGAAGATTTAAAGCCATTATGTAATACACTTGGGTTCTTTTTAAAATTAGACATGATTATGCTAATCTGCACTCCAAAGAATATAGTGAAAACAAACAAAAAAAGGTTTTGTGAAGATCTAACAGAGGGAAAATTCTCCTTCCTTATTATTCTTGCTATTTGGTCAAGGCCTGAAAGCACCCAGGTGCAGAACATCTTATGGCTGCAGAAAACTCAGATATTAAAAAAAATATTATGTACATTATCTCAAGGATGTAGGTTCTTTTGAATATACTTGGAATACTCTCAAAGAGCTTGAATCTAAAGCCTGTAAACAAATTGAAGCACATTGTGGGAACACTGAGCTAGTGGCTCTAATAAAGCACTTAAGTAAGATGTTCAGTGAAGAAAATGAATAATATTAAGCCATTCTTGACTGAGTCCAACAGCTTCCTTTAGTTGATTGGTTTTTCTTTTAGCCTATTATCTTTTCACAAATTTGGACCAAGCTTGAGTCCTCAAAAACTGAGTAAATAGAGATGGTGTGAGTGAAATTGTTTGAATGTAGAAACCCCTCCACATATGTAATACAAAGTTAAAAGAACGAAAAGGAATCATGTTTGTGTAGGTCTAATTAGAATGTTAGAAGTTGTTTTGGAAGGATATTGTGACCAACTCTGTCATACTACCACGAATATTCTATTGATTCTGTCAATAAAAAGTACTAGCTTCTGCGGGGGAAAAAAAGATATAGATATCAACTATGTAATACTTATTGATGTACATATATATATTTTCCTCCATTGATAGTGGAGGTGTGTTCCAATAAATCCATGATAAGTTGAAAATATCATAAGGTGAAATGCATTCAATATTCCTAACCTACTGAACATCCTAGACTTGCCAAAATAGTGCACTAAACAGTATGTTGTGTTCCCCTCAGGATCAACTGGCCGACTGGAAGCTGCCACACACTACCACTACCTAGCCTCTGAAGGGACTGTCATACTGCATATCACTGACCAGGAAAAGATCAAAATTCAAAATTTAAAGTTTGAGTTCCTCTAAGTGCATATCGGTTTTGCATCATCATAAAGCTGAAAAATCATACGTTGAACCATGTTATGTCCTGGAGAGTCTGTTGGTGCAAATCACCCAATGTTTTCTTTCATCATTTCTGACTTGTTTATGTGAAGCCCATCTTCTATGATCTCATAAAACTCTTCCAACTTCCATCCACAGGCTTATTTAGTCTGTTTCAATATTATTTTTGCAAATAACAACTTGTTCATTCTTCCTCTGGAAAGTGCCTCCTTTAAAGAAGTAAATGTTCCTTGTTTATCCCTCCTCTATATTCAGTTTGGTGCATGTTAAGAATTCAATAGGACTATGCGATTTTTATTTTATTTGTAAGGGAAGAAAGATAAGCAGAATAAGGGATGGAGGGAGATAAGATACGGTTAAATAAATACATTTAGAGATTGTGGAAAATATTAGTTTAGATGTTTGACTCTCATTTCTGGTAAATCTGTAGGATTCATTCCTTAAACTTGAATCATGTTGTATCACTTAAAACATCTTTTCACAAATCCTCCAATGATAAAAGAGCTGTGAAAATCTACAAATATGGTACCTGATAAAAATGTCTCAGTCCTTCCTTGTAAAACTGCTCTCTAAATATCTAGGTGTGCTTCACACCGGGTAGATGCACCTCTGCTAAGGGCTGTGTTTGATGATTCTTTGATCACAGCTCCTATTCCTATTCAGAGATTCTGTGATTCTCAAAGATTGAATAAAAGGAGATGAAAATAAAATTGAGTCCTGTCTATATAAGAGTAATAACCTGATTTTATTTTCATGGATGCCAGCCCAACACTTGCCATTTGAGCTTTCCCTTTACTTCTTGATTTTTCTTGGCCACTTCTGGAATACTTAGATGATCACCTTCCTAACCTCACTGGGAGGGTGTTGATTCTCCATATATCTGAATTTCAGGTCAGTTCTCTCCAGAGGAAAAATCACTTGAGTTTTCTAAACCCAAGATTGAATTACCAAGTGAGAAAACAACACTGGATAAAAATAATATGTACATTTTTACATTGTATGTATATTAAACATACATGTTAAATAAGTGTCAAATTTTCTTTTTCAAGTTTTGACTCAAAATTTGCTAACTTAGAAAAGTTCTCCATGACCCTTAAAACCAGATCAGGATCCACAGACTACTCCTTCAAGATACCTAAGATAGAGTTTCAAAATTTTAATTATATATGTGTTTTACAATTCTTTGGTATCTCATGACCGATTAAGAAATCCATATATGTGATGAATAAATAATGTTCAGTCAGTGATTATCAGGACCTGCCTAAGCACTATGTGAGAAAAATCAGAGTACAAAGTTAATCACACAGGATTAAGATTTTATCCCAAGTGAGAAAATAAAATGGGTTAACAGGAAAAGGCATATTCTTTTTCCACAACAAATTAAGTAGAAAACTTTGGCTAAGAAATAAAATTCCTACCAAAGTAAAAAGAAGAAAATATGTGCATATATGATCTCAAAGTTAATCAAAATGGACATTATTTAAAGAGGTTTTGGTTTGAAAGACTATAGAACTCAGATTATTTCTTTATGCTCAAAAGCAGCAAAACGTATTGTTTCTAGGACACAGCAATAAAATCTTTTATTTAACTGTCATTTCACATGCCTTCCACCTGTGGGGAGTTGAACATCTTTATCAGGTCTTGTCTGTTTTAAGTCAACACCATTCTATCCATCAAGTTGACAATCTTAAATGAAAGTCAGCGTGCTATTTGATTTCCCGCCATCATAATGCGCCTTCAGCCACAACCACCTTTAAATTGCTTTTTCCTGGGGAAGATTGCAGTATGATAAGCTCACAGCCAAAAAGCCTTAATAAATCAACTAGCGTAGAGAATAAAAGTGAAAAATGTACTCAGAGAGGATATCAGATCTCATTTATGTTTAATTTTGCTTTTTTAGTACACATATATCTTTTTAATGTTTAAATATTATCTCCAAATTGCCCATTCAAAGGGGACTTCCAAATTAATTTAATTTCCATATCAAGAACACACCAAACACGAAAAACAATCTCTCAATGGCTATGCCATATATTTTTTTCTTCTTTAGTGGTACATCAGCAAGCCATATTAACTTCTGGGGTAAACAAATGCACTGTCTTAGAACTTGCAGGTTTTTGACACAAACTTATACTTAAGTAGCTAGAATAAATTGTTCTGGGGCCTACCAAAAGCTATGGACAACAGTTCATTCATTAGGTTGAATTCCTCAGGAGGTAATGGCAATTGTATACAACAAGGCTTCAAATGTCATTTATTTAGTAGAATATGGAGGCATGGAGTCCCAGGGTTAAACTGATTTGCTACATCACCTCCAAGGACTCTATCCTCTCCAGTCTTTCACCCAGGATCCTCAGCATGTGGATTTTCACACTAAGGCTTGCTTCTTTATAGACATCAAGTGCTCACACACAGGTACTCAAAGGGAGAAAGAAGAAAAGAAAAAGGAACTGACTCATTTCTCCACTCTCTTCTATCAAATGAGGGAAATCATTTCCAGAATCCCCAGGAGAGTTTTTGTTTGCACTCTTAACTGGGTCAAATTCACACTTCTGGATCAATTACATGTCCTCACCTTGGACCAGCTCATTGGCCACCACATTGTCACTGGGTCAATCATTGACAAAAGAAATGGGATTAATATGATCAACCTCAATCAATTACAATTCAATCCCAGAGGCTTTCCACTATCCAAACAGAAAAAGACTTTACTGTTTTCTAGATGAATTAAGGCCGTAAATCAACCAAAAAAAAACATGCATTTTTTTTTTCTCAAAGACATACCTGTAGTTCCATTATTAGAAATTTAATTCATGAGCATTGTTATAGTTTGGAACTCTGATGACTACCAAGGCTCATATGTTGAAGGATTGGTCCCTAGTGCAGCAATGTTGAGAGGTGCAGCTCTTAGAAAGTGATTGGATCATGAGGGCTCTGATCTCATCAATGGACTAATCCATTAATAGTTCATAATTGAATGAACTATTGGGAGATGGTAGCAACTTGAGAAGGTGGGCCCTTGTTGGAAGAGGTGGGACAGTGGGAGCATGCCTTTAAAGGGTATATCTTTTCCCCAGCACGTGTGTGTGTGTGTGGTTGTGTGTGTGTGTGTGTGTGTATTTTGGAATATACAGTCATGAACTGCATAACAATGTTTCAGTCATTAACAGACCACGCCTCTACCGTGTGTGTGTGTGTGTGTGTGTGCGCGCGCGCACGCGCGCACTTGCGCTTATTTATTTATTTCTGAGCACATCATGTGTTGACAGCCTCCTTCATATCATGCTCCAGTCACTATGATGTTCTGGTTCATCTAAGACCCAAAGCAATGGAATTAGCCAACCACGAACAGAAACCTCTAGAACCATGAGGCAAAATAAATCTTTCCCTGTTTTATCTCAGGTATTTGTCACAGCAATGAAAAAGTGACTACACAAACAGGGACATGCAATGAAGTAAGATGAAATTAGATGAACTCTAGATAGGGCAAAGAGGAAAAGGGGAGGGAGGGCAAGGGAGGGGGAATGGGGGTAGGAAAAGACGGTGGAATGAGATGGACATCCTCACCTTAAGTATAGGTATGAAGACACGAAGGGTGTGACTCTACTTTGTGTACAACCAGAGATATGAAAATCGTGCTCTATATGTGCAATATGAATTATAATGCATTCTGCTGTCCTACATAACAAATTTTTTAAAAAATGAAAAAAAGTATGAAAGATTGACAAAATACTAGACCTAAAGTACTGAAGTGTTAATAAAAGGTTGAAAGAGTTTTATTCCCACTTTGCTTCTCTGAAGATAATTCTAATTCTGTGATATTGACCTTAAAACATTCATTACTGAATGTTAGAGATTTATCATTTTCTTTTCCTATGCTGACCTTTAACATTTACTAAATGACATTTGTTAAATTGAATCAATAAGTTTTCCAAAAGGAAACATGAAATTGTAGGAAAGTGTCTCCATGTTAATGTTGAAAGCCTATAAATAACCTTTAGCGTGGTCTGTGCTATTTCATCATTAAACATAACCAATTCACTACCGCTGAAGATACCAGACGCAGATCCTTTTCATGCTGTCACCACCATTATTCAGCATCCTACATGAATATTTTCCCACCACCTAATAGTCTACCTAATTTTCTCATCACCCTACCTACATTCATCTTTTCATCCACAGTTATCATAAGGGATTTAGCAAGCCCTCACTTAAAATTAGCTATGTCATTTTCCTGATGTCCATAATTACAGTCATGCATGGTTGAACAATGGGGGATGTGTTCTGAACAATGCATCATTAGCTGATCTCATCATTGTGAGACTATCATAGTATACTTACATACACTAAGCTATGACATCATTGGGTAAAATAATCGTATGGGAACATTGTTGTATAACTAAGTTTTGTCCATCTTTCATACTTTTTTCATTTATAAAAATTTTGTTATGTATTATAGCAGAATGCATTAAAATTCATTAACAGACCACATATATAACAATGACTGTTATTGACTGAAACATTGTTATACAGGGCACAACTGCATATTCAAAAATAAATCTTTCTGGAAGGAATTTTCTCGAGAAAACTGTGCTGACTCCCAGAAATCAACTCTTTTTCTTCAAGGTTCCTCCTAACTCTTCATTTGAGAGTTGACCCGTTGTGTAGCTTTGGTTGAGTTAAAAAATGACCAGTTTATAACTGGTTCTCCTTTGGAAAAGCAGAATATCTGTCTTCCTTTTTTTCTTTGGAAATGTCATGTTCTCCATACTTCCTCCAATAACAGGTGACCTATGGTATACTGAACAATCCCTGTTTGTCTCTGTCTTCAGACAAAATGCTTCAAGAAAAAGTGCTCAGATCATTTGTGTGCCTAGAGTCTTCCTACTCTAAAATATCCTCCTACTTGCCACAAATTAAGAGCAACTATGAAAAAGCTGTGTTTCCTCCCAGTTCTTCCACATATATCACCTGTTCAGAGAATATACCTGTACATTTCCTAGATCCAAAGAGAATGTTGAAAGAAACATAATTTTATTTATTTTCTTTTATTCAGAAAATTAAGCACTTCCAACAAATTTGTAATGACCATCCATTCTTGGTGATAAACTGTGGACTTTGATAAACTATTTTTCACTCTTCTATGCTTTTGTAAATTTTCAGTATAAATAGGATTTTTCTAGTATAAGTTGTTTCCAATGGAGAGCTAGTATTTTTTAATTCCTACTCTTCAGTCAGCAAATATTTAAATACCCATACTCTGAGCCAGGTGTTAAACAAGACCCTTTGTAAATGTTATCTCAAACTGACACCATTGGGTATTTTTTTGCACTTTTCTGCTGAGGAACTGAATGCATAGAGAGTTTAATTATCTTGTTTCACGTCACACAGGTAATAAATGAAAATATCAGAAGCACCTATTACTTCTCTGTTTTCTTGGGTTTTATTTTTCTGACACTACCATTAGGAATTGTGCAACTTTGTTCAACAAAGATGCCAAGACCACATAGGGGGGGAAAGGATAGCCTTTTCGATAAGTGATGCTGAAAAACTGAATTTCCATATGGAAAAAAAGTTAAATTGGAACATTGGAATCTTATACCATACCAAAAAATAAATAATGAAACATATTCAAAGTGGATTAAAGACTTGAATATAAAACTGAAACTGTAAAACTACTAGAAGAAAACATAGGGGGAAAGCTCTATAACATGGGCCTCGGCAAGGATCTTTTGGATATGACCTTGAAAACACAGGCAACAGAAGAAAAAATAGACAAATGAGATCACATTAAACTAAAAAGTTTCTTCATGGCAAAGTGAACAATCCACATAGTGAAGAGAAAACATTAGGATGGGAAAAATATTTGCAAATCATATATTTGATAAGATATTAATATCCAGAATATATAAGGAACACAAAGAACTCAATAACAAGAAAACATATAACCTGATTTTAAAATGGGCAGAGAACCTGAATAGACATTTCTCAAAAGAAGGCACATAAATGATCAATGAATATATGAAAAATTCTAATCATAACATAAATGCAAAACCATACTGGGTTATTACCTTAGACCTGTTAGAATGCCTGTTACCAAAAAGACAAAAGGTCAGTACAAAAAGAAGTGAACAAAAGTGAGCCCTGTACACTGTTGGTGAGAATGCAAATCAGTATAGCCATAGAAAAAACAGTGTGGTGGTTTCTCCAAATCTTAAAAGCAAAACTATCCTATGATCTAGCAAACCCAGAAAATTAAATTGGTATGTCCAATAGATATTTTTGCTCAGTACACAAGTATTCACAACAGCCAAGATATGAAATCACCTGTGTCCACCAACGGATGAATGGATAAAGCAAATGTGGTGTATATAAAAAATGGATTACTACATAACTTTTAAAAAGAAGAAAATCCTGCCATTTACAACAACTTGTATGAACCTAGAGGGTATGTAAAGTGAAAGAAATAGATACACAGAGAGAGAAATACCACACGATCTCATTTATATGTGGAGTATAAAAAAGTCAAACTCATAGAAATACGGTCAAATGGTGGTTACCAGGGGTTGAGAAGGTGGAAAGATATTGGTCAAAGGATGCAAAACTTCAATTAGAAAGGAGGAATAAATTCAAGAGATCTATTATACAACCTGGTGGCTATAGTTAATGGCAGCGTATTGTATTCTTGAAAAACAAAATATTTATATAATAATTTTTAAAATGAATTGTGCCACTTTGTGGCATTTTGTCTTGCTCCTGCAGCTCTCTGCTATGATTAACACATATTATTTTTTTTTCCTGCACACTATGATATCCTTTAAGTTTATAGAGTGATACCTTCCAGCTTTAGACACTTACCAGTCATCGCCTTCATTAGGATCACTCATAACTCTGATGGTGACATTTGTTTGTAGTGTGTATCAATTGCCACCAAAAGTATAACTCTAAGGCACAATCAGCCCCCAACTTAGCATGTCACAAAGCCCAGAAGAAATGGCACAGCTAATCCTGCTTGAGAAAAGACGGCATCAAATTTCAGTCCGGTGTCTGCTGACACCTTATCCAGTGTGCATCCTTCACCTCCAGGCTTTGTTCTGACAAAATACCTGAGGTAAACAATTTAAAAGATGGAAATGTTTATTTTGGCTCACAGTTCAGAGGTTTCAGTCTATAGTCACTTAGATCTCTTGTTTCTGGTGCTGTGATAAGACAGAAGTGAAGAAAAGCTGCCCAGTCCCTGGTGGCTGGAAAAGGTGGGGGTATGGGGGGGACCTGGGTACCAAAAGTACTTTTCAAGGGCATGCCCCCAAAGACCTGCTTCCTCCCACCAGGCCCACCTGCTAAACTTTCCACCACCACTCAACAGCACATTTAGCTGTAAATCTATTAGTGGATTTATCTATCCCTGAGGTTAGAGCCCTTAGGTCCCACCTTTGAGCAATGCTGCATTGGGGACCAGGCCTTCAACACATGAGATTTGGGGGAAAACTAAAGATCCAGACTTACCAGTTTACAAATGGTAAACTTTATAGCAGTCCCAGAAGCTCAGCCAACTTCCCCTCTTGTGTTCTGCAACTTCAACCCCGACATCTTGCAACTCTCCTGTCTCTTGCTCCAGTTCTTAGCCCCTGCTCATTTTCTGTGCTCAGAACTCTCACATCTTGGTGCTACCAATAAAACAAAACCAATCAACCAAAAACACCCTCAAAAACCTGATGTTCTCCTAATAAGCTTTCCTTTCAGTATTTTGGGCAATGAAAATGCAAATGATGTTGAATTTTGTTTTAAATTTCTTTATTTTTCTTCCAATTGTCAAATACTTGGATATGCATGTGATGGGAAGACAGACGGGGAAAGGGGGATATGTTGAACCAAGGACACAAAGTTTCAGTTAGGAGCAACAGGGTATGGCGTTCTACTGTATAATATGGTGACTAGAATTATAAAATGTACTATATATTTCAAAACAGCTAAAAGAAAGATTTTCAATGTGCTCACCACAAAGAAATGATAAATATTTGAGGTGCTGAAAATTTTAAAATTTACATTCTTAAATTCTTTAACCCGCATGTAATTAAGCCTAAAATTCCTAAAATTAGGTAGTTTGAGATTTGAAGATAATTTCAGGAGGGCAGCCAAGAGGCAGCTGAGCCAAGCCGTTGAAACCCCAAAGACTGAGACTTGGCTCCGGAACCGAGTTCTAACAATGTAACATTGGGTAAGTCATTCGGCCTCCTAAGGTCTTGGTTCCTGTTTTATTTAAAAATTGGATTAAATATAGAATCCACTCATAAAGATATTAT
Organism: Marmota flaviventris; assembly: GCF_047511675.1. Lineage (NCBI taxonomy): Eukaryota > Metazoa > Chordata > Mammalia > Rodentia > Sciuridae > Marmota > Marmota flaviventris. The sequence goes on from NC_092512.1 coordinate 74,433,859, forward strand.
GAGGATAAAATGAGTTAATACTTACAGAGTGCTTAGAATACCGTCTGGCACCTCGGAAGTACTACTTGGTATTTGTTAAATAAATTTTTATAAGAAAAAAGAGATAGCTTTGAATTGTTATAGAACCAAAAGTATCTCAGTTATTAAGGCTGTTAAGTTACTTCTTGAAAACAGAACCCCTTAAAATAAAGTCAGGCTGTGAGGAGAAGCAAAGGCAGTCATGGTAAGATGTGAAGGATAGAGAGAGGGGACAAACCCCAAGGGTTTCATGTGGACCCAAGGCCGTCATGAAGGAGAAACAATGGGGAGCCCCCGACTCAAGCCAGAATATGAGAAAGTGAAGAAGACATGGTTGAAGCGCTTCTAATGGTGGCATCTATTAGGAGGCACTCACGCAACTGACGTAGCCTCCCAAATGGCTTCCGTAACCATTTGGATTTCATTTACACCTCATGTAAAACCAAAAGGTTAAGAGAAAAATTCTATAAAATGGGCCAGCTTTTCTGATGGCCCCCACTCCCACCCAAACACACACGCTTTCTTGGCCAAAAAGCAATTTGCCTGCAGCCCCACCCGGCCTAAGTGGACAGGGTATGTCACATTCCTCAGAAAACTGAGGCAGGGGCAAAGGTCAGCAATCAGTGTAGGTAGTGAATGATCAGGTGAAAAGATGATGACTGGTTATCAAAGAAACAACAATGGGCTGTTAACAATTAACCTCTGCGCTCCCACAGTGGCCACATATACAGGGAATACAGAGAAGACAGTGATAAAAGTAGGGGGTTCTGTGGGGAAGAAAGATAAGACCATAATTAAGAAGGGGGTATCTGGGATCTATAGAAAAGCAAGTCACACCCTTCCCACAGGCTTTAGGCTTCAATAGTCTCCTCCTCTTTGGAGAAGTCTGTCTCTTTCAATTTCTTCAATAAAACTTGCTCTCTAGACTTGCCTCAACGTCTCTCAGGTGTTCGATCTTCAACACTGAGGAACAAGAACTCGTTCCTGAGCTCCAATATGTGTTTGAAGTGCAGTTCTATGTTTAAGTGCAGCTTTATGAGGGTCACACTAACACCTGCTAAAGTGCTAACCCTGGGCTGGGCACACATTTCAAACCCAGTCAAACTCTATAAACATAGTAGGACTGCATGGGAGATGGGGTGCCTGCGTTTTGCACAGGAAGCACCTAAGGCTGAGGAAGCTCAAGAACTCTCTAAAAGTCACAGAGCTAAGAAGAGAAGAACTGAAATTCAAACTCAATCCATGCTTCTCCAGAGTTCTCCCTCAACTGCTGTGCTACCCTGCAGAACTTAAGGTCTTAGGGTGGCAAATACTTGGAAGTGAGAACTTGATTAGGAGATAGGAGGGCGGTCATTTGGTTCATACTTTGCCATAAATTCACTGCACAAACTTTATTTGAATTAGAACCAGAAAATTCTGAGGTCTGACTCGTTTTATTCCAGAACCAGCTCTTGAAATTTTGGTAAGAATGAGCAAGAATTTTAGCTTATATTTATCATACTTTATTTAGTGTCTTATTTCAATTTATTTTTCCAAGTGAGAAGAATATGATTAACCCAGAGACTAGTGAGTTATAGTTAAAAGGGAAACAGAAGGCATGAGCTTGACCAGAAATAAGGAAGTAGCTTAGTGGATCTACCAGACAAAAAATTTTCGTTCCCTCATGGCTACACAGAAAGCAATTTTTAGAGTCAATCAAGATGAAAATTACACACTAGAATCCACAGAAAACATTTTTTATACACAGCCGGAGGAAGAACAGCCAAAGGGAGGCTCATTGGTATCTGGTGCTCCCTGTGTCCACCAGGGACCTCCTATGAGGGGCAACACTCAGCCTCTCCCCTCCAGTGTCTGAAAAGCATGGTCCTAGGTAATGTTAGGGGTTGACTTCTGTTCATGGGGCAGGGGGATTGGTGTACCCTTTGGTCCATACCTAAGTGCCTATACTCCCTTCTGGCTTTGATAAGCTATAAAACTGGTATTTTGATCTCTGCTTCTCAATCTTCTATATGTACCTTAATTGAATCTGACTCTAGGAAAAGAAACAAGTGAGATTTAATTTCTTAAATATTCAGTAACAACAACGAACAGTAGCAACCACTAACACTGAATGAATGCTAAATTGCATCCTTGAATTTGGCTTGTGGCAGCATGTATTGATTTAGGTAAATGTTAGCAAGATGAATTTGATCATTTTAAATACAAAAAGAATTGTGAAATATGTTGCTTTCTGATTACCCAAATAATCCCCAGGAATATTCTGGAATGCAGAATTTAAATGACCATTCATCAACATTAGTAGTCATCTCACCACTCAGTACAAATGAGGGACTTGGTCCCTGTTGATTTTTATTTCTATGAATTTTAGAAGTCTCTGTACCCTTCCCTTGCCCCAGTAATGTGCTGGTATGTTACTGATGTCTAATTATTCTTCAGCCTTCTTATTTGAGGGGAACAATGCTGCTTCCATTTTTCCCACAGATGATTTCAGTAAGCATCTCTTTCAGAATTAATTGACATTTTTTATTAATCTCTTGATTTAAGTACAAATATTTGAATATTCTTTCAGAAAATATCATCCCAGACAGCAAGTATCTGTCTGGGTTGGATCATAAATGGCAAAGTTCCCCCTGATAAAACCTCAACAGGTTTGGGAGATGGTTGTGATGATGAGCTATTCTGGGGTTCTCATTATGCCTAATTAAGAATTCATATTTATGCAACAGATAGTAATTCCTGCTGTTCTTATGTGTCCTTCCCACTAAACACATAGCATTTGAATGGGGCAAGTTTATCCAAATTCTATGAGTAAAGGGAATGGGGCTGAGTTCCAAGAACCATCAAGAAAAGTTTTTATTCATGTTTTGCTGAAAGATTTTTTTTAAAAGAAACCAGTTTTTTTTTAATAGCTGACAAAGATCACCAAAAAGATGAACTAGGAAGCATTCATAAAATCTGTTACTGGCAAACAATCCTATGCTACTTATAAGAGCAAAGGGTATAAAGTAGCTACTAAAACATACTTTTCATTAACTATCATATGAAATTGATAGGAATGAAATTCTGTCAGGCTGAACTTCCTTGCTTTCTATACACTGAGCATAGACCACAAAAGCTGATTTTGCAATGTTTTTGTTTTAAGCAGAGAATACATAGTTTCTTTCCAATAGAAATTAGGTGGATCTTAAATGGCGAGAGAAGAGATACAAATATGAAATACCCGTAGACATTTTTTAAATAAACATAAAAGGTCAATGTGTATATAAATGTTTGTAAGACACTTATGTCTCCTTCACCAGATTTAAATAAGTCAAATAAATGTAAGCACAAAAGTCGTCTTTCCGAGATTATTTTCTTTTTTTAATTTTTCTTCTTTTAATGAAAACTCTTGCCTTTGGTTAAAGGTAGCATTCGTTCAAGTGAGATTTAATTCCTTAGATATTCAAATAACATTTTTTCCCCAAAAAAGTAGGCAGTTAATACATAGGCTTTTTTCTTTTTAGAAAAGAAAAAATGGAGGGGAGCTGGGTGCAGTGGTGCACCCCTGTAATCCCAGCAGCTCTGGAGACTGAGGCAGGAGGATCGCAAGTTCAAAGCCAGCCTCAGGAACAGCGAGGGGCTAAGCAACTCAGTGAGACCCTGCTTCTAAATAAAATACAAAATAGGGCTGAGGATGTGGCTCAGTGGTCAAGTGTCCTAAATTCAATCCCTGGTACCAAAAAAAAAAAGGGGGGCGTGGGGTAGGGTGTTTTAAGGAACTTTTAAAAAAATGAAGGCCCTTTTGAGTTTACCAAATTCAATCTCTGTGTAGACTAATCCTGACAAAGCAATCAAGGCATTATTTCCAGTTGATTCAATTTAGTTAATACCTACAATTGTTGGTAATTAATCCATCAATCAAACTCTAATTAATTCATAAGGCTACTGGAAAGAAAGCCTAGGACAAAATTTATGTTATACTTGGGAAAATATATTTATACTAAGAATGTTTGTGTTAGTCTTATTTGTTTTCTTTATAAAAAACTATGTGTTTCATTATTTTCTTCTTTTAGAGCTCCTCCAAATCCTGTCAATTGCTCAATTTAACATCCAGTGATGATTGGTGTTTGCCTTCACCTTCTAAGAGAAGCAAGAGCTATAGCTTAGCAGAGTGCATGAGAGAGAAAACTCTCTACAGAGTTCTCATTTGAATACCCTAGGTAACATGAAGAATAGTGTTCTTCTCGATATTTTAGAGCCATGAGCCCAGATTTCATAATGTGGTTTCTTAATAGAGTCTCAGTGTGAGCTTCACATCCGAAAAGCATAAGAAGAAGAAGCATACAGAGAGGCAAAATAAAGCAGCCCAGGCTCTCTGTCATAGTCCGGGGTAAATTGCTGTGTACTTATATCCTGGAATTGATCCCCAGAACAAAAAAAAAGAAAAGAAAAATTATAGTGTACTTGTATCCTTATATTCACTTATTTCTTGTCTTACCATGTATATTCTGCGTGTGTGTCTAGAAAAGTATTTTAATAATTATTTACTGGAAATTATCCATATTGGGTGCTCAGCTTCAAATTCCCCCTTTCTCTCATGCTCTATAAAAATGGTGCTGGGTCATTTAAATATTTTCCTTTGCTAACTGTTATGATGTTAAGCTTTGTCAGTAAAGGCCACTAGGGAGACATTGAAGGGGTGATTTGCTTCATGCTTCTGGAAGACTCCTGCAGGGAGTGGCAGCCTCATCACCCAGCACCCATTAGCTTCCCTCAGCAGTTCCTCTCAGGCAGTGTGGTGGCAGAGTTTCAATAGCTCCATGGAGACACATCTCCACGAACAGCTTTCATGCCACCTTGAAGGGACGATTTCCAGGAAGTTCTAGAGGCTGAATTTCCAGAAAATTCCACCAGTGCAATATCACTATGACTTGTCAGTCATCCAGTGATCTGGCACTGTGTAATCCCCACCCCATGAGGTTTGGTTCTCAGCCTTTCCTTTCCTTTCCTCAGCCTTAGGGGTGGTGGCTGCTCCTTAAAAGCTGATATTCCTGTATTCTTTAGAATTCTCTTTACCTCTTCCCAGTCAAACTCAAATTGCTCCAGTACTGATAGAGTTAATTGTTGTTGTTTTTTTGTTGTTGTTGTTGTTTTCTGTGTGTTTTTTTTTTCCTTTTTGTGGTGCTGAGGATCAAATCCAGGGCCTTTCACATGCTGGATAAGTGTTCTACCACTGAGCTGTACTCACAGGCCCACAGTTAATGATTCTTGATAAATTTCTCTGTTCAAACTTCTGGGTGGTTTCTCTCTCCTGACTGGAACCAAACTGATACATAAAGTAAAAATGATTAATACTAAGGTCATATAACATTAACACCCTTTAAAATTAACCACAGTGAACCAAAATCCAGTGCTTACTTGTTATCTTTTTAATTATCAATATTGTTTTTATTTTGTTACCGAGATGGATTTAAAATTTTTAATATTTTCATCATATATGTCAAATAGTAGTTATTGACCATCGTTAGACTGAGTAATACATAAAAAAATAGTTAAGAAATTTTTTGAGAGAAAAATTTCTTCTGCAGGGCCCTGTAATTTAATATCAGAGTTTAATCCTTAGGAGTTAAAGAAGTGGTTCCAATGAGTCCCTGTGTTTTACAAATATTACCTTATGTATGTATTTATTGATGCCTGAGACTGAATCCAGGTCCTCACAAATGCTGAGCACACACTATGCTACTGAACTACACCCCCAGCTCCCAAATACTACCTTATTAGTCTTTTAAAAATTTATTGTAGATACATCCACTTTGCCAAGATTATCAGATCAAAATCATCTAAGATGTTGAAAAACAAATTCATTCAAATGTAATTCATTCTCAAAGGCAGCCCTGGGATGCAGAAATCTGCTGCTTTTCCAAAACACTATGATTTGAAATAAATAAAAAGGCATTACTCAAGCCACCAGTCTGTGATCACTCTTATCTACTGCACCAAGATAACGCCAGTGCTACTTTCTCTTTACTTTTCTTAGTTGTTTAGTCTGATTCCCTATATGTACATACAAAATAATAGAAACTCCAGTTTACAATTCTTGGATGACTCTAATCTCTTTTTTGGTGTGCCAATGGCAATTTATAAGCAACAATAATTCTCCTTCACATTTTTCCTTTTCAAACACACATTTTTGTACCAATGTCCTGCCTTGTAATCCTTAGCTGATACTGAAAAGCAGATTTTATATTTCACCCAAACTCTCTGTGAAACATTTCCTTTGATTACCTATAAATGAAATACCCTGTTAGAAAAACAAGAAATGAGGAATCATCTCTGAGATGGCTAAAAGGTTTCAGATGCTTTCTTGTCGCTTACTGAGAAGATAAGTATCGAAATATTGTTTGCTTACAAATTGCAAAATCCATGAAAATCAAAGAAGAATATCCATAACTTGAGCTTCAGATGAAAATTCTGTATGGGCAGGTTTGAATCTAACTTAATTCTTGATAGCTGTTAAATGCTTGCTAACTTGCATAATAGCACTGTCACTAAAATGCAATACAAAACTCACATTCACAGCAAAATGTGTTTAGAACAGTGAAAGGGCAAAGGGGGTATATTATCTATTAACTTTCCCCTAACAAAGAGAACAATCACAAGCCACAGGACGGTTCAAAGAATATAAAAATCTTTACCCAGAAGGGAGGAGAGAAACAAAACAAACACGTTCTTGCCAAGCCCATTTCATCAAAACAATCTAAGACATTTTCAAAACATAAATCCATTTGAACAACATCCTCCCAAAGATTCAGTCGTGAGGGGCCAGAAAACTGCTGACTTCATCTGCCCTCCTCCACAGAGCCTGCTCAACATCACAGCAACTTTTTCTTTATTTTGGATGTGGAAATCACTCTTCATTCTGTGCTTATGGGGAATGGTTGGAGTTTCTGATACTTCCGTTTCAAAATGCTAGGCTAATGACTTGGCCAACTGAACTAGTGAAACAGAACTGAGCCCCACTCCTACATCAACCTTACTGCCAACACTCAGCCCTCGACAATTCTTTCAAGCAAAGCCAAGACAGGACCAAAAATAGCTCCTTTTTACAAAGTAGGTTTTATCTTCTTATCACTTGCTCTTTAATGACTCTAAGCCATCAGATTTGAATTGCAAACCAGGGGAAAGTTTGCCATGCTTTATTTTCAAGGCAGAATGTACCTCGGGTGCTCTCATGTAATACTTATAACAACAATTCGTCACTTAAAATCAACCAGGTATTCTAGTTGCTTAAGGAGAATTTTATTCAATGACAATTTGCATAATTTTAGAGACCAAACCACAATGACTATGAAGTATCAAATGGCTTAATTCAAGCTTTTACTATGATGTAGACACTTTAAGACGCTTTCAAAAGCAGATATCCAAAATCTATTCAGAAAATTGTAGTTACATGTTTCATCATCCCCACCAACTTATAATTTTGATTAAAAGTAATTTCATCACTATGAAATGGGTCCCCCATTATTGGTGACCCACAAGACCAAAGAGGAAAAAGATATTTTACAGAGAATATTAGGATAAAATCAAGGTCAGAGGATAATTGAGTGATGTGTGAGCTCAGGTCTCTATGATGCATTACTGAAGTCCGATGCAATGCCCCTCAAACTCTACCTCTGTGACCCGAGAACCTAGAAATAGAGCCTGAAATAACTTCAAAATTGTTAATTCTGCCAGTTTTATATAAAACTTTAACAATAATTGTCCACTCTATCTCTTATATGAATCAGGTTTTTAACAGAGAAAAATTTCCTAAATCTTCAGCTGTAATCACTCTTCACCAAGACACCCATGCTTGCACTATGGTTTCTCATATCCACTGGAAGACCATATCCCAGTGACATGAAAAATCACAGCATCCCCCCCCCCCGCAAGTTTGAGGAATACAGTTAAAACAGGAGGTCACTGGCTATCTTTGGAAAGATGGTTTTATTGCTCTGACAAGTTTTCTTCTTGAGAGAAGCAAGAGGAGAGGAAGAAGAAGAAGGAAGAGGAGGAGGAAGAGAAGGAGAAGAAGCCCTCAGTAATTCCCTGTGAAATAGCTTTTCATAAGAGCAGCAATCCATAGGAAGAGAACCCTAAAGAAAGATTAATTCAGATGTCCAAACAGAATAGTCAGGCGTGGGATTCAGGAGTAGCCAACTTGCCTGCCCAGGTCTCCCCTCTCACCCAGATCGCCCATCCTGTGGGTGTCTCCCCTCCTGCCCACTTTCTTCACAATGAGCCACAGGGAGCCACAACCCTGCCACCAAGCCCCCCACAGTGCCACCAACCTACTTCAGTGTCTTCAAGACCAGGATGGGATTGAAGTTCAATATTCTTCATTCCTACACTTTCAAAAGAATGTTCTCTGAAAACTGAACAGGAGTTGTTTGACATATGTGTGTTTCTGGTGACAGAAAACTTGTCTGCTTCTTCGACTCTTTGATCGCAGGGATTAGCAGCATATCTGTCACATAGCAGGAGCCGCGGCTCAGGCATCCAGGAAAGTTCCATCCTCTATATATATGAGATATTCTAGAAGCTGCTTAACTTCTCTAAACTTCAGATAATTGTTTTGAGGACTAAGGAGATCATGTACAACGTTCACCACCTAGTGACTATAATGATGTTTAACCTTATTAATGAAATCATTATGGAGCAGAGGGGGTAGACGGCATGAGGCTCCCTATACACCAAGGGGAGGAGCTTGAATCTGGTTCTGATGGGACAAACAGCTGTAACTTGCTCATCACAGAGGATTTCCCTTGAGGTGAGCTTTCAGTGCTAGAACTGGGACAAGGATAGTTCTAGGCAAACAAGATGTTGATCACCCTCTCTTCTGGATCATAGTAAGATGGAGCCCAATAAGCTCCGAACATACAGAACTGCTACTATCTGACTATTTCCATATAAATCTACCAAAATGGCAAATTTGCATGGTGCAGTCTATTAATTATCAACTTCGGACATGATGGATCTAAGACTCAACTCCTGGGATGCTGGCTTCTCCTCTATGGCATAATGTTGGCAAACATCAGTTCCTTGTGTACTGCTAGTACCCACAACTGAACTCTCTGGAAGATGCTCAGGATGCTCATCCCTGATGGGGTGGTCCACGGTAGCAGGGGAATCTTATAAGAATTATTCAAAGTATCATCTTGTCCAGACGCTTTAGGTCTCAACCATTTTTTTTTAAGAGAAAGATTTGTCTCTGAACCTCCCAGATAAACAAAAGCTAATGCAGGATTTTCTGAAGGGAGAAGTGATTAATCAGAGCTGATTCAATTGAGCTGGTTCTAGCAAATTGGGTCAAAGGGTTCTTAGTTGAGGTCACTTCTGTAGAATCTGCCAGATGATTTTGACCATCAACTTACACTGAATTTGGAAGCACTAAAGCTTCCCCTTCTAGGCCCTCCTTTGAAGTACGGTGACTTTTCCATATGGACTTGGAACTCTGGACTGTCTACACCACATACATTAATTGATTATAGTCAAAAGGTTTTAAGTTACAAAAAAAAAAAATCTAGCAAAAAAAAAAAAAAAAGGAAATCCAGCTCTTATTCATCTCTCTGATAGCAAAATGAAACTGGCAGGGAGGCAGGGAGGCAGGGGGCAGTAACTGAACTTGAATTTTCAACTCGTTGTTTTGACATGATGTAAACAAAGCCAGAGTTTGTGGAGTTTACTTTTGGAGAAATTTAGTTTTTTTTTACTTCCTTGGAGTAAGAAAGGCATTATAGTTGACATTCAACTGTAAAACAGATTTGGGGTTTTCACAACTCACTCCCTGGAGCCTTTAAGCGATAGAAGCACAGCAAGGCAATGAGAAACTGTCCCTCAGGAAAGGACTTGATATGATTCAATACTTCCAGATATCTCTGAGGTATCTGGGGTGTGAGAACAGGAGTCTGAAATTGGCAGGGATTTGTGAAGGCTCGGCCCTGTCTTTGGTTGATAAGCAGAATACTTGCAATGGGAGTCCAGCCAAACCATTGGTTTTCATTAGCATGTACTGAAACACCAGGAGCAAAGATCTTTCCTGTGCAAGGACCAGCTGGCTTATTTGCAGCAAATTCGAGATGAAGATGATGGAGCAATTTCCAATTCTTTTCACAAACCTGAAATTCTTCACTTTGAAGCTGCTCTGTACTCTTTCTTTCCTACAAACATGTACCATGTTCCATGCCTGCTCTTCCACTTCTTAGATATGTCTCCTTAGGAAGGTAATTTAACCTCCCCTGTAACAGCCATTTTCCTCATTGAAAAAAACACATCTATTTAGTGTAAAGGCTGCATAAAGACTGAACAAACTAATGCATGTGGAGTATTTATAAGAAGGCTTGGCATAAAGTAAGTTTCCAAAGAAAGGTGGCTGTGTTATTCTTCTTATTCCAGTTCCAGTTTTCCCTCTGGCTCAGTAATTCTCAACTGTTTGAAAACACAGGTTTTATTATTATTTAGATATGACAAGGCCAACACTCCAGGAGATATTGCTGTTATACTCACAAATACCAAGGGGAAGGGGCACATCATATTATGGGGGCCATACAGAAGCCAGAGTCTTTAGCATGACTTCCACGTGGAAGAACACAGAAGACAAAATAAAGAGACTGAAGATTTGCTAGTTTGAATAATTTCAGGGCTCTGGACCTCAGAATGCCCCTCGCTGTTTGGTCCCTAACCCAGAGGTGATTAAGGCAGGACAGTGGCCAGGAGGGTAAATGCCAGTAGAGGAGGTAAGCTGTGGACTGGTAGTTTTGCATCTGAAAAATGAGCTCCCACGGGAGTTGTTTGTTATTTCTAAAATTTTGCTAACCCTGGGAGGAATAGTTCCTGCAGTCAATAAGGCCCCAAGTTGTCAAAGTACAGAGAAAATAAAAGGCATGGTATGGTCCGTTACATAAGCCTTCCTTCCAAACCTCTGGAGAACTGTATTTAAGTTCATTCTATGCTTTTCCTCATCTATCTTCACTGGAATTCTCAAAGCAATTACTTAGGCCCCCTTGTGAGCATAGAGCCACCAAAAGAATGGAGGTAGCCCGGGGCAAAGGGGATTCTCAAGAAAGTTCATCACTGTTTTCCTTATGCAATCCAGAGACACCCACCCACCAGGGTTCAACCAGCACTGCAGCACTAACTGAGCAGACCTGAACAAGGCTTCTGCAGGGAGAGAGCCAGGCATGCATTCATGTTGTTTCAAGCATTATCCCCTTGTACTCATTGAGATGTCAAGATTGATAGTTAATGATGGCTCTTTCCTTGCCTAGAGTTCAGAAGATAATTGAGGAGGACTCAGAGGCAGACATATGGAGGTTAGCATTTCAAGATTTGTTGGAAAAAAAGAAGTCTGCACCAGGGACATCATAAGGCATCTTACTCTTTCCATCCATGTGCATTCCCCACTTGGTTCACAGACAGAAATGGAAGACAGCAGAACCCTCCACAGGGAGGAGGGAGCAAGCGGCTCTAGGACTAGCTGTCCTGAGAAAGACACAGTCCCAAAGATGGGAGTTCCTGCTTCTTCTCCTGGTCTCACAGTGAGACTAGTTGCTCCCTTCTCCCTGGGGATAGCAAATGCAAGGCAAGAGAAGGAGGGAAGCTACTTTTCTCTAAAACTTCAGAAAGGACGGACTTCCTATTTGCTGTTATTATCATTATTGATATTTCTTATTATGGTTCAAGATGGGAGAATGGGGAAGGGAGATAATCATGCTTACTCCAGATGATTTGTTTCATTCTGATCAACAACCTTTTCATAGTACTTACTGTGTGCAGGCTTTGGGCTGGATCCTGCAGATGCAGAGACAACACTCACAGAATGGCAGAGAAAAGAAAGGGGGATACAAAACAAACTACATAAAAATAAGCCATAGCTGGACGCAAGAGGCTAAGGCAGGAGGATCTCGAGTTCAAAGCCAACCTCAGCAAAAAGCAAGGTGCTAAGCAACTCAGAAGACCCTGTCTCTAAATAAAATACAAAATAGGGCTGGGGATGTGGATCAGTGGTTGAGTGCCCATGAGTTCAATCCCTGGTATCCTTACCTAGCCCCTCCAAAAAAAAAAAAAAAAAGCCACGATACTTTTATGCATTAAACACAACACTGTGGATACTCTAGATTTATCTGAATTCACAGTTGCCTGAACATACTTCCTAAGACATGGAACAAGATGGATGTCCATCAAAACATACACACACACACACACACACACACACACACACACACACACAGCTGAGGGTCCACAGTGAGCACACATAAACCAGGTCCTCCCAGCATCTCAGATAGGCGATGTTATAAAGCAATCAATATTGATCTTTTTCTAAATGCTGATCTACAGGCATCCAAGGAAATAAAATGCACATTACTTACATTTTTAGAAAGGAAAAATGTAAAACAAGGTAAATAGTATTTCTAAAACAATCATACTAAAAGTAACTTGAAGGCAAATTGGTACACAGTGAGCAGAAAGGAAAAAAAAATTCATAGACTGGCCAAACCAACACAGGAAGAGTTGGGTCTCAGTCTAGACTTTAAAGAATGTGTCTAGACAGAAGAGGAGGGAGATTTCCAAATCTCCCAAACAGCTACTTGAAAATCACTGATATAGAAAAGTATAAAGCACATTGAGGAAAGGTTGAGATTTGGGGTTTGATATTTGGTCAAAGCATAGTGATGCATAGTTTGATTGTTTGTCCCCCAGACGTTTGTGTTGGAAGCTTGGTCACCAGGGTGGTAATATTGAGATAGTGGAAAGTTTTAAGAGATGGGGCCCAATAGTATTTGATTAGATCGTCCAGTGTTGCCCTCTAAAGGGATTAGTGTAGTTTTCAAGAGATCCTGGTGAGCTCCTATGTTGTGAATTGTTATTAAAAGAGCAATCCTGGCCCCTGAATCTCTTGGGCTTTCTGTCTCACCCCACAATCTCTCCTTCTCATATGCATTCCCACCATGATGCCATTCACCATGTTGTGATGTAGCTAGAAGACCCCCTTAGAGCTGAGCAGATGCTGGTCCCCTGCTTTTGGATCACCAGAACCATGAGCTAAATAAACCATTTTTCTTTACAAAGTTGCAAACCTCAGGTATTTTGTTATAACAACAGAAAATAATTGATAAATAAATAATAAATAAAAGAAAATAATTAATGCACACAGGGAACAGTAGGCTATGTCTTCTCAGTTTGTGGATAGCAGTTCACCAGATACACAAATCACATAAAAACAAGCCACAGAGCTATATAAGTAATAAAGGCAACCGGTGCACACTCTAAATTTGTCTAAACTCTCAGTTTCCCATACTTTCTGAAATCTGGAACTGGACCTCTTATGAACACACAGCCACTGAGAAAATGGAGAGAGGCAAGACAAAATCCAGAGGCATCAGCCATGCACAGGATATAAAAGACTTGGTTCCTTAAGTCTGAATGTCCCCAAAGTATTGCAGTGTGACAGCCTTTCTCAGGAGAGGAGTGAACTACTATCCACAAACTGAGGAGACACAACCTAATGTAGAGAGGTACTCCAACCCCCAGCTAATGACCTCTTATGTGGAAACTCAGATGATAGGCAGCACTGGAAGAACACTTAGCAGTTCTGGCTCAAAGGGAAAACACCCAAAATAGTCCTTGCATGGCCCAATCAAGACTGAACCTGGCAAACCCTTTCCAGTAGGTTGTGCCAAAAAGTTAAAGTACTCCTGCCTCTCTTTGAGAACAAGAATGGAAAAGGCAGGGAGTATGCTGGTCATCTCAAAACCACGTTCTAAAGAAGTATCTGTATTGTCATGTTCCCTGGGATATTGGGGATATGAAAGCCACATTCCACTTCACCTATCACCCATAGCAAACCTTTCTCCCTTTTGTGCATCTTGCCTTTGTGCTCTCATTACATATTCTCATCTTCAGCTGACATTTTGTGTTGAGGGCAGAACAGCCTAAGATTAATCTAGTCTTAATAAACTGCCCAAAGAACAGTGGTTGGCATCAAATCCATTTTCCTGACAGTTGTAAGATTTAATCTCCTTGTTATTGTGGATGCCATCCGCAGGATATAAAAGACTTGGTTTCTTCCATCTGCATGTCCCAAAGCATCTCAGTGTGGCAGTCTTTCTCAGAAGAGGAATTAAAACCCTAGAATTAGTCATTGCAACACTGGGAATAGGGTTCTGTTGTAGAGCACCATGAATATTTCACCTTCTGAAAAGTTTTCCTAGAACTGGCACATTCTCCACAATGTGACATGATCTCAAACTAAGTTTCCTGGTGGGTTTTCTTTTCTTGTGCTCTTTCTAATTGAGGTTTTTGCCTAACAATCTAGAAACTGAACACACTCTGACAGGTGATGCTATTTGGAGCATTCATTGCTGCTAGGATATGAAGAGGTGTGAGGTGTGCCCCCTTGCAGATTCACCTCCCCCCGTCCTCGGGGAAAGTTTGTGAGCTAGGTGAAGCTCATGCAACTGAAGCTTGTGGCTTTTGCATTTCTTTTCTGCCATGCCACTAATATACCCATGGCAGTAAATAGCTATAAACAGGGGTCTAGAAGACAGTGTTATAGCTAAGGATCCAGGCAAATCATCCTGCAAATCATCCTAGCCCTTCCTTCCACTGCCTGGAATTATGCAGTCTCAACAGGAGGCTTTCACCAATGAAAGTATCCCAGAGAGGTCTGCCAAGTTGGAACTTTAACTTTCTAATATGAATTCCTAATCCCCAGCCAAACACTCAAGTCCACCAGTAGAATGTTTAAAGGGCAGAAGCAATTGCACCATGGAGAGATGACAAGATTCAGCACAGCCTTCACCTCCTTTGAACCTAGGCTGACCCTGCTCATCTGGGTCTTTTCAAAGGGGGGCAGATTGCTCAAGACCAGGACCTGTACTCAGGTATCTGTTGAATGCTTGTGCCCTTTATTTCCCTTTGTTTTTCTTAAGTGTGTTCTCCTTGAAAGAAGGAGTAGATCTGGAAACAGAGAGAAATTTCTTTTGTGATCAAAGTGCTCCTGACATACAGAATCGTGCAAACTCAAGACCGCTGAGGTATATTCTGAGTCCTTGTTTTTTTTTTATTTTGAGACAGATTCTCATTGAGTTTCTTATTGTGTCTCTAAATTGCTAAGGCTGGCCTCAAACTTCAGATCGTCCTGACTCAGTCTCCCAAGTGGCCGGGATTACAGGCATGCCACCACCATGTCTGGCTCTCTGCCTACTGTTTTGACAAGACATATATACCTTAGAAATAAAGGGGAAGATCACAGGGAGTTGACATGCATTGTCTACTGTAGAGAAAGTGTTACTCTGAGCATGACTTCAGATAAACCTCCAGCTGTATGTTATTAATGGACAAAACCAAAATGAAGTGCTTCAACATTGTTCTAAACTTTCAGAAGAAACAGACTATGTTTTGCAAATTCCCTCAGGTTACCTAGAAATATTATACCCTAATAAGCCTCTTTCTTCACTAAAGGAAGTGTTCATGACATCCAACAGTGACTGTTACCTGAAGGGACAGGCACACATTATACCATAACTGATCCCATCTACCCTGTGGCACCTAGCCCTTCTGAAGACCCAGGTTCACAAACTCTATCAGGTCTCTACTGAGTCATGTGAGGGATGTATGCTGTAAGAGGAAATGAGATATAGTAAGAAGGATCATCAGTGTGGGGTTAGCAGACTTGAGTGAAATCCTGGCTGTGCCACTTATAGCTTGGGAGCCAGGGCAGTGGGTGGACTCTAAAACCCTGCATTTTCTCATCCATACCAGGAGATAATAACACTACCTGTCAAGAAAATATCACAGATTGGATGTAAGGAACAAATGCAGCAAAAACTCCTAAAAAAGGTTTGTAAGTTCGAGGACACAATTCAGATATCACCCTGGTACCTCCTTGCATGTCAGCTCCTGATGTCAAAGTGCTTTTCCCTTTTCTTTGCATGTTCCATATGACTGATGGGCTCAGATGTTCCCAGGTCACACATAGCCTCTGGGGCCTCTTCAGGGAAGGCCAAGGCCTGTATTCTGTTCCCAGAAGGGAACACCAGGGGGACTCTCCACTCGGATCGCCAGTGGTTAGGTTGCCTCTCTCCTGTGCTACTGCATGAGGTCAGTTTGGGGTGGGTGTGGGGAGAACGAATCTCAGCTTCCCCCTGCCCCTCTCCTTCTCCCTTCCTCCCTCTTCCTCCCTTGCACTACTCTCACATCCCAGCTGGAGCTCCAGGAAAGCACAACCTCCACCTGCTTCAGGGCTGGACACAGGGGGGACATCTGGCCTAGGAATTTGAGTGTGCTGTTGAGCTATTTAGCTGTGGCAACGGTTGCTGGGCTGAAGAGTAAGTGCCTTGTCATAGAGACAGCATCTGTTTTGCCTCGTGGGAAAAGGAGAAGGATAGTTACTCTCTTTATTATGAGAACACGAGGCTATGCCAAGTAAATTATTCCAATGCAGGGGAATTTGACAAGCTGCGTTTCTGTCCCTCCTTGCCCCACTGCCACTTATGCTCAGTGTTCCCCCTCTCCCATTACAGTGTGTCTTTTCTCAGTGTGAGATTGCAAATGCCATTTCCTGGCACAGTAGTTGTAAAAAGAAAGGAAAAGACATATTCAATCTTATTAATTTTGTTCTAGGGATTTTTTTTAACAAATTCATCTCAATTCTAAGAGGTTTTAGGATCAAATTCATCATGATGCAAGAATTCAGATCCATTGTCTATTACCTGATCTACTGCTAGATGGGTTCTCCAGTAGATTGATAAAAGTTGTTACTCTTCACCATTTCCATGCACCATGGAAAAATCTAAGTAGGACTTTTAGCAGTGCTCTGTGTGACCAAAATAGAATGTGCCAGGCACGAGAGCTACCCTTTCTCTTCTTTCATGTGCAGTTGTTTATCAGAAAAGAACAACTCCTTCAGTAGACACAGGACAGGGACAGCAGTATTGTAACTGAGCATTCATAATCTCTCCCCCATCGAGACCATCCCTTCTGTGCACTGTTGGTCCCAGAGGAGACAAGGAAATTCTCCCTCTTTTTGACCACAATGGGGCTTGGACCACCTGCTAGAAAAGTATGGCAGACAAAAGGAGGACAGATAGCGGCATGCTACTGGATAGGAAACCCAGAGTGACCAGTTTCCTTTTACTACCCTTCCATGGTTTATTGAAATTCTACTCATTTCTATTCAGATGAAGGAAGAATATTGACCTGAATCATTTTCTGCTCTTAATCTTTCATTCCTTAGTTTCTCACTCCAGCAGCCCAACTAGAGAGTGAGAAAGAGAAAAGGACTTTGAAACTTGACAGGTTTTACTATCGTTATGGTTTGGACCTTACATGTTCCTCCCAAAAGCTTATGTATTTAAATAATGGTTCCAAATACAGCAAGATTAAGAGGAGGAGCTTTTAGTCAGTGATTACATGGTGAGGATTGTAACCTCCTCACCAGTGGATTAATCCATTTGATGGATTAATAACTTGAATGGACTATCAGATGGTAACTGTGGGCAGATAAGACATTATTGGAGGAGGTAAGTCACTGGGGGCATGCCCTTGAACTGTATCTTTTCCCTGACTCCTCTCTCTCTCTCTTTCTCCTTCCCTTCTACCCAGTTTCCATGAGCTAAGCAGCTTCCTCTTGCATACCCTTCCACCACGATATTTTGCGTCACCTCAGGCCCAGTAGAGCTGGACACCATGAACTGAACTTCTGAAACTATGAGCCAAAATGAACTTTTCTAAGTTGTTTGGTCACAGTGACAAAAAGTTGACCAATACTTTCTGAAGGTTTCTGTCATCTTTTCTCCTCCCAGCTGTCATTTCAATTGGTAATCTTTCTCCCACTGTTATGACAGCAGCTCGCTTATGGGAAACATGGGTCTCAGGTCTGAGGGCTGGTGGACGTGGCACTTCTGTCTGGCCCCTCCTGGCCTCTGCAGCAAAGGAGTCTTCTCTACCTGGGCCCTCTCACATCTCCTTTTGACCCCCATACCTGGGCAACCTTATCTCTGATGTATATTCCTGCATGTGGCCCTATTTCTCCTGGCCTGCAGACCAGTTGATGGAGTCAGCATGTCCCCAGGGCAAAGGCCTCAGCTTGCTCACTTAGTAGTAGCTCACTATCAATCTCCCCAACCCTCCCTTGGATACATGGGAACTCCAAGACCCATTCCAGGAAATCCAAGGTCAAAATAAACCCATAGTCAATAAGTCAGACTCTCCTCTCTAATTAAATATATCCAAAGGCTATTTTATTTATTTCAATGTGGCTGCATGATACTTTAGGTGGGACCTTTGCAAGATAGTGAACTCCCATCCCCTCTAAGACCACCCATTTCCAAAGTGTAGGCTTAGGGGGGCTAAAAACAGCACACAGCTTTGCTGATTGTCTCCCAAAATCCAGGTGCTAGAAGGAGCCACTTACCCTCATACATACTCCTCCATACCTGAGGGTTATCTCTCTGTGCCCTGTTCTAGAATCATAACAACTGATGAAGCAGAATACAAAAACCAGCTTGTAGGTAAAAGAAATCCAAAAATGGTATCCCGTGATACCTTCTTGAAGCTTAAAAAATACCAAAAAAAGGGGGGGGGGGCAGGGCATAAATTCATAGTCATTGTTGAAGAAAATAAAAAGCATAGCCATGCCTCTCAACCTCACTGAACTTAAGTAATTGCTGTGTTTACATGTGGATGTCCCCTGAAGACTCATGTTTTAAGACTCAGTCCCCAAAGCAGCAAAGTTTAGGGGTGGGGATTTTAGGAATTGATTGGATCATGAGGGCTCTAACCTCAACTGTGGATTAATCCATTGATGGGCTAATCATTTTGAATGGTCAACTGGGAGGTGGTTGAATCTGCAGGCTGATGGGATGTGGTTAGAGGAAGTCAGGGCATGCCCTTGGGAACTTTCTTGTCCCTGGCTTTTTCCCCCAATCAGCTTTCCTGATGCCACAAGCTGAGCATCTTTCCTCCACCATGATCTGCCTCACCTCAGGTCCAAAGCAAGGGAGTCCCCTGGCCATGTACTAAAGCCATGAGCCCCTAAGAAACTTTTCCTCCTCCAAGTTGTTTCCATCAGACATTTTGGTCATGGTGAGGAAAAGGTGATGAACAGTAATCAAACACACTGAGAGGAAAGGAATGTTAGGGGGCATTCTTATAGTGAAGAGATATTGGAACTAGAAGTTCTAGTATCCTGGAGAGCATTTACAACATTTGCACTTTGTTGATAAGAAAGATGAAATACAGCAAGTTTAAATGACTCCCCTGGTTCCTAGGCCCAGTGGGAGAATTAACATCAGAAAGCACATGTATTGGATTACCAGTAGAGTCAGAGATGATCAGCCCTCAGTTTGCAGAGGCTTTAAATATAGATAAAAAGAAAAATAAAACAAACAGAAAGGCTATCCAGCCAAGGCAAGTTACATATACAGAAGTATACACTGGGCAACAACAGATGCAAACTGGGGAGATTTTGAAGAGCCTTGGGTCTCTAGACAACTAGGTACTTCCATGCACTGACTGTGTCCCCTCAAAATCATATGTTGAAACCCTAGCCTTAATGTGATGGAATGAGAGATGAGGTTTGGAGAGCTTGCTCCTCTTTCTATCTCCACATGAGTGTGTGGTAAGAAGACAGCAAACTGCAAACCTGAAAGGGGGCCCCAGCAGAACCTAACCTTGCTAGCACACTGATCTAGACCCCCAGCCTCCAGAACTGGGTAAACCAAATTTTTATTTAACCATCCAGTCTACAGTAGTTATTTATAGCAATCTAAATGGACTCAGACAGGCATATCAAAGCAAATTTCCATGTCATATCTGTGTATTCATTCAACTTATCCTTAATAAAAATGAATTATATGCCAAGACCTAGGGTAAGTGAGGGCAGAGAAGTACATAAGAGGAAAACAGCTATCTGAGAACTAGACAGCACACATCCAAGAACGGATTAAGAAGGGGGACACAAACTGAGCAAGAAGTCAGTTTTGATAAACAAGATGGAAATATAGGGAGAGCCCAGATTCCAAAATGTCTATGCCCCATAGCTCTAGAAGACCCCATATTGAATCAATCATCTGCCTGAGGCAAGAAACTTTCCCTGTGTTTCTAAGGCAGGAATGTCTCCCATGAGAGAAGGTGCAGGAATTGGTAGAGGGCACCTGCCTGACTCACAAGTCCCCCATGCCCTTAACCTTCCAGACACTGTATTCACCAAAGTGAAGGCTTCTGATTAGCTAAATGTTCTTCTTCTCATTATATCATAACTAAATTCTCTTTCTGTTCTCCATTCCCCCTCCTTTCTACACTCCTTGCCTAGGCAGGGGAAATTAGGGAAATCAGAACAATAAGAACCTTTTTTTTTTTTTCATTACCATGACCCCAGTTAAAAGGGTTTTCTAATCACAAGAAATAATTCAAATGGTGGCACAAAATCCCCCATTGCATAAGATTTTGCTCTTTAGGGTGAGGGAGATAAATGTGTCATATAAACCACTTCTGTTAGTAGAGAGTTTGAGGTACCTGATTACCATTCACACTATTTATAATAGTGTGTTGCATTATAAATGTTACATCTAGAGGATTTTAAAGCAATTCTCTTTCTCTCTCTCTCTCTCTCTCTCTCTCTCTCTCTGTGTGTGTGTGTGTGTGAGTGTGTGTGTGTGTGGTGTGCTGGGAATTGAACTCTGGGACTCATGCATTCTAAGCATGTACTCTATCACTGAGTTATATCATCTGACTCTAAACTAGTTCTTTGTGGCTATTAAAATATATAACCATTGTCATACCCTATTCTGAAAAAATGTCAACTCTTCCAGAATCTCATTTAGTTCCCTGACTTTTTCAAAAAAATAGCACCTTTATTTGAATTACAGCAGAGAGTTATCATTTTTTAAATTTACTCTTTCTTAAATAATACAAAGAGAACAGCCTGACTAATGTCATATCTACAAAGATTGTCACGTGGAGGTCTGCCGTGGCCTTTGGGAACAGTGGTATAATTGCCCAGTTAACTCTAAATCATCAAAATGTACAAAAGATGCTAAACAAATAAAGATGAGAAGCATGAGAGAAGGCATATGAAGTGTAGAAAAGAAAGAATTTAACATACTGCTTATCCTTAGAAATAAACTCTAAGTAATAAATTTTAAAAGATTCAACTACACTTCCCAACACAGCAATTAAAATATTTTTCTCCTGAATTGTAAAAAAGGATAAGTCCCTTTATTAGAATCTCCAGTGGGTGAGCTTTTTTATTTTTTTATTTTTATTTTTTTAGAGAGAGAGCGAGAGAGAGAGAAAGAGAGAGAGAATTTTTTAATATTTTTTTTTTTTTAGTTTTTGGTGGACACAACATTGTTGTTTGTATGTGGTGCTGAGGACCGAACCCGGGCCGCACACATGCCAGGCGAGAGCGCTACAGCTTGAGCCATATCCACAGCCTTTTTTTTAAAAGAAGACTTCCTTTTAATCTTCAGCTTTTCTTACCTTAGTTTGTACAACATTGTACAGTTTTCAAAGATAGTATCATAGACCCTCAAGCTTTCTAGGAATCTTACTTGTCCATCTGTGCATTCACCAATCTGATACTTGAACCTCTTTTATAGCATCTGGCATGTGGATGCAGAATTTCTTGGTCTCTGGCCATCAATTACCTCCCAAGGTGGGAAGTTCATTTCTCGCTAAAGCAGTTTATTCTAAGAGTATGGCTTGGGTCTCAGAGTCATCTTATAATATTTTACCTCTACTACAAGGAACTTTAAATCATATACCTGTAAGATTCATAACATTGATACCACTAGTTTATATTAAGGACATATAAATTTGGTCCCAACTTATGCCATTTTTAGAAAGCAATAAGAAGCCACCCAACTTTAGGCATTATTCCTTAAAACAAGCATCATCATGTTCTTGAAGGATGAAAAAATGAGGTTTAAACAACACCAACTGATACTCAAAGTCCCACAACCAACTGATAACCAAGCCGAAATCTGAATTCAATCTTCTGTTCCTGCTAATTCAGTAACAACTCATTGTCAATCAGTAGATCACCAACTCCTTCATAAGACAATACGGTCATGTTTCGTATTATAGGGAGAATTTCAGATAACAATATATGAGGATATTCAAGTCCCTCATAAAATGGCATAGTATTTGCATATAACCTACCACATTCTCCCTTTCAATCATCCTTAGATTATAATATCTAATACAATGTAAGTGCTATGAAAATAGTTGCTCATATTATATATATATATATATATATATATATATATATATATATATATATATATATATATAATTTAGGAAATAATGGCAAAAGTCTGTACATGCATTGTACAACTTTTCTTTTCTCAAGTATTTTCAATCCACATGTGGTCAAATCTGAGAATGCAGAATGTCCTGACACAGAGGGCTGACTGTTTATGGCATCAAATTGTGACTCTAGCTACAACCAGGGTAATCATTTCCTTATTTTTGTGGCAGGAAGTTGTGACTATAAGGCCTAGACTTCAGCATCTTGTCTTTGGGAAAATGATGAATTGAAAAGTGAAGCAGCCAATTGAATAAAACAAGGCAGTAGACTCAGCCTGATACAAAATTTACTATAGCACCTAAGAGATCGACTGGGATTCTATAGGAATGATACCCAGTTTGGAAGGTAGTGAGGAAAATAGGACCTCTGAGACTCTAGCCAATTCTTTTTTGAGTCCCCCAGCACATCTCTTTCTACATGGCTATCAGGGAGGTAAGGCTGAATCTGGTTCTCCAAGAGTTTCACATTTGGAGCTATGTATTGTTGCTTTAAACATTACATGGGCATTTTAATTTATAGCCACCTACCATCATAATGAATTAATCTCTTTGAACCATGGACAGCTTTCAAATAAAGCCCTAAATAAAACTTTAGTAATTTCTGAGTTGTATTTAGTTTTGCCAACAATCATTCCAGAAATTTCCTCCTGAGGAAATTTACCGTTAAGTATCAAATTACTTTAAATTGGCAGTATTTTTAATGACACTATATTATTCTGTGTTTCATATATCAGCAGGTGCTCACATTACTCAGAGTCTTTGAGTCATGGGAAAGTTAATTATAAAAGCTTTAATTATTTCTCTGCAACAATAAAAATGGACCCTGAAAAATACCATTTGGAAGTTAAATGTTTGACACATGAATAAAAATGAGTAGTGATTTTTTTTTTAAATCTGCAGCATTAAATCACATAATTAGACATAGATGTTTCAGGTGCAATTTGTTTTTGTAATTGTATTCTAAGTGCTCTAATTTTTAATTATACACGAAGAGCCCAATGTTCATTCTTTGAATTTTTAAGCTGCAATTTTTCTTTTCTACCTGAAGTTCTTTTATTCAGGCTTTCCTCTCTTTTGACATGGATTATTTGAATTCCTAACTCAACAATAGAGCTACAGCTTCCTCGCTTCTACTCCTGCATTGGGAAGGTGGAAAACACATGGTTTGGGAGAGATACAGCATAACCCTGGGGATAAAGATCATAGTTTTCTTTAATAAGGAAAAGTCTTGAGAATGGTATATAAGTATCCCTTTCTATCTTTCCTTCTTTAAGAAAGGATCAGCTGTCTTTGACAACCAATACAAATGGCTGGGTAGAACGTGACAGATGCCAACTTTGTACTTACCAAAAAGGAAAGTCCACACATACTTCCTTTCCTTACCCATCATGCAGCAGGAAGCCCACAGCCATGCTGTAAATGACTGATGTGGCAGTTGTCATCTCTCTGGACTGCAGTGTATGCTTTCTCAGCTCAACTCAACTGGAAATGTATCAGGGGGCTGAACAACAGTTCATTACAAAGCCCACATCACCTAAGATGATTTAGAACCAACTTATAATGGGAAATACTTTGTAGTACAAAATTCTGCTGGGCAATATTAAGATCTAAAGTCATCTTGGGGAGAACGTGTAATGACCTCGATAATAATATAATAGCAGTGGTAATGGCAGAGTTCATAACTGACACAGGGGAAAGAAAAGACCATTATCTGCAAGTGTCTGCTGAGTCCCCATTTCTACAGTGGACCTAAGAATGCATTGATCCCTGGTTCCTTTTAGGTAGAATGTTTTTCAGAACTTGAGTGGCCTCACTCTTTCTTCTGATAACAATAATTATTTTGTTTCAAGAAGACCCATCAAATCTGCCCTTACGAAAAGAAAGTGAAATTTATACAGTTCTTCATGCAAAAATAAACTTCAAATTGTTATTTAAAGTAGTGGAAAGAAAAAACACTGGAGACAGCATGGTACCGTGGAAAGATGACAAGCTCCAGAATAGCACCCTGTTATTTGAAATCACACCCCAAGTTCAGAGTCATTTCCTCTGTCCAGAATCATATTTCTTTATTCAGGTCTAGGTCTGGCAGGTTACAGTCATGCAACAGTAGACAGGATCTATAAAACCTGACGTGCTTATCTCCAAGGTAGAGATTATAACAACAACAAAAAAAAAAAAATTCAGGATTGTTGAAAGATATACTGAAATAAAAAGGGCTCAGTTAAGTAAATTATAGGACAAACATGAAAAGAATGTTGTGTAGCTATTACCAATTATGTTGTAAAAGTGTAATTGTGTGGAACCCTATTCACCATCTGTTACGGTTTAGATGTGAAGTGTCTTGCAATAGCTTGTGTGTTGATGCAGGAATGATTCGAGGGGAAATGATTGGATTGTGAGAGTAGCCTCATCAGTCCTTCCTAGTTTTAATGGACTAAATGGTAACCCTGGGTATGTGGAGCACGGCTGGAGGGTGTGGGTCACTGGGGGTATGCCCTGGAAGGGTTCATCTTCCTTAAGGGCTGTTTCCCTCTCTCTCAGGTTCCTTGCCACCATGAGGAAAGAGTGTTCCACCACCATGGTGCCTGAACCTCTGAAATCATGAGCTCAAAATAAACTTTCCCTCATCTAAGTTGTTCTTGTCTGGCATTTTGGTCACAGCAATGAAAAACTGACTGACACACCATCTATTAAGGGGGAAAACACAAGTGGCTGAGCAGTGCATGCACATGAGCCTTGGCTTTTCCCAGGGGCAGGGGCTGCCCCTGCTTTTCACAGTCTTCTTTTTCCCTCCAAGCTTTCCCCAAATAGCCCTCAGGTGGCCTCCCAGCCACCATCCCCATTCTTCCAAATGCTGGCACTTTTCAGGTCCTCTATACTCAAGGTTGGTAAATAGAAGCAAAGATGAGTATGCAGAAACAGAAGCCTTGCTTTCTAAGACTTTAACTAGATAACCTGATACCTGGATGTACTGATGACTGGTGCGCTCCCCTCCAGGCACATTGTTTCTTTCTTTTTTTCTTTAATCAGTAACAGTCATTTATTATCATCAGCTATTATAAACTTGATATAATTGTACATGCTATGCTGTTACACAGCTGGTACAGTAGGTTTGTTTTACACCAGCATCACCACCAACACACGAGAATGGGGTTGTGCTGAGATGTTACAATAGTTATGACATCACTAGGTGATAGCAATTTGTTAGCTCCACTATACTCTTATGGGACAACCATTGCATATGCAGCCTGTTTTTGACTGAAATGTTGCTATGCCATGCATGACAGTATGGACACTTCTATTATTACTTTTTTTTATAGTTTTCTAATACCATAGTTTGTAAGTATGCTAGAGAGTATTAGCCAGTCCTGTATAAACGTTTGTGTTGGTCCTCACTTTTGGTGTTATAAATCAAATATATATTTACCAATGCATCTTTGAGATAGTGTCCTAGATATAAGATGGCTGGGTTAAATATAGAAGTAACTGAAAATTGTCAATCTTCTTTCCATAGGGTTTGTATAATTTCATATTTCCTTCACTATTGAATGAGAATATCTGTCCTCCTAGAGCTGTGTTAACAGAGTATACTGTTGTGCTTTTGAAGTCTTTCTACTGTAGTAGATGTAGTTTGGATTTGTCTTACTAGACTGAAATTGCATGTTTAATTTTTTCCCTTTTATTTATGTTTTTCCCCCATTTTCCAAGATTTCTAAATGTAAATAACAAAAGCATATAAGCACTAAAATAAAATATGGGTCAATTCCTTTCTAACTTAAAAAAGCAGACAAAATGTTCTTTACTTTTATTTAAAATCCAGGTACAATAAAATAGAAAGTAACTCATGTCTAATAAAAATTTGAATTTTTGCATAGAAAAAAAATATGCTATAAGCAAATTCAAAAGACAAATGTCAAACTGAAAAAAAAATCAGTAATTAAATTTCTAACAAAGGTTCAATATATCATAAAGCATAGAAAGCATCTAGAAATTAAGAAAAATAAAAGCCCTATTTCACATTGCTTCTTTCTAAAGGAGACCTTGAACCAATAAGGGACTCATTTATTTACTGAGAAGTATGAGGCATCTTCTGAGTGCCAAGAAAAGTATGCTGAGATAGAAAAGGCACTCCAGCACTCAGAGAGATCGCAAGGTGATAGAAACATGACCCTCATGTACTAGGATCCATGAAGCAAGGAGTGAACAGCTGTCCGCAGGGTCAGGGAATTCCTCACAAAGCAGGCTGTCGTTACAGGGCTCTGAAATGCTGAGCAGGAATTGGCCATGCAGAAAAGGGTGAAGGGAAATTCCAGGAAGAAAAGTCAGCATATAAACTCTAGGCTCAGACTACTTGGGAAAGAGGGAGGAGGTCAGTATGCCTGCAGTATAAAAACTGGATGGATGTGTGTCTCATTATTTTTATGCTAGTTTATCTCCCCTTTCAGGATGAAGTGTCTTACCTGTATTTATTTTCCCAGTGCCTTCGCACATACGAGGTGTACAGTAATATTTATTGACTTGAATTCAGGAGAGAGTGAAGTGGAATTGAATTTAAAAGGCTCTATGTAATGCTGGGTCTGAACTTCATCCTAATCACAATTAGAGTGAAAGAGGAGAGTCTGAGGACCACTTTAAACAACAGAGTATGTTGGGGATAGCAGGGGACAGCTGTGATAGTGAGGGACTGGAAGCAGGATACTGTGATGACTTCTCAAGTTTTAAATATTTGTGCCACAGAATTGAGAGTGCCTGATGTCCAGGGAACCACCAAGAAGTTGAAGTCAAAATTAACTCTGTGAAAAATAGGTGGTTGGCAGGCATTCTCCAGAAAAAGCAGATTGATTTTAAACTGGATGGCGACTAACCTAAATTTGGATTAACCTAAATCAACTTGAAAGTCTAAAGCTTCCAGAGGAATCAATCAGAAGGCAAATGAACACCTGAGTCGGGGACTTGTGAGAAAAATGAAAGCCACAGAGAGTTGGTTGATGTTCTCATAGAGCTCACAGAGAGGAATAAGGTTGTGACCCAGAGAGCACAAGATGATAGGGGAAGAGAAGAACAGGCAGCCCAGTAGGCTCAGGTAGGTGAGCTCTGAAGGGGTGTCAGGGCATTGGGAACCTCAGCAGAAGAGGGTTCAAAATGATATTTGTAATGAGTTTCCAGGTATATGAGAAATTGGAGAACTGAGTAACCAAGACTCTCCGGAAGAAATTTAAGGTACATCAGTGTCTGTACAATATGGCGTCACACAAGGTCCAGAACTTCCACCATCCTGCATGCTCTGCTGCCAACCTATCTGCACCTAACTTTCCTGCCTTCTGCCTCCCTTCTTCTACAATCCCAGGCTTTGAAGCAGAATCACAAAGAAATCACTATAATTCCCCAGTACCTTTGCAAAGGAAAGTCACACCTTCCAGATAATTGGTGGGGGCTAGGGGTGGGGGCGTCAGAGAAGCACTTCAGCTCTTTGCATTAGTTGTTCCTGTAGCAGCCTAGTTTTATTTAGATGCTCCAATACCTGACACCCTGAGCTGCAACAACACTAAGCAAACACACTGGGAGCAATATTTCCTTCTGTGCTTTTCTTTGGCTCACGCAGTAAGTCTGGTTTAGATCCTTTGGGCACAAGAAAGATAAGTCTTTTGTGATAAAGCAGCATTTTGAAAATAGATTTTTGGCCCACTGCCCATATTGTACAACTGAGCGTTTGTGGATTTCCCCTCTTTGCTATGTAGTATGCACAGCCAAACTGGCAGCATGATGAAAAAGTAAATTCCACCATATTTCCAAAATCATAAATATCCATTTATTATAAAAAATAATAGGATTCTATAAAAAATTAACATAGATTCATTGTTCTGATTTAAATATAAGCACAAATTTCCTTTTAACATATTAGTGTACTGTTTTCTAGAATTTTAATATTTTTAACTATGTTATTGTCGAAGTAACTTCATTTCAGTTACAACAGTTTGAGAAAAAGAACTCTGTTATTTAAAAAGAGAATGAAACCTGTCTGAGTAATAATGCTGTCATGCTTTGAAATTCAAAGCAGTACACTTGCTATCTTTATCAAAAAGATTAAAATGCCACCTTATTTTGAACATTATTCTCAACTTATTGAAAAACAACAAAGTAGAACACAATCTCTATAATAAAATAGATCCCATTGATAGCATTTTGTGGGAGGACTATAACCCTTCAAAAAATATGTGATTTCTAGTGACATCACCATTTGCGTTTCACAACTACTTTTAAAATAAGCTATGTTCATGATGTTGGCTAGAACAGAGGGAAAAGGTATGCCTACATGTATATTTATTATTAATCAGATATTAACACTTAAGGCATATTTTTGTTTCTGGTTGAAAAACAGCTCCAAAAGCATCAAACAACAAATCAGAAAATTTTGTGCTCTATTTATTTCCATCCCAGAACATAACATTGGAAAGTTAGTCCATCTATCTATTCACACCTAATGTCAAGTAAAATAGCCAAAAGATATACAATCTCTCTTCATAGATGGCCCGAATCAGGTGATTCCCTGAATGAAAAGGATTCTAACATCTTTGCAGTTGCTGTTCCTTTCACCCAGAACACTTCTCCTCTGGTTCTTTCCGCTTC
This sequence comes from Marmota flaviventris, assembly GCF_047511675.1. Classification (NCBI taxonomy): domain Eukaryota; kingdom Metazoa; phylum Chordata; class Mammalia; order Rodentia; family Sciuridae; genus Marmota; species Marmota flaviventris. Next base: position 74,462,833 of record NC_092512.1, read on the forward strand.
TGGGTCCTTCTCATCCTATACAATGAGAGCCACCACCTCAGAGAGACCTTCGTCTGCATGGACTGCTGATGTGATCAGTGTTAGTACGTGTGTAAATTTTCCATGTGAAGTTGGAATTTAGAAGTGCTGCTTTTTTTTACTACCTTACTTTGGATAATTTCTACTTCTTCTGGAAGGATGAATAGCCATATCCTTTCAAGTTTTTTCACCAATAGTGCATAATACCTGAAATAGAATAAAATATCCCTGCAAAACAAACAACAGAAATACCCCCACAAAACTGCTAGGAAGCACTGGCATTAGGACTTGCCTCAGAGGAGCAGGTTCAAACTTTCAGTCTGACCTTTGTGAGGAGTGAAGAGTGAGTCACATTCCTATGGGAACCCTGTTGTTTAGTGGTTTGCTGTGGTCTGAATGTGTCTCCCAAAATTTCATGTGTTAGAAACTTAATCTTCCAATTTGTTTGCTAATTGCTTATGGAAATGAAGAGGTAATTAGGATTAGATAAGTCATGAGATGTCCCATCATGGAATTAGTAACTTTATAAAAAGAGGGAAAGTGATCCAAACCAGCAGGATCTGTCAATGTGATGCACTCCACCATGTTAACGTGCAACAAGGAAGCCCACACCAGATGCTGGCACCAAGCTCTTGGGACTCCCAGCCTCCAGGACCATGAGTTAAGTAAACCTCTTTCCTTTATAAATTACCCAGTCTGTGATACTCAGCAATAGCAACAAAAGTGGTCTAAGACATGCCTCTTTGGCTCTTCTCCTCTTCTATCATTATCTTATTATTCTATTGCTTCTTAGAACATTGTCTGTCTCCTTCTGTGAAACATAAGCTGGTCCAGAACAGGACCTGCTCAGTCTCATGATTGAGCACCCTCAGAGCCTGGAGCAGAGGCTGGTATACAGAGGATAGGCACCCAATATACTTGAGAACTCTACTGAAGTTGTGGTCACCACCATAAATTAATATTTTCAAGTATTTTACCAAGAAACGTAGGCCTTCTGTGATGTTCCATTCCTGCAGGTTCATACTCTTGCCTAGGCCATGTGTCCTCCTGCAGAGGTAGAATCCACTTTGCAGAAAAATGTTTCTCCAAAAGTTGAAGGATAGCCTGGCAAAGGCCTCTCATAAAGTGGTCACTGTTTGGGACCACGAATATAAACAACTCTTGAGAAGCAAAGTGTGACCTTAACCCCATGACTAAATCTTTTTCCACCATTTTCTTGGAAACTAATGAGGCAAGCTCCTTGGAGTACCTGCTTCCATTTGGAGCTCTCTGGGTACCATGACAGCTCCATTAATCCCTCAAGCTAATGACATTTCCCACTGATCATTCAAAGTCTTGTGGACTTGGATAAGGATACCAGGTGCCATGTTTGAATGTCTCCACTGAAACTCCAGTTGAAATTTAATCTCCATTGTGATATATTAAGAGAACCAAATAGGACCTTTAAGATCTGATTAGGTTTCAATCCATTCATATATTAATGGATTAATTGATTAATGGATTATCTCTAGAGTAGGTCTGTTGTAAAAGCCAATTTGGTTCTGTTTCTTTCACATGCCTCTATCACTGTATGCTCCCTTGGACAGCCTTGGGATTCTACAGAGTCCCCACTGTCAAGAAGAGCTTTATTGGATGTGGCCCCTAAACCATTGATTTCACAGCCTCCAGAACTGTGAACTGAATAAACTTTTATTCTTCATTAATTTCCCTGACTCAGATATTCGGTTATAGCAACAGAAAATGGAATAAGACATCAGGTTTGTACAGAACAGATACTCCTTTTAATGATCTGCACACATACATACACACACACCCTCATTTCCTGCTAAAGCCTATTTAGACATCAATACCTGCTAAAGTAAGGCACTTCATCTGATCCTCACTCCTCACAAAGGTCAGATTGAAAGTTTGAACCTGCTCCTCTGAGGCAAGTCCTAATGCCAGTGCTTCCTAGCAGTTTTGTGGGGGTATTTCTGTTGTTTGTTTTGAAGTGATACTTTATTCTATTTCAGGTATTGTGCACTATTGGTGAAAAAGCTTGAAAGGAGATGGTTATTCATCCTTCCTAAAGAAGTAGAAATTATCCAAAGTAAGGTAGTAAAAAAAAAAAGCACTTCTAAATTCCAATTTCACATGGAAAATTCACACAAGTACTAATAGTGATCACATTAGCAGTCCATGCAGTTGACAGGGGTGTGTAGGAGACATGGTGAGCAATGCTGAGATCTTTTCAGGTATTTGCAGAACTTCTGAGCTAAAATTAAAAGCTAAAATTGTCATTCAAAATACAAAGTATTTTTAACCTAACATATTGACAATGTACCTATTTCAATTTTATTGCTCTTGGGATGACTATGTCCTTTGGAAAATTCTTAAATTATTTGAGATATCCAGCTTGAATTTACTATTCTAAGAATTATGGTGTGTGTGTGTGTGTGTGTGTGTAATTACAAAGTGTCTTTTTTTGTTGTTTTGAGGAATATTACCAGTTAGCTGCCAAAGCCCAAAATTCTTCCATTTTATACTCTAAATAATTAATTATGCTGATTGTTGATGATTTTGTTCACTATTTACCTGTTGGTCTATGTGTGTGGGAAAAAAACACTTCAAAATACATTAATAAAAATTATACGAAAAGTGTGGTTGCTGATATCATGAAATTTCCACATGCAGGTCAGGAAAGCTGGCTTTAAAGTCCTGCAACACTTTGCTTGATTTGAGGTACAAATCCTTTAGAATAGTCTTTGTCTATAAATAAACCAAAGAATAAGATTATAAAAATTTAAAAAAAAAACCATTTCAGAAAATTTGCATTGCTTTGTTACAGGAGCAAGGAGAATCAAGAAAAATACGCAGGGAGGGGGGGGTTTCAGGATGAAGAACTAGGAATGGAGTGCCTGCTGGGAGAGTAATACCAGCATTTAAAGGAAATTTAAAATGTCCCTGGGGAAGCAACAGATGGCTGCAGCCCAGTTGCTGTAGCTGAGACTGAATCATCACAGTGAGACTGTCTTGTCTCTGGTCTCCTTGATACTCTACCTCTCTTCAGGAACAATGGGCTGCCTCACCTCTGAACTACAGAGGGCTTCCTACTGAGACCTGTGCAAAGGACAGGTAACTGATTATCAAAGAAAAGTTAATGGATGGGTAGCTTCCCCATCAACCAGTTCCTAACACTTCCCAGGGAGGAGAAGAATCTCCCTTTCCAACACAAGCAAACAACCCTGGTGGCTCTTTTCGTGCCTTTTGATCACAGAGACAAGATAAGAGGAGGAGGAGGGATGAGAAGAAAGGAAACCTAAAATCTATAAAGGATCAAGACACCCTGACTCCCACTGATACCAGCTCCGAGTCCTGGGGCTCCTCTCTCCTCTCCCTCTCTCTCTCTCTTTCTCACTATTCACCCCCTACTCCCCTCCTCTGTCTCTTATATAAAATTTGCTTTCTACTCTTGCCATGGAGTTTCTTAGGTATTTAATCTTTAACACCAGGGGAACAAGGACCTGATCCTGATTTTCAAGACCAATATTATTACCATGCATCAGCCTCTAGGAGGCAGCTCCCCACCCAGGTAGGCTCCAGAGCAGGCTGTGTGGTTCTAGATAAACCATGATCAGCTTAGGCAGCAAAATATAGCTTTAATGTGTCTCCAGTTCTAGCAATGCAGAGAAGCCTCTGGAAATATGTTCCCTAAGTGCCAAAACTTTAGGATACATTGTAAATCACAAAAAGAAAATTTAATTTTGTGAAGCATCAGTAATTGCTTAAGCATTCTAACGTGCAGAGAGGCAAGAGTTTGACTTTCTGTATTTAAAAATATGTATATTGAAAATCTACTTCCAAAATGGTGACTCATACTAGGGCTATATATAAGACATCATAAATGAACTGCTTGCATACCAATGCATAACTACAGTGTGTTAATTATTCTGAAATATCTTGGATGAGGATACGTATTAGTTTATCTCCCTTTAAGCTAAATTAATAGAATATTTTACTAAAATATAAAATCACTATATATATTGAGTTATATGTCATTGTGTATATAAATGTTGATTTTATTGAACTGGGCTATTTGTAGTTTATTTTAAATTCTAACGAACTTTGAAGATGTTGAAATTTGCACGAAATTGAAGGAAATTTTTCACTCAAATAAAAGTTTCAGTGAGCCATTTCTAAATGACAATCTGATTTTAAACTAGAAATAAGAAAAGTGAAAAAGAGGAGACCCTGAAAGCCTAAGTTTTGCAAAACTGTCAAGTTATTCCTAGAAGGCTGAACCTAGAGTCCAGTTGAGACTTAAAAGACAATATTTTAGCAGGAAAAGAAAATGGAAACTAGTCATTATGATCAGAACAGATCGCGCAATTGAGTGAAACCAAGGAGATCTATGGATGAAAATTGTTTTATATTCACTTAGCCATAATTTTAGTGTCAAGTTTGATCTTCTGGTTCCAGAAGACTTCTTCTGTACTTAAATTGTGATAGTTGCTCTAGTGAGGCTTCCTAAATTGGATAGTCCTCTTAAACAGGAAGAGGAAGAGGAAGAGAAGAGAAGGAAAATCTTGTGAGCTATTTCTTTTATTAAAGCTATGCTAAGCAGCTCGCATTTAACTGTTTTGTTTAGAGTTATCACTACACCAGAACGAGTCTGTGTCTAAAGACTAAAGTACACTATGGTCAGCTTACATCATGAAATGGACCTCTAAGACCATCAGACTTAATTTTCTGCTACTTTGCATCATGCACAACTTGAAATTATCAGAGAATTTGCTTGCCTTCTACTCCTATCCTAGACTTAATATGCTTTCTATCCTCTATAAAATCCCAAGAAATAAGAGCACTAAGAATGCCAAATTGCTAACAGTACACGGAAAGAAGAAGCAAATCTCTCTTCCCTTTATATCATGAACATCTGTGCTGTTGTCTGCACCTGCCTGAGGTTTCTAGCAGGGGAACTGTATACCAACTAGTCACAGAAAGTGTCCCTGGGTGTTCAGTATTTAAGATCTGAGAAGTAGCATGTTGCAAAGTAATCTTAGCTGGCTTTTATTAAGTCTATTTCCCATTTTTATTTATAGTGAAAACTGGTGCCAAATAACTCTTAGGAAAACACACTGAATCATACTCATTGTAAAGAACACGGGATTGTTTCCTGCTGACCAATGAATCTAATCATGGATTAAGATTTGTGACCCTTCAGAATCTGCCTCTGCTCTTTTCGGCCCACATTTGTCTTCTGTACTTCTCTAAATGAATCACAGGGGGCTGAAAGTATAACTCAGTGGTAGAGCATTGGCCTGGCATGTGTGAGGTCCTGGGTTCCATACCAGCACTACCAAAAAAAAAAAATCTAAATTCCAGGGAGGCCAGTCTTCCTACTGAATTCCCTGTTTATAATTATTCTTGTTTATGTTGCTTTCCATCTGAAATGTCCTTGGTCTCCCTTCTCCAAACACACCTGCTCTCTTTACACATATCCTAATCCCAGGAGTGAAAGAGACCCTGGGTTGGACCCCAGCTTTTCTCCTTAGTGGCTATGGGAATCATACTCATTCTGAACTCACTGGTATCAATGTTGAGGACCACAGCCGAGTCAGGATGACGCATGGCATTTTTGCCAGAAGTAGTGGTTGAGAGGTGACGCCAGCGAGCCATTAAGATGATGACTTTTGAGTTCTCTCAGAGTTCCCTTTGAGTTCCGGTTGAGCTCTTGCGGGGATTCCTGAAGAGTTCACATTGGTTGGGGAAGTGCCGGAGGAGGGATTTCCGGTTAATGGTTCCTGGAGGAGCCGCGTGGTGTTCGGGAGAGTTCCTGGGGAGCATGTGTGGAGTGTGCTGGTGGAGTTCAGAAATAAAGTTTGTTCCTCTTGAGTGGCTCGTGATTTGTGCCCAGCCAGACTGCAGCATATCATTATAGGAAATAATGTCTGAAATGTGCCTGGCAAAAAGGAGACCCTCAGTAAATATTAGTTCCCTCCCTTTTCTCCACTTATCAAAATCTTAGCCATGGACCTCATACAGATGGAAAGTAGCACTTCTTCCAAACTTCTGCTATGGCTAGAGACATGTTTAGAATTCTTAAGGAATAGTCTTCAGGACTCTATTAGGAACATGCTCAGCTGTATATTCCAGATAAGCAAACAAGAAGCGAGGGCTTAATAAGTCAAAAGTATGTTTTGCTCAAGTAACAGGACAACCAGAAGCTGTGCAGTCCAGGACTAGGGTGGAAGCTACATAATGTTGTCAGGGTCCCAGTTCTTCATGCCATTCTACCTAACCACCCTGAGAATGTGGTTTTTGTACCCAAGGTGACCTCATGGTTGCAACCTGGCTAATAGTCCCATAATCCTGAACATAGTTATGGAAGAAGGCAAAGGGCCAAAACCATTTCACACCTTAGAGAAAAAGAATCCTTAACAGAAACTTCATCTGCATATTAGTGACCAGGACTGCATTGTCTGACCACACTGAACTGCACACAGAAGCCAGGGATTGAATATTTCAGTTTCCCACCTTCTATAATAAAGAAAGACCAAGGACCAGGGGTTTGGGTTGAGATGCATATTGAATAAACCAACCTATAATATCTTACATCTTCATAGTCAGTTTATAAGCATACACATTTATCAAAGAATTAGTCCTAAATCCATCCTCGAAAAACATTGTAGAGCCTGGTTATTCAAAAGAACATATTATAATTATTTAGGTCAACCTCTTATTTCTTATCTTTAAAGTCCCTTGTGATTGATGATCCATGTTTCTTTTCAATAATGAGCTTTGAATACAAACTATTTCTTAATGTAAATAAATGGCCTCAGTATTAAAAAAAAGAGAGAGAGAGAGAGAGAACCTATTATGGAATCTGCAGGCAAACACCAGAAGAGGAGATGCAAACAGAATTTGAGCAATAGTAGCAGTGTTGAAACAATTATTTTAATTCCTAAAGTAATTCATTTAAGATACACAGCAAGCATCTAAACAGATGACATTTCTTATGTTTATGTTTTAAATCAAGTCAGCAGATCACTGTAGAGTGACATGATTACACTTATTCCCATATGGCATGTGTGCACATGTGGAAGTTCTTTGAAGTTGGCCTGTGTTCTCTGCCTTTTTTTTTACCCCTATCATGCCCAGTAGGGCACATAAGAGAATCTGCCGAAGTGTATGATTTGATCCACTGAAGATGAAGAGTGTATCACTTTATAAAGGAAAATTCTAAGGCCGAGCAACTGGTAGCAGCAAATAGGTGCTGGCACGTTCGGGCACTATAATGTAGTAGTTGTACTTAGCACAGTCCTTAGATGTAGTAACCACTCAATGGACCTTTGTTGAATTGGATACAGGCAACTTATCTGCTCTCAGGTTAAAGGGTAGCTGACTCCTGTTCTATAAATGTAAGAAACTGCTCTATTAATGTGTAAGTGTTAGAGACTTCTGATGTTTCTGATGTTCTAGCTGTTGGGTTTTCAACTTCTCCACTGAGTATGGCAGGGAATACATGTAAGTAAAAATAGAAAGGTCAGCAGCATTGCTCTACTCCATTGGATATCGTTCACTTGTAACTGATATGAAAGGCAGTTCTGGAGCCATGCCACCACGTACAACCCATGTGACTATATGCCATAGTCCTGGGGACACTCTAATGGACATGGTTACTACCTACACTGTCCTTATTCATTTATTAGTTGAATGATAGGTTAGAAAGAAAAAAATATCTATATTTGGCACAAACAGACCAGAATTCCAAGGCATCTATTGCTATTGCTAATTAGATGCATTTTTATAAACCATAAGATAACTGTAAAGCAGAAAAAAATCTTGACATTTCTCATTGTGACACCAAGGATTGTGAGGGAGATCCAGCATCATTGCCCAAAGTGCTGCCTTGTGATTTGGATGATGGATGTTAGCTATGAATTTGGATTTGACTCAGAGTCCCATGAAAGTTCAACGGCATGCAGGACATTAACCCATCCTCAGTGAATTCAGAGTGATGCAGCACACAAATCCCCTCAAATATAGGTTTAGAGAGAATTGCAGAATGTCCCTTTGGGGCTTTTGCGAGCCATTTCACAGCATGATGGTGACTTGAAGTTGGCCATGGTAAATTTATTACTGAAATCCACAAACCAGGGTGTTTTTCTCCTCCTTTCCTTCCCTTTTCTTTCTTTGTCTTTCTTTTCCTCTTTCCTTCTTCCTTCCTTCCTATCTTTCTATCCTTTTCTTTCTTTCTTTCTTAGTTTGTTAGTAAACATTCAAAAACACTTCACTGATTGTGCGTAAAATGGTTAGAGGCTGCAGACTCCTGACAGGACACAGTCAGGAAAGCCAGGCACCTCTAAGAAGACTGTGGTAATCGAAAATCATCAAATTGTAGGAAAGAGAATCAAATGACCAATAAGTATTGAGAGTCTCCTCTGTGCTGTCCTGTAAAAATAACACAGGAAGCTTAAAGCCAATTCTCTGACTTGGATGAGCTCCTAACTGATTTCCAAACTGCAATAGCATTGTCCATTTGTTGAGCAAACACTCACAGGATCCTGGCCTTGTCTCAGGTATCTGTTACCTCATCTCAACCTCAAAGCCTAATGACATCTACTCCATTTATTAGGCTCGTCTTATAGATGAAGAAATGGAGGTTTAGAGAAGCTGAATATATACCTCAAGCTTACCCGGAAAGGGGGGGGCGGTGAAGCTGGGGACCATCCCCAAGCAGGCAAGAGCACTTGTTAATGTTTGGAGCTAGAATGTCCCAAAATCTCATGAGTTAGGCAACACAGCAATGTCTAGAGGTGAAAAGACTGGATTGTGAAGGCTGTCACCTCAGGAGTAAATTAACCCATTGGATGGATCAATAATTTGAATCGATTACTGGGTGGTAACTGTAGGCAGGTGGGGTGTAGCTGGAGGAAGGAGGTCCCTGGGGGCATTCCCTTGGTCCCTGGTCCCTTCCCTTCCCCCTCCTTCTTTTTTTCTCTCTCTATCCCTCTCCCTGTCCCTCTCCCTGTCTCCTTCCTAGCTGCTATGGACTGAACAGCTTTTCTTCTGCCATGCCCTTCCGCCATGATGTTTTCTTCATCTCAGGCCTAGAGCAATGGAGTCAGCCAACCATGGACTGAAACTTCAGAAACCATGAGCCAAAATAATCTTTTCCTCTTCTTGTCATGTATTTGGTCACAGTGACAAAAAGCAAAATCGCACACACCTGCTGGTAATACTCACAACAAAAGAGCATAATACAAGTAAGGGCTGACAGTGGGCAGAGACTCCCTGCCAGGGCCATGTGTGGTAGGTCAAGGGATATCGAGGGACACGGTAGAAGGACAGACTATCCAAGCAGTGCAGAAGGCAGGCATGTATCCTCTGTACATGGCAGAAGTAAAGCCCAGAGCTACTCTGAGCTCGGGTTGTATCTCAGAGCTATGACTACAGCCTGAATACAGCGAGGATGTCCCCCACCCCTCAGAGACATCAATTGCAAATATCTCATCCAAATACATCTTCAGAGGCACATGATACACATATCACCCCAAAGAAGCTGTCCAGAGACAAGACTTGATCCACCAGCACATCTACATTGGATACATAAATGTGCTTCTAATCATATTCCTGTGGAATTGTCTTTTTCTTTGTAACTCTAACTCATTATCCAAATTCCACTCCCCACAATTAAAGTTAAACTAGCACTAATGTTTTCTCAGTGTACCAAAGCATATTTTACAGGCTAATTACTAAATCTGGTGATAAAATTACATTCTGCATTTTTGTCATGATTTAACTGAAACTGGTGATGCTGGAAATTGTAGAACTCTAGTCTCACACATCTTAAGACAGATGATGTATTAATGATTTCGTCTTTTTGATGAGTCTGACACCAATCAATTAGTAGCAATCTTAAACTCTTTCAAAGCATGACATCCTGTCTGACAAAATTCTGTGGATTGTTTTCTTAACAACGTGGTATGTCTCCTCCCCAGATCCAGCAGAACAAAGTTTTGCTATATGAAATCAGATACTCCATGAGCCAAGTTATGTCCTCTGAGATATATGAATAGCATATAGAAAAGTTTTATAGAAATAGCTGCTAAGGTACTTACACTGCTTTTCCTACCACAATGCCAGAATTAACAAGGGTACCCACTGACTTTGCAGATGCATAATGGAAGGAGAGGGAGAAGAGGGCTGTTTTTTGTGAAGGGGTAGGGAGAAGGAGGTGGAGAGCAGCTTTCCCAGGCTCCTTTCCTTCCTCTGAGAGCAAGAGATTTGGAAAGCGATTCAGTTAATTCACTTTGCAACCATTGCTTGACTCAGTCCCAGGGAGATGATAAATTAGAACACAGTCATCCCTAGGTTTGACTTACTGAAGGAAACACAAGTTAAAATTATCAAAGAAACAGACTGAAATGTGAGTTCAAGGTCACCCATTGAAGTGTTTTTTAAAAAATAATAATGAGTATTTAGAAACAATATTAGAGGCCAAAATAAAATAATAGTTTGTTTTGACATTGGATATTATTATATAGCTACTGAATCTCCTGAGAAACTGTCACAACATTATGTTAAGTGAAAACAGTGAAATACAATCATTCCAAATTTTAAAAATAGTTTGTAGGTGTTTCTGTGTGGGTGTTTCTGTGTGTATGTGTATATATATATATATATATATATATATATATATATATATATATATACATACACACATATATATATAAAAATATATAAATATATATTTCTCTCTATATATATGTATATATGTATACTACATACATAAAGTAATATAAAAATAACTAGTGCAATTTTTCCCAATATTAAATATATTATATATTTAACATAAATATAACTTAAATAATATCTTAAATATTATATGTATATATTCTATTTGTTTATTTTAGAAATAGAATATGTATGTATACAATATATAAATAGCATAATAGAAGTTATAAATAAATATATATTTTTCATATTGAAGGAATATATATAAAATGTTGCTGAAGTTTTTTCCAAGTATCTGGTTGACAGGAAATTTTTATATTGTTCATTATACTTTAAGATATTATCTAATTTTTTTCTAATAAGCCCATTATAATTTTATGGTTAAAAAAACACTTAAGAAGCCTCTGATGAATTTGATAATCAGAATCACCCTCTTTCTAGACATAAATTTCTCATAACTTCACTCATTGCTTCCTAAGCAACTTACTGACCTTGCTATCTTCTGGTGACCATGGAAGACAACTAGCTTGCTCTCACCCACTCCAGCCATCAGCACAGCCTGATACGTGCCCATCAACTCCACAGCACATAATCAGAGCTAACAGCTCTGATTCCCCAGGCCAGCAGGCAGGGTAGACACAGTTAAATGACAAGCAGCAGTGAGAATGAAATGTCTCTGGATATCAGGGGGTAAAATGTGTTTGCCCTTGACTGAGGAATAGAAACCCTTTTCTACTCCAAACCACAAAGAAAAGATGGAAAAAACCTAGAGAAATACCAGTGACAAGCCAGTAGTTCCCTTTGAGAATTAAAATGAGTAGGGCACTGGATTCTTCTACATCATCATTTCTTCATCTAAAAAGGGAAAATATCTTCTTAATAATGTCATCATAAGTTTTTGATTCATAAGCCAGTTTTTTGTGTGGTACTGGGGATTGAACCCAGGGGCACTTAATCACTGAGTCACATACCCACCTCTTTTTATTTTTTTATGTTGAGATTTTGAGGGTCTTTCTAAGCTGCCAAGGCTGGCTTTGAAATTGAGATCTTCCTGTCTTGGCCTCCTGAGCCTCTGAGATTACAGGCATGTACCACCACACTCGACAGCTGTTTAAGTCATCAGAACAGTTTTTAAATTGCGACCCAAACTTGCCATATCTAATTTCTGTTGCCTCCTCAGAGGAAGGCAGCCCATCTCGTGTCTAACCAAGACCTATTCTTCTGAGTCTTCACCTAGGAATTTGCTCCACTGAGCTTGCTCTTCCCAGAAGATGGCACAAAGAAAAAAGTGCCTGGGCTGTGAGTACTGCTGCTTCTGTCCTCGAGCTTCAGTGTCAGGTGATTCAGTATCAGAATCACCTGTGGTCCTTAAAAGTTAACTTTCTGAGCTCTGGGGACAAGTCCTCTGAATCAGCAGTACTGGGTCTCAACCCTGAAGCATGCCACCTGCTTTGGAAGAGGTCCACATGCACTGGAGCTTCAGAAACTGCCTTCCTGCCTCAGACTTTTTCAGAAATTTTGCCTTTTGAGAAATTTTACCTCAAGCTATTGACTTTCCATTTCCTTCACCTATTCTGTCTTATAGAAAGCACGCTGTAAGAGGTCTTGTTTCTTAATATACTTTTAAGATTTTGATGATGTAGCTCATTGAATTAGGAAAGTTGTCGCTCACTTCCAATGAAATGCAGAGCTCTTAAATTTGTCTACTTAAATTAAAAGAAGTCATACTGAGTCATTCTGGGGACTCCAAAGTCAGGTGTCTTGGGGACAGAAACCACAAGGAAGGAGAGAGACTGAAGACCAAAGCCTACTAGTGTCTGGAAGGTGATGGGGAGAGAGGTGCACATCAGGCAGGATGCTTGCTGCCCCCTGAAATTTATAGACTTAGTAAGTAAAATGGGGCTTGTGCTCATCCTTCAAGAACTTTTGGAGGGGAATCATAGCCTAGAAGGAGCCAGAGAAGGTCAACAGGACCAAGACTAACTAAAGATGATCATGGTATCACAGGCTCCTGCAATCCAAAAGCTAAGGAACAGCCAGGCTTCCCACATAGTCCTAACTTCAGCTTCATCCTGGCAGAGAATCTGGCCAACTCTGATCTGAGCAAAGTCAACAGGGAAGGCTGGTTCAGTACTGACCCCCTGGGATCTACTGGACCTCTGGTTCCTTTCCTTTCTTGGCTCATATTTCATGCCCTTGAAAGAATTCCAGAACACCTGTGTCCATTTAAATTACTAAATCCCTAGAATTATAATCCTAGAAATTAGATGTCTAGAACTGATGGGACATCCCATAGAACACTGGAATATCTCATATCAGAATTATGCTAAATATCCCCGAATTGGTAGGTAAAAGAAAACGCATAGAATCATAATACATGATATTTTAAAAATTATCTTATAGTTATCGTATATTTAATTCATTTAAAAATTAGTTCAGTGTGCCAATCCAGGTTGAGAGATGCGTGGTGAATAAAGATAAACACGGATTCTGACCTCAGGAGCTGTGTTCAGGTGAGGAAACAGAGAGGAATCATATGATTATATAAGTAGTATAGAAATGCAATGCAGACACGAGCGAGGAAGGAAAGATTCAGTGCTGGGAGGGTCAGGACTAAAACTTGACCAGACAAGGGTGGTAAGACCACCACAGAGAGAGAAGTGAGAAGAGAAAAGTGTAGCTAGAAGAGGGACAAGGCAAATTGACATAGGAGGTGGGTCTGCAGAGGCATGTGGATCAGACCAGGAGGGCCAAGAGGCCTGAGGAAGGGGCTTTCTTTACTCCAGGGGCAACAGGAAGTCACAGAAGGTGGCCATTGGAAACAAACATGGAGGAAGGATTGGTGAGGCAGTAAAATGGGCACACCCATTAGGCAGCAGATGGTAACTGGATGGCTTTGAAAGACCTGCTCTCAGTCCCTTACTGTAGACCAGAAAGGTGAATTGGCCTCTCCCAAATCCCACATCTGGAAAAGGGGTGTGGGGGCTGGAACCCAGTTCCCTAACCCTAGCCCTAGTGGCAAGGAGAGGTAAAGCAAGTGCATCTAAAGTAAGTGCTCTTCATTGGTGCTTCTGTAATGGGCTTTTCACTGGGCTTTGTGATGAGGTGGCCAAGACAATCACCAAAATTAGACACAAGGAGCACAACCACACATGAGCAATAATGTTCAAGTCGCCTCTTCCAGTGGAACCCCACCATGCAGATAATCTCACCAAAGTGCCACTAGTCCTTAATTTTCATACAGTACACAATTATCACACTTGTGTACAATGCTTAATATTTTAAAAAATAATTTAACGTGTATGATTTATTTTGATTCATATGGTCTTCCTGCCATATGAGGGCATTGGGACAATTTTTTCTACCCCCCCCCCAATAAATGAGAAAACAAAAACACAAATAAGTGACCTACCTATGGTCACAGAGCCAGTCATTAAGAGAATCTAGATTCCTGCTTCTGGAATCCATATTTTCTGATTAAAATCTGCCATATCTGATATTTATGCTTAGTGCTCTCCCATAACCACCATTCTACTATTTCAAAATGATGCCAGGAATGTCAAGATCATTTACAGACACCAAGAATAGTGACAACAACCACACCTCAGCATCATGCTTAGTGTTTACAAATAGTGTCTCATTTAATTTTTATAAGAACCCTTTGAGATAGCAGATATTATAAGCTGATTTGACAATTTTGGGATCCCCTCCCAAGATCCTACTAATGTGTAGGATGAACCTATATTTTGTATAATCATAAATAGCAAGAAACAGTCTTTTGCTTAAAATTAAAATAAGCTTGGACACCTCGTTGTATCCCTTGCCTGTAAAAGTGAGCCACCAATGTGTCTGCCACTAGCCTCAGAGGCTTCAGTGTCAGGCTTAACCCACACAGACACAAAAGCTTTCCCCAAAATACCAACATTATTAGTCCAAAGCTTTAAATTTTCATCCTGACACATTATCAGAAGTGGACTGAGTAATCAGTACACTGCCTACCACCGTGGCGCAACCAAAATTAGACTAAATTAGAGAGTCCACCAGTTGGGTCATACTAAATAACCGTGAAAACATCTCAGCCTGGGTGGTCCATGGAAAAGGTTGTATCTGAACTTCAAAGGGAAGTTGCAGGAGCTCTCTATAAGTACATGTAATGGCCCTGTATGGAACTGACTTTGCTGACCTGCTCTGTTGATGAAACTGGATTCTACCAATCTGTCTGGTAAGCTCTTTATTAACTGAATGTGTTAGAAGAGATATTCTCCGTACTTAACTTATGGGCTTCCTCCTGCTGGTACACAGCAAACTCATATTTTACGCCCTCCTCTTTAGCCACAATCAGGTCATAAAGATGAAGAGCAGAAGATGAAGAGGATAAAGACTTGAAACTTTCTAGAACAGGTTTCAAGATGTTCCAGAATCAAATGTCAGCCTGTGGTGGGGCACATGCAAAAGACGTACCATCTGCCTCACTTTCTTAAAATGAACCAGTTCAGGGGAGAGGGGATATGACAACTTCTTCCTCAGAACAATGAACCTCTGAAAGCTGAGTGGGAGGAATTAGTGACAATAACATGATGTCTGTCAACTTTTGAAAAATTGGAATCAGGAAATCCAAAAGTCAAGTTCAAATAAGACAAATTAGCTTGTATCAGGATTTGACACATTGCTGAATACTTGCTAATAATATATATATATATATATATATATATATATATATATATATATATATATATCCTTTTAATTCTCTTATTATTTTTATGCATAACACTTTAAAAATCACAAAACATTTTCATAAAAGCATAGAGTATTTTTTAAAACCCTTATTCTAATACAAAGCATGTGAAACTCATTCAGTTCAGACATGTGAAGCTTATTCTCTAAAAAAGGCAAAAACTCATTCTTGAATCTGTTTTTGAAAAAAATATTTTCTAAAGCTTTACTCTAAATAATTCAGGTGGCAGCAGAGAGAGAAATCTTAAAACATGCCAACTGTGATGGCCATGGCTCTTCGGTTGGAAGTCTCATGAACCAAC
Organism: Marmota flaviventris; assembly: GCF_047511675.1. NCBI lineage: Eukaryota > Metazoa > Chordata > Mammalia > Rodentia > Sciuridae > Marmota > Marmota flaviventris. Next base: position 74,478,606 of record NC_092512.1, read on the forward strand.
TATACTAAAACTAAGTAATAGTGCAGCAAATATATATATATATATATATATATATATATATATATATATATATATATATAGAGAGAGAGAGAGAGAGAGAGAGAGAGAGAGAGAGACATGGTTTCCTGATCTGAATGTCCTCCTCAAAGAATTAAAATGCAATTCATCAGGGTAATATTCTGAGTCATTCGCTGTGGTCAACAGATGTGCCAAAGCCATGTGGTCATCTAGCTTCTTAACATGATTAAATTTTTTATAATGGTAGCACAAATGATCATTTAGAGATAATTGGAGATTATTTCAGGAGCAGCCTTGAAACCTACATGTTAGGGTCTGTAAACAAGTCAAGATGGTGCCTGGCATTTTGCCAGAGGGAGTGGTTTGTGAAGTAACACCAGCGAGCCATTAAGTGTGGAGATTCCTTATTGGTTGACTGCTGTATCTAGTTTATGTTAATTAAGATAAGCTGTGTGTAATGTATATATACCCCTCCTGTCCTACAATAAACGGCTTCCACTCCTGCTGTATCAATGTACACAAGTTGTTCGTCACCCCCCTCCCCCTGGCTATTTTGCTGCAGACGGACTGCGGCACCTACACACCCCAGAACATCTCACAAAAAGATACACATTAAGGATGCATGTTCACATCTAATAATTAGGGCCATTTTTAGGAGCAGTTGACATGGGAGGCAGCCTGGACTCCAACAGTCCTGGGTTTCAATCCTCTATGCTTCTTATGAATTCTATACCTTTGAGCAAGACCTCAGTTTGGTGGTTTTGTAAAACCAATGAGGTAAAAACTTGACACTAGAAACTCTAACTAATATTAAGAGAATATTAGGGAAATGGCTTAGATAGAAGGCACAAGATGGCCTTCTTATCCAAATTAAATCCTCACTCATCCTTCATTGTTTGTTGGCAAAAGAAATAAATCAGGTTAAATGTTTCCATGAACATATGGATGTTTCACCATTAAGGGAACAATTATGTCAAATTCTTCCAAAAAAAAAAATGAAGCATTCAAATGTTAAGCATTAAAGATACATTTCATGTGAGCCATAAATTTACCAAGATCTCCAAGTCCTAATTTTAAATAACCCAGTTTCTAAGATTTCTTTGTCTCTCTCATGCTCAACACTGAGTCCCTATTACCTGCATTTTTGCTCATGTTTTCTCTCCTTCTAGAAAAGCATGTGCTTAGTGTAGGTGAGGTCCTGGGTTCAATTTCCAGCACCATAAAACAATAACAGACAATAAGAAGGAAAGAAGGAGATTTTAATTAACACTTTAAAAAAATAGTCTCACATATAAAACAACCAAATTAAAATAAAATAGAAAAGAAAAAATCTATTTACATTTAGAAAAGAAAATGAGCATAGTCTTAACAAGATCAAGAAATACATAAAACTATCTGAGGAAACTCATAAAGTGCCCTGAAAAACCTAAAAACTTAATGGAAAAATGAAAGACATGCAGTATATCTTGGTGTGAAAGAACCCAGTGCTACAAAGATGTCAGTTCTCCCTAAGTTGATTCATAAGCTTAATGCTGTCTCAGCAATATGTCAATAGCTCTTTTCCCTAGAGCTGGACAAGGTGGCCAAAAAAGGTCATTTGGAAGAACAAACAAGCACGAATTTCAAAAACCCTGTAAAAAGAGCACAGCAGGTCAAATGGGTGGGGAAACCTTTCCTACCATACATAAAATGACATTATAAATGATAATGTGACTGACTGTTTAGGTGATAAAGTCTATATAATTAAAAATATTGATTGATATATAATTAAATATAGATATATATATTGATATATATATTGATATATATTAATATATATATATTAATATATATAATATATATATATAATATATATTATATATATATATTGATATATATTAAATATTGATATATAATTAAAATTTTTGATTCATGAATACACAGGGAGACTAATGGAACAAAACGGAATACCAAGAAATAAGCCTAGTTTCATGTGAAAATTTTGCATGTGAGAGAGGCAGAATTTCAAATCAATGTAGAAAGAGTGGATTTTGTGTGCATGTGTGTGTGGCTGTTTGGGGTTGAACCCAGGGCCTCATATGTGCTAAGCATGTGTTCTACTACCCAGTCCCAAAGTGTTAGCTTCTTACTTGGCTTCTTACAAAGTGATATTGTGATAGTAAAAGCAAATGTGACTCCATTTTGTTTTGTGACTCCGTTCTGTAAAACAACCATGCCTAGTAGAAGGGTCATGACTGGGGCAATATGTTCTTTTCCTTTTGCTATAGAGACCTTTAAGAACACGGAACTACCTAATGGAGCACTGTTTCTGTAACTAGGGTAACGGGGCTCTGTTTCTGTAACTGGGGTTATTGGGCTAACTGATTGGTTAGGCTTCCTGCCACTTGACTGCACTCTCCTGCTTCTGTAACCTGGCTTGCTTGCATTGGCTAGACCCCCCAACATGCCTTTTGCAGTTTTCAGGCTTATAAGGAGTGCCCTTGCAATTGTTCAGGGCTGATCAGGGGAACAGCTTTATGTTCTGTTCAGTCACCACCGGTGTGTGTCAATAAAGGTTTAATTAGATTATATGTGAGTGGTCTGGAAGTCAGTTTATGAACCCCGGGACGAAGCTTTAACTATAACAATATGGAATAACTGAGTTATGTCATGAAAGACAATAAAATACGATATATTTTTTACAATATAGAATTGGCACCAGGAAATTTCAAAATACATTAACAATTTTGATACTTTTTTTAAAAAAAATACAAAAGTATGAATAGAAAACTAAATGAATTTCTTCATTAACTGGAATTGTATAAACATTTCTAATAATGATTTAAAACACAGAGCATCAAGGGGAAATACTGATACATTTAGCTATAGGAAATTGAAATGTATTTGAAGTGGTACAAGACCAATGACAAACTAGGGAAATATATTTGTCACAAGGCTCATGAAGACAGACAAAGAACTAATGTTCTCTATGTGCAAAGAACTTCTTAAAGTAGAGGGGGGGAAAGACAAACAACCTAATATAAATGGGCATGAATTGACAACATAAAAGCTTTTAAAAAGAAATGCAAGTTGTCCTTAATCATATAACAAGATACTCAACCTTGCTCATAGAAAATAAATGTAGATTAAAATTTTTCTACTCACACATTGGCAAAAATCCAAATATTTGACAATATACTACCACTACCTTTCCTCTCCCATGCTCCCCCAGCAGCTACAACATGTAAAAAAGGAAGTAACAAATGAAAATCTACAAAAATGTTTTCTAATTATTTCCATGCCAAATGGAGCTGTCTGCTCCCGCTTAGCCAGAATGATAAGAAGAATGTAAAACCTAAGGTAGTTAAAAAAACAAAAACTGATGTAGCAGATACAATACTATGCTCTCCTCCAAGACTAAGACATTTTGCATTTAATAAGAAGTAATAAAGTAAACAAAGATGAATTTTGTCATGCATTTAGCCAACCAATATTGATTGCCTACTATGTGCAAGGCACCACCTACCATTCCTGCCCAAATCTACATCCTTGCAGAAACATGAATATCATCAAATTGCCCTGGATATGCCAAAAGGAGATGCAGGTGGGGACAGCTATGTGACTCGAAAATGGAATCAACACAGAAAACCCGGGCCATCATGAAGCTGGATGTTCTTAATCCCTACCCAGTGGCCGCTTAGCAGATACTTCTGAGAACAATTTGAAGGCTAGAAAATTTTCCTATCAAAATTCTTCAGTGTTTATTTTCTTCCCTGGGCCTCCTAATAACTGAGATTTATTACTTGTTTATTTCATACTTCACCTATATCTCCAGGTTCCAGGTAGTTGATGGCATCTTCTTTGTCCAGGATCTGACAACCCTGCCCTGAAATATGGCCCACTGTTTGAACAGAATCCGCTTTGATATTAGGTCTTGTATAAATTTGATATAAAATATCACATCAAGCAAAAAAATCAACATTTGGGTTTAATGTCCTCCTTAAAGTCAGGTAAGAGCTTGGGAGAGGTTTGGTTTGTTTGCTCACTGCCTCACTGCATCTCGGGAGGTTCAACACTGTTATGGTTCAGATCTGGAATGTCCTCCAAAAGCTCATGAATCAAAAACTTGGTCCCCAGTGCAGCAATGTCCAGGGCTGGGGCTTTGGAGAAGTGACTGGATTGTGAGGGCTCCAACCTCATCAGTGGATTAATCCATTGACGGATTAGTAATTTGAATGGATTACTGGGAGGAGGTAAAAACTCTGGGCAGATGGGGTATGACCTTGGGAATTACATCTTGCCCCTGGCGCTTTCTTGGCTCTCTCAACAGCCATGAGCTGAGTAGATTTTCTCTGACATGCCTTCCACTATGATATTCTGCTTTGGAGCCATCTGACCAGAAGCTGAAACCACAATTCAAAATAAACCTTTCCTTCTCCAAATTCTGTCAGATGTTTCAATCACAGTGATGAAAAGCTGACTAACACAAATGCCAAACTACGGCCCCTCCCTTCTGTTATCAACAGCAAGAGACACTGTAAATATTCTGAAATGTGACAAAAATGAAAAGAAAAAAAGAAATGTTTTGTACATAAAAATCCCACTACAATTGGACAAATGTGGACTGCAGGGAGAGTTCCCGAAACATACACTTCTGTGATTCCAACTGGTACACCTTCATCAGAAATTTGCAGGATAATTGGCTTTGGGGGACATTTAACAGCAAAGTAGCCAGGTCTGCTAATAGAAGATCAGGTGCTGGGCCTTTCAAATTATTATTCACAGTCATTAAAATAGTTCCAGGAAAAGCACTCTGGGGCAACATGGTGCCCATTAGGCAGCACTGTGAGATTGAACTGACAGGCAGGGCGTCTCAGGCATCCACAGGCTGCCGGCAGTAGGACAGGCAGAGGCATCCACAGGCAGATCACAGGACATCCATAAGCCTCTTCCAGAACTCCTGTCCAGGGTCCAGTCCTTTAGCCAAGACTGAGAAAGAGGAAGCAGGGATTTTATGGGAACTGAATGAGAACTTGAAAATAAAGTACCCTAAGATATGGAATGTGCTGATGGTGCCCAGCTACATGTGTTTATAACTTTAGAATTTCTACGATCCTTCAGGTTTGAATTCTTTCCACAGTGTTATCCCCTCCGGGTGTTAGGTGTACTTCAATTCACCCTAACCATGAAAAGTAAGAACAGCCTTGCTGAATGGCATTACTCTCAGCAGCCAAGAAGAAAGGCTTGATTTTTCTCCCTGATCATTACCCAAGTTTGCTTTTGATAGATCCCACTCACCAGGGTGTGCCATCTTGGCCTGTTACAGAGGATGTTTATTTTTTTCCAAATACCATCGAATGCCTCAGCCCCACAGCGGCAGTGAGAAAGAAATCCGTGATTGGAAACTAGCACACTTCAGACTTGGATGGATGACTGTAGCAGAACTAAGGAAAGGACTGGAAAGGAAGCCGCCTTGCTTTTCCGCTGGGGGTAAAAACCCAGACAGTCCTGTGGTGAGATAAGCCCAAGCAAATCCTTCTTTCAAAACACATTTCTTTTTTTTTTAGGTATATTGTAACAACTATTCATATCAGATTTTTTAAAATTTTCCTGATTTCCTCCTGGGGCTCATTCTCAACCATCAAAAATTCATTTTCAGGGCTTTCATGCAGCAAGAGACAAAACACAGTTACATTGAAAGTGTTCTCACACTCAGGGGGAAACACAGCAAAGTACCTCACAGAGCCACACAGCACCATCCACCACATAATTTCTCAATTCCCTATTACTTCCACTGATGAAAGGTAACATTACACTTCTTTCATCCTCAGCCACCCCAAACAGGATATGTGTGAGACATGCTTCCTTCGTGACCCATAATCGGAATCCTTTTGGAATTCCTTGCAATCACCTTGCCTGTAAGGAGTTAGGTTAGTTTTCATTAAATCTAAATGGGGGTTTTCTTTCATTTTATTTGACACTTTTTCCTGAAATAGCTATGATTTTTATTCCCTGTCCTTATGCTCTTGTTATTCTAGGTTTAACTGGATAGTACATTAGGGTGCTACTAGGCAAAAGTTGGTATGGCACTATTTGCTTTTGAATAGGGAGAGAATCCAAATATGCAATCTAATAACGCTGTAAGGTGGGTGTAGAAGTGTCTATGTTACTGAAGTAGGGATGAAGAAGACACCAACTGGGTGGAAATTTCATCATGTCTGAGAATGCAAGTACTTAAAATGAAAGAAAATTCTATAGCTTTGGCACAGTTCTACCTATATCTCCAGTTTAATTTTTAATCACGGGCACATAAGTCTTCTTCACAGCTGTTACATCAATTCCTCTGTATAATGTGTTAGTAAGTGTTCCTGTAAAGGTTTTTTCAGATAAAAAAAAATGTCAATTTTTTTTTTTACTTTTTATTAAAAGATACACAGTACATAGGACAATTCGCACTGACTACAGATACATTCTCTGGAAACATGATGGTTGGACTATTATATCAAAGACAAAGGAGAAATCCAAGGAGAGGCTTATAGATGGCTGCTTGCCCAGAGATGTTTCATCCCCAGATAAACAAATGAAACTGAAATAGCAATGCTTGTGCTCATCAAAAAGAAAAGAAAGCATATCAAGGCTCATTTTTTATTGGGTCATTTTCTAAGCACCGGAAGTAAAATGATTCTAGTGGCACATAAAATACAGTCCTTTATGTATTTATTAACTTGCAGATTAAAATTGTAACCAACTGCTCATGGTAATAGACTTATTCCTTTATAAGCATCTTAGACATTTTCAGTAGCTATTGGTTGAGTTTTTATACACTGAACTAATTTGTAATTCCAGGGAAATGTGTTTGGATGGGAACAGTAATATTTTACAAAACATCACATTGTTTTCTAACAAACAAAAATGCAGAAATACATAGCCAACCTTTTAAAAAGCTTTTTCTTAAATAATATGTTTTTAAGTCAACAACCAAAGAATCAATTCCTAGAAATTAATAAAAGACTTTAGGGAATGTGAGGATCTGAGGAATATGGATCACTCAATCAAATGTCTACCTGCATGGCAGCTTGTTTCTGGAGACTTCTGGAGGATAGAGAGCAAACACACCTGCCCACCTTCTCTGCTCAAACTTGAGCAACCTGCTGTTTATACTTAGAAAGGTGAAGGACAAATCTATCTCCAGCAGAAGAAACAACTGTAGGCAAATTTATTCCTGAGAAACTGAGCCTTCCCTCAGAAGACAGAAAGGCTGCCTCATTTCCCCAGTCATGGACAAACCATGACACCCTCCTCTTCTTTCTCATTCTCTATTCCCCACTAGATATACAAGAGGCCGTTCTTAATAGAGTTGATATAATTTGTTCATCCAGCTCTTTTTTCATCATTTATATTTGTATAGCTCTCAATAGCCAGTTTTAGTGATTTGGCTTTATATTTTAGTTACATATTCTGTGTATTTTCCTTTGCATTAGTCCTATTCACTTGCTTTAACTCCATGTCTGCTGTCTTCCCAATATTGAATGAGATGGGAAGGTTAAAAAATGGCTAAGATGATTTGAAGTTAGGTCCTCTATTTCCCCAGGGCCTTGGAAAACAGCAAACTACTTGGAATTCAGTTCAATTTAACGAAGAATGGAGTACCTACTGTGTGTGCAATGTAATACTAAGCACCCAAAAGAGATGGGTGAGTCATACATGCCTCCTAAGGAGTCTTGTGGAATTCCCAATTTTCATTGCAGTAATTGCTATGTGGGATTTTGAGAAAGCCATACAAGCACCAGATGCCAAGATTCTCAATGTAAAAAAGAAAGAGATAAAAAATTAAAATAAAAAATTACAAAAGTTAAATAAATACCCTGTACCATTATGTAATTTACTATTCATGTTCTCTTAAGTCTACAGGACATAATGACCCTAGTGACCAAACAAAGCCTTCAATAAGAGGAATCAGGACCTCTTATAAAATGGCCAATCCCATTTGAAACAGGAGATTTCCATGAACCTTAGACCTCTTATTGTGCCAAGAGACAAGGAAGCTAAAGGTGTTTGCATCAAACACAGGACCAAGTTAGAGGAGCTCCCTGTGGACATTGTTTGATTGACTACTCAAAACTTTAATGCATCAGATTATAGAATATGATATGTAAAATAAGTTATTAAAGTTTCAAACTAACATAACAATACCTGATTCAATACTGTTGGTAATATATTAATTTATTATCAGAAAATTGAAAACAAGGGTATTTATCTGTCTTTCTTGTATGCTCTGCATTATACAGTAGAGAAACAGTAGATGAGGGAAAGCTCTTTACATAAGAGTTATGATTTAAAAATTCAAAAGAAGGCAGATGCAGAAATTTCAACTTTACAATCTTTGATTTGAACAATGGTACCAAAGACCTTTTGATGGGAAGCTGATGGAGAATTTTATAATTAATGGATTGAACTCAGAATACTTAACATTGATGGTCAGTTTTAATGTCACTAAAAGTGGGATAACCAGGCATTGGTGCCACTTGTTTGGGTACAATTTAGAAGTACACAAACCACCTATAAAATATTATTGCCAAAAAAGTGAAGTTGTATTAAATAGAGCCTCTAGATACATTTTCCAATTTACAGGAAACATACTGAGTAGGGAAACATGTTAAATAGCACCTCAAGAATGCAATCATCCAATATACAAAGTGGAAAGTTCTACAGAAAAAGTACTTGATTCCTTTAACCCATAAATATTAGGACAAAAGAAAGATGGAAAACTGTTAAATGTTAGAGGAAAGTATCTTCAAGATATAGTCAGCAAAATGTAATACAGTTTCCTTATTTTTATACTTATCTTGATATTTTGTCAAATGTAACTTATTTGGAAAAATTGGGGAAGAAATACAGACTAAGAATTGGATGATATCAAGAAATCACTGTTAATATTAACTATGACAATGGTATTTCTTAACAGAAGCATTTGTAGGAGAAATAATGTGGTCTGGAATTTGTTTTAAAATAGTAGTCTAGGGGCTGGGGATGTGGCTCAAGCCGTAGCACGCTCGCCTGGCATGCGTGTGGCCCGGGTTCGATCCTCAGCACCACATACAAACAGCAATGTTGTGTCCACCGAAAACTAAAAAATAAATATTAAAAAATTCTCTCTCTCTGTCTCTATCACTCTCTCTTTTAAAAAAATAAAATAAAATAAAATAGTAGTCTAAAAAGAAGTATCATCCTATGGAACAGAGAAAAACTGAAAGCATTTCCTCTAAAATCTGGAACAAGACAAGGATATTCACTCTCACCCCTCCTGTTCAACATAGTTCTTGAAACTCTAGCCAAAGCAATCAGGCAAGAGAAGAAAATTAAAGAGATACAAATAGGAAAAGAAGAAGCCAAATTATCTCTGTTTTCTGATAGCATGATTCTATACTTAGAGGACTCCCTGTGCCCCTTGCCCCCCAAAAAAGAAACTGGACCAGAAGACTTCTAGAGCTGATGAACAAATTCAGTGAAGTAGCAGGATACAAAATGAACAAACATAAATCAATCACTTTTCCATACTCCAGTAAGGAATCTGCTGAGAAAGAATTCAATGAAGCTATTCCATTCAAAATAATCTTTAAAAAAAATGCTTGGGAATAAATCTAATCAAGTAGGTGAAAGGCCTCTAGGATGAAAACTATAGAACATTGAAGAAAGAAATTGAAGAAGACAAAAAGCTGGAAAGACCTCCCATGTGCGTGGATAGGCAGAATTAGCATTGTCAAAAAGATCATGCTATCAAAATTATTAAACAGATGTAATAGAATCCCCATCAAAACACCAATGACATTCGTCACAGAATTAGAGGGAAAAGAAACAATCCCAAAATTAATTTAGAAAAATAAGGGACCCAGAATAGTCAAAGCAATCCTGAGTAAGCAGAGCACTACTGGAGACATTACAATACCCGGGAGTGGGAGGGGCATATGTCGCCTTTTTTCTCTTGCCTTGGAGTTAAGGACTGAGTCGGCAAGGTAGAGAAAGAAATGGCAGCTCCTTTCTAATGAATGTTCCAATATTATTTTACACTGCCGTCCAAAGAAAAGTGTAGAGAAATCCACTGCATCAGCCGACTTTTCAATACCACACTGTGAACCACAGAATAAACTATAAGAAATGTATTTAAATTACTAAAAATCTTAGTTAAGAGATTGAAAGAGAGTTGTGTAGTTTCTCATATAGAGTATTCAGAACAATAGCAATAAAACAGTTTCAGACAAAATGTAACTAAAGAAAAGATTCTAGTGAGAAGTAGGAAGGTTCCTAGCTTTAGGACCAAATACCGTCAATCTGTCTGCCTGCTAATGATAAGAGCTGAAATTGCTCTCTATTCTTTATTTATGACAATGATACCAATTTCAGTGTCCTCATTACTTCTGACCTCATTAAAACCCAAATGACTTCAGAGAAACTCTTCTGGAGACTTACTATTCCAATTAGGGATGGAGCACAACTATTCCACAGGAGACCTTAGTTTTCTCAGTCTTGACAACTTTTGGAAATTAGCTGGATCTTTTTGCCTTTTCCATTTTTCTGCCTTCTTTCTAGATGGAAGAAACCCAGATGTAGACACACAGACATGGAGAAAAATACCCAATAAATGAACTCCTGCATTAATCTCTATATTCTTTATGGGGGTGGGGGCAGTAAAGAACAATCCACCAAACAAACCACGAGAAAATGATAAGAAAGAGAATAAAGGAACAGGAAGAACAAAACTGGGAAAGCAAGTAAAGATATTGCTGGATGGGTGTCTCCACTTACGCTAAGGAATTAGGAAGAGGTTTCTTATGCACAGAGCTAAGGTGGCCCTGGCTGGTAAGAGGAGTAGCTAGGTATGTGGGGAGAAGTGGTGGATGTGTGATCCATACAGGAAAACCAGGGAGAAGTATGCAGTGGAGGAAGGGGAGCAAACAAGCAAAAGAGCCCAGAAACATGAATGGGAAGATTAATAAGATTTACTAATAAGAGATAATTGTGAGCAAAAAGGACACAGTAAAAGAGAGATAAGAAACCTGAGCCCACCTGCAGAAGTTTGCCCTCAGCTGACCATGCATGGGCAGGAAAGACTTTCCATTCAACTGTTAATGACTGCCATGGGTCCCACTAGTTCTTCAGTTTGAGATAAAGTTTTCTTTAATTTCCACGCAAAAGTGCATTGGGTAATAAGGCCTCTGCTCTGAAGCCACACAGAGGGAAAAAAAAAAAACAATTGTTACAGTGTCTTACTGAGTTTTCTTAAATCCAACAGGTGGCTTCTTCCTGGATATCTGAGTGTTGGTGACATCAACCTTTGGAAGAGCCAAGTCTAGAAAAAAGTCCAAACAACAGACTTCTTTTGCTTGGTATGGGTTCAGCTTCCTACAAACAAAATTAGAGCAGCATTTGTTTAGCAATTGGAAACACATATCAAAGGGAGGAAGTTTAACTCAAAACAGATTTCCCTGACCATCTCCGTTGGAATTTTGTAGGAAGAAATGCATCTTTTATTTGTAGCGATGCAAATGTTGGTGATTATAAACATGTGTTCATAAGAGCTTGCCAGCAATTTGTTCTTGCCCTTGAAGGATGAGAACCCATGGAGAATCCAGGGCAGAATGTGAAACTCCCATCAACTTCAGCATAAAAGACAGAGATACAACTGGTGGTCACAGGTGGGAACATCAGAAAGTCCTGTAAAAATAATCCCTTGTGGCTCTTGTTTTGCAGTCTATACTGGAAATAGTGAATGCATGTCTTCTGTCCACCAAGACTAGGGCTGCTTAAAGATTGCCAGTGTGACTCAGTTTATCTAGAGGAAAATTAAGTTTCTAAGGACTGGCAACAGAGGAATCATTATGAGAAGAACCATCATGAGACAAGATGAAGGGAGGTGCTGAGAGATGCTTCTGATAAGTTCTGTCGTTACGCACCGCCTTCCATTTCAGCAACCTGGACGTGTTTCTCATTTTGTTTTCCAAGCAAATACTAGATTTTATCCCACATGGTGGAGGGGAGGGGTCGCTTCATCCTGTCTAAGAATATGTAAGCAAAAATAAAAAAGTTGTGGTTGGAGATGTTTCTGAGTTAATATCCATAAACAGCGTGTTTGCCTGTTGGTTTTTGTTTTACCTAACAAAATGCAGCTGCCAATTTATCCATCTGTAAAAGTACTCCCTATGGATTGCCTCAAGAGAGTGACTGAGTCATTCATTCTGTTTGCAGAAGAGTTTCCTTGGGTACTCTTTACTTTCTGTTGCTGAAACGGGAAATGTTTTGGTCCCTTTCCTGAGCCTCATAGTCCATTTAGATGAAGTTGTTTCCCTGTTAGAACAGAGTCAGTCTCTCTCTCTCTCTCTCTCTCTCTCTCTCTCTCTCTCTCTCTCTCTTCTGTCTTTCCAAATCCTTCAGTGTCTTCAGGTCCAACCAGACTCAGAGAATCTTCTCCTGTTTCCTATTCCTTCCTTGGCTGCCCCCTTCTCTGTGTACTTACTGGGCAAGGTTGCACGCTGCCTCCTATTCTGATACAATCTTCCCTTTAGAAATCTATCTGGTGTAACCAGGTTTGACTCTTTTCTTCTGTTCCTCACACATTGCTCCAGACTTAAAATGGAATGTTCCTTCAAATAAGAATTTTCTGTTCTCCATAAACTTCCAAATGCATAAATGGAATAAACAGACATGTGGGATATTTTTGCATTAATTATTTGATGAAAGAATAAAAGCAAAAAAAATGCAATATAGGAAAATTTATGCTCCTTTAGTAATCCTGATAATTCAAAGAAAAAAAGGCATAGTTAATGAATAAAACTTAAGAGTGAAAATTATTTAACTGGAAAATAAAGTTGAAAAATAAATAGAGACTTAGATGGTGAGGGCACAACTGTCTGGAAGGGGAATTTTTAAGGGAACTTCCTTGGTTAAAAAACTAAAAAGTTGTAATAATACAATTTTTACAATAAAAGTTATAAGCTCAAGTAGAAAAATTCATCATCTATTCTTTTGGAAAACAATGCAGCAATTGACTTAAAACATTTGAAGCAGAAATAAATAATAAATAAATCCAGAGACTAAATTCTAAGTAATTCTAAAAATTGTAATTTTTTGACAATGGACAAAAGATTTGAACAGATACTTTACCAAAGAATATTTTAAGATTTTGAACTGTCAATAAAAGTGCTAGCAAAACTACACAGCAATTACAACTCTCATATATTGCTGGTCAGAATACAATGTTACAACTAATTTGGAAGACAATTATCAGCTTCACAGGTGGTTCCATAGGCACTTAAGATGTCACCATAACATTCCAGCAACCCTACTCCCAGGTATTTATTTATCCAAAAGATATTAAGACATCTGTAGATAAATGTTTGTAGCAGGTTTATTCAAAATTGACAAAAAAATAAATCTTGCCGAGTGCAGTGGCTCACGCCTGAAATCCCAGCAGCTCAGGGGGAAGAGGCAGGAGTATTTCGAGTTCAAAGCCAGCCTCAGCAATTTAGCGAGGCGCTAAGCAACTCAGTGAGCCCTGTCTCTAATAAAATACAAAATAGAGCTGGGGATGTGGCTCAGTGGTCGAGTGCCCCTGAGTTCAATCCCTGGTACACCCTCCCCCACCCACCAAAAAAAAAAAAAAAAAGAAAGAAAGAAAAGAAAAAGAAACCGGAATCTTCTAGAGATTGTATTTCTGGAAGTGTGATGGATCACCTGTTCCTGTGAAAAGCAAAATACTTAAACAATAAGTAAAAAAGTATTTCCAAATATATAAACAAGCTTAAAATGTAGGAAAAATCCAACTATAAGATATTATGAATGAAGGCAAAGCTTGAACACTAAGCTACTGGGACCACAGGGCCTGAGAGTAGGAATCAAGGTCAGAGGTCAGAGAGATTTTGACACCCATTCAAGGAGAGGGAATGTTACTACAAGCCTGCAGTATGCAGAAGAAGGAGTTCCTTACTCTCTTATTCTCTCTCTCTCTCTCTCTCTCACACACACACACACACACACACACACACATCTGTCAACCATCCTGAGGAAGCAGCAGGAATATTGTTTAATATCAAGGCCATGAAAGTGAGATAACAGCATCCATAGACCTGCACCAAGTACAGTTCTGAAGATACGCCATTTTCCAGATGTGTGAATTTCAAGCCAATAAATTAATACAAACACATCCGGGAATACTGACAACCCCACCCCCACCTTACCCTCACCTCAGGACCCATCAGCAAATGAACATAAAATTGCTCTATGTTCTCACTTTTTGACCTAGAGCACTCCCACAGAATGCACATACATACACATGTACATGCATTCCTCTATAAAAGATCAATTCAGAATTAAAAGTTGCAGAGCTCATAAGGACACAGGTCACAAAAAGAAGAAGCATTTCATTGAGCACACAAATTATCCCCCAAGGAACTTGAATTCATTTAAAAAAAGTCTTGGAAGAATTTCAAAACAATTTTGTTTTAAATGATTAAAGATAAAAACACATGACCAGAATCCTTTAAAAACCAAGCAGGACAATTGGAAAATAGGAGAATTTTAAAATGACCAAATAGAAATTCTCAAAATGAGGGAAAAAAAGAAAGTATAACCTTTAACATCAAAAGCTCAGTGGATAGAATACAACAGATTAGAAATAGATGAAGAGAAAATTGTCAAGCCAGAAAATGACTCTGAGCTAGTGATCTAAGATTCAACACAGAGATAGAATATGAAAACATAGGGTCTGGGGCTGGGGCCTGTCTCATAGGTAGAGCACTTGCTTTGCATATGTGAGGCACTGGTTTCGATCCTCAGCACCACATAAAAATAAATAAACAAAATAAAGGTATTGTGTCCAACTACAACTAAAAAACATATATATTTAAAAAAATTTAAATGTGAAAAAATATAGAAGTGCAATTATGACACTTGGAGAATATTCATTCATGTAAAGTATCTCTACATGTAAAGCAGACGGTTCAATTGACAATCTGGAAAAAAAATTACTTAATAGCAAAAACAATTTAGAAACATAAAATAATGTATATGCACTTTTTGGACAAATGAGAAAATCTATTCCTAAAATTTTAGACATTTGTTTCACTGAAAAGATGTTAGTCTGGAGGTTAAACAAAAACATCAATCATATTTTATTTTTTTACTTTTTAATTTTATTTTATGTTCTTTGATTATGATGCTGGAGATGGAACCCTGGGCCTCACACATGCTAGACAAGCACTCTGCCACTGAGCCACAACCGCAGCCCTGTCATTATTTTTAAAAGGTACCAAACATACTATATAAAAATACATTTGGGTTAGGCAAAGATTTCCTAGGAAACAAAAGACAAGAAACATAAAAATTATAAATTATACTTTATTGAAAATTTTAAAATTTAAAAAACTGATGCTCTTCAAAGATACTATAAAGAAATTTAAAAAAAAGAAGTTACAGAGTGGGAGAAAATATTTGCAAAGCATACAGCTACCTAATCAAGGATGTGTATGTAAATGATGATCAATTCAAAGCAAAACAATAGCTTGCTTTAACAATGGACAAAAGAATGGAACAGATACTTTACCAAAGAATATTTTAAGATTTTGAACTGTCAATAAAAGTGCTAGCAAAACTACACAGCAACTACAACTCTCATATATTGCTGGTCAGAATACAATGTTACAACTCATTTGGAAGACAATTATCAGCTTCTCAGGTGGTCCCACAGGCACTTAAGACATTACTATAACATTCAAGCAACCCTACTCCCAAGTATTTATTTACCCAAAAGATATTAAAACATCTGTAGATAAATGTTTGTAGCAGGTTTATTCAAAATTGACAAAAAAAAAATCAGAAACTAGTAAATGGATAAACAAAGTATGATAAAACCATTTAATGTAACACCAATCAGCATCATAAAGAATGAACTATATATGATATCATGATCTGGATGAATCTCAAAAGCATTGTACCAAGACAGAAAAGCCAAAAAAATAAATAAAATAAATTTCTAGGTGAAATCTATGATTTCACCTAGATAGCATTCTGGAAAAGGTAACGTCATAGGATAGAAATCAGAGCTGTGATTTCCAGGGGACGGGAGTTGGAGAGGAGAATTGAAGACAATGGAGAAAGAGGGAAACTACTGGAATGGTAAGAATGTTCTAGATCTTTACGCCATTAACAAAACTGCATGTATTTGTCAAAACTGAACAGACCACATAATCGGGGAATACACTATTCATAAAGTATTCCTCAATTAATTTAAATCTTTTTTTAACTGACATATAATAACTGTACATAGTTATTGGGTATAATGTGGTGTTTTATTATGTGCATATTGAATAATCATCAAATCAGTATAATTAGCATATCCATTGTTATGGTTTGGATATGCAGTATCCCCCGCAAAAAAAAAAACTCCTATGAATGTACGAGGTGAGATGATTAGATTATGGATTGATAATCAGTATCTGGACCCATTTGACAGGTTAATGATCTGATAGGACTATTATACTGGATGGTAATTGTAGACAGGTGGAGCACAGAGGGATGAAGTAGGTCCTTGGGGTTATGCCATGTCTCCCTGGTTCTTCTCTTTCTCTCTCTACTTCTGGCTACCAGGAGCTGAGTATCTTTCCTCCACTGTGCCCTTCCACCATGACATTTGGCCTCACCTGAGGCCAAGAGCAATGGAGTGTGTTGACCATAGACTAAAATCTCTGAAACCAAGAGCCACAATAAACCTTATCTTCTCTGAATTGTTCTTGTTGGGTATTTTGCTAACTATGATGAAAATCTGACTGACAACACCCACCAACTCATTGCTTTGTGGTGAGAACATTCAAACTCCTCTCTTCTACCTATTTCATTCAATACCATATTGTTAATATAGTCACTCCACTGTGTAGTAGAACACCAGAGATTATTCCTCCTATCTATTTATAAATTGGTTCAAACTTTCCAAAAACTCTAGGGAGAAAAATGTTCCCATAGATCGAATGGGTAGCCAAACATTTCTGTAACCAAAGAAAAACTGCAAAGGTAGGTCAATACTCAGGACCTCTTCTCTAATTTGCTCATTTACAACTGAATTTTAGTGTTGCTTCAAACTTTAATATACTTTAACAATAATTTGCAAATTATCTGGTTTAATTAAAATTCTTTTCTCACCAATAATCTCTGTTGGCAAAAGAAAAAAGAGACCTTTATATATATTATCTTTCCACATAGGTATTATATTCAGTACACTCCAGTGATTAAAAAATACTTATTTTATATGAGAAATATTTTAAAAACTATTTATTAAACAGAAGTTTCCTTACAGATTTTTTTAAAATAAGAGACAATAATATTTTAGAATGAAAATATCAATGAACCATGCTTTTACCTCTTACCCTAATGATAATGGCCATGAGATCTACATTTCTATATTCCTTTAAACTTTAGTTGTATAAAATTGTTATGGAAAGACTTCTGAGACGTGGTTTGAATCCTCCTCTAACAGATTCTGCTTAGGTATGTAAGAACTTGTTAAATACTATAAAAAAACCTGAAGGTCTGTCACGTGCTCAACACAGGCAAGCTTCATGATCTCCTCCTGCAAGAGACACGCTGGAAGAAGGATATTATGAGATGCCTGTGAAAGTCAGCCTTTCAGCCATATTGGAAAGGACTACTTCAGGCACTTCTAAGTATAAATATCGCCCCAAGCTCCAGGACATACATTTATGAATACATGCTTTCTGATGTAAATATGCCTAGAACTCTGTAGCCTGGACATCCAAGTACAAATAGAGATCTGACCCTGAAGCTCACTAAAACATCTCTAGAAACAGTATACATTAATGTAACTGGTTTCCTTAAAGGTTCTATGGTGGAATAGGTGATTTCATAAGCAAGAGCTTCCTCCCAACACTTTCAGATGGGAATCCTCAATCAGACTTACATTTACATTTTTGCTTTTTTTTTTTTAATTTATTATGTGTCTTCTCATTCCTTTTTTCTAATAGTTCTTTTTAATACTTTACTCCCAAACCTCCCAATGGTTAAATTTTTAAACCTCCCACTGGCCTCAAAACACCCTATAAAGTACTGTTAATCCTGATATATTTATATACATTAACTATATTCCAGGACCCAACAATTATCCATGGTCATTAATATTTTCACAGGTTTAAAAGGAACCCTAGAGATAACAACAGAGAAAAAAGACATGAGTGACATTACATAATATTTTAATTCCAGTTAGAAGTTGATTTTTTTCCCTCCAAAATCAGACAAACTAAATTTAAACATGCATTTTGGATCTGCTCATCTGACCTTTCCAAACATTCTAAAGAAACATTTTATTAAGAATCATACATGATAAATTTAGGGTAGGATCCAAGACATTAGGTTTCACTGGTTTATAAAAGGATTTTTACTCCACTTACTAAGGAAGAATAAGTGATTTCCAATTTGATTATGATTTAAATAGCAAATGCAACAATCAAATCCTTTAAAGGACAAATAGATTATCATAAAGTGTTAACTAAAATAGTTCTAAATAATAAAATTTTCCTGATTACTAGCCAGCCAGAGTGAAGTCTGTGCCATGATCAACTCCATATAGATGGGTAAACAAGAACAATCACTCTATTGCATGGAAAAAAATACTTCGTAAACTGAAGTTGATCCAACTAGTCCTTGAGATCAACACTCCTGGTTACACTTAACCAGGCTTTTAAAAGTGAATAAAAAATGCATTCAAAATATTTTTTTCATGTTTGTGATTTCTATGTTTTATTTCTCCTCTGCTGTCTAATATCCAGCCAACTTCTAACTGCTGATTCTGCACTCAGAGAAACTAAAAACTCTTAAAGTCAAATTTGTTCCTTTGGGAGATTCTTTAAACTAAAAAAGAAATTGAGAAATGTTTTATAATTAAAATAGTGCAGACCTTGCCTAACTAACATGAAGGTGCCAACAGAAGGATATTACGCAGACATTACTCAGAGCATGTCAATATGTTCAGCAACTAAACTCCCAAGGTTTTGGTCTTGGTTTGTTTTGCTAACTGCAAGCTATTCAGTCTGTTTACACCAAAATGTAGAAACAAGACTCACTGTTCTAATACTCTCTACCGTTATTTCTCTACTCTTCTTTCCTTCCTTCCATCTTTCCTTCCCTCCCTCTTTCTCTTATATATGCTATTTTTCTCTTTTGTCATTTATAAAAGACCAAAGGATCTTGGGTTCACTCCCCAGCACCACAAAAAAACTAAATAAACTAAATAAAGGTATTGTGTCCATCTACAACTAAAAAAAAAAAAAAAATTTAAAAGACTAAAGGATCTTCCTTTCATGTAAAAAGTAAATTGTATTCAGATTCTGTCTCCATGGTATTTTAAATTATTGAAGATAACAAAATAATAAACATTTACTATTCAAAATTCCAAGCCCAGTAGATTTCACATTTGAACTTTATCAAATGAACAAAAACAAATAATTACTACCTCATGAAAACTGGCTCAAGGAAAGCTACCAATTTGTCTATTAAAAATGAAAGAGAGGGCTGGGGTTGTGGCTCAGCAGTAGAGCACTCGCCTAGCACATGCAAGGCCCTGGGTTTGATCCTCAGCACAACATAAAAATATTAAATAAAATAAAGGTATTGTTTCAAAAAAATGGAAAAGAAAGGACTGTAGAATAAATTGGGTATTATTAACCTATGTGCTTATATGATTACATGACTGGTGTAATTCTGTATCATGTACTGTTGAGAGCCACAGCCGAAGGGGCCCCAGCAAACTTCCAGCTGCCGGCTGATGATTGGCTCACAGCGGCCCCAGCAACATCTAGCTGATTGGCTCCTCTGCGGTGATGCTCATTGGGCTGTTTCCCTGCCCTTTCAGACCACGGAGCTGCTCATTGGGGAACTTTTTTGGCTCCGCCCTCATGACCCAGCCAATCGGCCTCAAGAGCAGGAGGATTGTGGGAGGTGGAGAGAGGCTTGTTGGAGAGAGAGGCTTGTGGGAAGCCGGTGGTGGCAGTTGGGGCTCTGAGGGTTTTTCCTGAGAGGCTGTTTTGTTTGGCCTGTGTGGTTCTAAAAGTAAAGTTAGTTTCTTTTGACAAGTGGCTCCTGATTGTGCCCAGCCAGACTGCGGCATTTGGTCTGAAAGCAGCTCCGTGGTCTGAAAGGGCAGGGAAACAGCCCAATGAGCATCACCACAGAGGAGCCAATCAGCTAGATGTTGCTGATGATGTACAATGAGAAGAATAAGAAGTTATACTCTATTTATATATGTCAAAATGCATTCTACTGTCATGTATAACTAATTCGATCAAATTTTTAAAATTTTAGTTAATATTACTTATGAACATAGATGTGAAAATGATGAAAAGTATTAAGAACCTTAATCTAACAGTATATGTGACATTTTCATATATGTATGTATATATTTGTGCAAAGTGGAAAGGCCTTTTACATTAATGTCATAATATGACATATTATTATATTAGTAATAAATTCTACATTAACAGATCAAAAATAAAAATGATATAATCAAACTAGAAAGTTATTAGAAGCATTTGAATATATTAACCCCCATCATGACAAAAAAATATTAATAAGGAAATGGAAGAGAACTTCTATAACCTGAAAATGAGTATCTTTCAAAGCCTTCAGCAAATATGACAAATACTAAACCATGACATGTGAGTTCTCCCTTGGATAAGACGAAGAAGGCTATTTCATCACTCTTGAGCAACTTATACAGGACATGCTGACAGTGCATAAGACAGGAAAAGCAAATTCCCATTATTTCTACATACAAATCTTGATAGAATTTATACACAAAATATACACTCTAATGAAAGAGCACAACATGGTTGTTCTATACAAAAATCAATGTACCCGAATCAATAGCTTTCCTGTCAACTTGAATCAAATGAAAAATACTAGCATAAAGAAGGCTCTCATGCACAATAGTAAATAAATAACTAAAGGGGAAAAATACGAATATAAGAAACTCAATATCATAAACTTTGCAATATGCTCCAGTTGCATGAAATAACAAAATCTAAACAAGATTTTTCCGATAAACTTTCCAAGCTCTTTTAAAATTTCTCATAAAAGATATAGTCAAGATTTTTTTAAGGAAAAAAATGAAGAAGGATTTGTCCTGTCAAAAATAAGGAGACCAGAAACAGAACTACAAATAACCAAAGAAGGATGGACTATTCAACAGATGGGGTAGAACAAGCACATTATTCAAAAGTAGATTCTAGCTATATTAAATCCATAAGTACAAAAATCAACAATTAATGCTATTAAAAGAAAATATTGAAAAAAATGTCTTTATGATTTCTAATTTGGGCAGGATTTCCTATTCAATTTTTAAGAAGTTTTTAATTGTGGTTAAAAAAAAGAAAAAAAACATATAAATTACCACTTTAGCCATTTTTGAGTATACAGTTCAGTAGTGTTAAGTGTATT
Organism: Marmota flaviventris; assembly: GCF_047511675.1. NCBI lineage: Eukaryota > Metazoa > Chordata > Mammalia > Rodentia > Sciuridae > Marmota > Marmota flaviventris. Next base: position 74,500,095 of record NC_092512.1, read on the forward strand.
CATATAATTGTGTAACAAATCTCCAGAACTTTTCATCTTACAAAAAGTGAAACTCTAGGGGCTGAGACTGTGGCTCAGTGGTAGAGTGCTCACCTGGCATGGATGAGACACTGGGTTCGATCCTCAGCACCACATAAAAATAAATAAAGTAAAGGTATTGTGTCCATCTACAACTAAAAAATTTTGTTAAAAAAGTGAAACTCTATACCCATTAAAATGATAATTCCCATCTCCACTTCCCCCTAGTCCCCAGAAACCAACATTTTACTTAATGTTACAAAGATTTTGACCTCTTTAGATACTTCACATAAGTGGGCTCATACATGATTGATTTGTCCTTTCAGGATTTGTATCTCTCACTTAGTATAATGTCCTCCAATTTGATCCATGTTGTAGCCTGAACAGGATTGTTTTCCATTAAAGTTGAATATTATTCTATCGTATGTACATAACATATTTTTTTAATCCATTTATTTTCTGAGGAACATTTGGGTTGCTTCCACCTCTTGGTCATTGATTGATAGGTCTGCTATCACAGTGTTCAAATTTCTCTTTGAGATTCTGCTTTGAACTCTTTTGGATATACACCTAGATGTGGGACTGCTGGATTATATGCCAATCCCTTTCTCTTTTTATTTTGAGAAAACTCCATGTTGTCTTCCACAGCAATTGTAACATTTCACATTCGCACCATAACTGCACAAAGGTTCCAATTTCTCCACATCTTTGCCAACCTTCATTATTTTGAAGTTTGTTTTGATATCAGCCATCTTAATGGGTGTGAGGAATGGGCAGGGTTTCTTAAACACAAAAATCAAAAGCCATAAGGAAAGGATTAATAAATTTAACAAAGTCATGACTTGAAAATTAATAAAATTTTGAACAGACTAAGAAAAGCTGTTTACAATATTTAGTTAACAGAGGGCTAGGATCTAAAATATATAAGGAACTCCCACATAAAATGAGTCAAACCACTCAGTAAAAAATGGCCAGAGAATATGCACAGGTAGTTCAGAGAAATAGAAACCCAAAGGATTGATAAATACACAGAAAAATGTTCATCTCACTTGCTAAGATGTTAGTGCTAGTTGAACAATGAAGTGCTACATCACATCATTGTGTTGGTAGCAATTTTGCTATCTCACAAATTTGGGAGAAGATATGGAAAAAAAGGAACTTTTGGTCCTACTGCTGGGAGCCCTAAGTTGCTACAGGTCTATCCAGAGATATATTTGCCAATAACTAATACTGTTTAGAAGTACTGTGACGCCCTTGATAATCCAAGGTAGGAGTATTTCTTAAGCAATCTCAACATGTGAGCAGTGTGAAGATATTCACTGCCGCATTGTTTGTAATGGAAATAACCTTTGTGCTCATAATAAGGGAATGAGTCATAACTTGTGGCTTAATCATTTCAGAAAACAATTAAAATGATTAAGCTAGAAATACTTGTGTTAACATGAATAAATCTCAAAAACATAATCTTTAATGTCAGAAGGATAACTGCAGTATCATACCATTAAATATGATTTTTAAAAATGTGTAACCTAATTGTGTATATTTTATGAACCCAAAAAGATGATGTAAAAGTATGAAAATATATGGATAAAAGATACTCACACAATTTTAAAAAATGGCTCACTCTGAAGACAGGTAAAAACTATGGAAAAGAAAGAGAAGAAAAATTGCTTTTCCTCTTAACAGTTTGTGCTCCTAAGAGATGGAGACATGGCAATCTCTACTATGGCTATTGAAGCTAGGGAATGGGTATGGGTATTTTTATTTCATTGTTTTCTGTGTTTTTCTATAAATATTATTCATATGGGTCAGTGGACATGAGTTAATATAAAAGGCATTTAAATCCAGCACTAATTCATGGGCTGATGTCTGAGGGACAGGCTTCTATCTCATTTCTATACATGCAGAGTCGTTATTTATTTTATAGGGAAATAAACTGTAATATTTAAAATTTGAATCACTATTCTACTATAGCTATCTCTCCATTGCTGCTTACAAATTTGTTATGGTTTAGATATGAGGTATAGGCCCTGAGAAGTTCACATCTTAGGCAATGTAGGGATGTTCAGAGGTGAAGAGATTACTGTAACTTCATCACTGGATTAATCCATTTGATGGATTAGTCCATTTGATGGATTAATAATTTGAATGGTAACTGTAGGCAGGTGGGGCATGACTGGAGGAAGTAGGTCACTGGGGATGTGCCCTTGGGGATTATATTTTGCCCCTGGCTCCTTTCCCCCATGTGTGTGTGCCCCCCTCTACACACACACACACACACACACACACACACACAAATACACACCCAGATTTTCTCAGCTTCCCTGAAATCGACAGCTTTACTGTGCCATGTCCTTCTACCACAATGTTCTGTCTCACCACAGGCCTAAAGAAATGGAGCTAGCCGACCATGGAATGAACCTCTGAAATAGAGAGACAATTTCAGTGTCTCCTCTAAACTGTTCTTGTCAAATATTTTTGTCAGTGATGCAAAATGGACTATTGAAATATTTGAGATTTTTCATTGGCACTAAACACAAACTGCCAGAAATATAGGTACAGTTCTTTAAGAGATAATAGGGTTTTGATTCCTTATTTTCCCCCCTTAGAATCCCAATGATAAACTAACTACATTTTCTATCTTATTTGGCAACTCAGTTTCATAGGAAGAGATCTCATCTATACTTGTGCTTTTTTTCTTTCCTTTTTTGGTAATGCTGGGGATTGAATCCAGGGCCTTGTGCATGTGAGGCAAGCACTCTACCAAGCGAGCCATATCCCCAGCCCCCTGCTTGTGCATTGTTAAATATATATCATATTTAACAAATTATCTGTCGTGTTTAACAAATATCTAATATTTAACCAATATCTGTCATATTTAACATCTCTGGGCATGCAGGGAATAAAATCTAATCTTGAGGACAGCAGCCCCTCACTCCCTGATTTGCAAATCTGAATGCCAACCCTACTACTCATTAATTTATTCGCTCAACAAGTGTTTCCTTAGAACCTACCCTCTCCTATGGGCACAAACGGAATTTAGTGTCATATACTGCAATCAAAATACATGAAGTAAGTTGGAAGTAGAAGCTGCCATTGGGGTTCAACCAGGGACTTCTGCTATCCTTCCTGGCTCTGAACCCCTGTAGGGTATAAATAGTTGGATCCATAAAAATTCAGGCAAGGAAGCAGAAAGAAAATGTGGGGTTAGTAGTGAAGTGTGACAGTGACATGCAGCTCCATGCTAAATTCAATTCTCATGGGTAGAGCAATGATTTTTAGAACTGGAAGTGTCCTACCTCATCTTACAAATGAGTAAACTGAGGCCAAAGAGATTGTCTTTTTTGACTTTGAGATCAGGCACTTAATATAGGTGTTAGAGTCAATAATATAATTCAAGGTTTCAAAAAGATTAGAATGTGCACAACAGGCCAGCTGGGCCCAGATAGCTGCCTGCACCATTTCCCCTCCCAGGGTGGCCATAACTCAACCCCCATTTGTATGTCCAAACATAAATGGGAACCCGAGGCAGGAGCCAGATCTGATTTCCAAAATAAGCTGGAAATCCGAATTTTTATGTAAGATTTCATATTCTTAAATACTGGAAACTGACTCAAAACTTTAAAATATACCATATGAGCCAAATAAAACACATCTGTGGGCCAAGTTCCAAGTGCTGGTCACTATTTTGCAACATTTGCTATACAGAACTGGGTCTGAGGCCTCCTCCTGGCTAGTTTTTATGGCTCCTGAATGCAGGAAAAGAAAACAAGTTATGTTCAAAGCCGTATGATATTAAATGTCCACTGTGAGATTTACTCTGATGAAAAACAGAAGTTGGGAAACTGATTCATTTATACCTTTGAAGATTACAAAGAATAAAATTGGCCGCCTGGTCCATCCAGCTTTCTGATTGTCATGGGATCTGTTATCAGACACTGTGATGAGAAGCAGGAACAGAGAACAGAGAATCCACACCATAGAATCCCAACACACCTCACACCATGACAATCCTCCTCTTTCTTCTCCTGTCGTCTCTGCCTTATCCTCTTCACAGCCATATTCTCCTGTATCTCTCTCTCCTCTTTTGATCTCTGAGAAGTAGAATAGATACTGATAGGTGAGGGTAGTGTAGAGAAAATCTGGGAGCCTAAGCAGGCCTGGTCATAACTCTGCTTATAGAAACTAACATTTATTGTCTCTTTTCTGTTTATTGCCTATGGCAAATTTTCTTCTACAGCAATTACAAGGGTAAGGTACTATAAATATGCCTCCCTCATATACAAGACTTGGAGAGGTTGGTAGCTTAGCCAAGGCCACGAGTAGCAGAGCCTGGACTAGCATCCAGAGGTTCCCCCTCATCCCCCCCACCTCCTAGTCACATTCTGTCTTCTGCCTTCTTTAATTCTCCCACTATACAGTACCATTCAGCTTCCTCTACTCAAAACCAAGTAAATGTGAAATAAGTAGAAGATTGTGCATATGGAACATGTTTCTTTTACAAAGAAACATTTTTCAGAAATTTTGAATCTGCCTTCTCTTTTCCCCCTAATAACAGTAGTGTGTGTCTTGCAGCAATAAGTAGGTTCTGTGAAGGATCCACAGATGAGCTCATCCCTGTGACTTGCATTTTCTAATGACTTCAAGAGACTTAGAAGAAAAGGTCTTTGCTCTTGAAAATACTGCCTCTGATGAAGAGTCATTACTTTCTCTGTGCTTTAAACAAAATGGCAAAATGCTCACATATATGTACCTTGTATAGGACATGTGTAGGGGATGTGTATATGTGTGTTGTGTGTATGTGATGTGTATGGTATATGTGAGGAGTGGTATGTGGTGAGCGTGCGCACGTGTGTGTGTGTGTGTGTGTGTGTGTGGAGGGTGTGTAGACGGTGTCTGTGTTTGTGCATGTGTGTATAGTATGTGGTGTATAAGTGATATGTATTTGGGGCATGGTGTTTAGGGTGTGTGTGATGGTTATGATGAAAGGTATACGTGTAAAGTTGTGATGCTTGTGTTTGGGGGGTGCACATGTGCAATGTGTGTTTGTGTGTGTGACTTTCAGGATAATACAGAGCAGTTGATTTAGCCTCATGATCTGTGGTCCCAAAGTTAATCACATCTATTCGTGTTTTTTCCTGTAAACAACACTTCTCTAAGTACTGTCTGATAATTCAACTGCATGCAACTCATCTGAAGACCTTGTCACAGTGCACACTCTCAAGCCACTCTTCAAATCTCTAGTGTCACAGCCACTGAGCATGGACAGAGGCCTCTGTGCATTTACTGAACAGGAGCCCCAGCTGATGTTCCTGCACTTCTGGAAAGCAGTGCTGGGTGTTGTGGTTCTAGGCATACATGTCCAGTTGAGGTACTGTGGGCCCCCTTTACCCATGATGGGTATCTTTAAAGACCACAATGGATGCCCAAACCGGAAGACAGTACAGAACCCTACATGTTCTAGGCATTTTCTTATACATACACACCTAAAATAGACATTAATTCAGAAAAATAGATGCAGTTTGAGATTAGCAATAGCTAGTAATACAATAAAACAATTAAAGCAATATGTTATGATAAAAGTTATGTGAATATGCTCTGTGTGTGTGCATGCACATATGTATTATTATAATGTTCTGTATTTGGGGACCACAGCTGACGTTGGGTAACTAACCTTGGAAAGTAAAACCATAAAGGGAGAATTATGTATTTCACTTGTACATACAAAAGGAGAAAAGGATTTGTGTATAACCAAATTTTTTCTTACTTTCCTCACATTAACTGAATAGGAGAGGGAAAGGGTCTTACCCCTCACTCTTGTCATACAGACACACATGCATGTGTGCACAGACAGGCAAGCACCTTTATATTCTCAGCTTCTGAATTTGTTTTTATTTGACAAGCATATGAAACCATACTGGAAAGAGGCCTTGATCCTTCAGCTGAAGAATTAAGTAGAATGCTCTACACCTGCCCATTCTACATAAGCTCAAAGTTTGAAATCTGAATGGGTCTCTGGTTTGGCCACTGGTGAGGATCCCCTGGGCTGTGTCACAACATGGTGGGAACACATACAGAAGAAAGAGCAAATGATGAGACAGGTAGCCCAGGAAAGAGGAAGAGCCGATCTTGCTCTTTTTATAAGAACTCACTCTGGTAAGAACTCACTCTTTCCATGAGATCAGCATGAATCCCTTTCCAGAGGCCGTGTCTCCAGTGACCTAATTACTTCCCAGTAGGTCCCACATCTGAAGGGTTCCACTAACCTTAAAGTTGCCACACTGAAGACCAAGACCGCAGCACATGATTTCTTGAGAACACACTCAAACTATAGTTTGGAGTATCCCTGCCCCATATTACTTCAAAGATACTGTTAATGCCTTCTGGACAGAAAGATTCCTTAACAATCATCTACCCAAGAAGCAGTACGCGGCAGTGAGACTGGTGATTGAGAGAAGGTGACAGATTCTAGAGATATTAAGGAGGTAAAAACCACCTTGGTGGTAGAAGAGAAGCAGGGATTCAGGCAGAGGGAAGGACTGTGGATAATATGCAAGTTTCTGATTTGAATCCCCAAACATCAAAGCTGCAAAACCACATGCCTCTCAGGACCAAGCAGGAAACATATATTGGTAAAAAAAAAAAAAAAAAAAAAAAAAGCCAGGGATAAAGAAAGTGCAGACTATGGAAAAATCAGAGAGGGCACAGAAAGAGAGTGGCCACTCCTCAGTGCCAGCCATTGTAGTCATTTCCAAATCAAAGTCTAAGGCTTCCACAGTTTCCTATTTTCAAGACAAGCAAGATATCTCGGTTTTCCTTTTTTAAAAACCCTATTTAAAAATCAAAGATAATTAGTTTAAAATCAATCATTAATTTTAACTTTAAAATTTGGATTTTTTTTTATTAAAAACACTGCTTGGACCAAATGAAATATGTTACATGTGACCTGAAGCTTCTATCTTCAAGCCTCAAAAGCAAATGTTGGTGCTTCTCACCAATGATATTTGTGTCTTCTCCAAAATTCGTGCTGAAATTTAATCTCCAGTGCAATCCTACTAAGAGTTGGGGCCTTTAGGAGTCAATAAGGTTGTGAGAGTTTCTCACTCATGAATAGGACTAAGGCACTTATAAAAGAGGCTCCTGTGAGATTTGGTCCACTTTACATTTTTGTCCCTTCTGCCATGTGAGGATGCAGTGTTCGTCCCTTCCAGATGCAGCAGCAAGACACCATCTTAGAAAGTAAGAGAAGGAGATTTGAGGATTGGGCTCAAAGGTAGAATGATCACCAAGCGTGTGCAAGGTCCTGGATTCAATCTCCAGTACTACAAAGGAAATAAAAAATAAGAGACAGGGCCTTCACCAGACACCAAAACTCCTGGTGCTTTGATCTTAGACATTAGCTCCCAGAACTGGGAGAAATACATTTTTATTCTTACTAATTATTCAGTTTCAGGTAAGTTGTTATGGTGGCACAAACAGGCTAAGATACAAAAATAAAAAATTATTTACCTGGGGATCCAAGATGGCGGGCCAGAGGGAGGCAGCATTTTGTGTGGCTCCATCACCTGGGTCTCAACTAGTGGGAATACTGCTGTGCTGAGAGTGACAGAGGACCTCTCCACAGCTGCTCCCACGCAGGAATTATGGGCACCACTTCAGCAGGCCTCAGGCCTCAGTGTTACAAAAGGACTTCTGAATCCCCACTATTCACTATATCACCTGGGGGTAAACTACCAGTTTGGAACACAGGATAGCCAAGTACCCCTAGTTTTCTAATTTCCCCCAATCCCCAGCAGCCACTAACTCCACAGAGTGACTGCCCAATTCAAAACAGCCCTAAGCGACAGGTGCACAGTTACCAGAATGCAACACACAAGACCCCCGAGAGAAAGATTCCTGATTAGGGAGAGGGTGAGGGAGACACACTTTAGAGACTAATTTGGGGGCAGAAACTGTGACGTCTACAGGAGAGATAAAGAGATAAGGCCTGGTGCCCATGTCACAGGAGCAGACCCCAAAAGGAGATCCTTGAGGTGCAGTCTCCTAATGGGACTGGCGGATGCTATATACCCCACTTCCAGGTGCCCTGCGCCCAAGACCAACCCTCACACCCTGGTAACCTCCACCATCCTGAGGGCGAAGAGACCAACTAAGAATAGACAACCCCACCTATTGGATGAGAAGGGAAGCAGGAAAGATATTGATCTCCACCCAAAACAATCCTTATTTCTTCCTTCAAGATTTTTTTTTTCTTTTTTCTCCTGCCCTCACATCCCCAACATTGTGAAAGTGCTTTGTATGAATTAGGATACTGAGGACTGAGATGACTGAATAGTATATTACAGTTGTGTTGTATATTCTTTTTTTATTCTTCTTGTTTTTTTTTTCTTTTTTCTCTCCAATCTTTACTATTTTAACATTTTTTAAAATTTTTTCTAATATTTGTTTGTTTTATGTATTCTACTGTCTTCCCTCTTACTTGTCTACCCAAAATTATGACCTATCTATTCTCCTGCTACTAACTTTCTTCTTTAGATTTCTCTTTCACACTTCCTAAGATATAATAACTTTATATCCTCATATCATACTTCCTCACCATATCTTCCTACACCTCACCTCTGGTTCTCTGTCCACCATCAGAAACTGTAAATGCTTCTACAAATGTACTGATTATATTGTAGAAAATTCACCATTTCTGTACATTGTGACCAAACTGTAAAGGTCTTAATAACAACTATTTGGTTTTAGGTGGTATTTTGTTTATATTGGGATCTGTTTACATTGTCCTTCCCCTCAAATGTGAGGTATCGGAACCCTACAGAAGCACTATAAGCCTATAGGGTAAAAACGGTAATGCCTCAGATCCACAGAGATAGAAAGGAAGACACATGAGCAACGTGAAAAGACAAGGGAAGAAAGTGCCCCAAAGAAATCAAGAAACCACATTATTAGAATCCAAAGCCCAGCAAAGGAGATGAAATTACAGTGAAGGAGTTCAGGATGTACAAAATTAAAATGTTCTGTGAATTAAAGGATGACATAAGAGAGCAAATACAGGCAGCAAAAAAAAAAAACATTTTGACAAAGAGCTACATAAACAAATAGAGGAAGAAAAAGATTACTTCAATAGGGAGATAGAGGTTCTGGAAAGAAAAACAGAAATCCTTGAAAACAAAGAACCATACACCAAATTAAAAGCTCAATTGAAAGCATCACAAACAGATTAGACCACTTGTAAGACAAGACTTCAGACAATGAAGACAAAATATATAATCTTGAAAAGAATGTAGACCACACAGTGAAAATAAGAAACCATGAGCAGAACATTCAAGAAATATGGGATAACATAAAAAGACCAAAGTTAAGAGTTATTGGGATGGAGGAAGACATAGAGTTCCAAACCAAAGGAATGAACAATCTATTCAATGAAATAATATTAGAAAATTGCCCAAATATGAAGAATGACTTGGAAAACTAAATTCAAGAGGCTTACAGGATGCCAAATGTACAAAATCACCAAAGACCCACACCAAGCCACATTATAATGAAAATGCCTAAGACAGAGGATAAGGAGAGAACATTAAAAGCTATGAGAGAAAGAAATCAGATTACATATAGAGGGAAACCAATTAGGTTATGTGCAGATTTTTCAACCCAGACTCTGAAAGCTAGAAGATCTTGCACAACATATATCAAGCTCTGAAAGAAAATGGATGCCAACCCAGAATTTTGTGCACAGCAAAATTAAGCTTTAGATTTGATGATGAAATAAAAACCTTCCATGATAAACAAAAGTTAAAAGAATTTACAGTTAGAAAACCTGCACTACAGAACATCCTTGGCAAAATAGTCTATGAAGAAGAAATGAAAATCAGCAGAGGGAGGTATTACAATAAAGGAAAAGCTAATCAAAGGAAAAAAACAAGTCAAGTTAAATAACAAAAATAAACAAAAATGGCTGAAAATACAAATCATGTCTCAATAATAATCCTAAATGTTAATGGCCTAAACTCACAAATCAAAAGACATAGGGGACTAGGGATGTGGCTCAAGCGGTAGCGCGCTCTCCTGGCATGCGTGAGGCCCGGGTTCGATCCTCAGCACCACATACAAAATGCTGTGTCCGCCGAAAACTAAAAATAAATATTAAAATTCTCTCTCTCTCTCTCTCTCTCTCTCTCTCTCTCTCTCAAAAAAAGACATAGGCTAGCTGATTGGGTCAAAAAACAATGATACAACAAAATGCTGTCTCCAAGAGATTCATCTCATAGGAAAAGACATATATGGACTGAAGGTGAAAGGTTGGGAAAATCATACCACTTACATGGACTGCAGAAGCAAGCAGGGATTTCCATCCTTTATTTTCCATATAAAGTTGACTTTAAACTAAAGTTAATCAAAAGGGACAAAAAAGGACATTATATACTGCTCAAGAGAACCATACACCAACAATACATAACAATTATAAATATATATGCCCCAAACAATGGAATATCTATGTTCATTAAAAAAAAAAAAAAAACTCTTCTCAAGATGAAGAGTCAAATTGACCACAACACAATAATTCTGGATTACTTTATAACACTTCTTTCACCATTGGATAGATCTTCCAAACAAAATCTGAACAAAGAAACTATAGAACTCAATAATACAATCAATTACTTAGACTTAACTGACATATAGAGAACATTTCATCCTTTAACAAGTGAATACACTTTCTTCTGAGCAGCACATGGATCCTTCTCTAAAATAGACCCTATATTAGGCTACAAATCAAATCTAAATAAATACCAAAAGCAAAGTAGAGATACTACCCTGCATTCTATCAGATCACAATGGAATGAAATTAGGAATCAATGATAAAATAAAAAATAAAAACTACTCCAACACCTGGAGACTAAATAATATGCTACTGAATGAACAATTGGTTGCAAAATACATCAAGGAGGAGATTAAAAAATTCTTAGAGGTAAATGCGAACATTGATAAAACATATCAAAATCTCTGGAACACTATGAAGGCAGTACTAAGAGGAAAGTATATTGCATGGAGTTCATTCCTTAAAAGAAGAAAAAGTCAACAAATAAATGTCCTAACACTAAAATCTCAAAGCCCTAGAAAAAGAATAACAAATCAACACCAAAAGCAGTAGAAGACAGGAAATAACTAAAATCAGAGCTGAAGTCAATGAAATTGAAACAAAAGAAAAATTGACAAAACAAAAATGTGATTATTTGAAAAAAATAAATAAAATTGACAAACCCTTAGCCATGCTAACAAAAGAGAGAGAGAGAAAACTCAAATCACTAACATATATGATGAAAAAGGAAATATCACGAGACATTACAGAAAGACAAAAAATAATCAGAAATTATTTTGAAAACTCGTACTCTAATAAAATATAAAATATTGAAGGCTTTGACAAATTTCTAGAGGCATATGGGTTGCCCAAATTGAATTAGGATGATATACACAATTTAAACAGATCAATTTCAAGCAAGAAAATAGAAGACACCATCAGAAGCCTACCAACCAAGAAAAGCCCAGGACCAGATGGATACACAACTGAGTTCTACAAGACCTATAAAGAAGCACTAACACCTATACTCTACAAATTATTTTATTAAATAGAAAAAGAGGGAGTTCTTCAAAACTCATTCTATGAGGCCAATATCACCCTTATTCCAAAACCAGGCAAAGACACATCAAAGAAAGAAAACTTCAGACCAATATCTCCAATGGACATAGATGCAAAAATTCTCAATAAAATTCTGGTGAATTGAATACAAAAACATATCAAAAAGAATGCACAACAATCAAGTGGGATTCCTCCCAGGGATGCAATGTTGGTTCAACATATGGAAGTCAATAGTTCTAATTCATCACATCAATAGACTTAAAGAATCATATGATCATCTCAATAGATGCAGAAAAGGCATTTGACAAAATACAGAACCCCTTCATGTTCAAAACACTAGAAAAACTTGGGATAACGGGTACTTATCTCAACATTGTAAAAGCTATCTATGCTAAGCCCCAGGCCAACTTCATACTAAATGGAGAAAAATTGAAAGCATTCCCTCTAAAATCTGGAATAAGACAGGGATGCCTTCTTTCACCACTTCCATTTAACATAGTTCTTGAAAAACTAGTCAGAGCAATTAGACAGACAAAAGAAAGTTAAAGGGATATGGATAGGAAAAGAAGAACTTAAATTACCACTATTTGCTGATGGTATGATTCTATACCTAGAAGACCCAAATAATTCCACCAGAAAACTTCAGCAAAGTAGCAGCATACAAAAATCAACACCCATAAATCAAAGGCATTTCTGTATATCAGCAACAAAGGGAAACGAGGAAACCTACCCCATTTAGAATAGCCTCAACTATGATCTACATACTGTGGGGTCGGGCTCCAAATTCCTCAATAGGACACCCATAGCACAAAAGTTAATAACTAGAATCAACAAATGGGACTTACTCAAACTAAAAAGTTTTTTCTCAGCTAAAGAAACAATAAGAGAGGTAAATAGACAGCCTACATCCTGGGAACAAATCTTTACTCCTCGCACTTCAGATAGAGCCCTAATATCCAGAGTATACAAAGAACTCCAAAAATTAGACAATAAGAGAACAAACAACCCAATCAACAAATGGGCCAAGGACCTGAACAGACACTTCTCAGAGGAGGACATACAATCAATCAACAAGTACATGAAAAAATGCTCACCATCTCTAGCAGTCAGAGAAATGCAAATCAAAACCACCCTAAGATACCATCTCACTCCAGTAAGATTGGCAGCCATTATGAAGTCAAACAACAACAAGTGCTGGCGAGGATGTGGGGAAAAGGGTACACTTGTACATTGCTGGTGGGACTGCAAATTGGTGCAGCCAATTTGGAAAGCAGTATGGAGATTTCTTGGAAAGCTAGGAATGGAGCCACCATTTGACCCAGCTATTCCCCTTCTTGGTCTATTCCCTAAAGACCTAAAAAGAGCATGCTACAGGGACACTGCTACATCGATGTTCATAGCAGCTCAATTCACAATAGCAAGACTGTGGAACCAACCCAGATGCCCTTCAATAGACGAATGGATTAAAAAAAATGTGGCATTTATACACAATGGAGTATTACTCTGCATTAAAAAATGACAAAATCATAGAATTTGCAGGGAAATGGATGGCACTAGTGCAGATTATGCTAAGTGAAGCTAGCCAATCCCTAAAAAACAAATGCCAAATGTCTTCTTTGGTATAAGGAGAGTAACTAAGAACAGAGTAGGGACGAAGAGCATGAGAAGAAGATTAACATTAAACAGAGATGAGAGGTGGGAGGGAAAGGGAGAGAAAAGGGAAATTGCATGGAAATGGAAGGAGACCCTCAGGGTTATTCAAAAGAACATACAAGAGGAAATGAGGGGAAAGGGAAAAATAATACAAGAGGGAGAAATGAAGGTCAGTAGAGGGGGTAGAGAGAGAAGAGGGGAGGGGAGGGGAGGGGAGGGGAGATAGTAGAGGATAGGAAAGGTAGCAGAACACGACAGTCACTAGTATGGCAATATGTAAATCAATGGATGTGTAATTGATGTGATTCTGTAATTTGTATATGGGCTAAAAATGGGAGTTCATAACCCACTTGAAGCAAAGTGTGAATGATGATATATCAAGAACTATGTAATGTTTTGAACAACCAACAATAAAAAAAAGAAAAAAAATAGAATAGCCTCAAAAAAATAAAATACTTGGGAATCAATCTAACAAGAGAGGTGAAAGACCTCTACAATAAAAACTACAGAATTAATTTTGTCAAAATGACCATACTGCCAAAAGCACTATACAGATTTAGTGCAATTCCAATCAAAATCCCAATAACATTCCTCAAAAAAATAGAAAAAGCAGTCATGAAATTCATCTGGAAAAATAAAAGAACTAAAATAGCTAAAGTAATCCTTAGAAAGAAGAGCGAAGCAGGTGGCATCACAATACCACACCTTAACCTATACTACAGAGCAATGGTAACAAAAACAGCATAATATTGACACCAAAATAGACTGGTAGACCAATAGTATAGGATAGAGGACACAGAGACCAACCCACATAATTACAGTTATCTTGTATTAGACAAAGGTGCCAAAAATATACATTGCGGAAAAGACATCCTCTTCAACAAATGGTGTTAGGAAAACTGGAATTCCATATGCAACAAAATGAAATTAAATCCCTCTCTCTCACCATGCACAAAACTCAACTCAAAGTGGATCAAAGAACTAGAAACTAAAAGAACTAGACACTGTGCCTATTAGAAGAAAAAGTAGGCCCAAATCTCCATCAGGTCGAATTAGGCCCCAACTTCCTTAATAAGACTCCTATAGCACAAGAATTAAAATCAAGAATAAATTAATGGGATGGATTCTAACTAAAAAGCTTCTTCTCAACAAAAGAAACAATCAGTGTGGTGATTAGAGAGCCTTCAGCTTGGGAGCAAATTTTTACCACTCGCACATCAGATAGAGCACTAATTTCTAGGATATATAAAGAACTCAAAAAGCTAAACACCAAAAAACAAATAGCCCAATCAATAAATGGACCAAGGACCTGAACTGACACCTCTCAGAAGATGATATACAATCAATCAACAAATATATGAAAAAAATGTTCAACATCTCTAGAAATTAGAGAAATGCAAATAAAAACTACTCTAAGGTTTCATCTCACTCCAGTCAGAATGGCAGCTATTAAGAAGACAAACAACAATTAGTGTTGGCAAGGATGTGGGGAGAAAGGTACACTCATACATTGTTGGTGGGACTGCAAATTGGTGCAGCCAATATGGAAAGTATTATGGCGATTCCATGGAAAGCTGGGAATGGAGCCACCATTTGACCCAGCTATCCCTCTCCTCCGTCTATACCCAAAGGACTTAAAAACAGCATACTATAGGAACTAAACTATACTACAGATACTAAACATTGTTTATAGCAGCACAATTCACAATAGCTAAACTGTGGAGCCAACCGAGATGCCCTTCAGTGGATAAATGGATAAAGAAAATGTGGGATATATACACATGCAATATTACTCAGCAATAAAAGAGAAAAAAATCATGGCATTTGCAGATAAGTGGATGGAGTTGGAGAATACAATGCTAAGTGACGTTAGCCAATCTCAAAAAACCAAATGCCTAATGTTTTTTCTGATATAAGGAGGATGATTCATATTAGGGTTGGGAAGGGGAGCATGGGAGGATTAGACAAACTATAGATAGTGCAAAAGGGTGGGAGGGGAAGGGAGGAGGATGAGGGTAGGAAAGATGGTGGAATGAGATAGACATCATTACCCTAAGTGCATGTATGAAGACACAAATAGTGTGAATATACTTTATATACAACCAGAGATATGAAAAATTGTGCTCTAAAAGTGTAATAAATTGTAATGCTGTCATATATAACAAATTAGAATAAAAATAATTTTAAAAAATTAGTTTCCTTCTACATAAATTATTTCTTTTGAAGATAAATCAGTAATTTTGTCCAACTATCACAGAAACTCAAGACTGGATAGGTACCCACTTGAGTCATCTCATCCAACTATCACTTTAACGTCTGGATCCTTTCTACTTGAGGACCTTCCCACCCTAATGTTCTCTGAATGCCATTATAGCCCTGAGCTGCACCAGCTCCCTACACTATATGAGCACAATACTCTTGCTTTGGGAATTACTAGGGGGCCTCTCTTTTTTCACTTCTCTTCGGTAACACTCCTGAGATAACACAAGTAAGGATGTGATTTGACACTTATCTTGTTAAGATGAACAATGGATAATTTGAATGTGAATCAAGTGTAGAAAAGTGTTCTACATTTTTCAAATCAGTTAAATAATTGTCAAATCACTTCACTCTGCTGTTCAGATATAGCTCAAACTATGAGAATCCCCAGAGTTTTAAATTCTCAGTGATTTTTAATGGTCTTTTGAAACCTAAACCAAAGTCAATTTGATCCTGAAAGTTATACCTATCTTCATTCAAAAAAAATTTATTGAGCACCCACTACATATCAGTACCTGTGCCTACACTTGGGAAATGAAAAGAGATTATTGGAAATCATTCCAAGTTAGAAGAGGAGAAATGCACTACTAATTTTAATCTAAGGCAAAATAAAATGGGCATCTATAAGAATTTGCCTGTCCATTTAATGATAAGACAGAACCAATAGCAAATCGAATATTGTTTTTTTAAAACAACTTATAAAATGCTTAGGAATAAATTTTATAAAATATGTACAATAAATATATACTTAAAACTACAAATGTTGCTTAAAGAAATAAAAGAAGGCCTGAATAAATGAAGAGATGTACCATGCTCATGGACCTGAAGACATAATTATGAAAATGGCAATTATCCTGAAATTGATCTATAGATTTAATGCAATCTAATTGAAGTCTGAGCTGGCTTTTTGTATGAAGTGATAAGTTGATTCTAGTATTTATATGAACATGTAAAAAAGCTATATCAGATAAAAATGATTACCAAAAAAAGGATAATTTATACTGCTTAGTTTCAAGATTTAGTATAAAGCTGCAATAATTAAAAGAATATGGAATGTTTTCACAAAGGTAGAAATATTGATCAGTGGAACAAAAAAAAATCACACAAAATTCAAAAATATAGCCAAATGTATGAGGTCAATTGATTTTTTTCATCATGTTCTGGGATGATTTTAAATGGGGCAAAATTGTCTTTTCGGTAAATAATGCTGGGAACACTAGGTATTTATTTTGGGGAAAAATGAACTTGGGGGAATGAACCCTAATGTTATATCAGATACAACTATTAACTAGACATGTATCAAAGATGTAAACATAATTTCTGAAACTGTAAAGCTAATAGAAGAAAGTAGGTCAGTATCTTCACAGCTTTGGGGTAGGCAGAGATTTCTTAGATGATACAAATATTGTAAGCTATAAAAGAAAATTGATAAACTGTGAACTTCATCAAAATAAAAATATTCTGTTCTTCACAAGATATGATTAATAATATAAAAAAGCAATCCTGACACTGGGAGAAGATTTTCACAATAAGTATTTATAACACAGAACTTACAGTCAGCATATATAAAGAACTCTTACAACTCACTCATAAAACGATAAAGAACCCAATAAAAATGGGTAAAATATTTGAACAGATAGATCACAAAAGATATAAATGACCAAAAGACACATTTTTAAAAGTTCATTGTCATTCATTAGTCATCAGGGGAAATGCAATTAAAATCATGTGGTATCACATGCCCACTAGAATGGCTAAAATTAAAAATTAAAGTTTAAAAGTAACAATGTCCAGATGTTTCCCATTCACTGGGAGTGAATACAGGAGCAGGGATGATTTGAAGAATAGATCATTAAAGTAGTTTAACACATGACAAGTTTGAGGTGCCTGGGACCCATACACACTGAGAAATGTTTATGTAAACAAAGAAGGATTCCCAAGCTGGAGAGAAATTTGAGAATAAGTAACATAGGTGAGAGGTAAAGTTCTAGAATGGATACAATTTCCCATGCTGAGTTGTAACTTGAGATGGGATGAGCCACAAAATGAAATCATATGGAATATCTCCATTTAAGTGACAGTCAGAGGAACAAAGAAGTCCAGGAGAGAATACACAGGATCTGTCAACTGGTCATAGAAAACAGCATCCATTGGGGAGAATATTCAGAAAGAGGGAGTGGGCACTGGCACACAGCACATGGGCTTTGGAGGTTTTATAATTAAAGTTATCGCTGACTTCAATATGATTTCACTCTAGTGGTAAGGACCAAATCGAATTTCCAGTGAAGTAAGGAATTCACCAGAGAAGAAGGAGGGTTGAAAGTTAGACCATCCTCAGACATCTTAACCGTGGGGAAGGAGGATAGATGCTGGGCAGAGAGAAGAATCGATATAGATTTGGAAAATGCTTCTGTAAAAAGAAAGGTAGTAAAATCAGCCAGATTTTATGCTTACAAAGTTTTGTAAGGGCTAAGAAGTAATAGAGTGGCAAAAACTAACAACACACGAGACAAGAGTAAGTGGTCTGCTAGTCTGTCTGTCCCATCAGTGACCAGAAATTCCAAGGAGGAGTGTCCCTCAGACCCCTTGTCTCCAGGTGCCACATTTCCCGGATATCTGCATGTCTTCAGGCCTGAGGGAGCATACCCTCTGCAGTCCCCACCTGAGAGTGGCTGAGCCATCTTCTGAGCAGTCTTCTTCCTTCTGGTTTCACTCCCACTGCCCCACACCCCAACAGCCAAAGGCTTCCCACATCATACCAGTTCCCTATTCTTACTCCCTTGTACCCAGCTTCTCCCTTTATTTATAGGCTCCTTCTGGTCACTCCGCTGCACCCTAAGACTCCCCTCTTCTGAATACTTTTTTGAATCCCACTCTTTTGTGGCTTCTCCAAGTGCTCCAGCCCAAAGAACTCTGGTACATCTTATTTTTTCCTAATTTTCTGTACTTAGTGCAGACACATTAAAGTTAAATGCTACAAAAAATATTCCAAATGAAATAAAAATTGATAAGATGGGTGTGTGTTATGTAGAAGTCCCATCCTCTAGGAATACCTAAATACAGCTTTATGAAGCAAGCTTTCTACCTGAAGTTATTATAAATTGTTCTTTTTTTTGCCAGGGGTGGGGGTGGGTACCAGGAATTGAACTCAGCCCTATTTTGTACTTCATTTAGAGGAAGGGTCTCAATGAGAATGAGTTGCCCAGTGTCTCCGCCATTGGTGAGGCTGGCTTTGAACTTGCAATCCTCTTGCCTCAGCCTCCAAAGCTGCTGGGATTACAGGCATGTGCCACTGCACCCAGCCTATAAGTTATTCTTTGACTGTTATTTTTGATATGGAATACTGAAGTCATGTAGATAGTCTTTCCTTAAGTCATTATTAGATTACTCACTTTCTTTCACTATTTGAACCCTCTTTTAAGGCAACCAAATCATAGCTGCAAAAATAAGAGGCCACGGACATGACAAACAAGAAACTGAACAAAGACTATTTTGCCTCAGAGATTCAAGCTTACTACAGTACAATGAAAATACAAGGTCATTAATAAATAAGTCCACACAAGGCGTCTTGTAATCAAATTATCCGAAGACAAAGAATTTTGAGAGTAGCAAGAAAAAAAGAAACTCATCTCATGCAAGGGAATCCCCACACAAGACTATTAGCAGTTTTCTCAGAAGAAATATTGAAAGTCAGAAAGAAGTGAGAGCCTACATTTAAAATGCTAAGAGATAAAAATTGCCAATCAAGAATACTATGTCTGGCCAGACTTGATGGCACACACCTGTAGTCCCAGAAACTCAGGAGGCTGAGGCAGGAGGATTACAAGTATAAACCCAGCCTCAGCAATTTAGCAAGGTCTTCAGCAACTCAGTGAGACTCTGCCTCAAAACAAACAAACATAAAAAGAGCTAAGGAGTAGCTTAGTGGTAAGGTCCCCTGGGTTCAATCCCCAGTCCCCACACATCCCCCTCCAAAAAAAGGAAAGAAAAGAAAAGCTAATATGGAATACTGAAATATTTTAAACAGAGGAATATAATTGATGTTTTATTTTTGTAAAGAAGCTATACAAGTATTAATATAGTTCCTTCTGCTTCCTTTTGAGGTGTTTTTATGATACATATTCACAGTGATAACCTGATGCTCCTGGACATAAAGCTCACAAAAGTGTGGGAACCAACCAAAGGACTGGATCTCTCTGGAATTTTTGCTCAGCCTTGTCCATGCTGAGACTTCAGAAAGTTGTTAGTTATAATTCAGGTTTTCCTACTTTGGCACTAGTTCCGTTTGAGGCTTGTGCTCCTGGGTTTCTGCTACAGCAAGCTGGATTCTTTGCATTCATCTATTATTCTCTCCAAGTTTTTAGGGTGGGCAGGGGAAGTTCATTGGTTTGCCCTGTGACCCGAGATTTCTGATGAATCTCAAAAGAGTTGCTAAGTTTTCAGTTTGTTAAAACTTTTTACAAATTAACTCCACAGGTATTTGAGCTCCCTCCCTATATAATTTTATGAAAATGTTTAACTTCTTCAGTCCATTCCAGGTATATAGGAGCTAGGAGAGCTCTAACTGTATAAACAGGGATACTTTTTTATAAAGTGACTTTATTTAGGAACTACTATGTGCAAACCTCTCGGTTGTGGATCATATGCAAGGGAATTCCCCTTAAGAACCTGATGACAAAAACCATTAATATTTATTCCAGAGATTTATTTTTTATGTTTTATTAGCACATTATAATTATACATAATAATGGGATTCATTGTGATATATTAATACATGCCTACAAAATAACATTTTTTTTCAATTTCATTCTTAGTATTTTCCCTTTTCCTCTCATCGTCCCTTCCCTAATCTTTTTTCCTCTTCTCTACTGGTCTCCTTTCTATTTATTTTTTAATTGTTGCATCATAATTATATGTAAAAGTGAGATTCATTGTGAGACATTCAAACATGCACATAACAAAATTTGGTTGATTCCCTTCTCCATTACCTTCCCTTGCTCTCCCCTTCTCCTTCTTTCTTGATTCTCTTCCTCTATTTTATTATCCTCCATTCTATTTTCACAAGATTTTTTCCTTTTTCCCCCTTTTTTGCTCTCTAGCTCCCACATATAAAATAAAATTTCAATCCTTAACTTTCTAAATTTCATTTAGCACCATGTTCCCCAGCAATTTATTAAAGCTCAAAACCTTTTTAGAACTTCTTTTCTAGCATGGTTTCAGTTGTGGAAATTGTTTCTTTGGTGGATGTCTTCATTCATTCATTTGTTTAATTAATATTTTTGAGGGCCTTCTATTCAGGTCTCATCGGTAACATCTGGAATTCGAGTTGGGGAACAATCAATCAAAACCAAGTCAAAATCAAATTGTTAAAAAAAAAGGTTTACATCCAATGAGGCAATACAATTTTTTAACACAATCTTCACCTTTTTCTCTATTAAATTCTTAAAACAATTCCAAAGGTTATTACTAATAGTCAAACTCCTCAAGAAACACAGTATTGAATGGATTTTCAGCTAGGCCTTCTTTGAATCTAATGAGTCATAATATGACTTGTTTTATTCATTATCTGATTGCATATGCTTAGTACTAAAATTGATCTTTTTCCTGTCTGAATGATGAAGGCCAAATATTTAAGAAGTTTGTTTCTCTTCTCTTCAAGTTTACTGTATAAAAACAGTATGCTTGTTGTTCTTGGTTTAATTTTCTTCTCTCTCTCTCTCTCTCTCTCTCTCACACACACACACACACACGCGCACACATGCACACACGCACACACACGCACACGCACGCGCACACACACACATACAGACACATATGTTGACACATTTTCTATTATTTAAACTCAGTTTTATGCAACTTCTTAGTCTTTTACCTTTTGTTTCAAGAGTTTTATTCTGTCTCCTTGATTTTGAGAATGAGAATGTACCAGCACAGGGTTTTCTTAAAATGGGAATTTATCTTACCATAAAAAACATCTTGTTCAAACTGACTCCACTTACAGCTGCTCTGCTCTCCAGTGTTCTGAGCCTGTCTCAAAAGAATCCCTTAACAGTTATTCCTCACGGTAACATGCTCAGCTCACAGAATACCATTTTGCAAAGCATGCACTTTGGATTTTAAATGAAAACAGGCAAGTTTCCTCTGCCTCTGGCAAGACTCCAAACATCTGAAATGTTAGAACATGGTGCTTTTATGCTGAAGCATTACACAATCACCAGTGCGCAGAACTGCCTTGTTTCCACTACTGCTACTTTGGAAAGAGAAGAACAGAAAGAAATAGTTCTGTGCAATAAAATATATGTGTTTGGGTGGCAGAAGGGAGGGCAAGGGGGAATGGGTACCTGAATCATTCAGTTTAGATATCTTCCATCCTGAACATGATGGAAATGGACACCTGGAAGACTTTGTAAAATCCCTCCTTCCAAAACACCTAAGAATGCAGTAAAATATCACTAATTATCAGGGCTTTAAATGTCACATTTCCTGGTCTCTGGGTTGAATCTGTTTGGGGATGAGAAGAAGACAAAGGTCTTGAACTTGATCTGAGAATCAGAAATCTCTGGATTAAATGCTTTAAAAAAAATGATCCCTTCCCTTTTTTTCCAAGTCTGATTTCTGCAACAGCTTTTTCCCAGAACATAACAGCAAAATCTTTGTCCTCAATAAATATTTAAAAGATCATGGGGAAAAGATGGATTTCTTGCAATTGTTTGCCACCATTCTAATATAGGGAAATGAGTACAGATATGTATGACTTTTAGCTTCCAGGGCTGATGGGAAGAGAATGTCCCAGATTTTAGGTGTGCAATGACTGTGTCCCAAGCATCTGGGCAGGTCCTGGGGACATGCACCCTTGCTCTCCTTCTAGAGGGCATACCTCACACACACACCTGGACATTTAAAGTTCTGCAGCCTCACCAAGGAACTAACCCAGAGCAGACTTTAATGGGTCCAGAAATAAACTAAACCCAAGGCAAGTGCCAGATAAGAAACATCCCTAAAGAGGCTGAGGAACCTGGTTTGCCATTGCCTGGGTTGGTCACTTGGACTTTCTATGCCTCAGTTTTCCCCATATACAGACTGCGGATTTGAAAGACTCCTTAAGGACCCTCTCAGACTTTCAATTCTACTTTTCCAAGATCCTCAGAAGTCTTAGCCTGTCCAGCAGTGTGAACTGTAATTCCACACACATACCTCAGCCTTCTGCCTGATTACGTGCTTAAGGTTCTGGGGTGACCCCAGGAAACAAGTGCTCTGAGCTAGCAAGTTGTCTTTAATTTAAGCAGGATGTTTTCCGTGCACTCCTTTTGCACTGTTCTGCTATGTAGTTGACTTCCTTTTCAGAACCTGCGCAACAGGGGGAAATCTCTTTTAAGACAGAGGCTCTCTATTTCACTGGGGAGAGGGTATGGAACAGGAAAGGATACCGTTAGGACCCCTGACCCGGAGAGCCTGAAAGGGCCAAGTGGAAATGTATTTTTCTAGTAAGAGGGCAAAGCAGACTTCTTAGAACGGTGTTGGGGGTTCTCCCGCCCCACACCGAAGCTGTGCTTTCGAGCGCAGCCACTAGGCTGCCCCCACCCAGGAGCAGGTGGTGCGCGGGTGCCGCTCTGGGGCCACTCCAGGTGGCGTGTCTGCAGACGGCACTTTGAGACCCGCAGGGAATGGAGAATACCGGAGTCCCGCGTGTGTCCAGCCTACGCAGGAGAGCGCCGCCCTCTAGCGACCAAAATGGGAGATGCAGCGCGACGGGAGCCCCGCAGGAGTCGCGCGGATGCAGGTCCTCGCCACTGTTAGTTCTTTGCGGAGGACATACTTGGCCGAGAACGCCCTTGGACTTTTTCTCTATGTATGGGCTCTAGAACTGTTTATGATATCCTCTAGGGCCAGCGAGATCGATAAACACATAGGTGGATGGATGAACACAAGATAGATATAAATCAGTGATGGACAGATAGATCAAAAGATATATGGATGACAGGTAGCTCAAAATACTTGTTGAGAGTTCGCTATGTACCTGGCATAAGGATAAATGACGTTGTCCATTATTCCGTTTGATTCTCTTCTGAACACCTTGACTCTGTGAATGGTGCAATACCTCTGTCTCTATTTTCCAAATGGGAAAACTGAGGCCTTCGACTATTTAGTGAGGAGTTTGCTTATTGGCGATCTTTTGCAGACCCAGGAAGTAGGGAAGCAGATCAATCACAAGCCCCAGACACCACTGTCTGCTTTCTTCCCAATTCCTGCGGAAAACATGTACACGTGCTGAACACTGGAGTCCTGAGCACAGGGACCCTCCTTCTTTCTGAACACCACTGTCCTGGGGCGCTGACATCACAAACACCCGGGCACCTTCTCTAACTCATCAAACACCACAGGACACCCTAGACGCAGCGCTGGAGTCAGCGAGTCCCCGACTTGGGACCCCGTCTAGGGAGCTGAATGAAGAGGGTCCCTCAGGAGGTGCCAGAACTGAGCGCAGACCCTGTAGAACCTGAGGTTTTACTTGCTTCTTTGGACAGGAGTCTCACTAACAGAAGAGGGGCAATAAGATCCCCTGAAAGTTTCAATCATTCATTTCTGTAACCATGAACTGCACGCCTAATGAGTGCCTGAAGCTACTAAGCGCTGCAACAAGGAACTCAGTCAAGTGTGGGGAACTTGAGGGTGAATAAATGAGGACATTCCGGATGGCCCTGCTTAATGCCACGCGGGCACCTGGGGAGGAGGTGGGAAGAAAGGGGAAGATTCACCATCTCAGAGGGTGTCCAGCATATCCCAGAATCTAAGACAGTCAGCCCCATCTGCCCAACCAACGCCCCCACCTCGGTTTCCCTCTGGGAGCAGGCATCCCACCGTGCAATTTCAGTGACTTTATGCGCGGAAGTTGACCCCACCTCACTCCCTCCCCAAACTTCCTAATTGCCTTGGATTTGTCACCTGGCGGTGAGACGAGCCACCAAGCACCCCCACTCCCACCCCCACCCTCGGCCTGGGAGCCCCGTGTGCAGGCGCTGGGGACTGACCCCTCCCGCGAAAGCGTCGGCGCGGGGCTGGCGTAGGGCCTGCGTCAGCTGCAGCCCGCTGGCGATTGGGGCGCGCGCGCCTCCTTCGGTTTGGGGCTAATTATAAAGTGGCTTCAGCCGCCGCTAGCCTCGGGACAGTGAGGCAGGCGCTCAGAGTCCCGCAGCCCAGCCCGCGGCCCCGCGGCAACGCTAAGGACTGCAAAGGTGAGGCCCGCGTCAGACAGCGCACCCTGGCCGGCTTCTCCCCCGACGCCGCCTTCCTCACACTTGCCTTCTTCTTTTCCTTCCAGAATCCTGTCTGGGACCCGATTTTACCAACCACCTGCTCCATCCGAACAGCGTCAACGTGAGTGAATTTGCCCCAAACTCACCTTTGTTCTTGCAGGTTTGGGGACGTCCCCTTGTTCTCATTGCATGCTTCCCCCTCATCTTTCTCCCGATTCTTCGTTGTGACCCCAGTCAACATCGTGCTTCCCCAAGAGCTTGCTCTATAGCACTTGTGCTCGGGCGTTTGCTCCATCACTCTGCCCTGGGCAAGGGACTCCCAGGAAGATAGCAGTGTTCCTCTGGCTGGGGGTGACTGCTCCAACCTGGGAGCAAAACGATCTGAGCTATTCCTGGGTCTCCCTGTTGTGCAGCGCGCGAGGAGGGGGATCCCAGGAAGGAGTGTCCCCAAGGGCTCTTGCTCAGACGACCCCCTCCCACCTGGGGTTGTCTCAGCGAGGGGTCTCTCCCAGGGATCCTTTCTGCGCCAGGACAGACTCTGAGCGCGAGTGCTTCTCTCGTCGCAGTCCATGGCGCGGTTCCTGAGACTTTGTACTTGGCTGCTGGCTCTCGGACCTGGGATCCTGGCTACTGTGCAGGCGGATTGCAGCCAAGACTGCGCGACATGCAGCTACCGCCTAGTGCGCCCTGGCGACATCAACTTCCTGGTAAGTGTTGCGCTTGTTGAGTGAAGCTAGTCGCCGGGACAGTTCGCTGACAGCCTTGGGCCTGCCTCGGGACACGTCCCTCGGTCACACGGGTCAGAGTCGCGGAAGCGCGAACCCTTGACGACCCAGGTACCTTGGTTGTTCTAGGAACGCTGACTGAGGTCTCGCTCTGGCTCTCAGCGTTGGGGACCCACGACTATCTGGCCCTGGTTAGAGCAGAGATATCTCCACACAAACCAAGTTTGTTTTAACTCTGGGGATCCCAGAACCCCGAAAAGGTCTCTCTTCAGCACCTTGGATAGCACTGAGTTCTCTCCAAAGTAGTCCAAAGGAAGACCCCCCCCACACACAACAGCCACCCCAACTCCTAACATCCCAGCTAAAGACCGCTCACACTCAACCATCATTCCTCCCCCCGAAAAAAAATGCAATTTTTGTTGATGACATCTCATCTCCGCCTTTTGAATTTCTTTTTTCTAGCTCCCTCACCTATGGATAGGAGCAAGCAAAGAGATGAGAAAGGGATTAAAAAAAAAGAGGGAAGGGGAAATCACAATTGACAGGATAGAAAGAATTCCTAATTACAAACAAGTGGAGACTGAATTCAACTTGTCTTGACCACACTTTCATAATACAGACTAAAATAACAGTTTAATTTGGTTATGAGAAGGTCACAGGAGAGATGGCCAGTGTCCAGAAAAGTGGTGTCAGTCCAAAGATAAACCACACTACAAAGGGCTTAGCGGGAGGTCATGATAAAATGACTATCATTCTGAATGTAGTCCACTGGTTCTTGAATCATCTCTGATGCTTTCCGGACCAGATTCTCTGGTTTTGAGACTTGAGAGGCTTCATTCTTAACTAACAGCCTTAATAATTCCTTTGTACTGCCTCTGCAATTTGTTGAGATTTGTGATGCCTAAAAAACTCAGTAGAGAGTAATGTATTAATCCAAGCTAATCAGCTTGCTCTGCTTGAGCCTTTGAAGAAATTTAATATTATGGTGTTGCTTGAAATGGAGAAGAATACTGAGGAAAGGACTCCAGAAATCCAAGGTATATATTTCAGGTTAAATGTGTTTTTCATTTGAGTATTTGAATTTCCTGATGTTTCATTTTATATGTGTTAACTTGGCCTAAAAGACAGGTAGTAATGTATATTTTAAAACTATGAGGCAAATGTTCCATCTTAAGTAGGGGGAACCATTCCCTTTATCCGTTGTTATTCTTTCTCCTATAGTCATGAGCTTTAAAACTATGTCTCAAAATTGAGCAAATGTTACAAACCTAAGAATAGGTCTTGCAAGTGACAGATTTTATACATGGGATAGAAATGAACTGAAACCATGCCATATTGACTATCCATCTTTCAGACCCCATAATTCCCCTACCCCATCACATGTGTTTTGAGCTTTGTCTCTGCTTGATACACACATGGTTCATTCGGTAGCCTAGGATTCTCTGTCATCTACATTCAGGTTATGTGAATTTGGAAGATTTTTTTAAGTCACACAGCCTGACCTCAAAATAGTTGCAGATTTAATTAATTTTTGTTATTCAGTGAATTAATAAAACTAACAGTTAACAATCTTTCAAGTTATTCTTTGTATTTAATTTGCTCACTTCACCAAGCTCCAAAAAATATTACTCATCTTCCTTTTCCATTGCTGAGGGACACTAGCAGCACTCCATTGTGTGGCAGCTAGCCCTTCCCTGGAAATCACCAAAAATGCCAACTTTTCTCAGCCTCTACTCATTAGAGAGACTAACCACCCTTCTCAAACTTCTCCTCACTGCTTTTTATATTCTTTTTATATTTTTGCTTCCTGATTTTTTTTAATCCAGATGATGGTATGGCATATGTAGTGTGAGCAACATGGAAAAAAAATAAGTCTTCATCAACAACAACAACAAAAAACCTCTTAGGAAAACATTTTGAATAATAACCAACTGATTTATTTTATATTGGCGCTTAACACTTAGTGTTTTTATTTTTCTCAGTGACAAAAGATTTTGTTAATGTGTATGTTGCTGGGATTACAGCCGTTCTGTCCTTTTAACTTGGATACAATGACATAGGAGAAATGAGATTGCCTGGGTGAAAATAAAGAGTAAAATCAATGTGACAAATATTTATTGAGCTTCCATCAGGTGAAAGACACTTGAGCTTGGTACCATGGAGGATGCAAAGATGAGCAGACATGCCATTACTGATGTCCAAATAGTATTTACCATCTAATACAATACTGACCATAGGATGCAGTGTGTGATCAATACTAAGGATGCATTGATGGCTGTGATTGTTTGTCACTATTTTTTAAAGCATTTTGGTGTAAGTATACAAAATATTAAACATTAATTTTTGGAAACAAGATCATAAAATTCTCTTTTTAGAATGGAAATGTTGTTGCAATGGAAATATCACTGCCACTTGAACATCTTAACTCTTTAATGATGTTTAAATTCCTTAATTAGATATTATCAGTGATAAAACAGGACAGTTTTAATTAGAGCATCTTTTGATTTTTTTAATATTATTTATATATTTGATTTTCTTAGACACAAAAAGCTTAAATAACATTGAGGACTGGTTGGCTATATATTCTAAATATTTTGTTGCGTGAATAAAATGTTTTCTTTGTGAAAATAATTTTCATTGTTAAAATAATATGTGTGTATTTAATATCACTTAATATCAATTTATGTATCAGTATATTTTTAAATAGCAATAAAGGGCCTTGCTTTTTTGTCTAAATCAAGTGACTGTAACCGGGTTTTGTATGTAGATCTGATGCAAATATAAAAATCCCTGAAATGCTAAGAAATACCTTATAGATTTTATAAATATTCCTGTAATATTAGTAGTCTCCTTTCATCATATGCAAGTAATCTGTTGAATAGAAAAAAAATCTGAAGAACATTAAAACGTATAGCCTTCATCTTATGGTGATTTGAATTTATTGTACAATAAAAGAAAAGAATTATATGTCGATCATTCCTATTTTATTGAATAACATGTTTTCAGGTGGAAAAAGATTTTGACTCTACACCAATGACACAATTTAAGAAAATGAACACTGTTAATTTGTGCCTTTGTATCTGTATAACTTCATAGCTGATTTCATCATTGCCAACATTCAGTTCAAGATGATGAAACCTGTTTTAATTGATGGAGGAACAATGTATTTTTAGCAAATCAACATATCAGAATTCAAATAATTCATAAGACTTAAATTATGTGTTCAGGATGTCTTTCTGTTAAAATTTATTCTGAAATTGTTGTTTCTATTTGAAGATCAAACGTGTCTCCAGGAATATTGGCTACCATTGTTGCAAAATATTAACAAAAGAAAGCAAATGAGCCTTACCAATAATGATGTTATTGGTGAGATAAAATCAAAGGAATTTTAAGGGACTATCCCTAAGTAGGTAAAAAGAAATTTCTCTCTTTTGGTCAAAAAAAATTTTTTTTTCAAACAAAATGAGGGGGAAATTATACAGTGGAATTAGATTGTGAAGGCAGCCATTCTAAGTTAAAATCGGTTAGGGTGGTCTTTTAAAGTATTGGAATGGCACAGTATGTACAATGGATTTAATATCCAAAGACAGATTTCTAATTTGATTTAGTCAATTCCCCCACTTTCCTTTTTCCGGTTTTCATTTGTTTCATTTTCCTGTTGAGTGATTAAAAAGTTAGGATATGAAAATGGGGATGATCTTATTCCATGGGAATCTCTACATCAAAGTTAACATATTGTGGTCCCCAATTTGCTGACTTAGGGAAATCAGAGAAGCCTCCTTTCATCCTCACATCCAATTGTCTCCCCAGGCTTGTACGCTGGAATGTGAAGGACAACTGCCCTCTCTCAAAATCTGGGAAACCTGCAAGGAGCTCCTGCAGATGTCCAAACCCGAGCTTCCTCAAGATGGCACCAACACCCTCAGAGACGGCAGCAAGCAGGAAGAGAGCCATTTGCTCACCAAAAAGTATGGGGGGTTCATGAAGAGGTACGGAGGCTTCATGAAGAAGATGGATGAACTTTACCCCTTGGAACCCGAAGAAGAGGCCAATGGAGGTGAAGTCCTTGCCAAGAGGTACGGGGGCTTCATGAAGAAGGATGCAGAGGAGGGGGACGCCCTGGCCAATTCCTCAGACCTGCTGAAAGAGCTGCTGGGAACAGGTGACAACCGTGGGAGAGAGAGCCACCCCCAGGATGGCAGTGACAATGATGAGGACGTGAGCAAGAGATATGGGGGCTTCATGAGGGGCCTCAAGAGAAGCCCCCAACTGGAAGACGAGGCCAAAGAGCTGCAGAAGCGTTATGGGGGCTTCATGAGAAGAGTGGGCCGCCCAGAGTGGTGGATGGACTACCAGAAAAGATATGGGGGCTTCCTGAAGCGCTTTGCTGAGTCTCTGCCCTCCGATGAGGAAGGAGAAAGTTATTCCAAAGAAGTTCCCGAGATGGAAAAAAGATATGGAGGATTTATGCGATTTTAATACCCCTTTCCCATAAGTGACCCCCCTGGCCCCCACAATCCACTCTCCCCCCTCCAGTGAGAAACTGCCTCATTGATAACATTGATCGTGTTTTCTTGTCATGTGACGCTTGCATTGTACAATTAACTATGTGGTCTGGATAACTCTACAGCCTGGAAGTTGTCAGTTCAGGGTCTGTGTTCTTTTGAGAGTCTTTAAGCTCAATCTTGGTCTATTGTTGCTCTCTTGTCTTCACGCCAAAATATTGTGTGTTACCTTGTTCCCTGTTTTTGACAAAATATCAATAAATGCTTCCTTGTATATAGATCTAATAAACCTATTACCCCAACTGCACCATATTCTTCTAAGTCTCTTCTTCTCCAAGGCATGTTCAGGCTTCCACAGTAAATCCTAGACTCAGAGACCGCACAACAACCTGCTTTTGACAGAACAGCCACTGACCTCCTTATCTTCTAACTGAAGCTGCAAGAACATTTCTTATTTAATTCCTTATATGGGAAATCATAGGTAAGTCAATGCATTAAAATAAAATAAGATGTAAAGTTTATTTAGCCCTATTTTACACACGAAGAAAGTGAAGCCCAGAGGGACTAAGTACGTGACCCAAGGTTGCTCAGCACTTAAAAGATAGAATTAACCTCCAGTCTTCTTGTTGGCAGTCAGTATCCTTTCCACCCCATTTCCTTATCCCCTATCCATGTCACTAGCAAGAGTTGGAAGAACTTGGAACTATGTCTTGTTTATCATGGTACACCCTTACACTATGACTGTATTAGATTCTCTAATATCTGATGAATGGATATATGAATGAATGAATTGGATGAAAGAATGAATTTGGCAACCAGGTAATCAGGGACTGTATTGTGACACTTATGTAATGCAGATTCCCAAAACATAAGGAACTTGTGATTATATCATATGAATAAAATCATTTAGGACAACATTCAGACATAAGATAGGTAACATTTCTTTATTTTCTTATAGAAACTAAATGCAGCTCAGTCCCTAGCCACCAGGTCATTTTTCCAGGACTCCCACCTACCCTTTCCCCTGTGTTCAAAATATTAGAGTTCAGCAATTTAGGAAAGTGGAAGATAAGTCTATGGTCTGCAGTCCAACAGTGTTGACCACAAGATACCCATTAGCCAAACCTGGGTCTGTTCCGATGAGACAGCTCCACTGTCTTGGGCAGTCTATCCTCTTAAGTCCACCCCTGCCAGGGCTTTTGGGACATCCACATTAGAAGATTCATTTCCTCCTGACCAGTGCATAAGGTCACAGGTCCCCACCTTCATGGACCACTACACCACCTACCTTCCTGATCCTTGGTAAACTTAACTTTTCTTTCAGGAGTTTGAAAACTCTCCTCCTTTAGAACTAGAGATGTGCGTAATGGAAGTGAAGCAGGTCAGGAAGCAAGTGTGGCTGACCCTAAAAATCCATTTCAGGGGGCTGAGGTTGTGGCTCAGCTGCAGAGCGATCGCCTCACGCGTGCAGGACCTTGGGTTTGATCCTCAGCACCGCGCAAAAATAAAATAAGTGAAATAAAGGTATTGTGTCCAGCTACAATCAAAAAATAAATATAAAAAAAATCCATTTCAAGGGAAAGAGTGATTGGAGCATGTCACATTGCAGATACTGATTCTCTATTCAGCCTTAGCCAATTGTTTCTCTTGGACATGCCAGCTCAGTATTGCCAGACTTTTCCAAAGAAACCTGAAATCTAGATTTTTAAGATAATATCCCAAGATTTTTAATGTTGGTAATTCATTCTGCTGAAAACAATGTGAGTCAAACACATCTTCAGATCATATTTGAGAGGTGTGGGGGGTCATCATTTTGAGAATTTTTAAAAAGTTACTAAATTGTCTCCCCTGGAGCAAATGATTCCCAAAATTTGCATGCAGGAATCCAGTCTATACTATCCAATGAGCAAAGGGAAATGCCCTGTGGCTTCCTGAGAAGGTAATATAGTTATGTTACAGAAATACAATGTGCATACACATTTCAGAAAATAACATAAGGTCATAATCACAGAAATGCATTTTTTTTTTCAAAGCAAGCACAGATGTTTAAGCTCTTCCTTTTTGTTTTGGGGCAACAAGGTTAAAACACCAGGATGGTAAATGGACAGCTGGATGCAGCTCATTTCACCACTTGTGGCCTCTGCCCAGAGCTGCACAATGTCAGGGGTGTGAATGTCACACTCTCTAATCCCCTCACACCTGGTACAGAACCAGGAACCTAGAGTATTACTATATTGTTCCAAAATTGTTCACAGAAGGAAGGGACCAAGGATAGGGACCAGGAAGTGAGAAAAAACAGAAAACGACAATTGGGAGAGAGACCTCCTTTTTTTTTCACACCTAGATTACAAGGCTGTGAACCCAGGTGAATCATCCCAGGGCCCAGGATCCCTGGCCCAGAACAGTCCTTAAAGTATGGGTGGTTTTCCACAAAAGGTGTCTTGAGGGTGTTCTATAGGCCTCCTTTCTTTTCCAGTTATCTTCTGAGCTGTCCTTCAATCTGAAATTTCATCCTTAGAATTTTGCAGAACTTTTAAAGGCTTTGATGTTTTCAAGAATTTCCTATTTAAATTCCAATAAGCGGTTGCCTAAGGTCCCCTGGGGATGCTATTTTCAATGCAGATAACAGGGATCTGACTGTAGTACTGTGTACTCAGCAAAAACGTCATGACTCCCCCAGGGCTAGAGTACAGTAAAATGAATCCAAAACTGCTGGTGACTTCAGGTTCCTGAGAAAATTATGTTGACCCAGAGGAATGGGGATCCTCACTACCTGCAGAGGGCGCTGCTACTCCATTCTGCCCCTTCCCTACTGCTGGGCTTTCTTCCCCTCATTTCCATTTTCTTGGACTTCCCTATCCCATGCCAAGCTTGGGTCCTTCTGAGAGTTAATAATGTGTGAACCTAAGGGTAGCCTGTCTGAGTGGAAATGCCAGCTAGCTGTATGAACTGAAGCTCTTCCTGCCCCACTTTGCCCCTCTGTGCCTCCCTAGGTTGCTGCAGTAAGTACATGTGTCAAAGTGTACAAAACATGTAAGCCAGGGCCAGCTTCCAGTCAGACTTAATGTTAGGCTGCTATTGCTTAGTCTCACTGTTCATCCAGTTGGATCTTGGGCTCTCCCTGAACCCACCCACTTCACCCTGGGTTTTTTAGGGATGAGATACCATCCATGCCTAGTGTGGTCACTAGGTAGCAGGCTCTTTCTTGATGGCTGTCCTATGAAACAGAAACTAACAGCCCCTTGATACTTATCTTCATTTCTTCAATTTTCTACTACAAATATGTAAAATCTGTGTTATGAAACAGTTACCCACATGTGATTATACATTTGTCCGAGCCTTTAGAAGGTACAACACCAAGGGTTAACCTAAATGCAAACCATGGACCCTGGGTAATTATGATTTGACAATGTAGGTTTATCAGTTTTTAAATTAAAAAGTAATAATAGTAAAAATTTAAAATAATAATAATAATAATTAAAAATAATAATAAAGTAAAACAGACCACTCTGATGGGGGATGTTAACAGTAAGAGAGTCCGTGCCTGGGGTGGGTGCAGAAAGAGTATGTACCTTCTGCTCAATTTTGCTAAAACCTAAAAACGAAATAAATAAGACTTCTTTAAAAAGTTAATCTAACAATAACAAAGGCATGAAGAGTCTGAGCTTTGAGCATTATTATTCTTCTTGGAATAATATAGGGAGAGGTATAAAGCTCTTTGAATATTTTTTTCTTTTTTTTCTCTTTTTCCCTGAAACGTATATAGCGAATCCACATTAATCAATTTATTCACTCAACCAATGAAGGAAGCCAGCTGCATAGCTGGGCGAACACCTTGTGGAAGAGCTTCATTCTAGGACAAAGAGAACAGGAGTGTAATGCCCTGAAATGGAAGCATGGTGGATCATTAGGGGTCTGTAGAACTTAAAAGACCTCATGGAAGCTGAGGAAAGGGATGTGGGTTTTACTCTAAATATGGTAGAAAACACTTTGAAGCTGAGAGCAGATGAGTCAAACAACATGCTGACATGTTTAACCCCATTGTCTGGGAAAAAAAAAAAAAGTTTCCTCTCTCCTCATTCTTCTTAAGGAATAACATTCCACATCTGCCATCATTTGGCATCCATCAAAAAATCTGGGTTTATCTGAAAAAGGGTTATATAAAAGTTCCAGTGTTTTACAACAAATGTGCAATGAATAAGTTTTTTAAAATCAATTCATACACCAAAAATCAGTCACCCATTGCCTTGAGAATGAAAAAGCAAGCAAAAACAGAACATGATTACGTTATTGGGCCGGAATAAGTGTCTCCATAGGAAGCTAGTGCAAAAATCACATCTGTAGAGGGAGTTTGTCAATAGCTTAAACAGACCCATTTGTTATGTGCTTACCCTTTTTCTCTTAACTTTTTTTTTATCAAGTATAACATAGTCACAAAAAGTTCCATACTTCGCTAAGTGTACATCTCACTGAATTGCTACAAAACATACTGTGTTAGCTTTCTATCACTATAACCAAATATCAGAAGCACTTAACTTATAAAGAGAAAATATTTGTTTGGGCTCAGTTTCAGAGGTAGGTTCTAGTCCATGATTGAGTCGCTCCATCCTCTGGGCCTGTGGATAGGCAGCACATCATGGTGAGAGGATTGGCAGAGAACATAACTTACCTTACCAGTCAAGAAGCAAAGAGGACAAGGAAGAGACCAGGGTCCTACAATCCCCTTTGAGAGCACACACACAGTGACCTAGGAACCTCCCACTAGATCTCACTTTCTAAAAGCTCCCACCATCTCCACTGGGATCAAACATTTACCATGTGAGACTTTGGGGGCCATGTGACATTCAAACTATAGAACACAGCCATGAACCACCATCCAGGTTCCAAAGTAGAATACCAACAAGTACACCAAGAGTCAGTCTCCCAGTGTGTTCCTATGCCATGGCTCAGACATGGAATGTTCCCCCAGAGGCTCCTATGTGGAATGTTTGGTCCCCAGTGAACCAATATCCAAAGGTGGGGCTTTAGGAAGTTATTGGATCATGAGGGCTCTGACCTATCAATATCTAATTGATAGGTTTACAGTTGAATAAACCATTGGGAGGTGGTAGAAACAGTACGAAACGGGACCTACTTGGAGGAACATTCCCTGGGGAATGTATACTGGGGATGTTATCTGCAAAGGTATTTCTTGTCCTCAGCCCCTTCCCCTCTCTGCTGCCTTGAGCTAACAGCTTTACTTCATGATGTTCTGCCTCATCTCTGGCCCAAAGCAATGGATATGGCTGACATTGGCCTGAAACTTGAAACCATGAGCCAAAATGAATCTTTCATCATTTTTAAGTTGTTATGCTCAGGTATTGTCACAGCAACAGAAAACTGACTAACACAGTGTTTTACATTGGAAACTTAATCCTAACAGGAAATAAGTCTCCATGTTCCCTGGTGGCAAACAGCTTTAATGTTAATCATCCTTTGTATAATAAAGCACCAAAAGAGGAAGCATTCAAGACTTACACTACATCACATAAAAATTCCTAAGTGCATAAATAACCTCATAAAACATGCTGGTAACCACTAATTCATGCATTAAATTATTGACCCAATCAGCTTTCCAAAATTGTAGCACAGTCTAATAATGACTGCCTTAACAAATGGAATTCAAAGAAACTTTGGACAGAAGAATACTGAGCTACAAAAGGGGGACCAGGCAGAAATGTTTTGATAGGTTTTTTTTCCAGTTAAGTATCTACTGTACCTGAAAGTTTTCAAATGAAAAAAAAATTGAATTTTATATGTATGACTAACTCCTAGCTGTTCTGGGTCCTAATAAGGGGGAATTCTTGGAATTTGATCCAAATTTAAAAGCCACTAAAAATAAAACATGTCCATTCATATCAAACACTATAAATTAATTGCACTAGAAGCCAGTGTCTGATTTGCCCCAATATTAATGCCTTGCAGACTTCCTCATCCACAATCCTCCCTGCTTGGACTCACCATTATAGTTAGGATCCTTCATTATAGCTGTCATAGAACACTTTTGTTGTTGTTGTTTGGTGGTTTCTTGTTGTTTTGCCATTATAGTATTTGTTTTCTTTTATGGCTATTTGCCAATTTGTGTGATTAATTAATTGGTTAATTTGTGCAGATAAACAGCCCAAGGAAAATGAGAAGTATGTCTCTTTTACTTAAGGATTCAATCAACATCATTACAAGCCTATGTTGCCATCCAAATGCACAGCAAAGATACGCAGATTGTTTTAAGTTTAAAATGTAATTATGCTCGGAAATGATGAACCTATGCACATCCAAGAAAGAAAAGACAAAACCGGCACATAAAATGGAGCTGAAATGGCACACACCTGGGCTCTGGGTCGAGGGTCCAGGGAGGTGACCTCCTTCTCCCCTTCATGATAACTGGGACAGGTAACAAGACACAAAAGCCAGGTCCGCTGTCCCCTCAGCTGGGAACAGGCCTCCCCATCTTCTGAAGCAGGCTAAAAAAATAAAAACCAAGACTGCTTACCAGGACTAAATGGCAGAAAACAGGATCTAGGCAAAGCCACTTGCCAGCTTACTCATTAGATTTGCAATATCATTAAAATTAGAGGAAATGGATCAAAACCTCCAATGTAAATTCTTTCTCTGAACTCAAATAGCAAAACTACTGAACATGTAAGAATGAGGAAAAAGAGACACAAATACTTCCTGTTGATATGAATAGCACTGTGAAATTCTAAAGGACAGAAGGAAAATTGTATTTATTAATAAATGTTAGAGAGAGCCAACCAATGCAAAAATAACTTTGTTCTTGATGAAATACAAATATTAAAACAATCTGAAAGGAATGTTGAAAACAAGTAGTCATTGGGGAAAAATCTAATTAAACAGGATACATTTTAAACTAGACACAGTTAAAGACTGTTCATTAATAAAAAGTTAATGATGAGGATCAACCCACAATGAAATGAAGATTTCTTTTTTTTTTCTAAGTGAAAAAGAAGTGGCAAGAATAGATTGAATGGCTTCAGTCAATAACTTTTGAAGTCTTAGAAAATGAGTTTACAAAAATGACAGAGAAGAAATTGTCAAAAAAAAATAGAGGCCTGTTTGAGATGACAAGTATAGCTATTGTAGCTTGAATATGAAGTGTCCCCCAAAGACTCATGTGTTGACTCATTCACCCAAAGACCCACTGCTCCCCAGAAAAGCAATGTTCAGAGGTGGGGCTTTGGGGGAAATGATTGGATAGCAAGGGTCTAATTCCCATCAGTGAATTAATCCATTGATAGATTCATAATCTGAATGGTCTACTAGGAGGTGGCAGAGGCTGTGGGAGGTAGGACTTAATTGGAGAAGGTAAGTAACTGGGGACATTCCCTAGAAGCCTATTTCTTGTCCCAACTCATCCCTCTCTCTCTCTGCTTCGTGGTTGTATCAACTGAAAAGATTTCTTCCACCATGTCCTTCTGCCATGATTTTCTGCCTCACCTCAGGCCCAAAGCAATGGAATGTTTGACCATGTACTGAAAGCTCTGAAACCGTGCACCAAAATAAATCTTTCCTCCTTTTAAGGTGTCTCTGTCCGGTATTTCATCACTGTGACAAAGCTGGCTAACACAGCCACCATAAGAAAGATGAATAATGGCAATTGTTCACATGGATGTGGAGAAGTTGGAACCCTCATATGTTATTGGAAAACGGTTTAAAATTTCCTTGAAAAGCTAAGCATAGTTACCATATAACCCAGATATTCTAACCTAGGTATACTCAAGAGAACTGAAGGAAAGTTTTAAATGCATGTTCATAATAACATTATCCCTAATAGTCACAAATAGAAACAACCCACTTGTCTATTAACTGACTAAACAATAAATAAAACGTGGTATATCCATAAACTGAATTTATTAATTTGATAATGAAAAGGAATGAGATGCTGATACAGGCTGCAATAAGAAAGAACCTTGAAAACATTATGCTCAGTGGAAGAAGTGAGTCAAAAAAGTCATATATTGTGTGACTCCATTTATATCCAATATCCATTGTATTTCATATTATTTATAAATCCCATAACTATTTTATGGGAATAGATAAATCCATAGAGGCAGAAAGCAGATTAGTGGTTACCAGTGGTTCAGGAACAGAGGAAATGGGGAGGACAACTTACTAATGGTTATAATTCATTTTTTTGAGGTTATCAAAAATTCTAGAATTAGCTAATAGTGATAATTGCACAGCTTAGTGAATATACTAAAAAAATAAATACTGAGTTACACATTTTAAAAGAATTAATTTTATGGTATGTCAATTATATCTCAATAAAGCTTTTAATCTGTTTTTTAAACTATTTATTTATTTATTTAGTGGGTGTAGATGGACACAACACAATGCCTTTATTTTTATGTGGTGCTGAGGATCAAACCCGGGTCCCACCCATGCTAGGCGAGCGCTCTACCGCTGAGCCACAATCCCAGCCCTTAATTTCTTTAAAATGGGGGAAAATTTTATGGGATTGAAGACAGACTTTATCCAGAGATGGAAGGCATAAAGAGAATGCCAAGCAGGTCATATAAAAAGTGAATTCAGGAGACAAAAGACTGTGGAGTAGAGAAGGGGCGAGATTTCCAATTGCCCCACAACTCAGGATTCAAGCACAGGAATACTGCTTCCAAGTGAGGTGGTGACAGAGGGAATTCACTGAATTTCAATATCATAATCACAGAGACAGAAACTCAAGGAAACCAGCTGTTTGTGCCTCACAGGTGCCAAGTGAGTGTTACTAACACTCAGCTGACAGCTGAGTGTTCACCTGGCACCTGTGAGGCACTGGATTTGATCCTCAGCACCACATAAATATATATATATATATATATATATATATATATATATATATATATATATATATATATATATGGGGGTGCACATGCGAGGCCCTGGGTTCGATCTTCAGCTCCACATAAAAATAAATAAATAAAGATATTGAGTTCAACTACTACTCAAAAATAAATATTTAAAAGAAAGAAAGAGAGGAGGGAGGGAGGGAGGGAAGGAAGGAAGAATTAATTAGTTAGTTAGTTAATTAATTAATTAATTAATTAATCAAGGAAGGAATACCTCAGTAATCTAGGTGACAATGACTAGGTGCCAGTACGCTGCAGAGGGGAGCGGTGACCAGTGCAGAAAGACAGACTGAATTTGCAAAGAATATTTGGCATGGGGAATAGGGGAACAGAGGGTCGTTCAGAACTAGAGCAACTGAGATACAGCACAGCCAGACAATGACAAGGAGCACAATACACACAGAGGGTGCTCCGTGCTTCTCAGCAGAGCCAAGGCAGGATGCCATCTTGGAGAGGCTGCAGGAGGCTCTCTGCTGGGCCTTTCTGTGGCAGGAGCCCAGGAATTCACAGTAAGTGTTAGCTCACTGATCTGGTGTGCGCCTCCATGAAGTCTAGAGGTTGCCTGATAGGATGGACTGAAGCAGGCTTAGAGGGGATGACCCCAGGGACTCAGGTCGGGCATATAGAGAAGGGTGCTGCTCGCTTTCCCTTGGGGTTTGACAGCCTATAAGGTTAGCCAGAGAGCTCTCAGAAGCTGGAGAGTCAGGCACATTTGTGCTTAGGGTCTGATCCTGGGAAGATGGTATATCCGGGCTGTGGAGTTTGTGAAAAGAACAGAGAATTGGATACTTTGCCCCAAGAATGGCGTTTCTGGGGAACTCCCTGCCCCATCCCCAGA
Source organism: Marmota flaviventris (assembly GCF_047511675.1). Taxonomy (NCBI): domain Eukaryota; kingdom Metazoa; phylum Chordata; class Mammalia; order Rodentia; family Sciuridae; genus Marmota; species Marmota flaviventris. The sequence goes on from NC_092512.1 coordinate 74,539,888, forward strand.
TCTAGATGTCCAACAGGGATCAGCATCTTCTCTGCAATAGGGTGGGTGGAGCGATTCTCTCTAGAGCAGATGCCTCACAACAAAGTCTGACCAGTTGATCAGAACTAAATGCCAGATACTGAGGTTCACATTAAAAACCCCATAAGCTCCACTGTGAGAGTACATCTACCATGGACAAAATTCCAATTGTCACTACTCTCCATTATTTCTTAAATAAACTGGCAAAAAGGGAAGCTGAGAGCCATTACAACCAGCTTAGTAAACAACTCAAATAGGACAGGTGTAACAACCCTCAGCCCCTGCTCTCTTTAAGGCATACACAGCCCAAGAAGAAACAGGAAAAAACAGCATGGCATAGGCAGTGAACATCCATTCTTGTCAGGTTTTGACCACCCCAGCAGAGATAACCCTGTCATGCTTCACTAAGATGTGTTTTTCTTCTTTTCTCCTTTTTCCATTGAGTGCGTATGAATGTGTGGATGGGTAGATGTGGATGTCCTGGCTGTGTTTGTTCATTGGAGTGTTTCTTCTTCATTTTTCTCTCTTCTTTTAATCACTTTTTTCACTTTTTATTTTTCTTCCCTCAACCCTTTGTTATTTCACCTTTTTTGATGTTACAGGGTTAAAGGTTTTTGTTTATGTGTTTTGGTTTGACTTTTGTTTGTTTGTTTGAGCTCTTGTTTTTGTTTCTCTTATTACTACTCCTCTCTTCCCCTTCAATAGCCAGATTCTAGTGTTCTCTCCTCCTCCTCCTCCTCCTCCTCCTCCTCCTCCTCCTCCTCCTCCTTCCTGTTATTGATTTTATTTCTCTTAGTTGTTTTTTACTCCTCCTTCTTTATAGCCATCACTTGCTACCTTCCTCCTCCTGTACCTATGCTTGTCTTTTAAATATTTTATGCCTTCTTTTACCTTCCTAGCCCATCTTCTTTCCTCTTAGTGAACTGTAATTTTACCACCTTTAAGAACAACGTAGTTAATATGAATACCAGCCCCCTACCATTCATGTTGTCGTGGTTATCAGTACTGGGAAGAGCACAGTTGACATCTGTGGTTCAGTTAAATTCTAGATCTAGTTCATACTATTGGTAAATGCTAACTCTGCCATTTTTTTTAGAATAAAGTTATAATTCAAAACTCTTTATCCAAGTTACCATTCAAACAGGATTCTTATTCAGAAATCTTATGTTCTGCTCACTTTCTTCAACAAACCTGGTGTCCTCTAATGATCTACCTCATGTGAGACATATTCCATACCAACACTGACTGAATTCCAAGGACAACTCCACTGCTACCCTGGACAAACTCATGTATCTCCTCTCCCTTTCTACGAAAACAAGGAAAACTCGGGTTAACAGTTGAGGGCATGATGCTGGGGAAGCAGAGGCTAAGATCTGAATGGATCACCCAGAGGGTAAGTTCTTTCTGTATCCCATCACCAGCAGATGTACTTGAGTTCAAATGATAAAACTTAGGCTTGAAGGGATATCAGCTTCCAAGAGCAGTCAGTATATCCTTCTTTGCATAAATATAAAGGAAAAGCCAAGGAAGACTTGGCATGTACCTGTCAGCTCTAAGAATCATCTATTCTCTGACTTCATCTGAGTCATAAGCTTCTCTAAAAAGAGAATTTTTGCTCTTCTGAAGAAAAATTGTTCTTTATCCTAATGCTGAATCAGAGATAAGAATAGTTTCTTCACATGGAGTTCCAGAATTTGGGACTTGTAGGATCAACTGAAATTTCCTAACATCTCATATTTGTAAGGTTTCTCTTCCAGTACTGTGCCATTGATTCCTGAATACAATTCTGAAATGCTGCTCTTCATGACTTTCCTCTATAATGCTGTGGTCAGTGTCATCAGGAATACTGTCCAGCTTCCTCATCCTCTTCATCCAAGATTCCCTACGTCAGGATTAAGTTAGAGGGTTTCCAACACAGGAGATACACTCTCTTTGACCCTGCCATTTTGTGGTAATTAAGGGAATACATGCCATAGTAGGCACAGGACATTTATTCTAATACTGTATGTTGTTCAAGTTGTTGCTACTTTTATTTTCTCTTGTGGGTTTGTTGCTGTTTCTTGTTTTGCCTTTTTCTGTGAAGGACTGGGAAGCAACTGATACATTAAAAATTCACAGCATGGAAATGACATGATGAACTGCACTCACAATTCAGAGTGACAGTACAGTTTCCTCTACACACAAACTAACCCCACTGAAGCTTTAATAATACATTAATACAGAGAATAGGAGAGACAAAAACGCCAAACCAAGGACTAGGCCCCAAGTAGAAATGGCTAAAGAGGGACATTATATCCCACTCTTGGATGTTGACTTCTATAACAAAATCACAGAAAGCTTTCAAAAAGAAGGCTCAGAAAAAAACCCACAGTGTTAAAGCAACTCATAACGTTTACTAATTCAATGATTCTACAGTGGAAAACGGAGAGACATTGGCAGTAGAAACCCAACACTTGGATTACACTGAGCATCTGTGTTGAAGCTAAGAGATATCAACAACATAGGACTTATTACAAAAGAAACAATTACATTCCAAAAGAGATTCTCACGAAAGAGAAAAAAAGACTCCATCTCAATAGAAGAACAAGTCCAAGATCTCTAAAATTATGAGGAAACAGGCAAATAAGTCTTCCCTTCAAAACTACAATACCTACCCCAAAGGACCATTCCGATATGAAAGGGGATAGAATTCCAGAGAAAGACTTTAAATTTTTATTATTTAAATGGTTAATGATTTCAAAGAAGACATGATAAATTATTTGAGGAATGAACTGAGAGAGCAATCAGGAGATGAAAAACCATTTCAATAAAGAAATAGAGGTCCTGAAAAGAAACCAATCAGAACTCCTAGAAATGAGAAAAAAATTAATCAAATAAAAATGTACTTGAATGTTCACCAACAGACTGGCTTACATAAAAAGTAGAACCTCCAGCCTCAAAGACATGATATTTGAGCTGAAACACTCAATAGACGATAAAGGGAGAAAGGTAACAGACCATGATCAGAATGTACATGAATTCTGGCCCAATATTGATGCCAAACCTAAGAGTCACTGGGATAGAAAAGTGCATATAAATACAAGTAATTACGAACATTTTCAGTAAAATAATAGCAAAAAAATTTCCAAGTATTAGGAATGAAATGAATATTCACATACACGATTCATATAGAACCTCAAATAGACAAGATCAAGTCTCCTCATAATTGAAATGCCTAACAAAGAGAGTAAGAATAAAATGTTAAAACCCACAAGAGAAAAACATCAGATCACATTTAGAAGAAGATCAATCACTCTCACGTCAGATCTCTCAACTCAGACTCTGAAAGCCAGGCTCTCAAAAACAAACAAACAAAAATTGCTAGCCAAGGTTGCTATACCCAGTAAAGTTATTATTCAGATCTAAGAAGAAATAAAAATCTCCCCCAATAAAAATAAACTAAAAGACTTCATGACCAATAGACCGACACTACAAAAAATGCTTAAAGAAAGAATACACAAAGGGAGACTTCAAAACAAACTTCAGAGTTTCAAAAATTAAGAACTAATTAAATCTATGAAACAAATGAAAATGACTGGAAATAATACACTCTCCATAATAACTCTGAATTTAAATGTTCTCAACTCTCCAATTAAAAGACATACACTTGGTAGAATGGATTAAGAAACAAGACCCAACCATATGCTGTTTGCAAGTGACTCATCTTATAGGAAAACATATCAAAAGGATGAAAAAGATATTCCATGCAAATAGAGTGTGAAAACAAGAAAGAGTCAATATTATCATATCTGACAAAACATACTATAAGCAAAAATTAAACAGAATAGACAAAAAAGGCTACTACATACTTTTAAAGGGAACAATTCAACAAGCAGATATAACAATATTATATGTTTATATCCCAAACATCAGCATACCTGATTACATAAAACAAATACTTCATGAACTTAAGTCCCAGGTAAACCCCAATACAATAATACTTGCTGATTTCAACACATCCCTTTCCAAAAGAGACAGGTCATCCAGACATAATATCAATAGAGATATTTGTCACCAAAACAATGTTGAAAATCAAATGGACCTAATACATTTATGGAGTATTTCATACAACAAGAGCTGAATATACATTCTTCTTGGCACCTTTACCAAAATTGACTATATTTTAGGAAACAAGGTAAGTTTAGCAAATAAAATATAATTGATATTATCCCATGATCTTATCAGGTCATAATGAATTAAAATTGGAAATCCACAGCAAGAAAACTTTTAAAACCCACATAAGCACATGGAGATTGAATAATGCTCTTTTAAATGAGAAAGGAATCATAGAAGAAATGAGAGGAAAAATTAAAATATTTCTAGAATCATATCAATTCTGGGACACTATGAAGATGGCACTATAGGAAATCTTATAGCATTAAGTGTCCATGTTTAAGAAAAAAAAATCCCAAATAAAAAAATCTAATTCTACATCTCAAGGCCCTGGAAAATCAGGAACAAACTAATTCCCAAGCTAATAGAAGATAAGAAATTAAGATCAGGGCTGAAATTAATGACAAATTTTTAAAAAATAGTGCAAAAAATCAGGACAACAAAGAGTTGGTTCTTTGAAAAGATAAATAAGATTGATAAACCCATAGCCGAACAATCAAAAGAATGAGAAAGAATACCCAATCAACAAAACTAGAGATGACAAAAGAGATATCACCACAGATATTTCTATAATCCAGAGGATCATTAGAAACTATTTGGAAAACATATATTCCAATAAGCTAGAAAATATAGACCAATTTCCAGGCACATATGACCTATAAACAGTGAATCAAGAGAACATAGACAATTTAAACAGATCAATATCAAGCAATGAGATCAAAGCAGTAATAAAAAAAAAGCCTTCCAACGAAGAAAATCCCAGGACCAGATGATCTCTTAACTCAGTTCCACCATACCTTTAAAGCAGAGTTAACACCAATCCTCCTCAAATTATTCCATGAAATAGAAAGGGAAGGAACTCCCACAAACTCTTTTATAAAGCTGTATCACCCAGGTATCCAAACTAGATAAAGACACATCAAGAAAAGAAAACTTCAGATCATCATCTATGATTAACATCAATGGAAAAATCTATAATAAAATATTAACTTCACTCAAAGCACATTAAGATTGCACACCATGATCAAGTTAGATTCATCCTATGGATGCAAGGTTGGTTCAATATATGTAAATCAATAAATATAATTCATTACATAAGTAGAATAAAGGACAAAAATCTGCATCATCTCAATGGATGCAGAAAAGGCCTTTGACGAAATTTGCACCCATTCATGTTAAAAATATTGGAGAACTTAAGAGATGAAGGTACTTTTGTCAACATCTTAAAGGATATATAGGACAAAACCACAACCAACATCATTCTGAATGGAGAAAAATTCAAAGCATTTCCTCTAAAATCTGGAACAAGCTAGGATATTCACTCTCATCACACCTATTCAGTAGTTTTTGAAACTCCAGCCAAAACAACCAGTGAAGAGAAGTAAATTAAAGGGACAAAATAGGGGGAAAAAAGCAGTCAAATTATTTGTTTGCTGATGACATGATTCTATACATACAGGAACCCCCCCCCCAACAACAACAACAACAAAAAAACTGCAACAAAAGACTTCAAAAATCTTATCAATAAATTCAGCACAGTAGCAGGGTACAAAATCAATACCTTTCTTGTACTCCAATAAGTAATTTGACAAGAAAGAAATCGAGAAAACTACTTCATCCACAATAACCACAAAAACATATGTAGTCATAAATGTAAGGAGGTAAAAGACCTCTGCATTGAAAATTATAAAACACTGAAGAAAGAAATTGAAAAAAAAATCTTAGAAGGTTGGAAGATATACCATGTCCATAGATATATAAAAATAATATCATCAATTGAACTCAGGGGTGCTCAACCACTAAGCCACATCCCCAGCCCTATTTTTTTTATTTTATTTAGAGACAGGGTCTCACTGAGTTGCTTAGCACCTCATTTTTCTGGGGGCCAAGGCTGGCTTTGAACTCTCCATGCTCCTGTCTCACTCAGCCTCCCGAGCCACTGTGACTACAGGCATACACCACTACGCCCAGCACTTATATGAGTTCTTGATCATAGGTGTTATGTGTATCTTTTATCTCATATAAATATTTATTGCAAACATCTTTTCCTATTGTGTAACATACATTTTAACTTACAGACATTATACATTTTATTATAGAATAATTTAACAAAATTTTCTTTCATGGCTGATGTTATTTGTGTCCAGTTTTTAAAATCTTAACTTATCCCAAGGACATGGAGATATTCTATAAATTCTTCTAAAACAAATTATATTCCATCATTTTATAATTATGTCAAAATGAATTCTATTATCATGTATAACTAAACAGAACCAATAAAAAATTTAAAAATAAAAAATTTTTAAAAATAATATCATCAAAATGATCATATTACCAAAAACAATCTACAGATTCAATGTAATCCACATCAAAATACCAATACATTCTTCACAGAACTAGGAAAAAAACAGTCCTGACATTTATATAGAAGAATAAAAAACCAAAGCAATCCTGAACAACGAGAGTGATGCTAGAGGCATCAAAATAACCTGATCTCAAATAATACTACAGAGCTTCTGTAACAGCATGGTGTTGGCATGAAAACAGATGTGAAGACCAATGGAACAGACTAGAAGACACAGAGACAACTCCACATAAATACAGTCATCTGATCCTTGACAAAGGTGCCAAAAGCATATGTTCAAGAAAATATAGCTTTTTAAATAAATGGTGCTCAGAAACTGGATATCCACATGTAGAAGAATGAAACTAGGCCCATACCTCATACCCTGCACAAAAATCAACTCTAAATATGACTACAGGCATGCACGGCTACGAATTGGACCAGAAACATACCTAAGAATTGGACCAGAAACAGTGAAACTGCTAGAAGAATACATATGAGCAACAATTCAACACATTGGCACAGGCATTGACTTCCTTAACAAGATTCCCAAAGCTCAAGAAATAAAAACAAGAATCAATGAGTGGGATAACATTAAATTAAAAACCTCCTGTACAACAAGATACAAAAAGATGAACAAAGAGCCTATAGAACAGGAGAAAAATGTTTGCTAGCTACTCTTCTGGCAGGGTATATAAAGAACTCAAACACACACACACACACCAAAAATCTAAGAACCCACCCAAAAAAATGGGTGAAAACGCTTAAGGAGACATTTCTTAAAAGAAGAAAATCAAATAACCAATACATAAAAAATGTTCAACATCCTTTGCAATCAGGGAGATAAAAATCAAAAGTACACTGATATTTCATCTCACCCCAGTTAGAATGACAATCATCAAGAATACAAATAATGATAATTGCTGGTGAGGATGTAGGAGAAGGGTATAATTACAGATTGTCAGTGGACTTAAAATTAGTACAACCACTTTGGAAAACTGTATAGAGATTCCTCAAAAAACTGGGAAGGAAACAACCCTATGATCCAGCTATTACACTCCTTGGTAATAATCTGAAGAACTAAAATCAGCCTACCATAGTGATGCATGCATACCAATGTATATAGCATCACAATACGTAATAACTAGATTATGGAACCAACCTAAGTGCCCATCAATAAATGAATGAATAAATAAAATGTTCTATACATACAAAATAGAGTTCTACTCAGCCATAAAGAAAAATGAAATAATGTATTTGCTAGTAAATGGATGGGTGCTGGAGGCAAAAATGTTTCCACACATAGTAAGAGTGCAAAACAAGAGATTCTATTTTTATAAATCTAGTAAGAATTTTAACAGCCTTATTGGTATATAACAGATATAATAAACTGCATATATTTAATATAGACATTTTTACAATTTTGGAAATATATACATAATTGTGAAACTATAATCAAAATCAAAATAATAAACTTAATCATCTCCCTAAAAGATTTCTAGTACCCCTTTGTAATCCATTCTTTTTTTCCTCAACCCAGTCTTCCCTATCCACTCTTTCTGTTGCTAGATGTTAGTTCATATTTCATAGAACTTAATGTAAATGGAATCATTTAGAATTTACATTTTTTTCTTCTTTTTTTTTAGTTGTAGGCGGACACAATACCTTTATTTTTATTTTATTTTATTTTTATGTGGTGCTGAGGATCGAACCCAGAGTCTCACATATGTTAGGCAAGTGCTCTAAGGCTAAGCCACAACACAAGCCCCTAGAATTTACATTTTTATTTAGCTCCTTTCACTTCAAGTAATTGTTTTGATATTCATCTATGATCTTGTATAGATTAATAATGTATTTCTTTTTTAGGAATAGACTACATTTTATTTTACCATTCACCTGGTAATGAATTTTTTATTGTTTTAGATTAGAGTTCATGAAAATAAAGCTGTCATGGACATTCCCGTACAAGTTTTGGACCAACATATACTTTTTGTGGTGGGAGCGAGTATTGGGGATTGAACTCAGGGGCACTTGGCCACTGAGCCACATCCACAGCCCTATTTTGTATTTGATTTAGAGACAGGGTCTCACTGAGTTGTTTAGCGCCTCATTTTTGCTGAGGCTGGGTTTGAACTCATCATCCTCCTGCCTCAACCTCCCCAGCCGCTGGGATTACAGGCATGCGCCAGGGAACCTGGCTCCAACATGTCTTTTATTGTTCTTAAATCAATACTTAGGAGTAGAGTGACAAGGTGACATGGAAGATGTTTGTTCAACTTTTGAAAAGAACTCTTACAACTCTTTTGCAAATGCCTCCAAAGTGATAACACTATTTTTACATCTTTTTAGTCTTAATAGTTTATTTTGTACATTTGTTTTGGGTTTTTCCCATGGGCCATGATGTCATCTTTGAACAAAGATATTTTGGCATCTCATTTTCAAATCTGTATATACATTACTTCATTTTCTTGCTTTATTGTACAGACTAGAACACATCTCCCCGACACCAAAAAAAAAAAAAAAGAGAGAGAATAATGAAAGCAGACATTCTTACCTTATTTCACATTTTAGAGAAGAGATGTTTAGCATTATGATGTTGGCTATACGTTTCTCATAGTTGCACTCCACCACATTGAGAAAGTTTCCTTTTAAATTTGCCATGAGCTTTTAAGAGGGATGTGCATATTGTCTTATCAATGTTGACTGTCTAATGAGACTATAATATAGTCCTTTTTTATTCTGTTAATGTGATGAATAACATTGATTTTCTTATGTTAAATTATTCTTTCAATCCTGGAATAAAATCCACTAAACCATAATGAATTATATTTTTCTAAATATTGATGGGTCCAATTTGCCAAGAGTGGGGTGTTGACTCCCTAGCTGTAATTGTGAATTTATATAATTCTTCATGTAGTTCTATTGGGATTTACATTATTTACTTTTAAAGTTATGTTACTAAGCATTTGTAAGCATTTAGGATTGCTATATCCTGTTGATTAATTAACCCCTTTACTTTTAAGGAAATGACCCTCTTCATTCCTTGCTCTAACATCTACTTTGTCTGGTATTATAACTCTTAAATTAAATTCCATAGAATGGCATACCTTTTCCCACTATTTTGTTTTCTGGTTTGTGTCTTTTTAAGTGAGTTTGTGTCAAATTAAATTGAGTTTTGCATGTCATGTAAATTCATAAATATTTACACTAAGTATTGAGTAAAAGAGTACTAGAAAACATTTTGTAGTTTTATAAATACATTAATTGTGTACATACATATATATGTTAAATTCTACTGCAACTTTAGAAATAAACACATTTTTGTAATTTTGTGGAAGAAACTGTCTTAAGAATCATTGACAGAATTAATGTAATTTATGGTTACTTTTTTGACTGTACTGAGAAATGTGAACTTTCAAAATGAACTTAAAATAGCAATAGTTGTTTTAAAGCAAGTCATGAATAGTGTTTTTGTCCTAACCCAGAAATGCAACAGAAAACAACTTGACAGGATAGTTTTTAGCAGAATTAATAAGTACCTGGCCCAAGTGTAACAGAGTATTGCATAAAGTCACAATATTGAGAAACAAAATTTAAGACTGCTGTAGAGTTTTGATAAGTAGGTAAGTAAAATAAAATAAACTTCATTTAAACCCAAAATATAGTTGTGTTGTTTTTCTTCATCCAATGTGACAATCCCTACCTTCTAATTTAGAAGCCTAGATCATTACATTTAGTGCTGTTATTAATATAGATGAATTTACATTTTCATGTTTCTAGTTGATTTAGAGTTGTTTTGTCGGTACTTTATTCTTTTTTCTCTTTCCTGTCTGCTTTTTAATTAACTGGGTATTTTTAATTATTTTATTTTATTTCTCATGTGGGCTTGTTAGCTAATCTTTGTTTAATTTTTTTAATGACTGCTTTGGGGCTTATAGTTTTTTTAACTTATCACAGTCTATCTTCAAGCAATATTTTATCTGTTCATGTGTAAGAATCTTACAACATAGTTTAACTACTTCTCTCTTGACCTGTAGGACACTTATTTTACATTTACATATAGCACAAACTCCACATAATACATTGTTATTCTTTCTTATTTTACATAATGAATTCTCTTTTAAAGAGGGTTAAAAAATAAGAAAGAAAATATGCTTATTTTCCTTAGTACTAATTCTTTTGTGTAGATTCAGATTTCCATCTAGTATCATTTCCTTTTTGTCTGAGGACTTTCTTTTAAGATTTTATGTTTCTTGCTAGAGATGGAGCTCAGTGGTAGAGTGCTTGCCCAGCAGGCATGAAACCCTGAAATCAATCCCCAGCCCTGCAGTGGGGGCGGGGCGGGGGGAGAAAAGATTTATATTTCTTGTATTGCAAATTTATCGGTAGTGACAAGCTTTTCCATCTTTTGTATTTCTGAAAAGTATTTATAATTTTGACTTTGTTTTGAAAAACATTTTAGCTGGACATATGATTCTAGTTTGGTGGGATTTCTTTCTGTAACTGTAAAGATGCTGCTTCACTGTCCTTATGCCTACATACTTCTTCATACGTATGCTATCATTTCTGATCCTTGTAAGATGTGTTTTCTCTCTGGCTGCTTTTAAATATTTTTCTCTATCACTGGTTTTAAGCAATGTGATCATGATGTGTTTTTGTGTACTTGTCTTCATATTTCTTATAATTGGGGTTTTTTGAGCTCCCTGAAACTGCGGGTTCAAAAAATATAGTTTTTACCATAATTAGACAAGCTTTGGCCAATGTATCTTCAAATATTTTATTTCATCCTTCTTCTTTCCTTTGGAGACTTCATACACATAGTTGAAGTGTCCCACACTTCACTGATACTCTACTGGTTTGTTTTTCAGGACTTAATCTCTGTATCAAATATTGTTAAGCACCTTACATGTATCACCTCATTTTCTCAAGATGAACATACATTAGGTAATATTATTACACCTTTTAGGATACCAAAGGTTACATGACTTGCTCAACATTCCATACTTGTTGGAATACTAATACTGTAACCTACATAGTGCACCAGTAGAGTTAGAAAATGTCTTAGCTATTGCAAAAGAAAGGACAGATGTCATCAGATGAGAGCTCTGGAAACAAACTACCATTCTTCTTTTTTGTTTGTTTGTTTGTTTGCTTCAGGAAATTCTGCTCAACACAACTCAGAAGCAAAATATTTCCCCAGTTATAATAATATTTTCCAACTCCTGTACTGCTCTTAAAATGTTCTGTGTATCTAATGCTGGTTAGTAGCATCTGTGAACTCCAAGCATTCCCTCATGCCAATTCTAGGGTTCAGCCCAGATCCCAGGCAGAGCTGACAGAATAACTGGAGCATGACTCAGTGCATGAACCAATCCACCAATTCAACTCTAGGCTTTTCGTCTATTCCATTAAAACTAGAAATTCAGTATTAAAATATATAGGACTTAGACCTTAAGGTGCACAGTCTACCCTCTCTTTTCTTGATATGTGTTTTGACATTCATCCAACTTTAGAATCTCAGAAAGGAATGCCAGTCTAAAGTAAGAAACTGTTAAGTGCTAAAAGAGACCTCAAAAATGCATAGTGAACCAGTAAAAATTAGCCACAGCATCTGCCAAACAAAAACTCATTACATAATAGCTATGTTGAAAATATGCTTCCAGAAGAAGTGGAATCTAGGGGAAAAGGTAAAAGAAAAATTAAATAGAGGGAAAAAAATGAAAAAGTCCAAGTTTCCAGACTTTGATTTTCACAGGTGCACCCTGATTGGAAGTTCTCTTTCCACCAAGCCAGTGCAAGGACTGAATGAAAACCTATAACCCAGGGAAGGCCACGAAGGCCCTCAACCAAGCGGAGGACTTGGGTAATGGTAATGTCAGTTTAACCAAACCAGACTGGCAGGTTGAACAGAGAATTAGTCAAGACACAGTTACTCCTGCTCATTTCATTAACAAATAGTTATTAGGCATTCTTCTAGGTTATGTCTACTTGAAAAGTCATTCAAACTGAAGGTGCTAAGTCACAAAACCAATGTCAAGCTTGTTCAGCAGATACTGGGGGATGATGGCAGGGGGAAAGGATCAAAGCTGAGGATTGAAGCAAAGCAAAGCATACCTAGAGATCTGAAACTACAGTCTTAAAGTCAAGTGCACCTGAACTGATGGCCACACCTTGCCTTTCTTAAAGGGAGTGAGTTCTGTCATAGGCATATGACTATGATAAAGTCTTCTGATAAATAACTTCTATGCTCAGTATTTTCCATTTGCAATGATGTGAATATAGTTTATCCCCTCTGAAATTCATACTGAAATTTAATTCTCATTATAAGATACTGAGGTGAGAAGTAATTAAGGCTCTGTCCTCACAAGTGAACTAATCTATTCATGCAATTCATGGATTAATTAACTAGTAGGTTAATGGATTATCTTAACCCAGTTTGGCTAGGTTTCTCATGTTCCTCGTCTCTTGCCATGTGATGCCCTGCACTGTCTCGGGACTGTGCCCTCAAGGCAACCATCACCAGATGTGACCTCTCAGCCATAGATCAGAGCTGATAGCCAAAATAAACCACTGTATTGGTCAGTTTTCCATTACTGTGACAAAATACTTGAGATAATAAATTTATAAGAAAGAAAGGTTTATTTTGGCTCACAATTTTGAGGGTTTCATTCTGTGGTCAGTTGGAAACATTACTTTTAGGACTGTGGCAAGGCACTATATTATGACAGGAACACATGGCAGATGAAGCTGCTCACCTCATGGCAGTCAGGAAGCAAAGAGAGAAAGAGAAAGGGACTGAAGTCCCACTATTCCCTTCAAGGCCATGCCCCAGTGATCTAACTTCCTCCCATTATGCCCCATCTCTTAAAGTTTCCACCCCTCCTAACATCCCCACAGATTGGTGACCAATCCTTTAATATGTGGATCCTTGGGAAACACTAACGCAAACCAGAGCAACCTCTTTTCTTTATAACTGACTCAGTCTGTAGAACTGTTATTAGCAACAGAAACAGACTAAGACATCATTGTCTTCTCCATCTCGTGTTCCATATTCTCCTCTGGTTCTGTCCCCTGCCCCTGCAAGAAACTACCTAAGTGTACTACATCACTGGGCTCCATTGCTCCCTGGCTCCCTGTTGGGTTTGACTGAGCAGAAGCACCAGAAAGTTAGAAAGTAAGTGGCAAGTGCTTTACACCTCCAGCGTCCTCCCTGAAAGGCTCCTCCACTGACAAATTTGGTCCCTGGGCTGAAAATGTAAGATTCTGGAGGGCAAAGCCTCCCCATGCTTTTGGTTTCTAATAACACTTTCTGTCTCTGTTCCCTTAGATGGAGGGGTAGCAGGGCAGTCTGCTCTCACCAGACCCAGTCTACCATCTTTCCTGACGTAGTGTGCTCTACCCCTTTTATTTAACTCTACTCAAATCATCTTAATGTGAATGCTTCTGCTTATGGTTGCTGAGACCTGCCATGCAATCATTAACAAAGGTAAACCTCTGAGGCTGGAAAAGATCACAGAGAAGCAGCACCCTCGATGAGAACAGCATCAGAGTCAAACCGGGTTATTCAGTAGGGTTGGCCACACTAGTCAGGAAACTAAAAACTTGTGACTAGTAAGATCACCGTGGGGTCAGAGGGATCACAATTTTGGAGGTACAGAGGTTTTCAAATTCCTCAAACAACCCAGTATTATGACCCTTTTAAAATACAGTATGATTAGAAAGAACAAGTAAATCCACCTCTGAGTTAAGATGATCCATTAACCTACTAGTTGATTAATCCATTAATTGCATGAATAGATTAGTCCACTTCTGGTCATTTCTTCCATCCTTAGAATGAATCAGAGTAAGTTATAACAACATTCAAATCTGTCCACAGGGAGGAATAGTCACTTCCAGGTAAGGGATCACATTTGAAGAATGAAAATACACACATGGAAATTTTAGTGGACTATGTCCATGAATAGTAGCTTTCTAGTACCCAAAGCCCTTGGAATTGATCAGATATAAATTGTTATAGAATGTGACATTCTGCAAATCCCATTTCTCTTAAATGAATTTTGTTCTACTAAAGTTGTTTCCTCCGACCTGCATTATTTTTAATTTTATATATACAATAGTCCCCCCTCATCTGCATTTTTATATCCCAGGATTTCAGTTACCCACAGTCAACTACAGACAGAAAATAGTAATATTATTTGTCTTAACTCTTTCAAGATAGAGACAACATGCACATAATTTTTATTATAGTGTCTGGTTATAATTATTCTATTTTATTATTAACCATGGTCATTAGTTTCCTACTGTGACGAATTTTTCAATTAAACTTTATTATAATTCCGTATATACAGGAAAAGTATAGTACATATTGATTTGGCATTATCTGTGGTTTGATGCAACCACTGGAAAATATGATTAAAGCATAACCATTCAAAAAATGTCAAGTAACCTCTAATAAGGGGCTTTTCACCTTAACCAATCAAATATTTTCATTGTCTTCTGTAAACATTATACAAAAGGTTTTTCTTCATCCCTCCTTGGTGGAGCCCTGAAGAATTTATAGTTTGGTGCTTTCCCATTTGTGAATGGTTGTCTCCTCAAATAAACACCCTAAGCTTCTAATGTGAATGCTGAAATAGCCTAGAATCCTTGTCAACTTTATCTAGAGATTAGCCACACTTGACAATAGGGATAAAATCTATGTGCCATCCCTTACCTGAACAAAGCTCTTCTTTATGTGGCTTCTCCAATCATATTGATGATTCAAATCCCTGTTGATCCAGCTACATTCAGCATGAGACAGGGAAGAGATTACTTCACAATCAACTGCAAGTTCCAAGTGTCAGGGGATAAAATAACTGTCTTATTTACCATCACATTCTCTGGCACATCTTACATGATTAATAAATATTTGCTGAATACATTAAATAACCGCCACACAAAGAGAGGAGATATGATCTGAAAACTGAATGACTAAAATGTTTGTGTTCTATTTGGTACATCTCATCAGCTGCGGATACCAAGAAGCTTCTGTCGCGACCCCTTGCCCGCAAGGAAGACGCAACACTCAGGAATCTTCTCTCAGCAGTTTATTCAGGTCCCTTGATATTTCTTATTCTTTCTTCTTCTCCTCTTCTCTCTCCCTCGGATGCCCTCCCAGCCTTAATAAAGCATCCCAAGCCCCAATACAAAGCTGCCGCGTGGAGCTTTCTCACAGGGTGGTGAAAATCATGTGCCAACTCTCTCAGATAAGGAGTTGTTTGTCACAGACCACAGCGGAGCCAGCGCCATCTCGTAATGGCGACCATAGTCTGCAGAAACGGCAGAAGCGGCTCACCACAGTTCCCCCTTTCTGTTTTATTAAAACAATACAGGCGAGAGTAGAGGTCCTATCCCACTGTGCAGAAGTGGCTGCATAGTATGGCTCAGTCCTAAGGAGGGCCCTTCCCCAGATCCGAGGCCATATCAGCCGACGCCTTTTTTCGTGGGGCGGGGCGTGGACGCGTCTAACCCTCATGCAATAGGACATGCTCTCCTTGAGGTCCACGTCAAGGATCACTCAAGTGCAGTGCCTTGCCTCGCATCCTGTATCGTGACGATGGTGGACGAAGGGGGATAGCTGAGGCTGAACTGTGGCTGTATTAATGACAAACAAGTTGACAGCACCCTGAAAGAAAGGCACGGACTTTAAAGCGATAGTAAAGCACTAGTGTGGAAACCCATCTGCGTGCAATGGCAGCAAGACCAGCAGAGTGCAAGGGCTTTCCAACACTAAGAGAATAACAAGGAAAGTCATGTCGATCCCAGTGCAATGTTATAATAACTTGGGGTGCAACGACCATGACAAAGGTTTACTGTTTAAGATGCGCAAGCCAGACTTGAGGTGAGTTGCCATTTTCTAAAGCTGCAAGAGCTTGTATGATCATAGCCTTTTCTTGTGCATGGCGAGTTTTAAGGCGACAGAGAAACCACAAACAAAGTATAACACTGAAGCAACACATTGCACCAAAAATGCCTACTCCCACCCACTCTTTGAAGAAGGAAAAAGCAGAAGATATCCAATCGGTGAATTGACCCAAAGTCACTGGTTCAACACGGGTACTATTCAAAACAGCAATCTGAGTTAGTTGAGACTGGATCAAGTTTTCTGCTGCCAAGGACCAGGTTCCGGATAGATATTCCCCGATGATGCGGGAGGCATTTCTGGAATCATTAAATCTGACAGAGGTTATACATAAATGCGCACGTTGGTCAATACAACCCAAATGTACTAGGTCAGACAATTCCTCAACTTGAGCTTGAAGCAGATCTATCCTTTGATTAGCAGCCAAAATCCCAGATAAAATGTGTTGATTAATTTTACTTTGGGATTCAAGTACGGTGGATGTTTGTTGAATAACCTGATTAATAGTGGCAGCAGTTTGTACTTGGCTGGCCATGGCTACTCCAGCTGTAGCTGCTGCAGCAGCAGATACCGCCACAGCTGTCACTATAGCTGCCGTAATTCTAAAATCTCTACGGGTTCTAATCAATTCAACCATAGGAAAGGATTCTGGATCTGCAGTAACCGGGATCGGGACAAAGGTTGGAATTTTCATAATCACTGCCATAGTCCAGGAGCCATTCCAACACTCAGACAAGTAGCAAGTAACATTAGAACAATTAAGCATCCCCTGTAATGTAACATTAGCCAAAAGAAACAGGAACGGAGATTGGAGACAGACTGCTGTGGAGGGTAATGTAGCATTAGATAATTGTGAATTATTTGCAAAAATTTTAAGCCTCCTACCTCGCTCCGAGTCTTGGGTAGTGCCAGAAACATTAAACAGCCAACTTTGGACTCCTAATATTTCCCTGGGGAAACACAAGCGCGGACTAGACTAGCCCAATCTGAGGGAGTCATACAAAATCTAGTAAGTCCCTCCACTTGAGTGAGAGTGAAAGCGGCATCTATGCCATAAGTGCGGACGGATTCTGCCAAGGTTTTAACTATCTTAAAGTCTAAAGGCTCATGATATCTTCCCCTATTATTGTCCTGAAACACCGGGTACGCAAGTCCCATATCTGTATTAACTGTCCTCCAAACTTGTGCATGAAAAGATCTCCCGGAACCTTGGCTCCCCCCCACATACGGGGGTGGGGCAACAGGCATCATATCTTCTTCTAAATTTTCAACCTCCTCCTCCTCAGAATTCTGTTGACCAATATTAGATCCCTCCCCCTTCTTACAGTAGGCATGCGCGTCTTGTGTCTCCTTTTTCTTCTTTTTCATTTTTATCTTATGTAGTTGTTGCAACAATATATCAAGGTCCTCAGAACACTCTGAGCCGCTTGTGTCCTCAGATGTTTTGAATTCGGTCAAGTCTGGATAGAGCCTTCTCCTATTTTTATCTTCAGGCTCTTTTGCCTTCTCACTACTGTTACTTTTGATACTCTCTGCCACTTCACTATGTGATCCTTCAGATTTTTCCTCATGTAGTTGTTCAAGAACGGCCTGACCCTCACTCACAGCTTCTTGGCATTTACCATCTGTAAGGCAACTACGGACCATGTTCCAAAGGGGTATCACCCCACCCTCTAATATGCCCTGCTCAGAAGCAAAGTCAAGATCTTTGCCTAATTTATCCCAACTAGGTACAGTAAGGCTGCCCGAAAATGCAAACCACGGTGCAGCGATATCTATCTTCTGTAAAAATCTCTGTAAAGTACTATGTTTCACTTCCAGTCCCTTGGAACGTAACAGGCCATCTAGGGCCAGGAGAAGCGGACTTGAAGATGCGGCACCCATGACACAACAACAAAAGAAGCACAAAAAACAAAAGCGAAAGTAGAAGCGAAAGTACACAGTGCAGCTGCAATAAAATGTAAGGCTCTCTCTGTGTTTACAGAGGAGCTGCCCCGCTTTGGTCGCGGATCCCATTTACTAGGGACTAACCCCGCTTTGGTCGCGGATCC
Source organism: Marmota flaviventris (assembly GCF_047511675.1). Classification (NCBI taxonomy): domain Eukaryota; kingdom Metazoa; phylum Chordata; class Mammalia; order Rodentia; family Sciuridae; genus Marmota; species Marmota flaviventris. The sequence goes on from NC_092512.1 coordinate 74,558,354, forward strand.
CACTTACCTGGGATTAACCCCGCTTTGGTCGCGGATCCCACTTACCTGGGACTAACCGGTGCACCACCCCTGACTGCTGAAAGTTCTGGTTCCCGGGTTTCGGCACCACTTGTCGCGACCCCTTGCCCGCAAGGAAGACGCAACACTCAGGAATCTTCTCTCAGCAGTTTATTCAGGTCCCTTGATATTTCTTATTCTTTCTTCTTCTCCTCTTCTCTCTCCCCCGGATGCCCTCCCAGCCTTAATAAAGCATCCCAAGCCCCAATACAAAGCTGCCGCGTGGAGCTTTCTCACAGGGTGGTGAAAATCATGTGCCAACTCTCTCAGATAAGGAGTTGTTTGTCACATACCACAGCGGAGCCAGCGCCATCTCGTAATGGCGACCATAGTCTGCAGAAACGGCAGAAGCGGCTCACCACAAGCTTCCTACAAAGACCAATGTGGATCCTTGATGAGGAGGTGACCCAAGCTAAGTCAACTGACCTCTCTGCAGCAATTCCAGTGGTTACATACTTCCTATCCAGGTGCCTGAGGTGGAGACAGAGAGGTAAGAAGTAGTACCTAATGATAGTTCTCAAAGTGTGACCTCAGCACCCTTAGCACCAGTATATCTGCAGGAAATAGAAATTATTGGCTCCCACCCCAGACCTATGGAATCAGAAACTCTAGAGTGGGACTCCACAGTCTGGATTTGATTAAGGCTTTCTGCAGGTGATTCTGATGCACATTCAAGTTTGAGACCCTTAGGGAGATGATCTAAAGAGGATGGAGGGAGTGCCCAGCTGCAGAGAAAGAAAGGTATCTCATTAGTGCAGAGCACAAGACTTCAGGGGAGGTCTCAGGTCTCCAGACTGAAGCACAAAGGAGGGATTCCAACGCTAGGGAGATCTGGAGAAAGCCTCAGTGAGAACTTTGCATACTGTGTGGCAAAGTAGGTTGAGGTGGAAAGGTAGAAGATAAATGAGGACTTGATCCTGGACTATGCAATGGAAACTTGCTTATAAAACAAACACATCAAGGCCTGATCCAGTTCTTTGAACCTGAAATGCAACATCAGATTTTGATTTATTATTACTTCACTTGAATCACGGAGCAGGTGATGTTTGGTTTACTGAGGAAGATGTGGAATTCCTGCCTTTTCCATATACACACCTTTTCCAAGTTATTGAATCAATCATGAATTGAGGCAATGCAGTGCATGGATTTTGTAGATGTTATTACTTGATTTTTATAAGTTACTTGATTTAAATAAAGGGAGATTATCCTCACTGGATTGCACCTAACTAGGTGTGTGCATTATAAAGGGCAGTGTTCTGGGCTGACAAAAGAGATCCTAGGGGGATTTGGCATGAGGGAGGTTGTCCATGCTGCTTTGGAGGTGGAGGGGGCCATGTGACAAAGAATAAATGTACAGGGTAGCCTGAGGCTGAGAGCAGCAAAGAAATAGGACTTCAGCCCTACCATTACAGGAACTGAACTCTGACATGGAACGTGAGCTTGAAAGAGGACCTTGAGCTCCACATGTGAATGCAGCCTTGGTAGTCTTAATTAAAGTCTTAAGAGAACCTGAGCAGAGGACCCAGACACACTGAACTCGCACTTTGCCCTGTGGACTGTGAGATAATAACTGGGAAATGTTTAAGCTGCTGAATTTGTGTCACTGTGATACACAGCACAGATAACGAATGCAGAAAAAATGCATCCCAGAGACAAAAGGGAGCCTGCATTTCCTACAGGAGATCAGGAATCCTATGTCAAAGGGAGAAACTGCAGGTGGACATTACACATCCTGCTATTCCCACCCTTGCCTAGAACACTATACTTAGCCTTCTTGATGGGGGCTGGTGATTTTGGGGTTGTGCTTTCCATCAGAACCAAGGACCAGCCAGAACAGGCCAAACAAGTGGTCATGAGAATGGAATGAAAGGACGGGTATAAGAGACATTGTAGTAGAATGAAATAACAGTATGATCAGCATAATGTGGGGTACAGTCTAAATGCCTTTATCGTGTATTTAAGATCTTCTATGGAATTTGATTCTAACCAGCCTTTCTGAATTTCTTTCCTGTCACTCATATCCTGTCTTACCCATTATTGAAAGAGCAAGCTGTTTATATTCCCAACTCTGACACTTGCTAGTAATTTTCCCAGCGTGGAATGACCTCTCTTATCTAATTCTTCCACAATTGACAAGCCCAATGGACAATTTAGGGACAGAGTGTCTGTCTCCTGAATATCAAGAAATGCTAAGTGGTTACCAAAACTGTGGTTTAGAAATTGTGTTTAATAAGCCACATTTTTAAGCCAGAAAACACACTGAAGTGTAATTTTGATAATTACATGACTATTGCACTTGTTAAAAATACATTAATTCATGATGCTTGCTACTTGGTGATATGTTCTATAAAGAGCATAATCTTCTCCTTGAACTTGGGGAGGACTTCCATGACTGAACATATGCAAATTTGGTTATGTCGGGCTCAGCCTGATTCCCCTCCTGTGGTATGGCCCCTTGGTCCTGTGTATACGCTATGCCCTGGGATAGGCCCTGTGTCCAATCACTGCTCTGATTGCATCTTCTTCATCTTAGTAAACAGTGATGCTTCTTTTCTGAATTATTGTCTGATCTGTTTATTGTTTCCTGTTTTTTTACAATAACTTTTTATATGTTTTTGTCCTCCCGCCTAATTTTTAAGCCATTTCTTTATTCAAAAAAACATTTTTCAAATACTGTTCTGTTGAGTTCTGTATGCTAGACTCCAGAGATACAGCAATGCAAAGCACTCAGGATTATTTTTTTCTTGGAATATTTGGTGCAAAATAGAAAAAACTAATTTAGAAAAAAAAATATTTAATACCTATATTAGGGTTCTCTGAAGGAATAGAATCAACAGGAAGTATAATTATAAAAGGGGGATTTATTAGGTTGGCTTACATGACTATCCATTAGCTGGATAGTCCAAATATGGCTGTCTGCAAGTAGGAGATCTATTCAACCAATAGTTGCACAGTCCAAGAGGCTAAAGCCCCAGAACAAGATGCTACCCTAGTCTGAGACTAAAGGCTTCTGGAGAATCCTGGCAGAGACCACTTTGGAAAAGAGAAAAGGGAAAGTCCAATATCCTCAGAAATCAAGAACCAGAAGAACCAAGTTTGCATCTGTTGCTGCTTCCTTCTTCCAACTTTTATTCCATCCAAGCCATCATCCTATTGGCTGGTGCTGCCCACGCTTAGGGAGGGACTTCATTTTAGTTGGCTATCCCACATGTCAATCATTCCTAGACACACCCTCATTGACACACCCATAAGCCTCCTAATCACCAATATCTCTTAATCCAATCAAGTTGACAATTCAATTTAACCATTATAATACCTTTTATGTGTGATGAAGGGACAGTGCATTGTATTCAGAGAACATAACAGAACTTACCTGGGAAGACTGATGGGTTGTTACCATATAGCATTTCACACAATGGGTATGTAGGAAGTATTACTAATTGACTAATGGGCAAACCAGGATTTCTGTCATTCATTAAGGGCATAAATCTAATTGTTAACATCATGTGGACAAAAAATGACTCTAGATTTAAAGAAAAATAGTTTGATAGTTTTTTGTACTTAAAGATAAGTTTATTATGTATAACTATGTGGGTTTTTAAACTCTGGAATTAACAGAAACATGTCCAATGGTTCTTACATGGAGTTGTAGGATAGTAAATATTTTTTTAAATTCTTTGGTATATTGACAGAATTTTGATGTCAGACTAAAGTTAACAGTCAGCCATTCACTAAGAAACAGCATTTGCTAGTAAAGTTGGTATAGAAGATTTTGATAGAACATTACATATTTTGTGAAATTTTCTTAATTTCACAAACTGTGTTTGGATGTTTATGATATGATAGGTACAGAATTAATTGTAATAAATGTATTTTGCTTAGCCTAGTTAGACTAAATTAATGGTGATAGCAGAGAACTAAATAAAAGTCATTTTAAAGAAATATTTATAGTTGAAAACAGAAATGTAAGTCTGATTCACTTCAATAAAATTTACCAAGGGGCTTTTCCTTTATCAGAATACTAGACTTTCTTTTTATATAATATCCTATTTTATGCAAAATACAATGTGCAACAAAATCAGGAAACCAGAGTTTGTGAAACAAAATAAATGCATCAATTTCAATCAGACTTCAAATGAGATTGATTTCTACTACTCCTCCTTAATTGACCAATAAGGAACCTGGAGCTTGAGGAAGTTATGCTTAAGTCACAAAGGTTACCCAAAGCTAGTCCCTATCCCCTCTCTCACAACCTACCACCATACCACACCTGAAAAATTTAAAGATTAAATACAGTACTCCCCATTATCTGTGGAGGTGGGATGAAGAATGGCTGTGAGTAAGTGCAGTAGAGGAGAACATGCTTGCATGAGTTGATAGAGACTGTTGGGAAAGCATCCAATCTAATGAAAAGACACAGAAGTTAGAGAAAGTAAAAATCCCCATCATTATCACTACTCTTTTAACATTGAACTGGAAGCTAGAAAAATTGTAGGTGTAAGAATTTCAAGGAAGACCTTATCAATTAGACCTCCAAAGTATGACTTTCAAACTTTTTTTTTTTTTTTTTTTTTGTGGTGGTGGTGGTGGCGATGGTGCTGTGGATCAAATCCAGAATCTCACATATGCTAGGCATGTGTTCTATCACTGAGCTACATCCCATCCCCAAAAAAGAAGAGGTAAAACTATGTCTATTGATAGATAATATCATTTTACACATCTAAGATCCAAGATGATCAACTAAGAAGCTCTGGTAGGAAATTCAGTAAGATAACAGAACACAAACTTAGCATACAGAAATTAACATCGTAACACCATAACGTCTAAAAGTAAGCAAGGCCTTGTGACTAGTTCTAGTGAACAATGGACTGATACCACTTCTAGCCAAGACACTGAAGAATCAGTGAGCCAACCTAGTACTCTTTCTCCTCCTTCAGATAAACTGTGAGGTGACATTATTGATGATAACATCACAACACAAAATCAATGTGGTCACCTGGCCTGTGTTGGTTTGTGCATGAGAGAGACACAAACTTCCATTGTATTTTGTGACTGAGCTGTAAAGTTTTACCCTTTGCCACATCATGGCTTAACTTTTTACATTAGTATCATTAGTGGTTTAAATGGTTAAGAAGTGATAAATCTATAAGCATATTTACAAATATTACAAACAGACACAAAGTAAGAATTGGAATGCAAAGAAAAACATGCCAGAACTCTAGACAAGAAGTTCTAATATCAGGAAGATGTCAGCCCTTCATATGTCAATTTATATATTTAATCCCAATAAAAGTACAAACAGTGTTTCTTCCTGAAACTAAACAAATGTAACTTAATCCCTGGAACTAAATTTTATAAAATATAAGTAGGAAATGGGTGAAGAAGAAAAAGAGCCAGTGTTGAGGAATGGCTCTATAATGAAAATACAAAGCCTCAATATTTGAAACAGTAGGGTCTATGAGAAAATGGACGAACAAGAACCAGAAAGCGAAAAACAAATATAAATATGCATGAGAATCTAATATATGATAAAGGCATATTTTCAAGTCAATGTTTTAAAGATGGACTTTTCAAAGGATTGATTAGCATAACTAATAACTACTTTGAGAAATAGAACTGAACCCATATTCCAAGCCATTTTATAATGGACTATAAAATTTATAAGGGACCATTCATAAAAGCCAACTGTTGGCCTCTGCCTGCTTTCTCAGGTGACCAACAATAACCCCTCATTCTCAAGAGATTGCACAAGAAAGTCCCTTGAAACTTTGCCCACTGTAACACTTCTGGAAGTGTCTTTGTCTAACGTTTATTGCCCAAGTGAGAGGAGAATTAAAATATTACATAACCAGAACAAAGAGTCAAAATCAAGACATTTGAGTTGCAAAACAAACCTTCAAAGACTATGATTGAGACATAACTTCAGAGACAAAACTTTTTTGAGACCCTGATGTTGAACGTGGAGGACTGACTTAGCCAAGAAAAAGAAGGAGCACAGCATGTTGTAAACATGACGAGTCACCACACAGAGAGGACACAATCACCACTTACCTAATGAAAAAGCCTAGAGAGAACTCAGAGAGGGGGGTTGGGGAAATTGATGATGGGCCACATGAATCAGAATGGTGTGTGTGACTTGGTACCTGGAGAGAAGAGTGGAGAAGGATGGAGATCCTAGCTGGAGACACCATGGGGTAAAAGACCATAAGGAAGAAAAAGTTGTGGAGAAACTCACCATGGAGAAGACCCCTGGCTCACTGCATTGCATCAATGCTGCTTAATGGTGTGGGGCAAGGTGCAGAATTTTGAATTGACTATCTATCTATAAGAGACTGGACTTTAATCTAGAAGATACAAGGAATAACTTTCAATTGGTTTGATCAGTTATCTGCCACTACTAGAAATGGGGGCTTCACAGCTAAGATGATTCAATTCTAGTGAAAATAAAGCGCTATTTTTGCACATGGTTCTATGGCCCAATTATGGCTGCATGAGAGGGGGTTTGCTGTGGTAAAATGATGATCAGTGGCAAAGATGAAGTTTCTAGATGAGAATGAGGTTTTTGAGCACAAATCTCCATGGACAAAAATATGGACAGACAGAGAGCCCACCCACCAGTGCTCAAACCATGGTGCCTTCATGTCCATAAACATAACAGAAGACAAAACAAGGATCTGGAATACCAGCTCATGGAGAGAATTCAATAATTGCTGACTAAATGGGAAAGACATAAGGAAGAACATCTACTACTGTACTAATCAGAACCGTCCCTGGATGTTACAAGTGAAAGTCCAAAAAAAAACTTGATAGCTCTGCACTCATTAATTCTGTTTCTTCAGACATCAAACCCAGGTATTCCCCCCAAATTTCCAGAAGGCCAAAATAAAATGTATGAGTATATGAGTGTACACAGATAATGGATACAAACATATGCTATACACATAGGCATTTGTGCACAAGTATGTATATGTCTATGTCTACACACATAGACATGTATATATGTTTTGTCATATATGTACATGTGTATATATCAAAATTCTATCTCCACAAAATCAGATCAGGATAAAAATTAGAAGGATGAATTCAAGAGTCAAGATAACTCTCTTAAGAATTTCAAGATAGAAAACTGGGAAATTTTGCCCCAAAATGATTGTGCAAGACTACTCCTTCTTACCTCATAACAGAAGGTTGATTTTGCTGGAGAAGCAATTTGCCTATTTAAAAGACAACATTTTCCAACTTCCTTCAATGATAGCAGTGTCCGTGGGGATGTATGCAGAAATAGCAAAAACAGGCTTCAGAGATAATATCTTTTTGTTTCTCGCCTTTCTTCCTTGTTGAAACTCAAATGTGATGGATGATGCAATGGCATCCCCACTGTGAGCCTGTGGAAGGAAACCAAGGGCTAAGAAGACAGAGGAGAAAGACAGAAGGAGCTGTCTTAGTATTCCAGGACTATCTGGCCATGGTACATGGATCTAAATTTATAGATTAGTTGCTATTTCAAAAAATAGCCCAACAATCTTACCTCTTTGTCCCGACTGGCAGGACACATCAACGGCAGCGGCGAACCTAGGTGGGGAGGAATGAAGGGACAAGAGACACGAGGGATGACAGCAAGACAGGAGTTCTGATCAAGCTGCAAACTTTTATTGTTCACACAGGGGTATTTATATGCTGGGGATGGGGAAGCTCTCTTATCGGCAGTTGCTGGATGTCTTCACAAGGTGAGATAACCTCAGGATGTTTCAGGAAGACAGATGGCCGCAGAATGTCTCAGGGAGATAGATGGCTTCAGGGTGTCTCCCAGGCAGGATGTCTCTTGTAAGTGTCAGGCTATTCTTTGAAGGAGAATTTCCTTCTAGCCCCTGGCACCTCTTTATTTCACTGACTTAATATATAGAGTCACACATTACTTAACAACAGGGACATGTTCTGAGAAAGCCATTGTTAGGAGATTTTGTTCTCCCATGAACTTACACAAACCTAGACTGTATAGATCAATCACTTGATATAACCTCTTTTATACCTAGGGTAAACACAAGTTGGGTGAGGCTGCTGCCAGCAAAACAGGGCAGGCTGTTTTACAAAAAAACTAGCTTATTATGAGTAGAGGAATATGCTCTAAAACAGTGATAAATCGTATAGTGTGTTAAACACATAAATCAATAGCATAGTTATTATTACCAAGTTTTACATACTGTATATAATTGTATTGATTTACCTTTATACACCTGACAAAACAGTAGATTTGTTTACACCAACTTCCAATAAACATGTGAGTAATGCTTTGTGCTATGAAGCTGTGAGGGTTATGATATCTTTAGAGAACAGGAATTTTCAGCTCCATTATCATCTTATGAGACCACTGTTATATACACAGTGTATTGTTGACTGAAACATCAAGTAGTGATAACTGTATTTATGGAGAACCAACTGTGAGTAAGACCCTTCCTTGGGTACTGAGAATATAGAGTGAGTCAGGCCAACATTTTCCCTAAAGAAATTTATTGTCCAGGGGAAGAGAGATCTAAAAACCAGTAATTATGGGATATAAACAATCTAAAAAGTAATATGGCAAACTCTGAGCTTCTGTAGTTGTTGTACTTCAATATATTTCTCTTGGGTCATAATATGTCTAATTCATATAATTTTCTATTTTCTAAGAACTTGTACATACATTGAGAGTTTGTTGTCCATATTCATGACAGCATTTGAGGCTAGTTCTTGCACTGATTTTAAGAAAATACTTAGTACTATTCATGCACAAGGCATTGGCTAGGTTTAAGGAAAATACAAAAATTAACAGCCAGCCTTCATATAGCTTTGTGAGAGTCCCTAAGAGGTACAAAGCATGATGAATCCACATGGCCAACAGAGTCCTTCTTTCTTTAGAATCCCTGGTTGACAGAGAGACTTTAAAAAAGTACAGCAAAATGATAAGTGTTACGAAGACCAGTTAATAAATGTAGAAAGAGTACTAAACCATAAATTTGGTGTGTTCCAATTCAATCATAGCTTTAGGCAAGATTCATAAATGGATTTTAAAATTATTAATTGAAAACTCAAAAGAGTTTTCACACAAAGACCTGCACACTGCTTATAGCAGCTTTATTCACAGTTGCCAAAACTAGCAAGTAGATGAAAAGATAAATAAGTTATAGAGCACCAAGACAATGGAATATTATATAGGGATAAAAGAAAATGAGTTCTTAAGCCACGGCAAGACTTCAAGAACCTTTAATGCATGTTACTAAAAGAAAGAAGCCAATCTGAAAGGCTACATACTGTATGATTCAAATCATACAACATTCTGAAAGGCAAAATACAGAGAAGGTATTTCCCAGGGCAAGGGTGAGAAAGGGGATGAACAGGAAAAACGTAGAAATTTTTAGATCAGAGGTAAGTCTGTATGATACATGTCAAAATCCATAGAACCTATAACACTAAGAATGAACCCTCATGTAAGTTGTGGACTTTGAATTATAATGATACAGCCATGTAGGTTTATCAATTATAACAAAGGTATTACTCTGGCTTATAATGTTTGGTGGTGGGAAAGTTGGGGACACTGGGGAGTACTGGGGATCTCTGTGCCATCTGCTCCATTTCTCTGTGATCTTAAAACAGCTCTACAACAATAGTCCATAGCTTTAAAAATTTACTAAGTGAAACATTTTGGGGAGCAAGATAGTCACCTGGTGCCCAAGTACCATCCCATAGACTTCTAATAATCAGAAGAGGAAAATAAGTCTTTAGGATAGAGAAAGCTTATGGCTGCTGTTCTCTTCCAGCATCACTGGACACTATGATGTGCTGGTGGTGGGTTCAAAAGTATATATGACATTTTGCTGAGAGCCATTGCCAAGTAGGAATGACGCATGGCAATTTCCTTGTCAGCCTACCCCATGTTGCTTAGAGGGAGGACTCTCCATTGTGGAAATGGGCTTGCCTTGGACCCAGGTCATTTGCAGTGACATTGCATGAATGTTTGAGAAAGGTGACCCTGCTCAAGGACCAGGGTGGATCCGGGTTTAGGGAGGATCCTGCTGGGAATAGGGAGTATCCTGCTGCCTCAGGCACCCGCTCCTTGGATTTAGGGCCTTGGGTTTAGGGCGGTTCCAGGTTTAAGGTGGACTCTGCTGGGAATAGGGCGTATCCTGCTGCCTCAGGCACCCGCCCGCTCCTTGAGTTCCCGTTGAGTTCTCGTGGGATTCAGAGAGTATTTTGGGATGCAGAGCCCGGTGGAGGTGTGGAATTTTTCCCAGAACGTGCGTGTAGAGTGCCGGTGAGAGGTCTGAAATAAAGAGTTGCTGTTTGAATCTACAAGGCTGTGTGGTGGCCCGGTGATTTTGTGCCCAGCCAGACGGCGGCAACATTTTCTTGCTGAAAATGTTTAGTCTAAATATAATCAAGCTTCTAAATCTAACTTGAAGTTTCTAAAAGACACAGGGAATGGAAATCCAACTAAATGACACTATGAGAAAAAAACAATAGAAAACAAGGAACATTCTGTATGATACCTGGTGTGGACTCTTCTAAGAGTTAATGATACTTAAAGAAACAATTTTTTAAAGTTGGGATAGAGATATTATAGACAAAAAGATACTAAGAGGATACCATAACCAAGTACAATGCATAAATTTTGACTAGGTCTTTGGGTAAAACAGGGAAATTTGAATAAAGATTAACATTAGATAATAGTATGGAATTAATGTTAATTTAATTAGATCTAGCAATTTTACTGGGGTTGTACAGAAGAACTTCCATTTTAAGAGATGAGTGCTGAGCACTTGCAGTACAATATCATGATATCTGCAACTGAAGTTCAAATGTTTCGGCCAGAGATAAAGGAAAGTAAAGAAAGCAAATATGGTAAAATATTAGGTACAATTATTTGATTAAAGTGTAGGTCCTTGGGACATTTATGTATCTTTTCCTCAGGTTTTCTGTGTGCGGGAAATTTTCCAAAATAAAAATTGGGTGAAAATAATGTATCTTGACTAGTAAATTGTTTCTATGAGCCATCACTTGTATTTCGCATTTTCTTAACTAAACTAAGGAAGTGTTTGTGTTCCCCATGTAGAAATCAAGATTTCAGGATACCTGTGAGAGGGCATATGAGAGTGACAGTGTTCCAGCCATAAATTACATTTTCACATGAAACACCTCTATTTAGACACTTTGGAAGTTGAAAACACAAAATGTATGGAGTACATTTTTTTTGCACCATTACAAACACAGGTGAAGCCCAGGCAAATTCTCATGGTGAACACGCCTCATCTGGCATCCAGACAGATATCAAAAGGTGTGGGAGGCCAAGTCAAACGGAAAGTACTTAAGAGACGACAGGTAGCTGCAGACATGAGCTGTGTTTGCTTCAGCCTTGGTAAGGACGCCTGTGTCATCTGAGAGCAACATTTGTGTAGGTAAGATTACGTTCTTTGGTCCTTCAGAAGAATATACTAGGTGGGTGTGTAGAACCAATCTGTGCCCCTGTTTAGAATTTATACTAATGATTTAGTGTAAATCTTTTTATACTGTTTTGTATATAAATTCTAAACAGGGGCATGAATTGGTTCTATTGTTATATCCAATGTCTCCTTGTTCTTGTTTTCTGATTGTTTTTTGGTTGTCTTTTATGGCTTTTGTCAGGTTAAGAGGAATGTTGGATGAGAGAACAAGAGCAGTTGAGGAATGGTGCTTGCTTATACCCATGTACCACCAGGAGAGCACCTCTATTTGGCTTTGTATTTGTGCCAGTGTGCATACAAACAAGTGCCTATATTTGGTCTCTCAGCAGGTTCCTACAATTACTAATAGCTAACATGGAGAATAAGACTTGGATTAACTCCCATGAAAACGTCTCTCCCAACACTTCTTAACAGTTTCATAGCTGAGGCACAATCCTGAATCCCAGTGAAAAACTCGCCACGCCTTGGTGTTGAATATCTTTATGGATGATTACTGCAAATTCAATGACAGTATCAAAGAGTCTCTTGTGCAAGTGATACAAGCTAATGTTTGCCCAGAATTTTGGAATTTACAAAACACTTTTTTTACATTTGTTATTTCACTCTGTGTGGCATTCCTGGGAGATGGATATGGTACTCACTTCACAGGTAGATATATATGTGTATACACACACACACACACACACACACACGGCTTAGAAGGGCAATATGTGCCCAAATTGCTCTACTAGTAGGTTGCAGAGTCAGCCGTTGAGTTCATGCCTCCAAAGTTGAATCCTGCTCATTGCAGGTATCCAGTTACAACACTTGTGTAGAAATGGTACTGATCTTTACTCCATTCTCAGCCAATCCTTTAACCCAAAGCACACAGTACATGCCTGAAAAAAAAAAAAACATGAAAGAAGATCCTGTGATTCAAAGCCCAGTGTACTAAAAGTTACTTAGGAAAGTTGCATGTGTAATGGTCAAAGGATGAACAGTTGTGAAATTCTCCAGTCTGGGCTCCAGTCCCACTTCTACTTAGGAATGGTGCAATCCTTGGCGAGTTCCATTCCCAAGTGAGTCTCTCTCTTGCCCCACAGGGCTATTTTAAGGATTGAATAAAATAAGGCAAAGACATACACACACACATAGTGTCATTTATTACTTGGTAAATATTTGCTTATCATTATGCTTCAAGATTTTTTTTTCTGTCTTTCTGGTCACCCCAATTGCCCAAGCCTTCATCTGAAAGCAATCATCTTTTCTGGCCAGCACTTCCTATATCACATGTACTTTTTTCCTTTGTTTCAAAATTGAGTGCTTTCAGTGGTCTGAAAAAAAAAATGTACTCCCTTGGTTCAGTGACCATTTAAACAATGAATGACTGGGAAAATGTCAAAACTCCTGTCCTCTTTAGCTGGTGCGGTGGCACAAGCCTATAATCCCAGTGGCTAGGGAAGATGAGGCAGGAGGATCCAGAGTTTAAAGCCAGCCTCAGCAACATAGTGAGACCGTAAGCAACTAAGTGCCCTGGATTCAATCCTAGGTACAAAAAAAAAAAAAAAAAAACTCTTGTCCTCCAGGTGATTCACAAGCATAACAAAATACTGCTGAAACTTAACAATTTAACAACCTTCATAACAAGGTACATGAATATCTTTCAAGATAATGCACATCATCTACCTTGATAATAAACTGTACCATACAGAAAAGATAGGAGAAAAAAATTCCAATTTTCATGTGTTCTTCACATAAAAAGACTCATACTGCCTTCTCCACCATACCTTTATTTATGTTAAGTAGATGATAAGATATGGTTTCCTCTCATCAGTGAAATACACTATAGGTTGCTTCAGGATTATTTATGCTTGAGACAGAGAAGTCTGTATAAGCTTGGAGAAGGCAGTGAATTTTCTATCACTTGATCTCTCTCTCCATTGGAAATGTGTAATCTGCATTAATTTAGCAAACATTAAGGTTAGTGGAAGTTCCTAAAATTTCCCCACAATAATATCTTTAAGAATATAGTTAATATTCTTAGTAACCCAAATGTGTAAATAAAAGAGATTTGTAATACCTTTTTCTTTCTCACTTGAAGGTAGTCTTCTAGATAAATCTCAAATACTATGCTCTCTGCCACTTTTTCTTTACTGCGCTGTTTAGAATCAGACTCGGTGTCATAGAACCCCTGGACAAAAAGCCCTTTGTTGAGACCATACCTTATACCACTTACCCATGCTGTAGCCCTGAGTTTACTTGACAGTCTCTCAGACTCTGTCTTCCTCAAGGGCAAGGACTATAACTTAGCATCTTGAAAACTCAACATCAAATGTTTTAAACCTAACTTGTGGGGATTTTTCCTTCACTTCTGAAACCCACATAATTATTTGCAGAGATGCCTTAGAAACAATGCTTGTTTCCTCTTATCTAAGTGGAAATTTCTGGCAGGTCAGGGCTCACAGCAAGATGATATAACAACCTGGGTCTCTTGGCATCCTCAGGCCCCAGAGATAACTCAGAGTTAATCCCTGACCGACTTAAAATGAAGTAGAAGTTGTACAAAAAGATTTCTTTTTTACAAACCTGATTTTTGTTGAGGTTGGGGGGAGGCCATGTGCTAACCTGTTTAGTTTCTTAGTGACAGCTCTCTCAACTGTAAAGCAGGGCAGCCCCTGTGACAGTTAAATGACAGAGCATGCTGAGTGCTTAGAATTTGCCTGATATATGGAAAGAGTTCCATAGCAGTGATAGCCATGGTCTTTTGACCGTTATTATTATTATCGTCATGGTGGTGGTGATTTCCTCAAATGGCTCTGGTTTGTTTGAAGAAGGATTTTGTTCATGCCTGTGCCTAATTTCTATAAAAGGACGGTGTAAGGAGCGAATATAACAGATTATGATTACCAAACAAGGAAGTGTCACAAAATATAAAAAATCCTCTTTAAAAAAAAAAAAGTGGCTCTGGGAAAAGGACACATTAGCTCCAAGAAAAGCCTATTCTAATGGTAAAGACCTGGACTACAATTCAGGAGACCTTGGTCCTAGATCCCCATATTGCCTGTTTTATTAGTTAGCTGTGTATACATGAATAAAGTTGCCCAATATTTGTTGTTGCAATGTCCTCACTATAAAATTGCAATACTTATAATTATTATTGTGGGCTGTCTCTCACAAAGAGGTATTATGGTGAGCAAATAAAAATGGGTAATGGTTTTATTTGCATTATAATATTACTTATATATGTTATCAATGCCCAATGAAAAACAAATCTCTGTTAGACGTAAGATCATCAACTGTGTTCATATAATAGAAAAATGCCTGGAGTATTGGTTTACTTGTCCCAAAGTATTGGTTTACTTGTCCCATAAGTCTAGATGAGTCAAGACACAAAGATGTTATGTCCCTAACTATAAACCTGCCCTAGCAATCTGTGGCCCACCTATCCATCAAATTATATTATGTGTAAAGTACCCTAAAAATCTGGAAGTTTCTTGTTAACATAAAATAATCTCATAATGATTGCTTATATAACAAAAATTCAACGATTTTGGCAACTGATGCTAAAACAACAGGTCAAAAGTATGGTGGTCAAAGGTAAATTCCCTTGCTCTGATTAATTCATATGCACTGCAGTTGCTGTAATGTCATGAATTTATCAACTCCCTTTTTCCTTATCAGGACATCGTTTTCTTCAGTCATTCAACATGAGTACGATGGTAGACACCGCCATTTTTCTGGGGAAATTTCTGTATTACTTTTTAGAATCTGTAGCTTTCAAGATAATTCCCAGGAAAAAAAAGGATGTTGCTGGTGAGATTGTACTTATAACAGGAGCTGGAAGTGGACTTGGGAGGCTCTTAGCCCTACATTTTGCCCGCACTGGGGCCATTTTAGTTCTCTGGGACATTAATCAAGAGAGCAATATGGAAACATGTAGACTGGCCAAAGAAAAGGGTGGTGTGAAAGTCTTTGCCTATAAGTGTGACTGTAGCAACAGGCAAGAGGTCTACAGCGTCGCTGATCAGGTAAGCTGACCGATGTTCTTTGCTTTGATGCTCAAGAATATTGCATCTACTGTGCACTTTTTACAAAGACAGGACGAAAGTCATTTGTCATACGCTTCCCCCCACATTCTATATGTGTCTCCAACTTGCTTCTGCATGTCAGAAGTCTGGCTGTATGACCTCCAAAAATAAGTAGAGCATACAAAACTGCAAGTGGAAACTTGAGCAGCCTTCAGAGCCCAATGTTGCCAGACTGCTTTTTTCAGTGACTCACTATCAGGAGTTTGTAGAAACCGTGCATACTCCTGGCTTGCTACTCGTTGCTTGTGCAATATTTACAAAGTTATTCTCCCTTTCTACATCCTTGTTTCTTTATCTGTAAAACAAAAGGACTGAACCAGATGAAATTCAAGATTATGTCCAGTTTTAACTTTCTGTGTTTTATGATTCTAATGCCACTTAGATTCCATTCCATCATGTGATGATTCCATTATCATCAAGTTCTGAAAATATATATAACATGGAACATAAGGTAAAAGCATTTAGCATACTGGTAGACCAAGTTTCCTGTTAGACATAACCTATTGACATTTGTTCTAACTTCTTACTGAATATTAATAAATAATAATAGCTAAGATTAATTATATAGTTATATAGTACTTTTAAAACAATGGTATTGTTTTCCTGAGTGTTTTAACCATGAGATAAGGTGTTAGGCAACTGATGCAAATCAAGAGAGAGGAACAGGATAGAGTTCTACAGTTTTGTTAAACTCACAGTTCCCTGGGGAAAACAGCACAGCATACAGAACCACTGGATTGGCGGGGGTGTGGGTTATGAGACAGAGGGAGAGTGGGGACTACAGGCATATGCCTTTATTGTGGTTTCCAGGGGAAAGAACAGGCAATGCAGGGTGAACAGGTTTAAGATTGGCTAATTTTAATAATTTCAAGAGGCTCTAAGGCATAGGAGTTATCCTGATTTTCTGGTTGCTGGCCCTGGGATGATTGGGGTGTGTATATAATCTCCCAGAGTTTGAGACTCCAATAAAGGGAAGTGATGAATATGTGGACTTAATTGCCTGCTCTTGAAGGAAAACCAATCAGCCTCTAGCCAAGGCCACAAAACTGGGTTAAGACAGCACCAAAAAACCATAAACTAGCAAAATAAAACAAATAGCAGCCGCACTAAATGCATTACAAATAGCAATTTATGCACATAATAACTCAATCAGCACATTGCAACCTACTTAGGTACATATCATGATTATCATCACATTAACAAATGAGGAAGCTTCAAGGGACTGAGTGACTATGCAGCATCCCAAGAGCATAAAATTAGCTACTGGCAGAGCCAACGGTATGCCGCAGTCCTGCTGCAGCAGAATAACCAGGGGGTGACGAACAACTTGTTTACGTTGATACAGCAGGAGTAGGAGCCGTTTATTGCAGGACAGGAGCAGTATTTATACATTCCACACAGCTTATCTAATTAGCATAAACTAGATACATCAGTCAACCAATCAGGAATCTCTACACTTAATGGCTCGCTTTTGTTACTTCTCAAACCACTCCCTCTGGCATTTTGCCAGGCACCATCCAGACTTGTTTACGAACTCTAACATTCCCCTGGCAAAATGCCAGGTGTTATTTTGACTTGTTTACAGACTCTAACATTTCCCCCTTTTGTTTAATTTAAATAACGACCATAGTGGTTTTTACAGAAACACCATAAATAACCTGCTACAAACAGAAAGGGAGGATACAAAATGCCACAATACCAAGCCAATTGATGGCTCCATGCAAGAAGCCCTTGGAAAAATTATACCAGCAATGACACCGTTAGCAAAGATACCGAGTTACAATTTGTTGTAGATTACAATTTGTTGTCTCAGTCCAGGTAAAGCAGTGTCTCAAATAGATTAACTCACAGTCCAGGTAAATCACAGTCCAGGTAAGTTCTGCAGGCAGCTAGCTTAAATCACAGTCCAGTTAAGTTCTGCAGGCAGCTAGCTTAAATCACAGTCCAGGTAAGTTCTGCAGGCAGCTAGCCTAAGCTGTAGTAGCAGAAACAGCAACAGCTCCGAAGTCTCGTCTGTTTTTCAGCCGAAGTCTCCTCCGGTTTTCAGCAATACTGGAAATTCTTCCACTTTCGTTTTCACCGGCACTGGGACAAAGGCAGGAACTCTGGATGGCTAAAGAAAATCCTGTAGTATTCTACTAAGAAAACAACCTTCTGAACAATTTAGTACATTATCTCAAGGTTTTTTTGCATTTGAAATAAGCATTAATAGTACTCATTATTTATCAGCCTCCAGGTCAGGTCTAGATTTGGGCTCTAGCAGTGGCGTTCTGCTTCCCTGGTGGGGGGCGGGGAAGAGCCAGTTGCCGCCTCCTCTTGGAAAATCCTTGCTGCGCTGTGACCGGCTTGCACACTTGGCAGCCGCCTCTCCGCTTCATGCACCCTCCGGTAACGAAAAGTATTTAGTAATAGCCTTTTGCTGCAACTTTTTTCCTGATAATCCTTCCTCCTCTGATAATCTTTCTTCTTCTGAACTTTCTGTTTCTTTCTGACTAGAGTTCCTGGGCTTCTATCAACACATGCCCTAACTATTCTTGGTTCCACTGGGGTGCCTTCTTCCCTTAGTAATTTATTTCTCACCCCTTCCATATTTTCATCATAAAGACAATACAATACACTTAGACAAAACAAGACACAAACATACTGTATCAATCTTCTCCATTTTCTCGAAATTGTCATTTTTCCTCTGGCCCTATCTGCCTAGGGACGAGCAGATTTGCTCCCGTCCTATCTATGGACGGGCAGCATTTTTCGTCACTTACCCCCGAGTGTCCTGGGGCTCCCCGTACGGGCCACCATCTGCCGCAGTCCTGCTGCAGCAGAATAACCAGGGGGTGACGAACAACTTGTTTACGTTGATACAGCAGGAGTAGGAGCCGTTTATTGCAGGACAGGAGCAGTATTTATACATTCCACACAGCTTATCTAATTAGCATAAACTAGATACATCAGTCAACCAATCAGGAATCTCTACACTTAATGGCTCGCTTTTGTTACTTCTCAAACCACTCCCTCTGGCATTTTGCCAGGCACCATCCAGACTTGTTTACGAACTCTAACATTCCCCTGGCAAAATGCCAGGTGTTATTTTGACTTGTTTACAGACTCTAACAACGGTATAACTCAGGCAGTACAGAGCTAAAGTGCACACAATTTGATAAGAGAATCCCCAAGGGATTATCCTTCCCTTTGGCAATCTAAGTCCCACTTTGTAATTCATTTATCAATTCATTCAATGAGATTGATCAAATCATTTTATGTGCATGTAAAAATATGGTATAATGAATTCCATTATTATCTGTAATTATAATTTATCAATACAAATTCTTTAAAAATGGCGAAACTTAAAAAATAATGAAATCACTACTCTGT
Organism: Marmota flaviventris; assembly: GCF_047511675.1. Classification (NCBI taxonomy): domain Eukaryota; kingdom Metazoa; phylum Chordata; class Mammalia; order Rodentia; family Sciuridae; genus Marmota; species Marmota flaviventris. The sequence continues at coordinate 74,577,324 of NC_092512.1, forward strand.
GACATTGACCTTCTGAAGCCCCCTTCATTCTTCACTTTCTATTACTTTCTTCTTTTTGAGGGGGGGGTCCCACATGAAGTTGTTCTTCATAACTCATTTCCAGCTAGTAAAAATAAGTGTGTTATTGCTCCCTATATGTATTTTACAATGGAGCAAGAAAAATCGAAGTCAGTCCTCGTTTTACAAAAAGGGAAAGAAATGTGACAGTAAAAGTTCCTTGGGGTGAGCTCAAGGATAAAGTCTGCTTGGCAGGGACTCCCTTCCCAATACCATGTACTAGCCAGACTAAAAGCCTTGAAAAAATCTTTCCTCCTGAATCATATCCTACATAATCTTCACAATGAATAGATACTACTACTACTTTCTCCATTTGACCAGTGATGAAATAGAGGCAAAGAGAGTTTAAGGACCTAAACTAGGTAATAAGGAGATAAGTGACAAAGCTGAAGTGTGACCCCATCCTCCTAACATCAAGGCCCATGTTGTATCCCCTCCAGGTAATCAACAAATACATGAGAAAACAACAACCCCCTCATAATCTTTTCCTGATTCTCAAAAGTATGATAACCTCCACCCTCTCTGTCTCCCAACAAACCTTTCTTTTCTTGATATCTAGTAGAAAACCCACCTAAAGCCTTTAATCAAAAATTATTTGTCATCATTGGAACATATCTGAAATTTTTCTTTTTTCACGTGATCCTATAAATAGCATTTTTCTAAGTCAACTACTTATCAATTACTTATCAACTCCCAATGCTAAGTATTAAATGTTAAGTATTAAACTTTACCTGCAACAGTTGCAACAAACTGCATGCATTACCCAAATCCTTGAAATTTGTGGGAGACTTAAAAAACAATGACAGGAGCCAGGCATGGTGGCACACCCTTGTAATCCCTGTAGCATGGGTGGCTGAGTTTCAAGGCCAGCCTCAGCAACTTACCAAGGCCCTAAGCAACTTAGCAAGACCCTGTCTCAAAATAAAATATTCTTTAAAAAAGCAATCACAGGATTCTTAAGTGGCATAGAAATTAACACTTCAAAATTAGATTGAGCTATCCTCCTTGTCTCCAACATAGGAAAACAATATACAAATAAATTGCTTCGGTTAAAACAATCAGCTTCACAATTTATTCCCAGATTTCCAGGTCTAATCATTAATATTCATTTTGTACATGCATGAGGTTTATAATTTTGGCTATTTAAAGAGTAATAATTTTGCTATTTAAAGAGTAATAATTTAAAGTAAATATTTAAAGAGTAATATTTGGCTATTTAAAGAGTAATAATTTTGGCTATTTAAAGAGTAATAAATTTGGGTGAAAACAACTTCTATGTGTAAATCGAAATTGGATGTGAATCTTTGTTCCTCTCAAAAGCTGTGAATCACTTGACATGAACCTTAATTTCTCAGAACCTCTGTTTCCTCATCCATAAGCCAGGATAATAATGCCTTCCTAAACTGCCTCTCAGAATACAGGGAAAATTAAATCCTCTGATCTAAGTAAAATTCCTCTGGTGCCCCTAAGACTCAGGGCTTCAATTCAGATTGGATAACAGTGACCACTATGTCTTTCTTAAATTTTAATTAATTTATTTATTTGGGAATTGTTTTTTTTGTGCCAGAGATTCTCTCTCTTTGTCTCTTGACGACTTGGACACCCTTCTCATTGGTCTAGGATTGAGCTTTTATGCACACTGATTCATTCACCAAGCCAATAGGATGGCCTTCTTTAAAAGTTACCCTCTTGGGGATGTTTTCCTTAGTCCTACCTCTCTCCAAAGCAGAAGAGCCAGACTAACATCATTTCAGCAATATTAACTTTCCTTTTCATAGCTTGCTCCACTCAATGACATCAGCAGCAATAGTTACCTTATCTCTCCAAAGCATATTATGTAACAAATAGCAGCAGTGCCTGGACCCCTTAGAAAATAACGTCAGGGCAGGAAATGTTGCTTCATTGAAAATAAAGGAACAGTTTGTCATATCTGCCATAATATTCAATTCAGAAGGAAAAAAAGGCTTCAGAGTGTTTAAACATGCTTCATGTTTTGCCCCAGATCAGCTTTAGTAATGTCACCTACGAAGTCATAATTTCAGAAAAAAAAGATGAGACAAAAACAGTTCCCCCAGTGTTTCCTGGAGCATGCTTTTCTCCAAGTGGGGCTTGTGGTGCATTGTGAATTAAGCCAGCAGGGAAAATGGGGTCTCCAGGAGAGGAGGCTTGAGAATGCAAGAGGCACAATGGCAGCAGCCCAACTGTGGACCTGGGGAAAGTATCAGTAACAGATTATTAAGTAGACTTAAGTCAGTTCTTTGCAGAAAAGTGCACAGTATCACAGAAGTCCATGGATACTGGATCAAACACATCCATGTTTGGGATGTCTTCATTCCAAGCACTGGTCAGGCCTTAGGAGGATGTGATGTGCTCCTGCACCTGCTCATAGACGGATGGAGGAAAATGACACACACAGAAGCAATCATCAGACATCAGCCAAGCTGAGGGGGAAAAAAAAACTAATAAAAATCAGGGTTCTTTAAATAAAATTGTCAAATTAAAATATGCTTTTTTAAAAAATATGATCAATCATAAAATTACTTTAAAATTGCTGAATTTCTTTATATAAGATAAAAATAAATATCTAGTTTTAAGGAAACCACAGCCATGCATTGCTTAACCACAGGAGTATATCTTGGGAAATGCAATGTTAGGTGATTCCATCACTATGCAATTATCAATGAGAGTATATTTACACAAACTAGAAGAGTTACTGCATCACTAGACAATATGATCTTGGGACCACCATTTTGTATATGGTCCATCATTGTCTGAAATGTCATTATGTGGTGTGCATGACTACTCACAAATAAAATGAAGAAAAATATTTTCGGGGGGAATAAATATCAAAATGACCTTTACCACTTCAATTGATTTAATGTTTGTCTTGCTTCTGGCCAGGTTAAAAAAGAAGTTGGTGATGTGACCATTCTCATTAACAATGCAGGCATTGTAACAGGGAAGCCCTTTCTGGATATTCCAGATCACATGATGGAAAGATCATTTTATGTCAATGCCATCTCTCATTTCTGGGTAATTCTCCCCCCTCCCCCTTTTAATTTGCTTTTACGTGGTAAGTATGCATTTCTATAAACAACTGTTCATACATTTGTCTGTGAATATACCATTTAGGAGCTTTCCCCTGATAGACCGGTGGGGGTCTCATCCTTAACAAATTTGACCCTGTTGCATTTAACTTGATTTTTCCTGGTCTTGCCCTATTTCAAATTCTCGGGGAAATTCCCTTCTCTCCACCCTCTCCAGTATGATCTCAAGACTGATTAGGTTGTTCAGAAATCTTCCTATCCTAATGCATATTGAAATGTGCATAGACATAATTTGTCCATAAGTGAAAGAAGAGCTCATGAAAGGAGAAGAGGAATGTTTTTCAGAGTGGTGGTTTAGGTACATGGAAGACTGTTTATGAGAACAAAGGTAATGAAGGCAAGAGGAATAACATTTATTGTGCACTTACTCTATACCAAGCACCATTCTAAATTCTTTAATTTCATGTTCGGCCATGACACCATTTTCATTCTCACTTTACAAATAAGGGCCCAAAGAGTTGAAATGAATTCCTCAAGTGGTAGGTGGTAGCTGAAGCTTGCCAAAGGAAGGAGTGAGAGGAAGGAAAGTTTCTTTACAGAGGGAAATTAGTGCATTGTTAACTCAGGACCATCTTCCCTGAGGCCTGGAGTAACTGGACAGCACTGTCCAGAAGCACTGTCTTTGACAATGGAAGTGTTCTTCATCTTCCCAATTGGGTGACCACTCATCACCTATGGCTACTGAGCACTTGAAATGTGATTGATGGAAACTGAGGGACTAATCTTTTAGCTCTTTGTCATTTAATTCATGTAAATGCATATTTAAGTAGACACGGATGCCAAGAGGCTATTTAATGCTTTGGAGAGTGCAGCCTAGAGAATAGGTAAGAGGACAAAGGTGGCTGGAATTACCAGAGGTGTTAATGCTGTGAAGGGGAAAAAAAATCCAGGAAGCAGGATTGGATGAAGAATGCAGGAGGTATGGGGGATAGAAACCAGGGCCTTAGAAGATATGAAGATTAGTGGGGAAGTCCTCCGCTGTTGAGTATAGGATTTTGGAATGGGTTTGCTTTGGGTGTCTACTGGTTCCTCCCTTTTTCCACTCAACACTTTTATATACTGTCCACAGGCCTTACAACTATTTCTTTAATCTTCTTTCTTAGTCACCAGGAAGCCAATGAGAGTCCAACAACTGGTTTTTACTAATACTAATTCAGCACCAACAAAGTGCTTGACATATAAAGGGTCCCCCATAAATATTTGTGAAAATCGTTGACTTGCCTCCCTGTACCACACCATCTCAGAATTTTATTTTGGAAGAGAAAAATGCCCTGTGGTTAAATGGAGTCAGTCGATCCTAATCCATTCACATAATCTAAAAATCATCTTTGATTCTTCCCCTTTCCTGTAATACCTACATCTTTTGCTGTTCCTGCAAAATGTACTCAAGTGAACTTCTCTCCATTCCTGCCACCTTGATTAAAGCTCTCCTTCTCCCCATCACCAACAGCTTTTCATGGCCTTTCAACTTCAATAGAGATGCCATCTAACCAATCTTCATATGAGAGTGAGGTGATCTTTTCAATGCACTCATAAAATCATTTCACTTCCTTACTAATAAACATGTTTCCAAACACACTTAGAATAACAGGTACCTGTCATGACCTGGGTGCCCTGGCAAGAGGTGGCAATATCCTCCCCTGTCTCCCATCCCTCATACTCTCTACTTTCTGCTCACTTTCTATAGTCCAAAAGTCCTAATTAAACCCCAGGGCATGTCCAATTCTGTCTCATCCGAGGGTTTTTCACAAGCCATACTTGTAAGACTGGAAGACGCCACACCACACGACACAGATCACCAAAGAGGTTTCCACTTTATTACAAAAGGCTGTGTGTTTATATAGGTCTACGAAGAGGTAGCAGGGGCTGAGGTAGATAACAGGTCGCCCGTTTATTGGCAAGCTCTTCCATATGTCAGTTCCGGAGCCCAAGAAGTTAATTCTTATTGGGGCTAAGGCTTCCCACCAGCAGGGTTTGAACATTGGCGCCGGTGGGAACGTTTCGCGCCAGTGAAAGAAACAAAGAGGGGAAAGAGGGTCGTTAGACGCCATGCTGGGGTTTTTTTCTGGGGTGCTGCTGCCGTTATAAGTTTTCCCAACATTCCTCCCTTTTTATTTTCTTAGGAAGTGGGGCGTCATTGGTCAGATCTGGCTGCTTCCGGCTGTGCGGGGATGGCGTAGGGCCTAGAAGGGGAAGTGGAGGAATGTTGGGGGGGCAGGTCTGGGGATATCATGGCAACCAGAAATAAAACCCAGTGGCTATAGACAGCTACTTCCATAGGAGTGAAGTCTATGAAAGTTCCCTGAAACCACAAGTAGTCGATGGCGTCGAACCAGTCCTGGATGGAGGAAATAGTTGGTATCAGCCACTGGTCCTGTAACAGAGACTCTAGGAAATACTGGAAGCATTGCCTTGACATGGCGTCACCAGCACCTGAAGAAAATCAGAGCGAACAAAAACAGGATGAAGATAAAAATTAAAGCAAATGTCAGTTTTTGGCAGAAGTTCCATGTCGGGGGACTGACAGAGAAGAGGCCAAGGGCCATGAGGAGGCTTAAAAGGACATAAAGGCTCAAAAATCCAGGATGGCAGATTAAGAGGTTCTCCGGGCTCGTAGTCTCCCACTGTCTGATGTCCGTTGCATTCCATCACGCTTGGTAGTGAGCTTCAGCAATGAGTGAGCTGTTCTCTTGAGGATGTTGGGGGTTCATTGGTCATCAGAGGCTGGTAGTACCTAAGCAGAAGCTGGTTGAAAGTTTGGTTAGAGATCTTCCGTAATTGGCCCTGTAGGAAGCGAAGCAGACAGGGCAGGAACAGACACATCAGGAAAAGAAGACATATGGGCCCTAAAAGAGGCAACAGCCACGATTGGAAGTGGGCTAAAAAGAAGGTAGCAAATGGGTTTTGGTTTGGTGGATTTTTCAAAGAGGTAGCCAAGTCGGTGAGCTTGACTACATTAGTTTCCACAAGGCCTGATTCATTGATGTAGTAACAGCATTCTTCCCTCAAGAAAAGACAGGTTCCACCTTTTTCGGCTGTGAGTAAGTCTATAGCTCGATTTTGAAGAGTAACTTGAGCCAAGGATGCGACGTGCCTTTGTAAAGATGCTAGAGATTCTGCCGTAGAAGTGAGCGCTTGTTCAAGTTTAGAACTTAAATCCTGTACAGCCCATAAGGAGTGTCCTAGAGCTCCACCAGAAATTCCTGCTCCCGCCGCAGATACAGCCGGTGAGAGACCCACCAGTATTGGCAGGAAAGCAGCCCACTTATTCTGCACTGGGGGAGACAAGAGGGCCTGCACTTCAGCTGGGGTATAGAGAGTCAATTGCGGGACAAGTGTCACCAGTATACATGGGGTAGAGGTGTTGGTGAATAAGATAGTGATGAGAGAACCATTACACCAGAAGAATGAGCCAGGTGGTGCATAGAGGGTGAAGTTAAAGGTGATGTTAGAGTGGCAAAACTTTGACTGGGAGACACCCAAGCCCAGGAGGCAGCCTCGGGGAATCACAGTATGGTTAGACTCTTCGGGCTCCCATAATGGAGCGTCGGGTGAAAGGGTTCGGAGAGAAAGGCGGGCAGATGGAGTGGAGAAATTTGAGAGGTCAGAAGCCGAGAAGTTCAAAGGAACCACTGCAAGCAAAGGTCGAGTCAGAGAGGCGCATAAGTAGCAATCAGTTGGTGTGATGGCGGGGAGGGTTAGATTTAAGAAGGTTACAGTTTCAATAAGTAGTCGTAGCCATGAATACTGTGGTGGACTCCCGACATTAGGCTCATATGGACCCTGTATGGAGTCAAACAACTGCTGTTCGGAATGCTTTATGTCAGTAGAGATTATAGCTACTGAGGGCTGGGAGGGTTGAAGCTCTCGGGAGATGGAGATGGAGCCACAGGGGGTGGGAGAGGATATGTCACAGTAGAAGGAAGCATTTACCCTAGAGGTCCAGCGTGGATGGTTAGGGTCAGTGATAGCCAATTGATAGCCCCCCGAGATCAATCTGAAATTTCCAACGCAGGAATCCCCGATACATGCACGTGGGTTATGAATGTTGCATGACCAGTAGGGGCACCCCCCATTGGTTTCGGGCTACCATTTGCAGTAATCCTCTGTCTGATCATATAAGAAACAAAGGTAAGGCCTAGCGGCTGTTTTTAAAAGTTCAGAATTCTGGGAGGAGGGGGAAGGAAGATAGATGCATTACATCCTGTAGGGGTACAATCAACCAAAGAAACTAGGCGAGTGTAACGAGTGTTGCCTTGGACATATGTCTCTCTGACTTTGATCTCCAAGTATAAGAGGAAGACGACGATGTCCTCTGGAGAAAGGTGATGACTGTGAAAATACCACTTAGAAGAGTGGGAGTCATGGTAGAGTATGGGCGGTTACACGAAACAGGAGAAGCTTTAGAGGATAGTTAGGATGTGGAGAGCAGGAGTAAAGGGGAGGTCTAGGAGGTGACTCTTGAGGCTCCTCTGTGGTAGTCTTGTCATCAGCAGATGGGGCCTCCTGGCAATATGGCTTCAACCTAGAAATGTGAATCCAGGGGGTGAGACAGTTGCCAGGTAAGGAAAGTTTGGAGGCGGTGGGGGTACACAGAATGACAGGATAGGGGCCTTCCCATTTGGGGGCAAGAGGCCCTTTCTCCTCCGGGGTGTTATAATAGGCTAAACTCCCAGGTGTTGAGGGGGGAGTGTTTGGAGAGGAGACTGGGTCCGGAAGAAGCCAGTCCTGATATTTCCAGAGTTCCGAGCGGAGATGAAACAAGAGAGGTAAAGACAAATCTCGGGTGAGAGGTCCTTGTGAAACGACCAGCCCAGGGGGTATAAGAGGTCTTCCATACATTATCTCAAAGGGAGACAGTAAAGATGGTTTCTTAGGGAGAGCTCTGATCCAAAGCAAAGCCAAGGGAAGGAGTTTAACCCAGTCTAAGTTTAATTCCATTGTCAATTTGGTAAGGACTTCCTTCAGAGTCTGATTTACCCTTTCCACTTTCCCTGAAGCCTGGGGGCGATATGGACAATGGAAATGCCACTTTAAGAAGAGGGCTTGAGAGACCTTTTGTGTGATCCTCGAAATAAACTCAGGGCCATTGTCGGATTGTAGGGAAGTGGGCATACCAAACCTGGGGATGACGTCTGTCAGTAAGATTGAAGCTTACAGTGGAAGCCTTTTTATTGGAAGTGGGAAATGTCTCAACCCAACCAGAGAAAGTGTCCACAAAGACAAGGAGATATTTAGTGCACCGTACTACAGGCATGTTGGTGAAGTCTACCTGCCAGTCAGCAGCAGGAATGTGTCCCCGGACTTGGTGGGAGGGAAACGGTTTAGGCCTTAAAGGAGTATGAGTATTGGTCCGCTGACAGATCTGACAATTAAAGGCTATATTCTGTAGCATGGCTTTGTCAGACGGGGTGAGGGAGAAGAAGCTCTGTAAAAAGAGGGTCAAAGACAGAATTGGAATGGAATAGAGTATGAAGGAACTCAAAAAGATCCTTGTTCTTACTGGAAGAAGTAGGGGCTTCAGATGGACAGTCTAAAGCGGCCATTATATGTCCCCCAGGGGGGGGTCATAATTGGAAGTGATAGCAGCCATTCGTGCCGCCTGGTCAGCTTTGGTGTTGCCCTCAGTGATAAGAGAGCCATCTTTCTGATGGGACCTACAATGGACAATTCCCAACTGGGTGGGTAAGTGGGAGGCCTCTATCAAATTGATTATAAGAGCCGAATTAGTGATCGAATTACCTTTAGTGGTAAGTAGGCCTCACCCCTTCCATATTGCAGCATGGGATAATAGAATATGGAAGACATATTTTGAGTCAGTATAAAAGGTGAGGGATTTGCCCTGCACAAGAATGCAGGCACGAGTGGCTGCTATAAGTTCAGCCTGCTGGTTGGTAGTTCCTGAAGGGAGAGCTTTGGCCTCTATAATCTCAGTGGCTGAAACTACAGCGTATCCAGAGTAATGAGTGCCGTTCTGCCTAAAGGAACTGCCGTCAGTGAACCAGATAAGGTCAGGCTTGATGAGTGGTCCCTCAGAAATGGAAGAATGACAGGGGAGGAAATCATCCAAGGTTTCCAATCAATTATGAGCTGGTGTGTCAGACGTGGGGGTCGTTGGGAGCAGTGAGGCAGGATTCAGTTCAGGGCAGGGGAGGAACGTAATATTAGGGTTTTCCAGAAAGGAAGTGAGGAGTGACAGAACTCTGGATGGAGGAAGGGTTTGAAGGCCCTTATAAGCTAAAAGATCCTTCAAGTGATGTGGGGAGTGGATAATTAAAGGGGCCCCGAAAGTCAGCTTAGAGGCTTCTTTGTGTAAAATTTGTCCAGCTGCCAGAGCTCTTAAGCAAGGGGCCCACCCACAGATGGTAGGGTCTAATTGTTTGGACAAATATGCCACAGGTGCAAATGTAGGCCCATAATTTTGACCCAAGACCCCAAATGCTTGGCCCCGGTTTTCATAGACATATAGATGAAACGGTCTTGAAAAATCAGGAAGGTGAAGGGCGGGTGCCTTTAGGAGGAGTTGCTGAAGTCTGCGAAAGTGGTAGCAGGGGAAGGAGGCAAGAGATTCACCAGGGGGTCCTTTGCTAGGTCATACAGGGGTTTGGCTAGAAGAGAGAAATTTGGGATCCAGGCCCTAAAATAACCTGCTAGTCCTAGGAATGATAGTGTTTCGGCTTTCGTATGAGGCACCGGAAGATTAGAGAGGAGTTGCCTAATATCCAATGTTATTTCCTTTTTCCCCGGTGCAAGGCGAAAACCAAGGTAGGTGACAGAAGACTGGGAAACCTGGGCCTTGTGGAGAGACACCCTATATCCCTTATCCGCTAGGAAATTGAGGAGCTGGGCGGTGTGGGATTGAGAGTGTTCCCAAGAGGGACTACATAGAAGAAGGTCATCGACATATTGAAGGAGAGTAGAGTCAGGGCAGGTGGGGTGAAAGGATGTGAGGTCCTGGGCAAGAACCTGGCCAAAGAAATGGGGACTGTCCGTGAATCCCTGCGGGAGGACGGTCCAGGTAAGCTGACGAGAATGGCGGGTGTAAGGGTCAGTCCACGTAAAAGCAAAGATATCCTGAGATTCTGAGGACAAGGGAATAGAAAAGAAGGCATCTTTTAAATCTAGGACCAAGAAGTGGGTGGTAGTAGCAAGGATCTGAGAGAGAAGGGTGTAGGGGTTGGGCACTAGCGGGTGGATGGGGACCACAGAGGAGTTGATGAGGCGAAGGTCTTGAACCAGCCTGTAGGACCCGTTAAGTTTCTTAATTGCCAGAATGGGGGTGTTGAAAGGAGAGTGTGTAGGCCTAAGATACCCATTCCATATTAAATCCTGGATGATGGGTTCTAATCCGAGGAGGGCTGTGGTTGTGAGTGGATATTGTGGTTGAATAATATATCTTGAAGGGTACCGTAAGACAATATAAATAGGACTGCATTTAGCCATAGAGGGTGTAGTTGTGTCCCAAACCTCAGGGTTAACTGGTTTAGATAGTCGCAGGAGAGTGCATGATGGAGGTGTATCTGTCCCTAGGAACATCATGAGGAAATGAGAGGCGGGGGAGGTGTGGGGTGATATGTGAATGGTGACCTTCAATAATGAGAGTATGTCCCTTCCCAGAAGGGGAATGGGGCAGTGGCTCATAAAGAGAAAGGAGTGTGTGAAGGACAAAAGGGATCCCTGCATACAACATGATAAGGGGGGTGTTTTTCTAAGAAAAATCTGTTTACCAACTACCCCGACAATAGGAGTTTTTGAGGGAGTGGTAGGACCCCAATACTCCCTCAAGACCGAAAATGTGGCACCAGTGTCTAAGAGGAAGGTAATTCCAGTAGAAATGTGACCCTAGGCTCTTGCTTCTTGATGGTAATAGTCGGGAGGGAAGGCCCAGGGCTCTGTCAATACTCCTCTGCCAAGCCCAGGAGAGGATGGGGTTGTGGGGCGGCTGACCAATCTCCCCTCCAGGTTGTTGGGCAGTCTGCCCCCCAGTGTCCCCTTTGATGGCATTTTGGGCAGGGGTTGGAGGGTGTCCTCGGCGAAGGACAATCCCTGGCCCAATGTCCCTCCTTACAACATTTGAAGCAAGCTCCAGGGGGTGTCTTATTGGGACGGTGTGGTGATGACTTTCTCTGAATGACCTGGGCCAGCATTTGGAATTTGGCGTTTTCAGCCCTCTGCCTACGACGTTCGCTTTCATCCTCTCTACTATGGAACACCTTGAAAGCAACCGTGAGGATTTCGGTCTGAGGAGTAGCAGGGCCCTGTTCAAGCTTCTTAAGCTTGGCTTTAATGTCAGGGTAGCTTTGGGCCAGGAAATATGTCATTAAGACATGACGGCCATCAGGGGTTTCTGGGTCAAGGTTTGTGTACTGCTGGAGGGCCTTGGTTAGTCTATCCAGGAATTCTGAAGGTGTTTCCTCCTTTCTTTGAATGACCTCCTGCACCTTTTGAAAATTAACGGGCTTGCGGGTAGCCTTTTTTAGGCCCGCCAAGAGGCAGGATGCAAAAAGGTCATGAGACTGTAAGCCTCCAGGGGTCTTGTAATCCCATAGGGGATCCTGCTCTGGGACAGCATGAGGGCCCGTGGGATGGTTGGGATTGGTCCTATGATTTTCATCAGCATGGGCTTGGGCTAGTTCCCAGACCCGTCGCCTTTCCTCAGGGAGAAGTGTATTGGCCAAGAGCATGTAGATGTCGTGATGAGTGAGGCTATATGCTTGCAGGACTCATTGAAACTCCCGAATGTAAGTGGTGGGATCAGTGGTGAATGAGCCTAATTTCCTCTCTGAGTAATGTCCGACATGGAGAAAGGCACATGTACTCTAATAACACCCTCAGGACCAGCTATCTCATGAAGCGGTGCAATCGTCATGGGAGTAGGAGGGGGTCCCTTAGACCTGATGACAGGAGGACTGAAAGAGGCAGTCGACGGCGGACAGGAAGGAGAGGGAGGGGAAGGGGATGTCTCAGCGGAGGAGGAGGAGGTGGGACCAGCGGAAGAGAGTGGGGGGGGGGAGGGGATGAAACGGAAGGCTGAGGATCGGTGGAATCAGGCTGAAGAAGCAGAGGGGGTAGTGGAAGAGGAGGGGCAGATGGGGCTGGGGGATAAGGTGGGGGTTCATCTGCTGGGTCAAATGAGGAGGAATCTGCGGAGTCGGGGGAAGAAGTAGGGGAAGGGAGGTGTTTACAAGCAAGGAGGACCTGAGAGGGAGAGCAGGAAGTGCAGAGGGCGGGGTGTTGGGCGAGAAGGCTAAAACCTTCAACGTATGGGACCTCTCTCCATGTTTTTAGGCACAAGCAGTAGTAAAGAAGATCCCAAAGAAGGTTTGGATCTAACGAGCCTTCTGGAGGCCTATGATTGTCATTAGCTAACGGATATGTGGGCCAATCTTGGGTACAGAATCTGATAAGAATTTTGGGCTTGAGATCTGGGGAGAGAGAGAGAGAGTAGCCAAATTCTTAAGGAGACACTTGAGTGGTGAGCCTTCAGGTACAGAAGAGGAGGAACCCATGGTTAAAGAGTGGAGGAAGGGACAGGAAAGAGAGGAAAAGAATTAACCCGGGCCGTAGGAGCCTCCTGGAAGCGTAGAGCGGATGGAGGGTCATGTGGGCATCCCCGAAGTGACCAGTCCACTGCGAGTAGGCACAGCTCGGTCGTCACCGAGGAAGTGGAGTCTGTGTGACCCTGTAAGGTCGAGGCTGCGGGTCACCTGGCGCCAGGAAAATTTTCCACCAGAACGAGAAGGTTAATGAAGGAAAGAATAGAGCCCCAGTGGAACGCAGCTCCTGGCCTGAAGTTCAGCTCTGGGCTGAACACAGCTCCAGCAGGGCGCACGGCTCCCGGCCAGTGGGGCGCGCGGCCCCAGGCCGGGCAGGGCATGCGGCTCCCAAGGTGCGCAGCTCTGCAGAGGAGGAAGAGACTAGGGAGCCTCTCTCATGTAAACCCAGAAGCCTCACGCCTCAAAGGGAAGCAGGCCGCCAGAGGGTCCACTTCGACCAGTGAAGATCTTAGTGGGGTGTATTCCCTCCTCCCTACTGGGCATCAGGAGTGTGCCGGATGATCACGGTCGCGTCCCCTGCTGGGAGCCCGAAGGGAGTTGGCGAGCCGGGGAGGGGGGAAACTTACCTAGGCCTGATCAGTGGTGAGTGCAGGGAGCTCACGCCCAAAAAGACAGACAAGGGCAAAATGTGTCGTTAGTGACGGCGGTGGCAGAGACGGGGCTCGGTTTCTCGAGCACACCGTCTCCTGGGTTTCGGCACCACTGTAAGACTGGAAGACACCACACCACACGACACAGATCACCAAAGAGGTTTCCGCTTTATTACAAAAGGCTGTGTGTTTATATAGGTCTAAGAAGAGGTAGCAGGGGCTGAGGTAGATAACAGGACGCCCGTTTATTGGCAAGCTCTTCCATATGTCAGTTCCAGAGCCCAAGAAGTTAATTCTAATTGGGGCTAAGGCTTCCCACCAGCAGGGTTTGAACATTGGCGCCGGCAGGAATGTTTCGCGCCAGTGAAAGAAACAAAGAGGGTCGTTAGACGCCATGTTGGGGTTTTTTTTCTGGGGTGCTGCCATTATATGTTTTCCCAATAATACTCTCTTTAACATAAGTACTCTTCCTCCTGACTCAAATAGGAGCTCCTTCACATTCTTCCGGCCTCTCGTAGTCACTGATTATGTACTTTTATAGCACATGCAGGTTCTGTTGTTTGCTTTGAATCATTTACATAGTTAACAGTATAAGGTATCAACAAATACACATAAGCCTTTTCGGAGAAGGCAAATTAAGAGAGATGATATGAGCAACCACAAAAATCAAGGAAACAACTTCCATCTGAAGTTATGGAAGGAATCTTCAGACATTTGCAAAATTTGCGATATTTAAAAAATAGTTCTACTGTTCTTATTAGCTCACCTATTCCAAAGTGAGGAAACCAAAATTTAGCTCTACCAGGTTTTGCCTGTAGTACTGCTAGTAAGAGGTTTACTTTTTTTCTTAACATCCCTCAAACCCACCAAGGTTCCTGGCCTGCCAGGAAATGATCTCTTTTATAAGTTGGGGAGAAGACCTATGGGCCACAGAGCAGGTATCTGTCTAGATTCCTGGAAGCTACCGTGGTAGGCTTTGGCTCCACAAACTATGAACATAAGTGAAATTTATTCCTAATATGGCACACCTATACACCGGTTGCATTATCAAGCTTTTCAATTATATCCTGACAAAAATCAGGCCAGACTCTTACTGACTATACATAAATAGGTCCATCATTGTAAAAGATGAAGAATCTCAGTGACAGTAATTGTAACAGCATCTGCCTATTGTTTTAAGGAGGTTTTTGGACAAAGGTAATGAATATCCTTCAAGTTATCTTTGAAATGGTTCTATTGTCTATAGATACAACATATCTTAGTGAGGTTACACAAGGTCAAATTTCATTCATATGCTATTCTAAGTTTAATCCATCTTGACAACAATCCCCTGAATTCCAACTATGAGATCATTCTTACATTCTTCTGATGATTCAATCAGCTCATAAATCTAAACTAAGATTCCCCAGGAGAGATGGCTATCAATTGTATTAAATACAATTCAAAAAGAGTTTCAATCCAGTTTGCATAAGTATAGCTTCCTAAATAGAGAATTAGAAAATAGATCAAGAAGAAAGACAAAGTACTTCCTCATGTGCCCATCAGAAAACAACACAGACCACATCACATGTCTCTTGTTGATTCCACAATCCTGCCTTATACAGTTTTCCCTCCATAGCCACAGATTCAATCAGCTATACATTGAAAGTATTCAAGAAAGAAAATTTCATTTGTACTGAACATACGGAGATTTTTATTCCTGTCATCATTCCCACAACAATACAACATAATCGCTATTTACATAGCATCTACATTGTTTTAGTGTCATAAGTCATTCAGGGATGGCTTAAGGGATACCAGGTTAATAGAGATTATATGTAAATAATATACTATTTTTTATAAGGGACTCAAGTGTCTCTGGATTTCAGTCTCCATGGGGGACCTGGAACCAATCATCCATCAATACCAAGGGACGACTGTATAATCAATTCTGTTCTGTCCAGTCCTGCTCACAGTATTTTTTCACAGCCTTCTGGTTATGAACTAAACAGATTCCATGGATCAGACTCAAACCCTGCATGAGTGTATGGTTCTCCTCACAGTGACAACATCAGCTCACCCTGGGAAGTGTGTTCCAGTGAATCAACTCCCCAGCACAGTCTACACTGCAGTGTAGCTTTAGTGTCTTTCTGAACTGTGTTTTCACAAGGCAGTGTCTGGTACGCTTGTACGACGAGAAGCCCTCAGACATGATGAGGGGAGCTTTCCAGAGAATTCCTTTACTGATGATAAGCCAAAATATAAGAAAGTAGAAACTGCTTTTAGGGTATATGATATAACTCTTTTATAAAGATTTGGTCAATTATTACAATGAGAGCACAGACAAATCACCGGAGCCTAACTACCCATCTGGGCAAGTGTGTGGTCTCTGATGAAGCATATTTGTATTAACAAACTTACTAGGGAAAAGACTGAGTTTCTCATTTGGATTTTACAGTTTTTTCCTTACACTTCCTCAGAGCAGGTCCTAAAATAAGGTTAAGCTAATTAAAAAATGTGGAGTCTTCCAAATATACCCCATTGTTTCCAACACCCATGTAGCTGCAAACTACCATGTCAAGAATGTCAAACTAAGGGAACAAGTCTTGGTGCTTTGGTCACCTAAGAAATGCCAAAAATGACTTTGAATGCAAAAGCATCTCTACAGTTGTATTTTATTTTATTGGTTCTAGGGATTGAACCCAGGCACTTTACCACTGAACCACATCACCAGACCTTCCCCCCCCCCCCCGCTTTTTTATTTTATTTTATTTTATTTTTAAATTTTGAGACAAGTTCTCGCTAAGTTGCTTAGGGCCTCACTAAGTTGCTGAGACAGACTCTGAACTCACAATGCTCTTGCCTCAGCCTCCCAAGCTGCTGGGATTACAAGTGTGCACCACCACACCAGGCTGCAGTTGTATTTTTTTAAATAAAAATATAACTGGGAGCCAGGCACAGTGGTGCACACCTGTAGTATCAGCTGCTCAGCAGACTGAGGCAGGAGTACTGCTTGAGTCCAGGAGCTCAAGACTAGCCTGGGCCCTATAGTATGACCCAATCTCTAAATAAATAAATAAGTGAATAGTTGCAATTAACTACTTTAATAACCAGAGTGACAATTATTTCGTTTTGTTTTCAAGTACACCTAAGAGCAGGTAATAGTATATTGACTGGGTGAATTCAGATTTTTCAAATTTTATTTTATCTGATTTAACAATTCAAAAGCATAACAAAATTGAGTCAGGGCACAAGTGCTCCAGTAAGTGTATTCTGACAAGATAATAATTTTATTATCTTTCACAGATAATTATCTTTGAAGATCATGTAAAAGTAAAGAATGATCTTCTCATACTTCTTGTTTATAGCAGACTGAATACTACAGGACCAATTTTAAGTTACCAGGTCCCTCGCCTTTATCATAAATAAGTTTCTTTTGCTCATTAATTTTAATGGGCATTTAAATAAATGTATGAACCTAAACAGAAAAATATACAGATATATCTGTAACAATATCATTTTTAGCTTTCAACAATAACTTTATAATTAACTTTATCATCATATTAAAATATAAGATACACACAACACTGGACTTAGCATCTCATTTGAAACTTTACAAGAAGAAGTCATAGTTGTGCTTGGTGACTTGATAATTACTCTCTATAAGTTTTAACATCTTTTAAAATGTTATAGGTGACCAAATATTTCTCATGAATTTACCCAACTTAATAGCCCCAAATCTTTTACTCATTAAAGTTGGCAAGACAGAGCAACACCATCACTGGCAATATT
Organism: Marmota flaviventris; assembly: GCF_047511675.1. Taxonomy (NCBI): domain Eukaryota; kingdom Metazoa; phylum Chordata; class Mammalia; order Rodentia; family Sciuridae; genus Marmota; species Marmota flaviventris. The sequence continues at coordinate 74,594,406 of NC_092512.1, forward strand.
ATAAGGTTGTCAAAGAGATGAAACTGACAACTTATAAAAGACAACACAAGTATCTATGTCCAAATAATTTATATTACTATTTGCAGTTCAAAAACATTATTTTTATAGTAAAGTCATCATTTTTTTGTAATTTAATTTAACTGGATACATGTTTGCATTCTTCATAATCTGAAATGTTTTGTGGAAAGAGAGGTAACCTATCTGACCCACAAACCCGTGAAAAAATGTAGGAAACTCATTCATTGGACTTCTTCCTGGAAAAATAAGAGTTTATTTAACTATAAATGCAATAAGATAAAATCAAGCACATCTGATGCTTGTTTGCATTATATACCATACATGATAAAATCAAGGAAAAGATATGTCTGTTTATCAAACAAGTCTGATTTGTTCACACATTACTATGATTATAGATAATGTGTAAACCTGGATCCATATATAATTGTCAATTTCCCAGGTATTAAAAATACTTTACAAATGGTCAAATACAATCTTGACAACGAATTGCTAACTCAACACTTATTCACATTCCTTTTTCTTCCCTCTAATGATAAAATCCATCTAGTGAGCAAAACTTATGGTTTTCTATGATCAGTTCATCTTCAAAATGTTCTTTAAAAACAAGTTCTCCAGTGATATATAAAGCTACAAACATAAATAGGTTCTTACATAGCAATCCCCACTTAATCCACAATTTTGCTTTCCACAATTTCAGTTACCTATGATCAATATTACATTGAACATGAAATATCAAAAGAGGCCAATTGTCTGCATCTAAGCAGAAATTCACCCATTATTTCAGCAATTATAGAACAAAAGTAGTAAGACAAGAGAATTTCAAAAGCAAAGGTGCCACTCTTTGCTAGGGGTGGTTACTCTCTGTAAGTGAGCACATCTGGGCAGATTGTCCATAAATGTGAAATGCTAGCACTATTAAAATCAAAAATCTCAGAAGAATAGATGATGGGCACTATCAAACCTTGATTGAATGCATTTATGGGAGAATCAACAGACTAATACAGCTGACAAAATGATTATACAAAGAACTGGATTTATACTGTCCCAGGAAAAGGATCACTAAAATAAGATTGTTTTAATAATCTTACCTCTGGCATGATCTTACCCTTATCTCTGGCATTAACTTTTCTATGAGACCAAAAGAACACACCTATTAGTTTCCTACACGCTAACCTCTAATTTTATTAGGTTGTCTGGGTTCTAATTTTACTAGTCAAAGTTGCATTGCCCCCCAAGAGATGGCCTTAGACAAGATTATTAGAAAATGCTCTAGCATGCCACTCTAGATGCTCTAGTATCTCTGCTTTATTTGAAAAATTTGTGAACAGACTTTAGACAAAAGGACTCAATATTGGGGAAAGAAATAATGGAAATGTTTTCCTGAGAAAACCTCTGAAGTTCAAGGATAAGAGAACTGAGATATTTTCATGACATAGGGATTCGAAAATTGGCTCAATATTTTACTTAATGATGAATGAATGAAGTTCACCAAAATCAGTAAAAATATATCTAAGACATAGAAGGCAATTCCAAAGCACCTTACTTGACAGGATGTGTTTGTCTTTCATTGAAATTTACCTTTTCTCAAGCAATTTCTCCATTCTTTCAATCTTTTGGGGTGATGTTGAATCTCATTTATGATAAAGTCTGGAAGTTAAATGCAATGAAATTTCAATACAAATTGCTAAAAACTATATTGATGAGCTTAGCATGCTTGAAAAACTTAAGTTTTAAGATTTTTAGTCAACCATAAATGTAAACATCTCCTTTGATTCAATTATCAAAAGGAAAAAGAAATCATATAATATCTCTTATAGATGAACACATAATAAACTCCAAGTTTCTTGTGAACAGTGACTATGGGTTTCCTACTTTTGTCCTGACACAAAATTTAATGTATCACAAGGGTGAAATATTTTGTTAAATGAAGAATAAATTCATCGAATACCAAACAAGTAAAGTAATAAATAATGAAATACTGATACAGTGTGCTTATATCTTCCAGATTTGTAAGGCCTTCTTTCCTGCAATGCTTCAAGCTAATCATGGTCACTTGGTTTGTATTTCAAGTATAGCTGGAATGGTCGGTACTAGTGGACTATCAGGTAAGCACTTCATTCAATTATGTTGCTTGTATTTCCAAGCTGACAGCACTCAGAATTAGGACTCTCCCAAGATAGAGAAAAGCTCTCCGTGTACCATGGAAAGATCCCAGGAAAATTTGGCTCTATTTATAGTGCCAGTATTCCCTTCTGTTGCCCCACTTATAATTGCAGCTGCAGCATCCTCTTCTTTAAAAAAAAAAGAAGAAGAATATGGTTAATGGTTCATTGGTCTTCTTGAGTTAAAAGAATTTAAAGTGATTTCAGCCAGGCACGTGGTGGCACATGCCTGTAATCCTAGTGACTCAGGAGGATCACAAATTCAAAGCCAGCTCAACAACTTAGCAAGACCCTGTCTCAAAATAAAAAGGGCTGGAGGTATGGCTCAGTGCCCCTGGGTTTAGTCTCTGGTACTGAAAGAAAGAATTTAAATTTTATTGGGCATATAAGACTAGAGAGTTTGGCCACATGACTTTAACAGTGATGTTCTGTCCTCAAGCACAAGCCAGACAAAGGAGAAGGAGTTTTATTTTAAAAATTAAAATAATAATAATAATTCCACAAATTAACTTGTCAACTCTCTTACTAATGATAACTCCTCACTTTGTTTCAGATTATTCTGCAAGTAAATTTGCAGCCTTTGGCTTTGCTGAGTCTCTCTTCCTTGAATATAATATGTCAAGGAAAACTAATATTAAATTCACCTTAGTTTGTCCCTATTTTATCAAAACTGGAATGTTTGAGGGCTGCACAACCAAGTAAGTAGACTCTTATAATATCTTTGCTCTTATAATAATCTTCTAATGTATGTCAGTTATCATCTGATCATTTGAAGTTTTGACAGGATGATTATATGGACAGGAAAAGAAAAGATACAGTCTGAGTGGCTAATGTAAGAAAAAATTTCAATACATATGAAATTGATAAATTTATTTTAATTTAAATATAATAATATATTTATGAATTTTATGGGATCCTAAGAACTTATTCTGAAATGCCAATCAGGATATTAAAACATAACAGAGATATTGGTAATGAGACTTATTAAAATATTTAACATTATAGTGTTCACGTGATAATTTCTTTCCTAAAAAGAATATTAAAATGTAAATATCCCTAAACAAAATGTTTTGTAAGAAGATGTATTAATATACATGAGGGGAAGTGTTGCAGAGTGGTATTTCAATATAAAAGATATATTTATCTAAAATAATCCAAAATAGAATATAAATGAAATAATAGAGCTTTAACACAAGGGAGCTAATAAGTATAGTACATTGAAAAGTCTACACTTAAAATGAGAACTAGTATAGTTATTACAATTGTTAGAAAAGGAACTAACAAATCCAAATGACATGCATCAGTCATATTTGTAGGAAGGAGAAACAACCAACAAAAATCCTAGCTAAAAGAAAATTGAGGCTATTTAGTAGCTAGTGAAGCTATAAAATTAAATAGAAGGTTGGAAAACAGGTGGTAAAGTTAGGGGGAAGAGCTGAATTTGAACTCAAGGTAACTTGCTCTTGAGTTTTCTATTAATCACTTTGCAATCTCTCCTCCCTAGATGTCTTTGGGATTCTAAAGGATGTTTAAAATTCATTAAGTGAAAGAAGTAAGGAATGGAGTATTTTATAGATTTATAAAATTTGTGTACACATACATATGATTATTGATTGTGTCTGGCATACATTTGGATGTATAATACACATGTGCTTACAAGAATACACATATTCATGCAAGCTTGTAAATGCATGGAATATTTTTGGAAACCTACCCAAGAAATTCATAACAGTGCTTCTCTCCAAAGAAAATAGGGATCTTGGATAAAAGGGAAAGTTGCTTTTTCACTGTCTTTTTATTACTTGAATTTTTGTTAAATGTTGGTGATGCTTGTAAATAAATTAAAAATTAGTTCTTAGGGCTGGGGCTGTAGCTCAGTGGTAGAGCGCCCGCCTTGCACATGTGAGGCACTGGGTTCAATCCTCAGCACCACATAAAAATAAATAAAGATATTGTGTCCAACTACAACTAAAAAAATATTTTTTAAAAAAATTAGTTCTTACTTAAATAAAAGAAAAAAAGACGACAGGTGGTAATGAGTCAACAGAATACAAAGAGCAAAACTTTATACCAAAGAGACATCTAATAAGCTAGTCAATATTAGCAAGGATAAACATTTAAAATTTCTGGAGATTGATCAAAGGACATGGCATGAATTGAGAAGCATTTATTCAACAAAAATCTATAGAAGCTCAGTAAGAACACTGGAGGTCATGACACTTGGGGTTAAAGACTACACTTGTGCCTGTAGGATAGCTGTTTCAATGGACTTGGCCACCAAGTGGCTATTTTCACCTTTCCTCAGCTCCCCAGAGCAGAAGAGCTACACTGTATAGTTTGGCAACAGGTGAGCGTTGGTTTATCTCACATTCAACAGTTCCATGCAGTAGAAGATCCATATTAAGTGAATAACCTCAGTCAGACAGGGTTGGTCCTTTCACTTCCCCACCCCCCTCAGTAGGTACAGAATATCTGGAGATGGGCTGTTGGTGAAGAGAGCAGTTTATATTTCTAAAATAGCTCTTTGTTGTAAGAGAACTGCTCTAGTAAGCTCAGCAGTCAAGTTTCAGTTCCCATCTTCCCAAGCTTCTTTTTTTTTCTTTTTTTTATATTCTTTTTTTTATTGGTTGTTCAAAACATTGCAAAGCTCTTGACATATCATATTTCATACATTAGATTCAAGTGGGTTATGAACTCCCATTTTTACCCCAAATACAGATTGCAGAATCACATCGGTTACACATCCACATTTTTACATAATGCCATAATAGTAACTGTTGTATTCTGCTGCCTTTCCTATCCTCTACTATCCCCCCTCCCCTCCCCTCCCATCTTCTCTCTCTACCCTATCTACTGTAATTCATTTCTCTCCTTGTTTTTTTTCCCATTCCCCTCACAACCTCTTATATGTAATTTTGTATAACAATGAGGGTCTCCTTCCATTTCCATGCAATTTCCCTTTTCTCTCCCTTTCCCTCCCACCTCATGTCTCTGTTTAATGTTAATCTTTTCCTCCTGCTCTTCCTCCCTGCTCTGTTCTTAGTTGCTCTCATTATATCAAAGAAGACATTTGGCATTTATTTTTTAGGGATTGGCTAGCTTCACTTAGCATAATCTGCTCTAATGCCATCAATTTCCCTGCAAATTCCATGATTTTGTCATTTTTTAGTGCAGAGTAATACTCCATTGTGTATAAATGCCATATTTTTTTTATCCATTCGTCTATTGAAGGGCATCTGGGTTGGTTCCACAGTCTAGCTATTGTGAATTGTGCTGCTATGAACATCGATGTGGCAGTATCCCTGTAGTACGCTCTTTATGGTCTTCAGGGAATAGTCCAAGAAGGGCAATAGCTGGGTCAAATGGTGGTTCCATTCCCAGCTTTCCCAGGAATCTCCATACTGCTTTCCAAATTGGCCGCACCAATTTGCAGTCCCACCAGCAATGTACAAGAGTACAGAAGCAATTTCAAAAAGTTAATATTAGCAGATATTATCCACCCAGACTGTGGAAAATCTATAATGAATGGTAGCAGCATCTGGATAGCACCACTACTTCCTGCGAATTTCCTCCAACTTTCATATCCTGATTGATACAGACAATTTGTGTGATGTAATTGATGAGGAGTGATCACCCCTCTCTCTTGCTCCATAACATAGGAGTTCCACTAGGTGCAAGTCAAAGCAAATCTCAAAGACAGTCATCTCTCTGCCCTTGCTACAGGATTTGACTTTAGTTCAATAACACCATTAATTACAACATTGTCAAGAAAGGTAACTGGTTGGTTAGTAAATTGTGGATCTGGATGTGATATAAGAAGGAGCAACCCAGGTTAATTAGGAGATCAACAAAAGAGACAGTAAAAACTTGCTGTTCGAATCTATAGTCATCCATGAAAACTGTGCATGACCAAGACTAAGGGATGACATAAAAGCTACACATTGACAGTAGGAGGGGTAGACAGACTTCCCTGAATTAGTTCAGTAAAACTACTAAATACACAAAGAAGCAAACAACCATGAGGACAATCCCCATGAGAAAGTATTATTCAGAGTTGCTAAAATATATTTTCTGAGATGTCCACTTTTTAAGAAAAAAATCATAAGATATACAAAGAAATACGAAAGTATGACCCATACATGGGGAAAACATAGGCAATAAAAATTTATCGTGTAGGGAGCCCATATATTGCACTCATCAAACTTCAAAGAGCTATTATAAATACATTCAAAGATCTAAAGGAGTCCATATTTAAAAATGAAAGGAAGACATGATGAAAATGTCTTTCAAATATCAATGATAGGAAGTAAAAAGAAAAAACAACTGTAAATTTAGGAGTGGAAAAAAATAACCATAAGAAAAGATTCACTAGAGAGACTCAACAGATTTGGGTGGCTGAAGAAAGAATGAGTGAGCTTAAATTTATATAAATAAAAGAAAGAAAAAACAAAATAAAAAATACAAAGCCTCAGGGAAATTTTGGGACACTGTTAAATACATAAACATGTACAAGATGAGAATAAGAGAAACAGAAGATAAAATATAAGAAGCAGAAAGAATATTTAAAGAAAAAATGTCTGAAAACCTCCTAAACTTGATAAAAAATTAATTTATTCTGGGGAGTGATATTAACCAAATTATCATTTAATACTGTGTGCATATTCAAATATGCAACAATAAATCGCATGAATATGTACAACTATTTTTAAAAAATCAGTGAACTTCAAGTATGATAAACCCCAAACACATCATAATCAAACTGTTGAAAGACAAATCATCACCATCACCACCACCACCACCATCATCATCATCATCATCATCATCATCATCATCATCATCATCATTTTGCAAGAAGCAAAAGGGAAAAAAAAAGTCTCATCATATGCAATGGAGTCCAAATGTATTAACAGATGACATCCTAACAGAAACAATGGAAGCCAAGAGGCTGTGGGATGATATATTTGAAGTGATGAAAGAAAAATTTTCAACCAAGAATCTTCTATCTGGAAAATTCATACTTCAAAAATGAAAGTGAATCAAAAACAGAGAATTCACTGCTATACCCAACTTTTCAAGAAATATTAAAGGAAATTCTTCAGAATGAAAGCAAGTGAAACCAGAGAATAATCTGAAATCGCATGAAAAAAAAATAGGAGTATTTACACTAGTAATTAAATAGGTTGTTTTTAAAAGGTAGTACAAAAGTGTATTTATTCTCCTTTCTTAAATTAATTGATTATAAAGATGATTGAGTAAATATGAACATAATAGTATTATTGGATCTTTAATATATAGAAATGCTATTTTTTTATATTAAGAGCACAAATGAGATGCATGGAAACAAAGCTGTGCTGGACTAAGGAAATGACACTAGACACTAACTCAAATTCACAGGAGGAGAGGAAAAGAACCAGAAGGTTCAGAAGTATATATTATATAGTTTTTTTTCTGAACTTCTGACTATATATACTTGTTGTTCTTTACTTTCTCATTTTCTATCAAATATAAAACTTAAGAAGCGATAACTAAAACAATGTATTATCAGGCTTATGGCATACATTGGCATAATATATAATAATATAGCATTACAGTAGAAAAACTAACAGCTATATAGAAATAAAATTAAGGCAGTATAACTCTAAAGTAGATTCTGATAATTTAAGATACATATTATATACCCTAGAAAGACCTCTAAGAAAATAACTTAAAACATATAGTTTTTAAAGGGATATTCCTGTGATCTAAAGGGCACAGAACAGCTAAGCATTATAGTGCATACCTGTAATCCCAGCTACTTAAGAGGCTGAGGCAGAAGGATCACAAGTTCAAAGCCAGCCTCAGAAACTTATGGAGGCCCTAAGCAACTTGGTGAGACCCTGTCTCACAATAAAAAGTAAAAAGGGCTCAATATTTAGGCACCCCTGGGTTCAATCCCCAGTACCAAAAATAAATAAATAAACAAAATTTCAAATAAGCACAGAACACAATAAATTAAGCATACCTAATGGACATCTATATGCTACTCTACAAGAACATGGTACATGTTCTTCTCAAGTTCATATAGAACATTCTCCAGGATAGGCCTTCAGTAAGCTTGAAAGGAATGAAGTCAAAGAACATTCTCCAACTAAAATGGAATGAAGTTAAAAATCAAAAGGAGAATAATATTTGGGAAATTTACAAAGATGTAGAAATACAACATAACAAAATTTATGAGATACAATTAAAGCAGAGAGAAATTCATGACTGTAAATGACATTAAAAAAGAAGAAAGATACGAAATAAATAATCTTCCACCTTAAGAAACTGCATACTAAATCCAAAGTGAGCAGAAATAATGAATAGTGGAGCAGAAATAAACTAAATGGGAAATGGAAAACAGAAAAATCAATGAAACCAAAAGCTTATTCTTTGAAATAGTCAATAAAATTAACAAAAGTTTAGGGCTGAGGTTGTGTCTCAGTGGTAGAGTGCTTGCCTAGCATGAGGAACTGGGTTCAATCCCCAGCACCACATAAAAAACTAAATAAACAAAATAAAGGTATTGTGTCCATATACATCCAAAAATAAAAAAAATAAAAACTTTAGCTAGACTGTCCAAGAAAGAAATTAGAAAAAACTGAAACTACTAAAAATTTTTTTAAAAAGAGTAAAAGAGAAGACGTGACTACTATCATTACAGAAAGAGAAAGTATCATAAGGGAATACATGCAAACAAACTAGATATCTTAAATGAAATGGAAAAATTCCTAAGGAGACACAAGCAAACAAAACTGACTCAAGACAGGTAAACAATGAATAGACACCAGGTGTGGTAGTACACCCAGTGGCTGGGGAGGCTTTTTGATTCAAAGCCAGCCTCAGCAAAAACAAGGTCCTAAGCAACTCAGCGAGACACTGTCTCTAAATAAAATACAAAATAGGGCTGGGGATGTGGCTCAGTGGTCGAGTGCCCCTGATATAAATCCCTGGTACAAAAAAAAATTCAAATACAGTCTATCCATGCAATAAAATACATGTACTGCCAAAATTCAGCAAAAAATAAATGCATCCTGTGAGAAGTAATTGATCTCACAGAATTTATAAGAAAAAGTAGCCCATACCTTATTATTATCTATAAATCATGTACTAGACAGTCTTTATATCTATAAGACTTAGACTATTATATATATATATATATATATATATATATACACATATATAAATAATGTAAGTGCATATATAGTTTATACATGTGTAATACGGCATATATTTTAAAATATATTTTAAAAACATATATTTTCCTAACATTATTACTAGAATAACAATATTAGTAAGAATTGATAATAATAAGTCATAAAGTGCTATTTACAATTAGATTGTCAAGGTCAGAAAGAATGTGACCAACCAGGATAAGATAGTGCCTTGATGTTAATTGATGACTCTTATGAACTCAGGGTTCCTAGGCACATAAAAGATAAATACAAAATGTTTAGAAAAAGAAAAGTTAATGATAATGAAATGGTATACAATTGGGGTAAAATGACCTAGATGTTATAGTTTTTAAAAAATGTTAGAAACCTTTATGCCATTATTCTCCTAAAAGTTCTAAGAAACTTTTAGGAGAATAATGTAATAAAGACTGCCAACACTCAATTATGGAAAAATAATCAGATTCCAAGAATCAGCTGAGATAAACAAAATTTCTCTAACAAGTATGGTTCTAATAATTGAAAGAGTACATAAAAGTATAAAATGACAAGGTATTACTTTGTAGGATCTTTATTTATATTCTCATACATTTCAACTCCTATTGGATCATATTTATTTCTGTTGAATGCTTAAGAATGGTCGACCTAAAACGATACATTACACATGCTCAAGATACTTTTTTGGTAAAATTAAATTTACTATTTTATTACTTAACAGTGCACAATTATTTGATGTTTGGGAAGAAGAAAGATACAAATAAATCTTAAAACAATTGCTTTTATTTGTTCAGATCATCACAACACAGAAAATAAACAAAGGCAAGAAGTTCACTAGAGGAAATTAAATGTGTTAGCACTGTTCCTAATATTAGCCTGGAGAGAAAACACAAAGCAATCCCTAATATTTACTCTTTTTTTGACTATTTAAAGCAACCTATTATAATCCCATGTCTGAAATTTAATAATTGATGCTCATAATGACTATAAAAATATACCACTCTAATGACATAACTTTTATTATTGTTATTCCAGGTATCAATTTCTATTACCTCTACTGGAGCAGGAGTATGTGGCCCAAAAAATTTTCAACGCTATTTTAGAGGAACAAGTTTACCTCCTAATTCCCAAATTTGCATACTTTGCAGTTGTCCTTAAGCAGTAAGTTAATAGTGATCTCAATATCCCTTTGGTTGTTTGTAAACAAATTGTTCAAGCATTGCTACTTCTTTGAGAAACTTCATATTTTTCAAAAGATGAGAGGAAGAACTTTAATAGCACAAGGACAATTTATTGGATTCTTGCTAGCTGTGTCTTGATTACTTCAGACACAAAATTTAACCACGATTTAGGCCTTGCAGAGCATACTTTTTTTTGTTTGTTTTTTGTTTGTTTGTTTCAGTACAGAAACAAATAGCATCTGAATTATTTGGGAGGTTTTGCTTTTCTGTTTTTGTTTTGTGCATTTCTGTTTTCAACCAATTATTTGAGTAGAGTTCTGTTTCGAAAAGAAAGGTTAAAATCCTGAATGTTCTGCTAGGAAGATATTAAAAATATTTGAAAAATTCCTCATTTATTTTAGTAAAACAGTTTCTACAACTTCCTACAAGGTCAGTCCAGTAAACTCTGGGATATTCATGGATGATTCCAACCCAGGCTTACTTCTAACATAATCGAGGCTTATGTGCCAGTTACTGCACTGACAGTTTTGCATGAATTTTATCATTTTTAGGGAATCCAAAGTTTAAAGAAAGTAATTTTGCATGATTAAACAGCTAATGTGTGCTAGATTAGCTTTAAACCAGTTTCCCAACAGATTACAAAGCTTTTCTATCAGGATGCACTCCTCCCCTGCTGTAAGTAAAGATTGCTTCCCATCCATCCAGGAGATGCCTCAGACCAGAAGTCTTTGAGATTTCAGATTTTTTCAGATTTTGGAATATTTGCATATACATAATGAGATATCCTGGAGATGGCACCTAAGTCTAAACATGAAACTTATTTGTTTCATATACACCTTAAACAAATAGCAGAAGGCAATTTTGTACAATAGTTTTACTGTGTCTGCATTTGATCATGACCTGTCAGATAAGGTATAGTATTCTCCATTTGTGGTATCATGTGGGTGCTCAAAAAGCTTTGGATTTTGAAGCATTTGGGGTTATATTGTTGGCAAATACCATACTTTCTTTCCTATTTATATACATTCCACATATTTCCTATTCATCCTTAGCTTGCCCACTTGGTTAGGCAGGTCAAGGTCCTGCACTGTATGATCCCCTGATGCTTTTCCCTTCCTCTTGTATCATTCATCCATCACACTGTAGTCGTTGGCCAGCTTACAGTCTCCCTGAGGACAAAACACATTTTCTGAATTGCTTCCTATTTGTGCTCCTGCCTAGGACAGCACCTAACATGTAATAAGCATCCAAAAATATTTGCTGAGTCAAGTTGAGAACCAATGGGCTGCTGTAAACAAAAGTGATCTGAAGATACAGCTTCTATCATCAAAAAGCTCAGGAGCACATTGGAATCACCTGGGCCCCATTTGATACTATAGATCCCTGGATGCCAAACCCCAGATATTCTGCTTAATTTGTCTGGTTTTCTTTCTAGTTTTAACTACTGTTTACTAGTCTAGTAAACAGTAGTTAAAACTAGAAATAACAGTAAGTCCAGGGCCATTTGATCTTTTGAAAGAAACAATGAGTGTAATATATGAATTAATTGGTACTTTTTAAAAACTAAAGGGATGATTCCAAGGTGGAGCCAAGATGGACAACATTGAGGGTATTGATGGCCCTCAACTAATTGTGACAGGAACACTTCTCTGCCCATCCCTCCCTAATGGGACAGTTGCACAACATAGATCACGACATTTCAAACTTTGTGGAATTTTCACTTAATCTTTGCAATGTAGTCTCTTCAACTACTGAAAGGATTGTAAAAGGTCACAACTTTTTTCTATGTTTTTCTCTAGTCTAATATCTCCAAAAATGATGATCGTCCTTGGGGAGTACCTTGGAGCAGATACTTGCATGGATTCTTTCAAAGGGAGAATGGAAGCAAATAAACCTCAGGAAGAAGTGGAGAGAAAATGCCAGTAATTAAGCTTCAAATAAATAAAATAAAAAGTGTTAAAATGCTAGACTATTTGGAATTCCTCCTAATGCTTCAAGTGTCCAGGCTACTAAGAATCACTGAAGCTTTCAAAAGTGCCACCCTTATTTCCAGGGCACAATTGACACACTGATATTTTTCTAAGCATTTAAATTATCTATCTGGTTTTTCCTGTCATTTTTTAGTCTGGTAAGTATGGACATCATAGCCTTTTCAATAGACTCTGAGCATATAGTTATAAAAACATATTAATGCAATTGGCCTCTAATTTAATTTGAAAATAGAAATATAAGATACTTTTAGGAGGCAGGTGGGATGATGTATGTCTGTAATCCCAGTTACTTGGGAGTCTAAGGCAAGAGGATTACAAGTTGGAATCCAATCTCTGCAACTTAACAAGACCCTTTCTCAACATGGAAAATAAAAAACAGGCTCAGTGGTAGAGTGCCCCTCTCCAATCTCCAATACAGAAAAAAAGAAAAAGAAAAAGAAAGAAAGGAATGCATTTAGGAAAAAAAGATAATTTTAAGTAATGACCTCATAAATCAGTTTTACTGCTGATAATTTTCAACATCAGATTTAAAGACACATATTTTGTAAATTAAGAAAAATAGTGTTTACTTCGAAAAGTGAAGGCTTATTTGTATTGCTCATTAATCCTTCTGTTAGATGATCACATGAAGGCCTTAGTGGGATCAAACCTGCTCATTGGATAAAATAAATCTGTAACTCACCAATTCTATTTGCATCCCAATGTGTCAAACAATTCCTAGCTTTCTTTATTCTATTAGGAAAAACAGTACACATCAGATTTCTATTAATTACTGGTTTGTGAGCAAAACTTATTTTTATAATAAACTCAATGAAATGTTGTTTCAAGTCATTTATATGGGAATACACAAATTTTTAAACATTTAAAGTCATGAGAATGTGTACCTCCCATGTTGCCATTTCATTAACATTGCTAACATTGATACCTTCCCAGTAGGGATAGTGGTTGAGCTGTGATTACTAAACATCGATCTAATTTTGCCTCTGTTAGGTTCAGGAGCTAATGAGTAATGGTAAAACCAAAAATTGAAAATTCAAGAACATCACAGGATACATTCTTTTAACCAAAGAGTGAGTACACAACCAAAGAGTGAGTACATAAGATCAATCCTTTTACTGAGGACATACAAAGACAACACAGTTTAACTTGAAAAAAGGAAAGAGAGAAATATTGAACTAATAGAAGAATGAAACATTCTAAAAAAGTAGTATTTTTAAGGAAATGAAACTTTAATTGTTTCATTAGTAAATTTTAGAAACACTAAAATTTTGACACCTCTCTGCCTTCAAAAATAAGTATCCGAAGCACTTTCTACATTTTCCTTAATGTCTCAGGAGCATTAATATATTTTTGTCTAACAAATATCTTTCAAGAGGTCATTTATCTCTAAATAAACTGGTCCACAACCTATCAGCTTTCACGTCATTCAGTGAATAATATATTCCTACTGCTTCTAAGGTTGGATCTGCTTTACATTTGATTGTCTATCCTACAGAAAAGTTTTTCTGTGGTGGGAAGAGAAATACTAGGGACTGAACCCAGGAGTGCTTAATCACTGAGCTGCATCTTCTGCCATTTTTATTTTGAGATAGGGTCTTGCTAGGTTGCTTAGAGTCTAACTAAGCTGCTGAGACTAGCCTCAAACTTCCTATCCTTCTGCCTCAGCCTCCCAAGTCACCAGGATCCCTTCGCTCAACACATATATATTAGGTATCTACTATCTATGGGTGCTAGAAATAGAGGGGTGAATAATGCAATCACTGAATGAAGTACAAGAACTTTCTGATTGCTGTTTGGCACACAGGAACTTTTGGTTTTCTGGTTAATATTTTTGGAAATCTGACCTCTCATCCACTATGTATACACTATGTAGAAACAGCACAGTCTGATCCTCTGTTGCCTTTTATTTGTATTCACATAGTGTGGGGAAAGCTAACAAAATCTTATTCCTTTTTGCATGAGAATTCTCTCCTAACTTTCTAGTTCTGTTGCCCTGGCAACCCAGTAAAGCATCCTATGTCAAATATGTTTCTAAGCAACCCTGCTTATGGTATAAGGGATCGCTGAAGAGTTATAAATGAATAATAAATACCCAGTGGGGAGGAGTAATGTACTCTGGGCTTCCCTGGTCTAGGGGGTTCTGGGCAATGGGAACTTGGAGGCTGTGCCCATGGCATTGTTGACTCTGTGAGCCATGAAAGCAGGCACCACATTTGACCTGTACCAAAACTAGCATTTGAAGAAACAATGTTCCTGGACCTTTGTGTTGACTGCTGCATGGACTTCTCCAGTCTTACTCCCAGTGTAGGGGTATGAACACCTGCCACTATGCACTGGTGTGGTGGCTTCTTCTCCCTGCCTATGTGCCTCCTCTTATCTTGAGTCTGAACACTGAGTTGAACATCTGAAGTCTCCTGGTGGCATTGTGTTTTTTCTCCCTATTTCAGTATCTTTGAAACTTTGGAATGGTTTCTCTAGGTATCAGTGGAGCACTGGTTCCAAGAAACTGCCCCATAACAAAATCTGAGGACGCTCAAGTTCCTTAGATAAAACAACATAGCATTTGCATATAACCTACGTACAATCTCTCATATGCTTTAAATCATCTCCAGATGACATATAATACCTAATACAAGGCCAACACATCACTGCATTTGTGTGGATTCAGCATAATACTCCATGTGTGATAAACTGAACTTTTGGCTTTTTGTGCCTTTCTGGAATTTTTTTCCAGAATATTTTCTACCCAAGGTTGGTTGCCTGTGAACCTGTGAATATGGAGGGCCAACTGTACATAGTATCCATCTGTGTAATTGGTCTCAAATATTCATATACAGACATGAAATCTATCTAACAAAAGCAACAACATTGAATTGCCTGGATCTGAAATATGGCCACTTTTGTCACTTCCTTCCACCAAATTCTTAAAAAGTAGCAGACATTATTACCTTATGTACATATATGCATGACCAATGGGATTCTACAACTAATGAACAATCAGAAAAATAAGAAATTATACCCTATTTATGTATGATATATCAAAGTGCACAACGCATTGGTCATGTAAAACTAATTGAAACAAATAAAAAACTAATTTTAAAAAAATAGCTGGTTACAACAAAAAATTCCTGTGCAGCCCCCACCTCATGAACACTTTCCACTTAGATAAAGTGGAACACTTTCCACTTGATGGATGTTAGCTTGGAGAAGTACAGCTTCACTGGGGCATGTCAGTCTTTGAAAATGAAGATGCATTTTTGCAACAGAACAACATTATAATTGGTAATTACCCTTATTCTACAAAAGTCTTCCTAGTCCAAAGCAATAAATATAGTTCAAAATGTGAAAAATTCAAACATGGGGGATGCTATTTGATAATGAATTAGTCTTTTAAAATAAAAAAAAAATCTTAGTAGCTGATGAAATTGAAGTTGGTGATAACTGGGACAACTAGAATCTCCCAGTGGCATTGAAAAAAAATGAGAGCCCCTTCTTTTGCCTGAGTTCATTCATAAAAACAAGCCTTTTCTTTTCTTTAATACTAGGAAAAAGACAGATATTGGCTTCACATAGAAGGAACTTTCTAATAATACCAGCTGATCAAGATTAAAATGACTACTCTGAGTGTTAATAGGGTTTTTCCCTTCTAAAAAAATCAAGGAAAGTTAGTGGCTAAACCATCTGGGCCCTTTCTAGTCCTGAAGATCTCTGAGAGTGACAGAATTACTTGAGATTTATTCTTGCAATAAATCTCTATTGAGGACCCAAGAGCAAAGCATAAATATTTTTGAAATGATCAAATACACTTTTGACAGACAAAATTCAGTAAGATAAAACAAGAACAGGAGAGAGTCTGAGGATAACTTTGCAGAATTTGGAAGAAAAACAATGAAAGTGGAGAAAACAAAGAAAATGGGAGATAGTTTTCCTTAGAAGAGTGACACCTTAGGATGAAACATGCTTTTCCGGGGAGGGATTTTAGAATCTCCTTGGAATGAGCCATCCCAGAACCAAGAAGCAGAACTGAGCATCGCAGGGGTCCTTATCTCACTCTGACCTTTGATTTACTCAGGTGTGTGAACTTAGAGCTGGACCTGAATTGTTTAGAACATCAGAAAGGTTTTGAGAAGACTTGGAGAAAGAAAATTGTGATGAGCTAGCTAGAGAGAAGAGAGGTTTTCAAGGGGAGGACAAACTATAAAATGGGAGGTTACTGTGTTTCTGCTGTGTCTTATGTATATGGATTATCACTGCCATCTATTCATGAATGTTGCAGTTAGTGCCCTGGGGAGATGGATGTGTTTGGAGTGATTCAATTAATGGAAAGTACTATATACAGTTTTCTCTCAATATGAAGAAAAAAATCCTTCCAGGAGGCCCCACAGAGTCAGAAACAGGAGATGGGTTCCTTGAGCTCTGTGGTCCCCAGCAGCTTCAGGGGCACCCCAGTGAAAGAGCAATCTGAGAGTCAGCGAGAATGGCCCTGCAAAGGTGGGACAGAGGCAAAGAGCCCAGTGCAAAACAATAACCGTGGTGCCCTCTGTTCAAAAAGCAGAATAAAGAACTGGAAAACCACTTAAATAGAAAGCTTTTTCCTTAAGATGTATTTCTGATCAATGATTTCAAAACATAAATTTTAGTACATCTAGAGCTGATGTGTCTCATGGTACAATTTTTTCTAAAAAGATTTAACTTCTTCTACATATCAATTGCATATAAGACTAATTTTAAATGTGAATTCATACAATGGCATTTTAATGCCTCCTCTGACTTTTCCTCTAATTTGTGGATGTTGTACAGAGAACCAAAAGTGGCTTCATGATTTGTGTGTAATTAACATGCCCGCTTATGCATTTTTGTCACCGTATCTTCAATTATAAGGAAAAATTAATTTTAAAATTGTCTTCCACACTAATAATTGGTTTATGTGACATTCCAAATGAATATAGTATTTTTCCCTTCCAATGCAACAATCTTTCAATTTAATTTCTTTTTTTAAGCCTGTGAACATTTGCTTCGCAACAATGCGACAGCAATTCTCAAAGCCAGAAATTATAACTCTTTGAAGAATTCTGATAACTCTT
Source organism: Marmota flaviventris (assembly GCF_047511675.1). Taxonomy (NCBI): domain Eukaryota; kingdom Metazoa; phylum Chordata; class Mammalia; order Rodentia; family Sciuridae; genus Marmota; species Marmota flaviventris. The sequence continues at coordinate 74,612,029 of NC_092512.1, forward strand.
CCATATGCTTTATTGAAATGTCCACACATACAATTACATTTTATAGTGACTTGCTGACAAAGTTTACTGCCTAAGCATTAGCAGTTCCTGTTCTGATGCTCAGCTAGTTAACATTTGTTTAGCTGCCTCAGGAACAGACTCCAGAGATGACAGGCAAGCCAGCTCTCTACCTTAGATCTTGGTACTACCTTATGTGCAACTATTCTCTCTCTCCTGCAGCAACAGTCACTGCTACTACCCACTGATTGGGCTGCTGTTGACAACATGGCTACACCTATCTGGCACCAGATCCAGGTCTAGCTACGTCCTTGGGGCTGAGTAGCACTTTAAACTCCCCCCAAAACATCCACATGTGTGCAGAGTCCGTGGCTATGTGTGACTGCCCACTGTGCCCAGAGCCTGAGCCACTTGTATGTGGACTCTGCCTGGACCACAACCCCATGTGCACCCTGCCACCTAGAAGACCATTTGTGTTCATGTGCAAACTCCATTGTCCCATCTTTGATGGCTGGGGAAACAGCTCAGTGATAGAGTGCTTGCCTAGCATGAGCAAGGTTCTGAGTTCAATCTCTAGTACAGCAAAATAAATAGATAAATAAATAAAATTATGAGAATTTTAAGACAGTAAATGCAGAATTTTAAAGAAATCATGGGATCCTTAAGTAGAGGATCCTTTGCAGCCTCACGTGCCCTTAAAGCCACACCTGTGTGACCCACACTATGCTGGATCTCCTAGAAAAATCAACACATGGTGGAGTCAAATTCCCAACTTACAAACTAAGTGAACTTCACCAAGTTCACTAAACCCCGTTTTCTTACCTGTAAAGTGGGAGTACTAACATGTCACAAGTCAACTGCTATAGGAATTGTTTTACAATAATCCATGCAAAGGTCTTAGCACAATGCCTGACACAACAGTAAATCCTCAATAAACTGCAGCTCTCAATGTTTTATTACTCACAACAAGAGGAGGGACAGCATCGTGGTGAAGATTGTGTTCCTGCTTGAAATGCAATACTAATGCCAGAATTTACTAACCATAACTCTGAACAAGTTACTATCTTTGTGTTTCAGGTTCCTCATCTGTAATAAAACTCATAAATCAATATTTGAAAGGAACTTAGAAAAGTGCCTGGCACATTATAAGGACTCAATAAGTGTTGGCCCTGAAGATTTTTTATTATCATGACTTATTTCACAAAAACCAGAACAGGTATGTGTTGTTATGCCCACTTCACAGATGAGAAAAAAATGAAGCTCAAAGAGATCAGGTTAACAGCTTACCAAACATCATACTGACAATAAGGGGTAAAACTTGATCTCAAACACAAGGCTACTCAACCTCTCTTCATCTCGGGTGGATACCAGACTCTGATCTCATAATGCTTGCTATTCTCCAGTACAGAAAACATGCAAAACAACGGAACTGATCAAGTCAAGTTGGTGCGAGGGTCCCACAGCTCCCAACTTAATTTTACAAAACCACAGTTAGGAAACGTCTGGATTTAACTGATTTCTAAAGTCTCCCATGTCTAACATCAAAAAAAATTGTACTACATCACTTACCAATGTTTTTTACTTGCGAATTTCACTTATCTGCAGATCCCACACTAGACACTGACATCCCCTAACCTACCTACCTGTGACAGATTAAATATATTAGCAGACAAATGATGGCGGTGTGTTTCTGACATGATGGTGTTGCCTGTCAGCCTCTGACCACAAGCCAGCAGTTCAGTTTCCTCCTGTGTTTCTGCTGAGCCAGAGTTCAATGTAATTGTTATGCCAGGGCTCTCTCCTCCTCTTCTTCCCCATCTGTTATGGGATCATAAATGACCTTCCAAAGACCTATATAATAAAGGCTTAATCACCAAGCTGTGGCATTATTAAGAAGTGGCAAAGCCCTTCATAGGAAGGGCCTAGTGAAAGGATGATGTGTCATGGAGAACGCTGCCCTTGAAGGACTGGGATTGCAGCTGCTCCTCTCCATTTCCTGGCTGCCATGAGTTGAGAAACTGTTCTGCCATGTGCTCCCCACCATGATGTCCTGCCTCGCCAGCAGCCCCAAAACAAAAGAGCCTAATGACCATGAAAACCTCTGAAATCAGAAGCCAAAAAAAAATCTTTCCTCCTCTGAGTAGCTCAAATATTTAGTTGCAGGGATGGAAAGTTGTCTAACACAACATGCATCCTGGAACCCCACTGATCAAGAGAAGGCAGGCTTTAGGAAGAAGCCTGACTGGGTTCCAAACTCACCCCAGAGTGGCACACGGGTAGGGACAAAGGAAGACCTCACAAGGCAGGAGAGAAGTCAGGTATACCATCTGGTGGCCCTGGCAGGGGATGGGTGTGCTTGATCACTCTGGGGAGGATGGACCTTCCTGTGTGGCAAATCTAAAGAAATGCTTCTCCAGAAGCTATTACTACTGTCATTTTTCAAATATTAAACATAAGACCAAAGACCAAGGTGTGACAAGTGCAAACACTGAAATTATAAATTTGATAATATGGAAGTTCTCCATGAATCAATTTGTCACAAGAACATGAGTTGACTGTTAAGCTTCTGAAGAATCACTGAGGATTAAAAGCAAGAGATCGCTTGTCTTGACCCTGAAGATTTCTGCACATAGGGTGCAGGATGACACCTGCAAAAACAAGACACTGTGCCTCTGCCTAGGGTGTGGTGTACTGCACAGGAGTGTGTCCCTGGAAGCCAACAGTTGGCCCCCATAAGATGAACCCCAAAGGGCCCACATAGAAGGTATACAGGGTCCCTTGCCAAGTTGCAATCGGACAAGAAAACCCTCCCATGGACCTGGCATTATTAAATCCTGCCTCCATCCTGCCAGAAAAGAAAGATGCTGCAAGAATCAGATCTCAGGTGAAAACTTGTTACCTAATAATCCCACACACAATTATACCTGCTTAGCAGTGACTGCCTCAGCCAGAAGGGCTGCAGACCAACTGGAATCCTTATCCTTAACAAAGTGGAGCCTAGCAAAAAACAAAAGAAAAGGCTATTGGCCTAAAGAAGCTGCACTTGGTGCACAGAATAAGGCTAAATAATATTTGGAGTGGTGCAATATTCACCTGAATATCACCTTTACGATCTACAATAAAAAAATGGCTAAAACAACAAAAAAAAATACTTAGCACAAAATAGGTGCCATGGTTTTCTCTTGGTCACAAGAAGCATAAAGTCTTTTCAAGTAAACTTTTTGAACTAATTAAAATAGAACATATAATCAGAAAAAAAATCCATGCAAGTGTATACAGTTGGGTGGAGTTTTACATAGTGAAGACTGTATACCCAGGACTAGATGGAGATCATGGGCAGACCTTAGAAACCTCCTCGTATCCTCTCTGTCATGACTCCCCAAAGGTAACCACCATTCTGATTTTTATTACATAAAATAGTATCATTGAATTCAAACCTTTATAAAATGAATCACACAATATGTGCTTTTGTGTCTCATTCTTTGGCTCAATGCTGGTTGTGAGAACTATCCAAAGTGTATGTAGGGATAATTCATTCATTTTCGTCACTGTATGGTATTCCATTGCAGGAATACACCACAAATTCCTCAGGATCTGTCTATTCTTGAATTAGCCAATTATCACCCAGTAGGTTTTCCTATCCCAGTGCTCAACATGAGTAGGATTCAGAAAGGGTGAGAAGTATCCCTACGATGTGTGCAATAGGACAAGATTCATTATGAAGACAGGAGAATCAGGTGACTGAGAACAGACCACAGGCCGTTCTCAGGCAGACCCATTTTAGCAGAGTACATGAGACCTGTAAATGAATTCCCTTAAAATTGTCCCATTCTGCATACCTTCTTGAAAGTCAGCTTATGCACCCAACTTGTACTTTGGGCGTATAGCATAGCTGCCTTCCATGTACACTGTAGGAGACTCCTGGAATAGTCTTAATATTTTAAAACTCAAAGACAGTGTTTACAAGGGAAAATATGATGACTTCCATTTTCAGTTCTATGAATAACTAGATGTTCAGAGAATATCTTCCAATATTAGATTCAGAAATTATAGATTTTTAAAATCTTTTAATATATTTGACTGAACTTTTAGGAAAAGAAGTAAGACCCATACCCTCAATAATATAAAAGTTAAAATCCTGATAGTTAAACCTATCTTGTGCTGGGTTTGTCAGGAGCTGGTACAGGGGGACGTACTGGCTCTTGTAGGTGTTCATGTGAGGAAAAGAGACAAAATCATGAAGGCTGTCTCTGTCCATTTTCTGCTGCTACAACGAATGACACAGACTGAGTAAATTATATAGAAAAGATTTTTTTCCTTGCAGTTTTGGAGACTGGAAAGCCCAAGAACACGGCGCTAGTAGCTGGTGAGGGCCTTCCTGCTGCATTGTAACATGGGAGAGGTCATCATATGGCAAGAGCAAAGAAGTGTGTGCTTGGTATACACTTATTAAATCCCGACTCCCATCATGGGTCCCCACTCTCATGACTTCATTGAACTGTAACAACTTCCCAAAGGCCCACCCCCACATATAATCCAGATATAAATTTGGGGATTCATTAATTAATTAATTATTAATCCAATACTGGAACTTTGGGGAGACACATTCAAATCTCAGCAGTCTGTAAAAGCCAAGAGGATGACTGGAAAACAGAATCTCACAAAGGTTGCATTGTCAGAGGGCTGAACTGGGAAGTAGAAGAGGATGGGTTAGGGTCCTAAGGAGAGACAAGGTAAAAGGTACCATCTTAGATTTAAGCAAAAAATAAAAATGGGGGAAACAATCCTTGGACAAGAGCACAAGTTACCACATGGGTTTGGAGCCAGAATCTATAACACCTATGTTACCTCCACCCCACCCCCAATGAATTTAAGCCAAACATTTAGTTTAAAATGCTCCCAATGTGTGATGAAAATGTTTAGAAAATAGATTGTGTTCATGCCCAATTGCAGAAGCACATAAATTTACCAAAACACAGGCTATACACTTAAATTGGGTTTTATAGCACGTAAATTATACTTCTGTAAAATTTAGAGACACACACCTGTAATCCCAGAAACTCAAGAGACTAATGCAGGAAGATTATGAATTTAAGATCAGTCTGAACAACTTAAGACCCTGCCTTAAATTAAAATTTTAAAAAGGGGTGGGGATACAGCTCAGTGGTAAAGTGTCCCTGGGTTCAATCCCCAGTACAGTGCAAAAGAGAGACAGACAGACATACTTTCTTACTCCTCACCCTGGTGACATATTCATCATTGATTTTTTTTTAAAGAGAGAGAGAGAGAGAATTTTTTTAATATTTATTTTTTTATTTTTTAGTTTTCGGCGGACACAACATCTTTGTTTGTATGTGATGCTGAGGATCGAACCCAGGCCGCACGCATGCCAGGCGAGTGCGCTACCACTTGAGCCACATCCCCAGCCCCCCAAAATGAATTTTTATAGTTAATATAAGCAGTTAATGCCCTTTACTATGAGTATTTCCACTGGTCAAAGACAGAATCCAAAAGGAAAATAAATCCCAGAAAAGAAAGGTAAAATGAAAAGAGGAAAAAACTTATCTTGGCCATGAGACACTGGCTATATTCGAATTATCTTCCAACATGACTTAAACTTGGCACAACAATCTAGGTCAAATCTACATAAATCTATCCCCATGTCTTTCGTGCTACAAATATTCAGGGGAAAAAGTTGATTACTGGTGATAACAATCTTGAAATGAGTAGAAGAGCAAGAACAAACATATAGAAACATGTCCCTTTATCTTTTGGGGGAGAGGTGGAATGAATGTTGGGCTCTGTGCCCAGCCATTCTGAGAAATGTAGTACATGGGGAATTTCAATCACATGCCTAGCTTGTCATTGTCTTCCTTGAGTCTTAGCTTTCTGAAACATTTTCACGTCTCTGGTAGATGATTACTTTCCCCAGCAAGGTAGCAGGACAGATATGCCCTGGCTTTTTCCCATCTTGGATTAATTATTCACATGTAGTATTTGTTCTACTCCTTCATATGAGCTGGACACGACTGTTTGCTAATTCTATTCCAGCTAATGCTCTTTTCCTCTTTTCATAGGACAAAAGAATTACACTAATGATGTCCTTCTCCTAGAAGTTTACAATCTACCAAAATAATACAGTTTGCTAAAATTGATATTTTTTGAATTGAGCAACTGATGACTGGACTTTCTCCACTGTTTTACAAATTCATCGCCAAAGATAATATGCTCCTAAAATGAGTCTTTTTAAAAAAGAAAGTTTGCATATTTAAAAGTTTTGGTTTGGGGGCTGAGGCTAGGGGTCAGAGGCAGAGTGCTTGCCTAGTACATGTGAGGCACTGGATTTGATCCTCAGCACCACAAAAATAAATAAAATAATGGCATGCTGTCCATCTACAACTACAAAAATTTTTATGTGGTTTTAGTATCATGAAACAATGCATGACATTTGTAAAAAATGAAACAATACAGAAACAAATCATAACACGTGGGAAGCCACCTGTCACTCTCCTCACTTGAGTCAGTTCCCCTCCAGAAGTATCCACTATGATCACTCTGGTGTGTAATCCTCCTGATCAAATCTTCTGTGCCTTTCTACCTGTATTATACATGTGAGCATGCACAAACAGAAACACATGCTCCAACAATGTAATCATAAGTCTAATTTTAATCATATAATTCTCTACTTTTTTCTCCTTGCTGCACACTGGAGAAATTTCCTGGCCAGTAAGTACAGTCCTAGCTTCATTCTTTTTGACAGTTTCACAGAATTCTATTTTATGACAATATCATGACTAATAAAATAGATATGTGTTTAAGCAGTTTCTAGTGTTTTGCTCTCACAAACAAAGTTCAGTGAAAATTCTTTCTGCCTAAGTGTCAAGTTGTGATGGTTTCCTAGACATGAAATAACAGTCAAAAGGCTTGATAGCTACTGCCTTTATGGCTGTCTATAAAAGACACATCAATTTTGACTCCTACATTGGACAGTATGAGAATAATCCTGGATTCTTGTCTGATTTTTTAATATATGGATATTGATGAATGGAAAAAAAAGGACATTCCTTTTCAACTTGCCTTTTCCTGAATATCAGGGAAATTTAGCATCTTTTCAGTTGTTTTCAGTTACTTATATGTGTTTGTGAATTGTCTGTGTTTTTAAATCTATTCTTCCTAGTATTATTCCAACTGGTTCATAGAAATGCCATATATTATGAATAGTTACAGTCAATTCCTTATGCAAAAATATTTTCTACTGGTCTATTATCATTTCACTTTGATTATAATTTCTTGCTGCACAAGGATTTATAAGTCTTTTGTAGTCTCATCAATACCTTATGTTCTCTGGATTTTTGTCTTTCCTCCACAAATAACAAAACAATGCTCTGTATTTTATTTCAATGCTTTTATAGTTTGGGGGGTTTTTTATTAACACTGTTTATTCCATCTGAGTTCCCCATGTCCTATTTCCACTCTTTGTTTTGTTTACTGATGTGGAGTTCCTTTGTGTTACTTTTGGGAAGAATGACTCATTTTTGCAATGCCTTCTCTGGGTGTGTTTTAGCTTTCAATATCTTTTGCTCTGGTTTCTGGAAATGGGATCCATCTGCTTACCAACCTCTAGTCAACTCTCATTCATAGTTCCTTTGTCTTTCTTTTATTTTTTTTTTAATTTTCTCTTAGCACTCTTGTGTTTTTATTCACAATTTTATATCTTCTTGGGCAAATCAATGGAATTTTAGAAGAAAATAGGATTTAAAAAAACATGTTTCCAGTCTGCCATCTAAAATAGAAACTTCTCATCTGGAAAAATAAGAATTCATACCCCACTTGAATCAAATGTATGATATGTCAAGATCATTGTAATGTTTTGAGCTACTAATAAAAAAATTTTTTAAAAAGTACTTAGCACAAATAAAAACTTAAAAAAAAATTGAAACTTCTTTGTATCTGGCCCTTAGAAACATTTTTATTACAACAAAAATATGTATACAATAGATACCTTGAATAATGCAAAAAAAGTTCCATGGAAAAATATTAAAATCAACTAAACTTCCGTGGCTTGACAATAAGACATGTTAAGATGACTGGTGAATCATTTGCAATGTTTTTAATGCCTGTAAGTAAAGTTTTCATTTAAAAGAAATTGGGTCATAGCATATATTTAGTGTTGGGCTATATCTTTAAAGTCACATTTTGTGAAGAGTATTGTTGATTGAAAAACATGATTTTATAAATAGTTATGGAATTACTACATATGTACATGCTTCTTAGAAATTAATGATAAATGTTATTAATATAATTAGTTCCTGAAAAGGTAACTCATTCCATGATTTAATGGAGTGAGAAGCCTCTTTCCCATCTCTGATTCCCATTACCCAATTTCTCTTCCTGTAGGAAAAAAACAACATCTGATTCTTTGGTAAAAACAGTCTTGTGAGTAGAATGAAATCAGAAGGTGTACAACTTTCTATATCCTGATACATATATTCTCCAGAACTGCATAATTTCCATCACTCCCATATGAAGAAAACATTCTCCTTTCTCACAATAGTTATAATTTGAGAGGCAATACACTTTTTAATATGCATCTTTTGGGCTTTAAGGTCCAAGAAACTGAGAATGTGGTTCATGTCTACCAACTTATTAAACATCTTCCATTATAAACTATTCATTTCTCACTTCTCACCTTTGCCAAAAGAACCTTATATAAGTCCTTTCTTGTCTTTCAGGATGCTGGCCAATCCCCTAAGTTTTCCAGCATCAAGTAAAGTGGAGCCTTCTCCATATAGTAGGGCATCTGGCTCCTTTAACTGCATCAATAGTGCATTCCCCATGCCCTACACCTATATTTGCAGATCATACTCAAAATTTTTTCTTGAAGTCCACCCCCCAACTTCTGATCAGAAATAAGGGACAGCCTAGGATTCTATTCAGAGAAACCATGAAGATGATGGAAGGCTGGTGTTTTCCAATATCCTCACATTTGTACAGACAGGCTGCATGATGTGGGGTCCATCAGTGAATTTCTCTGTGCTTCCTCCATTCCTTCTCACTCTCAGGTGTTGCAAACACTGTATTTGGCATTTGGAAGACCCTTCCAGCCCAGGTCTCTTCTTCCAGTCTGCTTAGGTGTCCCTCTTTTGTGAGTCCTGAAGCCACCTGAGATGCATGTCTAGCATTCTCATTGTGCAGTAGATGAACATGTCTCCCACTCCTGAGAAGCTCTGCAGCTGGGTGAAGACAGTTGACCTGAAACTAAGGCACACACACACACACCTATCCCAATTCATCTTTCTACAGAACAGCTACTGGAACACTTTTGACCACTCATCAAGCAACTTCCTAAACACTGAAAAGACACTCAAGGATCTTCCCTGAACCTATTTTTCCAGGCTTACAAGACCTACTTGTTTCTTCTCTCCTAAATAAAGAACAAATATGCAGTTTCTCCTCCCCTTAAACCTGTCCCAGATAGAGGCTAATGAAACCTGCTCTCCTCTAAGCCTTTGGTACTTATTTAGGTCATAGCAGCCCCAAAGGTCAATTCCAAACCTGATCTCATCCTGCCTCCTTGGTTTTTTCCCTCAATACCCCCAATATTTTTGCCATCTCTGCTACTTGTGCCACCCATTCCAACTGCAGTGGTGACATGCTTATATTAGATCACTCGCTAATTTTATCAATGGATATTTCTCTTTTTTTTTTCTTCTTGATAAACACCATTGCTGTATATTCTGAATTTTCAAACACAAGAGGATGTTTGTTCGATACACAGGTCAGAATACAATGGTGACTTACTCTATTTTTTTAATTTCTCAATTTCATCTTGTTAGAACAAATGTCTCCCTCTCCTTCTTCCTCATGGCCACCTGCCAAAGCAATAACCGCTCCCGCGCCAGCACCCACTCACCTTCCAGCGGCTCCCAGCCACACGCCCACAAGCCTTTGCCTTTGGGTCCCAGGAGCCAAAATCAGATACTGCGGGGGGAGCTCTGCACCCGTGCCCTGCTGAGAGGTGTCTGGGCAGGACCCGGACCGCCCCCTCAAGCACCCGAGTAGTTGCCTCCTCTTTGTTGTCTAGTTCCCAGCCTCAGGGGATGTACTTTTGCAAACACACCTGGGGAAGGAACTTTTTTCACGCTAATACCTAGGTCCCTTCCAACCCAGAAATTCTGATTTTAAAATCCACGGTGCAGCCTGATCGTCACAACATTAAAACTTATGAGAAATCCGGAAGCGCGTGTCCAGTCTCCACCATCGAATTTCCTCCCAAATCAACCCGCCTGGGAAAAGAAAGCTGGCCTACGTGGCGCGCGGGGACTCACTGACCATCCCACCCCTGCCGCTGGTGGCACCACCCCCGCCGCCGCGGGCGGGCCAGTCCCGCCCTTGGACTTAGGCTCGAGCCCGCGCCAGGATAAACACCTGAACTTCACTGAGCTGGTAGCTAAGGACACGGGTGCCTGGGGCAGACGAGGCCGGGTTCTCGGCGGGCAGCGAGGGGGAGCGTGCCTGGGTAAGTTGTCGCGGGTCCTTGGAGCTGGCTTTCGTAGGAGGTGGCGCCGTTGAGCGCCGCTCCAGGGCCCAGCGGGTTAAAACGCTCCGCAAGCGCGAGGGGGCGCGGGCGGGAGAGCGGCGGCCGGATCGCAGGAAGGGAACCCGGTGTAAGAGAGCAAGGCACCTCTGAGGAGCTCATGGCTGCAACATCCCCAGGGTCCTGGCTTCCGTGTCCGGGGACAAGGCTCTACCTCACGATGAAATGAGCTGCCAATCTAAGAAAGGGATGCCTCTCTGATCTCTCTTGTTTCGGGGTCCATTCTGCCCAGATCCCTGGTCTCTGCTGCTCAGTGCATGCACCTCCAGCTCCGCACTGCCCCTAAATCATCCCTTTCAGCAGAAGCTGTGGTTGGCAGTCTATACACCCCACACTCCCTGCCCCAAGCCCCAGACCAAGTGCCCTTCCCAGGGCAGAATTATTGTGCTCTGGATAGCAGACAGCCTCTAATTACATTGCCTAGTTAGCTCAGCTTTTGGATTTGTACACCAGTAGGATGGGCACACCAAAGAAGTATTCAGCATGATTAAATTTCAATTTAATACACTGGTGTCTTCCTAAGAAAGAGTCTTTACAATAATATGGAAATATATATTTAGTTTGTAAATATGCATTTGTATTTACATTATGAAGGAATATACTTTATATTACATTATATCCGTGCGCCCCACAAGGGCTTAGCGCGGGTCAGTGCCTTTATTCCCCTAAATTAATTCAGACATTTCATGTGGGCTAGCAGTGACAATATAATGCTTCTTAATATTTTACCTGTATTCACTCGTTTACTCCTGCATCTAGTTCCCTGTTGAAATGAGGATTGGTATTCTCCACAGTTTAGAATTGCCCTTTTTAGAAGAGGAAACTGAGGCATGAAATAGTTTTTACCGAAATTACAGAAAAAAAAAACAGTGATGGATGCAAAATCCCAACCCAAACTTTAGTCTGTAGACCTCACTGCCTATATGGATACATAGCAGGTATCCTAAATCCCCAATGGGGGAGACCCCTGGCTGCTTAAGAACCTTGGAGGTCTCTGCCAAGGTGGTGATAAAGCATGCATTGGTCCTAGGTCTTGCATCGTGCTAACATTGGGACCGTGGAATAGTGAAGTCTTATTAAGAGTTTTTCATGTCACATAGGTCAGTGATGAGATTTCTATCACTACAGTGCTAGAGATCACAGAGTACATGTCTGTCAGTCTGGCATGGACCCCTATAAATATTAGTGTGCCTGAAAGCAAGCATGGTGGCCCAACCCCAGTCACCTGGTATGGAAGGAGTATTGATGGGAAGAAGCCCTGATTGTACACAGTCTGATCCACACTCTTGCACATCAGAAAGTATGTGCACCATTACTTTGTATTTAAAACAAGAGTCTTCCTTCAGGACACCTTCTTTCCAAGTTCTGCATTGCTGGGAGGCCCAGCCAATCATCTGAAAGTTCCTCTGTAAAAATATATTAGAACAAAGTTGGCAGAGAGTTTGAGGGCTATCTCACATAATGGGTAATAAAGTCTAGTGCTCACAGCACAAAAACACTGTTTGACCTGAATGGCCATGTCTCCCAAACCAGATTCTTATTCCCTGGACAGCCCTGGATGTACAAAGCAAAATCTCCTCAATATAAACCATTCTGTCCCCTATCAGAAAAGCTACTGCCAAATATTTCTGCTTCCTGCCATTCATCATTTAGTTATCTGCTTAAAGGTCACTTCCCATCAAACCTTCACTCTTGCTTTCTACCAGGCTCCCATCTAAATCACCTCTCCTGTCATCCACCCTGTAGCACCCTACACTTTTATTTATAACATCATAACTTTTAATAATGCAGTTAACCATTTAAGACCTGTTTTTTCAACTAGACTAGTTATCTCACCAGTGCAGAGAAAATGAAAGTCTACCATCCCTCTCCACCACAGAGACTAGAGTAGAACCACCTTGGGGTTGGTACTCAATAAATAGAACAAATGAACCAACCTGGTCCTGTACTAATTAGCAGAGGGACCTTGGACAGGTCCCATACATCTCCACTTGAATCCTCAATCTCACCTGTAGAATAACCAGTAACAACAGTTTAAATCGTGTATCTCCAGCATTTCTTTAGAGTAGTCATATACTGACCCCTCATGCAGACTAATCCAGTTGTGCATAGCAACCAGATAATAATAGTCATTAATAGAAACTCATTGATCCTCAGTTAGCATGTAGAGTGAAGACCTGCTGTTCTCTCCTCACTCCTTCCACCTTCTGACCCCTGTGTCTTCATCTGAACCTCTCAGTAGAACACCCCATTCAGGGAAGTCCTCTGCCTCCAGCTTAGTATGCTCAGCACTAAACATATCTTCTCATCCTAGAAGAAATAAGACCTTCCCTTCTTTCTCAGCTATTTGTTAGCAAATTATCTGTACACGTCTTCCTTTCGGCTACAATCACAAGTATAGGCATGCACCCTCATGGCTCCAGCTTACTAAAGTATGAGTCATTGATAGCAAGATATAAGCATGGATCTCTAAATAATTTTGTCATATGGGGAGATCCTGTTGGGTAACTCTTGGTGAGCAGCACTGTGAATCTGAAAAATATTATATCAGCTTTGAAGTTCTTTCTGTGATCCAAAATTGTGGTCAAGCATGGAATATTTTCACTTCATCTGCAGAACCACCCTATGGCACCTTATACCACCCTATGCCACCTTATATCACCCTATGCCCAGAAAAGCCCCAGCCTTCACAACTGGACAGGGCTAGGACAGGGCAGGGGTCAAGACCTATATCCTATAAATGACAGGAAGCTTGTAGCATGGGATCCTTGGGGTTTATGAATGGATATATGATACTCACAATGAATCAGTTGGAAAAGGCTTAGGGCATCTTATTTCTTCTCTTCAAATACTTTATACAAGTAGAATTTTCAATTGTCCAATTGAATCTCAGATTTTAAGTATCAAGGCAAAATTAAAGAAGCACAGGGCAAATGAGAAAATACAAACCTAAAAGGAGACAAAAATAAAACCAGAAAAGTAACAGTTATGTCATCAACAGGACCAAGATGTTGGAAGTCCAATCATCCAACAGGACTCAAGGTTATTATGAAGAAAAGTAAAGTGGGAAGAAATGATGAATGTGTCCTTTGAGTTAAATTTCGGTGTGTTGGTTACAGTTTCAGTTCACAAACATTTCTGTACCTAAAACACACAGTGGGAGAACAGTTATGTGCAGAGCTTTGGGCTGTGTATGAAAGCTGGATAAGATATGGTCCCTGTGGGTTCCTTCCCTTCTGAGTCTAGAGCCTGCAGAGATGTTTAAGTCGAGCTTCTTGGCTACTTTCACTACTTCAGAAAGTAGAACTCCATGTAGTGAACAAATTTTCTCTCCCTTTCTACAGGTGTCAGCCAGAATATGTCTTCCAACCTGAGATCAGCAAGGAAATTTCTTGTTTTCTTAGGAAAATCACTGATTAGTATTCTGGAGGCTCTGATCTTTGGCTTGATCCCAAAGCCACGGAAGAACGTCGCTGGTGAAATAGTCCTCATAACAGGCTCTGGGAGTGGACTTGGGAGGCTCTTAGCCTTGCAGTTTGCCCGCCTGGGATCTGTGCTTGTTCTCTGGGATATCAATTCAGAGGGGAATGAGGAGACACTCCAGATGGCTCGGGAAGCTGGAGCCATGAGGGTGCATGCCTATACCTGTGACTGTAGCCGAAAGGAAGACGTGTACAGAGTGGCCAATCAGGTAAATTTTGGAGACCACTGTTTTTTATGGGTACTGAGAATCCTATGTAAATAATTTGGCCTGCATTGTGTTGGTTGTTAGTTTGCTTTTATCAATGCCCATTTGCCTATCTCCAGTGTCCCTTTAATTCAAAAAATAATCTTGTGGGGGAGTGGGAATTAGGATTTTTGAGTTTTTACTGTATGTAAGCTACTGTGCTAAGTACTCTGTATATATCATAATATTATAAAGTAAAACACTTTATTATCTTCCTTTCACTAACTGTAACACTGAGGCTTGAGCAGGCATGTTAGCTTATCTAAGAAATACAACTAATAAATAGCAAATTCACAGCCAGGACTCCAATATGCCAAATAGTAAGAAAGTTCTTGTTTCATTTCATATAGGCCCATCCCTTTGCCTTGTAAGGATTCTGCTGCCTTTCTGTTGGCACAGTCATGCATACACCACACATCACTCTCTCCTGGGCCACTTTGTGGCTCTCAGAATTGCTCAACTTAGTGAGAGGGAGGAACCAAGCCAGTCTGCTGCAAGCAGCCCAGCTATTTTGCAACCTGCTTCCATGCTCCACCAATACCTTGGTACTCCCTCCCTCACCTCCTAGTAGGGAGCTTTGCAGGTCACAGCCATGAATTCTTGCTTTCTATCTTATATCTTTCTTACCACCATCTCCATACACAGGCTGCCCATTACAATGTGGAGATCCAAACCTGACAAGCTCACATAGTTTTATGCTGGGGCCACCCTTCAAGTGCAGCCAACCTCCCAGACTCAGTGGTTAACACATGAAGCACTGATCACCTGGTCGACTGACTTACATGAACTACCACCAACTCCTCAGGCCAGTCTTAAAGAAAAAAATGGTTCATATTCAAACAAGGAGGGTTTTTAGCTATTGGGCAGGTTACTGTGAAGTGCTCTATCAATAATCACCTCCCTCGTCGCTGGATCTGTAAATTAGTTCTGTCAAGCTGCTTGGCTTCTTAAGTGGTCCAACATGTCATAGTATTAGCTCATTATTCAGTTTTTATCACTTTGGGGTCTTGGAAAGAATCAATGATGTGCTTTTCTGAATTCCAGGGAAGCAAATTACTCCCCATCTTTATAAGCCAACCATTTCCACTTCTTTTTCTGGATAACAAGAACATACCAGAGAATTCTTAAGAAGTATCCCCTGGGAGACTGACCAAAGAGAAAATTTTTAGTGTAGTATGACAGTGTTTAAAAATTGTGTCCCTGGATCATGACCTAGCCTTGAATTCAGAAGGCCCAGCCCTGCTCTTTGGCAACTCAGATGAGAGAATATTTTGTTCAGTAAACACAAGGTAAGGCTGCAGCTAGGTAGTTGTCATTTATCCTTGATGTGATATGTGGGAATGTCCTAACTATATATTTAATGATAGTGAGCCTTAAACAAGGTAATTTAGGGTCAGTGTGGCTTGGCATACCTCCTACTGTGTCATTAAATTAAGCAGCTCAAAAAAATCATAGCATCTTCAAAATTTCTTAAAATTTATTTCTGATTCCTAATGTTCAAGATCCTGGGATACATGGTCACTGGGAGAAGCAGATATTTCCTACTGCCCACTACACTAGTTAGGAGTGGTTGGGCAGTCTCCGTGGTCAGGGAATCCAGAGCAGCCATCTTGGCAATTTGGAGCTGGATGGTGACATGCGTGTCAGCCAATGGGCTTCCAGCAGTTTTGTGTTTTCATAGGGTGGGCATGCAGAGGGAAAGCCCAGCTAACAGATGGGCACAGTTCATGTGCTGGTCTTTGGAGAGTTGTCATACAGGGTTAAACAGATTCAGTCTTACACTAAGGAAAATAATAAAGAAGGAAGGAAGGAAATCACTTAAGAATTAGAATGCGTTGCAGTCTCCTTAAGGTATGACTCCTGGGCCCTTATTAAAAAACACTGTGCCAGCAAGATTTTTCTCATTGCAAGAATGAGCATGTTACTGTTACCATTCATCATCAATAGTTATAGCACATAACCTTTGGTGTAACCTCTGGCTTTTCCATCCCTGACCCTGAGCTAGGACACCAGCCTTTAATACTGGTGCTGTCTTTTAACCCTGGTCCTTCTCTGGCTTTGGCTTTGGCCTCAAATGGAACGATCTACTCGTTTCTAGCCTTGACAGCTGTCCAAGTTGGATTTTATGGAATATTTTCGCCACTCTCCAAATCAGGCTTGTAGTTAATAGTTTCCAGTGCTTTTTGAAAACTCTAGCTTAAAATTGAGGTTCCCCCTAGTTTCTATTTCATCCACAATTTTTCCTTGGCAACAGACCCAGGTAGTCTGAATGATTAACACACCTCATCCTGATGCCAAGAACCAGGCCTTCCTGGTTGATGACTAGCAGATGAAAAAGATGGCAGCTTCTGCCTGGCCTCTGTGACACCTGGTCCCCTTTGCCATACTGCAGTGATAACTTTGTGTCATCCATACAGGCAGGTGCACATGTACACACACACACTGCCGGAGATGTAAGTGGCACCTCTGTGAGCCTCCTGTAAGAACACATGGCAACTACAGTGGGTGGTTCCCTCTGACTTTATGGGTCAGGGCTGTTGCTGTGTGGTCTGAATTGCAGTGATGAAATTCAGAACACAGATGAGAACACAGGGACAGTCCCACCTCCTCTCATCAATCCTAGAAAGGCCTCTGTCCACTTCTCACATAAAGCCAAGATTACACACTGAAGGTTTGTTAAAGGGTAAAGGCTCCAGTGTTACACCCAGAATTTTGGTTTTCTAAATAAAAATGATTGAATGCCTATATTAACCCATATTACAGCAACACACATGACTCACAGATCTAATACCTGAAATTTTGAGATGGAGAGAAGAAAACCAGCCCGTTGATAAGAACAGGGCAGGCAGATTCTAATTTGTGCTGTGTGTTGAAAACCTACATTATCCTTCTTTCTCTTGCTTATTCCCTACTTCTCTCCCATCTCTGTGTGTGATAGGTCTTGATCTATATGCTATTTGCTCATAATAAGGCTATTCTTATGCCCCCTCACATGAATTAAAATGATAAGCTGCTAACAGAGGGCATAAAACAAAGGTATAATCACAGAGTAGAAGAACAGCTCTAAGTGTCAAAGGAAAGTAGCATTTCAGCAATGGAATCTTTTTAATCTCAGAGGGAGAAAGAAGAAGAAAAGCATCCGATTTTGGATCTCTAGTGTGCAGTCGACATCTCAAAGGAAATAAAACAAACTTTTTAGAATGCAAAAATTCAGTGTGAGTTAAGGATGAAAAAGATATACAACTGTGGGAAAATCAAACCCAAATCATGTAAGGAATTCCTATTTTGATGGGGTTGCTCTTGTTATTTAACTCAGGTTAAAAAAGAAGTTGGTGATGTTTCCATCCTAATCAATAACGCTGGAATCGTAACAGGCAAAAACTTCCTGGACTGCCCAGATGAGCTTATGGAAAAGTCATTTGATGTGAACTTCAAAGCACATTTATGGGTAATTACTTTTCTTCTCATAATACGTGTAAAATTAGTCATTGCAAAGTACTTTTGTACTTTCCTCTTGCTCTTTAACATTATCAGACTTTCAATAAAGCACAGACATCTTAATTTTTTTTCAGTGCTGGTGTTAGAATCCAGGGCCACACACATGCAAAGGAAGCACTCTGTCACTGAGGACAAGACACCTTAATTTGGGTCTTGTCCTGGATCACTCACCTATCCTCTTTTGAGCCAATTTAATCTCTAACTCCAGAACTTCTGTTCAGGGAATCCTACAGAGACAGAACCGTCCTAATGGTCAGATTTCCATTTATTGATTGTGGCAAATGTCTGGGGACTATTCCAGGAAGCTCACATGTCTTCTGTATCCACAGGTTTCACATCCATGGATCTAACCAGTAATAGATCAAAAATATTGAAAACAATCTAAATTTTTCCTCATCATTATTCCTAAGCAACACGATATAACAACTATTTACAGAGCATTTACATTGTGTTGGATATTATTAGTAATCTAGAGATGGCTTAAAATATAGGGGAGTATGTGCATAGGTTATATGCAAATATATGCCATTTTACACAGGGAATTTGAGCATCTGTGGATTGTGGTATCTGTGGGGATCCTGGAACCAGTCCTTCTCCCTGAATATCAAGGGATGGTCTATTCCTTAAAACAGTTCTGTAAGATGTATAAGGATCATAGAACATAAAATTTTGGAGGCGGGGTGGGTACCAGGGATTGAACTCAGGACCACTCAGACACTATGCCACATCCCCAGCCCTATTTTGTATTTTATTTAGAGATAGGGTCTCACTGAGTTGCTTAGCACCTTGCTTTTGCTGAGGCTGGCACTGAACTCATGATCATCCTGTCTCAGCCTCCAGAGCCACTAGGATCACAGGCATGCGTCACTGCGCCCGGCTAAAAATTTTTTCAAGGCCACATGTGTGGCATGACCAAGGTAATTTTACAACTTTACAGTAGGCTTCATCAGGGACATTTTATTTATTTATTTACTTTGGGATGAGATCTCACTTGCCCAGGGTAGTCTCGAACTCCTGGACTCAAGTGATCATCCCCCCTCAGCCTCCTAAGTAACTGGAACTACAGACATAAGCTACCTCACCTGGCTCTAGCAGGGACATTTTCAAAAATAAAGGGGGCACCATTAATAGGAGGCCTATTCTAGGCAAACCAAGACCTTTCTCAGTGCCTTAGTAGAGAAAGGAGTGGTTCTCCCAGTAGCACCATGTGCCACCAGTGCTAAGGGACACAGCCCTGCCTTCCAAAGAGATGTGTCCATGCCCATAAGTTGCATTTTCCTGGCCTTTGCTGACACCAGCCATCACGGGGCCCTCACACCAAGCATGTGGCCTCATAAGGCCTCTCCCAGCTTTGGATCCAATTGTTCCAGCCCTGGACACAGCTCCTCATTCTTGGGCAAGGAGGAGGAAAAGCAGGAAGAGGGCACAGGAGAACTTCCCTAACTTACATGGTAGTTCTCCTTATGTTTTTTACTAGTTTTTTCTTGCGAGTTGTTCCTTAAATGCTAGTGTTTCCCTGGCCCCTGAAATTCCCTCCCATGCTCTCCATTCACTCTAGAAAGTTCAAATGCCTATAGGTGACCTGGCACAAAGTGTGTGATTTAGTTACCAGGGGGTCAGAGAGCTGTAAGACAGCCAGGCTCCCAGCCTTCAAAGGCAGCATCCCAACTGAGAAGCAGAGGGACCCGTGCAGATCCTGAACACAGGATGCTTTTTATTATGCTGTGCTGTTTCCTTTTCTTTGTTTTGATTTTCCACCTCTTGCTATGTGTTCATTTCTGAAATTTAATGCATTGCAGGCAAATGAAGAGGGCTTGACCTCTGTGAGAGATCCCTCTACTTAACATTGTTTTCCACATATGTGACTAATTACTGCTTTGTTACAGGAAATGCCTTCTCCAACAGCTCATTTCTCTCCCCTGTACGTCCTTTCTCCAGATTCCTAATCAAATATGAAGGTGTTTTTAGCCAGGTGGAGTGGTGTACGCCTGTAATCCCAGCGACTGAGGAGGCTGAGGCAAGAGGTCAAGGCCAGCCTCTCGGCAACTTAGCAAGACCCTGTCTCAAAATAAAAAAAATAAAAGTGTTGGGGTGTAGCTCAGTGGTGGAGTAACCCTGGGTTCCATCCCCAGTACCACAAGAAAAAAGAAGCGGAAGGTAAAAGTATTCTACATGACTAAGACAGAACAACATAAGTTCTAACAAATAATCTATTTTATGAATTGGAATAAAAATGAAAGAAGTAGAGGTGAGTTTCAGTTTAAAACAAAATGCTCTTTTTCAGTAGTTGTCAACAGCAGGCTATCTTATAATGGTTAGAAAAAAAAATTGAAACTTTAAATAAGCCAACAAGGAAAAAAAGCAGTATATAACTTAACAATCATATCATTTAAGTACTCCTTGGTTTTTAGTTTTCAGCTGCCACAGCTGATTTTCCTATACTGCTTCAATTGTTGTCTTAATATTGTGTTGTTAAAGCTCAAATGCAAACACAAAAATAAGCATGAATTTTCAAAATGGTGGAATTGCCTTAGTAAAATATTGATTTAACATGTTAATCAGGTTAAAATAATTAACTTTCCAGGTGTTGTAGTTTTTATATTCCAGTGCCTTCAGGTATTTTTATGAACTAAAATCATTTTCAATCATAAGTATCATATAAATATCTGAGGAAAGTATACAATGTGGTATTAAGTGTTAAAAGTTTTCCTTTGCTCTTCTTAGACTTATAAAGCCTTTCTACCTGCCATGATTGCTAATGACCATGGACATTTAGTTTGCATTTCAAGTTCAGCTGGATTAGTTGGAGTAAATGGGCTGGCAGGTAAGAGAAATATATTTCATAATTGCAAAATTCTTTATAACCCTAACTTACATGGTAGTTCTTAATAACCAGCATTGACTGTATAACCCTAATAATAAAGTATAATGAATCTTAGGAAACAAGAGAAATGGTTGAGAACTGCCCATCAGATAAACAAAGTTGGACTATGCCCTTTGGAATCATTAGGTCTTATGCAATCCCCAGAATTTAAAAGACAGAGACCCAGCAGTACAGTTGTGCCCAAGCAATTAAATTCACCTGGCACTGTCAGCAGGCCGGGAAGGAAGACTACCTGCCTTCTCTCAAAGAACATAATAGTCATTTTCATCACACTGTGGACAGGGGATAAAGGGATAAACTAAGATCCTTGGCCAAAGAGACCCAATTCAGGAACTGACACTAGGAGGAGCAGAAATCTTGACCTCACCCTACCAGCAGTCCTCTGGAGCAACTGTCCTGGGTCCTGGCTTGCACAGATCAATGTAAACTCATGTAATAGAACTGTAGCAGCAACACTCAGATAACAAATGAGATAGTTTGGTGATCAGGCACTTCTGAACCACTTGAGCCAAGTGTCAAGGCTCAAGGTTCACAAATTCATGTTAGTTCAGTGCATTTCAGTGACATGAATAGGGTTTCCAGAACCACCCATCCACTCAGAATATCACCACTTTGTACTCCCTGGACCCTGGACTTCCTTCTGTCCTTTTTAGAATTCATCACAGGTTATTAATACCTCTCTATTACATGTCTTATAAATCACAGGCTTTTGAAATCACTCAGGAATATTTACAACTGCTGTTAATCCTTTTTCTGACACAATGTCTCTGTCTTCAAAGATGAGACTTGTCCACCCCCAGCTCACCTGAGAAATTAAGTGTAAGACTTGTTTCCCACGATGTGTATTTCCCACAGAGTGAGTCTTGGTCTGCTGTGTCACAGCCACCCTCCCCAGGGAACTATTTGAAAATGCAGATGCTGTGTGTCCTCTGATCTTTCTGCTTACCAGAATCTCAGGAATTAAGGGCTCAAAGAGCTGCATTTACACCAGATGTCTGAGATCATCCTAGAAGCTGCTCCAGACCCTCCTGTCCCCTTTTCCTCCCTCTAGCCTCTTACCTCTGTCTATGCACCCCTGAGGTCTGACAGTCCCATACCTGGCACCTTTACCTGGCTCTTGTCAGTTGTAACAGCCGCATCAAAACATAGCAAGTAAGTATTCTCCTTTTGACCGTGAAGCAAAAGAAAGTATTAATCCACCTCAATTCCATTTCTCCAAATCTTTTTCACTCAGCGAATTGAATGTCCAAGTACTTTCTTGAAGCAAAGATGATTAAGGACAGAATGCTCAAAACCTATGTTAGTTCCATTCTCCCACTTCCCCCTGCATTTTCAAGGTCTTTAAAAAATGGCAGTTGAAGCTAGGAAGTCCTTTTGTTTCTTTTCTGGAAGTGGAAGAGTTATAATTGGAAGTTACATTCTGCCTCTCATGGAGGCAGCAAGCAGTTTGTTTTCATCAGTTTATTTTAAACATTTAGAATGTTTGTTTAATGTGATTTTATGTATGTGTATATTTGTGTGTGTGTGTGTATATATATATAAACATACATATATATATATAAACATCAGTATAATAATGAGAATTGTCATTTTCCATTTTCAATTCTAGTTAGGTTATTACTCATCACAATGATAATAAGGTAGTCATAGTTGAAAGAAAATTTGGTCTGATTATCACAGCCCTTGCTGACCCCTCTTGCTTCCTACATGACTAGGAAGTCACGTAGGAAGGTTTATTTCCTTTTAGGGATGTCTTTATGTCCCAATGGACTTGAAGTTTTTTGAGATAGGTTCAGGATGCACATATGGTGCCCCATGAAACAGCTAACACAGGATCAGACAGTCATTAACTTGTAATTAGTCTAGCAGTGTGGCCTATAGGAGCACCCCTGCAGCCCTTCCTATCTTGGAGTTGGTCATTCTCATCTTGGAGTTGGTCATTCTCATCTGACATTCTGTTGACCACATTTCTTCCTACTCACTCTTCCTCCTTCCAGTGGAGCTAGGCCCAGATCAGAAGAACTCTGAAATTGTTGTCACATTTTCTGCTGCTATTAGTGTTATGAGTAAACCTTAATGTAATTCCATTTAAAAACTATGGAATACAAGAATATCTCAGAGATATTGCAGGTTTTGTTCCAGGCTACTGCAATAAGGTGAGTCACATGGGTTTGTTTTTTTTTTTTTTTAATTTCTCAGTGCAGATGAAAGTTAGATTACACTATACTGAAAATATTAAGTGTGCAGTAGCATTATATTTTTTTTAAATCACACATTATGTACTCTTTTTTTTAATGTCTTTATTTTATTTTTAATTGGTGTTGGGGAATCAAACCCAGGGCCTTGCCCATGCTAGGCAAGCGCTCTACCTCTGAGCCACAACCCCAACCCCATGCATTATGTTTTTAACCTTAACTTAAAAATGTCCCACTGCTGCTGGGTATAGTGGTGCACACATATAATCTCAGCGATTTAGGAGATCAAGGCGGGAGGATCACAAGTTCAAGTCTAGCCTCAGCAACTTAGTAAGACCCTATCTCAAAAAAACAAAAAGGGGGGGAGCTGGTGTGCAGCTCAGTGGTGAAGCACCCCTAGGTTCAAACTGCAGTACCAAAATAAACAAAACAAAACAAAAAACCTGTACTGCTAAAAATATGATCATCTGAGCTGTTGGAAAAATGGCACCAATAGACTTAATGCAAACTTGCTGTAAACCTTCAGTTTATAAGATAATATCTGTGAAGCACAACGAAGCAAAATACAATAATACAATACAAGTATGCTTTTTCACTGCTGTGACCAAAAGACCTGACAAGAACAATTTTATAGAAGTTCATATTTATCTGGGCTCATGGTTTCAGAGGTCTCAGTCCATAGATGGCCAACTCTATTGCTCTGGACCTAAGGTTAGGCAGAACATCATGGCGGAAAGGTCTAGAGGAAGAAAGCAACTCAGAACATGGCATTCAAGTAGCAGGGAGGAAAAAAAAGAAGCAGAAAGAGTGCTGTGCTATCAGAGACAAAATATATACCCCAAAGGCACACACTCCCAGTGACCTTCCTCTTCCAGCCACTCCCTACCTGCTTTCAATTACCACTCAGTTAATTCCTGTCATGAATTAATGCATCAGTTAAGTTTAGGTTCTCATAATCCAATCACTTCACCCTGGACTTTCTTGCATCGTCTCACACATGAACTTTTGGGGGTCACCCCATGTCTAAGCCATAACACCTATGTACATAAGTATTGTTTGTCTCTTTCAGATTATTGTGCAAGTAAATTTGCAGCCGTTGGTTTTGCAGAATCTATGTTTGTAGAAACATTTGCCCTAAAACAAAAGGGGATTAAGACTACAATTGTGTGCCCATTTTTTATAAAAACTGGAATGTTTGAAGGTTGTATGACTAGGTAAGCATGCCTTTTGATTTTAAGGAAACAACATCGTTAGAAATGATTGGCTATCTATTTGATTCTGTTTTATCTGTTTTTTAAAGTTGTTTAGAAGATGTCTTTCTATCATTCAGCCTGATTGTATAAGTAGTGTCAGAATTCCGTCTTCCCATGTGTTTGTGTTAACATACTGAATCAAATGCAGATGCTTTATGAAGGCTACTAGTAGTTGTAGTAACCATCTTGTGGCCCCAGATCTGCTATTTTAACTTCCAGATTGTCCTTTCCACCGTCCCTCTCTGCCATCCAATCCCCAATTCAACCCTCTTTCCTGATTCCAGGAGGACTAGAACTCATTGAGGGAAACTCTACTTAGTTTGGGCTGCTATAACAGAATACACCATGTGGCTTAAACAACAGAAATTTCTTTCTCACATAAAGACTAGAAGTCCAAGATCCAGTATCTGGTGAAAGTTGCATATGGCAGCTTTCTTCTTGCTATACCATAATTTGGAGGAAGGAGGGGGAGACACACACACACACATACACACACACACACACACAGAAAGAGAGATCATCTTTATTGTGGCTCTTCTCATAAGGGCACTATTTTCGTCAGATTTTTTTTTTTTTTTTTACAGCTATAACCAAAAGACCTGACAAGAACAATATCAGAGGAGGAAAAGTTTATTACCTCACAGTTTCAGAGGTCTCAGGCCTTAGACAGCTGACTCCATTGCTCTCTGCCTGGTGTGAGGCAGAGGAGAGCAGCTCAGAATGTGACTACCAGGAAGCAGAGAGAGACTAAAACAAGCTCATTAGGGACATAATATAACCCCAAAGGCACACCCCTAGTACCTACCTCCTCCAGCCACACCCTTCCTGCCTTCAGTCACCATCCAGTTAATTCATTCAAGTTAACAAATGCAATAATTAGGTTAAGGCTTTCATAACCCAATCATTTCACCTCTGAGTATCCTTGGATTATCTCACATATGAGCTCTTGGGGACATCTCATATCTAAACCATAACAAGCACTAAACCCATTCATGAGGACTCTATCCTCATGACCTAATTACAAAGACCCAGGCTTTGACATGTCAATTTGGGGCCGTAGCTGACACAAATGCCCAGTTCTATATGTCACGGAGACAGCAGGCCATTTGTTCCCAGTGACTTGTTTTACAACATTTGTTTGATATGGTTTCATATCAGTGTTATTGTGACATCAGTGTCTTCATCAGGTTCATCGTTTTTTTTATGTTATATTCTAGGTGTGTTTTAAATCACCATGTTGATAATAAAAGAATAAATACAGAAATAGATGAAATCTGAAAGGAAACGAAATAAGTGATAATGTCTTACAACTTTCTTATTCCTATTTTGAAAGAATTGTTTTTATTAATTTGTTAATTGGGGTTTTATTTGTTTGCTTGTTTGTTTATACTCTAGGTGTCCTCTCCTGTTGCCAATTCTGGATCCAGAATATACAGTCAGAAAAATAGTAGATGCTATTCTTCAGGAAAGGCTGTATTTGTGTATTCCAAAGTTTATATACCTCATGTTGTTTTTAAAAAGGTACCAGTATCAGTTTTTCTATTACTTCCCTGACATTACAATCAACAGTTTAATCCAAATCATACCAGGAGGAGCCATTTTTAAAAAAATTGTTTAATTAATTTTAAAAGGGAAAATCTATGTCCTGATGATCCCAGCTTTGGACCCCATTTGTTGATACAATCCAAAATTTCCGTAGCTGCTATTCCTCCCATGAGTCAAGAAGAAAGTGCTGGACCCTCCCTGCTACCTTAGTGTATTGCATTATTATTAGCAGTGGATTTCCTGAATTAACTGGGAGCAGATTGAAATTGTGTGTTTGGGAGAGATGCTTTTTCTTGTTCCCATCATGTTGGAATAGATTTTGTGTCCAGGCTTACTCAAGTTTAGGGCCCCAAGATGAAGGCCAAACAGTAAGCCAAAAACCTCAGAAAATTGTGGTTCAGATAAAATTGGTAATAGATCATAAATTTGAGCAATAAGATGTTTAAAGAACTCCAAAGGAAAAAAAAAAACTAAAAGAAAACCACCTCTTAAAAGCACGAAGAGCATTTCTGCCCATCCTTCTGTGCTCTCCATTGGGTTTCAGGGCTGAAATTCATCAGCTACAGCTTAGGAACATTTGGCCCAGATACAGGAAAGGTGTAGCTCATCCATCATCTCACTACATCTTCTAGACTTGATGGGTCATTTATGTCTCTCATCATAGGGTTTTTTCTTTTGCACTTTCCACTGTTGACCTGTCGAGTTGAAACGAGGTTGTTTCTGGTTGGTTCTAGCCCTGTCCCCAGCTGTACATGTAATTCCATTCCTTTTGACTCTTACAATTCTTCAGTTATTTGAACATAGATACAATGCTTTGTGTTCACCACTTGACTAGCAGCCATTGCCCTTCCTGCATAAGGAAATTTATTTTCTCATTATCAAATGAGGGTTTATATAATTAGATTTTATTATTTATATCACTAGATTTATTATCTATTACCTATTTTATCTATACCACAAATTTCTAAGGTATTTGGATTAGTGCCTGACCTTGACTTTGGGGCCTTATACTTTGTGCAATGAACCAAAAGTCTTTCTTACCTCCTATCCTTTTCCAGGCTTCACCTAGCACAGGAGGGATCAATATGGCTTGTGGAAAGATGTCTGAGGCAGGGTGAAGTGTCTCTGACAAACAGTTTGAAATCCAGGGTTATTATCTTGCTGTTTACCAAGTCTGTGATTCCTAGCATGCCCCAGATTCCACAGGCCTCAGTTTCTTCATTTACAGTGTTTGTCAGAGCTGTAGATATAGATGAGTGTAATGTACATAGTGATCAGGTAGTGCATGTATTCACACAGTGAATACTTCTTGCCTACTAGCAAAGGCAAGCTCTAAGAATATGGGACGTAATTTTTCTACTCTGAATAAATGTGGAAGTTGTACTTGCATTTAATGTACATAAGTTCAGAGTCATCTATGAAAAGAGGGCTAGACAGTTCCTGAGAAGGACAGAGGAAACATGAAGAGGCTCAGGGAAGAGGATCACGTGAAACACTTCTTCAAACATTCATTTAGCAAACATTTAGAGAGCTGTGTATGTGTGTGCCATTTACCACTCACTACCCCAGGACCTGGTGTTACAGCAAAGAACTATCATCATGGAAATTGCCTTCTTAGGAGTGGGTGGTGGGAAAGAATCACACAAAAAAACGTAAAGGAAAAGGAAAGGTATGCTGATCGTCATAAGTGCTCTGAAGAAATACAAAGCCAGAAAAGGAATCTCGGGGCAGGAGGCAGAGGGGAGCCAGTTAAGACTTAAGTGAAGTGCTAGGGAAGGACTCCCCAAGAAATTAGTGCTTATCCAGAGACCTGAAGTTGGGGCGGGGACGTGAACCACCTGGAGATCTTGGGGAGCCCCCACAGGGGACAGCAAATGCAGAGTCCTTTTCTTTACTCTAGGACAGGTCTCCGTGTACTGGACCTGCCTTGACATTTCCTCATTCTGCAGTGTTGAAGGTCAAGATCAACAGTGCTATATCCGAGTGATGGTCATGGGTGTCTGTGGGGCAAGTGGGGATAGAGGAGATGAACCATGTTAGTCTGGTCTTGCCAAAGGTGTGAGGACCTGTTGCATCTTGTCCTCATGGTAGTCCAAGAAGGAAAGATGGATGCCTTTGAGGAAACCGAGGCCTATAAGCTAAGTAATTTGCTTGGGCTAGTTTTGCAAATGACAGAGCTAGAAGTCCAGCCAGATGCCTCTACCTCCAAAGTCCATGCCTACAAGCCTAAGACTTCTCTGCTTCCACTCAGAATTATGTAGGTTAGTGATGCTGCAGAAATGAAAGGAGAAGTGAATTGAAAAAGGTAAGTAAAGCCAAGAAAGCTAAATAAAGACCCCCTGAGCAAGTGTCCCCTATATAATAACAAGGTTGTTAGCCTTAACTACATCTGCAAGAAACAATGATAGTTTTCAGCTGAGCAAAGATGCTTTCATGAATGGTAACCAAGAAGGTTTATTCTTTTGGTTCTCTCTCTTTTATTTTACTTTTTATTTTTTTTTATTTTTATTTTTTTTTAGTTTCTTGCCCGCCAAGACAGGACTGATCATAGGTGAATACTTGGGTATCTTAGAGTCAATGGAAGGTTTCACTGGCCAAAAGAAGAAAGTCTAAAGACCGACTCCATGACTGATTCCATCGGATACCCAATGCTACATCGCGTTTGTTTTGAATAAGAAAAATAATTTTGTTCAACAATAGAACTTATCTGGAAACAAGTACCATTCCTATTTCTGCTATCTGGACTAGAATTTTCAACCCATGTCTTTGGAAAAAAAAAAAACATTGCTGTCTTCTTTTTGTTGAGTTTGGTTGTATTGTTTTAAAAAATAAAAGCAGTCAATTTTTGTCATTTCCAGTTACAACAGATGTGTGAGAGAGATAAGTTCCTCTGATCTCCCCTAAGATTTGGTCACCAGGGAGGTGTCTCCTATGGAGCAGGTGGCTGTGTTTGAGCCTGTCTGGGCAGTGAGGTGTTGGGGAGAGCACACAGCAAGTAGCTAGAATGCCCTCTTTCCAGAGGACACAGAGGTCTGGATTTCCTAGAATCTTCTCTCAGCGTTGGCCATTTGGAACCCAGATCACCTAATGTAGAAAATGCCAATCCCCTGTGCTTTCTTTCCAATGCAGCTTCATAGATGCTTGCTTCTTGATGCCCTGGATACTGGGTTGTCCAGCTGAAGGTTCAGCCAGAGCCATGTGTCAGGGAACCTTACCAGTCCCTTTTCCTGAAGGTTCCTGTTAGACAGTGATCCTAGACCCAGCTCTCAAATGGGCTCCCATTTTGTCCCCTAGAAGAGATCAAAGAATGATTGCAACTTGCTCAGAAATTGAAATTCTACAGAATTAGATTTATTGCTAATTTACCCCCCAAAATATCCTTATGATTAATTTAAAGTGTTTAACTTCGTACAAGTTGGGATTCACCGTAAGGTATTTTTTTCCACAGAATGAGCAATTTTATGCCTTTCAATTCACCAGCGCTGCCCTCACCTTGAAGCTATTGTGTTCTTACAGTTTAATCAACTGGCAAATTGCTTTCATGCTTTGGAGATTAACTTTAAAAGCAAGATTAAGAAAAATATGTTAATTACCACAACCCTGGAACTCCTTCCCAGGCTGGTGGGGACACCTGCCTAGTGCAGGAAACAGTAGCCTTTTTGTCCCTGCTCTCTTGGGAAGCAGGAAGGGACGTGAGATACCTTGGAAGACCCTAGAAGAGGAAAAAAAGAGAGAATATGAATTTCTTAAGGGTAAGATGTTACTCTTAGAGGAGCAATGGGCTAAGGCAGTATGGGGTCTAGTATACATGTGGACTGATTCATCTTGAGCCGCCTGCATAATACTGAATACTGTCTTCCTCTGTTTCCTTTCCACTCAGCCTTCAAGAACTGCCTTATCATAATAATGACGAACATTAATATTTATTGTGCTCAGTGCCAAGCTAATCACTTTATAAACATTTCATTAGATAAGAATATCACATCATGACTCAAAAAAAATGAATAAGGTATTTGGTATAGTGTGTGACTAAGTAAGGAACACAAGGCATTTCATTTCACAGAGAGGCGCCCGACCCAACTAAGATGTGTACTGAGAGGATCAAAGACCCTCTTAGACTAACCAACTGATGTTCCAAATCCTTGGTTAACAAGGTTAATTAAGAGAGAAGCACAATATTGCTCCTATATTACAATTCCAAGAGCGTATATTCTGGGGGCCTGTCTATTTAGTTGAAGAATAAAGAAGAGGCTCTTAGGGGATTTAGCAGAACAAAGGTCTGGGGGACAGAGTGGGCATCCACCACATCATAACAGCATTAGCAGCAATTATTTCTAATTGGAGTGCATCTTGGCTGGGCTGCTACAAAGGCCTGAAATTCAATTGTGGTTTAACAATACCCATAAAATTGTCTAAACAAATTCAGATTCACTTGAGGCTATCCTATGAGAAGAGACCACATGTAAATTAGAGGATTCTAGAGGATAATAAATAACAAGGTGATTTAATGGCCCTGGGGAGTGGATGCTCTCACATGTGTTTTATACCCATTTCCAGCTGAAATTTAGTTCTAATAAAGCCATGATCAAGAGCCCAGCACCGAAGTAAGTTTGAAGGGATGGAGCTCGGCAGGACCAGGGCACACTGCCCTCTTAGGGTACATCAGCCAGGATCCTGGTCTCACTGTGCTGCTCAAAAACTAAGAAGAATCCTTGCTATGAGAAGGAGTTTGGGTAAAAATGTGTGCCCATGTTTGCTTTTTTTGGTTTGGGGATTTTTGTATGGTTTTGTTTGTTGTTGTTTGTTTGTTTGAAGAGTAGTTTTACATTATCATGCTCTCTTACCTCAAGCTGCCATTAAAATACCATAGACTGGTTGACTTAATTGACAGAAATTTATTTTTGATGGTCTGGAAGCTAAAAGTCCAAGATCAGGATGACAATTGATTGATTTTCTCGTGTGGGTTCCCTTCGCTTCCAGGCTTATAGACAGCTGGCTCCTCCCCGTGTCCTCACATGGCCTATCCTCCGAGGGCATGAAAAAAGAGAGAGCTTCTCCTCTCTATAAGAATACTAATTCCATGATGAGCCCCCCCCACCCCCTTATAACCTCATTTAGTTGTGATCACCTCTTAATGCCATCACAATTGGCAGTTAGGGTTTCAATATATGAATTTTGGGTGACACAAACATTCAATCCATAGCGGGTATCCAGATAGAAGAGAAAAGCCAGACGGTACATGACCTTGACATTCCTTATCCTGATACTGAGATGGTCACAGTTCATCCAACGAAACTGTTACTGGAAATGGAAACTTTTGACTCTGTATCAAACAAAATAATGAATGCTAAGCTTGACTGTTATCAATAAAAATGAATGCCACCAAGTTAAGTGAGCACAAATATATAGACAAAGCTTTAATCTGGAAAAGAAGAGGGGGCCTCATATTCCCGTGAAGGGGATAGCCTGATTGAGCAAGTAATCAAAAATGTCCCTCAAGAATAACCTAGCCATTTCTTTCTTTCTTTCTTTTACTTACTTACTTACCAACTAACTTACTTACTTATTGGTACTAGGGATTGAATCCAGGGGCACTTTACCCCTGAGCCACAACCCCAGCCCTTTCTTATTTTTTATTTTGAGACAGTGTCTCACAAAGTTGCTTAGGGCCTCACTAAATTGCTAAGGCTGGCCTTGAACTTGCTGTCCTTCTGCCTCAGCCTCCTGAGCCATTGGGATTACAGGCATGCACCACTGCACCTGATCGCAACCTTTTATTAAGAGGCTAGACCAAAAGGGCCTGGTATTTCTATGATCATTCCTTTACGGAGCTTCTTGTGGAAGATAGTCTTGTAATATCTCTTGGTGCTACTCAACCTGGGGTTTATGATTGAATTGATTAAGAATAGGAGGGGGGACTGGGGTTGTGGCTCAGTGGTAGAGCACTCGCCTAACACATGCGAGGCCCTGGGTTCGATCCTCAGCATCACATAAAAACAAATAAATAAAATAAAAAGTATTGTGTACAACTATAACTAAAAAATAAATATTAAAAAAATAGGAGAATAAGAAAAGATATATTCCATTCACTATAAGAGTATGAGAACAGGAAAATAAGAGTATGAGAACAAGAAAATTTTGATTAAGAGATTATGAATTCAGGCCCAAGAGTTTATCTGCCATTTGGCAGAGTGAATTAGAGCTACTTGAAAAAAACTAATTCCAACCTCTGGAAGTCAGCACTTGAGAAACTTTGGGCCACTAAACCAAAACATGTGAGACAAGTTATCCCATGCAGAGACACTCTGTGCAGAGAGTATATGCCAGTTGAGATACCTTCAACATTTCCAGACTAGTGACCTGTCATGGAAGAATCCCCAGCACACTTCCCTTCCCATCTGCCAAACAATTTCCCTTTGCTTTCAGTGAACAAACCACAACTGGACATTGAAGAGGGCCTCTTGTCCAGATTCTTCTTTTTTCCTCATAACCTTCCTACCATATTGGAAACCAAACCTGTAACTAGTGCACCAGCCATTGAGCTCTATCCCACCACAACAGCAGCTCTGTCTCCTCTCCATTAGTAATAGCATTTAAAATGGAGCTGAGAATAATTTGTCCATATCTTCACCTCACATTGGTCCTAAGACATCCAGTTTCCATGTCGTGAGTATTTTTATTAATAATTCCTCCTCGTATTTGGTTTCCCACAACTGACATTATTAATCACTCAACTCTCAGTCCCAGTGACCCCTCTGGTTCTTGGCCTCTGTTATTGTTCCCTCTTCAATTTGTTGATATTCTGCAAGTCTTGACTCTTGGATTCCTCTGGGGGCTCTTGACCATGTCTCTTGCTCCCCTAGACCACCCATGCCAGAAATTCAGGTGTCATGTTCTAATTTTACTTCTATCTCTCACTTCTCTATCCAATTAGTGGTCAAGTCCCATCTCCTGTACCTTGCAGCCTGACAAGCATATTCTCCTCTCTGGTTCCGCTGCTATGGCGTGATCTCAGGCTCTGGACATCTGTTCCCTGTTGCTGTAATAGTCTCCTGACCTGCCTCTCTGCATCATGGCTTGCTACTCTGTTAGAGAGGATTACGTTCTTCTGGGATAACTGAGGACACCAACATAACAAAAGCTTGAGTTAAGCAGGAGCATTACCTCTCTGATGTGTAAAATGTCTAGCAGTAGTGGTTGAGGGTTGGTAGGGTGCTCAATGAGTCAGGAATTACCACAGTGTCTGGAATGTCCCCCAAAGGTCCATGTTAAAGGCTTGGTCCCCAGCTTGGCATTATGAGGAAGCATTGGAACTTTTAAGAGGTGGGGCCTAGTGGAAGGTGATTGGTTCAAGCCCTCAAATGGGCTTGTGGAATCCCAGCCCATACTCTTGCTCTCTTCCATTTCCCAGCCATTCTGTGAGTGGTTTTTCTCCACCTCATGATCCCTTCATGATGTGTCCAAAGACCCAAAGGAACAAGACCAAGTGATTATAAACTGAAACCTCCAAAATTCTGAACTAAAATGAAATTTTTTTCTTTGTAGGTCAATTATCTCAGGTTATTTGTTACATTACTGGAAAACTAACACAGAGAGCCAAGCTTCTTCTGTGCATTTGTTCAGCTATGCATGAATTCCATCATTGTTGTCAATGTCTCAACAACCATTGAAATCCCCCAAATAATGCTCACATTCTAGCCTGTAAGAATCCAGAGGGCAGAAGGCACTCCCATTCCCTTACAAAATAATCCATGGACATTTCATACCCCACAAACATCATGTCCTTTGGGCAGGATTATTCACATGACTACACTGATTTGCAAACAACGCTGGACAATGTGATCTTTATTTTGCACTGCCATGAGCAAGGACTCTATTACTGAAGGAAAAGGTAAGAACAGAGGTTGGCTGTCAATTTCAGGTTTCCCACAGATTAATGTATCATCTCACCCCCCAGCTCTGCCCGGTTGCTGCATGCTGCAAAAAGTTCAGATTCTATGGTTCTGCGCTGCACTGTCTATCAGATCCCTGTTAGTGACCTAATGACCAGTGAGGTTAAAATGTAAGTGATTTACCCCCATCACACTTAATGTACAATGGAGCTCCGGAAATAGGATAATTAGAGAGAAATAGGAAAAGGAAGGGAGAGGGAAGGGAAGACAGGGGGAGAGGGAGGAGGGAAGGAATTTTTATTTCAAAATGGAAGGAGTCAGAGGAAAAACAGAGATGGTCCTCAGTGATATGATCTTGCTGGGCAGGAATTATGAGCAGCCCTACATGGTTCTCTTCTGTGAGGTGACCTTCTGTCTAGTGCCCTCCACAGACCTAGAGGGTTCTTTTTTGTTTAATGTTTTCTAAGGTTACCGCTGAGTTAAGCTTTGCAGAACATACATGTTACCATAGCCCTAGGCCAGAGGCCTGCTTCTGGGGACCCAACAAATCCAGTTTGGGGTCACTTGCCCCCAAAATCAAACAGAAAAGATAATAATGAAAAGCATGAAAGGAACTTTAATCAGTGTAGCTGTACAGGAAGACAAGGGATCCAGCCCCTATCCCTGTCTTTGAAAGGCTGATAATGACTTTGGGGCTTTATAGAAAGGGGAAGAGGACAAGGGTTGGGGGTTTGTATACCTGGAGACTTTTCACAGCTATCAACGCAGGTGACCTTGGTCAGGTGTGGTTAGCCCATCATTATCTCTGGATTGGTCAGGTGGGACCAATGATGAGAAAGTCGCTATTGCCTGGTGGGTAGCTTCAACTCATCACAAGATGTTTATTAGATCAGACCTTATTCCTGGAATCCAAGGTGAATTGGAGCAAAGGAGATGGATGCAAAATGGAGGCAGCCATGCCAAGTCTTGAATCCTGTTTTCAGCTATCCCTCAGACATTTTCAAGTACATGAAAAGGGTCTAAGTCAACGAAACAATTCCCCCAATAACTCAGAAGACTTGTGGTGTATTTATTTCTTCCCACTCATTGGACATTGAAACCACTGCCAAAGATTTTACCTAGGTAAAATTTTAAGCCTGAAGACTGCCACTCTGTTCCTGGCACCTGCACTCTCTCCTTCTCTCATTCCTGCCTCTCTCCTTCTCTCTCTTCCCCACTGCCTTCTCATTAATGGAAACTCACTTGGGGTCAAGTGAGCCAAGGTGTAAGGGAAAGACTGCACTCATCATTTGACACTTGCTGCTGTGCTAGATCTCACCTGAGACGGACAATCCTTATTAGACAGTGCCGGGGAAAGCCCTGTGCTCACAGTCATTATGGAGAAGGCATTCATCTGGGATCCAGACTTTGGAGGACATCCCATCAGGCACAGAGGTCACTGACTATTTCACCACTCCCAGTTCCAGGTTGCCACCCACTCAGTCAAATGAGTTTGCAGGTAGAGAGCCACTTAGAAAGAGCTTCATTCCCTTATGCCTCTGTTTGCATATAATATTCTCCAGGCTTTGCTCATCTCTGTGAGACTCTACCCAAGCCACCGCAAAATTCTGAATTTGCTGGGTTCTTCCTCCTCAGGTTACTATTATGTTCAGCAGGTGATGTATGTCTTCCAAAGTAGAGGAGGATCAATGGGAACCAAATGTTCACACTGGCAACAAGTATGACTAGATTTCAAATATGAGAATCCGAGCACATTGCCACCTCCCTCCTAGGAACCTCAATTTAGTTAGTCCACATATTTCCCTTTTTGTTTCTTGTAGCATCCCCTACATGATACTGAATTCTACAGTAGTTTAACTTATGTTAAATAAGAGTGATTGCAATACTATAAAAGTATACCCTTGTCAGGTGAAAGTCCAAAAATAAAAAAGCCATGTCTTCTAAGTTGGTTCTGCTCTATGAAGTTCCAGGGAACTGGGATACTGACAGCATCTCACTCTGATGTCCGCCATCACTATGGTCAGGATGGCAGCCATGATAGTCACAAATTTAAAAGATTGGAAATCATATGAAGTATGTACTCTAACTACAATCAAATTGAAATCAATAACAACAACAACAAATAGCTGGAAAGAAAGCCCCTAAATATTTGGAAATTCAACATCACACTTCCAAATAGTTCAGATCGACAAAGTCTCAAAAGAAACTTAAGAATATTTTGAGTAAATGAAAATAAAAATACAACTTCCTAAAACGTATGAAATGCAGCAGAAGCAGTTCTTAGGGGGAAATTGATATCATTAATCATATCAGAAAAGAAGGAAGCTCTCAAGACAATAACTTAAACTTCCACCTTCAGAAGAAAAAAAAAATTTAAGCCTAAAGCAAGTAGAAGAAATGACGATAAGAATTACAACAGAAATCAATAAAAATGAAAACAGGAAAACAATAAAGAGTGAAGTGCTGAGAGATAAGATTAAATGGAATCATACAAAATGCTCAACTAAAGCCAGAGAAATTGGAAAGAGGTGCACAAAATTGATAAACCCCTTAGCCAGACTATCCCAAAAGTAAATAAAGAAGACACAAATTACCAATGCCAACAACAAAAGAGGGGTCATCGCCATGATCTGCGTGGACTCCAAAAAGATAATAAAAGGAGGTAGCAAAACTAGTTAAGTCACAACCATCCTTAATAGACACAAAAGACCAGAGTTTTGAAAGGACTTTGAATGAAGAGTTCCTTTGAAGTGAATCCAGAGGAGCAGAGACCACTTTATTTTCCTCCTCCCCACCGTCCCCAGCACTCCTCTGTCCCATCGTATTTGCTGGCACAGTCTATACTAGGTCAGTTTAAAAGCTAGGAGATGCAGAGAAAGAAGGGGGACCTGGCATTTTAAAGGTCCAGCCAGCAGCTTGCTCCACTGCCAGGTGCAGTTTGGGTACAGTCATAGTGGGGGAAATGCTACTGGTAGAACTTGACCTGTGTCTACAAGAGTCTGAAGCATATGTGAGCCCATTTCTTACCTCCTGCTTGAAGAATTTGTTCCTCAGGACGCTGACTAGGGCTGCTCAGCATGACAAGATCCAGAGAAAAGATTCAAGAGTTGATGAAGCAAAAATTTTATCTGGCGAGTCAGGAAGCCCAGGTAGATCTCAGGGCCCCTTGAAGGAAGAAGGGTGGTCTATCAAGGAAAGGAGAGGCCTGCAGAGTTTATAGATACATACAGGTAGGTAGTGCACACATGCAGGGATGGCTACGAAGCTCAATAAGCTCAATAAGACGTTCGAGTACTTCGTTAGGGAATTATGGAGTAGAGAGGCAGAAGAGCACCACAATCTACCACAACAGAGAGAGAGCATTTAGACACCTGGTCTAACAGACATCTACAACCGTGTTATTTCAACACCCATCCCACCACTTTTATGACTTTATTCCCTCCTACTTCTTTCTCTCCACTGTCACCAACACTAGGGGATGGAAACTTTGAAGTGTGTCCAAGAATAATTAACAGAGTAAGATGTAAAAAGAGAGAAAACACAGACTGTGCTTCTCTACCTGCCATTTCACAGGACAGATCTTAAAGGTTCAGCTGGGAGAGGGGAAAAGATGATTGATTTAAAGGTACAAGAAGAATCTGCTCAATTCTGTCGAAAGGGAAAGCGAATACTCTTGCAGAATGCAAGAGTGAGAAAAAAACAGGCTATTTGCAGATGTGTCTCACTGAATATAGCCACTGAATAATCAGGTTGCCATTCTTTGCTTAAAG
The DNA here is from genome assembly GCF_047511675.1 of Marmota flaviventris. NCBI lineage: Eukaryota > Metazoa > Chordata > Mammalia > Rodentia > Sciuridae > Marmota > Marmota flaviventris. The sequence continues at coordinate 74,649,387 of NC_092512.1, forward strand.
AATAGTAGAGGTAGTTGGACGTTGTATATGGTCAGTCCTCAATATTTGTAGTAGTTATGTTCTATAAAGTCGTGTAAACATTGAATTGGCAAAGACTGAAGCGTTACTCCTAGGGGAAATACAAAATTAGATTCCTGAGTGCCTCTGGTCACATTTTCACCAACCTGTCAGTGCACAACTGTAGTTTATGTATTTCAGTTTAAAGAATGATGGCTAGCAGCACTATAACTTATGTTTGCAGGAATGTTTTCTAGCACACATATTTTCTCTATAAGGCACATCACTGCCTCCTTGCATTCAGGAATGTTAAACAACATGTCAGCACTATACTTGGAGTCCATGTTAAACCTCCAAAAAATGCAAAAAAAACGAAAATGGCATCAAATAGTCCCTAAAAAAGACAATTTTACAACATGAGACCTCAAACAAGAAAGCAAAAAAACACATTGTTCAACTGGCAACATATGTATTGGGTGACTCAAATTTTTTATTGCTCTTAACATGTCCATAAATACCACAAAAAGCACCAGGAGATTTTTGGGGTTATGAATAAATTTTAGCAAATAGATTAATTAATAAATATGGAATCCAAGAATAATAAATATTCACTCTACGGGGTTCTGGGACTCCTTGAGACTGGATCTTCACTATGGTAGGGGACCTAAAATGCACACTTTGTTATTATCTTGGTTACTAATATTAGTTAATCCAATAGTTAAATTTATATCCCTGTTTAAATAAATCAGTGTTTCTCTGAATTTTTAGCATCTCTAATGCCCTGACTAGTTTTTAGTAATTTCTTTTTTGTAAATTGTCAGTTCATACCCCTTGCCTCTCCCTGCTGGGATGGTTCATTTGCAGTTTCCTGTCTATGCTAGATACTAATTGCTTATTGATATTAAACACAGAAAACATTTTCTCCTATCCTATCTCACTAGCTCATAATGAGAGTTTTCTACTGTTAATTTATTCTTTTTTATATCCCATTTAGGCTTTCAATCCATCTCGAGTCCACCATTATATGTGGTATTCTGTAGGAATCCAGGTTCAATGTTCTTCATATAGCCTCTTTGTTTCTCATTATTCCCATTCATATGTTAAGTGATCCTACGTACCTGGATCTGTCTCTGAACTCTATTTTGGTCCATTGGTCTGTATCTGCCCTCATACCAACGTCTTTTTGTTTTTCTTGCTAGGGTTTTGTAGTTTCCTTCATGTCTAGTAGAAAAGTCTTTAATACGTTCTCTTTAAGATTGACTTAAATGGACTTTAGTTCTTAATTCCTCCATGTACTTTTAGACATGTTTATCTTGAAATCTAACTTTTTTTGTATTGAATATATTTATAATACTTTCAGGAAGATTAATACCTTTATGGTATTCAATCACTTCATCACCCCATCCAAAAGCACAGAATGCCTCTATTCATTTGAGTCATTTCTAATGTCTTTTAATAGTTTTAATGTTTCCCCAAAGAGGTTTTGTGCATTTTTTTAAATTAATTCCTAGATAACATTGTAGCTTTTGTAGCTATTGCCAGTACAATCTTATTTTTAATGAGTTTTTTCAAGTATGTTATTAGAAAAATCCTTTTGATCTTTATAGGTTGATTCCATATCTAGGGAACTTACTGACTTCTCATTAGTTCTAATGTTTTTTTTCTGTTAAATATGTTGACTTTTTTCTAAGTACTCGCTATCATTCACATTGCTTCTCGTCTTCATATCTATTTACTTGTCTATTTAAAATTGGTTAGACTCTCCAGTAGTGGTAATAGTGACCATCAATATTTTATCCGTGACTTTATTAGAAATGTTTATAATGTTTCTTTATTAAGTATAAAGTTTTTGATATCAGTTTTATCAAATAAAGTTCCTTTTACTCCTAGTTTTCTACATTTCTATGCTCCTAAGTATAATTTTTCAGTTTTTTGATATAATTTGTATAAAATTGGAATTAATTCTTCCTTCATAGGCTTTCAGGTTTTGGAAACGGAGGATCTTCGATCATTATTTAATTCTTATTGGTTGATTCATGTTCCCTATTTCCTCTTGCATTAATCTTGAAATTGTATATTTTTCTAGGAATGCAGTCATTTCATTCGGGTTTATAGTTACCACATTTTATAATACTATTTCATTAATTATTAATCTCTTTTTTCTATAATTATTTCCCCTCTTTCTGTATTCAAATGATGCTGAGTCTAGCTCTTTCTTCTTGACCATAGTACCTTTAATAGAAGTTGAGCCTCCTGTAGTTGTTTTAACATCTACAAAATTTTTTTCTTAAAGAAAAATAAAAATCACTAGATCTTGGGATCTCGTACAGAAACTGCCTTTTGAATAGATCTGTTTGCCGTGGTGCCTCCAAGAGCTCGCAGCTTGGCTCTGGGTGGTTTGGCTTGTTTGAAGCTGGGTTAAAGGCAGATACTGCAGCAAGAGAGATCTGGGAATGGCCAACACCCAGAAAGGACTGCCGCAGTCTGGCTGGGCACAATCAGAAGCCACTTGTCAAAAGAAACTAACTTTATTTTTAGGACCACACACGCCAAACAAAACAGCCTCTCAGGAAAAATCCTCAGAGCCTCAACTGCCACCACCGGCTTTCCACAAGCCTGTCTCTCCCCCCACAAGCTTCTTTTCACCTCCCACAATCCTCCTGCTCTTGAGGCCGATTGGCTGGGTCACGTGGGCGGAGCCAAAAAAGTCCCCCAATGAGCAGCTCCGTGGTCTGAAAGGGCAGGGAAACAGTCCAATGAGCATCACCGCAGAGGAGCCAATCAGCTAGATGTTGCTGGGGCTGCTGTGAGCCAATCATCAGCCGGCAGCTGGAAGTTTGCTGGCAGCTGGAAGTTTGCTGGGGCCCCTTCGGCTGTGGCTCTCAACAGGACGACTGAGATGGAGAGATTAGGGAGCTAGAGGCTGTTATTATACAACTTTATTTTCTTAATCTGTCAACAATAGCAAATGAGGCTTCTGAGTATGAGGACAGTGTTCAGCAATTGCTCCCACGCAGCACAGAGTCAGGGGCAAATGTCATCATTCACTGCTGGATTTAAGCTAAATCCTGTCTGGAAAAAAAAAATAAACCAATCTTTAAAACTCAAGAGATTCTCTCTCTCTCTCTCTCTCTCTCTCTCTCTCTCACACACACACACACACACACACACACACACACACCTTTAGATTTTAGCTTCTCTTAAGTCACCAGAAGACATTGCATGGTGGTGTCTGCTCTGCCCCATTGCCTTTGGGGATTCCCGTTTCCTCTTGGCTTGATGCTCATTTGTGTTACTTGCCTTCCCATGTGAATATTTCAGTTTTTGGCTCCTGGTATAATATTTTCCCTTCACAATCATTGTGAACCCGTCACCTAGGAATGTACGGACCCTATGTGTCCTCCAGCTTATGATCTCTCACCAACATTACCCACACTCTGTTCATGCTTGGCTACTGCTGGTATCTACCTGGTGTAACCAGGACAAACCCTGTCCAGACCCTTACTTTTTAAAATATATAAAATCAGAAGTTGCTTCTTGTTTTTAAATTTAACTTTTAATTGTGGTGAGAGGTGTTCATATGTGGTACATTAAGAATCATGTTTCTAAAAATTGTACGATGAATGAGAAATGCTTGTGAAAACTGATATAAAAGTATTTTTTTAAAGTACAACAAATTATATATAATCACACTTATAACAAATAAAGACTGAAATTTTTAAATTATTGGAGGAAAAATGTTATGGAAATGCACTAAAAAATATCTTAGGTTTTACCTCTATGGGCAATATGACTATGGGTTTTTTCTTAATTTTCTCTCTCTGTGTCTTTCACTTGTAATGAGAGTGTCATAAATGCTTTGGGTGCCCCACCCAAACCTCTTTTACCCACTGATACCCCACCCACAGCTGCTGCAAGTGATTGCTAACACAGCTTACTCTTATAATCTTCTCCCAAGTCTCTTCCTTGCATGACTAGAGCCAACCACACACACCCATCCTGGTGGCTATTGTCTGATTCATGATACAATGGGGACAACCCTATAATGCAATTCAAGCTCCAGAATGTCCTTCCACCCTTGTCAAGGCAAGACACTACTTGTCCATATGCCTTCTTAGCTCTAACCTTATCCCTATAAAGATTCCCTCACTGCCATATAGGTTTTTAGACAGCAACAATGATGTGAGCATCACTACTAGTATTAAGATTGCTAGTTTTGAGAGGCCCTAAATCAGAAAGGGCTCTGGAACAGAGCAAAGCTCTGACTACTGGCCATGTGACTCAAAAGATTTGATGATACAAGGAGCCTAATTATAGAGATGCAGGTGTACCTCCAGATTCCTGGAGCACAGTCTTGCTATCCACAGTAGAAAATCAGCTGCTGGCATCCAACAGGGCATTGGTAGGGATGGAGCGCTTGACTTATGGAACATGGAGTAACTACGTGGCCAGAATCTTCCATAAGGGATGAGGACTCTCAAGTCAAATACAACATTGATTCAATGAAAAATGGAAGTGGTCCATCCAAGAGTTTGGTCAAGACCAGAAGCACAAGGTACACAAACAGGTCCCTTGACTCCCATGTCATCTTCCACTGTGGCAGTAATGACTCTCCCTCAGCTCATGCCTGTGAAGTTTCCTTTGACCAGGTAATAGAAGAAAAAACCTGACCTCTGTTCACAGATGGACTTCTGCTCCACTGAAATCCCACTGAGGGGTGGAAGAAGTTAAAAGACATGGCTGAATGGGAATCTTTCTACCAGGAAGAGCTCCAGGCAGTTTACCGGGCCATCCTTTTTGTGAGAGAGCAGCAATACGCAGCAAAGATCTGCATGGTTTTGAAAGAAGCGCAAAGTGGCTTAGCGTGTGATGGGGTTGGACATTTGGCAATAGCAGTAGTTAGATCCATCTGAAAGAAGCCAGTTTGCAAAACCAGAGGTAAGGAGGCCTGGGGAAGAGTAGATGGATGTATGAGAGTGGTTATGAAGGGTTAGGATATTTTATCACATGAGCACTAAAAAGCATCCCTTTAGATGAGGTATTAAACAACTAAATAGACAGAATGACTTGACTTGGCTCATAGATATCAGGCAGCCTAATGTTTTCTGCCTTCAACTGCCCCCAGGCTATGAACAATGGTTCCTAAGAAAAATAGCTATAGTAGCAGAAAATGAAGTCATGCACCGGCCCTACAGGCTGCTCTTTCCTCATGGGCTGCCTTTCATTGAGATGGATCTAACTACTGCTATTGCCAAATGTCCATCCTATAAGCTAAAGAGACTGACAAAGCCCTACAGTATGACACTACCCCTCAAGGAAACAAATTGGGCTATTGGTGCAAGTTGATGACATTGGATCCCTTCCTGGCAGAGACAGCCTAGATGGTTCGGAGGTAATACCATATATTATAAAAGTACAAAATGTTTTATTTTAACGTATAGACAGAGGTTTATTTAGGAAGGTAGATACACATTCAAGGTAGAATGTAAGCTGTCTCAAGAGTGAGAAGCAGCCCTGAATTGGGCTGTGGGGTCCAATATTTATAGAAGGGCTGTATCAGGGGCCAGACTAGAGGTAGATTCAGGGTGGAGCTGTCAGTTTTCTGTGCACGTTTCTGTTCAGCCCTCACGAACCCTTAAGATTAAGGGACCAAAGTCTCGGAGGGGGGGAGATACAAATTTTAAAAATGATTATGACATTGCTACAGAGGTAACTATTCACAATATCTTCATTGCTAAAAAGTTAAGCTTAAAGAGAATTTTAGTGAATTAGATTATGTTTCTAGTGTTTGAAGGTTTTTCTTCTTCAGGAGTATACTCATTTGATTAAGAATATATTAAATTGGAAAAAGCAAGATATACTCTATTCACTTTGTTAAAATAATAGATTTAATAAATTTAGGATTTCTCAGGATTCTTCATTATAATTGGAACCAGGTTTCTTGTTTTTGTTGTTTTTTAAGAGACAACTCTTTCAAATTGTGCTTATTGAAAAATATGTGCACCAGCACTCTGTAGGACGAAATTACTCTTCATTAAATATTCCATCTCCTCTACAAAGTATATTTCCATGCTCCACTGACCTTGCACTTGATCATGTATCTTGCTTTGGACAGAGAAGTTTCAGTGAAAGTGACCTAAGCACATGCCTAAAAAGGCACAGTATTGGGCCAACTATCAGTGTAAAGAAAATCTTTTCAGCTGGCCTGCAGACCTATATGCAAAATAATGAACGAATAAATGTTCATCTTTGTAAGTCCCTGAGTTTTGGGGTGGCATGTTGGACAATAGTTGACAAATATCATCAACATGGTCTGATCATAATGACGGGTAAAGAGCATTCACTTAAGAGTGCCCAAGCTGTCAAACCAGAAAAGATAAAACTCCACTTTAAAAGAACTTGGAGATGATTCACCTGGAGAACAATCTGTGAGGTAAACCTGGCATTTTATAAGTCATATTGATCTTCTGAAACTGGAAGTTCTGTCTATTATCATTAGTTCAGCCTGATTTTTTTCCACGTACATCACACTTGGAAACACAACAATTAAACTCTTGGACACTCAGTTGATGTCAGAGAGTTAGAGACTGAGAAACTGATATGACTCCATTTTTTAAAATAAATAAATAACAGCAGATTCTACCTCAAGGCCTGTCCTAAGGAAGGGGGTGTGACCCTTGTCCTTGGAAAAACCCACAGAGCACTCCTAGGCACATACCCACCCTGCTGAGTTGTTTGTAAATAACAGGAGAGGTCTTCGGGGGTGCCAGGTGTCCCTGACTCAGTTAGGCTAGGTGGGGACCCATAGCAACCCCCCTAGCAACCTCCAATCAGCATAAGACAGGGAAAATACCTGGATGCCAGATGACCCCCAAGTAGTTTATGGTGATTGATAACATGTTGGGAAACCATGTAGTTTAGCAGTACACCTCTCATGGCCTAAACCAATCAGTTCAAAGGAATCCCCCTCTTGTACTAACCAATCACCCCTACCCAACTTGTTCCAGCCAGTGAATGTGCTAATCAATGTTAAGAGTTCTTTTTTTTTTTTTCAGAGTAGAAATTAGAAGTTTATTAAAGGACAGCAGAAAAGACTTCTCCTGGAGGAAGAAGGGGACCCAAGAGGTGGAATCCAATGTTAAGAGTTTTTGTTTGATTTTCCCGCAGTATGGAATGATCTGCTGTGCGATGTTGTGACTTATAGAGTATCCCCCCCAAAACCTATAAAATCTCACTGGACAAAGGACTGGGACTCACTCCCTGGGACCGCTGCATCGGGAACAGTTGTGAGTCCAGGCTCGAGCTTGCAATAAAGACTCTTGTGCGATTGCATCGGATTTGGCTCCTGGAGGTCTATTGGGGTCCCACGAATCTGGCATTATAAGACATGGTGTTGGAAAAGGCACTACATATTGGTGTCAGGGTAAGAAAATCTTTCATTTGGTGTCAGGAGTGGTATGAGAAAAAAAAAGAAAAACACTTAGCACCTATCAATTCATAACAGATTGAGAGCATTTTAGTCAGTGGGGTACTGAAGCCTGAAGTATGGAAAGCACCCCTACACACAAACCTGGAGATGTTGGGTTGATGGGTTATATGGAAATAGAGTCCAGGAAGCTTTAATTTAACAGATTTTAAAACTTTGTTTTCAGGGTATAGTTTATTTTTTGATAGTTCCCATGCTTCTTCTTTACTCTTAAGATTCTCTTCCGATGCATATAAAATGTTTCTTGTGTAACTAGAGAAAATACCATATTGCCTACTGTTGACCATGGATTTCTCTTGATATCCTTTCAGCACCCCACTCTTCCCTGACTCACTTCCTACCTCCTGACCACTCCACCTCCATATTCTATGCCAGCTCATTTCTTCACCCTGTCACACGTTATTATTTCCAGTGGGTATCTTAACTCCCTTCAAATATCTCAAAACACATCATTCCCAGGTGGCCTCCTGACTGTAATCTTGATTTACTTGGTATTGAGTAAAAAATACACACGTTGTATTTAACTCCAAATCCACAAATTCAATTGCATTCTTACATAGCACTACCCGGTTTCTAAATACCACAATCTCAATATGTCCAAAATTAAATTAATTACTTTTTCTCTTCCCATGGCTACTGAATCCATTCTCCCATCCCCTACTTCAACTGTAAAATAAACACCTGCAAAAAACGGTACCAAGACATCCAGTTGCAAGTTTATTTCACCTACCATAATAGCAATTACTGACTTTCCCTTCTCCTTCACACCCCACTCCCCAGTATGAGAAGTCTGCACTTAAACCTTCTATCTAGGAATGGGAGACAAGGTATTTATCAACTCGAAAACAGGTATTCTCATTAATGAGAATAGAAAAATCAGAAAGCAATGATTTACCATAAAAGTAGATTTGAAAATATTAAACTAAAGTACTTATTAATATAACAAGTATGGAGGGATACCTAACAGTGGGGAAAAAAAAAAAAAAATATATATATATATATATATATATATATATATATATATATGTAAATTATATATTTTTGAGGGTACTCTGGGTAACTGTATTGATAGAAATAATAGAAGTAAAAAATAGAGAGAAATAGCTTAGAGAACAGAACTTTTGGATATGCCTAAATGTCTACAGTGAAGTTTTTAAAAATTTAATGAGATAGTTTGTATAAGAAACAGACCTATAAGAGGACCCAAAGTTGTAAAACATATTGAAAGTAAGGAAGGAAAGAATTGTAAGAATGAAACAGAAGTTCAATCTCTTTGTTATAAGAAAAATGCCAAACAAAATTTGAATGCAATTTTATTTTCACCTACCATAGCAAAAGTAAAAACATTTGATCTTATTCTGTTAATAAGCATGAAGGGGAGGAGGCATACTTCCATGCCTGACAACTGGAGTATAACTCACCTATTTGGATTAGAAGCCATTTAGCCATAATAATTGTTACAACAATTTGTAATAGTCATTTAACTAGGCAAATTCCATAAGGGAACTTAACATTAGCCTGTTTATATATCCAAGCAACTGCTGTACAAGATCATTCTTTATAGGGTTCTCAGGGTATAGTTTAAAGATAATTAAAGATAAGAAACCTTTGATAAAGTTCAAGTTAAATAAATTTTAGTAAATCCATGAAATGAAATAATATACATATTATTAAAAAGAATAATTTGTATGTGTTGGCAGTGACATTGGCACTTTTTTAGACATGTATACCACACACAAAAAAAAGACTGAAGTGCATATAGTATGCTACTATTTAAAAAAAAAAAAAAGTCTGTATGGGAGAGTGGGTAAGTATGGGGAGGTATGCTTCTTTGCAGACTGATTACCTTGGAAACATTTAAAACACACACACACACACACACACACACACATACACAGGATAACAGAGGAATTTGGGGAATGGAGAAAAAAGTTTACATTTGAATTGTTAAATACTTTTAATATAAGCAAATTTTTTAAACATAAGAGACTTTAGGGTTTTGTTGTTATTGTTGTTGTTGTGGTGGTGGTGGTGGTGGTGGTGGTGAAGGTTTATGTGTTTGTTTTTTGGCAAACTGATTTCCCTGCCTGAACCAATCAACCAAAACAATTAGACATACACAGAATTTTTTTTTCAAAATATCTTTTTAAATGTATAAATAAGATGACCAAAGATGGAGGATTTCTAATAGGCCAAAAACTAAGTGAAAATAGGAGTCCAAGGAGATTCACTGATTGCATTGTCTGGACCCAAGGACTGAAAGCTTGGGTATAAAGTCTTTATGGTCATGCCAAACTGGGGAGTCAACTACGAGATGTTCCTCTTAGAGATACATTCTCAGGTTAAAGGGGAACTTCAAATAACACTTGTTCCTATCCCCACCCTTGGCCTCCACCAAGAAACAGGAAGAATGTTTTCTTATTATGAAGCTTGGTTTATGGGAAAGAAAAATTTACCCCCGAGAACTAGTAACTATAAACTAACCTTCACACAATTTTGTTGTCCAAAATGTATCCAAAATTAGATATCTTTAAAAGTATTAAGCCAAGAATTCAGCTGAAAATACTCCAAGTTCTAGTTGCTCCAAGTTTGCAAATGCAAAAACTTTTTGGAAAAAAAAAAACACCTTTGAAACAAGCTTCCTATGTGTCCCACAGTTAAACTTTCAAGGGGCTGAACTTCATGGTTAGAAATTATAAACACACAAAGGAACAAAGCACTGAGTGAGAAATAAACCCAAGTACATCAGATGTTTAGAATTATCCAATATAAAATATAAAATAAGAATGGGTTGAAAGTAGTCTTGCAAGGAGCAGAGATCATTAAAATAATGTTTTTTTAAAGAACAAACTTATTAGAGATATAACTAAATAGAACTTAGACAATTTTTAAAGCACATTTTTAAATGAAAATTAAAATATCAATGAATATATCTAGTTCAAGTAAAGATTTAGTGAATTAGAACACAGGATTGAAGAAATTTCCCAGAATCTAGCACAAAGAAATAGAAATTAGAGAAAGGAAGTTCAGAATGTCAAATGTTCATATAAATGTCACAATAGAATTTAGAAGAAGAGAGAAACTGGAAGGTGTACAATATTTGAACAGATAATGACCAAAAGTGTTCCAGAATATATGAATTGGTAAAGGTACACCAATCCTCAGATTTAGAAGATTTGAATAACATCGAGCATAACAAATAAAACCATGCCTATATATGTCATGATAAGTATGCAGAAAACTAATGACAAAAATAATCTGAATTATTTGAAGGAAAAATATCTAAAAAGAGAGAATGAACTTTCCTACCAAATTCTCAAAAGCAATTGCTGAAGTCAGGGAGAATAAAATAACATCTTCAACCTGAGAAAAATTAACTGTTGTATTAGTCAGCTTTTAATTAATGTGACCAAAATACCTGATAAAAACAACTTAGAGGAGAAAAAGTTTATTTGGGACTCACAGTTTCAGAAGTTCAGTCCATGGTCAATTGATTCCTGTTGCTCTGAACCTCAGTGAAGAAGAACATCATAGTGAAAGGGCATAATAGAGGAAATATTTCAGCTCATGGCATCCAGGAAGCAGGGAGAGAGGAGCAAGAGACAAAATCAATCCCCAAAGGCAGACCCACAGTGACCCACTTCCTCCAGCCATGCCCCACCTGCCTACAGTTATCACTCATTCAAATTACAAATCCAACCACCTGGATGTTAATCCATCCACTAATTAGATTATAGTTCTCACAATCTAATCATTTCACCTTTAAACATGCCTGCGTTGCCTAACACAAACTTTTCTCTCTTTTTTGGGGGGAGGGGGGGGCGGGGGGGTGGTATGGTGACTCACATCCAAACTATAACAACTGTCAACATAGAACTCTACAAAATATCTGTTAAACAAAAACACTTTAAGAAATATCCTTTAAAAGATATTTTTAATAAGAGTGAACCAAGATATCTTTTTATTTCATGAAAAATGCCTTTTTAACAAAATGTCTTTTACACATGAGAATGAAATAAAATAATTTCAGAAAAATAGAAACTGAGAGAGTTACCATCAGCAAACTCTCACTAAAATAAACACTAAAGGATTCTGATGTAGGTAGAGAAAGATGATCTCAGAAAGTGACAGAGAAGGTGGTTAAGTGTCAATAAATAAGCATTAACTGCATAAAATAATAAACATATTGTTTTGAAGGGTTCAAAGGTCAGTATTTATAATAGGGACAGAAAACACTAGAACAGCCTAATTCCCAATTAGCACATCCAAAACAATAACAGGTAGATATGATCCAATTTGAAATGGACTGCCATCATTATAGTACTGATTTTAGAGTTTAAAGAATTAAATGCATAAGTTGACATTGCTAGGATTATTTTTAATTATTATTTTTAATTATTATTTTTATTATTCTTATTTTTAATTATTTTTTAAAGTATCAAGACTTTTTTTTAAAAAAGTAATACCTTTCTATTACTCTCAAAGTAATAGAAAAAACTATGAAATTATAAACATATTCTACAATTCTCAAAGAGAAAACAGAATTCATAGGAAAGAGAGAAATGAATCATAGTAAAGGCAGAATCAAGGAACTGAGGGAAGATGGCAGAGGCTGTGTCAGAGCTCTACAGTATATTCAAATCCTCACAGAATTATTAAACAAAAACGACCTCCATCACAAAAGCAAGAACACATTTTCAACAAAACTAGGTGACGACAAGGGTGCAGTGGCACATGCCTGTAATCCCAGTGGCTTGGAAGTCTGAGGCAGGAGGACTGGGAGTTCAAACCCAGCCTCAACAACTTAGCAAGACTCTAAGCAACTCAGTGAGACTCTATGTCTAAATAAAATATAAAAGGGGGCTGGGAATGTGGCTCAATAGTTAAAATGCCCCCCGGTTCAATCCTCAGTACAAAAGAAAAAAAAAAAAAAACCTAGGTAACAAGCCATCAAGACCTGCATGGTATCCAGCTTCTGCATAGGACAAAGTAGTAGGGAGCAACAGATGTCTGACAGATCTTAGGACAAAGAAACCCCAAATAACCAACATGTAGCATGATAAAATATATTGAGCCAACTTGAGAAGAGCAAGAAAAATAGGAAAGGTTGATCCAGTTCTATGGAAGGTCAGTATCTATAGTAGGGACAGATTAAACACTAGAACAGCCTAATTCCCAATAATCCTACTAGTGGACCTAGCAGGTCTCCTTTCTAGGACAGGGCCCAACAGTTAGGAAAAACTTCCAGGAATGTAATAAAAATTATACATGAGAAGAATAGTAAAAAATAAGGAAAGAAGTAGTCCAGGTAAAAGAGATAAGAGTCAGGAAATCTCAGAGAGTACGCCACTAACTTTTAAACACTACAAGAAAAAAAAAAAGAAAGGCATACTTATGAATTTAGAGAGGTATCCTAAACTCCACCAAACCCTAATATTCAATAAAACTACTTACTCATTTTAAAAAATGAACCAGAAAACTATCAAGGTCAAATCTCATGAAAAGTTATTTTAAGGAAAAGAAAGAAAGGTCGCAAAACAACATCCTTTAACACATAGAACAGGTCAAACTGTAACTTTCAATTTTAAAATTAGCCAAAAATATGAAGAAAACAACATCATACGAGAAGAAACATAACCCACACGCGAGAACTAAGAAAACTCAGACTTAACTAGGGAGCAAATCAGAAATGAAAGAACAATTACTTCACAAGCAAAGACTAAACTTGAAGGAACATAAAAGCAAAGAAAATACCTTGTTATGCTTTGCTGGGACTGCAAATTAGTACAACCACACTGGAAATCAGTATGGAAGTTCCTCAAAAGACTAGGAATGGAACCACCATATAACCCTGCTATCCCACTCCTTGGTATCTATCCAAAGGAACTGCAATCAGTATACTAAAGTGATGTGTGCGTACCAGTGCTGCCACAATTTACAATAGCCAAGTTATGGAACCAGCATAGGTGCCCATCAACAGAAAAGTGGATAAAGAGACTGTGATATATATACACAATGGAGTTCTACTCATCCATAAGGGAAAATGAAATAATGGCATTTGCTGGTAAATGGATGGAACTGGAGAACATTATGCTAAGTGAAATAAGTCAGACACAGAAAATCAAGGATTGAATGTTTCCTCTCACATGCTGAAGATAGAACTAAAAGGGGTTGGGGTTGGGGGCTCAGTGGTAAAGTGCTTGACTCTCATGTGTGAGGCACTGGGTTCGATCCTCAGCACCACATAAAAATAAATAATAAATAAATAAAGATACTGTGTCCATCTATAATTTTAAAATATTGAAATAAAAGAAGATAGAAATAAAAGAGTAAAAACAGGAATCTCTTAAAAATAGATGGGATATCAATAGAGTAGAGGCAGGGGACTCAAAGGGAGAGAGTAGAAGAGAAAAAGTAGAAAATCTGGGAAGTAAAGTTGACCAAATTTTGCTATGTGCATGTATGTATGTATGACAATGTATTCCAATTTTATATATAACACACCCATCAAAAATAAATAAATCAAAGGCAGTCTGATAGAGTAGAATGTAATTTGGGGAGTTTTTTTCTAATTTTTTTATTTGTTCTTTTTCATTATGCCTGACAATAGAATGTATTTTGACATATCATACATATGTGGAGTATAACTTCCCATTTTTGTGGTTGTACATGATGTGGAGTTATACTGGTCATGTATTCATATACGAACATAGGAAAGTTATACCCGATTCATTCTACTGCCTTTCCCATTCCCAACCTCTCTCTGTTTCCCCCACACTTCCTCCCACTCCAATCCAGTGAACCCTCACTCCTCCCTCCCCACCTCCTATTCTTTTTTATAACATTTTTTTATTTTTAATTTTAATTTGTTATATATGACAGCATAATGCATTACAATTCATATTACACATAGAGAGCACAATTTTTCATGTCTCTGATTATACACAAAGTAGAGTCACATCCTTTGTGTCTTCATACATGTACTTAGAGTAATGATGACTATCGCTTTCCACCGTCTTTCCTACCCCTATGCCCTCTCCCTTCTCCTCCCTCCTCTTTTCCCCTTTGCCCTATCTAGAGTTATTTAATCCTCCCATCCCCCCCAGTATATTATGGATCAGCATCCTTAAATTAGAGAAATCATTCAGAATTTTTTTGGGGGGGAGGAGGGATTGGCTAACTTCACTTAGCATTATATTCTCTAGTTCCATCCATTTACCTGCAAATGCCTTGATTTTATTCTGTTTTAATGCTGAATAATATTCCATTGTGTATATATACCACATTTTCTTTATCCATTCATCTACTGAAGGGCATCTAGGTTGGTTCCACAGTTTAGGTATTGTGAATTGTGCTACTGTAAATATTGATGTGGCTGTGTCCCTGTAGTATGCTGTTTTTAAGTCCTTTGGGTATAGACTGAGAAGTGGGATAGCTGGGTCAAAAGATGGTTTCATTCCCTTTTTTCCCTTTTTTCCAAGGATTCTGCATACTGCTTTCCATATTGGCTGCACCAATTTGCAGTCCCACCAGCAATATATAAGTGTGCCTTTTTCCCCACGTCCTCACCAACACTTATTGTTGTTTGTCTTCTTAATAGCTGCCATTCTGACTGGAGTGAGATGAAATCTTAGAGTACTTTTGATTTGCATTTCTCTAATTGCAAGATATATTGAACATTTTTGCATATATTTTTTGATTGATTGTATATTATCTTCTGAGAAGTGTCTGTTCAGTTCCATGGCCCATTTATTGATTGAGTTATTTGTTTTGGTGGGGGGGGGGGAGATTGGATCATTTAACTTCACATGATAGTCTCCAGTTCCACCCATTTACCAGCAAATGTCATAAGTTCAGTAGAATGTAATTTTGAAATACCTTCTTCCACTAAAGAAACTAAAGTTTCTTAGAGCTGATGTTAAGACTGTGGGGTATAGGGGCTGGGGATGTGGCTCAAGCGGTAGCGCACTTGCCTGGCATGCGAGGGGTGCTGGGTTCGATCCTCAGCACCACATAAAAATAAAATAAAGATGTTGTGTCCACCGAAAACTAAAAAATAAATATTTTTTAAAAATTCTCTCTCTCTCTCTCTGTCTCTCTCTCTCTCTCTCTCTCTTTAAAAAAAAACTGGGGCATAAAATATACAAGATGTGCCTGTGAAAATTACTGTACCAGAAGTTACCATACCAAAGTAGCTATCAAAGATCATGAGGGTCAAGTTGAAAGAACTTGGGAACCAACTTGAAGAGGCTCCCACTGACCAAAGATTGGATAATTAGAGCTTCAAAAAAGTTCAAATTCATCAATATGCCAATATCTTTAAACTTATGACTTTCGTATTATTTCTATTTCTTAAACAAATGGGTTATCCTTAGAAGAAAAATAGGGAAGAAAATATCTAAAACTGATACAAAATGGGAACGAATCAATTGTTTGTCCCGTTTTCACTGTGGATTATATCACTAGGAAACCACACAGTAAATGGTGTGGAGATGAAGCCATCTATCCCTTTATAAAACATGATAAGAAGTTTGATATGCCTAATGTGTCCTCATAATAGATAAAATTAACATATAAAGCTATAACTGATAAAACTAAAAGGAGTACTAGGAGAATTTAACAAACTCCCTTTAATAATTGATCCATCAAGAGAACAAAAAGCAGTAAGAACATAGTAGCCCTGAAAAGCAAATACATGAGATAAATCCAATGGAAGTTTCTAGAACAAGGCAACCAACAAGTAATGTGTTAACTATTGCTGTGCAACACATTACTTAGCAGCTTAAAGAAATCAATATTCCAGGGGAGGAGAGTGGGCACGGGGGTAGGAAAGATGGTGGAATGAGACAGACATCATTACCCTGGGCACATGTATGATTGCATGAGTGGTGTGTCTCTCCATTATGTGCAACCAGAGAAATGAAAAGCTGTGCTCCATCTGCATACAATGAATCAAAATACATTCCTCATCTCACAGTTTCTGTGGGTTGAGAACCCAGAAGTACCTTAGCAGATTTCTTGTAAAGTTGCAATCAGGTTTCTGCTAAGGTCGTGGTCACTTCTGACGAGTCACTCGAATGGGGCAGTATCTGTTCCTCCACGTAGTCATTAGAAGAACTTAGTTCCCTGATGATTGTAGGCCTAAGACTGCATTTCCTCACTATATGGGCTTCTCATAACCTGGCAGCTTGCTTCCCCAGAGGAAGCCATCTGAAAGAGAGGAAGAAAGAAACAGCAAATGAAAGCACCCAAGATGGAAGCCCCAGACTTCTTCCTTCTTTTTTGAAATAGCTTTATTGATATATAATCCACATGCGAAGTCACCCACATAATTGTACAATTTAGTGTGTTTGTGTAGATTCACTGTTCACAAAATGTTGCAACCATCGCCACAATAAGCATAAAGAACATTTTCATTATTTCAAAAAGATATCACATAGATATCTTTCATTATCACTCCCATTATCCCATCCACCTGCCCTGTCTCTAAACAATAATCCACTTTCTATATCTCTAGGTTTTCCAATTCTGTAAATTTTATTTAAATTAGTCATTTGTGACTGAATTCTTTCACTTACTATAGTGGTTTCAATGTACATATATGTTGTAGCAAGGATTAATTGTTCATTCCTTTTTAAAGACGAAAAATATTCCACACTTTTTTACTCTTTTATTGGTTTATAAACTTTAGATTGTTCTCACCTTTTAGCTCTTATGAATGATGCTGCTGTGGACATTCTATGTGCATGTCTTTATGTTAATATATACTATTTGGGAGGTCTGGGGCTGTGGCTTAGTGCTAGAGTGCTTGCCTAGCACATGTGAGGCAGTATGTTAGATCCTCAGCACCACGTAAATAAAATAAAGGTATAAAAGATGAGATTAAAAACTTGGATGTGTGTGTGTGTGTGTGTGTGTGTGTTATTTTTCTTGGATATATATCAAGAATAAATTTCTGGTTCAAATGGTAACTCTATGTTTAACTATTTCAAGAAATGCCAGACTGTTTTCAAATTCTGCCATTTTATGTTCTCATCAGTAGTATTCCAACTTCTCCACACCCTAACCAATACTTATTACCCATTTTTTTATAATTGTGATTGTAAAGTGGTATCTCATTGTGGTTTAGTTTTGCATTTCCGTGATGACTGAAATGTTGGCATTTTGTTGTTGTTGTTGTTTTTGTTCATGTGGTTTGATTATTAGCCGTTGTGTAGTCTCTGGAGAAATGGAGATCTTTTGCCTGTGTTTTAATTGGATTATTGTTCTTATTTTTATTGAATCATAGAGTTCTTTGAATATTCTAGGTACAAGTCCCTATCACGTGAATAATTTGCTAGTATTTTCTTCTATTCTGTGGGTTATCTTTTCACTTTATTAATAGTGTTCTTTGAAACGCAAACATTTTTTTTTTTACTTTGATGAAGTCTAATTTATTAAATGTTTCTTTTTTTGTTTGTGCTTTTTGTGTCCTCAGAATGTTTTGCCTAATCCCCAATCCCAAAGCTTTCCTTCTATGTTTTCTTTAAAAAGTTGTATAGTTTGACTATTACATTTGGATTTTGGTATATTATGTAAATGGTATAAGGCAAGAATTTAACATTATTCATTTGCATTGGGAAATTCGGTTATTCTAATCACATTTGTTAAAATGACTACTTTTTATCTCACTGAAGAATTTTAGCACCCTTGCCCAAAATCAACTGACCATACATAACATACAGATTTATTTCTGGACTCTCAATTCTACTCTATTAATCAATATACCTATCCTTATACCAGTTTTGATTAGTATAGCTTTTAAGTAGGTTTTGAAATTGGGAAGTGTGAGTCCTCCAATTTTGTTTGATCTTTTAGGATTGTTTTGACAATTTGGGATTCCTGAGTTTCTTTATGGATTTTAAGATCAGCTTGTAACTGAGATTCTGATAGGGACTGGATTAAGTAAATCAATTTGGGATGTACTTCTATTCCCCAATGGCTCTTTCTATCCATTAACATGAGATGCCTTCCCATTTGTTTAGATCTTCTTTAATTTTTTTTAACAATATTTGAAGATTTCACAGTAAAGTTTTGAACTCTTTTGTTAGCATTATTCCTAAGTACTTACTTTGTTATTTTTTATGCTAGTATAAATGTTTTCTTAAATTTATTTTTGTATTGTTCATTATGTAGAAAAAAATACCTTTTTTTGTATATTGATCTTTTATCCCACAACACAGTTGAACTCGTTTATTAGTTCTGTGATTAGTCTTTAGTGGATTCTTTAGGATTTTCTATATACAAGTTTATGTCATCTGTAATACAGTTTTACTCCTTATTTTCCAATCTTAGTGGTTTTTATTTATTTTTTTGCCTAATTGTCTTAGACAGGGCATCCAGTATGATGCTGAATAGAAGTGATAGGAGTAGGCATCCTTATTTTGTTTCTAATTTTAGGAGAAACCACCAATTTTTTCACTAGTAATTATAATGCTAGCAGTGGGATTCAAGTTCTTTGTCTATTCACATTTTTTTCTTCTTCATTCAGTTTCAGTAGTTGTGTCTTTCTAGGAACATGTCCATTTCAACTAAATTAATTTTCTGGTATACAATTGTCTATAACATTCCTTTGTAATCCTTTCAATTTCTGTCAGACTGGTAATATGTCCCTTCCTTTATTTCTGATTTCATTAATTTGAGTCTTCTCTCTTTTCTTCCCTGTCAATGTAGCTAAAAGTTTATAAACTTTGTTAAACCAATTTGTTAGTTTTGCTGAACCAAAAGTTTGAACCAATTTTTGGTCTCATCGATTTTCTCTATTATTTTTCCATTTTCTAGTTTCTTTATATTCTCTATAGTCTGAAGAGAGACACACTGAGCTAGGAGGGCAGTGGGCACTGCTTCAAATTCTACAGATTCTCACTGTTCTTAACAAATCTTAGTACATTTTATTGAACATGTTTCTTCAGTTGCCAATTATCATTTGGACTATTTCCAGAGAATTTACCTGGTTAAGATTTTTGTTATAGTTTTAATTAGTTTCACTGGGGTGTTGGTCTGGAATGTTCTTCAAGTTGTCACATGAGGAGTACCTCAGTTTTTTTTAACCACATATTGGAAGTGATATACTATCTTTTTTGCCATATCATATTAATTAGAAGTAAGCCATAGGTGGCCTAGCTCACAGTTAAAGGGAAAAGATTACACAAGGGTGTGAAAACCAGGAAGTGAGGATTATTGGGGTAATTTTCAAGACTGGAGAATATATATCATTTATGAGCATCATGAAAGATTTATAAAAATTCTCTACCAGCGGGACCATACATTGGAAACTCAATAAATTTCAAAAGATACATCTCATACAGATCATGATCTCTAATCCCAAATAATTAAGTTAGAAATAATAAAAATGTACAATAAAAAATTTATTTGAATTATAAAAACCAGTTGTAAATAACGCATGGGTCAAAGACAACTCATAACAGCAGTAAGAAACTATATCTGAACATGCAGACATCTCTAGTTACATTACAGAAAAGAAGACTAACTGAAAATTAGGAAGGTAATTATCAAACTTAACAAGTAGGAAATAACTTATAAGATAAACCTAAAAACAGAAGAAGGAAGAAAATAATAAGAACAAGAGCAAAATTTTGTGAAAAGTCTAATAAAAAAAAATGCGATGGACCTACAGATCTTGCAAAGATTTAAAAATTAATTAGAAATTAAACAAACTTACCCCAATAAATTTGAAACTTCATCGATAGACAATCTTAGAAACACATAATTTGCCAAACTATATTGAAGTAGGAACTGTAAATGTACCTATAACCATTAATGAAATTAAACAGTAGCTTAAAAAAATCTTTCCATAAAGCAAACATTAGGTACACATAGCTCTATAAGTGAGTTTTACTGATCATTCAAGAAATATTTAAAAAACACCCACAATTCATTTCTTGGGAAAAACACCAAAACCAACAAGGGCAGTTTAAAAAGGAAAATCACAGGCCACTATCACTGATAAGCATATATAAAAAAACGCCTAAACAAAGTTATGTCGAATTACACCCAGCAATGCACCAAGAAAAAAAAAATTCGTTAAGACCAACTTTGAGTTTCTAGGAAAGCAAACTCAGAGGAGAAAAAAAAAAAAACTCCTAGTGACCTCGATATATGAAGAAAAAGTACTTAATGATAATAAAACACAAAAGAAATCCAACAAACTGGAATAGAATGATACCTTCTTAACCAAAACAAGTGGAATCTACAAACAAGCCTATAATACAAATTAATGAAAAAAGATGGTGAAAATTCTAAAGAAGTTGGAGAAGAGAAAAAGGGAAATGGTGGGAGTGGGCTGCTCTGCCCACAGTAAGTGTCTAGAAACACAAGCTCTAGAAACAGGGAGCTGGATTCAAACCCAGATTCCACCCCTTACAAGATCTATGACTGTGTGAAATTTTTTTTTACTGCATTTATAATATGGAGAGATCAATATGTACCCTACAAATTTGTTTTGAGGATTAAATAAGTTCTTATGGGTAATGCACCTTGAAATAGTGCTATCATATAGTTCAGCAAATCTTAGTTAGCAGGGTCCTAGAGTATATTACTCCTCCATCTTTGAGTGAAAAAGGGTTTTCTTGTAAGCATTATGTCTTGCTTTTACACCTCATGGGTCACTCTCTGACATAACAATTTCCTCAGTTATTTTTCCCATTCATAAAAGAATTTGAACCTGATTCCCTGACTCCTGGACATGTGCACACGCATGCACACACAGACACACACACACACGCACACATACAGAGTTTCTTACCACCTTCTAGGAGGCTTCATCAATGCCATCAATGCACCCTACAGTGAATCCAGTACTGCAGCATACTGTTCCTCATTGATCCCCGTTGCCTGTGGACTCCCCTGTAGCTTGCCCACCAGGTTGCCTTGACCTTGATATCTTATATTTCAGTGCCCCATTCTGACCGCAGTCTTCTGTTCTTCTAACTCTCTCACATTTACACCCCTCTCTCCTCCTTTAGCAGGTTCTTCCCACCCTATCATCATTGTCCCATATTACTTTTTAATGCTACCATCCATGGTTATCTAAGAAAATCACCTTCTTTAACATGTGAACTGACACCTGGCCTCCTAGTAAAAACTTCCTTCCATGTCACTGATATTTCTTTGTTCTTTTCCACATACTCTTTCAACTGCCTGTGAAGATGGTTGGTCCCTATGATCCCTTCCTTTCATCACTACTTCTATTCCTTGTGCCTTGCCTGGTGAGAGACAGCCAGATCGACTTCATAAAACAATGACAATTATCCCTCCTTATTGGTTTTGCAACCATTATGCCCAGGGTTCCCAAATCTGCATCTGAGGACCAACTCTGGCTTCAAATTTGAATCTCCAAAAACCTGATGGACATCTCCATTAATCCCGCCCCACAAATTAAAACAAGATCCATTGTATTCTTCACTTCCTACTCCAGAACCTGAAGAAACACAAATGATCCCTAACTTACAATGGGGTTATATGTGGATAAACACATAGTCAATTGAATATAAATCTAAAAGGCATTATATACCTAACCTACCAGCCTTCACTGCTTAACAATGCAGTAGACTCCAGAATGAGTATTAGTGATTCCCCCTCCTAATCAGATGGCTGACTGGGAGGTGTGGTTTGCGGCTGCAAGCCCAATATTGTGAAAGGGGATCATACTGTATATCTCTAGCCTAGGAGAAGATCCAAATTCTAAGTATGGTTTCTACTGAATACATATGACTTTTACAACATATGCATTAAAGTAAAAAAAAAGTGCAGTAAAAAACTCATAAATGAGATCATCATAATAAATCCAGTACCATCTGTCATTCCTTATTTCCTCTCTGTAGTATTTAATTTCCCACTAATCAGCTCTACATGTTCTTAGGATACCAGAATATGAAGGACACAAGAAAAAAATTTGGAGGAAAAAAACAGTATTTAAGATTGAAATAAAATATATATTTACAGGAAAAAAAGAAAGAACATTGTAGCTTCTGTTTTTAAAATACATGTACAATGAGACAACATATTTGTTTTAATTTGGGGGGACCCTAAAATTCTCAGTGCAGTCCTGTCCTTCTCTGTTAACCACTATTAATCACCAGGTCCTGACATTTGGCGTTCTAAGTGTCTGGAATCTCAACCATTCTCCCACTCCACCCAAATCTAGTCCTAACTGCGACCCACCTAGTTCAGGTCCCTTTTACCTGAAATTTTACCAGATTGTTGTCAACTGATCCCTGTCTCCTGTCCCAAGGTCCTGTACACAGGACCTCTGCAGTCCTCTCAAGTACAATTCTTATAAGATCTGAGTCCCCTACAAAAACAAAGAACACGTCTTTATGGGACCACACTGACAACAAGACAAAGTCTAAGCAGTTACCATGATTCGCATTCTTTGATGTGATCCGTTGTTTCCCAAGTGTGACTTTCTGCCCACAGCTATCAGATTCACTTGGAAACTGCTAGAAATTCACATTCCTGGAATCCACCTAAGTCAGAATTGATAGGAGAGGGGCTCAGGATCTGTCTATTTAATAATCTTCCTTAGGATCTCAAGCACAGTAAAATGTGAAGACGGCTGAAACTCCTGTCTATCTTCCTAAGCTCACTTGCCACCTCTCACCAACAAGAAAGATGATTCTGGCCCAATAGGCAACGTGGTACATGCCTGTAATTCCAGAGATTTAGGAGGCTGAGGTAGGAGGATTGTAAGTTCAAGGCCAGCCTCAGCGACTTAAAAAGTAAAATAAATAAATAAATATATAAAAAATAAAAAAGGTCTGTGGATATAGCTCAGTGATAGAAACCTCTAGGTTAAATCCTCAGTACCACTAAAAAGAAAGCGGGGGGGGGGGGGGGGGGGGAGGCGGGGAGGGAAGAATGTAGGAAGAAAGAGAGGGGGGAAAAAAAAAGATGTCTCCCAACCTTGAACACTTGTTAAAAATACCTAGATTTTTTTCTTAAGCTCTAGTGCTTAGGCATCTTCAGAATAATTAACTTTAAAAATCTGGCAGGTAAGTCCAGGGATTGAGGACTACTAACAGTATTTAACATTGAACTGCTCTGAAAAATCCCTACACATCTATGGTACATCTCACGTCCATTACTTTACACTTCTTATCTGGAATGCAGCTCTACCTTGAGATTTTCTGAGCTAAAATCTTCTTTATCTCTTGAGAATTAGTTTAGGTGGTGTTAATTTCAGGGTGGTCTTGCACACTCCTTTGCACAGGCTGGGCTTGGTCTACTTTCTCTGGGCTCCCTTTATACCCACTGGACATTCTAATATTTCAATGAGCATAATTTTGCATATAATTATGCTTCTTTCTCTCTCACCCAAATAAGTTTTGAATTCTGTAAAGGCAAAGACCATAAGTCATGCATCTTTGCATCCTTTGAGCTTCACAGCGTCTTTCCTAGTAGATACTGAATGATTTTTTAATGAATGAATGAAAAAAATTAATGGCTTAATCTGATTGATGAAATAGTATATGGGCCACTAAAGTAAGAGGTTTAAGGTAAAGTTAGCATGCTGGAAAGAGGAGAATATTTAGGACTATGGCTGCAAATCACTCTTAGGTGAATCTTAAGAATCAGATTTTACAAATACAAGAATAAATTTCTCTTCTGTAATTACAATATTGGTTTAATTGTGAAATCCTCCTATGTTTAAGAACTGTGGATGCTGTAGGACTGTAAATAATATGTAAGACCCAAAAGAGGATTTAATAACTATGACAATGAATTGTCAGCCCTTTACACCTTAGTGTAAACAAAAGCTTTAAAGGTAGGATAAGGGTGCCATCTACTGAGAAAACAGAGCATAACAAGCACTGAAAACCAGAGATTCCCTATTTGAAAATTGTTCCCAGGCATTACCCTACCTAAATACTTGCTCTGTCCACTGCATACCTGATTAAACATTATATAGATATTTTTTAAAACATTCATGTTTAATAAAAACTTCACATCTCCTTAATAAATACTTCACGCCAGTTTGTAAAGACATCACACCCTGTTCATATTTTCCTTAAACTTTGTGGATTGTTTTTCTAAATGTCTTTAAATTTTATTCAATAAAAATTAGTGGATAGCAAGCTCCAAAGTTTAAACTGTTCGTCATTTAAAAACAAAACCACCACTTGCTTCGTTAAGAAATTTGGAGAAACTAAGAATTTTTGACACAAGGCCAAGTGCAGAAATGTTCACATTCCTTAAGGGAAAATGCAAACTATGTGCAATTAAATGCAAAGTTGAAGAATTTGGCAAAAAGGCATCATGGACATTGCATTCTACACAATAAAGTAGATAAAAATTACCAGACCAAACTGATGGATTTTGAGAAAGAGAGAGAGAGAGAGAGAGAGACAGAGAGAGAGAATGCTACCTAAAACCCATTCCTAAGTCTCCGTGGACACAGCATAGACCATATTCTATAAGTTACATGAGATATTTTCTCAAGACCCTTTTTTGTGCACAAGAGATTTGGTATTCAGATAAAGGCAGAACCAAACACACAGAGCCAGTTTAGTGACATCCCTGATGAGATCTCCTGAAAGTCCAAACATAAACAGAAATAATATTATTGAGCACCTTCTATATGCCAGTCTTTTTGTCATATATGGGCATCATTTAGTCAAACAATCATATCAGGTAGATCTGTTGGGGAAAACTTTTTAAAGTAACATGCTTTTTAATTGACAAATTATAGGTGTCTTAAGTACAAGGTAATGTTTTGATATGTGTGTGCAATGTGGAATGATTAAATCAAGCTAGGTAATGTATTCATCATATTGCTTAACATTTTTATGTTAAGACACTTGAAATTTATTCTTTGTTATTTTGAAACATACGTTATGATTCACTACAGTCACTTCTGTGCCATGGCTTAATCTGATTGATAAAATAGTAGATGGGCCACTAAAGTAAGAGATTTAGGGTAAAGTTAGCATGCTGAAAATTTTGAAATACATTCCTCTTTTTCTAGCTGGAAATTCTATACCATTTGACCAGCAATTCTTCCATTCTTCAATTCTCTTGCCATCCCATCTGCCATGTCAGACTCTGGTGACCACCATTCCACCCTCTACTTCTATAAATTCAACTTTTGTTTTTAATTCAAAATATGAGATCATTTTGTTGTGTCATTTTTCATGATGAAAAAAAAGACACTGGAAAACATGGAAGAAATGTCTAAACTCATGCATCTAATAAATAGGTGAAATCCTAAGGCCAATCTCTTTCACTCTAATATTTAATTTTTCCCCACTTGTCCAGGTTTTTTGGAAGGGGAAGATAGACAACCTAGCAAAAAAAAAAAAAAAAAAAAAAAAAAAAAAAAAACTTGTGAACAGTATCAAAGGAGAAGCTCTGATTCTTAGATGAGACATAACAGAGTTGAGTGAATCCCCATTAATTAGAACTCTGCAGTATCTATATAGTAGTGTTTCTCAAAGGATGTGTATGGAAAAGCTAATCCTTCACAGTACCCCATGAAAAAGGAATGCTTCTTGTTCAATTGGGTTTGGGAAGTGCTGTATCCAATATCCCCTTTTAAAGAATGATATGTATAACATTATGTTAAGAACTCTGAAAAGTAAAGAATTCTATTTAAATTGGTTTGTACAAGATTTCAAACAGAATTTTCATGTGACACTTTTAATATCCCAGTGAAGATCAATTAGAAAATGCTGCTCTAGCCAGTGGGTTTTAGGCAGGGGAATGCTTTGTTTAGATTTTGACACAGGATTTTGGAAAGATGGGGTTTGGGGTTGGGGCAAGAATTTACTTTGAAAGGAAGTTAGGACCTGAAATAGGGATGTGGGGGAATGGGGATTAGAGAGACAGGGACAAAAATGAAGAAATATTCAGAAACTAAAATCAATATGACTTGGAGATGGATCCGATGTGGAAGAGAAATAAATGATAAATAAACCACAAATTTTTAGTTTGGGTGACTGAATAGATGTTGTGCCAAATAAGTAAGAGAACTTACTTTTGTTTAAAATTTGGTTTAACTTTTTAAATCCAGTACTTTCTAAACCTATCTATTCCTAAACCACTCCCTCCCCCAAGATATCTATACAACTAGTATTCTACAGAACACTCTTTCAGAAACACTGCTATGGCAATATCATGCATCAGAAAGGCAATTGGACTGGGCACAGTGGTACACATCTGTAATCCCAGCAGCTTGGGAGGCCAAGGCAGGAGGAACATGAGTTCAAAGCCAGGCTCAGCAACTTAGAAAGAACTTGTCTCAAAATAAAATAAGAGGTGGGGACGTGGCTCAGTGGTTGATCACCCCTAGGTTCAATCCTCAGTACCAAAAAGAAAGAAATGAAGGAAGGGATGGAGGGAGGGAGGGAGGGAGGGAGGAAAAAAAAGGCAACCAGTCTAGATAATCATCTAAGTTCTTTGGGGGAAATCCTAAAAAACATTTAGGATAAATGAATTTTGCTCTACCAATTAATAGTGACAACACCATTTAAATGGACTAAGGAAAAAATATGCATGTCTAGCTTAAAAGAAAAACTTAATATTGGTGTCACTACATGATCTAGAGCAAAGGAGAGGCAAATTATAGGTCTCAGGCCAAATCCAGGCCACAATCTGTTGTTGTAAATAAAGTTTTATTAGAACACAGCCACACTCGTTTATTTATACATTAACTATGGCTGCTTTCATACAACAGTGGCAGCACTGGGGAGTTGAGACAGAACCTGAAAATCTTGCAAAGCTGAAAATCTTTACTATTTTGATCTTTTAAAGGAAAAGTTTGTCAAACTCATGATATATATTTTTTTTCTTTTTTTTTTCAGATCTGAGATATATATGTAGCAAATGGATTCATTGGAATCCATGAATGTGAACACCATCGCCTCCCAACAGGATTTGCGACCCAAGTTTCCTCTGGCTATTCCACAAAGCATCTGTTTAGTTCTCCCCCTACCAATTGCCTTCCATTTCCCTGGCTCCCACTTCCTAAAATTGGCTGGTCCAACTAGCTACCCACACTGCCCTCGTGATCAGCTCACTAGTACATTTCATGAGCCCTTTAGCAGTTAGTCAGGATTCAGTGGCAAATAACAGAAATCCCTACTGCAGAGGCTTAAGCAAAATAGGTGTTTGTTTATTCATTCAAAAAAAAGTTCAGCAGTAAGGGTTCCGTTGCTGGTTCCAAGCCAGAAAGAGAAAGAAAGAGGAAGGATAAAGGGCTACAGGAAGCATTTCAACCAACATTGTTCTTGTTTTAAAAACGTCACCAACAGTTCAACCCAGTAGTTCCCACTATCATTTCATTTCCTGGAACAAGATCATCCAGCAACTTTTTCCTGCAAGGGAATCTGGCAAGGTGTTATGGTTTGGGTCTTACATGACCCCAAAGGCCATGTGCTGAAGGCTTGGTCTCCATCCTGTGGCACTATTGGGAGGTGATGGAACCTTCAGAAGTAGGGCCTAGTGGAAGGTGGGCAGGTCCTTGGGTGTATGTCTTTGAAGGGTTCTTGGAGCCCTTGTTCTTGCCTGTCTCTCTTTGCTTCCTGGTCACCATGTGGCCTCGTCCACCACATGCTCTCCACCATGATGCTGTGCCTCACCACATGCCCAAAGCAACATGACCAAGAAACACAGACTGAAACCTCTGCAAGAATGAGCCGAAATAAATCTTTCTTTCTTATAAGTTGTTTATTTGAGGAATTTTATCACAGCAACAGAAAGAGATCACAGGGAGGGTGTGAGCTTTCAGTCCCTCTACTAGAGGAAATGAAAGGACATTGGGAATGGCCTTTGGAGTAGCCAAACCACAGTATCTGACTCAGTGCCTTTGATTTGTTCCACTTTCCAACATTCTTTCACCATTGTTTAGCCAAGTGAAGACAATGTCCCATACTCTCCTTGGCACTCCACTGAGATGTGTCCTGTCGGTCACATTCAGCAGCTCACAGAGATGTGCAGGCCGTGACCTTGGGTGTACATCAAAGCCTCCATTCCTTGTGAGACAAAGCCTGGGGAATTTCATACTACAGAACAATCCAAGCAATATCAGCTTACCATACTGACTGCCATAATCTCCTTCCCTTCTTTTTTTAAAGCTTGTTACTGAAGAGAGTTTGTATGTAGGGCATCTTAAAGAAGTTCTATCCCATACTGTCCCTAAGCATCATGTCAGTAAATCTCTGGGAGACTTGGGATCCTACAAATCAAAAAGGTGGAGTGAATGAAAATAGGGTTTCAAAAACACCTGTGCTCAGAGCTACAAAAAAAAAAAAGGAGTATTTATGAGCTACTTACCATTTACCACACATTTAAAGTCTATATTTTAGTTATAAATATTTTGTCTGTTTATAAAGTAAAATAGAAAGAAATTATTAGAAATGTGGTGATGAGTACATATTCAGGTTCATAAGTTTAATAAGAATCAGTATCTGCATGATTGAATAGATTGGTTGGTTGACTATTATTTTTGGTTAAAGGGTATGTTAGGAAATAATACAAAATATGTAATGTTTATTAACTATTCTAAAAAATTATTTGCTTTTAAATTAAACCAAATTCTAAAGTCTCCAGACAAGCTATACTCAATTCAACTGCATCATGAAATAAATGTTTTCCTGTTTACAAGTATATTGCAGTGGTCATATGTGAATATTAACTGTGAATCTATTGAACATTACAGCATGACCATAATTAATTTTGATGTAGATTATCCAAATTCAATTCATGTGCATTATCTCATTTGACTTTCACAATTATTAATTCGCCTCGTTTTCTTAAGGTGTACTCATCATCATCCACCTTAAGAACATGGTTGCCTTAATTATAGGCAGGCTTTAAGGGGCACTGGTTAAGGTCTTTCTATATTCCCCAAAATCATTTTGCAATCTCCTTAGTAATGAGTGACACGTTTTCATAAGTCTTTCATCACACCATTAGAAATAAGACCAAAGAAAATTCCCATGGGACAGGTAATATATTATTCAATTTTACAGGAAGATATGAACATAGTGAATAAGAACTCAGGCTTCAGCCAGATGGGCCAGTGATCCATCTTGGTCTCAACTGTTGTTGACTACATTTCTCATCTGTAACATGGAATAAGCATTATCTCTTCCCCATTTTTTTTTTCCAGGCTTAAATCAAATTATATTTACAAAGTACTTAGTGATCCTGGCAGCTAGGAAGGACTCAAATAAATGCTAGTTGTTCTTGTTTTTATTTTTGTTTTTGGACAGATGGAAAAAGAAAGAGTACAAAGGGTACCAAGTTATCTGAAGGGAAGGGAAGCCATATTCCGCAGAAGAGAAAATAACACCAAGAGAAGAGAGAAGTTCCTGCAGCACATACCGGACAAACGGCCTAAACATCCCAAATTTTTGCATTGGCTCTTTTGGGCCTGCTAAGGGCCGGTGGGCAGGAGCTTATGACTCACTGGGGGAGGCAGTACAGCAGTACACCACCAGATGGCAGCATGGAGCCACTGCCATATTCACCCTTGGGCAGCACTGCAGCCCTATCAGGTTGAAATCAGCTCTATCAACTGAAATCAGCTCCCCAAGAATTGGTTCACAGCAATGCCAATAGGAATTATCCCAGCCAGAGTCACTCTATTGTACCATCTACCGAGCACTGATGTTTCTGACACCCTATTTCCAGCCACTTTCTCTCACTCCACTTTGCTGCTCGGGGAATGTAGATTGACCAATAAATTCAACTTTGTCTTTAAAAAAATCATTTTAAATGCAAAGGAAAGAAATTGCCGGGTCCACTCTGCAGCAAGGATTTTGATCACTGTTTATAAACCCATAGTGGCTACTGCTAAGAATGTTATCCTGTGTCATGCTTAGAGGCAAGTCACATTTTAACAAGATTAGTCCAAAAGCAAAGATGCCTCAGAAATCCAATGGCTTTTTCTGCAAGAAAATCAAGCATTAGTCCATCAATATTTTCAAAACCAATTTTCAGATACTGAACAGCCTATAAAGGGAATCATACAAATAAAGTTTATTTCAACCCCAAAACCCAAAGTCTTTGCAAAATTTCATCATTGATCTAAAGGATCATTTTCCTTTATAGCTATAGATAGGAATGACATTAAGGTGATTTACCACAGATTAAGATCCAACAGGTCCTCGGAAAGCTGGGAATGGAACCACCATTTGACCCAGCTATTGCCCTTCTCGGACTATTCCCTGAAGACCTTAAAAGAGCGTACTACAGGGATAATGCCACATCGATGTTCATAGCAGCACAATTCACAATAGCTAGACTGTGGAACCAACCCAAATGCCCTTCAATAGATGAATGGATAAAAAAAAAATGTGGCATTTATACACCATGGAGTATTACGCAGCACTAAAAAATGACAAAATCATGGAATTTGTAGGGAAATGGATGGCACTAGAGCAGATTATGCTAAGTGAAGCTAGCCAATCCCTAAAAAACAAATGCCAAATGTCTTCTTTGATATAATGAGAGCAACTAAGAACAGAGCAGGGAGGAAGAGCAGGAGGAAAAGATTAACATTAAACAGAGACATGAGGTGGGAGGGAAAGGGAGAGATAAGGGAAACTGCATGGAAATGGAAGGAGACCCTCATTGTTATACAAAATTACATATAAGAGGTTGTGAGGGGAATGGGAAAATAAACAAGGAGAGAAATGAATTACAGTAGATGGGGTAGAGAGAGAAGATGGGAGGGGAGGGGAGGGGGGATAGTAGAGGATAGGAAAGGTAGTAGAATACATCAGTTACTAATATGGCATTTAAAAATGTGGATGTGTAACCGATGTGATTCTGCAATCTGTATTTGGGGTAAAAATGGGAGTTCATAACCAACTTGAATCTAATGTATGAAATATGATATGTCAAGAGCTTTGTAATGTTTTGAACAACCAATTAAAAAAAAAAAAAAAAGATCCAACAGGACCTGGGCATGTAATCCCAGTGGCTTGGTAGGATGAGGCAGGAGGCTCACAAATTCAAAGCCAACCTCAGCAACTCAGTGAGACCTTGTTCCTAAATAAAACACAAAAAAAGATCTAGGGATGTGGCTCAGTGATTAAGTGCCCCTGGGTTCAATCTCCAGTACAAAAAAAAAAAAAAAAGATTCTATAGGCTCTTTCTGAATTCATTCATTTATAATCAGAGGCTAAATTATTCCAAGGAGATTGAAAATATACATGATGTCCCCAAATGCTACAGTTTCTTTTTGGCTCATCTCTTTTAGCCAATAGATAAGAAAGACACATGTATCCAAATAACTCCCTAGAAAATATGCATATGCAGAAGCTGGAAACAACAAGATATTCTGGCTTGTGTCAGCATTGACTTCTATTTGAATTTCCCCCAGATCTGCATTGTTATTGTAATATAACCTGGCCTGGTATTGCAGTGATGTATACACCCCTTTTCTTTGGAGGTATGCCTGACTTCGACATGGATTGAATGTGAGGTCATGTTAATGTAAATAAGCATTTTGAAAAAAAAAAATTTAACAGTGATACTACTTTGAGCTGAAGAAAACAAAAGTATATACCAATTAAAATGAGTCTCACCTTAAAATTAGTAGCACCAACAATTAATTTTATCAGCAATATTAACAAACCACATCATGTGCCTCCAGATACCGATGCACCAAGAAGGTTGGAACAGCATTCAAATGGTCCATCTATCAAAAACATGTAATTCAATTCTAATGATGAAGAAGCCACAGATAAACACAGATTGAGGGAAATTCTACAAACAAATAGCCCACTCCTTTCAAAAATGTCAATCATGAAAAGTTTAAAAAGGATGAGAAATTGATCTAGATGAAAGGAAACTAAAGATACACAAAACCAAGTACATGTGATCCTGGGCCAAGTTTTTGATTAAAAAAAAAAAGAAATGCTACATATGATATTACTGAGACAATTGTCAAAATTTACATAATGTATATATATTAGATAATAACCATGGTTTAACATAAATTTTTTAATTTGGATTATTGCATATCATTATATAAGTGAATGTCTTTGTTCTTAGGAAGCATACATTTAAAGTATTTAGGAGTAAAGGGCAATGTACTCTCAAGTGATTTGGAAAAAATATATAATTATATGTGTAGGAGGAAAGAGAAAGAGAGAGAATGTACAAATGTAGCAAAATGTTTACAACTGGTAGATCAGAATAAAGGGTATATGAAAGTCCTTTTCACTATTCATACAGCGCAAATTTACTTCTCTATATGTTTACAAATTATTTCAAAGTGTACATTAATTTGGTAGAAATAATAATAGCCATATGGACATTCCAAGCTAAGATCAAGTAAAGCAATTTTTATTTTATTATTTGATTAATAAAGCACATGCCAAATAAAAGGAAAAAAAATAATTTTTTTTTCATTTTGTAGATGGACGCAATACCCTTATTTTAATTAACTAATTGTTTTTATGTGGTTGCTAAAGATCAAACCCAGTGCCTTATACATGCTGAGCAAGCGCCCTACCACTGAGCCATAACCCAAGTCCCCAAAAGGAAAATTTTAATAGAAAACAAAATCACCCACAATCCACCTCCTTATTCTGCCAATGTCACTTGTCTACAGTTTTTCCTCCTCTGTCTTTGTGTCATTTGCCCTTTATAGCCACTTCATGGTTGCCATCCTCAGTTGCAAGACTCTGTCACGTCATGACTGAAGATGAGGCTCCCCCTTTGACCTGTCCTCTCCTCATCTGGTCTCATCAAAGCAGCTAATGTGCACCTTTTATATCTGTCACTTATTGAGGGCTCAACAAACTTGGTTGAATGATTGAGTGAATGAAGAACTGAATCATACTGAAAATACCATTCAGTCATTTGCTTTTTTAGGTAAGGTAAAATTTAACAACGTCACACATATTCATCTTTAAAAAAAAAATCACAGTAGATATTTTGGCAAAAAAAAATACATTATAAAGTGTCTGGTTGAATATTTTAGCATTTGAAAACATTCAAACAAACTCCAGTGAAGTCCCTTCTAATCTAGCTCATATCTAGAATTCACCTTCTGCCAAACTGAAAAGAAGACCAAGTGTCCCCAACTCTTCCATCCGTTTCCCCTTTGCAGTCTCCCCTGTCTTTCCAAATTCTTACACAATGGTCTCTACCAGAGCAATTCTGAGTCCCCGTGGCTGTATCCAAATCTCTCAAATCAGAACAGATTTTTTTTTTTTTGCTTCAATTTCTGGTTAATCCAGAGCCTCCTGGGTCTCCATGGAATGGTGAGTTCATGGAAATCTGCAGGTCAAAGGGTGGGCAGCTGATGGTGGGCATGACTGTGCCCACTAACTAGCTACAGGTCTTTAGCAAATTGCACAATCTTTTCTGTTCTCAATTTTAAATTAAGTGAAACAGTGGTGGGATTAAATAATTTCTGAGAGAACTTTTACTTCTGAAGTGGTATGATTCTGATTCCATGATTCCATATCTAGGACAAGTGTAATAATCAGAAAATTAAAACTCAGGAGCAGAAACATTTTGAAATGTAGTAGAATGTTAAATATGATGATTATGAAAGGCATAGGGTTATTTTAAAACTTCCATGCAGAGGACAGAAGACGATTTCCCTCACACAAACTGGTAGAGTAGAATCAGGTAATTACAGACTGGAAGTTTGGAAAGATGATAAATGACTTAATAAAACAGCTGACCACGACTTAAACCAGCTACGGTTGAGTGACACATCACCGAATGCTGTAATTAAATACCTAGAAAATACTTCTTGCAATGAGTAAGCTTTTCTTCCTTTATACTTTCAGTAGCTTGGGAAGTACAGTCAGTTTTTTAGGTTAGTAGATCAATGGTTCTGAAAACATGGTCTACAAGTCAAGACCAGAGATCAAAGCCGCTCAGAGGAAGTACAGAAGGATGATGAACAAGTCCAGCCTCAGGAAAGAACGAGGCTGGCTGAGTGGCTTTCAAAGTTCACATAGATTGCATAGTAGGCTCACTCCCAGGACACCGAGTTGGGTATCTGTGGACCATGCTGTTCATCCATAAAACACTCCTAACCAGACACCGATGAGCTAGTCTCTGATGCTCTTCTTGAAGTCCTGACTGTATTTCACCTTTACCATTGATTCACACACTTCATCTCTGGGACTGCCTGTCAGCTCGGGTAGGTGATAAGCAATGAGACCTTTTGCAGTACTGGAGTTCTTTCATCACTCTGGGATCCAGGATGGACACCTCCTGTCTTGATGGATGGAAGTAAAGTCCCTCTCTAACGTGAGTCCAGTGAATAGAATCACAGGAGACTCTTCAGACATGGCATTCAAGTGTTCTCTTTTGATTTTTCTTTCTTTGCGGTGATGGTGGGAAAATAGGGCTGCACATATCTCTGAAGGCTTATATCTTTATCAGTGTGCCATTTGGAAAGTCAGCTTTACAACACCTTGTACATATATTCTGGATTTAAACTAATATGCCAAAGGAAAAAAGTCAATTCTCACTGAAACATTCAGCAACATATCTCTTCTCTGAATTTTACCAGATAGAGTATATAGAGTTCAGGTATACTCTCATGATGGAAGATAACTCTCTTCAGTATGGCTATTGGCAATAATAAAGACAGACTTGTTACCTGTTATGGAGATTGTGGTTTCCATTTTACTGTGTGATAGAGCAGAATGAACCTACCCACGCATCTGTACTGGCAAAGCAAGAAGACATATTTAGCACCTCTTGGGTTAATCCTCACACCCTGCCAAAGTTAGATGAAAGTCAAGTTTTCTCAGTTCACCTGCTCTGGGCAAAAATCACTTTCTCAAAAGCCTTAGTATGCAGAAAGATAACAACAGAACTTGCTGCTATAAATCCCCTTGCAAGATTTTCTATGGAAATGATACAAGCCAGGCACAGTGGTGCATGTCTGTATTCCCAGTGACTCAGGAGGCTGAGGCAGGAGGATTGAAAATTGAAGACCAGACTCAGCAACTTAGTGAGACCCTGCCTGAAATTTTTTAAAAAACGGCTGGGGGGTGTGGCTCGGTGGTACAGCATCTCTGGGTTCAATACCCAGTACCAAAAAAAAAAAAAAAAAAAAACCAATATTTTTTTTCTATAAAAATACAAAGTATCTTCAGGAAAAACAAGAATATAATTTCCTGAGTCTCAAGGTCCTCCTTTACACAGTTCATAAGTCCTTC
Source organism: Marmota flaviventris (assembly GCF_047511675.1). Lineage (NCBI taxonomy): Eukaryota > Metazoa > Chordata > Mammalia > Rodentia > Sciuridae > Marmota > Marmota flaviventris. Next base: position 74,685,075 of record NC_092512.1, read on the forward strand.
CTAACCCTAACGGGACTCTAGACTTTTTCAGATCTTTCCATTTTTTTGTCATTCATAATCTTTCAATGAAATGCAAGTGTTCAAAAGTTTGAGAATTCCTGACCTGAAGATTTGGATTTAGAAGAATGTAAGGTCTGAGACCCTTGTTCTAAACAATCAAGGCCTATAATTTAATCTGTGAGATCATTCACAGGAAGGGAAAGTTATAGCATCATGAGGTTCAGATCATCTGAATCTGGATCCCTACTTAACTTACTGTGTAAAGGTGTGCCAGCCACTTCACCTCTTTAAGTTTCTATTAGTTCATCTGTAAAAATGTCTGATAACCAGCTTGACAATATGCAATAAAGACATCTCAGCAATTATTATCATTATAAGTTCTGTTGTGAAGGTGCTGTGGTTTGACTGTATTCCTCAAAGCTCATGTGTGGGGATCTTAATCCTCAGAGCCACTGAGGACCATTATGAGGTAATAAGGTCTACAGGGCTCTGTTCTTATGAATGGATTCATGTCAACACCAAAGTGGGTTTTGTTTGGTTGGTTTTGTTACTGGGGATTAAACCCAGGGTGCACCTCCACACCATGCACAAAAATGAGTTTCTGATAAAAGAATGAATTTGCTCTCTCTCTCTCTCTCTCTCTCTCTCTCTCTCTCTCTCTCTCTCTCCCTCCCTCCCTCCCTCCCTCTCCCCTTGTGATGACTTCTGACATGGGATGATGCACCAAGAAAGCCCTCAGCATTGACCTTCCCAGTCGCCTCAACCTTGACCTTTCCAGCCTCCAGTACTGTGAGCCAAATAAATTACCCCATCTGTGATATTCTGTTAAAGCAGCACCAAACACGCTAAGGCAGGAGGCAATGTCACATATTATTGAGGCTTGGTGTTCTGAAATTATAATCCTGACTCCATTCCATACTAATTATGTGACTAAGGAAAAATTAGTTAGCCTTGAGTTGCAGGTTTTCTCCTGCAATCAAGGATGAGGGTTGTCATGAGGAATACATGAGAAGGAAAACCAGTGTACCCATGAAAATTATGTGGCACAGTGCTTGGTGTATACAAAGTGTTTAAAAATATTAGTTATCATTGTTACAGTAATGTAGTAGCAGCGACAGCAGCAGTAGTGGTTGTAATATTGCTCTATTTGGGAGATAACTTGTAATTATTAACTGTGGAACACCTCTGAAAAAGTTTCTTGGCAGAAATAATGTTCTCATTTCTGATTGAAGCTCATTACAAATAGCCATCTTCTCTGGATAGCACAAGGAACTTTGAAAAAAAAATTCTGGATGAACTGGAAATGCATAACCAGGAATATTCTAGATGGGAAAACATATTTTCCCTCCTGAGCTGTTTCGTTTGATTCATTAAAATTCTGTGTCATGCTAATAGTTGCGATAGTAATAAAAATTATGATAATTCCTACCCACACTTCTAATATAAAAATTTTCACTGGCTTACTATCTGGAATTTTGAAGTACTTACCTAAAGTCCATTTATTCTCAGGAGACACTATTACCTGATAGTAGTTCAAACAAACCATTGGAAATTAAAGCAAAAACAAAACAAAGTGTATGTAAAATTCTCTTCCATCTAAAGTCTTGAGCAGAACATCATATCCCTGGACCATTACTGAATATTTTTTAATCTCATTTTTCCTCATTTGTGAAAATAGGGAACTTAGTATCTGCCCTGCCTGTCTTCCAAAGTCGTTTATTGAAGTTCAGAGGAGGAAAAACTTGGGTTGAATTTTGATTGAAGGTGTTCTACCAATTTATTTTATTTCCAAGAATGAGTTCACCACCCCACACCAACACTAGTCCAGAGTTGTTTTTACTCATTGAAAAATATCTTATTTGGAAAGTTGGTCCATTTATCCCATCAGGCATGACTCTGGCTCCTCTTTGGGAGGAATAGTTTCAGAATATGCCATAAGGTGTTCGGGATCCACATCCATATTCTCTGAGCAAGGGGAACTCCACAGCTGGAGTCTCTCACCGTCTGACTGAGAATTTTAACAGGTCTTTTCAGAACTGTGCACACGCCAAAATATATGTTGATATCATAAACCACAATGGATTTAAGCATTTGAAGTCAAAAACACACACCTTTAAAAATAAGTACTTAAGTTGGCTGGTTAAGCAAAACTACCTGAATTGAATTATTTAGAATGAACCAGAGTAAACTCTTTCATTTTAACATTTTGCATTGAAGCAAGGAGAGCCAAAGGGGGGAACAACAATGCCATGAAACATTTCCTCATTTCTACCCTCATGGAACAATTGCAACTTGTAACAGAGTTGGAGAACCAAGCCAACAAACCCTGACGGTCTCTGTAAAAATGTTTAGATTCAAATTAAAACTAAATGTGCTTCCTATGCCCCTGGCTCTGTCTGCTTCTTCCTGTCTTAATGCTTGTTTTTTACATCTCCTGTAATTCCCTTTCTGGTGCCCAGAAAACCTGCTGCAGAAGAACCTCCCAAGCTTAAAAACAAATGGCAAAGCCACGTCAGGTATCTATTTTTCATTTATTGATGCGGTATTTGTACGTATGTGCTAAGGGACATGTAGACTCTCTGTTCCTTTAGTTACATGTAGCTACTATTACAGTTTCTGGTCACCTGAATTGTTTTAATTTGGGTGGAATATTGTGAAATATTTTGATTTGAGCAACTTCTTGTAGGAGTGGGCCACTAAGAGTTGAACTCCAGTGTTCTGAAGTGTGGAGGTGATTTTTGTCTCATTCATTTCATTCATTCAGGTATCACTGCACCCAGCATGTCCTGAGAGGTGATATACAGTCAACCCTCCATATCTGTGGGTTCCACGTTGTGGATTCCACCAACCATAGGAAAAAAAAATTTGCACCTGTATTGAACATGTACATACATTTTTCTTGTCGTTATTCTTAAATAATACAGTGTACTATCTATCTACACAGTGATTACATTTATGTTAGATATTATAAATGATCAAGAGATGATTTAAAGTAGAAAAGAGGATTGTGTAAGTTACATGCAAATATTACACTATTTTATAAAAAAAAAAAAAAAACTTGAGCATCCACTGATTCTGAAATCTATAGGGGTGTCCTGGTACCAATCCCCCATGGATACTTTGGGGAAACTGTACTGTTTTTATCATGTTTAAGTTTTCAAGCACCAACTTGGAGCATTGAAAAGGAGAAACCTGGTTTAATAAGATAGGGAATTAAGAGAACTCCTGACTCTTGTCACACCTCTCAATGGGGCACGGTGTTAATGAAACTCAGATCACACTAGAGGTGGCCCTGGGAAGGTCTTTGAATTTGCCAAAGCCTCCTCCATTTCCCCTAAATTTTCTCTCTAGTCCAGGGATGGAAACTGGAGAGGAGTACCCAACTGTGGCATAAATTTATAGCAGTAGCTCAGAGGTTACCAAATTCTCCCTGTTGCGTAGATGAGCCCTCCACATTTTGAAACACAGAGTCGTTTAGTACGTTTGCCTCTGTCACAGAGGAAGTTCCCCCAGAAGACCTGGTTATTATAGCATGTCCTCCAGCAGATGGGACATGCTTCCTAAAAGGGGAAAAGTGTTTTCTGTGCCTGAGATTGCCCTAGTCTACTCTCCAACTAGTATCTAGATACTTGATGCCAGTACTGTGATCACAATTCAGAGCCTGATCACGCATCCTAGAGAAAAGTGGTATACTGAAGCAGTAATGTAGGAAATTGGCATTGTATTCAGCAGATAATTGAGTTTTTAATAAGTTTTTAATAAGTTAACCTGTGGGGGTGGGGGTTTTACTTCAAAGAGACTTAGCATTCTAGAGATTCAAAATTGAAAATGTTTTTGGACTTGATGCACAGTTACTGTTTATTTTGTGTATGACAATATACCTACTCATCCCCTGTTGTGCGTGGTTTTGCACTTACTCATTGTCATGGCATCTCTGATGTCTTCTGCTGCCCAAACCCTGGAAAGCTTTGATGCTACTATGAACTAGTGCATTTTCTTTACTTCAATAAATATGATTTCCAGATTCTTTTAAGACCTATCCCTGTTCTCACAGGGACACTCACATGACCACTTTAATTTCCACATTCTAAATCCCTGGAGATGTTCATTAGAAAGGTGAAATCACTAGCAAGAAGTAAATCATAAGTAATCAGTCTATTGGTTTGAGACCCTGTTATGGTTTGGATGTGAGGTGTCCCCCAAAAGTTCACATGTGAGACAACACAAGAAGGTTCAGAGGAAAAATGATTTGGTTGTGAGAGTCTTAACCCAATCCGTGAATTAATCCCCTGTTAGGGATTAACTGAACAGTAACTGAAGTGAGAGGGTGTGGCTGGAGAATTAGGGTGTGACTTTGGTATATATATATGATTTATTTGTTTATTATAATTAGGTATATATGACAGCAGAATGCATTTTGATTCATTGTACACAATTGCAGCATAACTTTTCATTTCTCTGGTTGTACATGACGTAGCATCACATCATATGTGCAGTAATACATGTACCTAGGATAATGGTGTCCATCTCATTCCACCATCTTTCCTGCCCCCATCCCCCCTCTATGTATCTGTATTTCCCTCCTCTCACCTTGAACCCCGAGGAATGGAGCCAGCATTCTATGGACTAAGACCTCTGAAACTGTGAGCTTCCAAATAAATCCTTCCTCCTTTTCAGTTGTTCTGGTTGGGTACTTTAGTCATCGCAGTGAAAAAGCTGACTAAAACAGACAATAATCTAAAGATTTTACATCCTCTGGGGAACAGCCCCAACTACTACTGCCAGGGAAGAACAGGCTGTACTCCCCCGACCCTTGCCATGCGGAATACTTCCATACCTCAACTCCCCAGTCTGCCAATATTCCTTCATAATCACCTCTGACCCTTGAGGCACCCACACCCAGCTCTTCCTAAATTACTTGTGGGTTCTTTTGTCAACAGCACTTGCAAACTTTTAATATGTTATCTATCTCATTTATGGTGTTTATTGTAAATTGTCTGTCTCTCTACGTTATCATATATGTTCTATGTGGGCAGAGATCTTTGCCTATTTTACTCAGGCATGAATCATAAGTTCTAAGGACTGTGTAACACATAGCAGGTATTCAACAAATATTTACTATTCAAATAAATGAATGCTGAAAGATAGAGACTTCTCTAATGCTCAGGTAATTATGAGTACCCTGCTGACCTCAAAATCTTTTCCCCTTGGTTTCTTTCCTTATAGTGTGAAACTATGGCAAAATTTTACATTAAACTTTGTCCATGTCATTCTTATTTATCTCTTTGCTTTCCTCTCACATTCCCCATTCCCCAGAACTTTTACTTAATCTAAACACACTCCTTTCTTTGGCCCACCCTAACTCATATTCTTTAAAGTGCATTCTTTCTTTTTGTTACTCACTTTTAAGTTAATTCATCCATCATTCATTTTATCGTTTAGAGAAGCATTCAGCATCTCAGAGCCATAAGTGTTTCTGGAGGAAAGCCTCTATTCACACTAATTACCATAATGCTCTGTCTTTGTAAATATGCAGTTACTATGTCTTCTTGCAGATTATTGAGTTGCCAAACCACACAGTCTCATTCAGTTAGCCCTCTCCCTTAGAGATACTCAGATACTGAAATAACTATCATTAGTCTTACAATCACTCAACACTAAAGAATTCTTACTTAAGACTGGCTTGGATAATATTTTGGAGCCCAATAGCATGAACTAGGTAGTCTTGATCTATTATTCCAGCAAACAAAAAACAAAATGTAAAATCCCTAATTTTCCAGATTTACACCCTATTACTTAAATGGTGATTTTATGAGCACTTTTTTTTGCTTTTCCCACTCCTCAAAAGGCAGGAATAGAGGCCAAGAGCAGCCAATGTTTATCAGTGCTTCCTAGAGTCCCTAAGCTTTTTGCAACATCATCTTACTGGATGAACAACCACTTTCTGAGGCTGGCACTTTACAGTTGCAGAACTTGAGACTTTTAAGCTTAAGGAATTTTCCCAAAGCCCACAGGTAGAAAAAAGTAAAGTGAGATTATAAATCTAGCCTCTAGCAGAGGCCACATTTCCATCCACCAACGATGCACTTCCCTCCCATACCATGTCTTCTCTCCTCAGTTCTTTTCACCTTCTCTCTCATCCCCTGACACCAAAATTGAAAGTGGATAAGAAAGTAATGGAAGTAACCAAGGAGATAGTAACAGACCACAATCCTAGTCTAAATGTTCTTGCCCCAAGTATGGAGGATCACAAGGCTGTTGTTGAGAGGGTGGAGACGAAGAGCCTATAGTTAGCGGGACTATAGGAGAATTAGCCAGTTTTTGTGTGTGTGTGCAATGGTAGTGGTTTGGTTTGGGTTTCTTAAGAAGTAAAGATATGTAGTTTCTTAGGGTTGTGAAAGACATTCTTCAAAAGTGGGAATTATATATAGACGTTGTCAAGGGATTGGAATGCTGTTCTACAAGGTGACATAGACATTTGAAGTGAGAGAAACAGCGAGATGAGATGACATTCTGGTTGCCAAGTGTGTGCACTATAAACTGAAAACACCCTCATCCTGATCCATAGCTCCTCATTTCTTTAAGGAACCCATATATGTGTTGCGAAACTTGTTAGTACAAGAAAATAACAAAACCAACCTTCTTATCCAGGAAAAATTAAAATTGCATTTTGCAGTCATCAAGACCATTTGCCTTATTTTCTCTTGCTATTTCACAACACAAAGCATTTTGCCATCTCTTTCTAATGTCCCCAATTACTATTAATTCAATAGCAGAGGATGAGATAACGGGGATAGGACACATAGAATTGATCATTTTGAAAGATTTTTTAGAATCAATGAAAAGACTTTTTGGACAGTTATCTAGTAAATGATACTGGTTGATTTATAACTTCTTTCTAAAATATAATGGCTCTCATTCACTTTAATGTCCCTATTGATATATTTTATTTATACGCAAGTTCAGTAAGTATGGGTGAAATGAATGATAACGGTGTTACACAAAGCTTAACATGGTGTATGGATTCTAGAAAGCAACTGCAACTCACAGTCAGAGCTGCAAAGGAAATAAAAGACAAGGGGGAGGCAAGGTCCACGGGGACAGAACAGGGGAGCAATATGGAAACCGTGCTCCACAGGCAGGTTATCTGAATGGCATGGGTCTCAGTCCTGTGCCTGAGTATGGACTTCACAGGGTCATAATGAGTTTTAGATATGTACATGTTTCTGACGATATCTTATAAACTGCAAAGTGCTGTTCCATGGTGAAGATCCATTATGGTTTTTGCTTTTGCAGTTTAGAGCAAGATGTGACATATAATTTCTGTATATAATGCAGGGACAAAATGATAAGCACCAACATGTGATCCAGTGTAGAGTTAAGGAGACCTGTACTCAGTGCTAAGGGACAGGGAATGGGAAGGATGGGGAAGCTGCGTGTGAGGTTGAAGAGTGACTTCAGGAACAGGACTAGGTGAGGTACAGTCAGCTCATGGACTTCAGTGGAAGTGAAAAACAGGCTAGAGCTCATTTCTGAAGGGAAAGAAAGACAACTTTTAAAGAAGAGGGCTCTGGATCGTGGGTAGTGGAAGAATCTAGTCAATAGCCAGTTGCATTATGTGTATCATGCCCTGAACATTGATGAACAATAATAAGTTTCTTTTCAGTGACTTGGTAAATATTTCCAGTTCCTTTTACAATCTCCCCATTGCTTGCCAGGGGAATTTTGTTGTTGTTGTTGTTCTTGCTTACTGGAGACTTTAGGTGTGTACAAGAGAACTGGGATAGTGGCAGAGTGTGATTGAGAAGGAAATGAGAAGGAGAGAATGTTCTGGACCAGTTACAGAATGAAGCCATAAACCAAAAGGAGTAATATAAAGGAACCCTCAAGTTGACTTTTTGTAACCTTTCCTAGCAGAAATGGAAAGATTTATATTTTTTATGGTGATGGGGGATTTGAGGCAGGAAGGTCTAAGGGGACAGGCAAATAAGACAATTGTTGTAGCCACTATTAATGCTTTACCAGAGTTGACAAAGAATTTGCTAAGGCTTTCCCTTATTACAAATAAATCGATATCTATATGTACACCTTTTGAATATTAATGATGTCTATTTGCACAACACATGGGAGACCTTCTTTGGGTTTCACAATAACCTGTAAGTTGTTATTTTCTTAAGTACATGTTTCACAGAAGGAAAAGTGCTCAGTAATGCAGTAATTGACTCAAGACTATCCAGGTAATAAGAGGCAGGGCCAGATCTCACGCCCAAATGCTATGCACTTTCCAAATCCTGCCATGTTTTATTTGTGTCCTAATCTAAACTAGTTAGTTTAGATTCTGGCATCAGGACCTTTATTTCCATTGTGAATGACTGTTTCTCGTTCATGGATCATTGTGATCCACAGTTGGTGTCCTGCCCTCAATAGGATCACTCTCTTCTTTCTCAGTATCTCATTGGTCTCTATCATTTCCTCTTTCCCTGCTTGAACTTCCTTGTACACAGCCTGCTCCCTTCCCCTTAGCTCACCAATAATGAAATGTAATGCTTTGAAATGACTCTTACTTTCTTTTCTAGGAAGACTACCAGGACTTGGGGAAGAAACTCAAGCTGGTCCCAAGCCTACTTGCTTGTGGTCATCAAACACAGAGATAAAAGTAGCAGAAAAACTGATTGCAAAAACCTGGGTCACTATTGTAGACTGGAAAAACTTTTTGTAGGTGAATAGATCTTCAAATGTAATCGAAGAACAGACTTGGCATTTCATTGCATAATAGCACCATCCAGTTGTCAAAAGAAAAACCCACCTGCTCTGAGGGAAATCCAAGAGACTTCAGGGGGCTGAATGCAAAGGCAGAACTGGATCCAGGTCTCACAAAACCACTCTGTATACAGTCACAGGACTTTCAAGCACTGTCTTACACAAGCAACCACTCCTAAGATTGAAATTTGTCAATGGAAATTATTCTTGTGTTTATAACTGAAAAGCAAAACATTTCTACCTCTGTTAGCTTCCCTTTTGGGAAAAAAAAAAGCATTTGATGCTTAAGCTACATTTTATTGCCTTATTCTTCCTCTGCAAAATAAAAACACAAGAAGGAAAATTAGAGAACACTTAAGAGACTTCATTTGTCTAATGTTACCAAATCTGTGTACCCAGCTACCAAGGGCACCTGGTATGAATGCCATAGTAGAGATGGGGTGGAATGAAGAAATACTATAAATTCTGGGTGGGGGTGCCATAAAGGCTTTAAGAAAGATGACATGTGAACTGAGCCTCAACAGAGAGGAGATAGAGCTTCCAGCAGTTTGGGTAGAGCGATTCAAGTTCAGAAAACAGGGTACACTTAGGGATGGTAAAGGTGGCAGGAAGATACTGTGTATAGCAGGGATTTAGTTATTTTCATGTCTCTCTTTTGAAATCTAAGATCACAGAGGACAGGGGCTAGGTTTTGCAGGTCCAAAACCAAATCCTTTCATAACTTCCTACAAGCTGCCTGCTTCACACATCAGATCTCAGGAAATTTAAAATCAGGACAAGGAATTTGGGAATTAATCTGAGATGGTGGTCAGGTCTTTGGAATTTTAGGGAAGGAATTATTGCATTCCCATTTTAGGAAAATTCACCTGGTACAATAGAGAGAAGGAATTGGAGTAGTACAAGAGTTGATGGGAGTTAACATTTAAGTTGGTTTCAGGGATCCAAGATCATTGTAATAACTTCTGTCTCCAGAAATTTTTAAGCACAAAATGGATTAGATGCTCTCCATCTCAAAATCCTTTATGGCTTTTATAAATGAAGTCCAAAGTACCAAAACCAGCATTGAAGGTTCTTTATAATCTGAATCCATTCTACCTTTCTTGCTACCTTCCTTTGCATTCTCTGGCTTTAATCAATAAGGAGTTCTCAAATATGTCACCTGTGAGTGTCACTTTGTGCTTTCTAAGACTCCACATTCACATAGGTGTTTTCTATGATTCCTATTATGGTGCTATTTCATTCTTCCCTGAAGCACAGTGAAGTTCTTTGAAGGCTAGGGTGTTGCCTTATTATGCACACTCCTCTACACTGTTAGCCTCAAATGATGGGCACTTGGCAAATATTCACTGAGCAGAATTGAACTGTAATAGCAATATTTGTACTGGGACTATTTCATACTTTTGAGCCCCAGAAACCATAAAAGACTATCGATTAAACTACATAAAAACATAGAACACTGTGTCAAAATTTTTAAAAAGCCACAAACAAAAAGAGGAACTGGGGAAACTATACAGAATACATATGACAAAGAGGAATTTCCTTAATACACAAGAAATTTCCCAAATCATTTATACCAACAATCTAAAAACAAATGGGCAAAGGAAATGAATACACCAGTTCCATTTTTCACTCATCAGACTGACAAGAGGAAAGAGTTTTAAAATACCAGTGGAACTGAGGGTGTCAGGAAAGAAACTCACAGGCTTTATTTATGGCAGTACTTCTCTTTGGAGGTAAATGTCAATATCTACAGAGTTCAAACTGCAGAAAACTTTAACCTAGGAATTCCACTCTTAAGAGGATTATTTTACAGATAAAAATATACAGGGCAGAGACCCTGATAAAAAGCTGATTGTTGCAACCTTGTTCATAATAGCATACCCATAAGTAGGAGATTGGTTCAATAACGGTATTCTGTATAATGGAAACTTCAATCATTGACAGTAATGAAATAAATCTATAATCACTAATAGAATATCCCAAACTGCATCATCAAGAGAAAAAAGTAATTTATATATATCATGTACTATGATGTTCCTTGTTGCAAAGCAAATGCATACAGATATGCTCGTATATGCACGGAAAGTCTTGAAAACTCTTGATATTGACTGCTGCTGGGGCAGATTCATTATGCATTACCTACCCTTTTGCATTGTTTGAACTGATACATTTTTTTAATTTTCAAATCCCCCATTTCCCAAACACAGACACATTTGTTGGCCATTCATTACACATTAGATGCAGACCAAGGTATAACCATGAATGATACTGTTTATTTCTCCCAAGAAGGCACAGATGAGTGATTCTTAAAAGGGTTGCTTTTACATACTACAGATGCAGATTCCCAGATATTGAGAATTTGTAATGAGATGCTTTCTAAAACAGTGAACATGAACGCAGTAAACAACTTCTACTTTTTTGACATATAAAAATTTCTCACAGCATTCTGACACTAGTTTATCAAGCTTCACTTTCCTAAAAGCAAAATTTGAAGAAAAACAAGAGTGACAAATTTAACAGTGGTGGTAAAAGAAACCATTTAGATATTGCCTCTCAAAGGTGATACAATGAGATCTTGCACAATCAGGTTATAAGAAGAGCACACTGAAGTTACCAGCGTTGTGTAGAGAAGCAAGCTAAGAATCAGGGAATTACTGAAGAGAGATTTGAATTAAACAGTTTTTCCTGGGTGGAGCCATTACATATTAAATATATGTTAAGAATTTGCCAATCAAAAATTCCGAAATTAGTTTGTCATCAAGATACTTCACAGAAAACATTCACAGAAACCAACCATCAAAGAGCTATGCCATTATCACAAAGCTACAAGAGAGTGGGGTGCTGGCATAAAGGTAGAAATACATAGATCAATAGAATAGAAAGTTCAGGAAAAAAATCTCACAAATGTATAATCAATTGATTCGCACCAGGCATGGTGGCACACACCTGTAAACCCAGCAGCTCAGGAGGTTAAGGCAGGAGGATCATGAGTTCAAAGCCAGCTTCAGCAACTTAGTGAGGCTCTAAGCAACTCAGTGAAACCCTGTCTCAAAATATTAAAAAAGAGCTGGGGAAGTGGCTCAGGGGTTGAAGCACCCCTGGGTTCAATCCCAGTATAAGGGAAAAAAATCAATTGATTTGCAACAAAGGTGCTAAGACAATTTAATTGGGGAAAAGAACAGTCTTTTTAATGGATAGTATTGGAACAACTGCATAGACACAGAGAATAAATAAAGCTGAACTCCAACTTCAGACCATATGCAAAAATCAACTCAAAATAGATCAAAGACCTAAACGTGAAAGCTAAAACCATAAAACTGTTTGAAGAAAACAGGTATAAATCTTTGTGACCTTGGATTAGCCAATGCTTTCTTAGCTATGACACCAAAAGCAACAAAAGAAAAAATTGGAATTTTATCGTGAAGAGGGCAATAAATACTCTGCTGACTTAAAAGGTTAATGTTGTACAGCTTCACATTCACCAAAATTAAACTTTTGTACTTCAAAGGTCACCATAAAGTGAAAATACAAACCACAAAATGGGAGAAAAATTCTGTAAACTGTATATCTGATTTTTTTGTGTATCTAGTATATGCAAAGAACTCTTACCATTTAATAAATAAAATGACCCGATTAAAAATGGGCAAATGTTGAGCATGGTGGTACATGTCTATAATCTCAGCAGTTGGGGAAGCTGAGGTAGGAGGATGGTGAGTTCAAAGCCAGCCTCAGCAAAAGCAAGGTGCTAATAAGCAACTCAGTGAAACCTTGTCTCTAAATAAAATACAAAATAGGGCTGGGGATATGGCTCAGTGGTTGAGTACCCCTAAGTTCAATCGCTAGTACCCCTCCCCAGTCCAAAATGGGCACAGGATCTGAAGGGACATTCTCCAAAGATACACCAATAGCCAATATGCACATTAAAAGATGCTCAACAAACATTACTAGCTATCAGAGACATGCAAAGCAAAATCACAAGGAAACAACAGTTTAGCCCTAGGAGGACTGTCATCAAAGTCAGATTAACAAGTGTTAATGAGGATGTTGAGAAACTGGAACTCTCACACACTGCTGGTGGACTGTAAAAAACAGTGCAACCACTTTGGAAAACAGTTTAAACAGGTCCTAGAAAAAATAAAAAGGTTTAATGGTTACCACATGACCCAACAATTCAACTTATAGGTATATATTCAGGAAGAAATGAATGTTCACACAAGAAGGACACTGGTGGTTAAGGTGGGCACTCATGTCTATATTTGAAATGCTTATTAATAAGGCAAAAGTGGTTAAAACAAATAAATGGAAATTTTAAAAGCTATATCAGGACAAACAGCTACATAATGAATATTGATAACTAGTATGTACATTTAAAGAGGTGACATTAAAATTCCAAACTCTGAAACAAGCCTGTACTGAAATGCTTCTCACACAAATAGGACATAATTCCCTTCAGGTCCTATTTTAACCCATTATTTCTACAACATTACAAAAATTGAAAGAATTTTTGAAACAATCCATTTTTTTATTCAAATAGAATCACATTTAACAATCAAGGTCATATAATTTAAAAACTTCTGAACTGTTTTGGACTCAGATGGATAGTTGATTGTCGGCAGTCATTAAAACAATGCTCTTGATCCAGGATCAGAGGAGAAGAAGGGACACGGCAATTTATTTTCACTGGTTGTCTACATTAAATTTTATTAAATAATGTCTCTTTACAAAACTATTCTGTAAATGAAACAAACTAGATTTTTAAAGGCAGCAAGTATATATGCTATACAATGCACCAAACTGAAAACTCACTCTTTTTATATCACAAAATGAAGTTGAGCTCACTAGATAAGCCCCCACATCCTTCCTTGTCTACCTCACTCTGTAAACAGAAATCCTTCCAGGGGAACCCATTTCTTTTTGTCTTTCTGTAGTTCAAAAACTGATAATACAGTTTCATAAGGTTACCCAGAATTTATGGACTGTTGCCTAGGATCCTAAGCCTTTCCTTAAAGAAAGAAAAGAAAGAACACCAGTTCTTTTTCATGCCATTTATTTAGAACAGTTTTTCTATACCCATTTCCCCCCTAGTGAATGTACTAGCCTTATTTAAACAAAGATGAGTGAGTCAAGGAAGAAAAGAGATTTTTAGGGGTAAGCCTGAGGTTTGAGAACCACCACACACCTACCCCAACCCACCTTTCCACTCATCCCCTTCACCTTTACACACTTCAAACTCTAGGTGAAACACAAGATTTCCTTCTATCATGTTGTTCTTCCCATCATTTCCTTTCTTTGGAAATACTACCTCCCAGCCCCATTAAGTCTTTGTTTGTTCACATCTAAACTTTCATTTGAGACCCAGCAGAGAAGCTCAACTCCAATAGTCTTTCCTAACCCTCCTTATTTCCTGGAAGTGCAGCGTGGCAGTGACATATTATCATGGCATTGAGAACAAATACAGAGGACACAAAACTACCTTAATTCTGTCTCTCCTTGTAAATCTTCAGATCTGTCTGGGTAAGGCCAGTCAAGTTTTAAAAGATTATAGTAATTGTACATTTTTAAAAAAAATATCTTCTAGTTTACATAAACAATTTTAGAGTAAACATTCAATAAGGCATTTTCCCCATTGCTCCCAAGATTTCATCTCTTTCTGCTGCTGTGGGCATAAATGGTGTCACTCCATTTTGTCTTCTTTGGATCATGATGGAATTCTGTGTATAGGCAAAAAAGAAGAAACCAAAATCAATCATGTATGAAATGCTAATCATTTGCCAGTAATTTGCTACTGCTTTCTCAAAAACTCTGAAAATCAAGTTAAATAAATCCAAACTGTAGTTCTGGGACTCCTGATGTTTCAAACAAAAAAAATAAATAAAGAAAATTGCTTATTCTCATAGAAATATGCTAATAGTAACTGAAATGGGGACACACTGTGTGAGTACAAGAGCATAAGAGTGTATACAGTTCACCAAGAAGACTACTGTATAACTGCTAGACAAAACCAACAGTCCATTTAAAAGGAGGTAGCTGGATCCAGTGCGCAGGGAAACAAATTATATATTAATGCATTGGGAAAATGGAACCTTAACTACCAAGAATGGTAGTGGCAAAGGAGGCAGAAATGGAAGCCTAATATGACATGAGAGCAAAGTAAGTTATATGTTCTGCTCATCTTCAGAAAAACTAAATTTACAACAAGGTTATTATTTTAGGGCTGCAGATTTATATACCTAGGAAGACTCACATATTAAAACTGCATTCAGATACCTCAGAATAGGATGAAATAATTAATAAGAGTTCTCTAGGATCCTTCGGGACTGAAATACATACAGAGGATAGAAGAAAAGTTGTTTCCCTATGGCCATCACTGGGAAAAGACTATGGGCCTCAGTTTCATGCTGAAACGATGGGTTTTAAAACAAAGCTCACCAAGCTAGGCTTACCCAAAATCTCCGGCAGTTTTTGTACTTCAAGAAGTAACTGGAACATCTTTCCTTATCATAGTTATTTTCATCCATACATCTGCTAGAAGCATCAGATTCCTTAAATATGTAAGAAACACATTATTTAAAAGGTAGAATGAGATATTAAAAAGGCCTGAAAACAAAAACTTTAAAGCTATTTTGTCCCAAGACAGATAAAGTAAAATGGGTCATTTTATTCAATGGGTACACTAAAACAGAATAATCTTGCCAACTATCCAAGAATTTATTCTGCTGGAGTAGATATCTTCCTTTTCATAGTCTAGGCCAGTTTTCTGAATATCTGATCACAGGAGTCTGAGCCAAAGTACTAACTGGGATCATGTGATCCAGAAACTGTAGCAAGGAACAATATCCACCAAACCACTGCTGCACAGTTAGAATGAGAAACAAGTCTCTTGACTCAGTACAGCTCTCCTGGATTTTCCAAATTCTTACTCTGATTTGACATTTGACTTTAATGCTGATTTTGAGATTTCAAATAAATTGCTAATAAGTGGTCTACATCAAGGCAACCTAAATTAACACCATTTATCTCAGTACATTTTTGGCTATTATTTACTCTATTACGCAAGTAAGTATTCTATTATGTAAGAAATTTTAATAGTTATTATTAATATCACTTCAAAACCAAAGTGAACACAGGGATATGAATTTAAAAGAGGGTAGGTGCCATTTGGGAATTAAATTTAAGCTGTCTGAACTGGAAGGAAGTTGGATGACAAACTTCAAAGTGAAAGAGATGATTATGAGAAGTTACCTAAAAGTACGATTTAACTAAACAGATATGCTATTCGCTTCACAGATCTAAGAAATGTGTTCTATTTAAATAGATTTACTTAATAAAACTGTTGAAATCTAACATACAGAACAAAGCTGTATTCTATGCCAAATATTTAATGCATATTTTTGAAAAATGCATATAAGGTCAGGCAATGTAATTCCTCATAGCATCAATATAATCACAGCATTGTACAAGGGTGGCAAAATTACAAGAGAGTATAAATCATACCAAATTAATGCAAATACAAGCTTATTATTACAATAAAACATCCTCTCTATAAGACAACTTTGTGAAAACCTTTAGGCTTAAAGTAGGTTTTCTATTATCAGCCAATTACTCTCAGCCAGGTTGTCTCAAGGACATGATAAAACCAGTGCTATTAAAACCACAAATTTCAGTGGCAACTTAAAAATGTGATGCCTTCCAGTTTTCCATGTTTGGACTAAAGATTTTTTTAGTCTTACAAACGCCTCTCTAGTTTTATAGTGCCAACTAAAGGCTTGCATATTTTACAAAAAAGCAAAATTAAAGAAGAATCTTTATTAGCTAAATCATGAACATCTAAAAACACTCTAGTGAAATAAAATACACTGGTCAGGAGTACGTTTTGTACAAAAATATCTTTATTCAACAACTGCAGAAAAGAGAAGCTCACAATTAAAAGAAGCCTGGTTTTTTTTTTTTTTTCCCTTCAACTTAACACTCAGGAAAATGAAAAGCAAACCACCCTACCAACAAACAAGGATTTATGTCAGGATCTCTCAATCGGTGCGTCACCACGGGCATCCTAGGTCTTCTTACTGAAGGTTGATAGACAAAAAATTGTTAGGCAGTGGATGACAGAAAATAAGTCAATAAGTCTTACTGACCCCACAAATACTGAAAATTTAATTCTGGCATAATGATCATTTAGAATTTCATGGATCCTCTGCATTTGGGATATGTTTCTCCTTTGTACTGCCATGTGCCTTAATATAAAAGCCATACTGAAATACATATACTGAAATTTGATTCTAATGCCCAGTGAGAAAGATAGTTCAACTATATTCAATTGTGGTTTACTCTTATTCCTTAAGTGTATGCAACTAAATCTACTAATAAAATCTAATAATATTTCCTTATTATACACTAATTAGCATATAAATTAAGGAAAGGATAATCCAGTACAGCCCACCTTAGCAAAAACTTTAGTCAACTAATGAACCAGAATGACTACTCTGTGACCAACACTAGGACAGCAATATAGCAGAAAGCCAAGTTATGGTTTAGTTGACATTTTGGAAAGCCATAGAGTTTTTAAAAAACATTTCTTTCAGTTAACTCCATTTGGGAGGGTTCAACTGAAATTGGTATGGCAACTACCTTCAAAGAAATGTCATAGAAAAAAAATTTTAAAAACAGTTAAGTAAATTATTTCAAAGTGATTTTTTGTTTTCAACGTATTGGTATACTATTGACAAACTACCCTCAATATTTTAGGATGCTGTGAACTAAGCCTAAGGAGCTGATTTGCCTTGTACTCCCAAATCTAGTTCTAGCTTAATCATCCTTCTTCCTAAGGGTCAAAGGGCAAGCCAGCAAATAATGTCTTGTGACCCAGGAAACTCCACTGAGTAAAAAAATGAATTTGTCAGTAAAACCACAGAGGTCAGAATATTTATATGAAATGGTCTCAGGCCAGGGTTGAAGCTCAGTGGTAGAGCACTTGCAGAGCATGCATGAGGCATTGGGTTTGATCCCGCATCACATAAAAATAAACAAAGTAAAGGTATTGTGTCCATCTACAACTAAAAAAATAAATTAATTAAATTTAAAAAAAAAAGAAATGGTCTCAACTTTCTGTGCCATAGAGGGGATCACAAAAAAAATATCAGTAGTGATAAAATAAATATATTCAGAAAAAAAACAATCATATCAGACAAGCTCCTAAAATGTGCAGGTATTCTCCACAAAGTGTTACCCAGTACACCTGGGAGCAAATGTACCACCAGTAGAGAAGGCCTACCCATCCCTGCCTCAGCCTGGACCCTGGGGCTCAGATAAAGACCCTGAATCCCCAAGTCAAAATTATTGAATGTTTTTGTTTTGTCCTACTGTAGTTCTTTTTTTTCTCCCCTTTTCTGATGGCTGATTTACAAAATAAAGTAAGCTTCTCAGAAGGCTCTGAACATGGAAAGGAGAAGCAAAACCAATAGTTAGGGAGGTTGGGGGAGGGGGGTCTTTGGCCAAAAACCTAGGTAGCATGGTCTAGATAGTTTGGCATCTCCTGAATGAGAGCCTCAAGTTACCTCTTGTGTGGGAGGGTCCCTGGACTCTACCCAGCCCCGACCTTCTCCTTCAGCCATGTTAAAAACAGAGGCAGAGAACTTAAGAATTTGTAGCCTATGTCTCACTGGAAAAGAAAACTTGTCATCTGTCTTGATGGAGAAGGTTCCACCTCACACTCCTATTACAATATCTATACACTGTGGCAGGATATCACATTTAGAAGGACCAAAAAAAAAAAAAAAGTAAAATACTTGAATGGGTTTGTATAACGTTAGTATTATTGAGAGTATCTTCTTTCCCAGCTGAAGCGATTCATTTATTATTCTAGTCCTGCTGTAGTCCTTTGTAACTTAGGATAATTATGCTTTTCAATACCAAAAAAAAAAAAAAAAGTATAAAAATATAAACTTGAAAAGGGAAAAATCAGATGTCCAGGTTGAAAGAGACCCAGTCATTGCAAAGAAGGGCAGGAAAGGGTCTGATTATTCTGATGTCCTTTACTTTTTAGTAATCACTAAATAATTTTATTTTGTGATTTTCATTGACTAGTACATGAAAATAGCCAGTGAACTAAAACATCCTGGCAAAAAGGAAATTCAAGATGCCATTCAATTATATCTGAAGCCTTTTGCTCTATGGAACACAATTCTTTTGCAGGCTTGACTTCTCCTAAGAAAAATAATGGTGCTAAATAAATTCACAACTTTCCTTTTCACATCTATCCTGTTATGTGAGAACACAGAACTCTAAGCTGTTCATAAATAACCCTTGTATATAATAATCTCAAAAATGATCAGACACAGAATTAAAGTTGATTACTTTACATGAAAATATCTACTCTGTATTTCATCATCAGAAATTCTTTAAAAATAACAACTAGGTAATATCCACACCCGGATCACGTTTGCTGCATGAGTTTATTCGCATTTTTACTTGCGTTTCATTTTCTTTTCCTTCCGAATTATAAGCACAAGTCACTTTAAATTTCGAAATATCACCTCCTTTGCCTGATCTCCTATGTGTTAAACTGGAACTGAAGAGGAATGTCAATTTACAGCCAGAAGTAAAGCTGAAGGGCCAGATCGAGTGCTCAGCTAAAGAGGCCTTCCTTATCTACTTACTTTTTGAAGGCACAGCACTAAACAAATGTTACAAGGCTCTAATACTAGCATGATAGCCAGAAAAAAAAAACCCAAAGATCTGAAGGAGGGGTCGCATCTGAGGCAGAACTCTAAAATCCACTCCAAGGAGCAAACTATTTAACAAAGTAGTTCTTGATTTCTTATACAGTACTTCACACCCTCCTCTTCAAGTAGCTTTTAAAGGGAAAGAGGAAGGGAAGGTTACTGAACACGTGCATGCCCACTGGCTGGTCAGAGTCTAGGCAGGATCTGCGACTGCTAAATCGAGAAGCAGAAACACCATAACCTTAACTACTGCTGGGTGCAGAGGGCCAGGGGCAGTAAGTCAAAGGTGCATACCGGAATGGGGCAGGCAAGCCGAAGGAAAAACTGAAAGGATGTGAATCCGAGGCCGCGCTGCCTTCCAAGGTGCTGCCTGTCAGCGTCTAATCGTGGAAACGGATATAGGTGAGTACACCTTTCTTGGTGCTGCGACGAAGAGGGGGTCCGGGACTGCGAAAACGCTGAGAAGTGGGAAGTGGGTGGGTGGGGGGGGGCGTTCTAGTTTCGAAAGCTGGAGAGGAGGATGAAGAAGACCTGGAGGTGCCGTGACAAGGTATGGGGTCACTTTCTTCGCCCCCGGTTTTACGACCCGGGTAGCGAGAAGACCAACAGGAAGCGGCCCGCGCTGCGTCAGGGTCTGGAGGGAGCAGCTGTGCGCTGCAAAAGTGGATTCGGACCCCGTGGCGGCCCAGATGCGCCCCTTTCTTTCCGCTTCCCAGTAGCGGCAGCAGAGGGAGGGGCGGGGGACCACTCACCTCGGGCTGCCGCTTCGCCAGCGCCCAGGCCGTCTCCAGCTCCAAACACGTCAATGGCTCACGCAGCAGGACTTTAAGTAGCGCGCACCCCAACGTGCTGCCCCCGCTCCCCGGCGGTCGCCAGCCCAATCGGCGCGCGGCCCCGTCAGACTGACAGGCTTGCTAAGCTTTGCGCGGCGGGGGCGGGCGGGCCTCGCCCCGCCCTCAGCTGGCGGGAGGAGGGCCGAGGAGGGAGGAGTGGGCGGGGCGGGGCGCGCAGTCCCGCCTCCTCCCCCGCCCCGCCGCGCCCCCCGCGCCGAGGCGAGCTTCTTAACACTTCGGCTTGACGGACGGGTGCCACGGACCAATCGTCAGGCCAGCAGCCGGCGGCGGCGGCGCCTAGTGGTCGGCCTCAGGGCGGAGCGCGCGAGGTGGGCGGGCTCAGCGGCGGGTGGGGGCCGGGGGCGGGGCGGCGGGAGGCGGGGGCGGTGGCCGAGCAGGCCGGGGGAGGCGGCGGTGGGCGCGACGTCGGCGGCGGCGGCGGCGGCGGCAGCGGCAGCTGCAAGTTGGGCTGCAGGGGCAGCGCATACACTACAATGGCTGCTGGAAAGAGGCGTAAGGAAACAATTTCCAGGCCCGCCGCGTCCAGCCCGAAATATGAGAAAAAAATTATTAGAAATTCCGCGGGCGGTGTAAAGGCGGCGGACGGGCCGGAGGGAGGATGTTAAAGCCCCGCGGTGAGTTCTCCCGGGGTCCGGGGCGGCGGAGAGGCGTTTAGCGGGAGAAATATCAGGGTTATTTAAATTATGGGACTAGCTGAGGGGGCAGAGGAGCAGCGGCGGCGGCAGGAGGAGGAAAAGTTTGTGCTACTCTCAGCCCCTGCTCAGGACCCCAGAGGGAAAAATAATAATAAAAAATAAAATAAAATAATTAAGCGGGGCTGCGAGGACTTCCGAAGCCGCATCTGACAGGGCAGGGGGCGATGCGACTGGGGACCCGAAGGTGAGGTCGGTGGGAAAAAAAAAAACCTTTATTCAGGGTCTGGAAAGTTTGAAAAGTTTTCCTCCTCCTCCTCCTCCTCCTCTCTGGTGCTGTGAATATTGTGACAGCGGCAGCGGCAGCAGCGAGAGCGGAAGACATTAGAGACCCGAAAAATAAGGGAAAAATTAATATAAATTCAGTTTTGAGAGTAAAGTCCCCGCATTTTCCACCAAAACATCCCGGGGGAAGGTCGCTTCCCAAAGGGCCTGGCGGAAACCCGCAGTCGGCAATATTTGGGGGGCACTTTGAGTGACTTGGGGTAACTTTGCCCCTTTTTCAAAAGAGGTTTTTCTTTTCTGGAGAAATGAATTTGTTTTTGCCCTTTCCTCAGGTGGGCGAGTCGGGGTCGGGGTGCGGGGTCTGCGGGGAGGTGTGAGCCCGGGGTGTGTGGCTGCGAAGAGGGGGGGGGAGGGGGAGGGGGTGTTAAATGAAAGCAGGAGATCGGCACAGAGCAGGGACAGCTTGTTGTCAGTATCATAAACAACCAAAATGGAGGGAGAACTCAGGCATATAACCAAATAAAAATTTTTAAAAAATCGCAAAAAATCCCTAAAAATCCGGGATGCTCCCCCTTTTCTCGCTAAAGGTAAAAGTATGAACCGCCTTTCTCCTGAAGTCCATTTTGACTTTGCAGGGACCAAGGAGTTAATATTTATTTATTTTTTAAAACTTTCGAAGGGCAAAAGCCTTTTATAACTCAACCGACAATGAGAAAACGTGAAAATCCGATGCAAGAGAAGCAGGGGGAAGGAGGGGGAGGTAGTAGTGCAGAAACTGCTAAACTTATTGGTAATGTGGACTGATCTGAGATAAGATAAACACTATATTTGGTATTTTATAACTCCTTTTTAATGATCTTTGTGAGGTTTGGTTTTTTTTTTTTTTTTTTTGGTGGAAAAAAAGTGATGCCATTTTCTTAATAGAGTTAATATGTGTGATTGGAAGAATAAACCTTTCCGGCTTTAGATTGCATTTTCGTCGCATTTATGCTTCAGGTTTTGTTAGTGGCTCCCTCCTTTATTTAAACTGGGCTTTCCAGAGGAGGGGTAGAGAGGTGATGTTGCACAGAGAGGCTGGAGTGCAGGACTGGAGTACCTTTTGGGGAGGGGTAAGGAATTGCTTAGTTTCTCCCTTCCTGACACGTTTGCTTCACCTGTTCATCCTCACTAAGGAATGTTAAGTAGAAGTTTTCTGACTTTATCTATATAAAAGGATGGTGCCTCTTGCATCACATTGATGTTAATGGCAAAGTGCTGCTGATGTTGGTTCCACGTGGGATGTGGGACAGAGCTGGGCATTTTAAAGGGACAGCTTCTCTTTTCTTATGGTTTTCATCACCTACCCAGACTCTCTGAGGACCAAAAGCAGAGGTGCTGGAAGGGTGTGGTGATGGAAGAGCCTTCTCTTTCCATTACTCAAATGCACCCACCTTTAGGAGGGATGGAGGGAGAGGAGGGATAAACAAGCTCAACAGTAGATGAATATGCATATAGCTTAGTTTGCATCCAAGCTGTTCTTTTGTGTAACAAGCCCTCCCAGGAACTTTTCAAGTTACATTGCTTTGCTTTGGAAGCTGATTTTGGAAGGAATTGTGGAAAAATGGAAATAGTTTAAGGTGTGTGGCATAATGGTATAGCATTATTGAACAGTTATGAATTCTGTGCAGTGAGATCAAAGAGCTATGTATGCCCATAATGTGATTTACAGCCATTTTGTAAAAGCTGTAAAATACCTAATATTCAATTTGGCTTCAGGTACATGGAGGACTTCTGGTTAAAATTTACAGACAGAGTGGTGAAGATTCTTTAACATCATAAGCAGTAGGCATTTCTTTGGGGAAGGAAAACATATACACCAAGATCATGGAAAAGTTTACTTACATAGTCAGTTTTAAAGCCCATCCTATATGTATGCTCTAACTTTGAAGCTTTGAAATGAAAATATTTTAAAATTCTGAGAACCATCAGTTTGCATCTTTTATATTGAATATATTTGTGGTACTTAACAGGAAATGTTTATCAATCATAAAATACTATCAGCCCGTATGTTTCAGATGTCCACAGTGTTTTCAAAATTTAAAATGTGCGAGTTGTTAGCTGTACTCTATTTGGGATTAAGATTAATCTTGAACAGAAGTTACTGATGTTCGTTTTCCACAGGTATATGGAGTTTCTGAGATAAATTCCTATTTTCCTTTGTTTTTATGATTTATAGAAATGGACTAAAGTTAAAGCTGAATTTTTAGACTTTTTACACAGAATGTTTTTCCTTGCCATACTATATAAACAAATTATTGTTTCATAGTCTATTGTATGTTAACTTGTGTTCCTAGCTGAGCTCTGGGCATCTTTCTGTAAATACCTCCATAGCAATATTACATTGGTGTGGTAGTGTTTGAGTCCATCATCTTGAGACTTCTCATTTTGGAAATGATTAAAACTTTCTAAGAACTTGTCTTAAAAATTAATGCCATGAACCACTGCTAATAAAAATTGATTGGAAAGGGATTGATCTACTAATGGAAAAACCCCCTCCCAACAATCTTTTGTGTAGAGGTTTTAGAATACCACCAATAATTATAAAACCTTTGAGGTTTATCTTGCATTTTCATTGTTTTGGCTCAAGACAGTTACATTTACTGTAAGTGGTCAGAATTTTTCTTCCTATTAAAAGTAAATGATACTTTTAGATTTGAATAGTTGCCACTTTGACAAGCCAGATACTAATATCAATAAATTCAATCTCTATAAAAGTGAAGGGAAAGCATTTCTTCCAGTTATATTAAATCATTGAGCTGTTTAGATTGTTCAGACCCTTCAAGTTATGGTTAGGTTATTGTCAATCTAAATAAAAGTGCTGGTGTTGTGGGACTTTTTTTTTTTTTTTTTTTACTTTTTTTTCCCCCTTACTATGACATTCTTGTTTGGGTTTTACACAACTAGTTACTTACCTGTATTAGAAAATGCACTCAGAGTGCACAAATATGAAATCTATAATTCCTTAGAGAGTTATTTAGATAGGTCACAGCATAATACCTAATTTGAATTGGTTGTGTTAAGGTTTTTTGATGCCTTTAGAAATATTACCTGTTGAACATCCTTTGTCTGAAGCTACTATAAAATTATACCAGTTTAAAGAAATAATCTAAGGATATTATATACCCAAAATGCTCTTTTATTTGGAGAAACCTCACAGATTAATACTTTTATTTGAAATTTATATGCCTAATTTTGTTATTCTAAATTCTAAAGAATTTAGCTGCTCTGGAAGATGATTTTATAAGTATGGACTAATACTGGCAAAATATTATACATTTATTATAACCAAAGTATTTTAATAAACAGGCATTTTAAAGCTAAATAGTGAATTTTCTTTTATCAATATAGTTTTAAAATTTTAAGGATATTCTTTGTGTTTTAATATCAATCAAATATGAGGAATTTCCCTTCATTTTTAAGATAATCCTTGTTGTCACTGAATATATTTTGGTTTGGTATTCTGGAAATGTACCTTTCTTAGGATTAAGTTATTGTTTTCTAAATTAAATGTAATGTTCTTACATTAACTGAGATTTGAAAAGCCAGACAACTAAAACATATCTATAGCAATCTTTGAAGTTTTGTTTTAGTAATCATTTGCTTCTTGAACTATATAATGAAAAATAGTCATACTTCTAGGATTGTTTTTAATATTTTTTGTTTAGAATCTTATTCTTTGAAAAATCAAGATATGTGAAAAACTACCTGTTACACACGCACACAAACACACATACATCAAGATAAGTTTTACCTGAATAATTTTACTTACAGTGCTTGGAATACATGTTCTTTTTTATATGTTTGCAAATGTATAAGAAATAAGTGTAATTTTTTAAATTTTGATAACATCTTAGATTCTTTAGTTGGGTGAAGGAAGAGTTTCAGAAAAGGGAGAAAACTGAATCTGTACAACAAAATCTAAGATAGTGAATATGTTCAAAGTGAAATGGCTATAAATTGTCCCTTGAACCAGATCTTAAATGTTTTAAGAAACTAATAAACACCTTTTCTGGAACATTGAATACTTTGAAAAAAAAAATCAGCCATTGCTAAAAAACAAAGGTGAACCTTTAATTTCTTTAATTTTAACAGGAATTAATGTAGGCAGCATATTTAACCAATTAGTAAGTGTTTAGGTAGCCTTGGAAAAGTATTTACAAATAAGTTAAATGTAAGGGCAGGGTACATCAGATTGATGAACTGTAAAGTTAACTATGATTTTATAATTCATGCATGAGAATTCTTTTATATTTTACCATAAGAACACTTCAGAGGTAACTAATTCTTGCTTTTTGTATCTATTTCATTGCCTAAATTTTTTGAAATGCCCAAACCCAAATTCAGTATGTTAATGCTTTTCCTTTATGTTAGGGAAACTTTTATATCTCATTTGCAAATTTAATTATAAAATTTAATTTGATAAATTAAATGAAAAATTTCAGATTAAAATGGTTTATAAGAATACTGGTGTAGGGTGTATACTTAATTAACATTTGAAGTTATGAGAAATATACTGGTACAAAAGCCTAGTAGAAATTATTACAGAGGTACAATTTGATTTTTACTTTTAATTGGCCTACTAGCCTATGGTTTACATTCTACTTAGTGTGTACACCTGTCCCTGCCTCCTCTTTGCAGGGTGGTATTGACCAGGATATAGTGATGTGAGACTATCAAGGACACTGGAACATTTTTTTTTAATTTTGTATATGTATTGGTATTTGTTGTTCTAAGAATTTTGCTTTAAAAAAAAGAATTGAAAAAATATTATACAACAGAAATAATATCTCATTTTTAAAAAGTGAAGTAGTGTGATATTGCATTAAAATTGTTAGTATTTTAAAATCCCTGGATGTCTTGTAAACAGAGTTACTACAGGATCATGGTATTAAAACTAACCACAGTGTGTGTTGGGAATTTGAGATGACTACCTAAGAAATGTGTGTGTGTGTGTAGAATGAATGAACTTATGCAATTATATTCTAGGTTAATAGGAAAAGCAGTTTGCTTAAAACATTTCCTTGCTTTGTTTCTAAGTGGAATCTTTCCCTAATTTTAAAACATAGAAAACTTAGAAATGTGAAAGTGTTAAAAAGTAAAAATGTCTTTTTGATGCCTTTTTAAAATAAGAGTTTTAAACAATGAAAGTGTATAACAACAGCATAAGTGTAAACTAAAATGCTCAAAATTGATGGTAAAGAACTAGGTAAGTAAGAATTTCAGAATAAAATAACAATTGTGGTAAACTTAAAATTCAACATATGTGAGTAAAGAATAGCCAACTATAAAGCAAAAATAATAATTTTACTAAAAAATAAGCATGACAATTGGGGGAACCTATCAGAGAATATTTCATCAAATTGCTAGATTTACAGTGTCCTTTAAAAAATAAATCCCAAGCCTTTCCTTCTTCATAGATTTGAATTAAACTAAAGTGGAAGAATAATTTGTAGTAATTATTTGAAGTTATTTTTTAAAAAAATAAGAAAAATCATTTTCTGCTATTTAAAAAACATTTTGAAGATTATTTTAAAAGTGTACCTGAGTGAAATGTTCTGAGAACCTTATAAACTATTGAAAATTGTTTTCTTCGCTGTTATCAGAAAGCTTAAAACTTTAAGTTAGTGAAATAAATTTTAAAACTTCAGTCTAAAAATAGTTTGCTCTGTGGACTTCCTTGGGGCAATTTAAATTTCTGACAGACTTAATAACACTTCAAAAGCTTTTCATAAGATAAAGACAACATTTCACAAACAAAGTTCTTAATTTTTGAATGTTTTTAGGTGTATAGTGGCTGATTAAAGGAACTTTTCTTTCTCATTTATTAACAATTGATTTTTCTGAAAGAGAAATGAAACCTGTTGGTGTTATATTCTGGAATAGAAGTTGTCTTTAGTATTAGAAAATATTTTGAGAGTGCAGGAGGCATCTTTTCCTTAAGGCATCAGAATCCTCTACCTTGTAGGTGGTAGAATGTGAATCTTGAACTCTACCTTTTTTGAAAATGAGAGTCTCATTTTAGATTCCAGTTATTAAGTATCTGAATTATTGTCTCAAACCAATAGTGGAGTTGCACATATCTATTATTTATGACTTCATATCTTTTAGTTTCTGAATATAAGAATATTAATGCTCAGGAAAATCATACAGCTAAAGGGCTGCCATCTGATTTTTTAAAAATTATATCCCTTTAATCAATAATTTAGACATTAGACCTTTTAAGTTACATCTTTGGAGAACATTAGACTAGAAATCAATTAGAGAATGAGGAATTTAGCCCTTTGGCTAAAAAGCAAAATTAGAAAATGCTGTCAGTTTTGTTTCCTTGAAGATACATTAGTAAACGTTGATTGAATTGTTTTTGATCAGGAAATTTTAAAAAATCAAACTTGGAAACAAGGTAGTTCAAGAGTGCAGGTTCAGCATAGCACCAATTGAACTTTAGTCTGCTTGATTCTTCTCAATAACTTGATTTTATTTTCCTGTATTAATGCTAGAATTACATAGAACCAACATTGCTTTTTAGCATGCCCTAAATGATTTATAATAAGTAGATTTTACTTTTTATCATCTTTAGGCAATGAAGTGAAAATACCATTTTATATAGGAGTGTGTTTCCTTTCTTAGGTTGCTTTTTGCATTTCCTAAATATAATTTCTTTTAAAGTCTTCCATTTCAAAGAAATTAGCTTCATTACTTTAAAACTAAATTTGTTATAAATTTGCATATTATAGGAAAATTGTCAATTTCTATAGTTGGACAAGACCTATTATAACCTTAAAAATAAATATTAAATATTACTAGCCTATCTGAATATATGCTGCATCCCAGACATGAATTTGCTTTCCTTGTACCTTTACAACTGTTTTCTAAATAAATCTAAGACAATCTTTTTCCTATGTTTAGGAAATTGGTTATTGTCTGAAGTAGCAATTGAGTAAAATTTCAATCTAGATTGTTTGTTTCTCTTCTAATATTGGTAGTATTTTATTTGAAAAAATCACTACTCACATGCATAGGATTTCAATATTAAAACAGAATTAGACATAAAATAAAACTGGTTAATTATACCAACAGTATAGAAGCAGCCCTACTAGTTCTTATTTGGAAGAGTTTGAAATATTTCAAAGAAGGAAAGGGCACACCAAACACGGGGTTAGAGACATTTTGTGCTTTTCTTTTTCTTGCTTCATAAAAATTGTGCATCCTCAGAGCTACTGTCATGCAAATAATTGATTGAACTCTGCCTCTGTAAAGTACATATACTAGGTTTAGCTTTTAATGTGATTTGCTTCAGTTTACTTCTAAGAAAAAGATTTAAGAAAAGGCAGATATTCATCAGGAATAATTTGGCATACATCACATTTAAAAATATATTACCATAATTGTTAACCCAAGCTGAAATGAAAATAAAACTATTAAGTAGTACATATAATTACACATAAAATAAAGTTTAAAACATTTAACCAAGTATCTTGATTTACTACTAAAGTATATGAATTTTAATCAAAAGAGTTATTTTTGTATCTGAATCTATTTTTAAGCCTAGAAGTTTGTAAACAAAGTGAATACATATAAAAGTCTGACAATCTACAGAAGTTCCTCAACATCTTCTTTGACAATTAATAAAAATATTTTTTTTCAAATAGCCAAAATTACTTACAAGATTTTGGTATAACCAACTATTCTAGGTATTTTTCAAAGAAAAATGGTGATGAATGGAGTAGTAATTAGGTAAATGTATATTGTATTTGAATTTTTCAATCATTAAGTATTTAATGCTTACATTGATATTTTAGGTTTTTTTTTTTAAGTACCATTGTAGTTATTTTTTTTTAGAGCCCTTCTTTTGGGGTATTATAATATAATGCAGACATTTATTTTAAAACTCTTGAACTTTCTAACTACTTCTTATTTTTTTAAAAGTACTCCTGTTCCCAAGATCAGGCTATTCTTAAATTCCTGTCTTAGAGCACTTTTAATCATAGTTTGGGTTATATTTTTAAATATATACTAGAGATGCAATTGCTCAACTTAAACATTGGGTCTGATGTGATGCTTAAATTTAATCATACTCAGTTCATCTTTTATTGGTGAGTGCAGGAAGAGGAAGAGAAAGCAGTTTGTTATGAGAGAAGTGCAATTGATCCCATTCAGAGGCTGACTCATAATAGCTTTTCTACAATGCATGATACCTCTGCCAGAATTAAAAGGAATTTCTTAATTAAAACCAAAACACCCGTGTGTCTAAGAACTTTTTTTCTAATCAGACTTCAGGCACACACACTTGTGTGCTTCCATTGGCCATCCCAAGTGTTGTTGCTATTTGGCTCTGTTTTGTTCTCAGTGCTGCCACCCTGTGTTTGGCAGCGCCTCTACTACATGCACTTCTTTTCTGTGCTTTATTATCAAGCGATAACATCCCAAAACCACTCCTGGAAAGTGAGCATGTGTATTGAGATTAACATAAAAGGCTTTGTGGTGTATTCTGTTTCTGTGTTTAATGCTATGCTAAACCTAGATTTTTTTAAAGTTACACAGTTCAGAAGTATAGTATTCAACTGCCAGAAGTGAAATTTGGACATGTTTAAAGGTAAATACCTTTCTGTTTCATCTGTCATTTCACTAAAATAAAGTAGAATTGGATAAGTTGTTTTTTTTTTTTTAATCTATCTTGAAATTGGTCAAATAAGGAAGCAGAGGTTCTGGTCCTTTATTAAAGACGAGAGATATAGTACAACATTTTTTTAATATAGCCAAGTTTTAGTTAAAAGTTCTCTGTAGTGAAAACAAAACCAAAAATGAGCACAAAAAAAGAGACTGTTTCTGCTTAAAAGAAAAAGAAACTTAACTTGATTGGTTAAATTATTCCCCGAATCACTAGCCAACATGACTTTTAAATTATATCACCCAAAATATTTTGAGTATTAATACTGTGTTCCAGCCATGAAATACTTTGCCTGGATCACAGTCTTTGTTTTTACCTATATTATCTCATTTCTCTTTCACAGCAAACAGTAAGATAGGAAGTGCGGGCATAATGCATATGCAAGAAACATGAATGATTTCAGAAATTGGAATTTTTACTTTTTACAATCTTTAGAGTGGATGGTCCATAGAAGCTAATTATTATAAATTGATTTGTTAGTATAAAGCTAAATTATGTACATATTTAGGTTATTATATTTTTAAAGTTACAGAAATAAAATTTTCAGGCATAAATTTTACATTGAATAAGTAGCTCAAGTTAGGAAGTACTGTGTGTCTACTTACTTTTAAGCTACCCATAAGGAGTTGGGGGGAAATTTACAAACTTTCTAAGTTAAAGGAGGTTTTTAGAGATATAAATCCAAACTTTGTTTTATAGTAAGGATCTCAGTTTTATTGATTTAACTCTGCCTGTGTAAAGTACATATACTAGGTTTAGCTTTTAATGTGATTTGCACAGTTTTATTAATTTTTGCTTTAAAACAAACTATTAGGAAAGTCATTTTTTGACTCTAATTTTAGAATGAGTCCACATTTCTAAATTTGTGAATGGTTTTAGTTCAATAAATAATGTAATTCTATATGGTGACAATTGAAAGTATTGCTTAGTTTGGTTTAATTTTAGGTGTTAGGCTTCTAAGATAAAAATGCTACTCTTGATCTTCCCGCCCAACAGAGCTGAAAAGAATTCAATACAGAACACAGTATTGTCCCTATGACTATAAAATTCCAAGTTCAAGATCTCTTTTTGTTATTCATATAATTCTCTCCATAGGTTTGGGGGATTAGGGATTTCTCTCTTTCTTCCCCATAACACACAGAAATACCACTTTCAAATTTAAAAAAAAAAAACTCAATCAACATGGGAAATATGATTAAATATTGAATCAGGATAGGAGTATTATTGCCTGGAGAAAGAAAAAAAACTTTAAAAATTGTCTGCTTCATTTTATTTTTTGTTCTTTTTAGTAACCTTAAGGTAAGACTAGATGTGAGATAGATGTGTGTGTGTGTGTGTGTGTGTGTGTGTGTGTGTTTCCTTCCCCAGAGACACAGAGATTTATTTAGGAAAGCAAGTACACATTCAAGGGATAATATGGTCCATCTCCAGAGGGAGAGAGAGCCTGCTAAACTTATTTCGATAAATAAAACAATATAAAAGATTTGTCTAAAATCACAAGATTTTACACTTTGATTTAAAATATAAATATGGGGCTGGGGTTGTGGCTCAGTGGTATAGTGCTCGCCTAGTATGTGTGAGGCCCTGGGTTCAATCCTCAGCACCACATAAAAATAAATAAAAGTATTGTGTCCATCTACAACTAAAAAAATAAATATTTTTAAAAAATAAAATA
The DNA here is from genome assembly GCF_047511675.1 of Marmota flaviventris. Classification (NCBI taxonomy): domain Eukaryota; kingdom Metazoa; phylum Chordata; class Mammalia; order Rodentia; family Sciuridae; genus Marmota; species Marmota flaviventris. The sequence continues at coordinate 74,716,709 of NC_092512.1, forward strand.
TAAATACAGACGCTTAGTTTCTTGCCTTTGCCCAACTCTTAGACTCATGTTGCTACTTTGAGTGATTAGTCATCAGTTATCAACCATTGATACCTTCTACAATGAGAGAATGTGATTTATGTTTTGTTTTGCCTCCCATTGATTAAAACTTCATTCTTGTGCTGAGTAGGAACCAGAAGTGGTAAGAGTGCCCTGTGCCATTCTTAAGATACTTACATTTGCCTTCTCCTTTTTCCTTTTTAAAATGCCTAATTAATGTACAAAAGATCACAAAGCAGTGTATTTAAAAATGCCTAATGAATGATACAGAGTGGAAACAATAGGTTTTGGAGGGAGGGAGAAGTAGAACTTGAGATGGGCTTTAAAGAAGGCTTAAGTGAGAAATAGGAAGAAAGAAGAGAGGATGACATTCCGGTGAACGAAATGGCTTCAGCAGAGATTTAAGAGGACACAATGTGCCTTTTTTCCGTGCCCACCAAGACCAGTCAGACTGGAGTGGATGGCTTATGAGGCAGCCGTGCAAGGGAAGTTGATAGAAAGGTGTGCTGAGGCCTGACCACCAACTGGAGGAGTTTGCACTATGTACTGTAGAAGGCATTGAGCAGGGAGAATGGATTTGGAAAATTAAGTTGACTTAAAATTCAGAATAAATTGAGGCCTAGGATGGCCTGGTTTAAATGAAACACCCATCAGATACCCATCAGTAGCCCCCAGGCATCAAATCTAGTGGCGTGTTTTACTTTTTACCTCCACGTGGCTATTCTGTAATATTCCACAGCTCTACAGACTTCTGCTGTTCTGTGGTACTTTCTTTGCAGTTTTCTTCTTCCACCTCTTCTGAATCACCAATTTGTTGGCATTTCTCAAGATTTGTAAGGTCTTCTCCACTTCCTGAGCCTTGACTCCCTGTCCCATGACTTGCAGCTTCCTGCTAATAAAGCCTCCATCTCTTCCTTTCTCAATTCTCCATTATTCTTTTCCTCTTTACATCACAAGTCTCTACATGCAGGACACCTTTCCTCCCTTCTCTTAGGCTTTAAGCAGAATCTTCAAAGTGCTTGCCACAAGTCAGGCACTAAGCCTTATGCCCTCACTGAGGAAAGGAGGTGGTCAGCAGGGTCCTCTCTGATTGTGGCAGATGGTAGAAAGACAGTAAGAAGGAATACAGGGGTAAAGAGTGTTGGGGGCCTGGGGAAAAGGGACCTTTGAGACAGTGTACAGGAAGATCTCCTGATAAAGGAACTTTTGTGTAGAAACTTGAGTGATGAGAAGGAGCATAATCTCAGGAAAAATCTGGGGGAATGCTTCTAGACAGCGGCCCTTGCATGGTATAGGTGGACTCGGCACCCTGGAGACAGAGGGAGCAGGTGAGGGAGGGGACCAGCCAGAGAACTTCCCCACAGGATGTCCTGTGATCTCTGTGATGACTGTCAGCACATAGTTCACTGGTGCTCCAAAGCAGAGCATGGGTTGCCTTCTGCAGACTGGCTGTCTCCTCTATCCTTATCCTCATCCTGTTATCTTCTGCCTGGGTCTACAGGATCCTAGCACCTGGAAGGCATCATAGCACCTTTGAAAGCAGCTCCCTGAGACTAATGATCTCTCACACAACCTTCCCTCACCGTCTTCCCCTTTTCACCTTCAGGAGGCCTGGCCTGCTCCCTCAGTCCAGGAGAGAAAGACAGACTCATAGAGAGGACAGGATGCACACTGAGCTCATACCCATAGAGGGGAAAGAGATGCACAAATGACTCTGGATCTTTCTCCTACCCATAGGATCTCCAAAGGAGAAAACACACCTGGTCAAAGGGGAGCGTGTGACACAGGTTTAGAAGGTAGAAGGGCAAGACAGGCATGTTCCAGTTTGGGCAGGTCAGAGAATTACTCTCACACCAGGATATGAGGGGAGACACACTCCTGCTGGTGAGGGGAAGAGAAACACTGACTGTGCTAACTAAACACTGACTGGGGAGAGACTCATCCCAGAAGGGCCTGTACACATGAAAAATCCAGATGTGGGAAAGAGACACCCTGAGAGTAGAAGGAAAGAAACAGACATGCCCTCAGTAGGAGAGAGACTCCCAGAGAGGAAGAGGGACCCAAACACATCAGTGTGATGGGGCCCAGGAGATGGACATACACAGACCCAGAGGGGAAGAGGGAAGTGTGCACACACATGCAAGGAAGCTGGGGGGACTACACGTACCCCAAGGTGGAAAGCAAGTCAACAGATAAGAGCAATTCAGAAGGGAGTTGGCATGTGCGCACGCGCGCGCGCGCACACACACACACACACACACACACACACAGATGCATTTAGATGAGGGGATGGAAATTCATAGAGGAAAATGCACATGCATGTACACATGCCAGGAGGGGAAAGAGAGGCAAACACAGAAGGCAGGCTCCCTCCCCCCACAGAGGAGGAGAGAAGTGGACCAAGCAAAGAATAGTAAACAGCAGGCGTTAAGAGGAGATGCCCAGAGAAGCACACGCAGCTCATCTGTGACTTTGGTGCTTTCATCACTGCCCCAATGACTGGGCTGGGAGAAGCTGACAGTGTACTGTTCAGTTCCTGGAAATGATGTGTTCTCACACCTTACTGGATTTTCCCATAGAGGGACAGCCATAAATGGAAGTCAGCATTAGGGTGCTGAAGACACCCTGAGCTCCAGCCTGTCCTTGTCCAGTCACGGATCTCCAGACAGAAGTTCATACCACATTCCTGTTACCCTAAGTGTAGTAGTAGTAGTGTAGGTGTCATACACTCATCTGGAAGATTCTTTTCCTCAGAATTTAAAGTGCTTTGTGAACCACATCCATGTTGTAACTAGACAGTAAATAGATTTAAGAAACCTTTGGTTTAGCCAGCACAGTAGGTTATTACTGGAAACATTAACCCACCATGCTTTTGACTTCTCCAGAGCCTTCCCCCCCACCGTCTCTCCAGGCAGCATCTTTTCAGGCCAATTCATGGTGCTTCTATGCTCCCAGAGTCCTCCTGGGGTACCTTTGTGATAGCAGTGAGCCTGCCTTACCTTACAACAAAGGTGTATTGGGAGTTGGTCTTATTTATCTTTATGTCACCCTCACCTGCACACCATCAGCATTCAGAAAGTTTTGCAAGATGAAAGCAGAGACTGCTGAAAGAAGAAACTCACATTGATGATTTGGGGTCTTGTCTTATCACCCAGAGCCTTTGGGATTGAACTGGCTCCCTCTGGCTTTCTCTTACCTCCCATTTTCCAAGGAAACTAGGCCTTGCAGGCTTCCTACCTACTCGGAGCTGAACTAAATTGGTTCAGCAAGGCAACCTGCTCAGCACTGGCTGCAGCTGCTTAGTGCACACTTCTCAAGTGTCTCTGCCCACCTACATCCTCCACCAGGCCGATACTGGCTCCATCATCTGGCCCCAGCCTCCTTGGCCACCTCCCCTGCTTGTTCTCCTTGACTGGACAAGGAGGCTGGTTGACTTCTGTGAAGACAGGAGGCTACTGATCTGGTGAGCTAGGGAGTAACCTCCCTTCTCTAAAACAGTAGTGTTACCTGACTGATGAAGTACTTGTTCCATGCTTACTGTTCAGGGCACCTCCACATAGTGATGCCATTAAATCCTTCTAGCAGCTCCCTAAAATCCTAAAACGTACTGTGGTTGAACTTCATTTGTACTGTAGCCACTCTCCGTCTTGGCTGTAGAGAAGCTCTTCTCACCTTTCCAAGGAGCATCATCTCTTTCCCTGTCCCATTGAATATGGGATTGTATTTGGCCCCACGGGCCTTCTCTCTTCAGCCAGTGACAGTGTTCAGGATTCTCAGACCATGATGGTTCACAGCCTTTGCTTAGCCATCTCTATCTGGCATTTCTCCTATAGGCCATCACATCCTGGCCTCCTTTGCCAAACCACACGAATTCAGGTTTCCACATCACCACTCCACTGCAGCAGTTTTGGCCAGGATCCCATTTGGTAGAGACCTCTTGATAACACATGCACACACATGTGTCGGTGCACACATGCATGTACCCAATACCACTGCCAAGTTCAGCAGATGCTTTCTCTGGTTTTTAATCTTCCTGCTGCAAGATTCAGGTCCCTCCTCTACAGTGTACCCATTGCCTACTCAAGTCATCCTGCAGTCTAGGACATCTCTTTTATATATTGAAAGGCCATGACTCCTAATGACTTGTTATTGTGATTCTTGGACATTAGTCTGGAACTCAAAGAAATCAATGTTTCATTTCAGTAGAGTGGAATATTGCTTACTTGCCTGTGACATTTATGTCAAGGTTAAAGTTTCAAAAATAATCGTGTATATTCCTTAGTTTCCAGAAGTTGTGCCATATCCTACATGTAAATCATTTCTGTCTATGTCACTGTCGGCCAGCTTTTATCAAGAACCTTCTGAGTTTGTAACACATTTCTACTTACTAGGTTTATCTTACAATGGCATGCTGCCATTAGAGATAATTTTAACTTTTTTATATAATATTTTAAAGATACACAAAAGTAGGGAGAGCAGGAGAGTAGTCCTTATACCAGACGCAATTTTGATGTTCATCACCTTAGCAACTTGTTTTGACCATGCCCTACCCATGTGTATGCCCTCTCCTATCAACTTTCAAATTTATTACTATTTTTATTTATTTATTTATTTATTTATTTTATTTTTTTGTGGTACTGGGGTTTCAGCCCAGGAACACTCTACCACTGAGCTAGCTCTTCAGACCTTTTTATTTTTTAATTTGAAACAGACTCTTGCTAAGTTGCCAAGGCTGGCCTTGACTTTGTGATCCTCCTGCCTCAATCTTCAGAGTTGATGGGATTATAGGAATTGGCCACTGTGCTTGGCCTGTGGACTATTTTGATGTAAAGTTGTTCATATCATTTGTATATAGGTTTTGGTATTTCCAAAATGTGAAAACACTTTTTAAAGGTAAAATCACAACACAGGTTTTATATCCCCAAAAAATAGTCCTTAATATCATCAGGTATCTACTTAGTGTTCACATCCCATGGTGTCTTTCAAAAAGTTTTTTGTGTTTGGGGTTTTTTACCAATTTTCATGTATTTTAGTCGGCTTTTTTGCTGTTGTCACTAAAACATCTGACCAGAACAATTTTAAAGGAGGAAAATTTTATTTGAGGGCTCATGGTTTCAGAGGACTTAGTCCATAGAAGACAGGCTCTATTCCTCAGGGTTTGAGGTGAGGCAGGACATCATGATGGAGGAGTGTGGCAGAGGGAAGCAGCTCACATTATGATCAGGAAGCAGAGAGAGAATCCATTCTCCAGATACAAAATATATACCCCATAGCCATGCCCTCAAAGAACCACTTCCTCTAGTCACACCCCATCCTGTCTCCATTTACTACTCTGTAAATCCCATCAGGGATCAATTCACTGGTTAGGTTAAGGCTATGACCCAATCATTTCTCCTCTAAACCTTCTTGTATTGTCTCACACATGAGCTTTTGGGGGACAGCACATAGGAACCATAACAGTATGGTTCAGATCCGTTAAGGTCCATAGATAGATTTAGTTGATTTTTAGCCCACAGATTTTGCTTTTCTTTGTTGAAGGGCTGGCCATTTGGATGAATGGTAGAGTACTTACTTAGCATTTGTGAGGCCCCTGGGTTCTATCCCTAACACTGCTGAGAAAAAAAGAAAAAGTCAAAGAAATGCTTGTTTTGTTTTGTTCTTATTTTTATCCTGTAGCAGTTGCTATAAGTTTGGATTTTGCTTACTATATCTCTGTTGTACTTTTGACATGTTCCAATAACCCCTGTTTGTTCTGTAAGTTTGCTCTACTTTTTTGCTTCCAAATATATTCTTTCAGAATGCAGAGTTAAAAAAATTGAATGTCAAAGAAGTAAATACCGAAGTAAGTGTCATAAGCAATCAGGATAGCATAGCATATACATAGCAAAAATACCTTAATGGAATCTTATTCCTGAAGTAGTATTTGGATTCCCCTCAGAAAACACACATTGAATACTAACAGATATTTCCTTTTTTTTTTTTTTCTTTAAAACTGAATGGGAGGGGCTGGGGTGTTGGCTCAGTAGTAGAGGGCTTGCCTACCATATATGAGGCACTGGGTTTGATTCTCAGCACAGCATATTAAAAAAAAAAAAAAAAAAAAAAAAAAGGTCCATTAACAACTAAAAAATATTTTTTTAAAAACTGGGGTTTTCTTTCTTTTGTATTCTATTTGTTAAAACCTAGCATCATATAAAGGTTATTTTCCCATGTACTTATGTGTTATTTGTGTGGATTTCTCACAAGCTAGATTGTTTTGTGAATAAGCATCAGATTATAGTTTTCTCCCAGTCATTGGCCATGTCATTAGTTTTTAATCTTTAAACACTGCAGTGATAAAGCACCTTGTGTATAAATCTTTACGTGCATCTCAGATTATTTTCTTTTTTTTTCAGATTATTTTCTTATGTTAAATTCTTAGGTATAAAATGAGTGGACATAAAGATAAATGCCCAGTTCTTCTTTGGCATGCCAATTGTATGGCTAATCTGACTCTAGAAAAGACTTCTGGTCACTGGCAGTTCATAGAAGTGTGCCCGTTTCTTAACCTTTCCCAATGTGGGCCACAATCACTTAAATATTGCCAGTGTCTATACTTTTTTATTTCTTTTACATATTTGTATCTTTTTAGTTTTGCCTTCTTAGTAGTCATCTCTTGCTTCCATCATTACAGTTGCCTTTGATCTGGAGTTACTAGTCTTCCCTGTACAAAAAATTGCAATAATAGAACTTAACTATTTTGCTGGAAGGACTGGTGCTAATAGCTCATGGTTTGTGCCTCAGTAATAAACGCACGATGTGTGTGGATTTGTAAGATCTACTTTGGCTGTTCAGAGCCTATGTTTCTTCTATTTGTTAGCCCCACTATGTTTTAGATCACTGATATTACTATTATGTATTAGTACTACAAGTTTATGTTGGGGGTGGGGACACCTGCCAACTGAATTACACAGAATATGCAAAGTGGATAAGTTAAGGGAGGAATTATTCACATTGCCCAACAATTTACTTTAAAAAAATAATAATCTGAGTTGGGGTTGTAGCTCAGTGGTAGAGCACTTGCCAAACATGTTTGAGGCACTGGGTTTGATCCTCGCACCACATAAAAATAAAGATATTTTTTTAAAAAATAAGGATTCAATTAGCACCTAAACTATTGGAAGGATGTTAGTTGAGACATTCAAAGTATTAGGACCATTCTGAAGTCAATCAAGATGCTCTGAAATAACAGTACATACTAAAAATTCCTCGCATTCACATAATACTTCACAGTGTACCATCATTGCTTAGCCCTGCTTCACCCCTCTGAATTTGAATCCTCAAATGGTCCTTGCTGACCACAGCTTCATATTATTTACCTTTGCTCCTGCCGATTCCTGCATCTCTCACCAGAATTTATTCCTCCTTTTCTCTTGCTCTGTGGGTTCCCTCTGGTCTCACTTGCTCCCTGCCACCAAGCTGGCTCCTGCTGGTACTCTAGGACAGTCGGCTCCATCAACCACTCTGTATTCCTGCCTTTCTATTCCCCATCCCAGAAGAATTCTTTCCCCTGACCTTTTCTTTGCTGGGACCACCAGATGACTGGAAACCATTGTTCAAGCATTACTGGGTGAAGTACCATGTATCAGCATTAGTTCTGGCACACTCCTAGAAAGTAACGTGCATCCAGGGCCTGTCAAGGTTTGACTCTTCATGCTCTACAATTCTGTCTCTAAATCTTGCCTTCTCTTCCCCCGACAGTACCACATTCCTGAGGTCCTCCAGCTCCTTAGTCGGCTATACATGCGTGCCCTTGCCTCTATTGGAATGCTACCTGTTTGTCCACTGGATCACCACCCGTTTATCCTTGAACTGTACTTAGGTGTCTTTTCCTCTTTGAAGTGAATTGATTACTGAGTCTTCCTTCTGTGCTAGGCCCAGTTTTTGCTTCAGCATCACACAACTCCTCTTTCCTTGTGTTCTGATTGGTTTCTGAATGGTCCTAATGCTTTGGATGTCTCAGTGGCATCCCTCAGAGAGTTGAGGTGCTAATTTGAATCCTTTTCTTTTTAAAGTAAATTGTTAGGTAATGTGAATCCTTTTCTTTGCCTTTCTATCTCCACCTGATCCTTCCTGTTAACATTTAAACATGTCAAAGTTCGCCATCTTTTAAAGAACAAAAAATAGTGACAGCTCTGTTCTTTCTACATCTTTCTCTCCCAAGAGTGAGGAATGCTTAGTGCATCAGATTTCACTGGTGGTATGCCTTCAACGTCAGGGCTCCAATCTGGTTCCCCTGAAACAGTTCTTTCCAAGATTATCGAAAGCTTATGTGTAACTAAATCAAAAGGAAGCAGGGTCTGTCTATCTTGACTGCTGCCTCCCTTGAAACATTCTCTTCTTTTTGCTTCTGTGGGAGGACCCCTTCACTGGTTTTCCTCCTGCTCAAGGCCTTTCCACCTTTCTGCTAGGCTCCGTCTTCCATCCATTCTGAGTGGTAGAGTCTCTCCTTTCCTCCTCTCCTGGCTCCTTCCCCATTTTCCTGTGGTGTTCTGCATCTCTGCCACAGACTCCTTTCACCTCCAGTGTCCAGCTGATCTTTAAAACCTTCACTGGAGAGTTAAGTAAGATTCTATTCAAGATCTATATCATAAGGCTGTTACTTATCATTAGTAAAATTCTTACTGAGTGCAGCTCACTGTGATACGTGCTTTATACATGATTTAATTAATTGCATACAACAACTCAATAGTGTTTGATTACCCCTCTTTACAGCTAAGGAAACTGAAGTGTTAAAAAAAAAAAAAAAGAGTAAGTTATTTACCCAAGACCACAGGGCTAGTCTGTGTGACCCTATAATCCCGAGACCAGATTGATTTCATAAACACAGCAGAGCTTGACCTATCCCTTCTACTGTTGAAGCCAGTGGCCCTGTCATAGCTGTTGCTCCCAGCTAGGCTTTTCTTACAGCCTCATGCCCACTCCTTTCATAAGATACCATGGCCCCAATCAAGGGAGGCCTAACCATTTCTACCCTAGTCTACATATTCCCCAGGCCCTGCCTTGCTCTGCTTCTCCCCCTCTCTGGGATGCACTGCCTCCCTCTCAACCTCACAAGCACAGGTCCACATCCTACCTCCTACTCAGTTCATTTGGTTCTTCCTTTTCAAACTCCCTCCTCCAAAGCTTGTTTCCGTATATTTTCATTGTACATAATCTATATTTATTCTCTGGCATTTTCTACCTTTCTATTTTATGTTATCAATAATTATCAATTATTTTTTTTACATTTTTTTATTGGTTGTTCAAAACATTACAAAGCTCATGACATATCATCTTTCATACATTAGATTTAAGTGAGTTATGAACTCCCATTTTTACCCCAAATACAAATTGCAGAATCACATCAGTTACACATTCACATTTTTACATAATGAGGGGAGGGGGGATAGTAGGGGATAGGAAAGGCAGCAGAATACAACAATCACTAATAATTATCAATTATAAACACCTTTTGGGGATACTTCCCCTAAGAGACTCCAAGCTCCTTTTTGTAGAACTGCTGACCAATTAATCTTTGTGTTCTTCATTATATCTTGATAGTTAAATTAAATGATAGAGATTTTTTTACTGGTAGGTAAGTCTGCTCTTGTAGCTCATTCCTGACACCTCTCTGTACAGGTAGAGGGACTGTGTGGTCTGTTGAGGAAGACGAACTTTCTAGATCCGACCACAAGATGGCACAGTGATTGCAGCGTGCTGGTATCTGTTGAGAATGGGCCAAACCAAGAAAGAAAACAATGTGATCTTGATAGCTGGATACTCAAGGAAAATCCAAGAGAATTTTCAAACTTAAAGCATTCTGTCAGTCGAGGAACTTTTTTCTTTCATGGATCCAGTTGACCAGCAGTATGGAAATCCCCATTCTTCTCTTTTCCCTTCTATTTATGCAAAAAATATTTGAGTATCTATGAACTTCCACGCTCTAGGTATTAGGCATACAGTAATGGGCATAAAAGGCAAGATCCTGCTCTGATGGACTAATATTCTGCAGCCTTCACCAGCAACCAACTGATGATACTACAGATAGAACCAAGAGTTTCTGTGCTATTTCTTGTTACTTCTGAAATCATCTTTTCCTTCTTCCCCAGCAGAGATCAATTTATAGTTTTATATTATCCAAATGAGTTTGAGTTCAGTAAGCAAAAAATATATATAGTAGTTTTTTCTTGATTTTTTTTGTAATTATATTTTCACAGTTATAAGTGTGTTATAATCTTTTACCAACCAGAGTTAAGCTCAAAAATAAAGGGTTTGTCCAACTTTTGATGGACTTATCACATATTACCTAAATTACCATTCAGTTTAACTCAAAAAATGACTGCCAGCTGCACGTGTGAATTGGTTTTATTTAAGCTATGATTTGGGTCTATGACCATGACTATCATAGAACTTGAGATATGCCATGCCTATGTCACAGAGATGAGAAGATCAAAAGTATGCACTTCACCACATAATCACTTTTAATGTGGGGTGTTCTGGTTTGTCTATCCCTTGACTAAGATTCTATGTAAGAGCCCATGCCAGGGGTGGGGGGAACTGCTTCTTATTTTTTCAAGTCCACATTAGGGCATTTTGGAGCAGCACTTATTTCTGAGTAACAGTGAACATAAAAGTTTTGTATTTTTAGAGTCTTCAAAACCATACTAGAGATTTTATAATACATCACTTTGTTTACCTACCTCACTTGGTTCTCATGGTGCTACAAGGTAAGTATTCCCATTCTTCAGAGGAAAATGCTGAAGAGCGATTTAGTAAATTGTCCAGAGTTAAACTGATTGTGAGGGTCAGACAGGAGTCAGATCCAGTTCTGAGTCTCAAAGGCCAGCCTGCCTCTCCACTACTGTTCCTCTTCACTCACTGCTTTTGCTCTGCATCTGGGCAAAGATGTTTTGAGACCTTCTTCCAGTAAGTTTTAAAGGAGTAGTTTAAAGATGACTTCTAAAACTGTACTGCCTGAGATTATGAAAAAATCTCTCTGTAACATGTCCCTGGCCACAGTAGGGAAAGGGCCCAGAGTTGGAGGCAAACTGAGGAATTATCAGGCAGTGGAGAAGGGTAGGCTGATGCTTCAAGAGAGAGGAACCCAACAATTCATACTGATGTTTTGAACCCCTTTTTGTTAATTATCTATCAGCAAATGCTGCATAGGTCTGAGTATATAATTTAGAAGCTCACAATTTCTTTTTAAAAAATAATAACCTAAATAGAATTTGAAAGATCACCACTAATTCTGTTTCAGAAAACAACAGAGGCACACAAAGATTGGATATGTTCTAAATAATCTGAAAACAGGGACAGTAGTATGGGAGTAGGAAGAGCAAGTTGTACATGCACCTACCTTCAGGACAATTTATAAATTATCAGAATAATTTTAGAAGTTTCAGCCCCTAGTAACATGATTCCTTCACCCATCTCCAGTCTGTGTCTCTTAAAATTTGCTCCAAAAATAGTGAATCTCCTAAAGCTACCCAGGCCCATCATATAGTTAGACTCCCCTACCTGGAATACCTGCTCATGATTAACCAGCACTTATTCTTTTATCTAGGTTCCAGAGTTAACTTTCTTATTTTATTAATCAGATGCAAGCCTCCTAATTAGCATGGTGCTTCTTGTTTTCTAAGCTACTGCTAATGAATATGGAGATGCTTCTCAACTTACATTGGAGTTACATTCCAATAAACCCATCATAAGTTAAAGATACTGTAAATTGAAAATTTAATACACCTAACCTTTGGACACCTTAGCTTAACCTATCCTACTTTAAATGTGCTCAGAGTACTTGCATTAGCCTGCAGTTAGAAATCTCTTTAACACAAAATCAATTTTATATTAAAACACTGAATATTTTATATAATTTATTGAATACTGCACAGAAAGTAAAATTAGAAGAGCCGTGTGGGTTGCTTTCACAATGTTTCAAGGTCAAGAAATCATAAATTGAACCATTGTTAAGTAAAAGACCTTCTATATTTAAAGGTGCTCTATGAAGGTTGAATGCAGACATTTCAGTTGGTAGTTCCTTTGGTATTTGATAAGTGAAACTTATCCCAGAACTATTTATCTGTAGATCTCAGTTCCAGTTAGAGTGTATTCCTGGAGCCTTTAAATCATGTAGTGTGATATGCCAGTTCGTAAGCAACAGGTGAACTGCACTGGCTTCCTCCAAGTTCAACAGCTGAGAATGTGGCCCTAAAAACTGCCTAGATATATATCCTTCCTAGTAAGGATTGAAGGTTACTCATATTTAAGCCTCTATTCCTCACATCCTAACCCCCAACCACCTTTGAATGGGGAGGAGAGATTTTGGTCTTTTCCAGTCATTGTCCTTGTAAAAGATTTTAGTTTAATAGTTTACAGAAAGTTTTCTTTTCATATTTCAGTAAATTCCTGTGAAAGTTTTTCTCATCCTTGTTAATTTTGTTTTTCCAGTATGAAAACCTTACTATTTTTTGTTTTCTATAGCTTTACTGAGATATAATTTGATATTTTATAAATTGTACTTGTGTGACACTGAATCTACTCTGGCCATACATATATATCCCTGAAACCATCACCACAGTCAACATAGTGAGCATATCCGTCATTCCCAAGAGTTTACTCATGCCTGTTTTTGAATGGTCCTTCCCTGTCCTAGCTCTTATCTTACCTCCTGTCTCCAGATAACCACAGATTTACTTCCTGTCACTATCATATATTTTGCACTTCCTACACATTCATATAAATGGAATTACACATTATATATTCTTTTCTCACCTGGATTATTTCATTAAGCATAATTATTTTGAGGTTTATCCATGTTAGTGCATGTATCAATTGTTCATTCCTTTTTATTGCCCATTTAGTAGCCCATTACTTGAATTTACTACAATTTGTTTATCCATTCACAAATTTAGGAACATTTGGGTCATATCTAGTTTTGACTTTTATAAACAAAACTGTGACTATGCATATACAAGTCTTTGTGAAGATGTGTGTTTTCATGTCTCTTGAGTAAATACACAGATGTGAAACGACTGTTATATGATAGGCCCATGTTTAACTTTTGTAAAAACCACCAAACTGTTTTCCAATGGAATAATACTGTTGTTACCCTACCATCAGTGATGGATAAGAATTCCAGTTACTTCCCATCGTCAACAGGTCTTGTTACGGTCAGATGTTCAGTCTTTTTAATTTTGGTCATTTGAGTGAGTGGATAGCATTGTCTCATTGTGAGTTTTATAAGTTTTTGTTTGTTTAAATCTGATGTATAATGTGCCAGCCAGCAGTGTAACAAGATTTGAAGTAGGCACATGATGGCTTAAAAACTAAATCATGCTGAACCACAAAAAGATTTTATTGTGATATTAATTTGCATTTCCCTGATGACCAATAATGATACACATCTTTTCATATGTTTTTTGCCATCCATATGTATACATGGGTAAAATGTCTATTCAAATCATTGACTCATTTTTAAGTGGAGTTGTTTTCTTACTGTTAAGTTTTGAATGTTCTTTATATATTCTAGATGCAGGTTCTTCATCAGATATACACTTTGTAAAGGTTTTGTTGTAGTCTTAGTGGTTTGTCTTTTTATTCTCTTAACAGGGTCTTTTGAAGAGTAGTTTTAAATTTTGGTGAAATCCAGTTTATTAATTTTTAACTTATGGGTTGTGCTTTTGGTGTTGTAACCAAAGAATTTTTGACTGGCTGTCCCAGAGATTTTTTCCAGTGTTTTCTTCTAGAAAGTTTATAGTTTGGGTTTTTTACTTAAGTCTGTGCTGATGTAGACTTAAGCTTTGTATGTGGTGTGAGATGTGGCTCCAGGTCCATTTCTTGGTATGTATACATCAAACTTTTCCAGCAACATTTGTTAAAAACATTTTTTGGTAAAATAATTTTTTAGTTCTAAAAGTAAGGCATTTATATAATACAGAAAAGTATAAAGCCTGTATCTTGCCTATGTTATATTTATAACTTGCCTGTGTACATTTAAAGGTAATTACAATGGGAAGAGGGCTAGCATGTGTCACAAAATTAGGATTGCAGTGTATGCGCTTAATGCTGTGTCCTACTTTTTTTTGAAATTTTAACATTGTATGTTTTCCCATATTAAATACTATTCAATATTCTTTAACTGCTCTTTTCTGTGTAGTTAAATAATCTTAAACTGCATGATATTTAATAGCTACATAGTTCTTCTATCATATAGATATATTTTACCCCTTTTATTAGTTATTACCAATTTTATTCTTAAAATTTGAACATCTTTGTTTTAAATTTATTCTCATTTTTTGCTTTAATTTTTAGAAATGAATTATCAAGATAATGTTTTATAACTGCCTACTTCTTACCCTGATATACCACACTAGTCATCACCAATACCATTTGTTTTAACAGATGTATTTCTTAACTTGACCAAAAATGCATACAAGTGCAAGATGCCCAAACCATTGGGGTTTCAGGACACTTCACTCATTTGAATCCTTATAAAAATCTATAAACTACACTTAGAGTCTACCATAATCTGCAATTCTAACCCTTGAGTTCTTCTGGATGTTAGCCACCCCCTCCCCCCCCAAGAAACACACACAATTTTTCTTTCCCTGTTTTTTCTTCTTTTGGGGGTAGGAGTTGTGCTGGGGATTTCACCTAGGGGTGATTTACCACTGAACTGTATGCTTAGTCCTTTTTTTTATTTTTTATTTTGAGACAGGGTCTCACTAAATTGCTTAGGGCATCTCAAAATTGCTGAGGCTGGCCTGGAACTTTTGATCCTCCTGCCTCAGCTTCCTGAGTCTCTGGGATTACAGGTATGCACCACTGCACCCAACTGGGGAAGTGTTTTCTTTTTTTATTATTATTTTTTATTTCTTACATATATGACAATAGTGAAATGCATTACATTCATAATTATCCATTCACAGCACAATTTTTCGTAACTCTGTATGTAAAGTATGTTCATGCCAAATTATGCCATTACACATGAGCTCCCTTACTTTTTTGCATTACAATTCTTAATACACCTTTATAGTACAATTTATCATATATCTGTTTATATATAAGGTATGTTGACACCAAATTCACATCTTCATACATGTATTTTGTATAATGGTGACTGCGTCCTTCCACCATCCTTGCTATTCCCCTTCTCCCTCCCTTTCCCTCCCATCCCTACTCCCTATCTAGAGGTAATCTTCCTCCTATGCTCTCCCTCCCTACCCCACTTTGAGTCACCCCCCTTATATCAGAGAAAACATTCGGCATTTGTTTTTTGGGGATTGGCTAACTTCACTTAGCATAATCTTCTCTAATGCCATCCATTTCCCTGCAAATGCCATAATCTTATTCATTTTTAGTGCTGAGTAATATTCCATTGTGTATAAATGCCACATTTTTTTTATCCATTCATCCACTGAAGGACATCTAGGTTGGTCCAAAATTTAGCTATTGTGAATTGAGCTGCTATAAACACTGATGTGGCTGTGTCCCTCTAGTATGCTGTTTTTAGGTCCTTTGGGTATAGTCCAAGAAGAGGAATAAATGGGTCAAATGGTTGTTCCATTCCCAGTTTCCCAAGGAATCTCCATACTGCTTTCCAAATTGGCGGAAGCATCTTCTTAATTGTACGCTCTTCAATGCAAAAATCATCCAAAACCCATAGAATTCTTTTCTTTTTCTAACTTTCTATGGTACTTGATCAGGCCATATAATATTGTTTTTAACTGTTGATATACCACACTAGTCATCACCAATACCATTTGTTTTAACAGATGTATTTCTTAACTTGACCAAAAATGCATACTTTGCAGCCACAGCTAGATTTCCCACTCCTAGAGAAATGGAATTGTGTCTGTCAGTAGCCATAGTGATAAGATCTGTAATGTAAGTGCTAGGTGTTGGTAATACTTATTACATCAGTGTCCCATATTAATCTTTTTTAAACAATTTTTTATTTGTTGATAGACCTTTATTTTTATTTTATTTATATGGAGTGCTGAGATTCAAACCCAGTGCCTCACACATGCCAGGCAAGTGTCCTACCACTGAGTCACAGCCCCAGCACCCCCTTATTAATTTTAGTAGTGGTACTGTGTATAATTGAGCATCAGCTCTAGCTTAGGGACATGACGCAGTTCTGCAGAGAACATCTGGCATCCTTTTCTGCCTTGGTTTTCTGACTTTTCTGCTCCTAAAGGTTAATCTTCATAATATGCACCAATAGAAGGACATAGAAGGTAACCCAAAACACAGGTTACTTGAGAAAACATTTTTTTTCTTTGTATTATTGTAGATGGACTTGCCCTTGGGAATTCACTTGGAAATGTAATATTCACATCATAAAGACAAACTCAGGATCTTAGAAATTTTCCCCAGTTCTTTATTTTGCTTCTACTTTTGGATACTCAGTTGTTTGTATCTTTCTGTGTGAACAGAGAAATCAAGGAAAGCACTGGTGGAGCAGGATTTTTCCGTGGCCCTTGCTCAGATAGACACCACAGATTTTTCCAAAAATTGTTCTGAAAACTCTCCCAGAGAAGATACTGGATATATTTAGAATAAAAAGAAAATAAGCAACTGACTTGAGAAATGATAGTTAACTTGGAATAATATTGCACTGAATAAAAATATGAGTAATGTAAAATAATTGTGATTTCGAGGATATAGATATAAATATATAGAGAGATAGTAATTGACTGCTTTTCATTTTTCAATGTACTATAAATGTTTTGCTTGTTTCACATTTATTTCTAACAGAATTTAAGAAAGGTTTTTGTTTTGTTTTTGTGGGGTTTTTTTTGTTATAAAGGACAAAGAATAAGTGATAATGTATACAAACAAGTTTGTTCATATGCCATTAACCAGATTGGGCCTGACTTTTGGAATTTCAAACTAATTCTTCTTTTCTTTTTAGGTTGCCTCTTGGTGCTGCCTTGGCGGTATTTGGCACCCAGAATGCTTCATTCTGTGACGGTCTATTAGTAAGATTGCCTTGCTAGAATTTGGAGCAGGGCCTCAGGTAGGTGGCTTTTATCATTATATGGCATGACTTTCAAAGTGATCAGTTATTTCAGTTTCTAAATAATGTAAGATATAATATTAAAAACTTTGAAAAGCATGCCACATAATAAGCATGCCACTTACAATTTTAGGATCCACCAGTGTATATTGTGATCAGCACAACTTCAGTAGTAGTTGCAGTCTAATGGAAGGCAATGAGCAGTCTTCTTCACTCTGCACAAAATATGTAGCTGCTGTAAAAGCTTGTTTGTTCATCTTCCCCAGAAAGTCCCCAGATGAACTCTTAATTGAGTCTTCCTTCTCTGAATCTTGCTTAGAGTGGCAGAGTATCCTGTACTGTCACTAGATGTCTGTCTGCTGGGGAGGATATGATTAACTGTTGTCTAGTGGAGAAGGGGATTAGATCTGCTTCCTGCAATGGGGCAGATGCTTGAGTAAGGCTAGGGTTTTGGGGAAGAGGACACACATGAGCATCTAGATTTCCCAACCTGTAAAGATGTGGCTCAATAGCACAGAATGAAAGTGTAGAAATATTTGGGAATCCAGGTATACGTGGATTTGGCACCAGGTAAGTCTGTCAGCAGTACCTCAAACACAGGGTGGGGGTTTAGAGGCCAGGACCCCCAGGATGGAGAGACTAGGGAAAAACAAAAGTGGTGTGCCAACTACCAGGGAATGAGCGCAAACTCTTAAACTCTCCACTGATGGCAAACAGGGACCCCACCATGGGGAGGAAAGGAAGACTTGGGCTGAGAGCCAGGCAGGCCCTCACAGTACATATAAACAGAGATTCACAATCAAATTAAATGTGCATAAATTAATTTGGCTAAAATTTTCTAATAAGCACAACATTCTATGGAGATTAAGCATTAAAATCAAGTTAGCATAAATTTTTAGCCATCAATTTACTGTAAATATTTTAAATAAAAAGTTAATGGTTTTTTAGTGTTATGAATTACAGATTTTCTTTACTTTTTGTACTTCATTATAGCTAATAAACTTTTTCATGAAGCTATTTTTTAGTAGTTAGAAAAAGGAGAAAAAAGTTACTTTTACAGAGATTAAACTCCATTTTTGCGGGTTTTCTGTTTAGATTCCTCTGTATCTAATCAGTCAAAATTTATCTCTGATATTTTTAATATTACCCTTTCGTACATTTTAATTCCACAAGAAGAACATCCTCTCTAAAGATTTACAATTTTACTTTTGTTCCTTTTTCCCTCCCATAGAACTTCATTATCTATTTTCAAACAGTAAATCATGGTCAATCATGCTTAAGGAATTATTGGAACAGAATATTTGAAGGCAGAAATGTTCTGAAAATGCAAGTCCACTAAGTGCTGGCCAGGTTTGTCTCCTTGCGCATTTAGCCTCTGAGTAGCATGTGCCTGAGTCCCCCTAGCTTTCAAGGCCTGCTGAAGCAGAGAATGCTTGTCACCAACACAGAAGCAGTACAGACTGCCAGGTGGTTCTCTTGTGCCACTAAGTTCTTACCCCTTTTCCAGAGCACACTAACCATTTAATTCTATTGGGTTTGTCTTCTGAGCTTGCTTTATAACTTATTTGAGATTTCAGGAGCCCTGAAACACATTTTGTCTGCTTGCTTTGATTCCTGAACTTCCCTGAAATGGACTATAATTCTGTTCAACAAATATTTATCAAATGTCTTTTATATGCCGGGGCATTGGATAGGTGCTGGGGTTACAAAGATGAATAGTACCCTTTTTGTAGATGAGTTTATGGTCATCAGAGGAGAGACAGGTCATTTCAAAAGAGCCTTCCAATCCATACTGGGATTAAAAAAATCTGAAAGGGAAGATTTTCAAGTTCATTCTCATACAAGTGGAATTGATCAAGGTATATAAATATCAAATCTCTCTTTAATTGTGCATGCCAGGGGAAGCCCCAGGGTCCTCCGGAGTCTGAGGGAAGTAGTGGCCATCCATCCTTAACTTGACAGTTTTGCCTGTTTACCTTCAGCTATGTGGAAGTAAATAAAAGTGGTTGTTTCCAAAAGTGATTTTACCCTGGACAGCCACATGGTGCAATTTAGGAGAGGTTCATGGCAAGTACAGAGTCTTACCTGGGTATGGATTCTGTTTTCATTACATTTTTAGTGCTGCTTGAACATGAGCATATAACATCGACAACATATATATCTCCTTAAGTAGCCCATATTTAAAATGTGCATTGTTTTGAGATGGCTTAAAACTAATTTCTCCGCATGAGCTTTTGTAACTAAGTAATACTTTCTTTCCTTAGCACTTTTCTTACATTGCATCTGATTTCTACTTTTCATTTGAATTTGTAGACAGATTCAGTGTGTGTGCTTGAGAGTTGAAACATTAAATCTGCATTATCCTGTATGTATGATTTTAACAGCATTAGGCAATTAACCATATAAGAATGGTTTTTTAGAGTACTTCAATGTGAACATTTTTATAATTGGTGTCAAATATTTTTGTTGTACCACCAGAAACTTTAGGGAAGTTAGTGGTAATAAGTGTATCACAACTTACAGTACACAACCTTTGGGCTGCCTATATCATAGAAATAGTTGAATTATGAATATTCTGGAAATGTTTTATATAAATTTTATTACAAGCTCAGAAAATTCTTTAAAGTATTGATTAAACAATTTTTATTATAATTTCACTTCTTTGCTCTTAGGCATCATTGCTTCCCTTTTGCACACTTCCTTCCATTTGCAAATACTAACTGATTTCCCTATGAGAAGAAAATGAAAATACCCCAATTTGCCCTCTGTTTTTAATTTTTTTATTTTGATAAGAACATAGAATCATAGGGACCACACACACAATAGTTAAAATGAAATGCTAGCTTCTGACTTATAGATCAGAGAGAGCTTTTAAGAAAGAAGAAAACCTTTTTAATTCAACATGGCATTTTCATTCCATAAAATTTTTTAAAAAGGAAGAAATATATTTCTGAATTGGAACATAATATTTGTTTCATTATTAAACCTTCATCAAGTTGTCTATTCATTCTGTGGGTATCCAGAGAACACATGGCCTTAACAGAATCTCCTGTTTGGTAAATAAAAGAAGTTATATTGGGATTTCTTGGAACTTGGGAATGTCAGCTTTGAAATTCATTGATAATTTTCTATTAGTTCTTAAAAACAAATAGATTGGCAATTTTCCTCCACTTTTTAGTTGTTATTACATTTATATTAAATGTAAGATATTTCTAATATCTTACTGATATCAGTAAGGTTAATTTCTTTTGTAAATTCCAAAGATTGTCTAGAATTACATTTTAATGAGTTGCTCACAATAAGTTGAAAAATATCAAATATACTAATTTGTAAAAGATCTCTTTATTTTTTATTTATTTTAGCTAACTATGATATCTAATATAGAAAAATAAATACTGTAGTTTTCCATATTCTGGTTATAAAATGAGGTCTTTGAGAACCTATTGTAACTCAGGTGAGTTAGATGCACATCTTTGCTGTGTTTCCTGCTTCACAGGTATTCTGGCTGTTTTCTATTCTCTGTAGGGATCTGCAGCCCCATCCAAGTGTCACATCATCTTCCCTGCTCTATTCCAGGCACCAATACAGCCACCAAGTTTTTATTAGGAAATTTGTACTAGGAATGGGGGCTCAATTAATGTTATCTACTCATCTAGTTGATTCCTTAGTAATAAAATCATCCAGAGCATGCTTGTTTTCTGAAGCAAAATAAGTATTTCAAACAGCTTTTTGTTATTATAATTGCTATTATTTTAATCTAAGACTTTTTAAAAAATTGCTAAGTTTTGACAAAATACCTTTCTGTTGGTTTATTTGTTTGGTTAGACCAAAGCATATCCATGCTACCCAACTTTGACTTGAAAACACATGTTCTACCTTATGTCTTCTGTGGCAGTTGAGCAAATCTAAAGGTCATTGTTTTTGCTGGTTTTAATTTTTCTCATTCATTCAACAGTTATTTTACTGCATTTTTGTGGAAAACAACAGTGAATAAAACTGACATAGCCCTGTCCCATGCTGCCTGTGGTCAATTGTGCATTCTCTCCTGGGCTTTTCTAATAGTATAATTTTTTTATTCTTCAGTAATAAGTGATTTTACAAACCTATGGAAATTGAATGCTACAAATTATTGTACAGGATCATTGAGGTTTTTTTTAAAAAAAGAAAGTTCTAAATATGCTTTTGTCCTTCAAAATTGACTGTCTTCAATTGTCTTACTAACAGTTTCTTTCATATTGTTTCAAAACTCTATTAGTGTTTCACACATGTAAATTAAAATATTATAAACTGGTAAGTTTCCTTTTGTAATATACCTGATTTATTCTATGAAAAACATGCTTCAAACAAATGTTGACATATTTTGCATTGTTTACTAATGATATTTGATGGTTAGCATAAGGTAGAATAAAACTTAGACAGTTGATAGCATTTGTCCCCACTTGACATTTAAATGTGAAAGAATTATTGATGCTGGTAAGTATTATAAAAATTCACAACTATTAATAAAGTAACTATGAGAACTATGAACTTTTTTAAAATACAGAAACAGTTTAAAAATAGTCCTGTTCTTTGTCACAGAATTGGTTTTAATAGGCCATCTGATGTGTGATTTATTTATTTTTTGCTTATTTTTTTGAGTCACTACTTTAGAATAATATAAAAGCCTGGAAGATAAACCTCTGTATGTGTGCACAGTCATACAGTATTCCCTCTAACTACTATTTCTGTGCATTCAGTCATTCTGAGGGGGAAAAAATGCCCATTGTGGTTATCAACAAAAACTAGAAATGCTGTTGAGTCTTAGAGCAATTTAAAATAGGTCTGTGTATTTTCTACTTCTTTCACAAATCTTCACACCAAGGTAAAGAAGAATGTTTATGACTTGAAAAGCATCTTTGATGCATAACCAATGTTTGATGTGTTTTCAAAAAAAGTAGAAAAGAAAAACACAAATAAATATATTTCAAACTTTTGAAAACAGTAATCCCAATACTCTTAAAAGTTTTTCGTGTTCCTATAAGAGAGAACACATCGATAATTTTAGTTAACATTTTAGTTAGGATTACATAAATATACAAGGTAAATAATAATTAATTCTAATCAGTTCTTGATTTTCTTTGGAGAAATAATTAGCAGTTGTTCGAAATTATTTGGCAGTTGAAGAATTTTAAATAGATTGAACGTAGGGAAATTAACCATAACTGGAATAACTAAATTAAAATGATAGCTTTATTATTATTTTGTTTCAAAATAAGATACATGAGTTTTTATTGAAATGCTTAGACATTAAGATTTTTAATAAAACACAGTTGAAGAGTATACATAAATAAAAAATTTATATGGATTCAGGATGCAATAAAATTTATATTTTTCGGGAAAAGAAGAAAAAATGTATGAATTTATTGTTTAGTAATAAACTTTGGTTTTAGATTTTTTTTCTCTCTAGATCATTTTCCACTCAGTTATACCAGCTATTTTAATAGTTAAATTTACTTTCTAAAATCTTTTACACTTTTTAAATGTTATGTTTGTTTCCTTTTGGACATATTTAGCAGCTCTGAGAAAATTGGTGTTACCCTCTCTCTTGATCTTTTTAAATATGGGGACAAGATTTATCTACTTGTAAATTGTTTTGCTAACCTACCCTCGTTATAGAATGCAGTAAAATATATATGAAATAGAAGTTTGAGGATATAAGCACTTTCTTAACCACTCATTATGCCATCAAATTGTTCAACTCCTATGGGTCTTTCTTAAAATGGCAGTGGTGATGAATAAATGCATCCACCTCTTGGACTCACTGAATTCCAGGGAGGTAATAGAGGTGAAAACACACTATACTTGTAAGGTATTTATATTATTAAAATAACATAATATACAAAACGGTCTTTCATTTCTTACTTACCCCACCCAAAACTCACTATGTTCCCTGGGCAAGTAAGTATTTACAAAGTTAATTTTATCATTTTGCAGTTTTGATGTGCATAATTCAGTTCTTCCATTTATGCATGTCCTGTGCTTTACAAAAGAATGGAGCTTTTGCTTTAACTTTTAAAGTATCTTTATTGGTCTAAATTTTTATTTTTCTTGTCTTTTAAACTGTGAAAATAATGCTGCTTTCATATATGCCCTTAGTATTTTTGTAATGATGCTTGAATGTCCTCTATTAATATTTTTAATATATCATCGAATCATAAAGTATGTAAAAATTACATTTCAAGAAAAATTATTAGGTTGTTGTTTAGAACTTTAAAGTTATTTTTACTTAATCTTTGGCTATTGTATTTTAACTACTTGATTTATATTTCAAGTTCTTGTAAATAATGATTTCTAAATGTTTATCTTTAAAATATGCAGAGTTTACTAATCTCTGTATGCCTTGTTCTCTTTATAATAGATAATACTAGGTATTTCTGCCTTTTGACCATTATTATTTTCATATATACTTGTACAATCAAGAATTAACGCTTTTTTTTCCTAAGCATGCTCTCAGTCTACTGAAGATCATGCTACTGATGGGAATTTGTATGCTATTTTAAGATTTTTCAACAATAATCTTGTAAAGCAAATGATGCTTCTTCCTAATCCTCCTCCTCCTGTATCAAATCTGTATTTAATTTTCCTTGCATGTTTTTGAAATCTAATAGTGCAGAATTTTTGCTACATGTTAGCAATCCTTATAGTATTCTTAAAAATAAATTGACAGGTATTAAAAGTAACAAGTGTGGCTCTGAGAAGCCCCATTTGCACAAGCGTACACAGTGTGAACAGGAGTGCTTTGGAGTGCTTTCACCAGAAGGCCGTGGTTCTTTGGTGTGGTTCCAGATGTGCTTTCTAAGAAGGACCTGAGTGTGTCTCTTCCATAATATTAAACTTAATGAAATTTTGATTAGTTTACTTTACAAACAGTAACTCTAATCCCCATTTCTCTATGTAGACAAGTTAGTTTTATTTTTTTAATTTTTAAATTGAATTTGGGAAACAAGTAGGGAGTCATTCAGCATCACAAATTACATTTATCTAGATAATACTATTTTAATTTTTATTTCTGCATTTATTTGTTCATGTAAATGTGCTTAGAACTAATAAAAATATGCAATTGGTGACAATGCATGACTCATCAGCAGAGTATGGAATGTAAGCATGTGCCATGAAATTGCAATTCTTTCATCCTTTATTTTCTGTCGTTTACATACTAGTTCCATTTAGAGTGTAGTCCATTCTTTTTTTTTTTTTTTTTTCTCTCCCCATAGATTAGCCAAAATGGGAAGAATTGGATTCCACTCTCTTCCACGAAGAGTTAATGGGACTGGCTAAGATTAAAATCTGAGGCTTTTTCCATCTGTAATCAGGTATGCATTGAACAAAAATCACTATAATACTGTGCATGCACCTTTAAAATAATTGGCTAATATGCATTATTGTGAATATGGTCTTTTATTAGATGTTGAGCTCACAACATTATATTTATTCTGTAGTTTTAATGCACCTATGATAACTAATTTGAGTTCTGTAATATATTAAGATTAAAAGCTATTATCAGCCATGAAAAAATTTCAGCTGGTCTTAGAAAAGTGTAATATTTGATATTAGTGCCTGTCTTCATTGCTCAGTATGTACATCAAAGATTACCATTCATTTGTTGTTCCATATTGAGTATCACCAATTTAATATAATCAATTTGTTTATATACTATTTCATAGTACACTTTTCATACTTCTTTCCCAATAACATAGAAGATATTTTTCCCAACTGAAATTCTCTTCATTAGAGTTGGATTCTATAACACAATTACAGTTATGACCAATTTCTGATGTATTTTCAGATACCAGTTAGAAACTCCATTTTATTTTGATTCTGCAATTGGAAAATGATCAAATTGTTCTAATAAGATTCATAAAAGCATTGTGTTAGGGAATCAAAGAATGAAAATTAGTTTTTTCTTCTTGCCATGACAGAACTTTTTATTAGAGTTTATAGTACCATTATTGATTACAGCAAAATAGCTGTGTAGGTCTAATTTCAGAGAGAGGCAGAGAAGCTGTCTTCTGAATGACGATATAACAGGAAATGAACAACCCCTTGAAGATTCAGAAAATCCCAAAACAGAGGGAACATATTATGTTAGCATTGGTAGTGTCAGTTGCATTATGTTAGTGTCACTTTTAAACTGCAAGAAGAACTTTCAGACAATTTGAACAGCATGAAGTTTACCTAATCAAAAAGAAAGGACACTTGATTAGCTTACCATACATATGCTTTATCACTTTAATCAAATTAGTGGATCATTACTGTATTTTGTCTGCTTAGGGATAGCCTCTGTTAAATACAAAAAGACCTATTGGAACATACACTTAGGTTTACCATAATGTACTTATTTTAGAGCTTCTGCAAAAGTATTACTGGAATCTGAAAGTGAGGATAATAGACCTAGTTTGTGAAGGCAAGAGTCAGTCTAATACCAAGATACAAGTAATACAAGGAAGGTGGTTTCCATTTTTTTAATATATAATAGGATGAAAATCCAATTAGTTCGTAGTTGGTAATCATCATTTAGCTACCTTTGAGTTTTCAATTTAAAGATCAGGTCTTTTTAAAAGAGGTTGCAGGTATTATCATTTATGTGGCCTCTTAAAAATACCTCACTAAACTACTTTGAAGAAACATTGAGGAATTATTTAATTTATACATTAGTTGGATCTTTGGAGGCTCAGTTTTTTTAATCTGAGTAATAGTTGATAATATTTGCTTGTCTATGTAGGTTTCAATTCAGTTTTAATTTTTTTGTTTAAATTTTAAAAGTCATACTCTGCTATACAATATATACTTTTGATTCTTTCTCACAGCATCAATAATGAATTGAAACTCTGACATCTGACATACATTTTTGCCAACCCAAGTGATGTACTCATGCACAGGTATTGTGTGCTATTTATTGGAAGTCCCAGCAGGTGTGGTACACTTAGGTTAGGGGTGTGTCAAAGGCTGACCCCCTTAGCTTTTGGGGATGCCTAATGTAACTCCAGCTGATCTACTAAGCTCACTGTGTCCAGTGAACTTAATCATTCTCTAATGTAAAAAATATTGAAGGGCATTAAGCATCTCCCTCCCACTATAATGACAAGGAACTATGTTCTTCACCTAATAACACATTGAAAGGTTTTATCATTTCAAGAATGTGTATTTGTTAAGAAAATAAATCATTTCTATTATTGACTTGGGATCCCTTAGAGTACAATGACACTGGTTTAAAGAGTACATTTTCACTTTGGGTGGTGCATTCTACTGTTCCAGGCCTTTAATGTCTGGGCTTTAAGTATTTCCACAGACTCAATGGTTTTCAGTTGCCTGTTTGTACCTATAATACAGGTGTGACTAGAGCTGACAGGCATAAATTAAAATGACTTTTCCACATTTAAACATTTTTATATTTTTAGTCAAATTTATGTTTTCTAACCCCTTGTGAAAATTGAAGCTAAATAATGCCACTTTTAGAATCATGTTTTGTTGCTTCCTGAGAGTTCCTGAAATCACTACTGCTATGCCTAAGTACATCATTTGTCAGGTGGAATGTCAGGGTATGTATGAACTGTTCATTCTGAGCAATGCATTTATATGTGTTTTGACAATATAAAGAAACCTACAGATATTACATTGGACCAGCTGAATCCATTTTATGGTTTCTTTTTTAATTCAAAAGCATCACATAGCAAATAAAATTTTTTAAAATTGAGTTTAGTTACAAACTAGTTGTTTCTTATTTTTTTTTCCAGTCCCTTTTTGCTTTCTTTTACGACCACATGAAACTTGAGAAGCCACCTAAAGCTATATCATTTAGTGGAGTTGGGCAGTTCCCAAGTGTCCAACAAGAAGGCCTGGTTTAGGCTGCGATGGCCACTGTCATTCCTGGTGATTTGTCAGAAGTAAGAGATACCCAGAAAGTCCCTTCAGGGAAACGTAAGCGTGGTGAAACCAAACCAAGAAAAAACTTTCCTTGCCAACTGTGTGACAAGGCCTTTAACAGTGTTGAGAAATTAAAGGTTCACTCCTACTCTCACACAGGAGAGAGGCCCTACAAGTGCATACAACAAGACTGCACCAAGGCCTTTGTCTCTAAGTACAAATTACAAAGGTATTAAACTCTATTTGTCTTTCAGATTATATTTTCTCTTATGTTGGCCATTTGAAGCCATTGTAAACGTATGTATTTGTATACACATTTTTCAGCTAATTTGCAGAAAGGAAATGTTAAGTAGATTAGACAATGGCTAGTTTTTACTATTCTAAATCACATACTTTTGTGTTAGTGTCTTTGGATTTTTTTAAATAAAATGCTTAATGAGAGTAGAATTTCTGTTTGTAGAAAAAAATTACGAGAAGAAAAGGGTATGGACATTTACGTGAGTATATTCAGTCTTGCTCATTTGCTTCTGTAATGATAGCTAAAAACCAGCAAAAACTAAAGTGGCAACTTAAATGGCTCAAGTTTTGCAGTGTTTAGGTATATTAACTATCCTTTTGGTACATAGTAAGTTGAGCAGATTCCATTATTAAGGGAAGTTCTGTGTTAGCATAGTAGTTTTAGCTGCCCATTTGAAAAGTAAATACATGCCATTTTCATTGTGCCAGTTACTTACAAAATATATCTGTGTTTAAAGGCACATGGCTACTCACTCTCCTGAGAAAACCCACAAGTGTAATTATTGTGAGAAAATGTTTCACCGGAAAGATCATCTGAAGAATCACCTCCATACACATGACCCCAACAAAGAGACGTTTAAGTGTGAAGAGTGTGGCAAGAATTACAATACCAAGCTTGGGTTTAAACGACACTTGGCCTTGCATGCAGCAACCAGCGGCGACCTCACCTGCAAGGTATGTTTGCAGACTTTCGAAAGCACAGGAGTGCTTCTGGAGCACCTTAAGTCTCATGCAGGCAAGTCATCTGGGGGGGTGAAAGAGAAAAAGCACCAGTGCGAGCATTGTGATCGCCGGTTCTACACCCGAAAGGATGTCCGGAGACACATGGTGGTGCACACTGGAAGAAAGGACTTCCTCTGTCAGTACTGTGCACAGAGATTTGGACGAAAGGATCACCTGACTCGACATATGAAGAAGAGCCACAATCAAGAGCTTCTAAAGGTCAAAACTGAACCAGTGGACTTCCTGGATCCATTTACCTGCAATGTGTCTGTGCCTATAAAAGATGAGCTCCTTCCGGTGATGTCCTTACCTTCCAGTGAACTGTTATCAAAGCCATTCACAAACACTTTGCAGTTAAACCTCTATAACACTCCATTTCAGTCCATGCAGAGCTCAGGATCTGCCCATCAAATGATCACAACTTTACCTTTAGGAATGACATGCCCAATAGATATGGATGCTGTTCATCCCTCTCACCACCTGTCTTTCAAATATCCATTCAGTTCTACCTCATATGCAATTTCTATTCCTGAAAAAGAACAGCCATTAAAGGGGGAAATTGAGAGTTATCTGATGGAGTTACAAGGTGGCATGCCCTCTTCATCCCAGGATTCTCAAGCATCATCATCTAAGCTAGGGTTGGATCCTCAGAATGGGTCCCTAGATGATGGTGCAGGGGACCTCTCCTTATCAAAAAGTTCAATCTCTATCAGTGACCCCCTCAACACACCAGCATTGGATTTTTCTCAGTTGTTTAATTTCATACCTTTAAATGGTCCTCCCTATAATCCTATCTCAGTGGGGAGCCTCGGAATGAGCTATTCCCAAGACGAAGCACATTCTTCAGTTTCCCAGCTACCCCCACAGACACAGGATCTTCAGGATCCTGCAAACACTATAGGTCTTGGGTCTCTGCACTCACTGTCAGCAGCTTTCACAAGTAGCTTAAGCACAAGCACCACCCTGCCACGTTTCCATCAGGCTTTTCAGTAAGATTCTGGGACATGAATTCATTACAGAAATGTATGTGTAGCCCTGCCTTAGGTGATCTTTTTTATTTTAGTGCCTACTTTAAGACAGTATAGAAATTTCTGCTTTTGTATAATACCAGTTTTCATTAAGCCAGTATAAAATAGAAACTAGCTTTTTAAATGAGCTTTGGAACCATTTGTGTTCAGTTATGTTTACCTGGGTATTTTGTCCTGATTCACTGCCAATTGTCATAGTCTTAAAGAGTTTTATTTCATATAGGAAAGCCATTATTTTTAATAAAGTTTTACAAGTCCCATGTTCAGATTACTTTTAGATCTTAGATTGTTGTTTTTATCCATTAACAATGGCTCTTTTTGACATTTGGCTCATTATTAAAAAAAATTGAAATAGAATGTAAATTTTATAAAATGTATGTGAATAACTTGAGAGTTTTAAAATTTTTACTAGCCATGAAATGGATTCGTAATCAAGTGTTTTTACATGACTTAAGAATCCAGTTTGGGGAGATAACAGATGTTTCCTAGACATACTATAATTTCAGATCAGTATATTTTGAAAACTTGTTATTGTCTGGCTAAAATATTTGCTAATAATTTATGAGCATATAAAGAAGATAAAACCAAAACACAAAGCACCAGTATTTAAAGCAAAAAGACTCCTAGTAAGGTAACACAGCATTCTGTGTTACATAAGAGCCAGCCCTTAATTAGTGGCCATGGTTCAGCCTTCTTAACTATCTTTCCATTTAATAATATTAATAGTGTATGGCATGGGAGCCTTCAAGGGTCAGCATATAGATAATTCTCTTTAATCTATACCACCCTTCACAACCAGAGGGTGGCTCAGGTGCACCAACAGTTTTATTTGGATTGTTGGTCCACAGTTAGTCCAGAATCTAGAGCCATTGGGAACTATAGACAGTAGGTGTGTTAATCCCAGAGTAGACTCAGCCTGTAAGGTGTGATAGACTTATAAGCAGGAAGGAAGGTATAAAGTACACAGTTGAACTTGGGAACTTACCTAGGGATTCTGTCTGCTGTTGCCAGGGTTGAAAACTGGACTCTTTAAAACAGTAAAGTAAAAACATTACCACTTACATCCCTTCTTGCTGAATTTGATACATCTTTCTTTCTCTAAGAGCCAAAGCAGAAAACAAAAATAACAGTTTTGCCCCATGGTATCTTTACTATTCATTAGAAATCCATCTTTCCCTGCTATTTCGGGATGGAGAATTTAAAGTTAAATGTATTAGAAAACTATTTAAGGAATTACCATAAAATTTTGAGTAACTAAAAATATATACAGTAAAGCCCCACTTTAACATACCTCTGGGAAATGGGAGAAATATTGCAAATAAGTTGAATTTGTAGGGAAATGAAGTAAAGTAAAACAAGCACTGTCTTAGTGAATGTCAAAACAAGAATATTGTTTTCACTGAATAAAATAGTTATGGGTTTTTTTCACATTAGATAATTATCATAATCTTTTCAATGGTATAATCATTATATTTTTTCAAAGGGTCATTTGGGACATCAACCTAAGAAACATATCTATTAAGCACTTCTTAACACCTTATTGTGGGACCCCGTCTGTGGGGGCAGGGGAAAGGGGGAAGGTTTATAGAAGAGTATATATCTCTTTAAAAAAGAAAAGAAAGATATTTTTGAGCACTCATTAGCCCTGTATGGGAGCTTGTTTCCCTTTTGTAGGGCCAATTATCACTGCAAATTGCAATGTTTACCAAGAATTTTTTA
Organism: Marmota flaviventris; assembly: GCF_047511675.1. Taxonomy (NCBI): domain Eukaryota; kingdom Metazoa; phylum Chordata; class Mammalia; order Rodentia; family Sciuridae; genus Marmota; species Marmota flaviventris. The sequence goes on from NC_092512.1 coordinate 74,747,462, forward strand.
AAATGAGTGCAGATTACTGAATATAATACATTATTTAAAATATTTGGGAGTAGTATAATTTGTGGAGAACTGTAAATTGTAATAATGTAAATGGGGGTTTCACATATTTTATATATATATATATATATATATACACACACACGTATATCGCACTTCATAGAATCAAAGTTGCTCTCTGAAGGAGCTTTGGCTCTTCATATTTTATCATTGCTCCTATTTTATTTTTAATCCTAGGAGCAGTAGTTTTTATACTTATGTATTTAAATTTTATTATGAAAAATTACATTTTATTAAAAAAGTGTGTTCCAAAGGCATTAAAATTATATATGTTAATAAGGAAATACATTTTTAAAATTTTCAAACTGCTCCTAAGCTTTTGGTTAGGAGAATATTTGCTCTGAAAGTAGGCTTTCGCTCTGCTTCATTACTGCTTCCTTTAGTTTCTATGAAACAGATTGCTTACCTAAATCTTTAGTTGAATGATTAGTGTTCAATATTGCTTTTAATCACCATAAAAAAGGAAAAAAGAAATTTGGTGACAGAGCACAAATAAGTAGAAAACCAATTTTTAAATAGAGATCGCAAATAGCAAGTGTGGAAGCACTACTTTATTCTGAAATTTGCTTAAAAATAAATCAAATTAATGAACTGAGACGATGGCCTTCATGGGCTGTATTTCACTACTAATTAAAAAAAAAGGGAGTACCAGGATTTATGAAATAAAGCATTTTAGAAATGGAGAATGGCGCCATATATGTATATATATATATTTTTAAACCTATACTTGCCCTGCATGGATTCAAAGACATGGAGGCACATCTTCCAGGGCACTAGTGTTAAAATTATGGAGTCTTAATTTTCATATATGCACCTATTTGCCTGTTATTGCCCCAGACTTGAAATAACACTTCAAAGTAAGAGGGAATTCAGCTAATTCATTTTTTAAATTGACTGCAGTGGTCACTAAACTGTTTTTGATAGAATTTCTATGAAAGATGAGGCAGACTTGGTTATATTAATTGCACAATGTTCTAATAAGGATGTAACACAGAATTGGCTCTTTTTCTAGATAAAAAAAAAAATTGTCATTTGTTTTTATTTGAAGTAGATTAAGGATGATTATTGCCAATGCTGTTTTCATTCTCCAGTGGCCAGAATCATCATCCTTGAAATTTCTGGTAGTGCCTTAGCTTGGTTAAAAAGGGGGTGGGATTAACATTAAATAAAAATATTTTAGTGTAGAATTTGGAGCTCAGACAAGATATTGAACCTCATTCAGTTTGACTTCCACATGTGTGTACAAACTAGGTCACAAACACAGAAGTATAAATGTGGAAGGATCTTGGCACTGTAAGCAATATTACCCATTGATGTATCCAAATATCATCTTTATATTGCTATTGGTCACTGTTAAAACTTTCATTTTAAGATCCTATTATCAAGTTCAGTTTTTAAAAACTTTGTCCTGGCTGGTCATACATCACTCTTTGTGCATCCTTTTAATTGTATCTAGTGTTTCTTTCAAGCTGTGTATTTTTGCCTCTTTGTTGCTTGTGCTTTATTTTTCTTAGTCATTTGTGGAATATAGTGATATATTGTGTTAATTTGGACAGTAGCGGTTTTTAAAAACCATATACTGACTGAAACATGAGCCAGAGCTGATTGCTTTATTAAGCTAATAATGAATGTTATAGAGTACATACTTTCAGGATCGTTCATCTAGTGAGCAATACACATATTATAGGCCAATATTTTTTTTAAAAAAAAATAGAGCTTGGTCAACCTCTATACTACACATATTACAAGATATAGCACTTTCAAAATGAATCTAAACCTTTACAGAAACTTTCTTATAGGTTATGCCTTTTATTTTAAGACTTATTATAATTTGTTTCAAGTGCCATTAGATGATATATATGTAGGCCTTTGATATATAATGCTTTGTGTACAAAATATGGTAGATGGTATTTTAAACAGGTACATTTTTACAGTGTTTTCTTATCAATTTGCTATATTGCACAGAATCAGTGTGTGTCTTTTCATAAGGTTTTACAATGGTTTATTTTTTTTACAAGGTTTACGTGTCTCAAAGCACACTGTCTTCCCAGTACGTAAGTTAAATACCAGTTCACCCAAGTTGCTTCTAGCCTACTGAGATCCATGTGACGTTGGAGGAGATCTTTTAAATGTTGAGTATTCCTCATTAGCAATGGCAGACTTGTCTCTGACAAATGAGTGCTTGAGTTGAGTTTGTCTTGTTTTTCTCACTGTGTCAGCAGCCGTGTCTACAACACGGATAGGCTATTCTGATTACATAGATTTATATAAGTTGTGTTGTGTAGATTCGTGCTTAAAACACCACAGAGAACTCCTTGGAGATCATATAAAACAAGATAATTCTACCAGTCTTGGTAACGGCACACTTAAATCACCATTCAGGTACTTCAACAGCATGATCAGTCCTCTGAGGATGGAAGGCAGTGTTTTTTGATAAGTTTTCTAGCTCTAGAAATGACACAGAACTATTGCTAATGTATAAACACTTCATTGTATAAGCTTCAGTGGTACAGGTGAACCAGAATGAATGTCTCCTCAGAAACACTCCTTCAATATTATGTTGGATCATGCTGCTAATGTAACTTGGGATACAACTCTTCATGGTGCTACAAACTTCTCTGTCTCGTTCAGTTGTATTTTTTTATCCATAGGAAAAGGACTACATTAGGTGTAAAGGTGTACAATATATTTTTATACTGTGACTTAATTTGTCATTAACAAACTTTTACACCACCACAATGTATTCATGTGCACTTGCAAAAGGAGATCTTGGACATGCAAATGTTATCAGAACAAACCCAGCTTTTGTCCACAAGGTGACTGTGACTCAGAATGAAAAGTGGGCTTCATATTAGAGTGTGGAGTGAAGAACATGCTGTAAGTTACTAACAGCCCTTTGAATTTAACAAAAACTGGGAATCCATTAGGAAATGGATTGCATCATGCCTGAACATAAGCTGGACTGCTGAAAATGTATTTTTAGCTAATGAAAAAGTGTTTGGACTAGTACTCTAAAAATGTTCTAATGGCAAAGTATTGAGTCAAAATAGAAAAGAAAAAAATCTGCATTCCAGACTGAATTTTGTATATTTTTATTGCATTTAAAATGGCTATTCTGTGATATTGGGAAATCAAGTGGCTTATCATGTATATCATGTACTTAAAATGTATTCACAAACTACTGTTGTATTTGTATAAAATATAGACAAAGATCATATTTGTGTGTGTGTGTATATATATAAGCTCTGTAAAATAGCGATCACATTATGGAGCTGCAGTGATACTACATTTTAAACATTCACATCCAGAGAAGCAGGCTATTTATTGTCCAGATACCCAGATTTAAAATATTAATTTGCTGCCAATTAAACAATAATAGTACTGCAGCTTCTTGTGGCCTACAGTGTTATGTTTGCTGTAAGAAAAAAATGTAAATTCCATAAAATATATGAATAAAATTAGAGTGCCTTTAGATAATGTAGATATTCCTGAAATTTTCATAGGCGATACACTAATAGAACATTTTTTTCTTAATTTATAATTATAAGTAGTTTCTCATTTGAAAAGTGTAAGTTTCTAAGTAAATGTAAGATTCTTGGCAGGGGAGGAGTTTTAAAATTTTTCACATCTTTAGAGAAAGCTCAGAAATTATAAATAAAAAATAGTCAAAACACCAAAACTTTAATCTAGGGGAGTTTAGAATTCAGAAAAAAAAAAAAGTAACTTCTTTGTGCTACAATTGGCATTTAGCATTTCTTTAGCACTTAGTGTCAGTACTATAAACCTTTTAGAAATTCCCCTGGGATTGTTTACCTAAAATTTTACTAAAGAAAGCTCTCTTGACAATTCATGTGGACCAAAATGGTTATCACACACCTATCATTTCAGCTCAAACTTGTCAGTTAAATAGCCAGTAATGCAGCTCCCTAGAAATATTAATTTTGAAAATTCAATTAATACCTGTCCAGGAACCAACTATGGAAATAATTTGTCATATATATCACAGCACCTCTTTGGGTATGATAGAACAAATTCTTCCTTTTCCTGTGGCTCTCTTGTTTTCAAAGAGTAAAGATGATAGACAGTGATTCCAGTGTTAACAGCTCCTCATTTTGCCTAATTTCAGCGAATCTGAAAGGGATACCAGGTCACTTCTTAAAATTAACTTTTATTTTAATCTACTCATGTGAAAATACCGCAAGGACAGTTTATAGAGGAAAATGCTTTTGCTCTCTATAGTACCAAAGAATGGACTACTCTTAAAAAGTATGTTTGGGATTGATTCATTTAAAATATAAACCTCTTTATGGAAATTAGATGCAATTTACTTAACGCAACATAGACGCAATGGGACTGAGAGACTCCCACTAGTTTTGAATGAAAAGTTCATTCTAATAGTTTACCATTAAAAAGAGGAAGAAGTTCAGTCTGGCCATAGACAGCTGAGTCTTTGCTGTCACTTTTCCTTAATTGAACATTTATTCAACAAGCATTTCTTAAGCAAAAGGGCATCATTTTGTGCTAAGACTTAGGGATATTTCAAAGAGGTCAACTCTATAGAAAGGAGCAGTTTGTTTTCTGACCAAGCATCTGAATGAAGATGGCAGCAAATATGGGGAGAAAGTCTAAACATATGGAGCCATACTAAGTTCTCCTTTTTCAGATCAAAAATGGTCAAATATAGGCAATTTTAGTAAAAAAAAAAAAAAAAAAAAAGTCAAGTTCAAGTGCATTCTATTCCACCAAGAATTAATATTCAATAATAAATCTACTCTGAAAATGTTGATTCTTGGTTGGTTCAATAGTTTATCTGTCAACTTGACTAGGTCTTAGTACCCAGTATTTGGTCAAATTTCAGTCTAGATGTCACTATGAAGACATTTTTTAGATGTGATTAACCTGAAAGTCAGTAGACTTGAGTAAAGCTACCTTCCATATGATGGGTGGACCTCATCCAATCACTTGAAGGCCTTAAAGAGAACAGACTGAGGTCCCACTAGAGGGAATTTTGCCCCCCCACCCCCGACGGTTCTCAGACATCACCTCTTCCTTGTGTCACCAGCCTGCTGGCCTGTACTGCAGATACATACTTGCCAGCCCCAACAACCATGTAAACCACCTCCTTAAACATCTCTCTGTATACTTACTAGTTCCGTTTCTCTGGAGAACCCTGATTAATACAACCTTGTTTCAACTGTCATCCTTTATAGGAGCTGGTTTTACTTGGAAGGAAGTAGAAACACTTTTTTTTCCCCTATCCTCTTATGGGAGAGCACAGAGCATGTAAGCTTCAGAAAAGGAATAGAAAAGAACATAGGGATTGTATCTATGAAACCGTTCTCAGAAAATATCCTTTTTTAATGTCTTTGCCATTATTTCAGATACGAATCTTTCACCTAATGAACAAGACTTGAAACAGCTAACCTTGCTTTACTCAATAGCTGCATACTTGGAATGTAAGCTAATGTGTATATAAATGCACAAGTGGGAATTTCTATAAACTGAATGTTTCAAAAACAGACAGATGATCCATTTGTGATAATACCACAGTCAAGGCCCTGGGGTTTTGAGGGTAAAGGTTCTCAGATAAAAATAGACATTTTCTGTTTTATGGTATTAGAATTTTTGGAAAGGTTTTACTTTATTCCTTTTCTCATTAGAGAGACATCATCTTTCTTGAGGCTCCTTTCAAAGTGTTGCAAGTGCAGCTGGACATCTCATTGTAATGTTAGCAAACTTCTCTGTTTCTAAAAATATGTAATTGATCTATTAGTACTAATCACACCTGATGACATTTTTAAGCAGATTCCTGTAACCAGACTTTCATGCCCTTGGAATGCTCATTGTGTAAGTAGGTTAATAACCTCAGCAATGGTGCCCTATTTAAAGATTTTAAGATGTGTCAGCTTTCCCTACCCCAGAATGAATGGCAATCAGTGACTATAAAACAAACAAATCCTATATGCCTCTTAAGGATCATTTTGTTTGACGTTTCCAAGAAAGTGAGTTCAGTGCAGTCTCTGTTTTCTAAGTTATCTTTCAAAGGGGTAAAGCATTATTTACTAGTTATGTATTTTGTGTCATAAATTTTCATGTAATATGTCTATATTCCTAAGTACTAGTTTTATTGAGAGAGCTTCAAATTAGTTGTTCGAAAGACCCTAAAAATTTCCTTCCATTCTTAACAGCATCTGCTCTCTCCCCCAACTCCTCTTTTTTTCCTCTCCTGTTTTTTCATATGGAATTACTCTCTGGTCCTTATAACAGAACCTGTTCTCATTCATCCTTTCATCTTCAGTGTCTTGTTCTTCACCCATGCGATACTTTCTTTTCTCCTCCTGCCCATGAATTTCACATGCGGAAATCTTATCCATTCTCCAATCCGTCCTGAATGGTCTCTCTTGCATAAAGCTACTTCTGGCCTCACCCCTTGAATAGCAACTTATTTTCCCTCTGAACATTTATTACCGTTTATTAGATCTCAGGGCATTGCATAGCCTAAGCACTTGAGGGCAAAATCCTATCCACGTAGTTCCAAACATGGCAGATAATCAGCACATACCCATTGGATGAAGGGCAAATAGAGCTCTTACCTAAAAAACTCTTAGCCATTTCAAGATTTAGAGCACATTTTAATTAAAAAAAAAATCTATTCTTTGAAAATTTGATCCTAGAAAATAATAAAAAATAATAATTTTGACAATTCAATTATATAAAAGCTTATTTCATACAGTCAAGATTCTAATATCACACTTAAAACTCCATTTTGTTCTTGCTTTCTGCATAACAAGTAAGCAAAGTTATAGGCAATCACTCAAGTCTCTTCACTACTAGAAACAAAGCTAGAGAAACCTTGAGGATTCTAAATTTTGTAATTTTGTCCTTCAAAGTCTTTCATTGTGGAATCTCCACCTCTGATTTATGAGAATAAAGGGGGAAAATCTATATGTCCCCTATATCTACAACTTAAAAGGATATGAGACTTGACTTCAGCTGCCTGAAACAGAATGATAGAAGCCAGTGAAGCCATATTAAACCTGATTGTGAAATAGATGTTCAAACAAAAGGTGAGTTCTAATTTACTTTCAGGGTTCTGAAAGTAAATTATGCTCCTTTTACTTAAAAAGAAAAGAATTCAATGGAATACATACATCTCCAGAAAACAGAAGATAAAGTGGTAAACAATGATACAAATAATTATTGGCTAAATCTAAATTATTGATGGTTTTTTACAAAGTATTTACAAAAGGGTAGACCCCAGTGTAATTCTAATGTTCTCAAAACACGGAAAAGGAATGAAAGACCGTTGTTAACCCTTTGGCAATACACACACATGAAACCACATAACAAGAAGCAGTGGAGTTTGAGCTAGAATACCCAACATAGGTGGGGAGCAAGTCTAGAGGAACAGCAATATTGGAAAGCTTAATGTGTTTTTTGTTTTTTGTTTGTTTGGTACCAAGGATTGAACCAGGTGCCCTTAAACACTGAGCCACATCCCCAGCCCTTCTCTTTTTTGTTTTTGTATTTAGAGACAGGATCTTCAGAATTGCTTAGGGCCTCACTAAGTTGCTGAGGCTGGCTTTGAACTAGCAATCCTCCTGCCTCAGCCTCCCAAACAGCTGGGATTACAGGCCTGTGCCACCATGCCCAGCTAAACTTAATGTTTTTAAGCAATCTGGAGATATCCCCAAATTCTTGCTGTGGGGAAGAAGGACAGGGAGTCACTTCAGGCATCTGGACAAAACTGCAGACATGGAACCAAAAAACAATAGACATTTGGGGAGCTAGATTAGGTGGCAAGTATGACCTAGCCCCCCACCAGCCCAAGGTATAAGTCCCTGATGAACAGGATCCATTCATTTATTCACATTTACTAGGCACCAGTAGTGTGCCAGACATTATTGCAAGCAGTGGGAATACAGTATTGAACAAGACAAAGTTTCTATTTTCATGTAGCTTACTTTCCATTAGTGTGAGTGCCCAAGGAGTGAATGTTAAGAGTTTTCCTGCTCTTGGTCAGAAAGCTCTCCAATTTATGATAAGCCCATTGTAAGTTGAAAATATCCTAAGTTGAAAATGTACTGAATACAGACATCTTCCTACCAAACATAATAGTTCAGCAACACAGTACACTGTGGTGTAGATTGTTTCCCTCAGGATCAAATGGCTGATGGAGCTGCAGCTTCTGGCCTCTACTTGGCACCAGAGGGACAGGGCCACTTATCTCTAGCTAGCCTAGCAAAAGATCAAAATTTAAAAACAAAGTACAGGGCTGGGGTTGTAGCTCAGTGGTAGAGTGCTTGCCTTGCACGCATGAGGCACTGGGTTTGATTCTCAGCACCACATAAAAATAAACAAATAAAAATAAAGTTATTGTGTCCATCTACAACTAAAAAAATATATTAAAAAAAACCAAAGTACAGTTCCTGCTACTAAATGCTTGTAGCTTTTGCACGATTGTAAAGTCAAAAATCATAAGTCAAACTATAAGTTAGGGGCTGTAGTCAAGAGCCTACTTTAAAAAAAAATTAGGCAGGTACAGTGGCGCATGCCTATAATTCCAGCAGCTCGGGAAGCTGAGACAGGAGGATCTTTTTTTTTTTTTTAATATTTAATTGATTTTATTTTTTAAATACATGACAGTGTAATGCATTACAATTCTTATTACACATATACAGCACAATTTTTCATATCTCTGTATATTAAGTATGTTCACACCAATTCGTGTCTTCATACATGTACTTTGGATAATGATGTCTATCACATTCCACCATCCTTGCTAACCCCCCCCCCATACCCTCTCACCCTCTGCCCTATATAGAGTTCATCTATTCATCCCATGCTTACTCTCCCTACCCCATATGGGTCAGTCACCTTATATCAGAGAAACATTCGGCATTTGTTTTTTGGGGATTGGCTAACTTCACTTAGCATTATCTTCTCCAGCGCCATCCATTTACCTGCAAATGCCAAGATTTTATTCTCTTTTATTGCTGAGTAATATTCCATTGTGTATATATGCCACATTTTTTATCAATTCATCTACTGAAGGGCATCTAAGTTGGCTGCACAGTTTAGCTATTGTGAATTGTGCTGCTGCGAATATTGATGTGGCTGTGTCCCTGTAGTATGCTGTTTTTAAGTCCTTTGGGTATAGACCGAGGAGAGGGATAGTTGGGTCAAATGGTGGTTCCATTCCCAGGTTTCCAAGGAATCTCCATACTGCTTTCCATATTGGCTGCACCAATTTGCAGTCCCACCAGCAATGTATGAGTATGCCTTTTCCCCACATCCTCGCCAACACTTATTGTTGTCTGTCTTCATAATAGCTGCCATTCTGACTGGAGTGAGATGATATCTTAGAGTAGTTTTGATTTGCATTTCTCTAATTGTGAGAGATGATGAACATTTTTTTCATTTTTTTTATTGATTGTATATCCTCTTCTGAGAAGTGTCTGTTCATGTCCTTGGCCCATTTATTAATTGGGTTATTTGTTTTTTTAGTGCTTACCTTTTTGAGTTCTTTATATACCCTAGAGATTAGTGCTCTAACTGATGTGTGAGGGATAAAAATTTGCTCCCAAGATAGAAATCAAAGAAGACCTTAGAAGATGGAAATATCTACCTTGTTCTTGGATAGGCAGAATTAATATTGTCAAAATGACCATACTACCAAAAGCACTATACAGATTTATTCCAATCAAAATCCCAATGATATTCCTCATAGAAATAGAAAAAGCAATCATGAAATTCATCTTGAAAAATAAGAAACCCAGAATAGCTAGAGCTATAGTTTAAGGTCTGGTATAGTGATGCCATCTGCTTTACTCTTTCTGCTAGGAAGAGTAAAGTAGGTGGCATCACTATACCAGACCTTAAACTATACTACAGAGCAATAGTAACAAAAACAGCATGGTATTGGTACTAAAACAGACTGATAGACCAATGGTACAGAATAGAGGGCACAGAGACTAACCTACAAAATTACTATTATCTTATATTAGACAAAGGTGCCAAAAACATGCACTGGAGAAAAGATAGCCTCTTCAACAAATGGTGCTAGGGAAACTGGAAATCCATATGCAATAAGATGAAATTAAACCTCTATCTCTCACCATGCACAAAACTCAACTCAAAGTGGATCAAGGACCTAGGAATTAAACCAGAGACTCTGCATCTAATAAAATAAAAAGTAGGCCCTAATCTCCATCATGTGGGATTAGGCCCCAACTTCCTTAATAAGACTCCTATAGCACCAGAATTAAAACCAAGAATCAATAAATGGATGGCCTCAAACTAAAAAGTTTCTTCTCAGCAAAAGAAACAATCTGTGAGGTAAATAGAGAGGAGGATCTTGAGTTCAAAGCCTTCCTTAGCAATAGCAAGGCACTAAGCAACTCAGTGAAATCCTGTCTCTAAATCATAAGTGCAAAATAGGGAAGGGGATGTGGCTCAGTGGTTGAATGTCCCTGGGTTCAATACTTGGTACCCACCGCCCAAAAATAATTAAAACTGCACCTCCTTCTTTGCCTCCAGTATGGGGATTTGGTCTCAAAAGTGGACTGTTGTGCCTACTGAACCACACACCAATCTCTGTTGATCCCTCACCCTAGCATCACCTGAGCATGCAGGTGTGTTTGTGAAATATGTAGTCATGATGAAATATGAAGGCCTCTGGGGTTGAGGCTCAGCGGTAAAGCACTCACCTAGAACGTGTGAGGTGCTGGGTTCAATTCTCAGCACCATATAAAAATAAATAAATAAAATAAAGGTATTGTGTCCAACTAAAACTAAAAAAATAATTTAAACAAACAAAAGAAAGAAATACGATGAAAACTTGGGAACAAGCAGGAGAGGGAGTTACACCACTTCTTCATACTGCACAGCCCTTACTCCCCAGCCCCCCAAGCCCTGAGCGGAAAGGTCTTTGTAGGGTACCAAGTTCCCAATTCCAGAACTGTTTGATGCAAATGTAACATTGAGAAAGACCCAGTAATGGGGTCAGGCATGGCCAAGCCCAGAGGCACAGGAGCAGCAGTGAGATCCCAGGAAAAGGAAGCAACTATGAGTCACGTGGGTGCATGGAAATGAGGGATTCATCAATATCGACTATTTTTGAAACTTTTGTAAGACATCAAAATTGATCATGCACTGGATCTCACATACACACACACACACACACACACACACACACACACATACACACACACACAAATAATCCAAAAAAGTAGACAATTCAAAGGACATGGCAGAATTTCAAATTCCCCAAATTTTTTAAAATTCTGATAAACATTGTCAGGATGCTCTCCAAAACAGCAACACAATTTACATTTATTTACCTTTATCTAATGGTTGAAGATGACCATTTTAGATTCATTCTACTTTAAATTGCTATTTCTATGTGCTTATCTTTCCAGATAGATGTTACTATCATATTGTTACCTTCATTATTAAGATCTGGAAATATGTAAGGAATTCAAGGACATAACAGGAATGCATAATACCATTGGTACAAGTTCTCATCTAAATATGTTAAATTTATAAACCTATGTCTTAGTCTGCTTGGACTGCTATAACAAAGTACCATGGACTGGGTGCTGAAAAAAAAATTTTTTTTTATTTCTCACAATTTTGGAAGCTAGAAATCTGAAGTTAATTTTACAGCATGGTCAAGTTCTGGTGAGGGCTTTCTTCTGGGTTTCAGACTGCAAATTGTCATTATATCCTCACATGGAGAAAAAGCTAGCGGCCTCTCTGGCCTCTTTTTTATAAGGGCACTAATCCTATATATGAGGATTCCATCCTCGTCACCTAATTACCTCCCAAAATCCCAACCTCCAAATACTCACTCTGGGATTAGGAATTTGAGGAGAGACACAAGCATTCAGTCCATTACAGTATATTCAGCAAAATTTTCTAAATAAACATTACTAATACAAGTCATCAAAACAGTAATTGTACATATTAACATTAGTCACTTGTCGCAACACACGACTAAACCAGTCAGGGTCACTCCAGGTGAACTGGGCTGGCATGAGATAATCACACAGAAGAGAAATACCTTTCTCACTGGATTCTGTGTTGGCTCCTCCGACCCAGCTCCCACAAAGGAGGCAAGGCAGGCAAGAAAGAGTGAGGAGCACGGTTCTGAACCCTTTTATTGGGGAGAAGCCCATTCAAATGAGGCAAGGGGTCAGGTTTCAGGGGATTGAGTCTGACTTCCTGATGTCTTGCTGTCAGCAGGTTGACTGACATCTAGGAAGGCCACGCCCATTCCATGTGCTGTGTGGGGATCATGGCTATGTTGCCTGCCCAAACGGAGGGACAACGTGAGTTCAGTCCACCCTGTGTGCTCAATGCTCATACTTCACACACACACACAGCCCATGGCTGGCTTGCCACATCTCCACATTCTCATCGCTCAAGGCAAAGGGGTGCTGGGTTCCTAGGTAGCAGCTCCCGACAATCATTGATTACAAAAGTATTTAAATGAATTTGCTTAAGATTTGATAATAATGGGCAATCTTTTTCTTTCCAAGTGATAACATCAGTAACTATCCTTGATCATAGGTCTTTATTCATTGATCTGTGGAATAGATTCTTAGAAGTGAAATTCATGAATTGAAGGGTGTTTTAAAATTTTAATTTTTAAGAAATTTTGCCAGAATGCTTTCCAAAAACATTGTAGTTAAGTTGCTGTAACACTTCCCTTCTAAAACACTTCACATTCCTATAGAAATGTGTAAAAACACTGCCTTCCGCCTCCTCTCCAGCAAGTAACAGATATTGTATTTCTTTTAGATTTGCCTGATTGGAGTAAAGAGAGATTTCAAATGTTACTTTAATTTGCATTTCCCTGATTTACTATTAAACTTGAATAGCTCTTTGTATATTTGATGACCATTTAGATTTGTGTGATTTGCCCTTTTTTAAAACATTTATTTTTTAGTTATAGGTGGACACAATATCTTTATTTTATCTTTATGAGTTGCAAAGGATCGAACCCTGTGCCTCACGCATGCTAGGCAAGCACTCTACCTCTGAGCCACAACTCCAGCCCGCGACTTTCCTTTTTATATAATCTTTGTTCATTTCATATCTGTTTTCGTCTATTTGTAAGATTTTTTTGTATACTAGCGAAATTAATCATTTGTCATCTACATTATAAATTTTTTCTAGCAATGTTTTTTTTCCCACGTCTTTGGTATGAAAAGAGAGCAGAGTCCCAGAAATAAAATTACTGGGTTGAGAAATATCTTTATCACCCTCACTTCCCAGATTAGATATTCATTGTTTTAATTTTCAATTTAAACTTCAATCTATTTGTTTTATTAACAGCTGCAAGAGGCTGATAAAATTTTAGTTTCTTCAGAAAGTAGATGATCATGCTGGCATCACACAACTGAATAGTCCCTCAGTATCCTTTTCCCCTCCACCCCAACACTCCCACATCCCACGTCGGATCTACTTCCACGATGGTTATATATGGACTTCTCAGGTATATCAGGACCTAATTCTTGTTTCTCTATTCTGTTTCATTGATCTGTTTGTCCATTAGCATACCAATACGAGATGCATATGCTCAAGCTCACTTAGGGCAAGTTCCCATAGCTAGTATGGCAAGTCTCTCTTCTGTCCTTTTTACAATTTTCTTAGCTATCCTCATAAGCATTTGTTCAACCGAAGAACTTTAATAAGACTATTTTACTTAATCCCAACACACACACACACACACACACACACACACACACACATCAAACCTGTTTTCCCCTAAATATATTCTAATTGGAAATTGCAATATATTTAGATGTTACTTTTGAAAGAATTGACATAATATGGATACATCTTTACATCCAAGAACATGGGAGACCTTTCCATTCTTTTAAGATTTTGTTTAGGGTCTGAATATTACAGATTCTTATTATTGGCTCTCAGTCTTTCTTGTTAAATTTTTTTTCTATGTATTGTAAAGCTTGTTCTTTCCATTTCACAACCAGGTTTTGTTTTGTTTTGTTTTATTGTTAGAACATTAAAAATCGGTTGATTTATTTGAATGAATCTATCCTGTTAGCGAAATTTGCACAATTATTCAAACCCCCTCTATTCTCTTCAGCTTACTAAAATGTGTATTCATATCATAAGCAAGTTGATATTTTACAAACTTTTAATATGCATGCCAGTCATTTCATATTCTTGGTTTTGTGAATTTACTAAAATCTCTGAAAAAAAAATAATAAGTAACAATGCTGTTAGGCATTGGCGTCTCATTCCTGATGTTAACGGAAATAGCTTTAGTGTTTTGATAATGAATATATTTGCTGTCACATTTTGGGGAAATTCAGACTTTTCTCCTACAAACGGACCTTTTACTCAACAATATTCTTTAAATATCGCTCACGGAGTTTTCGACAAGGAGTGCTGGGACCAATAGAGACAGCCAGCCTGCGCGACAGCTCATAGGGGCAGCGCCCAAGCTCTCCTAGCTTGGGGCGTTGTGCCAGGGCACGAACGATGCGCAGGGACCTGGAGACCCCCAGGGCCGTGGGCGTGGTCTGGAGCGGAGCGGTCCTGGCAGTTCTCCCGGGTCCAGCCCCGCCCTCCGAGATGCTCAGCTGGCCCTCTGCAGCAGAGCTGGCCTGCCCCACTGAGATGGGGACCTGGTCCCTAGACAGCCTGTCCTAGGTGCGTTCTTCCCCCGCAGCGCGCTTCCCTGGGGCGCAGGTCTGGGCTGCACCTGACAGCTGTCTCCAAGTCCTGCGGCTCTGGAGCTCTCCGGGTCCAGGTCTTCTGGGCTGTGGAGGGACCTTGGTGAACTGGAGAACAGCGTCAACGTGAAGTGAGCATCAGCCCACTCCTGACACCGACAGCCCCTCCGGTCTATATTACATTCAAGAATTAACAAATTTGCCTGCTGACTCCTAGGAAAAGCCTTTTCAACATCAATTGATATATCTGTATGGGTTTTTTCTTTTAGTTTACTGATAATATTTCCATTTCATATTGAAACACTTTTGTACTCCTGGAATAATCTCAGCTTGTCTTTGATCCGTTGCTGAGTTCTATTTCCTAATATTTTGCTTAAATTTTTGACTCCATATTAATATGTGAGATTGGGACGTGGTTTTCTCTTTACTGAAAGAAAACTTGCCTTTAGAACTCGAGTTATTCTAGTCTCAGAAAGACGGGAGGAGGAGAATGGGGCTAATCTTCCCCCGCCCCCATTTTGTTATATCTAATCTACTCTATAAAGAGTAGGTGGTACTCTATAAAAAGTAGTAGGTATCTTTGAGACGTACCTACTCACTTTCCCATCTCTTCTAGGGCCATTGCTCACTTCAAATGCTCCTGTCATTTCTGAATCACATTGGGGAGTTGGGAGTGCCAGAAAAATCATCCCTATAGATTCTCATCATTTACTGTGGGAGACCAACCTTGCAAGTGACTGGGTCACACTCCCCGGCTGGGTGCTGAGACACTCAGTCACAGAAATGTGGCAGAGCTTTCCCTACCCTTCTTGGGTTCAAGGGTTGGTGTCTCATGCATGGGTGTGTCTTGCTACAGTCCCAGGGTGAAGCTACTCTCACCTGTTCCTTTGTGATATAACCCCTTGCCCTGTTTAGGGTAGAATCTTCCATGGAAGTGCCTTGTGTGTGTCCCCTTCTCTTACTGTGCCCTTGGGTGTGGCCTACCCAGGTGTCAGTCAACCTGCTGACAGTGGACATCATGAAGATACACTTAGCCCCCTGAAACCTGACCCCTTGCCTCATTTGAATAGCTTCTCCTCAATAAAAGGGATCAGCGTGTGCTCTCACTCTCTCTCTTCCTGCAGACACTTAAGGTCAGAGAAGCCGGAGCCATCACAGCGACCCCAAAGAAAAAGGTATTTGTGTCTCTTGTGTGGTTATTTTGTGAGCCCAATTAGCCCAGTTCAATTGGAGTGACCCCTGAGCCTTTTAGTCGGGAGAACAGACCTGGCAATTTACTGCTATAGGTCTTGCATGTTGTGGCTTTCTTACGCTTTTTATCTCAACTGAAACTATCTTACATCTGTGGCCCTCCTAGTTTGTCCTCATCATGCTGATATATCCAAACATAGCAATAGCCAGGATCAATGTGCACCCCTGTAATCTCAGAGAAGCCATGGACTAAGGCAGGAGGATTGAAGAATTCCAGGTTAATCTCGCAATTTAGCAGATCCTGTCTCAAAAGTAAAAATTTTAAAGGGCTGAAGATGTGACTCAATGGTAAAGTGCCCCTGAGTTCAATTCCCAGTACTGAGGGAAAAACCAAACGCATCAATATACATTTATGATATAGTCACTCTGACTTTACTGGCTTTATTATTTTTTTCATGGGATACCTCACTGTTGGCTTTTAATATTTCACCTTATTTTTTCCGAAGTTAATCATTTCATTCATATTTAGAATATTATAGATGATTATACTCTTCTATCTTACTCTATATTTATTACGTACTTTAAGAGGTTTTTCCCCCACCTTATTTTTGTGAATTCGAGTTGCCAATCATTCCACTTCTTTCCCTTATTAATTTCGATGTACCTAAAGTCTTCATCCCACTGATCCCTATGGCCCCTTTTCCTCCAGTTTTTATCATTGGTCACATATGACTCCCCTTTTATCTGAACACAGAAATAACCAATTATTTTTCTCCATTGAATCAGTCCCCACATCAGTTCTTATCTTCTCACCTCCTGGAGCCTTTTCCTCACAAACTGTCCTTTTTCCAGCCCCTCTTATGATTCCTTCACGTACTACCCATACTTTGCAAGCATAGTTTAATGTTTGTTATTTTTGCATAACTCTGAACAAGTGTTTTATTCTGAAGATTGAATTTAGGGACACTATACCACTGAGCCACACCCCCAGCCCTATTTTTTTGTTTTATTTAGAGACAGGTTCTCACTGAGTTGCTTAGCAACTCTGTCATAATTGAGTTCTGAGGGATATAACTTGTTTTTTTTGTTTTGTTTTGTTTTGTTTTTGTTTTTGTTTTTGTTTTTTTTTGCCTCATGGTTGAATTGGCTTTGAATTTACAGTTCTCCTATCTCAGCCTCCCAAGCCCCTGGGATTACAGGCGTGCACCACCACACCGCCGATAGTGTATTTTTAATCTTTCTCTTTTTTTCAACAGTTCTTTTTCTCTCCTGGAATTTCCTATTTGTTCAATCAGTGAGCACTTTTACTTATTAATACAAGTTTTCTCAGACTTTGGTTTCAACTGTGTTGAACATGTAAATCAATTTGGGAAGAACTGATATTGCAAATATTGAGTCTTCCAATTCAGGAGCACAATAGCCTTCTCCAGCCATTGAGACCTTTAATTTTCTTTCATTGATGTTTTGTAATTTTCTATGTACAATTTTTTCCTAAGTACTTTTTTATGCTATTATAAGTGATATTTACTTCAAATTCCAATTGTTTATTGGTGGTGTATAAGAATATTAATGTTATATTCTGTGATATTGCTAAACTCAGTTTAGCAATAAACTGGCTTCTTTGTGAATGTGTAGATTTGTGGGGATTTTCTACATAGTCATATCATTTGTGAAGAAAAGCAGTTTTATATCTTTCTTTCTTGCCTTTATGCCATTTATTTGTTCTGTTTGCCTTATCACACTAGCGAGGACTTTTGATTTTGATGCTAAAGAGAAGATTTTTCATAAATATCCCTTATTTTTTTTAAAGAGAGGGAGAGAGAGAGAGAGAGAGAGAGAGAATTTTTTATTTTTTTATTTTTTTAGTTTTCAGCGGACACAACATTGCTGTTTGTATGTGGTGCTGAGGATCGAACCCGGGCTGCACGCATGCCAGGCGAGCGTGCTACCGCTTGAGCCACATCCCCAACCCATAAATATCCCTTATTAGCTAAGGAAATTATCTTCTATTCCTACTTTGTGTTAGTTTTTTTTTATTTAGTCATGTTGAATTCTACTGAATGCTTTTTGTGCATTCACTGATTGGGTTTTTTCTCATTCAGACAACTCCTAAGGTGAGGTGAGTTGTATTGATTGATTTTTGAATGCTGAACTAGCCCTGCAATCCTGGGATGAATCTCATTGTTTGTGAGATATTCTTCTTTTCAATATATTGCTGGATTTGATTTACTAATACAACATTAGGAATTTTTCAAGAAAGAGGTTGACCTGAAGTTTTCTTTCTTTGTGAATATATGAGAAAAAGCGTGTGTCTCTGTGTGTGTGTGTGTGTGTGTGTGTGCGTGCATGCCCAACTCTAGTTATCCAAGGACTTAAAAACTCTGCATCTTCACTTGATACCTGTGTGGCTTGTACAGAGGACAGATGGATCTTGGAGAATAATGGTAGATCATCATATACTTAATCAAACAAAATCTGTGATTGCAGCTGTTCTACAAGACGTGGTTTCAATGAGGAAAATAATACAGTCCCTGGTACCTGGCATACAATTATTGATCTGACAAAAATTTCCCCTCAAATACTTGTTAGTAAAAACTAAAATAAGTGGCTTGCTTTTAGCTGGCAAAGCCAGCAATACACCTCCACTGTCCTGCCTTAGGGGGACATCATACTCCCACCTTCTGTCATAATTGATCTCTGAGGGATCTAACTTGCTTTTTTCCTTCCAAAAAAAATATCATACTAGTGAATTTGGTGATAATCATGAAAGACACCATGCCAAATGCCCATAATCCTGAATGTTGAAGTTCAAGGGATCAAAATCCCCAAGACATAATTCTAGAAAAAAAATTGTTTAATTTTTTAAATTTATATTTTAAACGGGATTGATTGGAGGAACATATAAAAAACACACAGAACATTTCATAAGCCACTTTATACAATAAGATAGGCAATGATAGCAGATTTTTGCAAGCATAAACATTTGGGTATTCTAATAATAGTACCATAGATATGTCAGTTATGAGCAAAGGAACTATATTCATAAAGAAATACATCAATGTCTTATGGGGCCATACTTTTGAGAAAAATAAGTTAGACTCATAAAAATATCACTTTTTCTCTCTTAGGTTAAAGCTTAAGGGAAAATAAAGGATGCCATGAAAGTAGAAGGGAGACAGCAGGGGAAAAGAAAGGAATCAGGGGAAGGCATCAGGGGAGGTATGGGGATGATATTGGGGTGTGAAATTTATCTAATTACATTTTTACATATATACTAATATGCCACAATGAAACCCACCATTCTATATACCAACACACACACACACACACACACACACATCAATTAAAAAAAAAAGTTTGTGGACACATTTTTTTTTGTACTGGGGATTGAACTCAGGGGGACTCAACCACTGAGCCACATCCCCAGCCCTTTTTTGTACTTTATTGAGAGACAGGGTCTCACTGAGTTGCTTAGTGCCTCACTAAATTGCCGAGGCTGCCTTTGAACTTGTGATCCTCCTGCCTTAGCTTCCCCACTTGCTGGGATCCCAGGTGTGCACCACCATGCCCAGCAAAAAAAGAGTTTTCCGAAAACATTTTAAAACTAAACATCGTATTTTGCTTGTTAAAGAACTTACCTGAAATGAACATAAAATTATTTTTAATTAAACATCAGACATAACTATATAAATATTTTCCTCTCAGTTATCCCTGAAACTAAGCAGTATATTTATAAATCAGAAACACCTGAGGACCAGGGCTGGGGATGTATCTCAATGGAAGAGCACTTGCCAAGCATGGGTGAGGCACTGGGTTCAATTCTCAGCACCACAAAAAATAAATAAAATAAAGGTCCGTCAACAACTAAAAAATATTAAAAAATAAAAGCTGATGACTCAAAAAAGAGAAATATATCAAAAAGAAAAATGTGTGTGTGTGTGTGTGTGTGTGTGTGTGTATAAATGATCATCTGAAATACTGTGACAGACAACCTAAGTCTTTTAAAGTGATCAATCAAAAACCATAGTGGGTCACCACTGTGTATGCAGTTACCCAAAGAGGCAGGCTCTTGAGAAATAAATACAAGATCTTGAGAAATAAAAGTTAATGCTGGAAATTTAAAGAGTGAAGAAAAAAATCTTAAGAAAAATAATAGAAAAAAACTAAAAACTCCAAGAAGAAAAAATTTGATGGACAAAAATGTGTATTAAGGGGAGATATTATAGGTCTTGGCACAGAGGTTTGCCATAAGAGCTGGCAATAATGACTTTCACAATCCTTAACTATATTTTGAAGTCTTAAATCACAATAAATTGCTAGATTTTTTTTCTTTTCTTTTAGGGCATAGCTCTCCTTGGAGAATACGTTCCCATTTACATTCTATGTGGCACTACTTTTAAAATTATTCTGTGGCTCAATATAAACTGGCATGAACATTTCCTATTAAATTCCCCCACTTTCTATGCTTCTATTGTTTGGGACACTGGGACACGTGGAACTCCACTTCACGTGCATATATTTGAAGAAAACAATACAAGTGATTGAACATCAATACCACTGAGGAAGAGTCTTCTCCGACCACGTTCATAATTATTTTGGAACCAGTCTGTAACTTCACTGCCTTCTTCAGACAAACACAACTTTCATTTATTAAAAGCTCCTAGAATTTCATTCACTGGAGGGAATGCCAAGGCAGACAAATGATGCATTTTAAAACTGAAGTTTTCATCATTGCTGTATTTCAAAGCCAAACCCATCCCTAGAATTCAGCTTTTCACCCCTTTCATATACCTTTTTCATAATAAAAAAATTATGGTTTGGGGATTTTGGTTTTCAGAATTTCAATATTTGGAATTTTAATATTTCAGAATGGTGATTTGAAGAATTTTAGAATTTGAGGATTTTAATCATTCAGAATTTCAGCATTATGGATTATGGTATTGAGGATCATTTCTTTGGGGATTATGATCAGGACCAGATACTGCTTCATTTTACTGACAACATTATGCTGACTGGATCTAGTGAGCAAGAAGAAGCAACTGTTCATGACTTACTCATGAGATGTTTGCATGGCAAAAGATGGGAAATAACTGACAAAATTTCAGGGGCTCCCTACCTAAGTGAAATTTCTAGGGATCCAATAGTATGAGGCATGTCTTCTAAGGTGAAGGATGTTATAATTGCATTGGTACCCTCCTACAACAGAGAAAGAAGCACAGTGCCTAGTGGATCTCTTCGGATTTATCACTTGGGTGTGTTATGCAAGCCCATTTACTGAATGACCCAAAAAGCTGTATGTTTTGAGTGGAGTCAGAATAACAGAAGGCTCAGTAACAGGTCTAGGCTGCCGGGCAGGCTGCTCTGCCACTTGGGCAATATGACCCATCAGATCCTTATCAGTAGCAAATAGGAATGCCATTTAGAACATTTCATAGGCCACTGTGGGTGAATCACAGGGAAGGCCTGTGATTTTGGAGAAAAGTCCTAACAGTCTCTGCATGTAACTACTGTCCTTCCGAGAAACAACTCAGTCTGAGAATGGGCCTTAATAGAGACTGAAAGTTTACTGTTTACCATGGGCCAGCAAGTTACCATCAGTCGAACTGCCTATAATGATCTGGGTGTTATCTGGTCCATCAAGTCATAAAATTGGGCTTGCACAGCAGTATGCTATCATCAAATAAAACTGCAGTATGCTATCATCAAATAAAACTGCTATATAGGTAACTGGGTCTGAGCAGGTCCTGAAGGCTTTAAGTAAGTGACATTAAGAAGAGGCTCAAATGCCCACTGTCCCCTTTCCTCCTACTCTACCTTCTCTCTCCCAGCCTGCACCTACCGTCTTGTAGGGAATTCCCGATGGTTCAATGACAGAGAAAGAGAAGACTAAGTCCAGTTTACAGATAATTCTGTAATATGCCTGAAGTACCTCTGGAAAGTAGACAGCTACAGAACTACAGCTCTTTCTGGGACATTCCTGAAGAATAGTGAAAGGAATTGCTCTCAGTGGACAGAACTTGGAGCAGTACACGTGGCTGTGTACTTTGCTTATAAAGAGAAATGGCCAAACGTGCAGTTGTATACCAAGTCATGGGCTATGGAAAGTAGTGTGGCTAGATCATCAGGGTCTTGGAAGAAACATGACTAGAAAATTGGGTAGCCAGGGATTTGAAAGGAACATGGTTAGAAAACTGTTGACAGAGAAATTGGAAGACAAGGTATGTGGACAGATCTTTTAGAATGCACAAAAAGAGTGTGAAGAGATTTGTGTTCATGTGAACCAAAGTGTGGCCTCAGTCAATCAGTTCAATCAAATGAATAGGATGACCCGTCTGTGGATACCAGTCAGCCTCTTTCCCAACCACCTCTGTCCTTTTTCAGTGGACTCATGAACAAAGTGGTCATGGTGACAGGGATGGAGGTTGTGCATGGATTCTGCAGTATGAACTTCCTTCCACTCACCAAAGCCAACCTGGCTGCAGTTGCTGCTGAGTGACTAATCTGCAGCCAAGACCAACATTGAGTCCCTGGTATGGCACCTGGGAGGAATGATGGCAGCTACCTGATGGCAGGTTAATTACATTGGTCTGCTTCCCTCATGAAGGGGGCAGAGTTTTTGTTCTTACTGAAATAGACACATACTATGGAAACGCATTTCCTTCCTTGTAGACAATGCTTCTGCCAAAGTTACTCTCTGTAGACTACAGAATGCCTTATTCCCTGTCAGTATTCCACCCACCATTGCTACTGATCAAGGGACTCACTTCACAACAATGGGCTCATGTTCACAGAATTCACTATTGTCACTACGTTCCCACCATCTTGAACTAGCTGACTTGATAGAAAGGTCTTTTGAATACTCAGATATAGCGACCAGTAAGGTGATAAGACTCTGTAGAACTGAGACAAGGTTGTCCATTAGACTGCATATGCTCTTGCATATGCTCAGACAAAGGTCCATGTGTTAAATGTTTGGTTCCCAGGGTGCTATTGGGAGGTGGTAGGAACAACATGAAATGTTTGCATGGCAAAAGATGGGAAATAACTGACAAAATTCAAGATACGTGACATAGTATGAGGCCCTTAGATCATTGAAGACATACCCTTGAAAGGGACCGTTGGATGCCACTCTCTTCCTCACTCTCTTTTGCTCCCTGGCCATGAGGTGAGTGAGTGGCTTTGTTTCATTGTCTTCCTACCATGATCTGTTGCCTCACCAGAGACCTAAAGCAATAGGGCCACCTGATCTTGGACTAGAACCTAGAGAACCATAAGCTAAATAGTCTTTCTCTTATAAGTTAATTTCCTCAGTTATTTCCTTCTAGTAATGGAAAGTTATCTAATATAGCTCTGAATTAGTGTTTAACATGTGATGCTGTTTCTTCCATAGACAGGATACATGGGTCCTACAATCAAGGGATAGAAATGGGAATAGTACCACTCATTATTATCCTTAGTGACCTGCTAGAAAAAATTTTTGCTGTGACCTTATGCTCTCCTGGCCTAGAGGTCTTACATCCAAAGGGAGGAGTACTTTTACTGGGAGACACAGCAATGATTCCATGGAATTGGAAGTTAAAACTGCTGCCAGACACTTTGGGATTTCCATGCCTCTAAATCAACTAGCAGAAAAGGGAGCTACTAAGATACTAGGTGACTGATTCTGATTATGAAAGGGAAATTGGACCACCACTCCATAATGGAGGTACAGGAAAAAATATCTGAAATACAGGAGATCTCTTAGGGCTTCATTTAGTATCACCGTACCCTGTGATTAAGATCAATTGAAAATTGAAACTCATTACGGGAAGGGCTACTAAGGGTCCATATTCTCAGGTTCTTTACCACCATGTTAAGAACAAAAACAGCTGAGGTACTTGCTGAAGGCAGGAATGGGTAATGGAAGTATTGATAAATGCCAGCTATGACCATGTGACTAGTAACAGAAATAAGGATTGTTATTTTCTTGAGCATTCCTTTTTATTTCACTTGGAATCATGTTTGTGTGTGTATAAATACCTTTGTGATATTCCTTCTCTTTGTCCCTTATCATTTAACCTGACATGTATTGAATTTATATCATAACATTTAAGTACTGATAAGCATTTTAATCATAGTACTTCAGGTATGAGATATCAAGAGAAAGAGTAAAATCATTCTAAAACTTGAACTCCTCTGCTGGGAAAAGAGTTAGAGCATTTCTGGTTATAGTCAGGAGAGTTGTTTCATGTTAGGGAGAATTATGTCCTTATTATTATCTTTGTTTGGAGATTAAGTATGGTATGGTTTAAGGAAATGCATATGGGTGTCAAGTTGACAAGAAGTGTACTTCTGATGGACACTTTTGTGTGCCAGCGTACTGGTCCATGAGATGCCCAGATATTTGGTTAAACTTTATTTCTGGATGTGCTTATGACCATGTTTCTGGATAAGGTAAACACTTGAATTAGTAGACTAAGTAAAACAGATAGCCTTCCTCAACATGGGTGGGCATTATTCCTGTGCATTGAAGGCCTGAATAAAATAAAAGGATGAGTAAGAAAGAATACTTTATCTCTACCTGACTGTGTTTGAGATGGGACTTCAGCCTTCTCCTGCCTTTGGATACTGTCTACAACTCAGACTGGAACTTATACTATTGCTATACTGGTCTCCAGTTTGCCAGCTGCAGATCATGGATTTTTTTCAGCCTTCATAATTGTGAGTCAATCTCTTATTGTAAATGTATGTAATGTGTTCGTGTATGTGTGTATGTGTATGTGTGTGTGTGTGTGTGTGTGTGTGTTGCTCTGGGAAACCCTGATACAAATAATAAACATAAACTTGGAACAAGTTTGAATCTCCATGTGAATGCAAACTTAATAAATGAGATATTCTCCTATAAAAAGATACACATTGTTGTAACAGATTTTTTAAAAGCTTATACTTATTGTTTACAAGAGCCACATTAAAAACAGAGGATAAAATAAGATTAAAAATCAATTGATTTTCCTTTTTTACTATCTGTAAAGATGTAGAAGAAACAAAGAAAAAATTAGATTGATGACATAGAAAGAAGTGGCTACTGCCAAGGTTGAAATATGACAAAGAAAGGAAGGAAAAGCTACTTGAGTCTATAACTTTAGTTTTTGTGGGTCATCTAGTCTCTTCCTCTGCCATTGTAGGACAAAAGAAGCCATGATAGCCACTAATTAGTGCGGTTGTTTTGCAATAAAACTTTATTTACAAGAACAGGAACAGGTAGGATTTGTTGTGGTACACTGACCTCTACTTTATGGCAGAGTCATATTGTGTGCTTGTGGTCCTGAATGAATTTATGGAGTGAACCACCTATCTATTCTAGATTCTTCTGTGAAAGAACAACAACAACAGGGTTTAGGGATCCCTTTGCTATAACAATTTAATCTTCATCAGAACTAATATATTGATTTAATAAATTAGAAAAAATAAAATAAATCAGATTAAAGTAAATAGATAAAATAAAGATGAATTCAGTGAGGTAAAAATACAATTAAAAAAATAAATGCAAAACTAATTATTTGGAACAAAAATAATCCTAAGTAGATTAATTTGGTGATGATTTTAAAGAAAAAGAGAGATTGTTAGGGTCTGTAAACAAGTCAAGATGGCTCCTGGCATTTTGCCAGAGGGAGTGGTTTGTGAAGTAACGCCAGTGAGCCATTAAGTGAGGAGATTCCTTATTGGTTGACTGCTGTATCTAGTTTATGTTAATTAAGATAAGCTGTGTGGAATGTATATATACCCCTCCTATCCTACAATAAAGGGCTCCCACTCCTGCTGTGTCAATGTACACAAGTTCCTCGTCACCCCCCCGGTTATTTTGCTGCAGCCGGACTGCGGCAGAGATAAAGATGAGAGTAAAAGAATATTAAAGAGAATAATCTAAATCTATGGAAAATACCTGAAAATTTAGAGTAAATGGATAGTATTCTAACAAAATGTTAATTACCAAGACCCAAGTGGTAGAAAATTGTCTTAAATTACTACAGGCAAGGGTCTGGGGTTGTGGCTCAGCAGTAGAGTGCTTGCCTAGCATGTGCGAGGTACTGGGTTCGATCCTCAGCACCACATAAAAACAAATAAATAAAATAAAGGTATTGTGTCCAACGACAACTAAAAAATATATTTTAAAAAATTACTATAGGCAAGAAAAAAAGACCAGGGCCCTATGGACAAGCTCATAGCTGAGTTCCATCTTGCAAGGGTAGATTCATTTATTCCTTAAATATTTACAGAGTGCTTACCACGTGCCAGGCACAATTCTGGACCTGATTTTTTTTTTAAGTGGAAAAACATGTTCCCCACCATGTTTTGCTGAAGGGAGACAGATGATAAAGAAACACACAAATAACTATATAAATATATATTGTGATAATAAATTTGCAAATGAAAGCAAACCAGGATGTGGGAGAGAGTGAATATCTACAATGATGGTGAGTTTCTCGAATGGAATATACTTGATTGTGATTGCTTATCATCTGTAAATCCTCACCAGTGTAATGTCTCTCCAAGTCTTTTTGCCCATTTTTAATTGGATTTTTTTTCTTTTCTTTTTTTTTAACTGCTGAGTTTTGAGAGTTCTTAATATAATCTAGATTCCAGTCCTTTCAAGTGTTTCCTCCCAATCTGTAGCTTTTCTTTTCATCCCTTAAACAAGTTCTTTAATAGAGTAAAAGTTTTACATTTTTATGAAGTCAATTATATAAATTTTTCCCTTCATGGGTCACGTTATTAGTATGCAGTCTAAGAACATTTGGTATAAACTTAAATTTTGCCAAGGTTTCATGCTTTTCCCTGCAAGTTTCATATTTTACATTTAATTTCTTCAGTTGGGGATGTGGCTCCATGGTAGAGTGCATGCCCAGCAGTACCAAAAAAAAAAAAAAAAAAAATTAGCGGCTTGGGAGGCTGAGGCAGGAGGATCTCAACTTCAAAGCCAGCCAGCCTCAGCAATTTAGAGAGTCACTAAGCAACTCAGAGAGACTCTGCCTCTAAATAAAACACACACACCAAAAAAGCCTGGGTTTGTGGTCAGTGGTTGAGTGCCCCTAAGTTCAATTTCTGGTACCAAAAAAAAAAAAAAATTTAATCCTTCATCAATTTTAATTTTTGTATAAATTGTGAGATCTAAGAAAATGTTTATTTCATTTTATTTTCCCTTTATAATCCAATTGCTCTAGCAATCATTTGTTAAACATGTTGCTTTCCTTTTTTAAAATTGCTTTTGGGTCTTTTTCAAAAACTAAGCAGGCATATTTTATAAATGTATTTATGGGTTCTCCATTCTGCTTCATTGATCTATTCATTTATTCCTTTACCAATACTATATGGTCTTGATTATTATCACTATATGAATATGTCTTAGAATGAAGTAGATTAATTCTTCCTATTTCATTTTTTTCCAAAATTGTTATAGCCCTTCTATCTTCTTTGAAGCTCTATATAAAATTTGGAATACTCTTGTCTATATCTATAAAAAACAATCTTGCTGAAATCTATAAAAAAAATTCTGAGAATTTGATAGAAATTGTGTTGCACCTGAATATCAATTTGAGACAACTTTACTATGTTGAGTTTTCTAATTCATGTATATGATGTCTATCCACATGACAAGGTTGTTTTAAATTTTTTCATCTCCATTTTATAATTTCTTGTATTGATATTTCATTTTTTAGTTATTATATGTAAACGTGATTGTATTTTTAATTTTGACATACACATCTTTATTGCTGTTGTATAGAAATGCATTTTGTGTATTATATTATATTTGTGTATTATATTATATTATGTGACCTTCCTGAACTCATATACTTTCTATGGTTTATTTTTATTTTTTGTAGATGGAGGGGGCTCTTCATAAATAAGGCTGTCACTGGCAAATAGTAACAGTTTTATTATTTATTTCTGATTTTTTTAACTTTTCCTTTTAATATTTTGCTTTATTGGATTGGTTTTCACCATTAAGTACATTATAAAGTGTAGAGGGTTTTTTGTTTGTTTGTTTATTTTTAATAAATGCCCTGCATCAACTTGAGTAAGGCCCTTTTAGCCCTACTTTTTAAAGAGTTTTATCATGAATGGGAATTAAATTTTTCAAATAATTTTTCTGCATTTATTGAGGTACTGATGTGACTTCTTATTCTGTCTGTTAATATAGTGGATTACATTTATTTTTAAATATTGAACTCAGCTTGCATCCCTTCAATAAAAAACATTTGGCCATGGCATACGATTTTTGTATATATTGATGAATTTTCTTTTGTTAAGTTATTATTATTATTATTATCATTGCAGTAATGTTCATGAATGGTATTGAAGTGCTCTTGTGCTATTGTTTTTCTTGTAGTGGCTTTGGTTTTGATATCAAGGTAAAATTAGCTATACCAAATGTTCCCTTCTCTTCAGTTTTCTGAAGTAGATTATGAAGAATTGATATAAAAGTTTCTTGGAATCTTTGGAAAAATTCTCCAGTGAAACCACTGGAGCTTCAATGTTTCCTTTAAGATGTAGTATTTTCATAAAAATGTTGAGGTATGGTAAGCCCAACAGATCAGAAAATAATTGTCATTGAAAAAATAGTTTATTACTCACAGTTCCCAAAGGAGAAGCACAACATGTCACAGAGAGCCACCAGGGTTTCCCAGGAACCAAAGGGAGAGGGAACAACTTGGGTGCGAGCCTGTATATGGCTTCCATAGAGAGAAACAGGCGAGGCAGGATGAGCAGGTTAGGATTGGCTGTTTTGAATCAAGCTTTGGGGCTCAGAGCTGTTCCCAGTCATCTGGTAGCTGGCTCTGGGTATGGACAGGGGACAGTGACCTGAAGTCTGATTGTTGGGGGCAGGCTTTGGATTGGTTGCTCTTTATTTGAAAGGTTCACTGAGCTGCTTTCTCTCTCTAGGAACTGGCTAACCCTGGGATCAACCTTTTCTTCACAGTCAGCAAGGTCCAGATGTCAAAGCTTCAGGATACAGAAAACAAAAGAAAAATCCGATACACTTATCCTGTTTTAAATATACTGAAATCAGGTTTACTTCCCTACCAGTGCTGATGTCTTTCGTGCTGATAATGACATTTTATTCCTCCTAGTTTTCTTTTTTATATAATTAGCCACTCCTTCTCTGTTTCCTTCACTGAACCCTCTTTCCCCACT
Source organism: Marmota flaviventris (assembly GCF_047511675.1). NCBI lineage: Eukaryota > Metazoa > Chordata > Mammalia > Rodentia > Sciuridae > Marmota > Marmota flaviventris. The sequence continues at coordinate 74,776,591 of NC_092512.1, forward strand.
CATCCTCTAACAGTTGAAATATCCTAGGCTTAATGTTCTTCTCTTCTCTGTCTGCACCAGCAACTCACAAAAGTGTGATGCATAGCTCCCCTGGGGTCTCTGAGGGTCCCTCTTAGGAACTCCACAAGATCAAAACTGAATTTGTCTTTTTTATTCTGTAGATATTTGCATTTAAGTTGCAAAAGCAAAGGGGTGGAACTGTGGGTCCCTTAGCACAAATCAAGGGGGTGACACCAACCTATATCAGTAAACGTTGTTTTCTTCATACACGTGTGCGTGCGCACGCACACACACACACACACACACACACTAAGGCAATTTCATTTATGAATGACTCTGAAAAAGTACAAAAATATTTTGCTTTTATGAATCTCAACTTTTGAATACATCTTATTTTAACATTCTATGTGATTCAATAGGAAGTGTGTGTGAGGCACATCCACTCTACACTGATGAATGACTATTGTCCTGAGCAACAACATTTGGGCAGTTGTTAAAGTAACAAGGTGAACCAGTCTCTTTTTTCATGGAACATCATTTTACTGGAAATAACAGACCAATGATGGTTAATCAGAACTGGATATTTAGATAATCAGTCAACAAATACATGAAAAAAATATTCAACATCTCTAGCAGTTAGAGAAATGCAAATCAAAACTACTCTAAGATTTCATCTCACTCCAGCCAGAATAGCAATTATCAAGAATACAAGCAACAATAAATGGTGGTGAGGATATGGGAAAAAGTTACACTCACATATTGCTGGTGGGACTGAAAATTAGTGCAACCACTCTGGAAAGCAGTATGGAGATTTCTCAGGAAACTTGGAACCACCATTTGACCCATTTATCCCTCTCCTAGGTATATGCCCAAAGGACTTAAAATCTGGCTATTACAGTGACTTGACCACAGCAATGTTTATAGAACTCAATTCACAATAGCTAAGCTATGGAAATGACCTAAGTGCCCTTCAATGGATGAATGGATAAAGAAAATGTGGTACATATACACAGTGGAATATGCCATAAAGAAAAATGAAATTATGGCATTTATCGGTAAATAGATGGAACTGGAGACTATCATGCTTAGTAAAATAAGCCAATCCCCCCAAACCAAAGATTGAATGTTCTCTCTGATACATGAATGCTGACTTACAATAGTGAAGGTGGGAGTAGAGGTTCACCAGATTGGGGGGAAGGAAGGAGGGATGGGAACGGGAAAGACAGAATGAATCAGATATAACCCTGATATATTCATATATAAATACAAGACTGGTGTAACCCCACATAATGTACAACCACAAAAATGGGAAGTTATATTCCATGTATATATGATATATCAAAATATATTCTACTGTCATGTATAACTGAAAGAACAAATAAAGAAAATTTTAAAAATAATTGGGTATTTAGTGGATGTTTTCTCAAAAGTAAAATGATCTTATTCTTTTTTATTGCTGAGTAATACTCCATTGTGTATAAATGCCACATTTTTTAATCCATTCATCCACTGAAGGACATCTAGGTTGGCTCCACAGTTTAGTTATTGTGAATTGTGCTGCTATAAACATTGATGTGGCTGTGTCCCTGTAATATTCAGGGAAATGGATGGCATTAGAGAAGATTATGCTAAGTTTATTTTTTAATCCCAAAAAATAAATGCCGAATGTCTTCTCTGATGTAAGGCGGGGGGGTGACTCAAAATGGGGTTGGGAGGGAGAGCAAGGGAGGAAGATTACCTCTAGACAGGGAAGAGAGATGGGAGGGAAAAGGAGGGAGAAGAGGAATAGCATGAATGGTGAAAGAGACCCTCATCATTATACAAAATACATGTATGAAGATGTGAATTTGGTGTCAACATACCTTATATACAATCAAAGATATGATGAAGTATTATATAATGGTGTATTAAGAATTGTAATGCAAAAATAAATAAATGAATGAATTAATTAATTAAAAAGAAAAAAAGTAAAATGAAGTGTGCCTTTGCTTCTAGAAAAACACAAATAGTGTTGTTTATTGATAAACTCTGAGCTTTCAAGAGAATACTAAAATTTGAGAAAATGTTTAACCAGCAACTTGATTTTGATGGCTTCCTACTATTTTTCCAAAAAGATCAGTGGTGATATTAACAAATGTGATTTCTTGACATTGTATAATGAAACATGTCAATATCTGGAAGGTATCATGACTACCACATGCCGATTTTAGTTGTTTAATATCAGAGTAGAATACCCAGTTATTTGAGAATGCAAATTTTAAAAGTAACTACATTTCTATGAGACTAGTTTTTTTCATAGTGTCCAACCAAAAGAATATATTACAGTAGAATGAACACAGAAATAGGCATGAAAATCTGGTTTTTCCTTTATTTTTATTTTATTTTTTTGGTACTGGGAATTGAACCCAGTTGAACCCAGGAGTATTTTACTACTGAGCTACATCACCAGTCCTTTTTATTTTTTCTTTCCTTCCTTCTTTCTCTTTCTTTCTTTCTTTCTCTCTTTCTGTCTTTCTCTATTTATTTATTTATTTATTTATTTTGTGTGGTGCTGGGGATTGAACCCTTTGCCTTATACATGCAAGGCAAACACTCTACCAACTAAGCTATATCCCCAGCCCTGTTTTATTTTTTATTTTTTTATTTTTGGTACCAGGGATTAAACTCAGGGATACTTGACCACTGAGCCACATCCCCAGCCCTATGTTGTATTTTATTTAGAGACAGGGTCTCACTGAGTTGCTTTGTGCCTTGCTTTTGCTGAGGCTGGCTTTGAATTTGCAATCCTCCTGCCTCAGCCTCCCAAGCTGCTGGAATTACAGGCATAGGCCACTGCACCCAACTCAGTCCTTTTTATTTTTTTATTTTGAGATAGGATCTCATAAAGTTGCTCAGGGCCTCGTTAATTTCCTGAGGCTGGTCTCCAACTTGCAATCCTACCGCCTCAGTCTCCCTAGTTGCTGGGAGTAGAAGCATGAATTACTGTGTGCCCAGTTCCTAGTTGTCTTTTCTTTTATTTATTTATTTTTAGTTATAGATAAACACAATACCTTTATTTTATTTACTTCTTCCTATGTGGTGCTGAGGATTGAACTCAGTGCCTCATATGTGCTAGGCAAATGCTCCACCACTGAGCCACAACAATAAACTAGAACTTTAAAGGTATTTTTTTAAGTATAAAACAATGCCACTCTTCTTACTAAATGCTTTTACTTACAAAAATAGTTTTTATTATAACATATTAATATGTAAAGGATTTATTACTACTTGAATATCTGTATTTATTTATAAATAAATATTTCAAAATAAGCATAGTCTCTAATTTGATTACTTGACTTAGGATTTACTACTTTATGGTGGTGCAAAAGTAACACACATTCAATAGAAACTGAATTTGAAATCTGGAATTTTGATCTTTTCCTGGATTAGAGATGTGCAATAAGATTCTCAGTGAGCCATGGTCAGTCATGAGATCAGAAAGAAAAAAAGTGAGATTCTACAGTGCACTATATTGCTACACTATAAAGTTTGAAAGGTTTGGATTAAGTATATTTTTAACTGACAATATTTTCAACTTACAACAAGTTTATTGGGGTGTAACCTCATTGTAAATCAAGGAGTATCTGTACATATTTTTAATTTTTTCAGTTTTAATTTCTAATAAATAGAAATTTAAATCTTTTTATCTAACATATTTCTAAATATCACAGCTATAATTCACATAAAACTCTTCGGATGGGTTTATTAATTTTTAGAAATGTATAAGAGAATTTTAAAAGAATTTTAATATCGGGGTAAGAAAGCTCTTATCCTTCAGGGTGTTACCCTTAAAGAAATAAATAGTTGACAATATCATCATTAATGCCAACAAAAATACTAGCAAAACAATGACAGGACCCTTGTGACAGACAGACCATCATACTAACTTTTGGAATCCCTACAACTGCAAAGAATATGGCAGTGACATTTCAGCGTTTCCTCCCTAAATTCCTCATCCATCCTTCCTCTCTTTCTCCATTCAGAAACTCTTTAGCATAAACTAGTCACAAAATCCCAGGCCAAAAGTGCAGCTTGCACATGACAGAAAAGCCCCCATCAGCTGGGATCTGAAAACCCAAAAGTTTCCAAAATTATGAACCACCATCCACAGTGTGGAGTGACGTGCTCAGAGAGGCCCCTTCTGACCTGCTTGCCTCCTTGGTGCTTTCAAGGACCCTTGTTGTCATCCTATTGCATGTGCCATCTGCTAGTAACCTTGGTGGGTAGAAAGCCTGACACCCCATTTTGAGTAGAACTCTGTGAAGTCAGGGTTCACATCTTTAATTCATCCCCACGCTCTTCCAGCTAGACCTAGGACAGCAAAATTCTGAAACAATTCTAAACCTCTAGGAGTGCCTCACAGTCCCACAGCCCTGGATTGGGATTCAGCAACTGGTTTAGCACAGTTTGGAGACAATAGAATGCCCTCCCACTTAGTTGTCTTCCTTCACTCTTCCTTGCATCCAATTCATTCTCTGATCACTACCAAAAGACTCTAAAAAGGCAAATCTGTACTGTAAGATCCTTCCAAGGCTTGTGATTCCCTGAAGTTAATGCCGATGAGCCCTGAGCCAATCCCTTCCTGCTGACACTGGAGCAGCCCTAACTGGGCAAGTTGTTCTCACTTGGGTCTGTCCTGGGGCAGGGGTTGTCAAGCTCCCCATATACACAACATTCTTTTTTTTTTTTTGGTACCAGGGATTGAACTTGGGGGCACTCAACCACCAATCCCCAGCCCTATTTTGTATTTTATTTAGAGACAGGGTTTCACTGAGTTGCTTAGTGCCTCTCTTTTGCTGAAGCTGGCTTTGAACTCACGGTCCTCTTGCCTCAGCCCCCAGAGCCACTGGGATTACAGGTGTGCACCACCATGCCTAGCCAAATACACAGCATTCTAATACCACACAACTCTAATGCTAACACAAGCATAAGCAGATGTCACCTGACAGTGAATACAACTCTGATCATGGCTATCTTTCCCAGGGACAGACATTTTACGGTCTTCTGGCTATAAAAGACCTACCCCCAGTTCTCCCTAAACCTCATAGCAAGAGCTTCCTGAGACTTTTTAACAGATAGGCTTTCCTACCTAGTAAACTTTTTTACTCAGGGCTTAATGTTTGATTTATATAACCTCAATTTTACTTAATAACTGAAAATTGATTGAAATGGCTTAAAAGGTGCTCACAATCCTGCCTCCATCTCTCCTCCAATCCCAATTCTAAAAACTCTCCCCAGCTCTTCTGATGTTCTCTAGCAGAAAACTTCTTTCAGTTCATAGAGCTAATACAATCTTTTGCTTTTCATAAATCTTCACAGATGACATCTGCTCAGTCTAAAACACTCTTGCTACTCTTCCCTATTTTCCCCCAGTTTGGGGGTTAAATTGCCATTTCCTCAGGGCTACTTCCCCAGATCCTGGGCCAGCTCAGCTTTCCTGCTAAATGTTCCCACAGTACCCTGTACAATCATGAGTACAATTCAGAAAGACCACTACTGTGGGTCCATACTTGAAAATGCACCCAAACGCAGGCACTAAGGACAATGAAAATCATATACTCTTTCCAAACTCTCCAGCCTGCCTCAAACTGGAGTGAAAAAAAGTTACACATCCAATTTTTGTGTTTTTACAGCTACCTTTGCAACTAATGGCAGTTGGATGACCTAGTTGTCTGACTACCAAACGAATAGGATGAGCTACTTCTGGGAAAGCTAGATCTTCCCATACTTTCCAGCTTCCTTCTCTGGATATAGATGCACTGACTGAATTCACACAGACATCGTCCAAACATGAAGTGGCACACTCGTGTGACATTAAATATTCCAACAGCTCTGACCATTGACTTCTATATTTTCTATTTTATGAAATAATTAATCACCTTTATGAAACCAAAGTTAGCGAGCTATCCTGTGACTTGGCAAAAGAAAACATTCCATACTAATACATGACCTCACACATCTGGGAACATGTAGGGAATAGCCCCCAAAAGGACAGGAATTTGAATTTGGGAGTCCCACGATTCTACTTGGGTGAATGCAATTTCTCTTTGTTTTCTCTTCATCTCAGTTCAGAACAACTCCTGTAGGACCAAAGATGACATCCATATGGATAACAGAGTAAGGGAGGATAAATTTGGGTTTTGCATTCAAAAAACTGTGCTATGACTATTCTACATGTCCCCCTCGCTACCTCACCTCAAAGGGTTCAAGAGACCACAGTGGAGAGCAGAGTTGGCCCTAGTAGTATGCACTACTTGCTTAGAGTGTCACTGCCTTTGTGTGATGAAATCAAATGAAGGTGCTGAGTGGTTTAAAATTTGAAGAATAATCCTTTTTGAGTCTCTTATAATTGCTATAAATCATACATTTCCTGTAATTAATAGCACTCAGGAATAATTGGTGACAGCAATTTTTGCAGGATCAGCTTTCAGTGAATGAAGTAACACCCCATGTATCCCATAGATTTTAGAATTTGTTTGTCCACAGACAACTGCACATCCACTTCTCCCACCCCGAGAGATTCAGCTTCTCAGTCTTTGTGCTTCTTGTGCCAAAATTTGTTGTCATCTAAATCAACAATTCTAGACAAATAATAGCCCCAATCACTTTTCCATTAACTGCTGGAATTTGGCAGGTGCCCCAGAAATATCCTGGGACATTCAATCAAAATTTAAAATCACAAGGGTCACATGAAGGCAACTCTGGCTTTGCCCTTCTCTGCCCCACATATCTGATTATACTATTCATCAAGTCGAACAACGAGAAATAACAAACTGGCCAATGCATCTTGTATGTAGGCACACTGCACTAGTCTATTCTAGGCTCCAATGCTGAGTGCAAAGGTCTATGCACATTCGTCATTTTCCTAAATTCTTCCTCATCACTTCAGTGCAGAATGAGGGGAATGGATACAATCCCTATTATTTTATGTCATTAGTTGACTTCCCTTTAACTCATTAGGTCCCAAGTTTTCAATTCTGTGAATATTTTAATAAAATTGACACAGATGCATTAAAATAGGTTGGAAATCATAATCTAGAGCTTTTTGTATTGTCAGTATTGAGTAATATTAATTACCTAATATCATTAATATTTATTAATTAATATTGACTAATATTATTATATAATTATATTATATACTTGTAATATATGTTATATACTATATTTAAGCTCTATGTGTGTTCCACATTGGTGATGATGAGACAAAATAGGTTAATAAAATTTCATGAGTGCTAGACTTCAAATAACATTCTTTTCTAGGCTTCTCAAAAAAAAAATAGAACAATGATTACTAGCGATTGGGAAGTCTGGGGAGGAGGGTAGTTAAGAACCAAATAAGGCCAGTTTGACTAGTGCAAACCTCTATGCCTGTATTGAAATTTCACACTTAACCCCAAGAATATGCACAACTTATGTTAATAAAAAAATAAAATAAAATCCAAAAACATTTTTAATATGTCCAAGGAAATTTAATTCAGTTATTATTCAGCAACTTGAAGAAAACACGCTTTTTAGTCATGAGGGAGAAAATAATCTTCCAGATTAGAGTTTTATCTGTAATCTCCTTTTACTCCTGAGAACCACAGACTGTTGTAAATTGAAGCCCTTGGACTTGGGCTTCAGGTTAGCCTTTAACTTCCTATACTTGCTTTCAGAACAGGAAGGGTCTAGATTGCCAGATGGTTAGCACCTGCCTGCTGGCCACATTATTGAATTAGCACTATTAAAAGTTTGAAACTTGTTCTAGTTGGTGCCAACACCGTACCAATGCCTCCCCGGCTAGATGAGCAACTCTGGCATTATCTCCTTGCTGATCTGCAGGATCCCTTTGGGAAATTCCAATCTAATCACATAACCCAGTATCAAGCCATTGAGGCCCAACATTTCCAATCTCTATGAAGAAAGGTGCTGAGATGCCTCTTATGTAATAAACACTGGGTCTCTTAAGAACACTCTCTATAACCATTAAGTTTCGAAGGTCTGGTATTTTCCTAGCCACCATGAAAGGTCATAAGTACAGCAAACTGGCCCAGCCCTATTATATCAGCTCTAGGAGAAAACTCAGCTCTTGGATACCAGAGTCATTTTCCATTTGTTCTTTCTGACTCCTGCCTTCTAAAATATAAGGCCTAACACTATGGTTTGAGTGTGTCTCTCAAAGTTCGTGTGTTGGATGTTTCCATCTTGTATCATTATTCGTTTTAATGGACTTCCTTTAACATTTTGATAGTGCAGGTCTGCAGGCAAATTCTCTCAGCTTCTGTTTGCCTCAAGAAGTCTATTTTATCTTAATTTTTTAAAAGAGAGTGAGAGAGAGAGAGAGAATTTTAATATTTATTTTTTAATTATCGGCGGACACAACATCTTTGTTTGTATGTGGTGCTGAGGATTGAACCCGGGCCGCACGCATGCCAGGCGAGCGCGCTACCACTTGAGCCATATCCCCAGCCCCATATTTTATCTTCATTTTTGTACAATTTTTTTGCTAAAGAATAAAAGGCTGGTGCTTATTTTTCCTTTCATGAGTTTAAAGATTGTTCCATTATCTTCTAGCTTGCATAGGTTCTGATAAGAAGTTTATGAAAGCAAAAGAAAATCATATTAATTATAAAGAGCTTTACTGCAGTCCCGGCCAAAATCTTGATTTCCATGTTGTGAGATCCCTGAGCCAGAGGGCCTCACTCTAAACTAGACTGAAAACCTGACCACTTAAAAAAAATGAGGTAATAAATGGGAAACATAACCCCCACTAAGTTCCACAGTAATTTGTGATGCAACAATAGATATATATAATCCAGAGAATAACCCAAAATCTTTCACACAAAGAAAATTAACTATGGATAAAGCATCAGAAAGAAAACATTGGATTTCTCAATAGCTCTTCTTAAAACTGGAGGGAAATTAATTTCAATATACAATTTTGACCCACCAAATTCATCAAATATCAGAATAAAATTCATTATCAGATATGCAGGGGTTAAAATAAGACATATCCAATGCACCCCTTTTCAGTAAACTACTGAAAGATGTGCTTCACCAAAACAAAAATAAATAAATAAATAAACAAAATGGGAGGAAGAAGTGGAATTCAGGAAAAAGTAGATCTAAACCAAGAAAGAAATTAAGAGAACTCAAGGAATATAATAAAGAAAAGCCCCAAGAGGGTAGCTATGTGTTTGGCTAGAATACCAATCTACTTTGAAATAGAGGAACTACAGAGGTGTAGAAATAGAAGGTAAATACTCAAATACAGAGCTAAGAAAATGGAAAATAGTTAGCTATGGGCAGTAAGAACTAGTTAGGAAGGGAGATGGTGGTTAGCAAGGTGGCACATACCTCATTAACCTGTGGGGAAAGTCCATCTCAATCACTGTCAGGACTTCACTATGCCCACCATCTCTCCAAAGGTATTTTGTTATTGTTGTTTTTAGTGGATCACAGACCTTCTCTGTCCATAAGCCCTAGCTTTATGCAGAATTAATTCTAAGAATTCAAACACAGTTGAAAAGTAAGTATCCATCTCTCTTTTACAAAGTCTTTGTTCTGCGTTCTCCTTCATTCACTTCACTCTCAGGCAAACTCTGTCCCAAAAGCACTGTTTTTTCATTACCCTAGAAAACCTCCTGCAATTGAGAAACACTGAGCCAATCATTATGGCTAAAGAAAGAGAACATAATGATAAGCAAGTCTTGGAGACCCTAATAAACATGAAGATGTTCCTAACCTCTGGAACTGACAGAGAAGTTTATGTCCAAAATGACTGATTTTCACCAACACCCTGGTGGACCAGATAGGTCCATGAAGGAGCCTGTGATAGTTTTTCCATTCTAAAAATGACATAAGAATTAGTTCATTATGGTCCTGAGATGAAAGAAAACAGGAGAGGAGAAGGGAAAGGGAGAGAGACGGAGGGAGAAAGTGTCTGAATGAGCAGAGAGCACATTTTGGAAGGGACGGTTACTAGGTCATGCAAAACAGGAGTCTTTGAAATTCTTTACCTCAACCCAAACTGTAAACATGAAATATAATGAGAGACATAGAGGACTGAAAGTCACTGCTGCTGAATTTAGGAATGAGATACACTAGAGTAGCCTACACCTCCACTCACTCCATTGCCCAGGTCATTGCCAGAGATCAGTCCCCAGGTGAGTGTAGACAACATTTATTACCTTTGGATGCCCATTACCCAGTCTTCAATTTCCATTTGAGAAATTAATTCTCCACAAATATTCAGAGTCTGGTTGAAATGTCCAAGTGCCTGCCTCCCACCAAGGAATACAGTCAGGGAGTCAGAAAGTGAACAGAGCTGGCCTGGAGACTGATCTGTTCTGAGACTAAAGAAATGACTGAGGGACATTCAGTCCAGTGGTGGCATCTTGACCATACTAATCTACTGGGACTGTTACAGTGGTTTCTGCTCTGTAGTTTTCTAGATGGGTCTCAGTCCTTGCCCACTTCTAGCCACGGCTCTTCAGTTTCCTACTGAGTCTATGATGCTGCAAAATCTTTCCAATGAATTTCTCTTTGCTTAAGGTTGCTTAGGGTTCTTTTCAACTCTGTCATGGGAACCTAGGAACCTTAAGTCATATAGTGGTTAACTATGTATTAGAGGATTTTAAATGGTAATGCTCCTTCCATTGATGTTGTGCCTGACTTTGTTTCCGTATTGACAGAATATACTAAATCCCTGCCTAGTTTTTGTAAACTTTGATGAAATCAGGCCAATGCAATCTTCTCTCTCCTTGTTGGTATCATCAACAATCAGTAATAATTTGAATTATACACTTCCTGGCTTTATATCATAATGTAGTGCAGTGAAATTTAAACTGATGGCCTAAACTAGATCCAAATATTATAATCACCCATTACATTGATAAAATATCCATTGGGGGAGGATAAAAACATGCAGACAAGGTGGAAGCTAATTACACAAAAAACAACTGAAAGAACAGAGACTTATAAGTTGAAAGTAGAGGGACAATACAACCTAAAGCCCAAAGTCTTTCAACATGGTGACTTATAAGTAATTTCATATCTTATAGCAGGTATCCCTGTCCCTTGTCTCTTTTTGATGCTGGCTGTTATTCAAAACTGGAATCGCCATTCTACTTTTGCTGGATCAACAAGCTGGTTGTTATGATAACAATATTTATTCTTTTTGGTGGAAAAATGACACAAGTTATAGAATGTCTATTATTTCCTATGGAACCATGGAAGCAAATTACTATATAGCTCTCCCACATTTGGGTTGGGCTGCAAGTGGGGACCAGAAAGAACTCAAGTTATTAGTGACATCTGATCATATACCAAATACTAGTGGTGGCAAAAGCTGGATTAGGTGGAATTGCATTCAATTGTGGAAGGAATCAATCTACTCTTATTTGGCTATTGGTATATCACTTTTAAAAACCCGTCAATGTTTCAGTCAGCTTTTTATCATCATGAACAAAATACATGACAAGAGTAACGAAGAAAAGGAAATCGTTATTTTGGCTCAGTTTTAGAGGTCTCAGTCCAAAGTCATGACACTCCACTGCTCTGGGCTTGAGTAAAGCAGATCGTGCCTGTGGAAGGGCATGGCAGAGGAAAGCTGCTCAGCACAGGGTGGCCAGAAACCAGAGAAAAAGAGAAAAAAAGGTAGCCAGGAACAGATACATTCCTCAGGACCACACCATCAATGACGAACTACCTTCAGCCATGCCCCCGTTGCCTACAGTTATCATCCAGTAGCCCATTAATCTACCAATGGTTAATCCAGAAAATGGATTAAGTCACTGATAAGATCAGGGCCCCCATCATTGCTTAAATCCCAACCTCTGAGCTTTGCTGCATTTGGGGATCATGTTTTCAATGTGTGAACTTTTGAGGAGACATTCCAGATCCAAACTACAACAGTTAATAATAATTAGAATATATAAACCACAAATAGCTGACTATTGTCACGAACCATAACAGTATATGACAGAGTCTTAATGTAAATGTGTGTGTGAGCTCTGTGCATTGGAGCTATAAGAGGGGACAGGTCTGGCATTGCACGCTGATGGGCTGTGCGATGTAAGTGTGCCTTTCCTCTAGCTCTGCCTGTGATCCCACACAGCACCTGAGAGGATGTGACTTGCCAAGATGTCGATCAATCTGCTGACCACAAGACATCACCAAGCAAGACTCCACATTTGAAATCTTATCCCTGTCTTATTTGGTGAGGAACATTCTATTGAATCTCCTTGGTGGGTCCCTCCTATAAAAATAAAGAGATTCCAGGTGCATGCTTTCTTTCCCAGTTGACCCTTAAGGTCGCAGAGCCATTCTACCCTCGATCTGAGAAATTCATGTCTGTGTGTTGCATGATTTCTTCAACGTTTTCTTATCTTAATATTGCAGCCAGCTCTTTTGTTTTTTTTTTTTTCCTTTTTTAATATTTATTTTTAGTTACAGGTGGACACAATATCTTTATTTTTATTTTTATGTGGTGCTAAGGATCGAACCCAGTCTCACCACATGCTGGGCAAGTGCTCTTCCTCTGAGCCTCAATCCCAGCCTGCAGCCAGCTCTTTTGAACCCAGCTCATCTCGTCAGCGTGGGCAGCTGGCAAGAGACTATTCTATAGTAGCTTAAAATTACATCATAGTAATCTAGTAAGTACAAAAGCCTAACTCAAATGTTTCTGTGAATAAGAGGGAAATGTGTAGCAAAATGTGTACTGGTATTCTCGGTTGAGACTCAAAGATATCATTTCATGAAGAGTCCATTCATCCCTCTCAGAAGTGTCCACAGCCCCACTATGACACAGGTTCCTTTTCCCACACTCTGCATTGCTTTACAGGAAACCCCTGCACAGAGAAAAGTCATTCTCAGAAGTGATCTGGATATCCTAGTAAATGGGTTGCTAAAGTTACTAAGTTTCTCATGTTTGGTCTTATTTGTCTTACAAACACAATATTAATAGACAAAACAAAACTTGAAGACCCTAAGAAGATAGGAGAGTTAAATGACGGTGACTATAAACCTTTCCATTTCTTCTTCTTGTATGCAGATCATTAGTACGATCACACATGGCATAACGATGGGAACAGCTTCTGATATATGCATCATTCCATCCTTGTGTAAAGATCAGAGAATGCACTTAGGCAAACCTAAATGGTAGAGATCGATCCTGAAACACAGCTTCTTGATGTCATCAAGAAACACAATATGAGATGGATGAGGCTGCTGTCAGCTAACATGGCATACATAAAACATCACAGTAAACTCTTCTTTTATAAATAGGAGACTAATCTAAAATAATAATAAAAATGATAACAGCAAGTACATAAACCAGTGACATAGTCATTTATTATCAAGTATTATGTGCTGTACATAATTGTATGTGCTATACTTTTACATAACTGGCAGTACAGTAGATTTGCTTATACCAGCGTTGTTTACCATAAACATATGAGTAATTCATTGCATTACAATGTCACTAGAGGGGCTGGTGTTGTGGCTCAGCGGTAGAGAGCTTGCCTAGCCCTGGGCTCAATCCTCAGCACCACATAAAAATAAGTAAATAAAATAAAGGTATTGTGTCCAACTACTCTCTCTCTCTCTCTCTCTCTCTCTCTATATATATATATATATATATATATATATATATATATTTAAATAATATATATATATTTAAAGATGTTACTAGACAACAGGAATTTTTCAGCTGCATTATAATCTTATGGAACCACCATTGTATATAAAGTCTGTCATTACCCAAAATGCCACTTTTGCAATGCACAACAGTATATGACAAAGTCTTAATGTAAAGTTTGAAACTCTGATCTTTATCTCCACCAGAATTTGGAGTGACATGAAACCTGAGTTCAGTCAAGAGGCTACAGAATGAGTCTCTTGACCTTTGTTAGTCTCTTGTCTTCCTTTTGGTTTCCCTTCCTCACTTGCCTTTTGCTCTTCTGATTGCCATGTTTAGGCTCAACTCTATTTAGTTCAGAAGGCTCTGATCTCAAGTAAATTATGTCTTTTTTGTAGAGCCTCAGTTTCACACCCCCCATTATATTATTCCTATAACATCCAATAAAAGATTTAATATTCCAAGTTCCTCCCTGGGCTAGACTGTCTAACATAAACACTTCGCTGTCTGTAGGTCAGGAGGGCATTTTCAGCCTTCCACAATTTGTGCTGGACCATCATAGTGAATGGTCTGTAAAATCTGCTCTAGGTATACTAGGGTGACACCAAATTTAATTTGCCATTTACAGATCCTGAACTATGATAATCTGAAACAGCTAAAGGAAATCACCATGCTAACCAGGTTAATTGGTGGTATAGATAGAAAGATAAAGTTCTGACACAAAGTGCCAAGAAAGTGACCAAAACCTCATGGAAAATGTTGAGATGAACACTGGGGAGACACCCTCCAAAAGGTGTCTCTCCATCTCCTGCTCAAGTATGAATAACAAAAATGGTTCAGCCTCCCCACCTCAGTAAGAGCTCAAGATGTAATAACTAGGTTCTTCCTCCTTTGTCCTCAGGGTCACCTAAACTTGCCTTGTGTGGAATCCTAACAAGTTTCCTGGTGTTCCCCTTGCAAAGATACCAGCTAGGGATGCCAGGAGGTTCACTGGAAAGTGCCTCTTGATCTCGTATAAGATTAAGCCTCAAAGCACTTACACTAAAATCCTCACGCCATTAAGAAGGCACACCCTAAAAATAATTAGAATACTTCCTGTCTAGTTTAGGCAGAATATTTGACTATTTTAAAATAGATGAAGATTAGTTAATCTCTCCTCAGATAAATCTAGATTACAGGCTCCAAATAAGAAAGAAATTGTATTTAAAAAAAAAAACTCTGTTAAAGAAGCAGATTAAATTTTACACACACACACACATATGAAAAAGTTATACAGAGAGAGGAATATTAAAGATTTTAGCACTGGATTATGATAAAAATCAACTGAGAGCACCATTTTAGTTTTTAAATTGTAAGCTTAGTATTATATGATAATATAAAGTTAGGAAAATGCTGCATATAATAAAGAAAACTTAAAAAGATAAAATAATAAATTTTAGGGCTGGGATTGTGGCTCAGTGGTGGAGTGCTCACCTACCACCTGTGAGGTCCTAGGTTCGATCCTCAGCACCACATAAAAATAAATAAAATAAAGATATTGTGTCCATCTACAACTAAAAAAAAATTTTAATAATAATAAATTTTAATGTCTTTAATGCCATTTAATATTTACTAAATTAAACTTTAAGGAAACATGGAACTATTCAGGACCTAATATTACCAGAAATGGAACAGTAAAAGACAATTGGTTGCCCATCCAGAAATTGTACATATGAATCTTAAACATAATATTACACTTGATAAATATATATGGATCAGATGATGGCTAAATGAAATTTTCATACAGAACATGGGAAGTTCATTTGCTTGGTTTTCCTTTCACCTTTCATATTATAAGGATGGCTCTGACAATAGTTATCTATCATCCTCCAGGGACTGAGTATCACAAAACTTAAAAATCTCTTGGCTGAAAACCACCACCTTCTTTTTTTTAAAAATTGTTGCCTAATTTTTTAAACTGATTTTTTAACATAAATGACAGTGGAATGCATTACAATTCTTGTTATACATAGAGCACAATTTTTCATATCTCTGGTTGTGTATGAAGTATGTTCACACCAATTCGTGTCTTCATACATGTACTTTGGATAATGATGTCCATCACATTCCTCCATCCTTGCTAACCTGCTGCCCCCTCCGTTTCCCTCCCACCCCTCTGCCCTATCTAGAGTTTCTCTGTTCCTCCCATGCTCCCTCCTACCCCACTATGAGTCAGTCACTTTATATCAAAGAAAACATTCAGCATTTGGGTTCTTTTGAGATTGGCTAACTTCACTTAGCATTATCTTCTCCAATGCTATCCATTTACCTGCAGATGTCATAATTTTATTCTCTTTTATTGCTGAGTAATATTCCATTGTGTATATATGCCACATTTTTTTATCCATTTATCTACTGAAGGGCATCTAGGTTGGTTCCACAGTTTAGCTATTGTGAATTGTGCTGCTATGAACGTTGATGTGGCTGTGTCCCTGTAGTATGCTGTTTTGAAGTCCTTTGGGTATAGACTGAGAAGAGGGTCAGCTGGGTCAAATGGTGGTTCCATTCCCAGTTTTCCAAGGAATCTCCATACTGCTTTCCATACTGGCTGCACCAATTTGCAGTCCCACCAGCAATGTGTGAGTGTGCCTTTTTCCCCACATCCTCATCAACATTTATTGTTGTCTGTCTTCATAATAGCTGCCATTCTGAATGGAGTGAGATGATAGAGTAATTTTGATTTGTATTTCCCTAATTGAGAGAGATGATGAACATTTTCTCATATATTTTTTGATTGATTATATATCCTCTTCTGAGAAGTGTCTGTTCAGGTCCTTGGCCCATTTATTGATTGGGTTATTTGTTTTCTTTTTTTTTTTTTATTTTGGTGTTTAGCTTTTTGAGTTCTTTATATACCCTAGAGATTAGTTATGTATCTGATGTGTGAGGGGTAAAAATTTGCTTCCAAGATGTAGGCTCTCTATTTACCTCGCTGATTGTTTCTTTTGCTGAGAAAAAGTTTTTTATTTTGATTCCATCCCATTTATTGACTCTTGGTTTTAATTCTTGTGCTATGGGAGTCTTATTAAGGAAGTTGGGGCCTAATCCCACATGATGGAGATTAGGGCCTACTTTTTCTTCTATTATACACAGAGTCTCTGGTTTAATTCCTAGGTCCTTGATCCACTTTAAGTTGGGTTTGGGGCATGGTGAGAGATAGGGGTTTAATTTCATTTTGTTGCATATGGATTTCCAGTTTTCCAGCAGCATTTGTTGAAAAGGCTATCTTGAAAACCACTACCTTCTAGGAAAACTGCCCGCTGTTATATTGATAACTTCCCAGTCCTTGAAACCAATTAATTATATGTTATATAGTAATACAGTCTTACAGAATGCATTATTAGGAATGACTCTACAAAAAAAAAAGTAATTTGACTACACGTTCCTAGTGGCATGCAGTGTAAAAATAAAAATAACTGTAGAAAACCTTAAACCTTAATTAATAATTTTGTGAGATAACAAAACAAGTTATTATATTAATTTGAAATAAATATTTTATGTCTAAGAGAAAGCAGGAGGGAAAATGGTTTCTAATTCTGCTTGCTAAAATGAGGTAGGAACAAAGGCTTTAAGAAAACAAATCTAGGGGCTGGGATTGTGGCTCAGTGGCAGAGCACTCGCCTCACATGTATGAGGCATTGGGTTCAATCCTCAGCAACACATAAAAGGTATTGTGTCCATTTATAACTAAAAAGGGGGGGAAAATCTAATGTTTAAATTTAATGCTGAGATCATGGTTTCTACTGTCTTCTCTTCAGAATATCCTGGATAAATGCTCAGTTCTATGAGCTGTTATGAGCCCGGGACAGTTTGCTGTACCAAAATACAAAAAAAAAAAAAATTCAGATCAATGGGACTGTGTGTCAAAAGAACACAGCAAGGTGGTACACACCTGTAATCCCAGTTACTCAGGAGGCTAAGGTAGTAGGATCCCAAGTTCAAGGACAGCCTCAGCAATTTAGCAAGATCCTGTCTCAAAAAATAAAATAAAAAAGACTTGAAATGTAGCTCAGGGGGTTCAATCCCCAATATCACCAAAAACAAACAAAAGAATACAACAGGGTACACCCACTGGCCAAAGTATAACTCTGAGCAATAAAAAATAATTACTGTAGTTGATTAGATCACATTGAATCTATAAAAAGTCATGAGTCCAACCATGATACATAGACTCAATGATACACAGGACAAAAATGTTCATAAACATGAGTAAAGATGATGAATAGATTACATTATTTTAATACTTTAATCAAATATGCCATTATTTTGACTTATTTACTATCAGTAAAAAAAAAATACAGAATTTAATACATATTAAATAAGTTAGCACTTTCTTGCTTAAGGGAGAATGCCAATATAATGATCCCATAAGTTGTGACCAGTCATTCAAGACAACAAATTTTAATCAAGTACATTTGCAAACACCCATGAACATGTTATGATCAAGCATATGAGAAAACTGCAAGATATCTTAAATTCGAAGGTCTCTAAAACCAGTTTGAAAGACATTTGAATGTCTTAAAATCCTCTCAAGTTAAAAGGTATTTAGAGAAGTAAAATTATATATCTTTCTATATATATATGCAAAATCCAAGTGATCAATCCATATGGCAGCAACCAACCTCCCTGAGCAGCCAGAATTAGGTAGCATGCACAGATTACGTCCTGGGACACGTTTCATGCAATCCACAGTCCCACAAAACTTGGATCTGTGTGACATGTTATGTTGATCACAGAAAACTTTAGTAACTTTGCAAGCACTTTACTGACAGGGAAACAGATCTATGTTGTATCGGTAAGTATAAAATTCAAATTTCCAAGTAATATCAATAAATAGAAAGATACTTTAAAAGAGAGAGAGAGATGTTTTTCAAGTTTGACTCTATAATCTTTGTATTGGAATTTTTAGTATAAATATGTATTCACCTACATTTGGATCTTTTAGTTCTAAAAAAGGCAAGAGAGAATTCACCTTGATTCATGTTTGCAAACAGTAATGCCACAGATCAACAGTCGCTGCACTATAAGAACGCCTTCAAATTTCACCATCCTGAAATTGGGCTGTAACCTGAGATCACTGAAGCAGTCCCCGCCGTGGTGACGCGGGATTCATGCAATGCGCTTGCGCAAACATGGTCGTAGCCACTTGCGTCCCTGCGGTCATCAGTGGGGTGTTGGAACGCCTGTTGAGTTTCATAGCCTTTTAAAAATGTCTTCCAAAAGATTACGTGATGACTCTGAATTGCAATGAAAAGTCACTGTGTACGCAGAAGGGAAGCTGGACGCACCTTTGGTGGTCTTTGAAGGGCACGACGGCCTCATCCACAAGCTTGCTGCTCCCTGGGACCCGGGAATGCGCTGGCGAGGAGACCCACAAACCCCCCAGCAGCCAGGGCCTTCCGGAGCCGAGCACAGCGCAGGGGAGGCAGCGACCTCGGCTGGTCCAGCTGCCTGAACCGAAACAGCTCAACTTCCAGGTGCTTGGGAATCAAGGAAGGAAAAGCTACCTCCTCCGTTTCTGCGCCACAAGGGCAGGAGCTCCAGGAACCCCGAGAACGGGAGCAAGTCTCCGCTGAGCTCGGAGCAAGTTCCCCCGCTTTCCCCCCAAAGATGACTCTCTCCAACAATCAGTGTTTCCTCGGTTTCTTTGATTAAAATCCAAATAAGTGAGATATCAGTTATGGTATCTGTTGTCACGTCTTTTGCCGGATACTGAAGAATGTTAATAAAGGAGGAGAAAAATGTAGTCTTAAAGCTAAGAGGCTCATCAGGAGGTGCAAAATGCCTCTTTACTCTTTTCTCCTTTGCTTTTTTACAATTCTAGGTGTTGTTTTAGAATCGATCCGGTTACCACCACAAATTTTGCTTCTTGTCTTTGGGGATCACAAAGGTTTACAGCATTTGATCAGATTAGTGTTAAACCTCCACACTTTTTATACATACCAACCATGCCTTTTGATACATACCAAAGTGCCATTATGTGTTTAATTCCAAAATACAAGAGCAGAAAATACTCAAAACTTTAACTTATAAAAATATAAATTGCTTCAACCCCCTTAGGACACTTTTCAACTAATAGCATCTCACAAGTCAATGTTTCCTATGGGTATAAACATAAGGATTTTTATGAATTTCGTAATTAACATTTAGGTGTTTCCTAATATAAATCTGAACCTTGGTAGAATTTGAAGCTGTTTATCTTCCCAACAATGCTAAGGTGGGCATGTTTTCTTCATTTTGCAAGTGAGGAAACTAAGGCAGGGGGATGGCAAGAAGCCTAGGCCATCTGGCCCCAGAGCTTTTGCTCTTTACCACCATGCTAAGGCTTTATCCATTTCTAAGATCCAAAATATTGTATAACACGTGTATAATTGGTAACAAAACCAGGATTAAACATTAAATTTTAGTAAAAACTCACAGGGAAGAAAAAAATAAAGGACGTAGATCCTGCTTTCAACTAATGAAGAAACGTTGCAACAGACTTATTACAAAAATATAAGCTTAATATGCTTTTTTTCTCTATTCATTATCATCAATTTGTATTTGGGATTTGGTGCAATTACAAAGAACTGTATTTTTACTAAAATATTCCCGTTACTTTTTTTTTTTTTTTTTTTTTTTTTTTTGAGATGAGAGTCACTACATTGTCCTGGCTGGGTGCTTTTTTTTTGGGGGGGGGGGCACAGTGCTGGGGATTGAACCCAGGGCCTTGGTGTTTGAGGCAAGCACTCTACCAACCAAGCTCTATCCCCAGGCTATTTTTGAACTTGAAGTCTCAAGTGATCTTCCTGCCTCAGCTTCCCATGTAGCTAAAACTACAGATAATTGCTACCACACCAGCTAGTACTTTATTTTACATTTTTGGTGTTGTTAGTCTGGAGTTAGTCTGGACTGAACTCTCCAAGTTTTATTCCAAGATAATGTCTATTTTAATAAGTGTTATTATCCTAATTTCTTACATGAAAAGATTGAGGGTCAAACAAGTTTAAATATACATTAGGTGACACACTAAGCCACACAGCACAGAATAGAAATCCTCTTTTAGGATTATGTGTACTTCGAATAGCTTATAAAAATGGCTCTGAAATTTGTTGACTTACCTTCTCAGAACCAACTTCTGAAGCATATGGCTGTTATCATAAAAATGTGGTTATACATCACCTATGTGTAAGAAGGGAACTTTATCATTTAATTTGAAAAATGTAGGTCCTAACAATTGTGCGTGTGTACTGTTTTAACAAACTGTGTAATACTGTTAACCCTTTAAACTTCCAAAGATATAGCATGAAAATTCATTTTTATCATAATAATCAGAAAGGAATAATTTATAGTTTGATGTCTGGACCCTGAATTTAATGTCAACATCTAGTTTATTACATTGTAAACAGACACCAGTGATTCTTTTTATTTCTTTGGATTTTTCTCCTACAATTGCTCCGTATTTGTTATGTGAAGCTCTGATCATCACTAACAATTATTTTTATTATTTTTTTCTCCCCCAACTCTACTTCAAAATTTCTGTAACTAATTTGCTTCGAAGTCTAGAATCTCCTTTGCAAGTCAGCTTACTGGGTGGGCTAAATTAAAGGAAAAGAAGGGTTGTTAGGAAGTCAGTGTGTGCTAAGAGGCCTTACTGATTTGCTGTATAAACTGGAGGGAGTATCGGAGAATTCTCTTTTCCCTTGATGAATTGAGGTGGTGTGTATTTTGACCTGTATCAGTAGTTCTGTTAGGATTAATTACTTCAAGCTTGCAATTTTTTAATTCATATGAATGTTGCACCTAATTATCCTGGTAAGTGGTTCAACAAATATCTGCTGTTTTTATTTCAACTCTTGGAGCCAATAACTTCTGGAAGCGATTGAATGCAGCTGTAGAATAACACTAATGATCATTATAGCCTGCAAAATGTGCAACAATCTCATTGTAATTTTGTCCAAAGACTGATAAATTTCATCAGATCAGAGTTGAAAAAAAGCCCATTTTATTATGATTAAAGAAATTTTGTAAAAGAAAGGTGAGTTTGGGGGGCAGCTCAGTGCTATTTATCTGGTGAGAGGTTGCTTTGAAAAGAATTCACTTTAAGGGTGGAAGGGCAATTCTTTCATCTGAAAGGGATTATGGGGCTTCATTTGGATATTTCCCCCCATGTGATTAAAACCCTAGCTGAGTGATAGCGCAGACATAGCTCATTTGGAGAAAACAAGGAAGAGAAGAAAAGCACTGAGGTGGAGGGAGGAGTAGTCACCTATGCTTCCAAACTCCTGCAGCTTTTCCTGGTCTTTTCATACTCTGGAGCATCTCAGGTCTCCTCTAGGAGTGTGCGATGCCCTCCCCTCTAGTTCTTCGACGCTACCTCCCTGGTAAGCTGTCCCCTTCCTTGGAATCTCGACCCTGCAGCAGCCCTTCTAAGTTCCCAGGGAAAGGGGGAAAGCTCTTCCTGGGAGTCACTCCTCCTCGGGCCCCAAGGCTGCCTACCCGACTGGCCTGGTGCTCCATTGACTGGGAACAGGTGTGCTTGCTACAAAGGCTGGGAGCTGGAGGGTTTGGCTCCGTGTACAAGGCGACTTACCATGGTGTTCCTGTGGCTGTAAAGCAAGTGAACAAGTGCACCAAGAACCGACGAGCCTCCCAGCGAAGCTTCTGGGCTGAGCTCAACATTGCAAGGCTGCACCATGACAACATAGTTCAGGTTGTGGCTGCAAGTACCCGGACGCCTGCAGACTCCAATAGTCTAGGTACTATAATCATGGAGTTTGGGGGCAACATCACTTTACACCAAGTCATCTATGGTGCCACCAGCTACTCTGAGGAAGAGGCTGGGGAGTCCCACTGCTTAGATGGAGAGCAACTGAGTTTGAGGAAGTGTCTAAAGTATTCCCTAGATGTTGTGAATGGCCTTTGTTTCCTTCACTCTCAGAGCATTGTGCACTTGGACCTGAAGCCGGCAAACATTTTGATCAGTGAGCAGGATGTCTGTAAAATTGGTGACTTTGGTTGCTCTGAGAAGCTGGAAGATCTGCGGGGCTTCCAGGTTCCCCCTTATCACGTAGGAGGCACGTACACCCACAGAGCCCCAGAGCTCCTGAAAGGAGAGATGGTAACACCCAAAGCTGACATCTATTCTTTTGCTATCACTCTCTGGCAAATGACTACCAGGGAGGTGCCTTATTCTGGGGAGCGGCAGTACGTGCTCTATGCTGTGGTGGCATATAATCTCCGCCCATCTCTTGAAGCAGCTGTCTTCATGGACTCTGTCCCTGGGCAGAGGCTTAAAAGCATCATCAAATGCTGCTGGAGGGCCAGTGCTTTGCAGAGGCCAAATGCAGAACTCCTCTCCGTGGACCTGAACTCTTTAAAAGCTGAAATGGGCTGACTCCAAACCTGTGTCAAGATAAGCTTTCCTCTTTGTTTCTATTTATTTTAAAAGTTGACATGTAGAAGAAAACATATAGGCAGGACAGATTTTTAGAAAATAAAGGTACTAGAAACTCTTTTAGTCTCTAGTGCTTTTTCTAAGACAAATAGAGCTACAAAGCTTGTCATTATTGTACTGTTATAACTAACCTTATTTCCTTTCTTTAGTTTATGCTTTGCTTTCCAGAGTCCAGGTGCTTACTTTGCCAGTTCCATAGCCTTGTACTTACTCAAATTTGTTCTTGACTAAAAAAACACCAAAACAAAAAACAAAACAAAACAAAAAACAATTCGTCTCAAACAGAATGCCATTGCAGAAATACCAAATTTTTTTAATGAATTTGGTATGTCCCTTCCTTATCACCTAAATTCATACTAGGAAGTTTACTTGTTCCCATACCAAATCAGTAAAAACTTTTTTAAAATGTTTTTTCTGTTCTCCCCTTAAAAAAAAAAAAAAGAAAAAAACTTTGTAATGACCTTAACACATAAATTAACAAATTGAATTTTTTTTTTTTTTTTGGTACCAGGGATTGAACACAGAGTGCTTAACCACTGAATCCCATCCCCAGCCTTTTATATTTTGAGACAGGTTCTTGCTAAGTTGCTTAGGGCCTCAGTAAATTGCTGATGCTAGTCTTGAATTTGCAAATGTCCTGCCTCAGCCTTCCTGAGATTACAGGCATGTGCCACCATGCCCAGTGAGTAAATTTATTTTTAAAGGAATAATTTATAATATTTTAATTTGTACTTTGTCATGAACAGAAAAGTTTGGTAAAATATTGCTAACTTGTTTTTTTTTTTTTTTAACCTGGAATTTGGGCTCAGAAGTAGATGACAAGGATGATCTGAGGAAAAAAAAAATTGTGATATCCCTAAGAAATAGTGAAGTTCAACATTTGACAGAACAAATAGGTAGAATCAGATTTTCAATGTAGAAGTCAAGATAATGGATGCTATATGTAGGATTTGGAGAAGGTGATTGGATCTTGTCCTGGGACAGCTTTGACAAACTTTCTTTTAGTGACAGCAGTGTTGGGGCATGGTACCAGGCCGGGCTGGTACAATGACTGGGAGAATTCATGGCAGGGGGTGAAATGGAGGAGGTACACAGACTGTGAAGGAAGAAAGGACAACAGAACTCTTCAAAAGAGGCAAGAGACAGAAATGGGTTTGGATGTTTGGCTTAGTTTAGTTATAGGATGCAGGAAGTATGTTTGTGGAAGAAAGCAGAGGAGACAAAGATAATAATAATAGAGTTCAAAAATCCATAGACGGCAGTAGCTATGGAAAGACTATAGTCCTGGAAAGAGGGCATTTCTTCCCATAGATGGGAGTTGAGGCAAATGGCCCAACTGCCACTATAGACAAATTTACAAGTAGGAAACAGGGAAGCTGGGGAAACTCACCACCGTATAGATTTGTTAATGGTAGGGGCTCTACAGAGGAAAATTACAGTTTAAAACTGTTCTGGGGAAGCAAAAGTGAGCTTTCTATGGCCAGGTAGTATGGACAGAATGCTGCTCACTCTTGAGCTTGAGTGAGACCGACAAATGCTGTCACCAACGGATGATGGTTTATTTATCTTCTGATGTTTGACTTCATAATAGTGTGAAAGTGATAGGCACTTTGCAGTACTTTGAATTGAGATCTCCAGGGTGAGTGATATGCAGTCTGATCACCTTTCCCTGTGCTGGGCAGCAGAAGCAGCAAGCTGCAGCTCTCAATCAGCTTCACAATCGTGAGGCAAATAATCAACACTCTACAGTGTACTGTGTTGCCAGGTTCTCTGGATACAGGTATAGTTGTATTTGTGGGGTTTCACATCCATATACCTCATTAACAAACTGTCAGTGAGCTATATAAGGATAGCCTATTAAAGGTGGAAAAAAATGCAAAGTTATCTTTCAGAGAGAATATGCGCACAGCTTAGGTTCAACCACCAATCTAAAATATTCAGGAAAAAAATGGCATCTGTACTAAACTTGTACAGTTTCCCTTGCCATTATTCCCTAAATAATACAGTATAACCATTACTCACACAGCAATTACAATGCATTAGGAATCAAAGAAAAGTACTCTATAGATGATTTAAGGTACATACAAAGACATACACATGTTATATGAAAATACTCCATTGTTTTATATAAGAGACTTGAGCATCCTCAGATACAGATTTTGATATTTTCAGGGGGTCCTGGAATAGATCCTGTGAAGATATTGAGGGATAACTGTATCGATAAATTCTGTGAACTATTCAACACTTTATTAAAAATAGACTTTACATTAATTTAGTTGATTTTTACCCAAATAAAAGGTAAAGAAAGTGTTCTGAGCATGTTTAAGGTAATCTAGGTTAAGCTATAATGTTTAATAGGATAAGTATAATAAAATGCATCTTCAAATGCAGTTGAACCCACAGCTTAGGTTTAAATAGCTTCCCTTTTCCTGGAAACCACACAATGTCAAGGTGAATAAGGGAGAGCAAAACTGTAACCCCCATAATCAAACTAGGAGACAAACTCCAGAACACATGCAGTGATGCAATCAGTGATGCCAAAGACGTGACTGAGCCCATAGGAAAAGGGCAGTGAGCAGTAGTAGAAGCTCATGGAGGACAGTGGGACCCAACAGTGACAGGTCCCAGAGAGCCCTGCCAAATGAAATACCCTAAAGAACAGGAGCCACTGAGAAGTGCAAAAGGTGAGGAAGAAACTCCTGAGAACAGAGCTGAGCTTCCAAGAGCTGGTAGAAAGAGGGAAGAAAAGGTGTGAAGGAGGATCCAGCCATGGCAGAGCTCAGAAAGGGAGAATAAAACTCAACTGTTGAACATGAGAGGGTCACCCTGGTGGGAGGGGGCAGGAATACAAGAGAGGCTCAGAAGGTTCCTGAGCCCGGTTTGCTCCGGGAGAGAAAAAGTTGTGGCTTCAAGGAGAAACCCACAGAAATGCCATGTTTGAAAGGAAGGAGCAGATGAAGGAAGTCTTTGAGTTATAAGAAGACCACCCTGACAGGGGTAGAGAAAGCACATGGACTGCCCCCTCTGCGATAGCTAAGAGTTGAGGGCCATTATTCAAGACTGACACATGAAATCAGAAGTTAAAAAAAAAAAAAAAAATTACCATATAAAGATAAATACTAAAAAATATAATTAAGACTGAGTTAAATTACAGTGGGGAAGAGACACAAGCTATCAATGATAGCATTTCTCCATTGCTCATAGCAAATAAATATTGTCTAGGATTAAGGAAATATATGGAAAATACAACAGATACCCAAAATTTTAAAAAAAAAACACACAAATAAAATAGAAATTTTACACAAATTAGAAAAGAAAAGTTTATTTACCTCAAAATTTTAGAACTCTTAAAACAACTATGTGTTGAAATGGTAACCAAAAGTTAGGAATTTTTGAGAACAAAAATAATGAAATACATATTATTATACATAGGATAAAAATAAAGGAGATGAAAATTCATAGTCCTAAGTAGTATTATGAATTAAAAAAAACAATAAATGAATAAGGCACATGCTTTGAAGTTAAGGAAAGGACCAAAAAATAAACTAAGGGAAATTTTAAAATCAGGAATTAAAGCAGACAATGATTTCAAATAATAAGTAAATGAATATTTTGTTGACTATCAACAAAACAGGGAAACTACTAGCTAACTTAAAATAACTAAATCACATATACATAAAATTAGACATAAAGTATGATGGAAACAGGGATTGTCTTTATATTTTAGAAGAAAATTTGCATAACTATAGAAATAAATTTGAATACCTTGAAGAATATATAACTTTCTAGGAAATTACAGTTCACCAAAAGTAGCCCCAATGAAGATAGAAAGTAGAAACAGACCAATTTTAAAGAAGAAAACAGAGAGTTGTCTAATCTGTACCCCATAAAACACTAGAACCCAAGTTCCACTAGCTTCTACCAATAAAGACCAGGTCATCTTGATGCTATTCAAATTATTCTAAAAACCTCTTTTAAGAACAAGATTTATATCAAAGCCTGATAAAAGACTGCTTTTAAAAAAGAAAGCAGATCAATCTTTTATTTAAAACTATCAGTTTAGAATTGCTAAGTAAATATTAGCAAGCAGAATCATAGTCAACTTTTAAAAGCATGCACACAATATATTTAATTATATGGGTTTCTTCCAAGATGCAAGAATGGTTCACTATTAGAAAATCCATTAATCCACCACATTAATAGGTCAAAAAAGAGAAAAATAAAAATGTGATAAGGGGATATTTGACAAAAGAAACTAAAAAAGAAGAATCAATGGATACTCTATTAACCTGATTTAAAATACACATACACTTCAATAGCCACTATCTTATCAATGGATGTGTAACTGATGTGATTCTGCAATCTGTATACGGAGTAAAAATGGGAGTTCATAACCCACTTGAATCAAAGTGTGAAATATGATATATCAAGAACTATGTAATGTTTTGAACAACCAACAATAAAAATTAAAAAAAAATCACTAGAGACATACCACTATAGTCATGAACAATATAAGAATGTCCATTACTACTGCTATTGTTTAACATTTTCTTGGTTAATGATATTTTAAAAGATAAACTTGACTAAAAAAAATTGTAAAGAGAGTGAAAAAAATCTGTTTGCAGATTCTATTTTTAGGATGTATATTTGAAAAAAAAAGTCAGAATTAATAGAAAAACAAAATTGTAAGAAATTGCATACAATAGCAGGATAAAAAATTAACCTGCAGAAACAAACAAACTTTAATATGTATACAGAAACCAGGTAGAATTTATAAAAGAAGAGAATTTTTTTAATAATAGCAATAAAAAAGAAAAATTCTCTCTGACACAGCCATAGCCTATGTGGTTGAAGACACCATGGTCAGAGAGATAAATTCATAAACTCATATTTTTTAATAAAAACAGATGGATAGAGGGATATAGGTAGAGATGGAAATAGACATGAATGTATGTTCATATAAATGTTTCCTAGCTCCATTCTTCAACAGGGCCTAAAGTAACCACATTCTGGGTAGACTTAGCACAGATTTTAGTTTCTGAATTCTGATATTTTTTTAGTTTATGAATTCTTAATTATCCACAACAGAAAAAAAAAAAAAAAAAAAAACAGGGCTTCTTTGGAGAAATGACTGATTCCAGACAGTACAAAATGAACCTATAACATTTTATGTCTCCAAATAAAGAAATGTCTAGGAATGATAGTAATATATCAAAGGACATAGGATCTAGCTTGAGAGTCTTCCACTGGCCAAACTTGAGATAACTGGAGTATTAAAACTATTAAAGAGCTATGTATAGTGTTGCACACCTGTAATACCAGTGACTTGGGAGGCTGAGGCAGGAGGATCACATTCAAAGCCAGCCTCACCAATTTAGCGTGGCCCTAAGCAACTAAGGGAGAACTTGTCTCTAAATAAAATATAAAAAAGGCTGGGGCTGTAGCTCTGTGATAGAGCACTTGCCTAGCATGTGTGAGGAACTGTTTCGATGGCAAAAGGTGCGACTTATGCAGTTGAGGGGGAGAAATAAAGAATGTCCATGCACTTCTGCCTTTGTCAATGTTTTATTCACTCAAATCACTCAATACACTTTTACTCTATAGGTTCTTAATAAGAAAATGACAATCCTTAATGCTAGGCATTGCAATAGACGTAATCAATTCACAGCAAACAATTCTAGACTAATTCTGAGCACTGCAAACACACTTAATCATGACAGGCTCATGACAGACATTCCCTCTGCATGCTAAGTTCAAGTGTCAGATCAAAAGTCTCAAGCCTTAGGCTATAAGTCCAGCAGATGCACACTCACTCAGATAGCAGTTGATCAGGTCAGGAACCAAGGCAGGCTTCTCCTAGGGAGGAGCTGACAGCGGGTTGAGGAGAGGGTTTTAGGGAGAAGTTGTGGCTCTCACCAGGGTCAAGATGTGGCTGTAGAGTTTGAGGGTGATGAGGAAAATGCAGAGGATCAGCAAACAATGAAAAGTGTTGGGATGTCAGTCCAGGTCCACATCGGGCTCTCTGCATAAAGGCATTATTGTCAGCTGCCTGAATGTCTGATCATTTGCTCCATTATTTATACCAAATTTTGGGGCTTTTGACCCCCCCTTTCAATCCTTATCAGCTGCCACCAGATCTGTCAGTGACATCATTTACCCTAGGGTTAAAACGTCTGGTCTGGTGATCCCAACCTGATCTTTTCGCCTTTCCCCTTATTGGGGCGAGGAGGGCCATGCTGGAGGGCTCTGTTAGGCATGCCTGGTGAGACTGCAGGTTTCAAACTGGAGTTTTTAAAATGGAGTTGCTTAGGCTCAGGCCTAAGGCCATCTTTACAGGCACAGGGTTCAATTCTCATCACCATATAAAAATAAAATTTTTAAAAAAGGTTCATCAACAATTAAAAAATATATTTTTAAAAAATAAATAAATAAAATATTAAAAAGGACTTGGGATGTGCTCAGGGTTAAGTACCCCTGGGTTCAATCCCTGGTACAAATATATATATATATAATTATTATTAAAGAGTCAGGTGCATTGATGAATGCCTACAATCCCAGCTACTTAGGAGGCTGAGGCAGGAGGATGGCAAATTATAGACCTACCCTGCTTATTTTGCAAGATCATATCTCAAAATAAAAAAAAAATGGGCTGGGAATATAGTTCCATAGTAGAGCATTCCCTGGATCAGTCTCTAGTACCACAAAATAACAACAACAAAATAATAATAAATGATAGTAAATTAATTAGGAAAAAATAGTCATAGTGAATGAAATAGGAATCCATACAGATATAATTAAATAAATAAATATGGGAGAAAAGAAAGTGCTGTCTTACAATAGAATGTGAACTAATATAATAAGTACAAAATACTTATTAGTTATCTCAAGGGAGATGTCCTGCCAACATTATCTTACAGGTGATGTAAATAAATACACAGATAGAAATCTTAGTTAATATTACCAGTAATGAGATAAATCGACATTACATGCATTCTGATACAATGTAGTAGACCTACAAAAGATAAGTGACCTGACCCAAATCATAAGGAAACAATATTCAAGCCCATATTGTCCTGTGAATTATCAACATAAAAAACAAGGAAAGACTGAGAACTGTTGCATATAGGACCTGACAACCCAAGGCAACACCTAATCCTTGATGGGTTATTTTGTTTTGTTTTTTTTTTGGTACCAGGGATTGAACCCAGGGGCGCTTAACCACCAAGTCACATCCCCAGCCCTTTTTATGTTTTATTTTGAGACAGGGTCTTGGTTAGTTGCTTAGTGTCTCGATACATTGCTAAGGCTGGCTTTGAATTTATGATCCTCCTGCCTCAGCTTCTTGAGTCACTGGGATTACAGATGTGCATCACTACAGCCTTAATAGGATCATAGCCCTAAAATAAGATTATTAGGGCAACTGATGAATTTATTTGAAGAGCATTGCTGGATTAGATGGTAGTATTATATCAATTTCTTGATTTCCAGTAACTACAATGAAAAAGGACATTGCAGAATGCCCTTGTTTTCAGCAAACACTTAAAATACTAAAAGAGCAATGAAGCAGGGCTGCAAGTTACTCCCAAATGGTTCAGAATATGTAACAAGATAAAAATTAATGTCAGATTTAACAACTAAAGGATCTTGCTTGAATTAAAGGATTTCAGAGATCTTTGTATCATTCTTGTAACTTTTCTGTAAGTTTGAAATTAAAGTACAAAATTAAAATATAAATACCTAGGCAAAATGATTAAAAAAATGCAGAATTTTATGGGGAAAACTTTGAAATGCTCTAATAAAGTATATAAGCACACAAATGAAAAAATGTTTTATTGAATAAGTATATTCACCATAAAGATGGCTATTTATTTTGAATTAACTTAGAGATTTAAAACAATTCCAATTAAATCTATTAGTTACAAATAAGTTTAATTCGAAAACATAACAAGCTGGTATAAAATTTGTATGGAAAATAAATTTTAAAAGCCAGGGAAATTCAGAAAAAACAGGTAGCCAGAAAGCAGTAACTCTATCAGATATTAATGGGTACTATAAAACCTAAATTATGAAAATATTGGGAATTCTGTTTAAGTAGAGAGACCATTGAAACAGAAAAGCATGTCCAAAGAAAAGATTCAAGTACAAAGGGGAATTTTGTATAAGATAAAGATGGTGTCTCATGACAGTGGGGGAAAAAAAGATGGATTTTTCAATAAAATTATGTTGGGACACCTAGCTGGCCAACTAGAACCAAAGTTAAAACCAAACCTCACATTATACAATCAGAGTATATTCTCAATGGGTTTAAGATTTAAAAGTCAAAAATGAAGTTATAAAAAGTACCAAAAGGAAAGAGTGAATTCCTTTATAATACCAGAGTGGGAAAGTCTCCTAAAGCTATAAATGAAGTAACTGATACTTTCGACTACAAAAGGAGGGAACATATCTGCATGTAAAAAAATTAACAGCATATATAGTCAAG
The DNA here is from genome assembly GCF_047511675.1 of Marmota flaviventris. Classification (NCBI taxonomy): domain Eukaryota; kingdom Metazoa; phylum Chordata; class Mammalia; order Rodentia; family Sciuridae; genus Marmota; species Marmota flaviventris. The sequence goes on from NC_092512.1 coordinate 74,808,205, forward strand.
AGAGAAATAACAAATTGGGAAAAATTATTTGTACCTCATATCACAGCAAGGGCTAATCTCTTAACATTGAAAAAAGCTCCTGGAATTTGGTAAGAAAAAGACCAAAGGATAAACAATTAGTTCACTGAAATAGAAATAGAAATGATCTTAAATATATGAGAATTGAGAATTGAGAATTAAAGCTACCCCATGACACCATTTCCCAAATGGAAAACAGGTGGCTAAAATCCAAAAATTTGACAAGTACAATTGGTGAGGCATGGGAAACTAGGTTCCCTCAGGTATTTCTAGTAGAACTTCATGTTATAAACTTTAGGAGAAATAATTCGGCAACATCTACTGAAATTACAAAATCACTTACCTGTGACCCAATAATGCTTCTGGGAAATTTATGTTCACAGATATCTAAACAAGTGTATTCATGATAACATTTTTGTAAAAGCAGAAGATTAGAAGCAAGTCAAGTACCCATCATTAAGAACTGGCTAAGATATCTAGATGTGGTTGTACATGCCTATAACTCCAGCTACTTGGGAGACTGAAGCAGAAAGATCACAAGTTCTTGGTCAGCCTGGCTAGTTTAGCAAGACCCTGTCTCAAAATAAAAATTAAAAGAAAAAAAAAGGATAGGATGTAGCTCAGTGGCAGAGTGCTTGCCTAGCATGCATGAGGCCCTGGGTTCAAACATAACACACACACATACACACAGTCCAAGAAAAAAAAAAGTATCAGATTATGGCACAGTTATATAAGAAAACATTATATGCACATGAATAAACCTTTGACTATTACCGAAAAATCTGCATGAATATTTCTATTATAAGCAAGGTGCAAGATTAGTGAATGCACCTGGATATGCCACACTATGCTTTTGTGAAGTGTGCAAAAAGAAGAGAAATAAGAATATATATTCCTATTTATTTGCATTTGCATGAGAACTTTAGAAAGAAGTTCTAAACAAAGTAAAAGCCATTTTCTATGATAAGGAAAAGAAACACCCAGGGGCAAGGACAGGAATGAGAGTTTATGCTGCATGCCTTTTATATTAATTTGACTTTTTAACCATATCAACATATTGCCTGATCAAAAATAGTAACATTTAATATAACAAATATTTAAATAAAAAGTCAGAAGTCTGCGATTGTTTACCTTGAAACGCCTTGAATCCACTTTCCCTGCTGCTCCTGTCTTTTGTAGATCACACGACTGGTCCTTCACTCATCCAGGTTCCCTCAAGCCCCCTGAATCATGGCAACTGTGCTTTGAACCACGCCACGAAATTCATTCCCCTCTGACTGATTTCTCAGGTTCAGAGCAGAGTACAGCTGACAGGGCCATGGCCTTTGAAGGGAAAAGACCAAAACGTGCCCAGTTCAAGTCACAGCCTTCTGTCACACATTTCTGTTGAACTGCACTCCAAGCATTTATCACTCTGGTAATTACTTTCTTCATTGCTCAGGAAAAAAAAATCATAATTTTTCATGATCATCAAAGCTGGAATTTGGCAAGAAAAAGACCAAAGTATAAACAATTAGTTCACTGAAATAGAAATACAAATGATCTTAATTAATCGATAGACTTATGTGCCAAGAACTGTGTTTTATATAAGTAATAAGGTTAAATATTCACAAATAACTTATTTACTATTATTATTTCTTTTTTAAATATCAGGATACTGAGATCCAGAGAGAGTAAGTAACTTGCACAGAGTCACACAGCCAAGTGCTGGGGGCAGAACTTACTTCTTTAACTGTTATACCCTACCACCTGGGATTGTGTTGTGACAGGAAATACCGTACCTTTAGCTTCATTATTTCAAATGTTTGAACAATTTATCTAATTCATAAAGAAATTTACTATGGAAGGCATTAGAGTAGTGTAATTGAGACAGAAAAGACACATAAGAAATATAGTGCCCAAGACTGGAAAAAAGGGAAACAATTATAATGTATACTTATTTTTTTCTTTACATAAGCTTGATCATAAAATAATTCTTATTCGTGTATTCACATATTCAGCAAGCATTTATCATCCTTAGCACCATGCCAGACACAGTGGTGAAAACAAAAACACATAGATCCAAGATATGATTTTATATTCTAGTTGAAGATGTCATATGACACTAAATTTAAGACTTTGTAAATATAGAAGCTCCTTGACTTACAATGGGATTATGTCCCAATATATCACCAGAAACTGAAAACACAGTATGTTGGCCTGGGGAAGGGGGAACAGGTAGCTCAGTGGTAGTAAGCCTGATTGTCCTGCATGATGCCCTGGGTTCAATCTCTAGCACCATAAAAGAGAGAGGGAAAGAGGGAAGGAGGAAGGAAAAAAAGAGGGAAAGAGAGGGGAGGGATAGGGAGAGAGAAGAAAAGGTAAGGAAGAAGGAGGAAGGCAGGCTGGCTAGGGATGTAGCTCAGTGGTAGAGCACTTGCCTAGCATGCACAAGGCCCTGGGTTCGATCCCCAGCCTTGGGGGACAAGAGAGGCGGGTAGAAAGAAATATATGTTGAAAATACTTTGAATATTCCTCAACTACCAAACATCAGAGCTTATCAGCACAATATACTGTGTAGTGTTAGCTGTTTCTCCTTGAGATTTCATGGCTGACTGGGACTTGGGATTGGCTGTATTTACCCAGCATTGTGAAAGAATACAATACTGCATGTTGCTAACCTGGGGAAAGGTTACAAAACCTCACAAAACCACCACTCTGTAGACCAACCCTTCAATCACAATGGAATTTGGGGGGCATAATTAAATCATATCCAAACTATAGCAACATATTATCATGAAATATTAAAACAGTGGGGACAATGGCAAAGTCATACAAGTTTCCAGAAGTTAGAAAAAAAAAATACTAGGTCATAGGCAAAAGATAAAGATGCTAAAAGACAATGGAGGCCACTGAATCCAGAATTCTGAAGGAAAATCATTTCCAACTTAGAACTCTATACCCTGCCAAACTGTTGATTCTATGTGTAGGTTGACTAAAGTCTTTTTCAGATATGCATGATCTCAAAAGTCTACTCCTGTGTTCCCCGTTTCAAGAAGCTACTTGAGATGGTATTTCTCCAGGGCAAGAGCATAAATCATGATAGAAGAAAACATGGGATCCAGGAAACAGATATAACTCAACAGAGAAACAAAGAGAATTCCCTAAGATAAAAATGAATGAGGAACAGAGACTGTCAATTATGGACCTGCACAGATTAGAGCAGTCCCAATGACTCAAAGGAAATGAAACTGATGAATCCTTATTTTTAAATTTTTTTTTGTTTTAATTCATTATATGTGACAGTAGGATGCATTTATGTACTTTGATATATTATACACAGATGGGGTATAATTTCTCATTTTTCTGATTGTACATGTTATAGAATCACATTGGTATAAGGTGGGAGATGGCGGGGGGGGGGGGCACTAGGGAAGAATCCCTGTGTTTTGAGTGGATTGAAAAAATGTTTCCACAATTTGAAGAGAATTTGACATTAACTTAACTGGAGCCCAGAAAAAAACAAAGCAAAGGAAGCAAAACATTTATTAAAGTGAGGAGAAACTAAAAGTTTGAGCAACAAAAGAAAAGCAAATATCACACAACAAATGGTACAAAGTAAAATCGCTTTATATAGATAAAATGATGCAACATTGTTGATCCAACCAGAGTTTCATTCAATGTAACTATGATGAAAGGATGAATGGAGGTGAACTGAGTCGATGTACTAAGGATGAGAGTGGGAAAAAAAATTAAATCTTCATTTTCCAAAAAGGAAAGGTAATAGGTCATGCCTTAAAACAAAAAAAAAAACAAACAAAACAAAAAACCCAAGAAGTATCCACATAAGCATGCTACTTGGAGATGAAGTTTTATATACCAAAACCAACAACAGCAAGATGAAGTTTAAAATATCCAGGAGACTCCAAGAGTCTTGGTCTGGCATCCTTGAGGCCTGCTTTTTTTTTAATGCAGTAATCCTAGTGTCACTATCTGACTCTTTAATGTTCATGTATAATTGATAAAAATTAAAACTAAAATTTAAAAATAAGAAAATTAGTATATGTGCGTGTTTGTGCATGTGTGTGACTTAGGTAGGTCATAGGGAGTATTTCAATTTTTTTCTGTGAAATGAGTTTTAAGAAACACTATAAAAGAGATTGAATATTCTTCTTGATTACCTTGATATTTGTTAATCAACTCATTATGTAAAAAAACCACACTTTCTTGACAAAAAAATATTAAAATAGTACAAGCGCCCTCAAAAGGGAAAATTTAGAGGATGAAACAAGACACACATTGAGCTCAGGAAAGCAGAGGCAGCTGAGAAGAACCAAAGTAAATTGAGACAGCTTCCTGCACACTGCTGAATAGGGCGTCCGGTTACAAAGAGGGAAAACCTAAAGGTCTATGGAATAATAGAGCACAGCCAGAGGAAATTTAAAGAGAAAGGAGGGAAGAAAAAAAAAAAAAAACTTGAGGGAATAATGGCAACCAATGCCAGAAGCATGTCCCCTCACAGAGGGGTCAAGTTACAGAATTTTCCTGACTTAAGAACTGGAAGTAGATTTTCCCACTTTCAGGAACAGTGAATCATATTAGAACACATTGTACAGTCCGTCTGACCAAACATTTGTCAAACATTGAGTAATCTTTACTTTAAACCCTTAAGAAATTTGGATTCTGCCACAAAACAATCTGAAGAATAAATTGTCCAAAAAAAAAAAAAAAAGGCAAAAAAATTAACCTGTTGTTTTCTCTCATATTTCTCAAATGTAACAAGGATCCTACTAGTCTATATGGTAGATCATACAACTGCCATTAATGGTCTATTGGAGTGTATCTTTATTTCATAGTCTCCTGCTATTGTAACTTGAGCTAGAATGATTCAGCACTGGGACCATTCTGTATAGAAAGTCAGCTGAATTTAGGTTTCAGTATTTGGTTAGTGGATTGGTGAGGATCTTATCTTTTGACTTTCTTGTCATCCATGCTTTGGCTTTTCTAGTATTTGTTAACACCTCATTAGGGTGTTAGAAGAGAAAAGGGGGCAGATACATTTAATAATTTATTTTTCTAAGAAGACCACTATCACATATTGTCTCTAATTAGATTTGAAGACTACTTCTAGGCTCTACTTCTTTGAACTCTACCGACTCTTCATGTTTTATGAATTCCTCCTTAGGCAACAAATTGAATGATAACACTGTGTGTGTGTGGGGGGGGGGGGGGGGGTGTGGGTGTGTGTATGTGTGTGTTTTAACTTTATACTGAGAGTTCCAGAGTCAACCCAGAAGTTGGAACTCACAACTTTAGGCATTAGTGGGGTAGCAGGAAGATGTCATTGGAATTTTATTTGTACAAAGCCTCAAAGATTTCTTATAAACAATCTCTAGAAAGTTGGGTTAATAGTTGGGCCCCACATCTCCATATCCAAAAGGCAACCAGAAAATAATGGCTTCTCCTTGACTGAGGAGGAGGTGTATACGTGGAGAAGTTTCCCTGAAGAGAATGTCAGAGCAAACTATCTCAGCTTACCCGGGGCTGAAGGATCTTTTAAGGCCTCTCTGGAAAATGACCAGTCCAGAGGGTGTAAGGTCCTAGGAACAATTAAAATGAAACAGGCACCAGGGGGCGCTGCTGGCCTCAGCTGATCTCTAGAGTCCCCTCAAAAGGTATCCTTTTCTCTAATTCTGCAGATTTAGGGTGGAAGATGTGGACAAGGGAGAAGATGTCAGGGTGGTTAATGTCTCCTGGCAGAGAGAAAAGATGGAAGGCATCAGGAGTCATCTTTCCTGATGGCTGCTGCTGTAGCCTGAGGAAACAGAGGCTGGGTGTAGTCATGCTTCTGTCTGGGAAAGTTGAGGAAACCCAAGAGTGAATAAACATGCTTCCTGTTTTCAAAGAGCTTCTAGCCTACCACCATTAGTTTTACTAAAATTATATTTTTTCCAATAAATACTTTACATACCACATACCAAAATCACTTCCAGATGGATTAGAGAGCATATGTAAAACTGGAAGAAAACAGAATTGAGAAGTTATTATAAATTTGGAGAGAAAGAAGTTCTAAGCAAAAAGCAGTGGAAAACTGTACAAGAGACTGCCAGATTTAATTACAAAAGAAGATATAACCTGAATATTAAAATATGAGTAAAGTACAGACAAGAGACTGAGAAAAATACTTGGTTAAAATGTAACAACAGGTCCATGTTTTTATTATACAAAGAATACATACAAATAAAAATGAAGAAATTAATCATGCTGTAAAAGAGAAGGGGACAAAAATATTGAAAAGTAAATTCATAGCAAGGAAAATGCATTTAGGAGACAAACATGGAAAACAGGAAGATGTCATCCCAAAAGTACTTGAAAACTTGCACATTAAAAATAAGGGGCTCTTGAAAAACACAAATACATGCACAAAATTCTTGATGCTAATTAAGGTGTAGTAAAGCTGGATCTTCCATACATGGTTAGTAACAATGTAGATTACTACAACTTTTGGGAAAGAACTGCAGTCTGGCAGTCTGTCAAGAACCTGAAAAATGTTTATGTTCACTGACTCAGTAATTATGCTTCTGAATATCCATCCTGTGAAACACTACCCAGTAAACGTTTTAATTGATGAAACAGTCACCAAGAGCTGTTTATTCTGGAAAAAAAAGAAAAGAAAAATGCCCCAAAATATTAAATCAATTAGAACAATCGATTCAAAATGTTATGATGATTATGATAGCATAGAAATGGCTACTTTACAATGCTAAATGAATGGGGCAGAGTACAGAATCATCTATTCAGTGTGATTACAATTTGAAATTCAATAAATTTTTCTTTAAACATCCAGAGAGGGCTGAGAACAGGTAGAGCACTTACCTAATATGCACAAGGTCCCTGGGTTCCATCCCTGCACCACAAAAGGAAAAGGGGGAGAAAAGAGAGGGAGAGAGAGAGAGAGAGAGAGAGAGAGAGAGGAATGAAAACAAAGTTTTGTTTGTTTGAAATTATTTGAGGAACTGTGAATATCTCTTTTCATTTTTTAAACTTGTTTTCTGATTTCTATAAATCTTTATCATATAAACACCTAGGTAAAAAATAAATGGCCACAAAATTACTTGTGTCTGTATACACTAATATTGAACAATCTGAAAGAAAATTATGAAAACAATTTCATTTATAATAACATCAAAAAAGAATAAAATGCTTAGGAATAAACTAAACAAGGAAGTGAAAGACTTTATACCACAAGAAAACACTGATGAAAGATGATAAAACAGGTATTAATAAATGGAAAGATATTCTGTGTTTATAGATATGAAGACTTAATATTGTAAGGATATCCATACTGCTCAAAGAAATCTACAGATTCAGTGTAATCCCTATCAAAATTCTAGTGACATTTTTTTGCAGAAATGGAAAATTTTATTTGAAAATTCATATGAAATCTCAAGAAATCCTGAAGAACCAAAACAATTTTGAAAGAGTTAAGTTGGAGAACTCACAGTTCCTGATTTTAAAATATATTACAAAGCCACCTTAATCAAAACAGTGTGGAACTGGCATAAAAACAGACAAGAAGACCAATGGAACAGAATACAGAGGTGGGACATAGGGGTACCTTTATGCACATGGTCATGTTATCTTCAAACAAGGAAAAGACTCATTCAACAAATGTTGTTGGGCTCACTGTACATCCCATGTGAAAAGATGAATCACATAAAAAAATTAACTCAAAATGGATTAAAGTTCCAACAATAAGACCTTAAACTCTAAAACTCCTAGAAGAAAATAAAGGGTGAACACTTTATGACATGGGATTTGGCAATGATTTCTTGGATATCAACACCAAAAGCAACACAACAAAAGCAAAAATGAATGAATGGACTAACATTGCACTTAAAAATTTTTGTGTATCAAAGGACAGAATGAAGATAGTGAAAGACAACCTAAGGCATATATTTACATATCATACCTCTTATAAGAAGACACCCATAATTTATCTACATGAGTATCTCCATATGTCTGTTTCTATATTTAGATAGATGATAGATATAAAACTCCTAGAACTCAACAATAAGTAGGCTGATTTTAAAATGAGCAAAGGACTTGTAGAAACATTTCCCTTAAGAAGATATACAGTCAACAAGCGTATGAAAAGATTCTCAACATTACAGATCATCAGAGAAACACAAATCAAAACCACAGTGAGATATCACTTCACACCAATTAAGATAATCACTATGAAAATAAAAACAAGGTTAGGATGGTACAGTGGTACTAAGCTCAGTGGTATAGTGCTTGATTAGCATGTGCAAGGCCCTGGGTTCAATTACTAATACAGCAAGTAAATAAATAAATGAGCAAAGTAAATAAATAAATGAGTAACAAGTGTCGGCAAGGACTTGGAAAAATTGGAACTTTTGCACTGTTATGAGAATGTAAAATGGTGAGTCACTATGAAAAACAGAATAGCAGTTTCACAAAATTAAAAATAATATTATCACACGATCAAGCAATCTCACTGCTGGATATGTGGCCAAAAGAATTGAAGGCAGGGTCTTGAGGAGATATTTGCACTCCTATGTTCATCACAGCCCTATTCACAATAGCCAAGAGGTAAAAGCAATCAAAATGCCCTTTAAAGGATGAATGAATAAGCAAAATGTGGAATAGAGTGCTCAGAAACAAATCTCATCATATATGTTCAAATTATTTTCAGCAAGGGAACCAAGACCATCTCATGGAAAGCAGAGTATTCTTAACAAATAATGTCAGGAAAACTGAATATCTATATACACAAAAGACTGAAGTTGGACCCTTATCTTATACCGTATACAAAAACAAAAAGCAAGCAAACAAAAAGACCCCTCAAAACAGATCAAACACTTAAGCATAAGAACAAAAACTATAAAACTCCCAGAACAAGCAATCAAAATGTCCATCAAGGAATGAATGAATAAGCAAGTGTGGTATCCAATGGAATACTATTCTACTTTTAAAAGAAAGAAAATTCTGTCACATGTTACAACATAAATGAAACTCGAGAACATTATGTTAAGTGAAATAAGCCAGTCACAAAGGGATGAATCTACTTATGGGAGGTATCCAAAGTAGCTGAACTCATAATTAGGATGTGGGTTAATAGGGGCTGGGAGGAAAGGGGAATTATTATTTAATGGTATAGAGTTTCACATTTGCAAGATAAAAATTTCTGGATGTCTGTTTTGCAACAATACAAATATATTTAACACTACTAAACTGCACACTCAAAAATGGTTAAGATGATAACTTTTATGCTACATTTTTATTATAATTAGAAGTCAAAAATAAAAGGCTATGGGGCTGGGACTCAGTGGTAGGGTGCTTGCCTAGCATGTGTGAGGCACTGGGTTCTAATCTCAACACTGCATATAAATAAATAAAATAAAGGTATAAAAAGCAAAAACAAAAAAAAATTAAATTGTTCTTATTTAAAGAAAAGGTTTTTGAGAGTTGTCTCCACTTCAAACTTCAAACTTCTCCAATACTCTCTTAAAACATTTCATATAAATATTCCTTGGCTGCTTCCACTTTATAAAATCGGTGCTCAATTTACTTTTGTTTTTCTTGTTTTTAAATAATAGCTTTATATGATTCACATACATGCCATTCACCTATTCAAAGTATGCAATTCAGTGGCATCCAGTGTATCCACAGAGTTGTACAGCCATCATCACAATCAATGTTAGGATGTTTTCATTACCCCACCCCAAATTCCCTGTACTAGTCACTCCACTTGCATTCCTCCCACCAGCCCTTAAGCAATCACTAACTACTTTTGTCTCTATAGAATTGCCTAGTCTTGACATTTCATATAAATGGAATCATATAATTTATAGTCTTTTTTAACTGTCATATTTCACTTAGCTTAATGTTTTCAAGCTTAGACTCTGTTGTGACATGCATTAGTACTTAACTTCATTTTATTTCCACTGTATAAATACACCACATTTTATTTACCTATTCATCAGTTGATGGATATTTAAGTTGTTTCCATCTTTTGGCCATTATGAATAATCCTGCTATGAACACTCAGATACTCTAAGATTTTTGTAGACATGTTTTCATTGCTCTAGGGTATATACCTTGGAGTGGAATTCCTGGGTCATACAGTAATTCTATTTTAGCATTTGAGAAACTGAAAAAATTGCTTTCACAAATATCTGTACTGTCTTACATTTCAACCAGCACTGTATGAGGGTTCTCAGTTTCTCCACATCCTTGCTAACACTGTCAGATTATCTGTCTTTTGAGTTTTATGTAGCCATCTTGGTGAGTATAGAGTGATATCTCATTTTGGTTTTAATTTTCATTTTCATAGTTAATAATGTTGAACATCTATTCATGTGCATATTAGGCATTTTTATGTTTTCCTTAAAGAAATTTCTACTCAGATTCTTAGGCTATTTTTAAATTGGATCATTTGTTTTCATCAAACTGCCAGAGTTCTTTATATATTCTATATATAGGTCCCTGATAAGATATGATTTTCAAGTATTTTCTCCTATTCTGTGGGTTGTCTTTCCACTTTCTGAGTGTCCACTGCTAAACAGAAGTGTTTAATTCTGATGTTATCCAATATATATGTTTTTTCCTTTTGTTGCTCATGTTTTTGGTGTCTTATTTAAAAAAACATTGGAAAATCTATGGTCACAAAAATTTATGTTTTCTTCTACAGTTTAAGTCCTTCATTGAGGTGGTAGGTCCATTTTGAATTGGTTTTCTTATGGTGTGAGGTAGGGGTCCAACTTGATTCTTTTGCATGTTGTTCCAGCATCATGTAGAAAAACTATTCCCTCATCCCCTTATTGTCTTGGCATCCATCTTAAAAACCAAGTGACTATAAATGTGAGGGTTTATTTCCAGACTCTCAATTTTATACCACCCATCTAGTTATACATCAGTCCTAATGACATGATTACACTGGATTGCTTAACTTTCTAAAGAGTTTTTAAGTCAGGAACTGTTAGTCCTTCAATTGTTTTGCTTTTTTCAAGATTATTTAATAATTTCCATATGAGGTTTAGGATCACCTGATAATTTCTGCAAAGTCAACTCTGGGATTTTGATAGGGATTGCATTGAATCTGTAGGTTAATTTGTAGCATTATCATCTTAACAATATTGAGTCTTCCAATCCCTAAACATAGGATGTATTTTCATTTATTTATGTCTTCTTTAATTTCCCTCAACAATGATTTGTAGTTTTCAGAGTATAAGTTTTGGACTCCTTTTGTGAAATTTACTTCACTATTTTATTCTTTTTGATGCTATTATAAATGTAGTTGTCTTAATTTTATTTTTAGAATGTTCATTGCTTGTGTATAGAACTACAATTGATTTTTGTGTCCTATTACCTTACTGAACTCATTTGTCAGTTCTAATAGATGTTTTTAGTGTATTTTTTTTAGGATTTTCCATACATGAAAATAATCTTATGTACAAACTAGAAATAGTATTATTTCTTCCTTTACAATCTTGATCTCTTTGGTTTGGTTTTCTTGCCTAATTGCCCTGATTAGAACCTCCAGTACAATGTTGAATAGAAGTGCCAAGAGCAGACACCTTTATCTTGTTTCTGATCTTGAAGGGAAAAGCCTTCACTCTTTCACTTTTAAGTAGGAAATTCCTACTTTTCCTAGGGCAGCTTCCTAGGGCAGGTTGCTAGGGAGGAATTTGCTAGCAAGACAAGTCAAAAACTGATTCATTCTATTCATGGAAGTGACATTCCAGCACTTTTGCCAAATTCTAGTATTTGAAAGCAAGTCACAAGCTCCCATATAGAGAGAATTACACAAGGCCTGAAATAACAGGAGGTGGGATCATTGTGGCCATGCTTGAACCTATCTACCACACAAGAGCAAGTGGCAGAATCAGTGTATGAGGAGGGCCACAGATTCAATCTTCTCATAAAGAAAAGCAAGTGGTGGACATGATTTCTAAAATGTGGTATTCATTCTATACAACATGAAAAACACAAGCCTAGTTAGAGTGACTGAGAGATATGAATATCTCTAGCTCCTCTGCATGAGATCAGGATCACAAAAGCGTGGCAATAGAAATCTTCTGAAAGTCATCTTAGAGCTAGGAACCCACACTGTGTAGTAGAGGTAGACGGATGACTTTCAGATGTATGCAGGCCAGAGAGGAAGAACAAGAGAGGGAAGAAGAGGAACTAGGGTGCCTAGAGAAGACATTCAACTCCCACCCCCAGAGAATTCTGTGAGCTCTGTGGTTAATTATGACTAAAAATTGTCAACCTAACCCGTGTTCCAGATGATTCATGCTTGAAAAAAGATCTTACTGTGTCCCTCATTCTTTTTTTCATTGTTTACTTTAGTAAAATGATTTTTAGAAGCAAATAGAGTTAACTGGCCTTGGTTATTCATGGAACTTCAAACAAAAGAATGAGTGAGTTAAAAAAAAATGGGCAAACTACCTCATAATGGGGGCACTTAATAATTCAGTAATCTCTGATTTCAACTATAGTGGTTTCTTTATCTGCAGTTTTGCTTTTCAGTTATCCATTGTCAGTAATGACAAAAAAAAATCCAAAAATATTAAGTGGAAAATTAGCCAGGATCACCTAACACTTCTCCCAATGTGTCATCCAAAGGGCATCAGTGACCTAATACTATGCCTACTTCATTCAGCTCACTTCATCTCATCACATCAGCGTTGTATCATCTTACATCATCACAAGAAGAAGGGCAAGAACAGTACAGTAAAGATATTTGGGGGAGGAACCACATTCACAAACTTTTGATGCAGTTTCTAATTATAATTATCATATTTTACTATTAGCCTTGCTGTTATTCACTTACTGTGCCTAATTTATAGATTAAACTTCTTCATAGGTATATCTGTATGTATAGGAAAAGGCATAATATATATAGGCTTCTATGCTATCTGAGGTTTCAGGCAACCACTGGGGGGGCGGGTCTTGAAACATATCCCCTCCAGGTAAGTGGGGAGTACTGTATAGTGAAATACATAAAGTCCTTTAGGACATGTTGGTTAATATAATAGGATTTTACTTGTCTCAGATGTAATGCCACTATTAATAAAGATGGGCCCTAAAATATCTGAGAGTGCAGCACATGGGTTGACTGCGGAGCCTAAAAAAAGAGACAGCATGGATTCAAACACTGGCTTTTCCTGGGACCTTGGACAGATTATTTAGCTTCATTTCATGAATCGTGTATGAATAACAGTACTTGTCTCCGGGTGTCTATATGAAGATCGAGTGACTGAAGAATACTTCTGACAGTGCTGGCTATCACAGGATGAGTAGTGTTCTCAGTCCTCACGTTTCATCCTAGGAAACCATGAGAAATCACCTCCGTTGTCCATTCCCTGACCAATACAAAATGGGCAATCACGAGAGAAAGTTTCAAACTTGCACCCACTTTTAATCTTAAATTTCAGACTGAAGAAATTCAAACATTGAAAAATTATATTTATATCCAAAATTCAGAATAATATAATGTCTAAACAGACTGATCCACATTCATGTGACAACTTGCCTTTGTTAATTCATTCATAAATCTAACCATGAATGAAATCATTTCTATGGCTGTAAAAAAAAAAAAAAGTGTAGGATGACACTGTCATTGCAGCAAAATACCAGTAGGTGGCCATCTACAGACCCACCCTGCAGTATACAGGTTTTATAAGATTAGTAAAGAAGAGCTACAGAGAGAGAGAGATTGAAAGTATATGTTTCATAATGGTCTTAGGAATATTTCTAAAGTTAAAATCAAATAAATATTTAATTTATTGAATTTTTATACTGCTGGGAGAAATATGTTTTGGGGTACAATTTTCCCAGAGGGCAACTTACTTAATTTAAGCTTAAATATTTAAAAACTTATTCTTTGATTAAGTCATCCAGTGTACAAGAATATCTAGTAATTATGTGATGCCAACGAGGAGCTAAAAGATTGATCTCTATAACACTGCAGATCAATGGGGCAGAGTAGTTGTGTCTTACAGGAGACATTTGACAATGTCTAGAGACATGTTTGATTCTCACAACTGGAAGGAAGGGTTATCTAGTGATAGCTAGTGGGTAGGAGCCAGAGATGTTGCTAAACATCCTACAATACACATGACAGCCCCCCAAAACAAGGAACTATCCGCCTCAGAATGTCAATTGGGTTGATATTGAGAAACCCTAATCTACCAGCATGTACCTTATGGTATTGTTCATAAGAAAGAAAAATGGAAAAATGTCTGTAAATAGACGACTGGTTCAACAAATGAAAGAATCATCTATATAATTCATGATGACACTGTCATGAAAAGAGATATTGCTCTAAGTATATTTATTCTGATAAAACATTATGTGACTTGAACTGTACATAGGGCAGGGGCCCATTTTTAAAAGATACTTATATATCTGCAGATGTAAACAGTGGTGATCTCAGAATGATGGAATTATGCACCTTTTTATTTTTTGCTACTGCTAATTCTACTTTTTCCTTCAATAAGTAGCTCACGTTTGTATGAAACATGAATGTCACTGTACACCTTCTCTGAAGATCTACATTCAACTTTGGTAGTAAATATAGGGGTGATTTTTCATATCCCAGGGAGCTAGGCAATCGCATTTTTGTCTATTTGTTGCAGATAAACATATCAATAAGTTAAAGCCTAAAGATGTGAGAGATAGCTTCCAAACTAAGGTTTTCAGATTTTTAGTGGCACATTCTACCAATAGAATAGTTACAGCTAATAGTTTACATTAAAAAATATTGGAACTAGAAAGTATGCAAATTTTAACATTAAATTTATTGTTAAGTTGCAGCAAACCCTAATGTGTGTGTGTGTGTGTGTGTGTATTTTTTTTTGACTCGAACAAAACAAAACCGAGTTATTATTCAGGTTAATTTTACCACCAAGCAAGTAAGTCAACGCTATTATTTGATGAAAGTTTCAGATGTAATTTACCCACAAGAATCAGAAGAGGAAACTTGGAGAAAGAGCTCTGATGGGAGAGAGGTCAGTGCTGTGTCCCTCACCTGTTCGGTGGGTCTGAACAAATACTTCCTTTCGCTGGGAGTTTCACCTGTAAAATAATATGAGTTTATCTCCTCTTCCTTCTGTCCTGTATCTCAGCCCATCTCAGCCAGGGCTTGGTGTCTCAGGTCTGAAACCCTGGCCACTTGGGAGTCCGAGGCAGGAGGATCCCCAATTCAAGGCCAGCCTGGGAAACTTGGTGAGGTCCCTGCCTCAAGATAAAAACTTCAAAAGGGGGTTGTGGCTACAACCAAGTGGCAGAGGGCCCCTGGGTTCCCTCCCCATACACCCCTACACACACACCCAAAGTAACAGATCTAACTCGTCAGACTCATTTTTCTAAACGCCGCGTCAGTTACTAACTCAGAAAAGTTACTAGTTCACACAACAGTGAGTTGGTTGGCTTTGTATCAGAAACAAAAATTTGCACTGCAGAAACCGCAGGGGTCGTTTGCACTTTTAGCCGGGGGCGAGGGAGAACGCCCCAGAGGTAGTTTCTCAGGTTTCAGCGTCGCCCGTCATTTCTGCCAGGTGGCCAGAGGACGTGCGTCGATATGTGAGCCAGGACCCAACCTCGAGGGGCTTTGGCTCCTCCTGGACAGCAGGGGGCGACGGCAGGCGCACTTTTCCCGCCAGCTCTACGGGTTCTCTAGCCCAGCCTCGCGCGGTATCCTTTTCAGCGCGCGGATCTATTCCGCTTCCGGGGCTTGAGAAACCCGGATGCAGGTGGTCTATAAAATCGCCACCCGAGCCTCACGACGTTCTTTTAGAGAGCGACGCGGTTGTTGGTGAGGAGGAGCATTCCTCTACCCGCTTCTGCTCCTGACTCACCGCTGTTCACTCTTGCCGAGGAACAAGTCGGTCAGGAAGCTGCGCCGCAACCATGGTGAGCCGAGGAACCGTGAAGCGCGGCTTTGGGCGGCAGTGGGACTCAGCCGTGGGCCGGTGGGATGCTGGAGTGGTTGCCGGGATCTAGGAGGCAGCGAAAGCCTGGTCTCACTTGGCCGGCATAGGGCTTCTGCTGTGGTGTGGGATCCGGGGATGTTACTGGTGAAACAATGGAGAAAATCTGAGGTTTGAGTGTTTTTTTTTTTTCCTTATTCTTTCGTTTTTTATCTCGTATGTGTGATAACAGGCATTTAAAGACACCGGAAAGACACCCGTGGAACCAGAGGTGGCGATTCATCGAATCAGAATTACCCTTACCAGCCGCAACGTGAAGTCGCTCGAGAAAGGTGGGTTGAATCGTTTGGGAGCGAGGCATTTGGAGGAAAAGCAATGTATTTGGTTTACTGTTCGACATTCGTTGCTTTTCGTACCTTAAACCGTTGGCGATGAGGAGATACCTACCGTGTTGAATTATGGTGATAGTTTTTATACGCTATTCTGAGCCAACTTAGATTGAAGTTTCTTAAACGGGTTTTAATTGATTTTAATGAACTGAGAGGTGCATGTATTTCCTTGTAGTGTGTGCTGACTTGATCAGAGGCGCAAAGGAAAAGAATCTCAAAGTGAAAGGACCTGTTCGCATGCCTACGAAGGTAAAATAAATAACAGGAAGTAGTTGTTTATGGATCCACAGATTCAAATAAAAACTGGTGGAATTAGGTTTGTAGCGTCTAGTGTTTGAAGTGACAGTCTTGGGGTACAGTCTGGTCCTTATCGACACAGACTGTAAAGGGCGGGGTAAAAACAGTTGTATTTTTAAATAGTGGTATCTGGAAACCTGTCACTGTAAAGAAATAATGCCTTCTCAAATGCACAACTCTACTTCCAAGTACTAATTTGTCCAGACATCTCAGGGATATGCAAAAAACACTTGGTTTTGTCTTTTGTTGCAGACTTTGAGGATCACTACAAGAAAAACACCTTGTGGTGAAGGTTCCAAGACATGGGATCGTTTCCAGATGAGAATACACAAGCGACTCATTGACTTGCACAGCCCTTCTGAGATTGTTAAACAGATTACTTCCATCAGTATTGAACCAGGAGTCGAAGTCGAAGTCACCATTGCAGATGCCTAAGTCAACTGTTTTAATAAATTGATTTCTGAAAACAAAACTGTATTGATTGTGCAGTTCTATGTAACATGGTGGCTCATAACTTTGGTTACATGTTGGAAATTTTATGCACAGCATCAATCCCTATTCTGATTTATTGGTATGGGGTGCTTTAATCTAGGAAAAAGCTTTAGGGGGATTCTAATATAAAGCTATAGTGGGCAGGTAGTAAATTGGGAAAATGAAGAAATAATTTACAGTCCTGGCTTTGCCGGTTTGTTGGTACTTAATTTTCAAAATGTTTGGGAATCGATATTGGTTATGTTTTGGATTCCAGCATCTATGCTTATCAGTGGATATCCTTAAAAAAGAAATGATTTGCTTTTTTTAAACAGTGACATTCAAATCAAACCTTAAGCTGAAATTCCTATGCACATCCAACTGTGCTCAAAAGTAGACATGTCTAAATAGATCTTTCAAACCAGACTTATTAGGGTTTCAAGTGAAATAAATCTGGAGCTATGTCATAAGTTACTAGACTTAAAAAATTCAATTTTTTACTTTTTTAATATTTGTTTTTAGTTGTAGTCAGACATAATACCCTTGTTTTATTTATTTTTATGGTGCTAAGGATTGAACCCAGGGCCCCCTGTGTGTGCTAGGCGAGTGCTCTACCGCTGAGCCACAATCCCAGCCCCCCAAAATTCAATATTTTTTTTTTTAAAGAGGGAAAGGGAATTTTAATATTTTTTAGTTATCAGCGGACACAACATCTTTGTTTTTGTATGTGGTGCTGAGGATCGAACCCGGGCCGCTCGCATGCCAGGCAAGCGTGCTACCGCTTGAGCCACATCCCCAGCCCCAAAATTCAATATTTTTAAATGTGAATTTGAACTATAATTTTTTTTTTTTTTTTTGAGATTAGCTATAACTCAGTGGATTTCAACAAATTATCAGCTTGAGGAATAGTCAAAACTGAACCATAACTATTTCTGGAAGTTATGTGATACGGTGTAGTTAGGTTCCTGAGGAAAGCAATGACCTGGTTTTATTAGAAAACCTGAACTTGGTTAGCTCTTCTAGAAAAAGTGAAAAAGGATTCTCATTAATCAAAGACCAGGAATCAAACCTACAGATAGGTAGCCCAATTTTAAGCAGTATGGAGTGCTAGAGAGCTCAGTTAGGTCATTTTAAAAACTTAAATACCTTGTTATGGAAGGTTCTCAAGTAGATAGAGACTTTGTTATATTTTTCTTGGTATTGGGGGTTGAACCTAGAGCCTGTTAGGCAAGCAGTACACCAGTGAGCTATACCCCCAGGCCTTTTGTAATTTTTTAAGACAGGTACTCAGTAAATTGGCTGCTCTCTAACTTTGGTGTCTTGCCTCATCCTTGAATAGCTGGGATTAAAGGCATGTGCCACCATGCCCAGCAGAAGCAGCTTTAACAATGTTCAGTATATTGCAATATAGAAAGTGATGAAATTTGTTCAGTCTCCTAAGAACTGATTAAAAAATCTTAATTCCATGAAAACACTTAGCCACTTAGAGCCAAAGTAGAATGAAAAATATTTCAGTGAATCCTAAGATAACAGTTTTACAGCTTCTATGGAGTTATGAGTTTTTAGCAGTTGAATTTCTTCACAAATAGGTGAAGGAGTCGGATTAAAGCTTTAGGTAATACTTTTGGAATCCTGTCAGTTAAAATACACCACTTAAAATGTTGGGAACTGCTGTTTACCAATTTCTCAAAACATTTAAAAATGCATACTTGGAAACAATCCCTGCAGGGGTTAGGAGTATAAGAAAGGAAGGATGGGTTCAATTGTAATGATGCCCATTATATATAAATCTGGTTTCATTTTTTATTTAATTGGTGCATTATGGTAAAGATGAGATTTGTTGTTACATCCTGGTACATGCACACAATTTAACAATCTTTAGCCAGTATCATTCCCCAGCACCTGCCTCTTGCTTCCCAACTTCTGATCCCTTTTCTCTACTGATCTCCCTTTGGTTTCATGGGATCCTTGACCCCTCCACCTTTCTTTTTCCTCTATAGTTTACACATTTGAGAGATAGCATATGACCTTTGATCTTCTGTTTGTCTTTGATGTTCTGTTTGTCATTAAGGTCTCTAGTTCTATCCATTTTACTATAAATGGCATAATTTCATTTTTCCATGGATGCCCAGGGTTTTAGAACGTTACAGGTTTTTGTATGGAGGGGGAGTTAAAGGAAGGTTTAAAATGGGAACCTCTCTAGTCAGTCACATTAGGATTTAGAATACTGCTTTGCTTTTGTTTTAGAAATATGACCTAGCAATTACCATGGAAACTAAAACCACCGTGACTGTTCATTGCTGGATCAGACTTCTTAATCTGACGTCCTCAGAAGATCTGTGTGTGCTCTGGATGGAAAATGAATAGGAAGAAGATGCAAACGTGAAAAGCCCTGCTATGCAGTCAGATTGTTCCAAATTTAATTATTTGGGTGTAAGTTATTTGATGACTTAAGCCTTGGTTTTTATGTGCCAAATGAAGATACTAATAGTTATCTATATTAAAAGCATATATGCTATCTCGTCTCTGGGAGACATTTTACAATTAAATCATAGTTTTCTAAAGGCATGAATTTCTTGTACTTGGACCTTGGTTCCCATAGGACCCAGTGTACAAGCTGACAAGTGGTATTGGGTTAAATTGTAAGTTTATTTTGAGATATGTATTTGAATCTCAATGACATGGTCTTTCTATCTACACTCTCCTTCACATAGAAGTGACGAAGCAGGCCCATCTCTATTAGAGAACCGTGTAAAGCCAAAGTTTTATATTTTGAAAGTAAAAGGAGCTAAATTAATCTTTATTTCTTTCATCTAAGAATAGTATATTTCACTTTCATAGCAAATTAAATTCTCATAATGAGAGAATTGAATCCTACATTTTGTTCTCTAAACATTTATTTTTGATTTACATATTATGGTTATTTTTTTTCATTCATTTAAAAAAATCCCACCTCCCAAAATATACTGTGTTCTAGTTTACTACTTAGGTATAAAAACCTATCTCTTTAAAACAATACAAATGATACAATATTTTTAAAAACAATACAAACTCAACAATGCTAAGCAAGTATTTTGTAAATTAATTTTTGATTGTTTAGTCTTACATGTAATTATGAGTATAATGCAATCTGTGCATATAGTATGTAATGATTAAATCAGGATGATCAGCATTTTCACCTCCTTAAACATTTATCATTTGTGTTGGGAACCTATGAATTCCTCTTTTACTTTATAAAATATATAGTAAGTTGTGAACGGTAATCACTCTACTGTGCTGTAAAGTATTAGGAAAAGGAAAAAAGTATTAGAAGTATTAGCATTCTTCCTATGTAACTATTTTGGTATTAGTTATCCAACCTCCCACCATCCTTCCAAACTTGTAGTGACCTCTATTCTACTCTACTATTAAATGAGCTTATCTGTGTGTGTATATGGGGGTCTCTCTGTTGTCAGGACTTGTCTTGAATTCCTGGACTCAAGCAATCCTACATCAGCCTCTTGAGTAACTGGGATTGTAAATTTCCACCACTGCCTTGTTTAAAATTAGCTTTCTTTCTTCCACAAACAAGTGATAACATACAGTGTTTGTCTTTCTGTGCCTGACTTATTTAATATAATACCTTCCAGTTTCATCTATGTTACCACAAATAACAAAGAATTTCATTTTTTTATGGCTGAATAATAATTCTTCTGTATATATGCTTTAAATTTTTTTATAACTGGGAGATGTTTCTCATTCTTCCAATGAATTGTTCTGTTGTATAACCAGCTTCCTCTTTAATGGACTTTAAGACATACCAAGTTTCATTGCTATTAAAAGCACTATTTCAATGTCTTTTCTCACCTGTACAACTATAACAATAGGAAGTATTCCTGGAAGTTAAATTTTTGAATCATGGCTTACATTGTGAGTGTGTGTGTGTGTATATATATATAGTGACCGATATGAAAAGAATTATTTAAGAACATTTAACAAGCATCTAAGTGTTGCACATATGAATGTTTTTCTGGAATGGTTTAAACAAATGTTTTTGGTCATAGGATATGGGACTTTTTAATTTTAAGTTATATTACCAAACTGTTTCCCTCAAATGACTGTGCCCCTTTATATTCCTATCAGGAGTAAAATAACATCATCTGATGTACAAAAGATACCTCATTATTTTAGCCCTGCCCTTTATTTATCAATTTTCTCTTTCTGGGACTCCTATTGACTGCATGACCTTCTAAAAATTCTATATCTCCCTTACCTTTCTTCCACATGTTCTTTTAGTTTTTTTCATCGTACATTCTGTGAGATTTCCTTGACTAGTACTTCTGTTGATTTCTTCTAGTACTTCTATTGTTTTATTTTCCAATTTGATAATCTTGGGTTGATTTTTTTTTTTCAAATAAACACCCAAAGTAGAGAAAATAGTGTAATGAACCCACTTACTCCACTTTAAGGGTAGTCAACTACTAATACTGACCTTGTGTATAACTCTGCACATTCTTCTAAACAACCCTCAGATTATTTTGAAGGAAATTCCAGACATATTATTTCCAGACATATATATTTTACTATATATTAGTTTAGTATCTAAATCTAAAAAACAGAGCCTTTAAAAAAAAAGTTAGTGGTGTTAAGCATATTCAAATTGCAAAGGAACAGATCTCCAGAACTTTTTCAACTCATGAAACTGAAACTATCCCATTAAACACCAATTCCCTATTTTCCTTGCTCCTAACCCCTGGCAGCCACCATTTTACTTTCTGTTTGTATGAGTTTGACTGCTTTAAATGTTACAAAGGAGTGAAATCATGGAATATTTTTGGATGTGAATGACTTGACTTCATTTAACATAATGTCCTCAAGGTTCATCCATGTTGTACTGTGTGGCAGAGCTTTCTTTTTTAAGACTGAGTAGTTTTCCATTATACGTATGTCCATTTTTTAAATCAATTCTTCAGTTGGTGGAAATTTTGGTTGTTCATGTCGGAGACCAGCTCCAACAGGGGGTCTCAGGAGACGAACGGATGGTGAGGAGTCGGCGAAAGAGGGGTGGAGAAACAACACAGACACCAAAGTGAAGGTGTTGATCCCAATCTTTACTTGTGAAGCTGATCATATATACTTTTCATTTTGGCAGGCTCACAGTACTTTGTGGTTACAAAACAGGAATCATTATTCAAAGAAACAAAATATTACGTAGCTACAATTAGAATAGAAGAATGTATCTTGGCTTATGCATAAGCAAGCATTTGTACTTTCAGTTCGCGTTTTGCTTTGAGCTGTTTCTGCTTAGTTAACTTTTAATAATAGTTAGAAATGTCCCAAACTATTGGCCTATACCTTGACTATTCTTTCTTGACTTACTGACTGGAACCGGTGCCATGGTTACGGCAAGTGGTTGACTTGTTGTTAATTTTAATCAAACAAGAGTAAGAGCACAAACCATTGTGCACAGGAATAAGAACAAGTTGCCCAGTACTAAGCACTAATCTGTCTTCTTAACATTAATTTTTCTTCTCTAGATTTTAATTTAATTTCTCAAAAACTTCCTTGACAGGAATACAGGGAGTTTTTCATTAGACATTAACAATTTACGCTCCACAGCTGAATCATTGCATTTAGAGCAAACAGATCTATTCTTTAGAAGTAGTTGCATTAATTGGGAAAGTCATGTTTTTTCCTTCATACTTAATGGTCATATGAGAAGTTGCAACTATACTTATTAAAGGAATACAAAAACAAATCAGCCCATTCCCAGAAACATACTGTGTTCCTCCAGAGGATGGATGCCTTGCGCCATCCACCTCAGTAGGGCCTTGCCATTGCCTGAGTCAGGGGAGGGGCGCAGCAGTTCATACCTCTTGGTTATTGAGAATAATGCTGCAGTGAATATGGGAATTCAGCTGTCTTTGAGATCCTGCTTTGAATTATTTGGGATATATATACCAAGTGAGATTATTGAATCAAATAGGTATTTCTATTTTTAATTTTTTCAGGAACTTTCATACTGTTTTCCAAAGCTGCTACACCATTTTATATCCCTACCAAGGGTTCCAGTTTCTTCATATCCACACCAATACTTGATGTTTTATTTTGTTTTTATACTTATTATCCTAATGGGTATCTGATAATATCTTGTGGGTTTTTTTATTAGCTATTTTTTTATTTGTTATATTCATACATGCACACAATAAAAGAGTATAATTTGATCAATTTAATTCCCCAGTACCTCCCCTTAATCTCCCCTCCTTCCCCCATTCACCTTCTTTCATTCTACTGGTCTCACTTCTATTTTTTTTTTCATTTGTTCTAATTAGTTATACATGACAGTAGAATGCATTTTGACACATTGTACACAAATGGAGGATATCTTGTAGTTTTGATTTGTATTTCTTTAATGATTAATGAAATTGAGCATCTTCTCATGTTTATTGGCCATTTCTTTATCTTCTTTGGAGAAATGTCTATTTAAGTCCTTTGTCTATTTTAAAATTATTTTTATTGTTGACATATGAGTTCTTTATATATTCTGGATATTAACTCCTTATCAGATATATAATTTGAAACTATTTTCTCCTTTAGGTTTTATTTTCATTCCATTGATTGTGTCCTTTTATGCACAAAATGTTTTAAATGCTATGTGTCCTATTTGTCTATTTTTGCTTTTGTTGCCTGTGATTTGGTGTTATTTTAAAAAATAATTGTCAGGTCTCATGTTGTGAAGCTTTTCCCTATTTTTTTCCCTAGAAGTCTTTAACATTTTAGGCCCTACAAGTAGGTTTTTTTTTTTTTTTAATCCATTTGAGTTAATTTTTGCATATAGTGTGAGGCAAGGGGCCAGCTTCATTCTTTCATATATAATATCTAGTTTTTCCAGCATCATTTGTTAAAGAGACTCCTTTCCCCATTTAGTGGTTTTGATAACCTTGTTGAAAATAATCATATACACAGGATTTACTTCTGTGCTTTATTCTGTTCATTGGCTTACTTGTTTGCCTTTAGGCCAGTACCACACTCTTGATTATTGTGGTTTTGTGCTTTGAAATCAAGATGACTGAATCTTCCAACTGTGTGTGTATGTCTTTCTTTACAATTGTTTTGGCTATTTGGGGTCCCTTGAGAATCTTAGGATGATTTTTTTTCTACTTTCGCGAAACAAATACTATTGGGATTTTGACAATTATTATGCTGCATCTATAGATTGCTTTGGTTAATAGTGATAGCAGTATTAAGTTGTAATCCATAAATATGGCCTATTTTTTTCTTTTATTTGTGTCTCCTTTTTTTCTGTTCACAATATTTTGTAGTTCAATGTATAATTTTTTTTAAAGAGCGAGAGAGAAGAGAGAGAATTTTTTAATATTTATTTTTCAGTTTTCGGCAGACACAACATCTTCATTTTTATTTTATGTGGTGCTGAGGATCAAACCCAGCACCCCGTGCATGCCAGGTGAGCACGTTACCACTTGAGCCACATCCCCAGCCCAATGTATAATTTTTCATCTAAAGTTTATTTCTAAGTATGTTATTCCCTTTGGTACTATCGTAAACAGGAATGTTTCCTTAGTCATCTTTTCAGATTGTTCATTGTTAGTATATAAAAATGTACCTGATATTTGTGCTAATTTTGTATACTGCAATTTAGTTCTAACAGGTTTTTTTGGTATTATCTATACTTCTTATATCACATCCTCTGTGAACAGAGACCATTTTACTACTTCCTTTTCAATGCAGATGTCTTTTTTTTTTCTTATGTAATATCTCTGGCTAGTATTTCCAGTACTATGTTAAACAGAAGTTGCTAGGCTAGCCATCTTACTTTGTTCTTTATCTTTTTAAAAAAAAATATATTTTTTTAGTTGTTGATGGATCTTTATTTATTTATTTATTTATTTATATATGGTGCTGATAATTGAACCCAGTGCCTCACACATGCTAGGCAAATAAGTGCTCTACCACTGAGCCACAATCCCAGCCCTGTTCTTTATCTTATTGGAAAAACTTTCAGTTTTTCACCTTTGAATATGATGTTAGCTATGGGCTTTTTAATCTTATGGTCTTATCAGTTAGGTAATTTCTTTCTTTACTAGTTTGATGAATGTTTTAACAAAAGTTATTGATTTTTCCAAATGTTTTTTCTGACTCAGTTGAGATGATCATGTGGTTTGTGTTCTTTATTCTGTTTGGCGTATTGCACTGATTGATTTTTGTATTTCAAACCATCATTGCATCCACAGATCAATCCTACATGGTATGGTATATGGTCCTTTACATGTGCTATTGAATTGGGTTTGCCGATTTTTATTGAAGTTTTCTTTTATGATTATATAGTTCTGTATAATGTTGAAGTTTTTGCATCAATATTTATCAGTGATATTGGTTTGTAGTTTTCTTGTTGCTTTGTCCAGCTTTAGTATCAGGGTAATGCTGATCTCATAGAATGAGTTTAGAAGTGTCTCCTCCTCTTTAAATTTTTGGAAGAATTTGAGGAGGATTGGTGTTAATTATTTTTTTTAATGTTTTATGGACTTCTTCAGTGAAACCATCTGGTTCTAGGCTTTTCTTTGTTGGGAGGTTTTGTAACTTTAATCTCTCTACTAATCATAAATCCATTCAAATTTCTAGTTTCTTCTTGGATCAGTTCTGGTAGGTTTTATATTTCCAGGAATTTTTAAATTTTTTTAGGTTATCAAATGGTATATGTTATTCACAGTTCAATTATATAGTTATCATAGTATTCTCTTATAATCATTTTTATTTCTGTGGTATCAGTTGTAATGTTTCATATTGCACTTCTGATTTTAGTTAGTTTTCTCTCATTTTTTCCTAGTTAATCTAGCTAAGAT
The DNA here is from genome assembly GCF_047511675.1 of Marmota flaviventris. Classification (NCBI taxonomy): domain Eukaryota; kingdom Metazoa; phylum Chordata; class Mammalia; order Rodentia; family Sciuridae; genus Marmota; species Marmota flaviventris. Next base: position 74,834,161 of record NC_092512.1, read on the forward strand.
TTTGTCAGTATTTTTTTTTTCCGAAAGAAAACTCTTAGCTGTATTGTTTCTATTTTCTGTTAAATTGATCTCTGTGGTGTGTAACATGCATTATGCCCTGAGTTCAATACCCGATAATACTGAAAAAATAAAATTGATCCCTCTTTCGCCTAACTTTGGGTTTAATTATTTCTTTTTCTAGTTCTCAGGCTTGTAAGTTCATATTGTGTATTTGAGATTTTTCTTCTTTTTAGTGTAAGCATTTAAAGCTATAATTTTCCCTCTTAGTACTGAATCTGCTATATCCTATAAATTTGGTATGTTAAGTTTTCATTTTCCTTTGCTGAAGATATTTTCTGATTTTTGTTTGAATTTTGTGACCCATTGGTTGTGTAATAGTGTGTTTAATTTCTTAGTATATGTGGATTTCTTATTTTTCTTTTGCTATTGATTTCTAGTTTTATTCCATTGTGGTGTGAAAAGATACTTTTATGACTTTGTTCTTCTTAAAATTTCTTAAGTCTTATTTCATGGCCTAATCTATGGTCTGTCCTGGAGAATTTTCCATGCACTTGAAAAGAATATATATTCTGTTGTTGCGTGTGGTGTTCTGTATGTTCCTGTTAGGTCCAGTTTGTCTATGGTATTAGTCCAGCCCCCTTTTATTGATCTTCTGATTATTCTATTCATTACTGAAAGTGAGGTGTTGAAGTTTTCTATTATAACATTGCTATCTATTTCTTTCTTCAATTCTGTCAGTGTATCCTTTATTTACTTAGGAACCTGATGTTACATGCATGAATATTCATAATTATAACATCTTTAATTGGTCTTTTGTACTTTTTAATGACCTTCTTTGTCTCCTGTTACAATATAACCAAACTCTGTTCTGCTTGACACTAGTAGGACCACCCCTGTTCTTTGGGTTCCCTTTTGCATAAAGTATCTTCTCCATTTTTTATTTTCAACATATGTGTATCCTCACATGTAAAGGGAGTCTCTTAGGTATGGTGGCACGTGCGGATTGCAAGTTGGAAGTCAGCCTCAACAATTTAACAAAGCCCTCAGCTATTTAGCGAGACCCTGTCTCAAAATAAAAAACATTTTAAAAAGTGCTGAGGATGTGGCTCAGTGCACTCCTCTCCTCCCAGGTTCGATTCCCAATACATACATACATACATACATAAGTAAATAAATGAATAAGTAAAGTTTCCTTTAAACAGCATATAGTTGGATCTTTATTAACAATCCATTTATCCAATGTCTACTTTTGAGAAGGGAGTTTAATCCATTTACATTTAAAGCAATTATTGACAATGAATGACTATTGTCATTTCATTATTTTCTGTTTGTCTCATAGCTGTTTGTCTTTTTTGTGACTGCCTACTTTGTATTTCATGATTTTTGTAGTGACATACTTTGATTCCATTTTTATTTCATTTTCCGTATCTTCTATAAGTATTTTCTTTGTGGTTAACATGGGGAACATCTTACATAAAACATCTTAAAATTACAATAATTTGTAGAATTTAACTTTCAATCATATACAAAAATTCTACTCCTTTATATATCCACCCTTTGGTGAACTTTTCAGTTATTGTATTTTTCAACACCAGAATTTCTATTTTGTCCTTTTAAAATAATTTATAAATTTCTATCTCTTTATTGATATTTTCATTTTGTTAGTGCACCATTCTTTTGACTTTTGTTGTCTGTGTTCTATTTAGCTCATTGAGGTTCTCTATCATGATTATTTTGAAAATTTAAAGAAACTTTTTTGGTAGTTGTACATGGACAGTGTGCCTTTATTTTATTTGTTTATTTTTATGCAGTGCTAAGGATCTAACCCAGAGCCTCACACATGCTAGGTAAGCACTCTGCCAGTGAGCTACAGCCCCAGCCCTATTTTGAATTCTTTATAGTTCTCTACATCTTTAGTGTTAGTTTCTGAAGACTTGCTTTATTCATTTGATTAGGCCATTTTTCTTTTTTGTATGCTTTTGTGATCTTTTGTTAGAATTTGCATATTTGAAAAACAGCCATATCTTCTATTCTATTGGACTGATTTCATAAAGGGAAAGACCCTTCATCAGTCTGCCTGACTGCATATTCCCCAGGACCTCTCATATCTTTACTGGGAATGTATCTTTTTTTGGGCCAGTGTTTGTACTAGTCAAAAGAGGCTTGCCCTTGTTTTCTCAGAAGTCATAATATCCTTCTCTCATGTCTTCACTACTGCAGTCTCCCTGGATTAGTTCACATGGCATGCACCCTTGTCCTCAGCAGTCCCCAACCTAAAGCATCCAAACTACATGCTTATCCCTCTCAGTTCTCTGGGTTAGGCAAAACAGAAACCAGAATGTTGGTTTTTATGTTTCACTTTTCTCTTTCCCTCCTAACAGAGAAGCAGGAGTTGGGAGTTTTGTCCTGACTACTCCATGCTATGAGGGACACAGGGAAGGATTCTGGTAGGCAAATGCAATACACTTTCCTATGTACCTTACTGTGATTCTTCTTCTTCTTTTTTTTTTTTAAAAGAGAGAGAGAATTTTTTTTAATATTTATTTTTTTAGTTTTCGGCGGTCACAACATCTTTGTTTGTATGTGGTGCTGAGGATTGAACCCGGGCCACACGCATGCCAGGCGAGCACGCTACCGCTTGAGCCACATCCCCAGCCCTGTGATTCTTCTTGACTTCATACCCATATGGGTGCAGCAACATCTTCACTGGTTTCTGAAATTCTCACAAAGGCAATGCTGTCCATATATTTTTGTTAAGTAAAAGTTTCTCCAGGGACAAACAAAGGCTGGGGTTTCCTATTTTGATATTGGGTTGATGTCATTCTAATAACTTTTTAAAAACCTAACAAAATACTACCATCACACCTAAAAATAGAAATTTCATAAATATCATTAAGTATCAAGTAGTGTTCAAATTTTCTTGTTTTATTCGTTACTGCTTATTTCTTTGAATCAGGATCAGATTCATTGGTGTGTTTCTTAAATGTCTTTTAAACTGGTAGTTCCCATTTTATCTAAGAAAGATATAAGGACAACTTGGACATGTGTGGCTCAGTGGTAAAGTGTCTTAGATTCACTCTCAATTACCTAACCCTCCCCCCTGCTCCCCCACACTCTCAGAAAAAAGATAATCCTTTGCAGAGTAGCATGAGACCGAAATGACCAGGCAAGCTGAAAATATGCAAAAGGATCTCAATAATTAATGGGAAGAGTTATGATAGTTCTATGACCCATAAAATTTCTATCAAACATTAAAATGTCTTCTACTGTCAGTTATAAATATTACTGATAAATGTTAATTATAAATGAAAAATAATAAAAAGTAAAACTAATATTTAATGTACTATCATCCCAAGCATTAGTAACATTGAGAATTTAAATGTTCTGTTTCTTTGTTGAAAAAGTTTATCATAGTTTGAACAATGCTTACTTTCTTTTTCACATCATATAATTTATAAGCATGTTTTTCTGTCTTGACAAATGTTTATAGTTCTTCAGAGTTTGAATCAGCTTCCAACATTTTATCTTTTGCTTTAGATGTCATGAACTATTTCTAGATTTTCATTAATATAAAGTTTTTTTTGATGATATCATTTTCAGGACATCTTTATTCTTTTTGTCACAACTAAAATCATCCCTCATTATCCACGCAGAATTTGTGCTAAAACTCTCTACAGACACCAAAATCTGCAGGTGCTCAAATCCTTTATATGAAATGATATAGTATTTGCATTAACCTATACAAATCTTCCCAGTATACTCTTTAAGTCTTTTATTTACTTTTTTTTTTTCCCCCAGTGCTGAGGATGGATCTCAGGGCTTCACACATGCTAGGCAAGTGCTCTATCACTTAACTATATTCCCACCTTCTTTCCATATACTTTAAATCATCTCTAGATCAGTTGTAATGCCTAATATAACAAAAATATTATATGAAGAATTGTTACACTGTATAGTTTACAGAATAATGGTAAGAAAAATTGGTACATATTTAGTACTTATTCAATCTTTTCTGAAAATTTTTATATTGCAGTTGGTTAAATTCATAGATGTGAACCTATGGCTATGTATAGCCAACTGTACTTTTCCTCATTCATGTTTTTTAAGTTTGCTTCCACAAAGTCCCCCTGCATGTCTAAAGTCTTTTGAATGTTGGAAGGGTTGACATGCCCAAAACTAACTCTTTCTTCTATAACTCCATTTATGTCTGATTTAAATTTCAGTTCTAGAATTATTATGTACTTCCTTGATGCATTTTCATGATTGTTGGTTGATTTCCTGTTCTGAAATTACCTGTGCATTTATCACTGGGAAATACAAGAGGCAACGCAACTACCCATAGCTGTCTTTGCTGTTCCTGCAAGAACCGAATAACAGATGTGCAATGACCAATTACCAAACTTTGAAAGAAGTGGTATGATTAATTATTATGTGCATATTATTTACTTAGTGACTTAGGGACTAAATAGCTAACAATAAAGTTTGTACTTTGTGCAATTACTTACAATGAATAAGTCAAGGTGACCAATCTTTGAACTGTGTTATTGGAGGACTTATATTCACCTAAACTCTTAGAACTGAAATTCATGCTTATCAGAACCTTGAAAAGTAAGGACTGACTGTTTTAGTATCATCCCTAATTCTTTAGGAGCAATTGGCTGTTTTGGCCTCTTTGAAACTGCTATAATCTGTATTTATCTGAGAATCTTTTATTCTAATCATAATTAAGAATTAAGGGTTTTTGTTTTGTTTTATTTTAATGGATACTAGTCCATATTTTCCCTATCCTTATGCAGATAGACTTGATTCTCCTGTATGCTTTTATGCTGCTCCAGGAGGACATGCATGGACATGTGGTACACCCATAGGAAGCCAATTGCTATATTAGGGACACTTCACAACACTACCACTAAAATGAAGAGCAACAGTTGATAATAATAAATCATTGTATTATTGATTTATGTATTTACTGTACTTTTTGAAACTTTATCACAGGTATGTATGTATAAGAAAAAGCAGTATATATAGGATTTAGTACTATGTAAGATTTCAGGCACCCACTGTGAGTCCTGGAATATATTCCCCATGAATAAAGGAGGACTACCCTATATCTGAGGGGCTACAAACCTACTAAACACAGGAGAATGTGCATGATTATCCAGGTTTAGCTGTTTTTCCTGAGTTCTTCCTTTACAAAGCCTTATAGACTCTGGATTTCTAGAAATCTATTGATAGGCTCCAGAGACTTCACTTTGAAGTTGTAGGCAAATATTTACATGTTTATGTCTGATTTTTCTGGACAAAAGAGGGTGTGATAGGCTGGGATGTTACCCCTCTAACTCCTAAGAAAATGAGGTAGGATTCATGACCTTATAGAAGAGAACAAGGGCATTCTCTTGTCCTCTTTCTACCATGTGAAGATACACAAGAAAGACTTCAGTCTGCAATTAAGACAAGGGCATTTATCAGAACCTGATCTGCTGGCACCCTGTTCATAGACTCTCAGCCTCCAAAACTATAAGAAATAATTTTTTGTTGTTTCTAAGCCATTCATTCTTTTGTTTTGTTAGAGCATGCAGAACAGACTAAGACACTCCATTGGTAGATATTTACATTTCTTTTTTGTTGTTATTTTCCATCACAATGTTGTTCTGCATATCTTTGTACATAGGACTCTGCACAATGTTTGGGAAATCCTCCCTCCCTCACTCCCTCTACAAGTTGTTCCAGTACAACAGGTGAAAACTTCATTTTGTACTTTTTTATTTATTCCCTTAAAGACTTCCATTTGCAATATATTGTTTATGGATCATCTGTATTTCTTTTTCTCAATAAAGTGTATGTTCATATTTATCTCAATAAGTATGATTATCAGGGCTGGGGATATAGCTCAGTTTGTAGAGTGCTTGCCTCACATGCACAAGTCCTGAGTTCAATCCCCAGCACCACATAAATAAATAAATAATAAAGTCAGATTATGTCTATAAAGTGTTAAGTGCTATAAGTGTGAGGGACCTCGAGAAACAAAGGGAACAGCTCCCATTTGCCAGTTGGTAAGTGATTTGATCCTAATCTTGAATAATTCTGGAAATATGATATAAAAGTTCCTTGCCAAAAGAGTAATGATGCATGAATGCACAAAGTAAAGATGCACTTACAACCAAAGTGATATTTCAGGACATACTAGGAGCACAGCAAATTGGTAAACAAAAAGTTCTAAACATGACCCCCACTTGAGTTCAGGATGTGCCTATCTAAAGAAATAATCATTGTAATTGCCATATTTCTATGTTTTTTAAAAAATGGAATGCTCTGCTAAGTGCAGTGGCACATGTCTGTAATCTTGGAGAGGTAGAAGAATTGCAAGTTTGAGGTCAACCTTAGCAAATTAGTAAGGCCGTAAGCAACTTAGCAAGACCCTGTCTCAAAAAAAAAAAAAAATAGGGAATGTAGCTCAGTGGTAGAGTACCCTGGCTTCAATTCCCAGTGTGGGGAGAAAATGCTTTGTCCTCTAGCTACCACTATTATCTAAAGAAAAATGATTCTATTTCCTAGTATAAACTGTTCAGACTTTCAGTTGGTTGTGATTTCTAACACAATCTGAAGATTTATCCCTGCAAGTGTTTGGAAGTCATTTTATTTCATTTTACATTTGACTTGAATTCTTTGAGAGTATATTAAACTTTTGGTTCTATGTGAGGAAGAAAGCTAAGGTTTGAAGGCAAGATTTGGTAAATCATATGTTTTTCTGTAAATTTCAATGTGATTATGATAAAAATATGTTTTCATTTTAATTAGTAATTTTTTTTAACTCAAAGCTGGTTATTTTACCTAACTTGGATTTTAGAATTTTTCCAAGGGCTCATTAGTAATGCAAAATATAAGAAGGAATTAATTAGGTTGAGGGAGGTTGCCAAATGGCAGAACAGGAGAGAAACTAGCTCGTAGATGAAGAGTGTTGCTTGTTAAAGGAACTGAGCGATGTTAAGTGTAGATAGATTCCTGATTGGGAGTTCATATGGGTGGAGAGAAAAGAAGGGCCAGATCATGCATCAGATTTACTCTATGTTAAAGGATATAGATTTTAGCTGGATGCAGTGGCACATGCCTGTAATCCCAGCAGCTCAAGAGGTGAGGCAAGAGGATTGCAAGTTCTAAGCCAACCTCAGCAATTTAGCGAGGCCCTAAGAAACTCAGTGAGACCCTGTCTCTAAATAAAATATAAAAAAGGGCTGGAGATGTTGCTCAGTGGTTAAGCAACCCTGTATTCAATTCCTAGTACCCCCCCCATATAAATAGATAGATAGATAGAAAGATTTTATCTTCAGATGAGGGAAGAACACAGAGGACTTTGCTTAGAGGTATAAAATAATCAGATAGACCATTAAGAATGAATTGGTGGGGAGGGAACATTCCAATGGAGGAGAGGGCATTGCAGGAGTCAGGGAAGACATGGAACAACTTGAACATGAACATCATAATGGAGACAGCTCTATTACCATGAGAAGTTTTCAAAGGTAGAATCTACTATCTTTGGAAATGGGTTGAATCTGAGGAAGGATAAATAAAGAACAATGAAGTGTTTGAACATTTACAGAGACCACTGAAGAGAGTGTGGGGGCTGGATTGAACACATTTGAAGTGGCCATATGATGTTCACGTAGAGATACCTGTTAGATAGATAGAGAAAGTGGATTTAAAGGTTAAGAGAAATCTGAGATGAAGATGCAAATATAGCAATTGCTGTAGCACATAGTTGATAATGACAGTCTGAGGGATGGAGGAAAGGTTCAGACTGATGGTATCAAGTGAGATGAGAGGTTGTGTGGAGGCCTGGAGGATGCCAGTCCTGAGAATGAGGGAACCCATAAGTGTGATCAAGAAAAAACAGGACTATGGAATGAGGGAAGCCAAGGGAAGTGTTTCAAGAATGAGGAAGGTATCATCCACGGGACAAATACAAATAAAAGAGCCCATTAAATTAAGTAAAAATGTATGTAAAGAGGAGGTAGCAGTGAGAGGTAGTCTGTAGAGGAAGGAATGGAGATTGCACACACAAAGCTTTTGGGGAAGTTTGGTTGTAAAGGAGGTAAAAGAGCAAGAACTAGAGGACAGCAATGCATGGTGGAGAGGGGACTTTGGTATTTCCCAGATGAGCTTGTGGAAGGGAGGTGGAAAAGAGGCAAGGGGGAGCAAGAAGGTAGAAGGCAGTGGCAAGTCATGAATGAAGCTCCTGAGCAGGTGGGAGGGATGGAATCTGGACACAGGTTGAGAGTTGAATGTGGAGTGGAGCAGGAACCCTTCTTCCCTTCACTGTTGTAACTAAAAGGCAAAGAGGCAAGGACAAGGCTTGCTGGCAAGGCAGTTTACTTGCTGAGTGCCCAGAGTTCAGTAAAATCCCATAGGATGATTCCTTGTGAATAAGAGAAAGTATCACATGCAAAGTAAAAGGAATCTGGGGGATCTCAAGCTGAAAGAGAACAGAGAATGTTTGAAAAAGTTTGGGGAGAACAGAAGAGGCTAGAACTGATTAAAAAAAAAACAATAAAAATTATTGGGGTAGTAAGACCTTGTTAGTGGCACTAACACAAGTCATTGTGCTCTGTTTTTTTTTCTTCTAGTTGCCCATGGTCATCAAGATTTAGACACTGGGTAAGCAAATTGCTTTAACTGATAAAGAATCAAGGCTTATCAGAGCATAACAATTGTGGAAGATATGACAAGGGAGTGGAGGAAAAAAATATATTTATTTGGGGGAGGGTACTGGGGATTTAACCTAGGATTGCTTTACCACTGAGCTATATCTCCAGTCCTTTTTATTTTTTATTTTGAGACATGGTCTCACTAAATTGCTGATGACCTCCATAATTTGCTTGCTCAGGCTAACCTTGAACTTTCAATCCTCTGGTCTCAGCCTCCCAAGTCGCTGGGATTACAGGCATGCATCACCACACCCACCTTTGGTAGTGGAGAATATTATCAAGAATAATATCAAGTGATGAGCCATGAAATCAATGAATAAAAGGAAGATGCATGTTGAAGACAGGTTCTGATCATTATATTCTGGAAGCATGAGAGATAGTCAAAGTGGTTGTTGATAATCTCATAATGGCAGCACTCAAATTGTGATTTCATATATCTATAGCTATATGTATGTCTACCTGGCTTTCTTTCTATCAACACTCAACATGGCGTTAAAAAGTCACAGGACTTCGCAGTGAAAGATGTACATTCTAGTTCCTGTTCTTTCCTCGAGTTTATTCTTAAGAAAATAATTTATCCTTTCTGGTACTCAGTTGCTTCTGTATAAAGATTTAGACTAAATGATATCAGTAGCCCTTTGACTTTGAAATTCTAGACTTCTGATTGTATTGAAGAGAAATCATTCTTCCATGATCCTTAAATGAATGTACTAACTTCCTCTTTATTTTTTTCAGTACTGGGATTGAACCCAGGGTCTCAAGCTTGCTAGGCAAACACTTCTACCTCTGAATTACATGCCAGCCCTGTTTTAAACTTTATTTCCAGACAGGGCATTGCTAGTTGCCCAGACTGGACTTGAACTTATGATCCTCCTGTTCAGTTTCACCCAAATAGCTGGGATTATAGGCATGTGCTTCTATGTGTAGCTCTTTCCTTCCTCTTCTATCTATAAAATATCAGTAGAAGCGATGCTCTGTAATTACAAGAAGATTTCCTTTTGTTTTAATTCTGCCTAAAGACTTGAGTGTTAACAAGCTTGGAGAAGTATTAGAATTTCTTTTTATTTTTGCTATAACAAAGAATCTAGTAACTTTCAATAAAAGAAAGATTTTTTTGTTAGAAAGTTCTAGTACATAATAGATGCTAACTTACTTTTCATTTTAAAATAAATGTATATAGTTTCTCAAATTCAATAAGATGCACAGAACTACAAAAGTAATAAAAATCAGCATGAAAATAGAAGTGAATTCCCTCAAATGAATATCTTGATCTTTATTATTTTTATGTAGAATATATATAAGTAAGGCTGCTTCAGAAATCCAATTTTCTGGGACAGTTCTAGTTTATGTCTGTTTCCTCCATGCAATGAGTGAAATCTCTCTTTTATACTCTCAAAAGTGTCCCAGTTTGGATGTTAATAGTAAGACTGCCCTACTATTGATAGATTCCTTTCTGATTTGCCTTATTCCTAAACCTGCTTTAAATATATTCTTTATCTAGTTCTCAAATATTTTACTCCTACCGATGGGCCTTATGAAAATCAATTGAATTCAGGAAAAGAGACTTTTCATTCCTAGCTGTAGCATTGTTAAAAGCCAAATCTGTAGTAGGATTCCAATTTAAATGTTAAAGTAGTTTTCTGCTATTCCATGTAAGGAGCTTGGAAGTCATTTCTGTCTTCCTTACAACAAGAAGGAAAAAAAAAAAAAAAACTGAACAAACTGAAAATTGAAGACTTTTTTGGACCCATTAGAGAACTGAATCACAGGGCAAACCACCACCCCGGTGTGGGGTTGGGGGAGAGTTGGCACAACTGAAAGATACCTGGAGAACCAGACTCTAAAGGTTGGAAGGAATATTTGAACAGTAATTTTTTGACAGTTTTCTGGGGCTGAGTGCTGACTGGCCTGAGAGTAAAAAGCTACAAGAGGTTGCAGCCATAAAGGAGTTCCACACTTTTATAGGCTTTTCCTTGAGGAATCCTTCCTACCTGGTTCTCACAGGGAAGATTCTGGAATATTTCCCACTTCTGAAAGCCACAGTCCTATGACAGGACAACCCAAAACTCCCACTACACTAATAGTAATAGTAACAGTGGATCAGAAACGCCAAGAGAGTTGCAAAAATAGCAGATCAAAGGGAAGCCTCAAAACCAGGAGGGAGGAAAAACAAGCATGATGAGGACTCTGAAGCCTCTGTTATCTATATTTGCTACAAAAACAACATAGCCCAACTTCTAGCTGAAGAAAAGAAATCCTCACACAAAATGCCTTTTCCTTAGTTCATATTACTTAACAAAGAATGCACCCCGTTTCAGCAAAAATTCGCAAGCTGTGCCATAGAAAAGAATGTACAGACAAAAAGACAAGGTAGCCATCAGAACCAGACTCAGATATAACATAGATATTGGAATTGTCAGCAGGCAAATTTAAAATAATTAATATGATAAAACCTCTAATAGAAAAAAGTAGATAATATGTACAAATAAATGGGTAATATAAACAGATAGTAACTCTAAGGAAAAACCAAATGGAATTGCCAGAGTCAAATTGCAGTAACATAAACACTGTCTTTGATGATCTAATAATACACTAGATGAAAAGAATCAGTAAAATTGAAGATAGGTCATGAAATTTTTCAAATTGCAGGGCAAAGTGAAAAACCCAGAACATCCTAGAACTATGAATTATAAAAGGTGTAACATATACATAAGTAGAACAACAGAAAGAAAATAAAGAGAAAATGGAGCAGGAGAAATAGCTGAAATAATATCTGAAAAAATTCAAATATTAATAACAGATTCCAAATCACAAATCCAAGGACCTTAGATAACATCAAGTATCTACAATAAACCTACAACTAAGCAAATCATATTTAAGCTGCAGACAGTTTAAATTTGAAGGCAAAGAAAACCTGAAAGATGCTGGGGATGAGGTATGTTGGGGTGAAGGAAGAGTGTACCCATAAAGGAACAAGGATGGAAATTATAGCTGAATTCTCAGAAACTATGGAAGCAAGAAAAGAACAAAGTGAAATGTTTGCAGTGTTGAAAGAAAAAAATATAAATTCAGAACTCTATATCCAGCAAAATTATCTTTCAAAAAGAAAGCGGAAATAAAGACTTTCTCAGATAAACAAAATCTGAGGAAATTTATTGCCAGCATATCAACCCTTAAAAGTCAAAGAATGGTGTTCAGGAAGAAGGAAAATAGGTCACAAGGAGAGGAGTAGGTAAGAAACTCAGATCTACATAAAGCTAGGGAGAATGAGACAAAGAGTAAATGAATTCTTTTATTTAATTGAAACATCTAAAATATAAATGCTCAGAAAAATAATAACATGTTGGGTATTTTAACATACAGATAAGTACAATGAATGGAAGCAATGTCTCAGGATGGGAGGAAGGAACTGGGGAATAATCTGTCATGAAGTGTCAGTACTCCACATGAGGCAGTGTAGCAGTATATTTGAAGATAGACCGATTAGCTGTAAAAGTATATTGTGAAATAGGGCAATTTCTAAAATGTATTTTAAAAACAAATATAAATAGTACCAGAGAGGAGAGATAAAACAGAATGATATAAATGCTTAATTAAAACCAGAGATGGAATAAGAGAAAAGGAAGAAAAGAACAAATGTAACAAATAGAAAATATTTATAAAGATGGTAAATTTTATTCCAATTATATTTACTCATTTTAACTATGAATAGTAAAAAGATACAAGCTAAAAGATTTTCAGATTAGATTAAAAGGATAATACCCAACCCCCTTGAAAAATTAAAACTTAGTTTATTAACCATGTTTCCAGTTCTGTGAACTTGATGCTGTAACATCTGCTCTACCTATATAAGCTGAACCTGCTTTGTCCTGAACAATATATAATATGCCTAAGGCTGCCTTGGTCTCCAGCGTCTGTTCCACTCTCCTACTTCTTGGGAGGAGTCCTCCTTTTGGGGCTGTGATTTTCAAATATAAACTAACAAATCCAGAGCCCACATTCTCCCCTTCCTCTGTCAGGATTTCACATCCCAGACCACTGTTCCCTTGCTCTAATTACCAAAGGGCCAGGTACTAGAAAAGTAGGACAGGCTGTATGCCCCAGAGTCCACCAAAATTATTCAAACTGGTCAATCCTAAACCTCCTTATTATGCCTTACCCATTTCTTTCTATGGAGACTACAATAATGGCTCTTGACCACAGTTTCCCCTTTTCCCTCTGCCTCCTGACTGACATGGAGCTTCCTTTAGAGCCCCTCATTGCATGATATGACTCTTCCTCTTGTCAACTGTAATAAATCATCCTTTCAATGGCAATCATCTCCTAATCTGTTAGCCTTTGTGTATCTAATATTTTTCTATCAATACACTATTTTTTTTTAATTCAGATGCATAAAAAAGGAAAGCATGAAGAAAGGTAACTACTAAATTACTATAGTGACCTTAACACTAATAAAAAATAGCTGGGCATAGTAATTTTAGACAAATTTTTGTTACTTTGAGATAGGATAAGGGTTTATCAAGCCATTGCACAAGTATCATGATATGTGTAGGTTTTTGTAATCCTTTGCAATTAAACAATCCTTTGTAATTTAAGGTTCCAGTTTACAGCATAAACCATTAGACTGTAAAAATAATTAATTATTTTTAAGTTTCCCATCTGCCAGCATAAGGCATTAATTAGGTTGGAAAAGATAATGTGATTTTGTTTTGCATTTAGATCTGATGTGCATGCATAAAAGTGTTAAAGATGAAGGTAAAGAAGTAACATGAACTTTCCCAGAGACTAATAGGATCTGGAGAATAAGGATGAAAACAACGGCATCCAAACAAGTGGATGACCTGCTGAACTGGATGGGGAATGTGTTTATTTTCACAATGAAAGGGCTGGCAAAAGCAATTCCCTTTTCATCACTAACATTAGCAATGATTCAAATATGGAAACAGAATAGTGTTCAGCACTCTTTTTTTTTTCTTATGATGTATTACTTGTACTGAAATGCTGTGTGACAAGAGTCAGGGAACTGAGCCAGGCTAAGAAGGTGCCAAAGAAGTATTCACTTTTTGTGGGAGCTAAATATACAGGGAGAGTTTATGTGTTAGAACTCAAATGTTCCCCAATCCTTTACAGATAGTTCATATCTTATGGACCTGCTTACAAATGACCAGGCCATTGTCGGTACATTCAGATGAAATAAGAGAGCCTAAATATTTTACACAGAGGATAATAGTTAATAATATTATTCTATGTACAAGGATACTATCTTTGTAATTAAGTGCAATTCCCATTAAATAAATAGCATTAACAGATGTTATCCATAATCTTTCTTTTCCCCTCACCTATGAATGCCCTTAATTTCCCCAAATCTCTCCTTTCTTGGCTTACTATGACTCTTTCTTTCTCTGGTGATTCTGAGGTTGACTTGCTAGACTAATCCTGGATATCCTTTAACAACTCCAGAGAACACTCCATCTTCTTTTGTTGGATTCCAAAATTCAAGCACTCATCAATAGATCTTATATAATTCATTTGGCCTAAAGATGGTAGATCACCAGAACATGCTCTCTATAACATGGCTACCTTTATTGATAAATTGTTAGTTTTTGTTATCCCCTCCTTATTCTTCCCTCTTTCACTTTTTATAATTAACCCATGTCAGCTGTTCCCTTCTCCAAAAAAGAAAAAAAAAAAAGAGGAAAAACACTTTTGATTCATTTTTCTCTATTTGATGAAAACATCGATATAAAACACTCAACAACACAGCAGCTAACAGTGGATGAGCAACAACTTTGCATTTCTGTCCCTTTCTCTAGAGGAGATGAAAACAAAACAAAAGCCAACCCTCTTACTTTCTGGTTCTATTAATTCCCTCTTGAAGGCGGGGCATTGGTAAGAATCTGAACAATCTGATTTGGTTAGAGGGCTTTTCTTTCTAAACCTTTGTGTGGTTCTCATGATTCCCACTTGTGGCCCATATCTCAACCCAAAGCATATTTTCTTCTTGCTTGGAGGGAAGGGTGGGAGCCCTGACTATTAGACCTCTCTTTGGCCAATCCTGGCTGTCAAAAGTGCTCTCCTCTAAATGAGCACTGTTCAGTTTCCGCAGTTTTTGAACTCAGTTCTGAGGAAGAGTTTTCCTCCCATTCTCTTCACTCAGGATAAGTCTTTTACAAAGCACTTTAGCTGAAGAGAACATAAGTTGATGTGAAATTTAGCAGAGTTGGGGAGGGAAGCAAACAAATAAGCCCAACTTGTGTGCTGGGGTTTTTCCCCTCCCTCTCACCACACAATATTTCTGACCTTATCATGGGTGATTTTCAGAGCCCCAATATGGGGTCAGACAGGGTTTCCTGTGCCCCACACCAATCTTCTCCTTCCCTCCTCATACCTGGCTAGGTGAGAGAACTTTGGAAAGTCAGAGTGAAGAATTGTTCAAGTTAACCTGTGATATGATAGTCAAAGGCAATCTTCTAGTTAATCCCTTCTGACAAATATGCAAGACTCCCCACCCATTGTTTACACTAGGGGCAAGGTTCATTTCTAACTGAGAGCTTTTGTGCCCCGAGGTGGCTACTCAAGGCTACAGAGACCCAGGAAGGGACAGGTAAGTCCATGAGGTAATTCATTCTCTAAAAACAATAAGTCTTTGTGCCATATGATTCAATTTCTGTGAAATTTTAGAAAAGGCAAAACTACAGTGATAGAAGTTAAATGAATGGTTGCCTGGAGCGGGGTCAGGGACATAAGTGAACATCTCAGAAAGTTCTACATCTTTATTATACTTATGGTTCATAGTGGTATAAACATATCATAACTCATTGAGTTGAACATTTAAGATTATACATCAATAATTAGCTGAGTTTAAAAAAAAACAACAATGTGAAATATTCTCACCTTAAAACAGATAGGAGAGCCAAGGGAACAAACTGAATTGACTACATCTGATTTCCTTACTGCATCTCCTTGTCCCTGGAATCCTTCATGCAAGATCTGTGATCTAATGTCCTGGATGCTCACCCAAGAGGAGCTCTGTGGAATGGTGCACATTATTTTGTGTATTTTCTCTGTCTCTCTTGCTTTGCTCCTAAGATGCTATGGAGGTTGATAATACTTTGTAATGAGGAAATCCGGAATTGAGTTCATCTCTCTTCTTTACTTTCTCAGATCTTCTGGAGAACCTTGGGGAATCATATCCAAAGTCTCAAATTTCATTTCCCCCTGTCCTTCTGAACAGGATGCTATGGCATTTTTTCTCATTTGCTATTTGGCTGGAACTGGAGAATATGGATCCTTCCCTGGAACTCCCTGACCACCTGTAGGGAGTAATGGCATTAGACCAGCTCTTAGGACTTTCATTGCCTTCTCCACTCACCCCACTTCTTTGAGAATGTCTCCTTAGTTCTTTATCAGGTCCCAGAATTAACATAGCACAATGTTCCTTTATATGCTTTTATTAATCACAGGGATTTAGGATTGATATAAAATTTATTAGAGCAAATTAAAATCATTACACAATTTAATTTCAACTTTGAAGAAATTCCTGAGGGGCATTTTTTCCTTGAAAATTTAATAAAATAACTTCTTGGTCATTAATCTGTGTGGGCAGTAGGTGGGCATGTGTTCACACCTGCAGTGAGGTATTCCCAGACCTCATTCAATTATAAATCTCTGTGACCTTGACTCACCTGCCTATGGCACTGAAAGTCATTACCATGTTTTAAATCTACCCAATTATTAAGAGGTATTTTTATAATTTCAGTTATGTATAAATTTTTGCAAAATCAGTGAATAGTTCTTTAAGTTATTATACAATAAACTCACAAAAATGAGGAATTGTAATGTTGAAATATGTCATTTTCATTAGAAAATGTTTTTATTGTCTATTATTGTTTATTTTTAAATCAATTTACAATTTGATTTATGAAAGAGGACATGATATGTCCTTTCATAAATGTCCTTATTGTTCAAAGAACATTCTACTAAGCCCACTGTCCCTTTTGATATTGGAAGAGAAGAAGAGGTATACATGCTAAAAACTCACTTGCTCAAGAGACCACAGAGGGAAGTCTCAAGTCTACTGGGGCTTCTATTTGCTGAGTCAGGATTTGAACACTACAGACCAGTGGCCCTTATGCCAGAACTTTGTGACTTTTTACTTCCTAATATTCTTCTCTATAGTAAGAAATCTTAAAGCAGATAGAGCCTTATAGTCATATTTGGAGAAATCAAGAAAGTGGGAGCTGAGGAGAACCCTGTTTCACAAGATGAAAACCCACTTGAGGGACCTAGTGGCAGCACCATTGAATGGAAAGCATCCTTAGGTGTCCTTCGGGCCTTCAGCACAGAAGAGAGGACATTTACAGTGAGTTGGCTTGGGTCTAAGGTACAGGTGAGGAGTGAAAAGTGTTCCCATATCATGGTCTAACTGTGCTTGGTTGCCTCATAGGAGGAAGTCATATTTCACTTGGCTCGAGCCCCACCTAACACCTGACAAAATATGCCTAGTGGATGTATTAGAGTTCTCCAGAGGAACAGAATCAATAGCATGTATGTAAGCGTGTGTGTGCACACATGTACATACACACATTTATTATGAAAATTGGCTCACACAATCATGGAAGTCACAGGTTGTTGGCTGAAAGCTTGCCTAGGGGAATGAGGACAGTGCAAGTCCTGAAGTCTGAAGGCCTAAGAACTGGGAGCTCTGATGTCCTAGGGCAGAACAAGATAGATGTACCATCTCAAGAAGAGAGCGCATATTGCTCTTCCTCTGCTTTTTATTTCTATGTAGGCCCTCAATGGATTGGATGATGCCCACCAACATTGGTGAGAGTGGATCTTCTTTACTTAATCTACAGATTCAAGTGCTGATCTCTTCCAGAAACATCTTTACAAATACATGGAGAAATGTTTCACCAAAATTCCGAGTATCTCTTAGCCCAGTCAAGTAGACAACTAAAATTAAGTGTCATAAGCCCATCCCTTGTCAACTTGATACATATTTACATCTCTTTAAATCTAGCTTAATCTCTGAAATTGACAATTCTAATGTCATATTTCTGCCTTACATAACACAACTATCCTGCCTACAACTGGAAACACACTAGTCCCTTCCCCAGAAGAGGAAGTAAAGCTCTAAAAAGATGGTGACTCTTCTCTTGATTATCCATAATTAAAATACTATGACATAAAATTAATAATACTTAAGGGGCTGGGACTGTGGTTCAGCGGTAGAGCACTTGCCTAGCATGTGCAAGGCCCTGAGTTCAATCCTCAGTACCACATACAAAATAAATAAATAAAAGATAAAAAATTAATAATATTTAAATACTGATATAAATATATGTTGTGTTACATGATAAGGGAATAAAAGAAGAGATTTATTTTCATTCCTCTCTCCAAATATTAGCATCCTTGACACCAAGAAGTCTCAAGATGGTTGGAAACCCTTAAATCTGTGAAAACCATCTGAGTATAGAGCATTTATAGCACAGACACAAAAAGAAATGCACCATGACCCACAATTTTTTTAGATTGATGATACATAAGTGGTTCCAATTTTTCTTTGTTGCATTCTGAAATTTGAGAAGGTAAAAGCAAAATCTTCATAATCATAAAGTCTGTGTTTTCATAAAATAAGAATCTGTCCATCTTTGGTTATCATAAAACCCAGGCTTTGTTCACTTTCTGAGTCCTAGAAGGTCATGAGATATTTTCTGGTGCCTCACATGAGTTGTTGGCTCTGTTGAACTTTTGCTCGGCTTATGCCTTTCCCTGCCTCATCAGGAAGGAAAGTGATGGGATCAAATGATGCCAACTGTTCTGATGAACTCATGCTGTGAAAAGGAAAATGTTTCTGAAATGTTCTAAAATAATTGTGACCCAATATAAGTTGGCAGGAGGAAGACACTATACTTCTGCTCCCCGGGATTTTTGGGGAAGTTTTACTGGATGGGGCCTTCTGCCTGATGTTCTTGTTGTAGATGTTAAATTAAATAAGCAAGAGGCTATTGACTTGGAGGCTATCTCCTTGCTTTAAGTTTCCACATAACAAGATGCAAGCTAACTTAGTACCCAATGGAACCAAAACCTAACTTAGGAGTGTCAGTCTTTGTAACATATAGAGGATCTCAGCCAATCACAAGCAACTAGCTTCAGTCAATCACAGGCTGTCATCTAAGACAAGGCCTGGCTATAACCAATCAAGCTGTCTCTATACTTTACTTTTATTTCCTGCTATAAATACTCATAGTCCCTGTTTCCAAATGGAGGTCTATGGACCTCGTTTGGTTCTGTTTGATGCCTGATTCATGAATCATTCTTTGCTAAAATGAACTATTAAATTTAATTTTCTAAAACTTTTCTTTTAAAACACTGGTCACATTCTACGTGTAGCCTTGGCAGTAGTTTTCTCCATGTTTGCACTGTTTTAGAGTCTTCCAGAGGAGATTTGTGAATTGCTGCAAATTATTTCAGCACAGGCTCCCAGTACACATTAGAGCCATTGCTAATCAGTCCAGATAACCAACTGTCACAAACTTTTATTTTCTTATTGAGAGTCATCACTTTCTTATATTGTGTCACTTTTTGTATATTTCTATCAATGGGAAAATGTTCAGTCTTTTTTTTCCCCTATACCAGGGAAAACCAAATTTGTTTGTGTCATCTGGTCAGTGGTTCCATCAATAAAAATGAGACCCAGAGTTTCACTGACCTGGAGCTGTGGAGAGTAAAAGGCACTTGTCTCTGGGGAGCTCTCCTGTCCCTTGTTCCTTTGAAGCCTTGACTGCATGTGGATCTGCACATGACAGGAGTAATCCCTGAGTGGGGCACAAGTTACAAGCTTCCAGGTAAGAAGAGAGATAGGGCAAGGGCACAGTTGAAGAGGGGTAGTTCTTGGTAGTCACCACATTTGCTGTGGAATCACTATGTCCAAATTCTTGGACTGTGGTATTACTGTAGTTCTTTTGAGGCTAAAAAAAAAAAAAAAAATTAGGAATATTTTTTATAGTTTTTAGGAAAAAATATTCTTCAACTTTCTACTATGCATTTTGCATTTGAGAACATTTTCTATTTTCTTGCTTTCATTGTTTTTAAAAATAGCTGGATATGGGGCAAATCATCAGCAGACACATCATATATACCTTATGTATCATCATTTAAGTTGGGCAACAAATTTCTTGTTTTTAGGAAAACTTTTAGGGCCCAAACCTAAAAATAGTTTTTACATGAAAAGCCAAACTCACAAAAGCTAGAATGAATTAGAACCTTGATACCTTGCCATCAGGGCCTGTAAGCTCTCTACCAGCTAAATCTTAGTGAAATCTTGAAAAATAAAACAAAGAATTAATCCTACCTAGAGGATGATGTCTAAATACAATAATATGCCTCTTAATCCAAGATGTGATGAGAATAATCACTTCAAGGCCCATCCTTTATGGTCATAAAAAGGCAAGAAGTTGGGGCTGAGGTTGTGGCTTAGTGGTAGCGCACTTGTCTGGCATATGTGAGGCACTGGGTTCGATCCTCAGCACCACATAAAAATAAATAAATAAAATAAGGGTATTAAAAAAAAGAAAAAGGCAAGAAGTGATACTCAATAACTACAGTATGGTTTCCCCCACCTATTTTCTACACCAAGTATATAGGAAATAAGGGGGAAAAGTACATTTTGGCCATTTATATTGTAGGCAAACTGCTATGTTGGTTATTTGCAATTGAAAGGTGTCAGTTATTTCAGCTGTATTTCTTTCTTTTTATGACACATTTTGAAAAGTCATTCAGGTTCAAAAATAATATATATTATTTGACTTTTTAGTTTTTTTACTTGAGACATTTTAGACCTTAATTGAGTCCATTTTTTCCTTTTTACTGTTTATTCTTAATAAAAATATAACTTTATAAATAACATTCTGATATTAAAACAAATATAAACTTATCCACCAAGGGAACTTTATATAAGTGTTGGATTAAAGTTAAATAACAATGTTCACTTGTCAGAGTTTTATAGGTTCTTAAACTGACACTTGGAATTGAGATCTGCTATTTTTAAAAGATTAAGTTATTTTCCAGCTTGAAAAATGTGACTATGTTATTATACTTTTTGTGAGTTTGTATTTCTGATAAAATCTCCTTCGTGCACATTATTTTTAGATTGAATTTTTGAAAACAGAAATAGGCATTTTGTACACAGATTTTAAGATTAAGCTGTAAACTTAACAGTTATTTATATTTGATTACTCAGAAATCATTTGAGCTTTAATGTACTTTCTTATTTATTTATTTATTTTTATTTTTTATTGTTGGTTGTTCAAAACATTACAAATTTCTTGACATATCATATTCCACACTTTGATTCAAGTGGGTTATGAACTCCCACCTTCACCCCATACACAGATTGCAGAATCACATCAGTTACACATCCATTGATTTACATATTGCCATACTAGTGTCTGTTGTGCTCCGCTGCCTTTCCCATCCTCCACCATCCCCCCTCCCCACCTCTCCCCTCCCCTCCCCTCCTCTCTCTCTACCCCCTCCACTGTGTAACCCTGAAGGTCTCCTTCCATTTCCATGCAATTTCCCTTCTCTCTCCCTTTCCCTCCCACCTCTCATCCCTGTTAAATGTTAATCTTCTTCTCCTGCTCTTCGTCCCTACTCTGTTCTTAGTTACTCTCCTTATATCAAAGAAGACATTTGGCATTTGTTTTTTAGGGATTGGCTAGCTTCACTTAGCATAATATGCTCTAATGCCATCCATTTCCCTGCAAATTCTATGATTTTGTCATTTTTTAATGCTGAGTAATACTCCATTGTGTATAAATGCCACATTTTTTTTATCCATTCGTCTATTGAAGGGCATCTAGGTTGGTTCCACAGTCTTGCTATTGTGAATTGTGCTGCTATGAACATCGATGTAGCAGTGTCCCTGTAGCATGCTCTTTTTAGGTCTTTGGGGAATAGACCGAGAAGGGGAATAGCTGGGTCAAATGGTGGCTCCATTCCCAGCTTTCCAAGAAATCTCCATACTGCTTTCCAAATTGGCTGCACCAATTTGCAGTCCCACCAGCAATGTACAAGTGTACCCTTTTCCCCACATCCTCGCCAGCACTTGTTGTTGTTTGACTTCATAATGGCTGCCAATCTAACTGGAGTGAGATGGTATCTTAGGGTGGTTTTGATTTGCATTTCTCTGACAGCTAGAGATGGTGAGCATTTTTTCATGTACTTGTTGATTGACTGTATGTCCTCCTCTGAGAAGTGTCTGTTCAGGTCCTTGGCCCATTTGTTGATTGGGTTGTTTGTTCTCTTATTGTCTAATTTTTTGAGTTCTTTGTATACTCTGGATATTAGGGCTCTATCTGAAGTGTGAGGAGTAAAGATTTGTTCCCAGGGTGTAGGCTCCCTATTTACCTCTCTTATTGTTTCTTTTGCTGAGAAAAAACTTTTTAGTTTGAGTAAGTCCCATTTGTTGATCCTAGTTATTAACTTTTGTGCTATGGGTGTCCTATTGAGGAATTTGGAGCCCGACCCCACCGAATGTAGATCGTAGCCAAATTTTTCTTCTATCAGACGGCGTGTCTCTGATTTGATATCAAGCTCCTTGATCCATTTTGAATTAACTTTTGTGCATGGCGAGAGAAAGGGATTCAGTTTCATTTTGTTGCATATGGATTTCCAGTTTTCCCAGCACCATTTGTTGAAGATGCTATCCTTCCTCCATTGCATGCTTTTAGACCCTTTATCAAATATAAGATAGTTGTAGTTTTGTGGATTGGTTTCTGTGTCATCTATTCTGTACCATTGGTCCACCCGCCTGTTTTGGTACCAGTACCATGCTGTTTTTGTTACTATTGCTCTGTAGTATAGTTTGAAGTCTGGTATCGCTATACCGCCTGATTCACACTTCCTGCTTAGCATTGTTTTTGCTATTCTGGGTCTTTTATTTTTCCATATGGATTTCATGATTGCTTTCTCAATTTCTACAAGAAATGCCTTTGGGATTTTGATTGGCATTGCATTAAACCTATAGAGAACTTTTGGTAATATCGCCATTTTGATGATGTTAGTTCTGCCTATCCATGAACAGGGTATATTTTTCCATCTTCTAAGATCTTCTTCTATTTCTCTCTTTAGGGTTCTGTAGTTTTCATTGTATAAGTCTTTCACCTCTTTTGTTAGGTTGATTCCCAAGTATTTTATTTTTTTTGAAGATATTGTGAATGGAGTGGTTGTCCTCATTTCCATTTCGGAGGATTTGTCGCTGATATACAGGAATGCCTTTGATTTATGCGTGTTGATTTTATATCCTGCCACTTTTCTGAATTCATTTATTAGCTCTAATAGTTTCTTTGTAGAGCCTTTTGGGTCTGCTAGGTATAGAATCATATCATCTGCAAATAGTGATAATTTAAGTTCTTCTTTTCCTATTTTGATGCCTTTAATTTCTTTCGTCTGTCTAATTGCTCTGGCCAGTGTTTCGAGAACTATGTTGAACAGAAGTGGAGAGAGAGGGCATCCCTGTCTTGTTCCAGATTTTAGAGGGAATGCCTTCAGTTTTTCTCCATTCAGAATGATGCTAGCCTGAGGCTTAGCATAGATTGCTTTTACAATATTGAGGTATGTTCCTGTTATCCCTAGTTTTTCTAGAGTTTTGAACATAAAGGGATGCTGTACTTTGTCGAATGCTTTTTCCGCATCTATCGAGATGATCATATGGTTCTTATTTTTAAGTCTATTGATGTGGTGAATAACATTTATTGATTTCCGTATATTGAACCAGCCTTGCATCCCAGGGATGAATCCTACTTGATCATGGTGCACATTTTTTTGATATGTTTTTGTATCCGATTCGCCAGAATTTTATTGAGGATTTTTGCATCTAGGTTCATTAGAGATATTGGTCTGTAGTTTTCTTTCTTTGAAGTGTCTTTGTCTGGTTTAGGTATCAGGGTGATGTTGGCCTCATAGAATGAATTTGGAAGTTCTCCCTCTTTTTCTATTTCCTGAAGTAGCTTGAAAAGTATTGGTATTAGTTCCTCTTTAAAGGTTTTGTAAAACTCTGCTGTATACCCATCCGGTCCTGGGCTTTTCTTAGTTGGTAGTCTTTTGATGGTTTCTTCTATTTCCTCAATTGATATTGGTCTGTTTAGGTTGTCTATATCCTCCTGACTCAATCTGGGCAGATCATATGACTTAAGAAATTTATCTATGCCTTCACTATCTTCTAGTTTATTGGAGTATAAGGATTCAAAATAGTTTTTGATTATCTTCTGTATTTCTGAAGTGTCTGTTGTGATATTTCCTTTTTCATCCCGTATGCTAGTAATTTGAGTTCTCTCTCTTCTTCTCTTCGCTAGCATGGCTAAGGGTCTGTCAATTTTGTTTATTTTTTCAAAGAACCAACTTTTAGTTTTGTCAATTTTTTCAATTGTTTCTTTTGTTTCGATTTCATTAATTTCAGCTCTGATTTTAATTATTTCTTGCCTTCTACTTCTTTTGCTGTTGTTTTGCTCTTCTTTTTCAAGGATTTTGAGATGAAGTATGAGATCATTTATTTGTTGGTTTTTTCTTTTTTTAAGGAATGAACTCCAAGCAATGAATTTTCCTCTTAGAACTGCTTTCAATGTGTTCCATAGATTCCGATATGTTGTGTCTGTGTTTTCATTTATCTCTAAGAATTTTTTAATTTCCTCCTTGATGTCTTCTATAACCCATTGATCATTCAGTAACCTATTGTTCATTCTCCAAGTGATGTATGCTTTTTCCTTCCTTCTTTTATCGTTGATTTTCAGTTTCATTCCGTTATGATCAGATAAGATGCATGGTATTATCTCTACTCCTTTATATTGTCTAAGAGTTGCCCTGTGACATAATATATGATCTATTTTTGAGAAGGATCCATGTGCTGCTGAGAAAAAAGTGTAACTGCTTGATGTTGGGTGGTATATTCTATATATGTCAATTAAGTCTAGGTTATTAATTGTGTTATTGAGTTCTATAGTTTCCTTATTCAACTTTTGTTTGGAAGATCTGTCCAGTGGTAAGAGAGGTGTGTTGAAGTCTCCCATGATTATTGTATGGTGGTCTATTAGACTCTTGAACTTGAGAAGAGTTTGTTTGATGAACATAGCTGCACCATTGTTTGGGGCATATATATTTATGATTGTTATGTCTTGTTGGTGTATGGTTCCCTTAAGCAGTATGTAGTGTCCCTCTTTATCCCTTTTGATTAACTTTGGCTTGAACTCTATTTTATTTGATATGAGTATGGACACTCCTGCTTGTTTCCAAAGTCCATATGAGTGATATGATTTTTCCCAACCTTTCACCTTCAGCCTATGTATGTCTTTTCCTATCAAATGCGTCTCCTGTAGGCAGCATATTGTTGGGTCTTGTTTTGTGATCCATTCTACTAGCCTGTGTCTCTTAATTGGTGAGTTTAAGCCATTAACATTTAGGGTTATTATTGAGATATGGGTTGTTCTTCCAGCCATATTTGTTTATTTCTGTTACTAAACATGGTTTGTTTTCCTCTTTGATTATTACTGTCCTACCTCCCACTGTTGGTTTTCATTGTTATTTTCCATTTCTTCTTCCTGTAATGCTTTGGTGAGGATGTTTTGAAGAGATGGTTTTCTAGCTGCGAAGTCTTTAAACTTTTGTTTATCGTGGAAGGTTTTAATTTCATCCTCCATCCTGAAGCTTAATTTCGCTGGATACACAATTCTTGGTTGGAACCCATTTTCTTTCAGTGTTTGAAATATGTTATTCCAGGATCTTCTAGCTTTCAGAGTCTGTGTTGACAGATCAGCTGTTATCCTGATTGGCTTACCCCTAAATGTAATCTGCTTCCTTTCTCTTGTAGCTTTTAAAATTCTCTCCTTATTCTGTATGTTGGGCATCTTCATTATAATGTGTCTAGGTGTGGGTCTCTTATGATTTTGCACATTCGGCGTCCTGCAGGCTTCTAGGATTTGGGATTCTGTCTCATTCTTCAAGTCTGGGAAGTTTTCTCGTATTATTTCATTGAATAGACTGCTCATTCCTTTGGTTTGGAGCTCTGTACCTTCCTGTATCCCAATGACTCTTAAGTTTGGTCTCTTAATGTTATCCCATATTTCTTGGATGTTCTGCTCATGGTTTCTTAACAGTCTTGCTGAGCTGTCTATGTTCTTTTCCAGTTGAAATACTTTGTCTTCATTGTCTGATGTTCTATCTTCTAAGTGTTCTACTCTGCTGGTAGTATTCTCCATTGAGTTTTTAAGTTGGTTTATTGCTTCCTGCATTTCTAGGATTTCTGTTTGTTTGTTTTTTATAACCTCTATCTCCCTGTATAGTTGATCCTTTGCTTCCTGGATTTGTTTGCGTAATTCATTGTCGAAGTGATCTTTCATTGTCTGATTTTGCTGTCTAATGTCTTCCTGGATACTCCAGATCATCTGAAGCATGTATATCCTGAATTCTTTATCTGATATTCCATCTGCTGCAGCTGTTACCTCTTCTAAAGTTGCATTGTCCTGCATTGCTTGTGGTCCTTTCTTTCCTTGTCTTTTCATACTGCTTGCGTATCTTTCCTGCAGGCGCGGGCGGAGGCTCTGCTCTCTCCTTATTCCAATTGGGGTGTCGTGACTACCACGCCGGCAGGTCACTGGGCCTGTTCTGGGCGCTGGCGGAGGCTCTGTTCTGCCCCTACTCCGATTGGGGTGACGAGTGTACCACGCCGGCAGGCCACCGGGCCTGATCCGCCGGTCGGTTGCAGGTTTGCCTACCCTGCAGGCGCGGGCGGCGGCTCTACTCTGCCCCTACTCCAAATGGGGTGACGTGTCTGTCGTACCGGCAGGCCACTGGGCCTGTCCCGCTGGTCGGTCGCAGATCTGCCCACCTTTCGGGCACGGGTGGTGGCTCTGCTCTGCCCCTACTCCAATTAGGGTGATGTGTGTACCACACCGGCAGGCTCCTGGGCCTGATCCGCTGGTCTGTCGCAGGTCTGCCTACCTTGCAGGCGCGGGCGGGGGCTCTGCCCTGCCCCTCCTACCACGCCTGCAGACCGCTGGGCCTGATCTGCAGGTTGGTCACAGGTCTGCTCACCCTGCCGGCATGGGCGGTGGTTCCGCTCCACCCCCACTCCAATTGGGGTCACGTGACCACCACACCGGCAGGGTAATGTACTTTCTTGCTGGGCATGGTTTCAATTTATTGTTCTTTTCAGAATTTTAGGTTATGCATTGTTTGTTATGTGATAGGACACTAGATGGCGCTGTTCCCTGGGGGAGCTGACAAGCATACAGATCTTTAAAGCCTATTTCAAGGTTTGGTTTCCCAGGTGCTTTCCAAAAGTGAGAAAAAAAAAATCCTTTATTCCTTTTACCTTTTTTTTGTCATTAACTTTATAAATAGCATCTACAATTAAAATGAACATGGACCTATTAAATAAGGTGATTTTTTGTTTGTTTTATTTTGTTTGGGTGATACAAGGGATTGAACCCAGAGCCTTTTTAAAGTTTTACTTTGAGACAGGGTCTGGCTAAGTTCCCCAGACTGGTCTCGAACTTGGGATCCTCTTGCTTTAGCCTCCTGAGTAGCTAGGACTACAAAGTGTATGCTACCAGCCCAGCTAATAAGGTAACTTTAAGTGAGATGTTGAATAGAGGTCTTTGACATGATAGTAAATCTATGGCTTCGTTGTACAGGAGCTAACCCATGAAACATGTTGACTTTTGTTGTTTGTTGTTAATAAACTTGTTAATAAGATTGATTTTATAGAGCAGTTTTAGATTTACAGAAAAATTATGAAGACAGTACAGAGAGTTTCTATATGCCCTTAACATCTAACAATCATAGTATGTCTGTCACACAAAGGAACGATAGGAATACATTGTTATTAATGGAAGTCCATTCTTTATTTAGCTTTTCTTAGTTTGTAAATTGTGCCTTTTTGCTATCCTGGGATCCCATCCAGAGTACTACATTCCATTTAACTATCTTGTCTCTTTTGCCTCTTGCTTCATACTTTCTTTGTTTTGAGTAAACTAGAAACTTCTGAGAGTTCTTGGTGTGCTCTACTGTAAATATTCTGCTCTTGGAATTTGATGTTCCTTTCATGATTAGCATGAGGTGCTTAGGATGAAGACCACAGAGATGAAGGACCACATCTTATCAAGGCTACATACTATACATATGCATACTGATATTGACTTTTTTTTTTCAGATTTTCTAGAATACTTGGTAAAACCAAGTATTCTGATATTGACTTTAATGGCCTGCTGAGGAACTGTTTATCAGTTTTTTCTGCCGTGAAGTTACCTTTTCTCTCCTTTTCATACTGTGTTCTTTGGAAGGAAGTGCATTATGAACACTGAAGGGGTGGGAATCATGCTTCAGCTCTTTGAAGAATGGTGTATCTATATAAATTTTTAAAATTTTTCTGCCTGGGAAAAATTTTTCCTCCCCTTTCTGTCCCTCCCCTCCCCTCCCCTCCCCTTTCTCCCTCCCTTCCTTCCTATTAGACTCTGGATATTTAATTTACACTCTGGGTTATAATCCAACACTACTTTATTTTGTTACTTCAGTTGTTCTAGTATTGACCCTCAGGAGCTCTCTCAGCTTGTTCTCATGTTGCTTTGGCACACCCGTGTCACTGTGAGCTTCTATTTCTTTACTTTTTAATAGATTTTGTTCATTCTTCAAGTAAGATTTAGCTGCATTATTGTGTGTTTCTTTTTTCCATTATTAAAGTAATCTATAATAATGAAAATTGAAAGACACATGAAAGTGGAAAGAAAAAATAATCTTTGTTCAATCTTAGTTGTGATCTCAGTGAGTTCTCTTGAAGTACTTTATTTTCTTCTTTGCTTCTTTCACTTTTAGTATTTTTCATACTTTTCAGACATTCTCTTTTTTAAAGGTTCTAATCATTTATAAAAATGGAATGTTCTGGTTATTTCAACTCAATAATACACCATGGACATTCTCTCTCTCTCTCTCTCTCTCTCTCTCTCTCACACACACACACACACACACACATATCATTTAAAAAGTGTTCTCCATAATTCAATTAACCTTTTCTTTACAATTGAATAAAATTGACTCATAAGTATTCTCAGTGCATTGCATAACTCTAAATACAGACCTTGAATAAAACAATAGCTGAATGAATTAGCCATTTACAAAGTTTCTATCATATGTGCATGCATGTGTGTGGTGGTGCTGGGATTGAACCCAGGGCCTTGTGCATACTAGGCAAGAGTCCTACCATAGAGCTGCACCCTTAGCTAGAGTGTCTTTTTTTTTTAAACAATACCCAGGGAAGGGTATCTACCACTGCATCACTGAGCTAAATCTCTAACCCTTTTAATTTATTTTATTTTTTATTTTGAGACAAGGTCTCACTAAGTTGCCCAGGATAACCTCGAACTTGCCTCCTGCCCAACCTCTCAAGTAGCTGAAATTATAGGCATGCACCATTGCACATTTTCAATATTTTTGAATAGTGAGGAAATGAGAACATTTGAGTCTAAACTTATTTAAACAGTTTTACATTATTTTGCATATTTAAGATTTCTAGAAGTTAAGTTTGGTCTAATAGTAACATCAATATTTTTTAAAGCTCTTGATTCAAATTTTTTCAAAATTGGGTGAATAGTATGATATTAACCAAGAGAAAGAAAAGATGTTGTCTAGACTATGCAGCTAAGCGAAGGGGTCCCTGATTGAAAATCTAAACAAATTAGCCAATTAATGAAAAGTAAAAATTTCCCCAGAAATGGTAAGTCTATTCACAGCCCGGTTATGCCCTTCTCAGTACCCATGCTTACTACTGTGCTAAGACTGTGCCACTGGTTTAATCCAATTTGGTTCAATAAAGACAAGAGGAGAAATTGAATCCATCTTCTAGGCAGTACTGGTCACCTAAGCCCTTGCTACCTCCATAAGTGAACAGAACAGTGGCAGGCCAAGCAACAGCCTTCTATAGGGGTTTGGATCTCCCTCAGACTTTTGCTTAATCATACTACCCCAAATGTTCATCACAAAATTAACTGATGCCTGAAAATACCAGAGCATCAGCAGCTAGATTCTTGCTTCTAGGCATGGCTTAGGTTAAAGGAACAAAACCAAATTTTATCATTTTTTCTTGTGTTGTTTTAAAACTATTTTTGTTCTTAAGGGAGAGAAGTTCAATCCTAGTTTTGCCTCCCTTGATGTAATAACATGGGAGTTTATTTCTGGGATTTTATATTCAGATTTAAAACCTTATGCACACTGTTAAATGTTGGTTTAGGATATATATCTGGGGGAAGTCATCCCAAATTCTCTGTTGAAGAGTGTGTGAAATTCTTTCTTCTTCCTCAGAGTCAGGATTATGCTGTGTTCTAAGAAAATGACCCTAGCTTTTTTTTTCTTATTTTTTTATTCATTACTTTTAGCTATACATTAGAGTGTATTTTGACTTATTATACACATATGAAGTATAACTTATTCTAATTAGGATCTTATTCTTGTGGTTGTACATGATATGGAATTACACTGGTCATGTATTCATATATGAACACAGGAAAGTCTTGTCCAATTAATTCCACTGTCTTTCCTATTCCCATCTCCTCCCACTTTCCATCATTCCCCTTTGTCTAATCCAATGGACTTCTGTTCTTATCCCCATCCTCCCTTGTTGTGTTAGCATCCACATATCAGAGAAACATTTGGCCTTTGGTTTTTTTGGATTGTATTATTTCACTTAGCATGATATTCTCCAGGTTCATCCATTTATTGAAAAATGCCATAATTTCATTCTTTACAGCCGAATAATATTCCATTGTGTGTATATACCACATTTTTTATCCATTGATCTGTTTAAGGGCACCTAGGTTGGTTCCATAGCTTGGCTATTATGAATTGAGCCACTATAAACATTGATGTACCTGCGTCACTGTAATA
Source organism: Marmota flaviventris (assembly GCF_047511675.1). Lineage (NCBI taxonomy): Eukaryota > Metazoa > Chordata > Mammalia > Rodentia > Sciuridae > Marmota > Marmota flaviventris. The sequence goes on from NC_092512.1 coordinate 74,864,796, forward strand.
TGCTGATTTTAAGTCCTTTGGATATAAACTGAGGAGAGGGGTAACTGGATCAAATGGTTGTTCCATTCCAAGTTTTTTGTGGAACCTCCATACTGCTTTCTGGAGTGGTTGCACCAGTTTGCAGCCCCACCAGCAATGTATGAGTGTACCTTTCCCCCCTATCTCCTTGCCAACATTTATTATTACTTGAATTCTTGATAATTGTGATTCTGACTGGAGCGGGATGGAATTTCAGTGTAGTTTTGATTTGCATTTCTCTAATTGCTAGAGATGTTAACATGTTTTCATATATTTTTTGACCATTCATATCTCTTCTTCTGTGATGGCTCTATTTTTTTATAGGCTTTGTTCTAGAGGTGTGTGTGTGTTCTTCATAAAGGTATATTGTGTTACATTATTCATTAATAAGAAAAAAATTTTTGTTATCCAACTCTTTGAAGTTGAGAGTTTTAATTGAATTTTTAAGTTTTTCATACTTCCTTTCCTAATACACACTGAGCAGCTATCCAGAATAAGACTTGGATACTTTTAGCTCTCCTGGATTCAGCGCACTGAGGGTTGTATACTAGACAGCTAAGGATAGTCCCTCTGTACCAGAGGCAATGGAAAAGATCCATATTAGTCAGTCCTAAGCCTGCTCGCTCTGCCTTGCCTGGCCTTTCCTGCAGAAAGGCCCTTGCTCATGTTTCCCCTTACTCCCTCTGCTTTATGACCAATGCTGGTGCTTCTCCATGTGACCCTGCATGGCATGGTGCAACCCCTTCTTTTGAGAACTGTGTGTAATAAGCTGTCTTTTCAATGGCAGGTGTCTACTGATCTGTTGGCTGTACCAGACTTGAATAATAATAAAATCCTACATTTAAAAAACACATTGCTGCCCATCCATTCCTCCATGCAGCCCTTATCCCCAGAACCCTAGAGAACATGCCATCTTAGCTTTCCTGCTTTCTGCTTTAGCAAGCTTTTTATATCATTTTTTTTCTTTCTGGTCCACTGTGCTAATCAGCTTTCTCTTACCATGATGAAATACTTGAAAGAATCAATTTAGAAAGAGGAAAAGTTTTATTTTGGCTTATGGTTTCAGAGGTATCAGTAAATGGTCATTTGGCTCTGTTGTTTTGGGCCTATGGTGGTACAGTATATCATGGCAAGGATGCATGCCAAAGGAGTACCTGCTCAGATGACAGCAACCAGGAGCAAGAGGAGAGCCTCAGGAAGGGGCTGGGGTCCTAACATTCCCTTAAGACCCGCCCCAATGACCTAACTTCTTTTCAGTAGACATGCCTCTTAAAAGTTTCACTACCTCCCAATAGTGCCCCAGGCTGGCCACAAGTCTTTAACACATGGGCCTTTGGGAAACACTTCCAAATCATAGCACCCAGCTACGCTCATCCTCACTGCAAATTATCCCTAGTTCTCTGTTTTCTACAAAATTTCTCTTTAATCAGCTACTCCTATGATTTCACTAGGCTGCTACATTAGTTTGCTAGGACTGCTATAACAAAGTACCAAAAATAAGGAGACTTACAAAAGTAGGAATTCATTTTTTCACAGTTCTAGAGGCCAGAAATCTTAGATGGAAGTGTTGTCTTGGTTGGTTACCTTTGAGGGCTGTGAGGGAAGGATCTGTTCTAGGCCTCTCTCATTGGCTTATAGATGACCATCTTCTCCTTGGTGTCTGCACATCATCTTTTCTCTGTGCATGTCTCTTCACATGGTGTTCGTATAAAGACACCAGTCATATTGGACTACAGGCTTATACTCCTCCAGTATGACTTCATCTTAACTAATTACACCTCTAACAACCCTATTTCCAAATGTGGTCACATGATAAGGTCCTAGAATGTCAACATATCATTTTGGGAGGACACAATTCAACCTATGATATCTGTCATCTCCAAAATCCAATTTTCTGGTTGACTTTTCTTCAGGGTTATAATTTGAAATACTTAAATCAATATTATAGGTGGTGTGTGTAAGTGTGCGTTAAAAACACAAAGGTAAAAATAGAAAAGCTAAAAAAAATAAATCCAACAGGACTGGGATGTAGCTTAGTGAGTGAATGCTTGCTTAGCATGTGTGAAACCTTGGGTTTGATCCCTAGCATTACAAAAAGTAAAAAAATAAAATAAAAATTTAAAAAGCACAAGTAGATTTATGCACCTAGTTCCAAATCTAGAGAAATCTCATCTGCCTGTTGGGACTGTCTGCTACTGTGGTGTCTCCCATAGCAGGCCCAAGTGTAATTCAGGCTTTTGTTTTTTTTCCTCCATGGGGACTGCCATAATAGCTTCTTCATTGGTTTTCCTGTCCATCTGTCTCTCACACCACTTACTGGCTGATTAGACTTCATAATGAGCTTTTCTGACATTGCACTTAACATTGTGATTCAACACATCTTGACTTCATGTTTATATTTCATAAACATATTGACTTAGCTATGTCTAAACTATGTCTTAGCTCCTAATGAAATATTTCTACATCTATTCCTCATAATAACCCTATGAGGTAAATATAATTAGAATCCCCACTTTGTAGCTGAGCATGAACAGAACTGGGGAAAAAATCCAGGAAATGTGGCCCCAGAATCCGTGGTACACCCCTTAGACTGTGTTCCCCTTTAGGAGGCTCTCTCAATCATCTTGTGCTCCACCAGTGTGGTCTAAGATCTGCTTCTCATCTGGGACTCCCTGTTTTCTCCAAGATGTGACCTTTTTCTGGTTTAGCAGGTTTTCCTGCTTTTAAGAACCATTATATTCCGTGGGTCTCTAAATGTGGTCCAGGACCAGCAATATCAGCTGCCACTCTTGGGTCCTATCCCAGACCTACACCCCAGACCCCAAACCCCAGGGTTGGTCCCAGTGATCTGCTGTCAAGAGCCTCTCAGGAGATTCTGAGGCACACTCAAAGCTTGAGAGCTGTCGTTCTCTTTGTACCAGTCTGAGTGCCCTGTCCCTTGATGTGGCCATACTTCCTGCCCTGCCTCTTCCCATGCTGCACCTTTCCTGAAGCTTCTCCCAGCAGTGTCCTGTTTGGCTGCCAGTACCCAGATCCATCCTTCAAGACCAAACCTGACTTGAAGGATGGATCAGGGCACTCATCACTCACTTTTAGGAAGCCTCTTTTCTTTACCTTGTCCTATATTTCTAACTGTTCTGTGTTCTCTTTGGAATGATCTTCCTCATGCTTTATACCTGTTTTTTGCTCCCTCATAACAGTTTTCTTTCTCTACCTTATGTCATTGTTGTACTTGTCACATAAAGTAGAAAATTTAAGGTTGAATATTCATGTCCATCACATTTCCACTGCAATTCCTGTAACAGGGAAGGGCTTCATAAAGCATTGCATTGAATGATTATTATTAGCTCAAAGAGAACCTATTTTGATTGAAAAAATTAGGGACGATTGCTTTGGAAAAATAAATTTACCACGACAATTCAGAACACAATCATTTGACAGAGCAAATGGTTTTAAAAGATTCCATTGTTACCTCCTATCAAATCAAGAAACGTCTGTGCTGTGGCTCTCAATGGCTCCCTGACCCTTCAGTTACTTTCCATTACCTACCCCAAAGTGACTTTCCAAGGGTAGTGTTATGCCCTGTGTGGTCTGACCTCATGTGATGACAGAGCATCTCTGGGTGTGTGTGGCTTTTTTGAGCTCTAACTACATATAACTGTACTCCTTAACTGTCGTGGCTCCCAGAGGTACCTTGGGGCCCACTAAAACACCCAGATTTCCCCGACTTCTCTAAGGCAATATTGGATCAGGTTATATTAATAACTGAAAGAGAAGCATAAATATTTTATATCTTTGAACATAGCTGCTTAAAATGGTTTTTAAAAATTTATTAGTGCATTATAGTTACACATACTAGTGGGGTTCATTTTCACCTATTCATAAATGCATATAACATAATTTTCTTCATTTCAATCCTCAGCACTTTCTCTTTGTCTTCCCTCCTTCCCTAAGCCTCTTACTCTACTCTATTGAAATTGATCAAATTATGCTATGTGCATGTATGAATATGTCACAATTCATTCCAATTAGACATATAACTATAATGCACCAATTAAAAATAAATAGAATGAAGACTAAAATGGATTTTGAGCACTCACCCACTCAATGTGCTTCATTTGAATCTAATGTACTGCAGATATATAAAAGGTCCCGCTCATTCTTTAACCTGTCAGGGTACAGGTCTACATCCCTATTCCACAATTCTGAAACACATACTCCACAAGCCAAAAGATTTTTAAAGAACTCATTTGATGACAAAAATTGACCTAAATCTATTTATAGGCTACATTTATCCCACTTAGTGTAAATACTCCTGCATTTTTCTGCAGGAATGTTTTATTTGATTATGTGTTTTTAGTGTTCACTGAAATTTTGCCACTAAATATTCAGTACATTAATTGTATCAATAATTTTTTTGGGGGGGGCACCAGGGATTGAACTCAATAATTTTTAAAAATCAAATTAAAAACACATCTGACCCTAAGGGTAGCAGACAAGGACCTATTGTCCATGCATAGTATAAAGCTAATAATAAACAAAATTCACAGATAATTTATTTGCTTTGTGACATGGCATCTGCTTTTGGGTGCTATAGATAAGGCCACTTTTGATTCTAGAAGTTCTGTATTAAGATTGTACATCATTCAATCTAGATTATTTCTTAATGTTTCCCTAACACTTATAGGTTGAGGCCACTGAGATTGCTCTCGTCATTTCCACACTGAAGGGAAATACTCTTGAGAACTCTGTGACATTTTCAGCTCTCCACCAGAAGTATTTAATGTACTCATAAGAACACAGGAAATCAAATCAGAAGACTTACTTCTTATACATGTATCAGGCTAGAATTTGCTGAGATAAAATTTTAACCAGTTTTAATATACTTTCATGAAATAAAGCAAAAATATTATCAAAATATTTTATTAAAAAATGTAGTCCCTACAATTATTTAAAAGTGTAAGTGGTGAGTTTAGCTCTTCTGTGACATTTTGTCCACACCAAAAATGATTTAATAACATTTTCCTTCACATCTATGTGGACTCCAGTGGAGCATCTTGTAATACCTTTGTTGACTCAGAACACCCAAGAGTCAGGGCGAGTCTGCTCCAAAATCATTTCACCAGTTTTATTTCACAAGAAAACAATATGAAGCAAAGCTAACCTATTCTTTCTGTGGCTTTAAAGAACCTTATTTCTCAGTTGTGAAACAGATAGCCTGTCAGATCTTCCAGTGTATTGTATAAGAGATAATTTTTATAAAGTGCCAGAGCACCAAAGAGAGTCCTGGTAGATGTGTAAGTATCTTCATGTGTTTATACTCACTACTTTCCATCAGCATGAACGGCAAGGCTCAGCTTCACTTAATCTAAAAACTTCATGTAGTAAAAATGTGGGGTCTCTGTTCCACCAGGCAGGAGCCAATAAAGGAGACATTGAGGAGGAAAAGTGGGAAGTTTGATTTCATCTGTGACATGCTTTTAGCTGGGAAATAGGAAACGTTCATGAACTGGCTATGGAACACAGTGGTTAAAATCAGAAGCGCTGGGTAGCCCAGCAGTAGGAGCATTTTGTTTAATTCAGTTGAATGTATCAGAAGCTGGTGTTTCAGTGCTAAGAACATTTTAACAGTTACCACCCCTGTAGCGGATGTAGCTTATGAGAGCAAGGGGAAGAATAAAGGGAAATTAGGCACCACTAGCAGAATTGCAAATGAATTTATAATTATAATCTTGATCTATCCACTGTGTAAACAGTTCCTCCTTTTATTAACTTTTGATAAACTCTAGGGACAGCCTGCCTACTTCCATTGCATAGTATTTTCTTGAGAAGAGGAAGTGTGTATCTCTGATGGCTCCTGACAGAAGAGAAAAGAATCGAATGCTTGATTGAGAGGGAAAGCCAAATAAAAAATTAGAAATAAAAATAAAAAATGACTGTCACTTTTTTTCACCAAATTGTAAAAAGCAGAACAAAGTGAAGGCAAATTTTTAGTAATTTTCTAGAGACTTCTTTTTGTCCTACGGATACTTTAAACTTCCTCTCTATGTAATATATTGGGGAATCACATGTGGTTCTGAAGTAAAATGTGAACAGGCTGGGTATAGGTAGAAAACTTACCATTGTGAATCATCATTGTGACTAGCCGTGCAAATATGATAATATTCTGTCTTTGTGAATATGGCACTTGTGAATGAAGAATCTTAGAATACTTTAGAAGGGACATTTAAACAATCGCAGAAGAAAAACAGAAGTTAAAACTTAAGAGAAAAGTACAATATTTGATTCCTTCCCTGAGGTACCAGGACCTAACAAAACATGCAAAATGTTAATGGTGCCCGCAAAGCCCATTTGAAGACACATCTTATTTGGTCCCCATCATGGGATGTTCAGGCATCCAAGCGGTCAGTTCCTCAGTTCTCCAACCTGAAATGCTCAAAGAATGGAGGTAGAACTTCTGCAAGTTTTTATCACATATTTATATGGAGTTATTTCTCTCCCCCCTTCCTACTAACTGGTACTCAGTTTTACAATGGCAATAGTTGAAATGTTAAACACAAGAAAAAAAGCCTAAGAGGTTGTTGGGCCAGGTATATTAAAATCAAAAAAATAGAATTATTAGGTATATACATAACAGCATAAGTGAAATGAAGTGACACAGCAGTTTCTGTCCAAAGCTGAGTACAAAAATCAAGTAAACAAAACATCTGGGGTGGTTTGTCACAGCTGCTCAAAGAGCTTCCTTAGTCACTTATTTTCCTTCATATCTTTACGTATAAATAGTCTCACACACATCTTATACAATTAAGATTGCTTAACCACAAAAATAGCCCCAAATATGGCATTTTTACTTTCTAGAGTACAACTAAAATTAGTATTTGATTCTTAAAATGATATTCAAATCATCTGAAACAACAAAGGAAATGCTTATGTCTTAGAAAACCCTATAAGGCTCTGCAAAGATTAAAATCTTAATTTTGTTTTTCAAAGGGCACTGTCAAATAAGTCTTTATTTAGGAAATCATGGAACTGAAAAAGCTACACTGTTAAAAATATTCCTCCATAACAGAGAGAGAGAGAGAGAGAGAGAGAGAGAGAGAGAGAGAGAGAAGTTTCCCAGGTTCTCCCCTTGGCCCTGGGAGGTCTGGGCCAGCTCTGTGAAGTTGGGATTCCATGGGCTGCTCAGTTGCTGTGAGTGCTTGTCAATGGCGCTCCTGCAGGGGGCGCTCAGAACGCATGTGCTACTTTGGGGTTGCCATAGGCCTCGGATCTGATCAGCGTTCATCAAAGAAAAATGTTTAAAGGTCTAAGATTTCCTGGGCAGGAAACCTCACAAAACCAAAAACACTGAAGTCTGGGAAAGACATCTTTAAGTTGCTGACTTCATCTGTAATATCTAACAGGTTGGATTAGTAATTTTTTTTTTTTAAGTAAGGCAAAGCACAAAGAAAATACAAAATGTCAGGCTATGCATCTGGTTATTTATGCTTTTTAAAAATGAGTATAGTTCTGCTTTACTGGGGATTTGTTGCAATGGTCTCTGAACCTTTGATTTACACATCCAATTGTAAACAGGGTTGGTGTGGGAGCACTTTTGGAGAAAACAGGTGTTTTCTTCTTAAGAGGTTGTATTCTGATGTTGGTAGCAGAGCAAGGTGACCAGCTAAGGTGTGGTCCAAGCTGTATCCTGCTGGGCATTAGTCCAAGAGAACAGAATACATTTCCATGTTCACTGTGAGCTTCCTGAGTAATTTAGCCTCTACTTTCAGGAATCAGGCATGGCAAATGATCGCAGCATGTGAGATAACTGGTGCAACCGGTGACTGTCACTTTCTTTCACCAAATGAGGCAGCCATTCCTGATGGAGGGACAAGTCACCCTGAGTGCTAAGGCTGCTGCTGATACTGCCCTTCCGTGGCTGTGTAGAAATCATCCAGGACACTCTGCAAGTAATCAAACGTTGGTCTCTCCTCTGCCTTTTCTTTCCAGCACATCTTCATAATGTCATAGAGCTCATCTGGGCAGTTCTCCATGCGGGGCATCCGGTAACCCTGAGACAGGGCAGTCATCACATCAGCATTGGTTCTCCCTAAGGCCAAAGGGAAAAAAAAAAGACATTTAGAAACCTGACAAGAGGGGCACGCATGCACTACAGGAGTCTTTTTGCTATTTACATCCTGCACCCGTGATTGAAAAAAGTTTTATTAATATACAGGTGGAAGTGTATCCTCCTAAAATTCCTAGGTTGAAGTCCTAATTTCCAGTCCCTCAGAATGTGACTGTATTTAGAAATAAACCTTTAAAGAGGTGGTCAGGGTTGAGTCCTAATCAAATACGACTGGTGTCCTTCTAAGAAGAGGAGATTAGGACACAGGCCCAGAGTGGTGATCATATGAAGACACAGGGACAAGACTGCCATCTACCAGTCAAGCAGAGAGGACTTGGATAAAACCAACTCTGTTTATGCTTTGATCTCAGCATCCTTCAAAGCATGGACTTTGGGTGAAGTTCTGGCATCGTGATGGAGGTAATCTCTGGAACGATGTAAACAGGAACTGGAACTGCAAATTTGGTTAGGAATATCTCTTTCACTTCTTTTGGTGAAAACCTCCAGTTGCATAAAAGTTCAGAATATGCCCACAGAAGATAAACCTTGCCAGATCCCCCTAACCTTACCACAGATATTTTCTTCCTTATTCTTCTGTATCCTTATTAGTGAGCACAAAGTCTTCACTAACTCTGAAGGAAACTGTCAGTGATGCAGATAAAGGCCAGACATACTCCATTCTGTCTGGAGAATTTAACTTGATAAAAGGAGTTAAGTGGAAAGAATCTGAACTCTTTTTATGCACAAATAAGTCAACAAACCAAACAAATCACTAAATGACAAGTCTTTGTAGAAGAAAGAAAAATATGGGGAGTGAGACCTCCATTAGACCCTGAGATTAAACTTGTTAGTTAACACTTGGTCTGTGGTTTGGTTAAAGAAGGCAAACACCCATTAGCTGATAATTGCCTTACTAGACAAGCAATTTCATGTTCTATCCTTTAGTCTTTGACCAGTTACTTATTGATAATCACTAGAGTTTATAAGAAAGCATGAGGCTGTAAGAGAAGCAGAGACAATATCAATGACACACAGCCCAATGGGGAAGACATCCTAGGTGGTGGGGGCAGGAAGTGGTATCTGGAGTGATCAGGAATTAGCAGATACTACAAGTTGGCAGAGATACACAGGAAGAAAGAAAATGTGGTTCAACAGAGGTTAGAAAGGAATTGGGGTTAGTGACAGGAGAGGGGACCCAGTAGTTCCACAGATTATAATAGTCTTTAAAGATACAGGGTTCCCGTGTGTGTGTGTGTGTGTGTGTGTGTGTGTGTGTGTGAGAGAGAGAGAGAGAGAGAGAGAGAATGAGAATGAGAACCAGCCACCTTTTAACCATAGTTGTCTACTCAATAATAGTTTTTCCAAAAAGGCAAACCATTATTTTTATTTATTCTTTTTTCTCTTTTCTGCTGAGAATTTCTTGTAGTAAATTCACAAGGATGATTTTTTAAATTCTGATGCACACATGGCATTAAGATGCTAGGTACATATGGCAGAAGACTGCTAGAAAAGATATAATGCTTCAGAACACTGTCATTTTCAAACCTCCTTTCTCTTTATATGAGCAAAGCAAATCAAAACCCTGCACTCAGGGACTTTTTCTTTTTACAAAATTCATATAGAAATATATAATCAAGGTTTTGATTTTAAGATAATGGAATGAGGATCTTTTGCCTCCCCTTCCATTTTTTTCCCCCTATTCTTCACCCCAAAATAGAGAACAAAAAATAGAAACTTAAACTTCATCTTTGATGAAACTAGGAGACATCTGGCAGCCAGAGGTAGAGTGATCTGAGCCAAGAGGAAGAAAGTATAAAATACCCACAGAGAGGGATAACAGGCAGGATGGCCCACTGGGACAAACACTGGGAGGGCTCCCAAAGGAGTGGCCAGAACCCAGAACCCCTTAAGGGAGGGTGAAGACAGTGGCCACAGGGAGAATGGTACCCAGAGCCTGCCTGGTGGTATCTGAGATAATGTTGGAAAAACCATGCGATGGGTTGAGTATGGTGTGTTCCCTGTGAAACTCCCTGAAATTTGGTTGCCTTTATGATGGTGTTGGGAGGTAGGTCATTAGTGATTAGGTTATGAAGAGAGAACGATGACTTTCTCATAGGAGTACATCCTCTTCATTCTTGAGAAACTGCACTAGTTACCAGAGGAGTGATTTGTTATCTAGTGAGGCCACCCTTCCTGTTTCATCTCCTCTGCATGAGCTCTTTTCCCCTCCTGCTTTCCATCATGAGTTGAAGCAGCACAAAGTCCTCACTGGAAGCTGAGTAGATGCTAGTGCTATGTTTAGACTTCTCGGCCTTCAGAGCTAAGAGACAAAATAAACCTCTTTCTTGTATAAGTTGCCACTCTCAGGTATTCTGTTATAGCAACAGAAAAGAGACTAAGACAAACTGAATGGAGAAGCTCCATGCCCAGCAGGGAGGGGGAGTTCAGGACAGAAGACTGGGTATGAGAAGAAAGGTTAAAAACGAAAAAGTGAGACCCTGTGGCAAAGGCCATAACATGGAAGGACCTTGACTATATTCTTATTTAATAACAAGTAAAATGGGAAAAGGAACTCATTTTACTCAAGATTTGATTGTGTAATAATTTAGAACTATGAGCCACAAATAGTAGAATAAATAACCCAAAACTCCTAAAAGTAGATTCTCTTTGAGAAGCATCAACAGGTGAGGGCTTGTGGCGATTTTTCATGAGAAGCCTCTTTTCACTAACTGGCTTTTTAATGTGTATATATTACTTAGATAGAATAATATTATTTAATAAAAATGTCATGGTAAAAAAATTAGAAACTTTAGAAATTTATCAAGGAGAAAACTAATATAACCTATTATCTTTTTGCTCAAGGATAATATCATTTTGGTAAATTGCACCTTTTAGTCTTTTTCCTTCATAATTATGTGTTCACTTTTTATGTGGCTTTATTATTTCTTTTTTTGTTTTGTTTTTTCTTTTCTTTTATTCCTTTTTGTTTTTAGTTTTACAAAACTGGGCCTATCACTTCTAAAGCACTTTTTAAAAGACTAAAATGTCCAGCACTTTTCTGTGCAAAGAAAGTCTTTTTAAATAACTCCATATGAGGGGAGCATATTATAATGGTGGAGCATTTTAATTATAATGGTGGAAAATGGCATATTTTGGCAGTGTTCACCAATTTCTGTGATATCTATAAATCAAGTCCTCTGATAGTTAAGTAAATAGGCCAATTCTTCTCATCATTCCCAATGCTAGATGTCCTCCTGATTGAATAATCAGGAATAATGATAATGAAGACCTCCTGGAGGTACCTCACATACCTAATCCTTACATAGGTTAATTTATTTGGAGAACAGACCAAGCAATGGTTTCTGATTAATTCTACCATATATACTTTTTTTGTGACTCTACCCATTTTTCTACTGGTTATTTTATATTTATTATTTGCACCCCAAATATTCCAAATCCTGGACACGGAGCACATGGGGTAAGGGGAAAGTCTTAGGAGACATGTGAGTCTCAGTTTGGAAGCAGCTCTGCTACCAGTCAGAGGTCTCTGAACCTAAGAGGCCTCTGCTGAGCGTCATGTGTGGTATGGCATATATGTTACATTACATTATTATGTGAGGTTATTGTTTATCAGGTAATGATCAGTTAGATAATCTGAATATACAATCTTTTTCTCACTTCAAACAGATATAACTACAGATGTAGGTCTAAGGAGAGATATAGAAATATAATGCCAGACATCAGGGCTCATCAGAAATACATTTCCTAGTTTACAACAGTGTTAATTTATTAACTTGAGTGTCTAGAGCCAGGGGCAATTGGAATACAAAATGCTGGCACAAGAGGGATTTCCTGAGACCACTGGCCCTCTGTTGCAGGCAGAACTTGACTTTCATTGAATTCAGTGCCAAGGCACTTCTCTGCCTTTTGAAATTCTTTGCTCCCAGGTGTAGTCCCTGTCCCTGCTTCTCTGTGGCCCATCCCCACAGCAGTGGGAGTGACTGGAGCACATCCACCATGGTTCTTAGGTCCTAAAGCCTTCTCCAACTTCCAGCTCATGAAAGAATAATTTGAAATACTAAAGGTGTAACTTTAACTCATCTACAGATTTTGTTAAAAGTCAAACATTAAAAAGAAAGTGAAGGTTTGGGAGAAATCCCTGTTACCCACGTCAGCACAGACCCAGGGGAAAGGAAGAGACGTGAAGAATTTGGCTCTGTGGGCTTCAGGTGTTAGGAATCTGGAGATACTGAATCATGTTCCAACTGACACCCATAAGTTAAAAATCAGCAGGAGATACTGAATCATGTTCCAACTGACACCCATAAGTTAAAGATCAGCAGGATGGTCCACTGATAAATGTTGGCAGTCATTTTCTGAACAAGAAAAGACTCCACAGTACTTATTACAAAACCTCAGTTCCAAAACGAGTCAGAAGGCACTGGAAATCCTCACTTGCTGTTTCCTCCTCTGTGAGGCGCACCGACTTGGAGGAGCACCTGTGTCTAATCCAGTCTCATCTCAACACCTCCAACAGTACCAGGCCTGCTCTAGGCACTGAAGAAGTGGTAGAATTAATTAGTGAAAAATGAGTATGCACCCAAAGAAGGCAGAGAAGTGTCTTGGCAATGAAGACAGTGAAAGCCAAGTTCTGGTACAAAGTGCTTATTCTTTACTTTATTTTTAAATTTTTTTTTAAGTAGATGCCTTCATAAATTTGACTCTATTCTCATGTATACTACTTGAATGGAATTGGTGTGTAAGCAGTACCTGGGTAGGGAATCTTCCCGTAGGTGACGATTTCGTACAGGAGAATTCCAAAGGACCATACATCAGATTTGATAGTGAAACATCCAAAGTTGATTGCTTCTGGAGCTGTCCACTTAATAGGAAACTTAGCACCTAGGGACGAAGACAGGTGACTCTTACTTGAGCATCTCAACGTAAACAAGTCTTGGACATGGAACCCTCACATTTTGCCCTTTTGATTTTTTAAAAATTCATATTATTTATCTTAAACAGGTCACACATATATATGTTATAAAATGGAGATGGTGCAAAATGTTGTATAAAAATGTTTGCATCTTCTTTCGATTCTCAATTTAGTAGCAAAGTTTCTTGTGTCATCTCCCAGGGATATTATATCTAGCCTACTTGAAACATAAAAGAATATGATAGGGAATATAAAGAAATTTATTCTAGGTTTCTGTATGCTCCTAAAAACCAGGCTCTAAAGCATAGATCTTTAGTGTTCAGATTTTCTCTAGAGCCAGGCATGATGTTGAGTCTCAATGACCCATGAGGCTGAGCCAGGAGTTCTTGGCCAGCCTGTGCAACATAGGAGACTCCTATCTCAAAAAAAAAAAAAAAAAAAAAAAAGGAAAAAAGAAAAGAATTTCACTTTTTCTCTAATGAACAATTTCCATTTTTCTATTTTATGCTGTTTACATGGGATATACATATCTTTTATTACATATTATTTTTATTTACTTGTTTATTTGGCACTGGGGATAGAAGGGAAGGTTCATGTGTGCTAAGCATACACTCTACCACTGAGCTACACCCCCAGCTAGAATTATTGTTACGCTTTTGTGGACAACTATAGCTAAGCCTGAGCCCACAGAGATTTCAGATGCTACTCCATGCAGAAATGAGCTATTCTTTCAGTTGCTAGGACAAAACATTAAACTTTTAGGATTATCCTCCAGAAATAACTTGGTTAAAATAAAAATAATCCTTGTTTAATGATGCTTAGGAAAATTAAGAAAGCAGTTGGTTCACTGTAAGACGGTAGCACTGCAAAAATATTCACTTCACTTTTGGGGGCAAGAGCATCAGAATGCCCAGGTCATGTGCAACAAGATTACCCTATCATAGGGAAGGCCAGTGGATCCCCAACCGTGTGCCTGGCAAAACCATACGCCCGGACTGGGAAATGTACAACTCTCTACACACTTTTTGTTCTCACATACAATTGGAATGTAGGAAAGTGAAGCAAAATATTCTTGTGGGTATTACCTTTGGTTCTGGGTGTGTGACAATGTCCATATTTTAATTTGTATTTAAAAGGCCAGAATATGTGTATGCATGTGTGGGGGGGCAAGGCTAACAAAATCATTGCCAAATTAAATTCATCTCCAAATTGAAAAAAATAAAAAAGCCAGATATAAAGCCCAGAATTGCTCTTATAAATATTTTCTCTATAGCTAAGAAAAGTGTATATCTTTCATGATTTGAGTGAAAAACTTCCACCATATAATACAAAAAAAAAAAAAAGACTATTGATCTTGTGGAATCTATTTTTGTTTTGCTTTGCTTAATTGAAATACAAATGATAGTGCTGATGAAGTTAATTATGGAGATCATGGAGATCACTGACTTTTTAAAAATAATTATAATAGAACCATTCACAGATATCTTGAATATTGTACCAGTTGTTTTTTAAATAATGATTTTTTGTAACTGTTTTGTTAAAGACAAAAGCAAACTAAAATGAGACAATAACCAAACACTTAAAGAGGCTGTCAGAACGCACCTTCCCTTGCTGTGTACTCGTTGTCTTCAATGACTCTAGCAAGACCAAAATCTGCAATCTTGCACATGAGTGACTCAGATACCAGGACATTGGCTGCTCGCAGGTCGCGGTGGATGTAGTTCTTCCGCTCGATGTAAGCCATGCCCTCTGCAATCTGAAAACAGAAACAGGCTCTCTTTTTGTATGTAGCGTAGGCTAGCATAGTGGACCATCAAGGAAAAAAAAATATTAAGTGCCTGAAACCTTTTCGTGTATATTATTCTAAAGGTTCAAGTTTTAAAGACAGTGGGTAAATCACAATTGTTATTTGAATATTTTCTGAAATAACCATGCCCCCAACCAAGTCTCCAATAATGGAGGTCCCTTTTTAAAATTTTTTTTAATAACAATATGTCTCAACTTTACTAATGTGTGGAGAAGCTTTTTAAGACCCTACTAAATCCTCACATGTTGATATGCAGATGTCATTATCCAACTTTTCAAATCAGAAAACACATGCTCTGGTCTGAATGCTTGTTTCCCCTGAAATCCATATGTTGAAATTCTAACCCCCTGTGTGATGGTTTTAAGAGGTGGGGCTTTTGGGAGGTGGTTAGGTCACAAGGGCAGATCCTTCATAAACAGAACTGTGCTTTTATAAAAGAGACACAAGATGGTTGCCTGGGCTTTTCCATCAGCAAGGATATAACTAGAAGGTGCTGTCTATGAACCAGAGAGAGAGAGAGTCCTCACCAGACACTGAATCTGCTGCCTTATCTTGGACTTTCAAAGTCCCCAGAATTATGTCTGGTGTTTTGTTTTGTTTTTAAAGACAGGGTCTTACTAGTTTCCCAGGATAGCCTCGAACTTGCAAAACTCCTTCCTCAGCCTCCCAAACATCTAGGATTACATGCCACCACGCCTGCCTACTAAATATGTTGTTCAAGCAACCCATTCTATTGTATTTTGTTGTAGCAGCCCACACAAAGACAATGGAGCTGGAGAAAGTGACCTAATACAAATAAATTAACAGGATATCAAGAACAGGATGTCTGTCCTTGGTCAACACATCCCCTCTGTTGAGTTAATGAACAGCTCACGGAACCGGCTCTCCAGGTTCTCTGGGCACAGTCTCTCCAGGATGACCAGAAAGATTCACTTTGACAACAGAGATGACAGTGGGAAGGAATCAAAGATTTAAAAAGAACAAGGGGTATGAGAAACTACTACTCAGTGCTGAACAGAAAAAGTGGCATGGCTCTAAAATCAGGTTTTTAAGAAAGACATTTAAAAATTGTAGTTAAAGATAAGGAAGAAAGGAAGGGAGGGAGGGAGGGAAGAATGGTGGGGTGGGAGAAAGAATGAACCATTTAGTTATTACTGCTAAAACAATTAGAGAAAACTGTAATTAGAATTTGTTTCACAGTGAAACAATTCTGCAGCTCAGCTCACAAGAGTGGACTTTCCCGGGTCCTCAGCAGTAGCCTGCATGATCATGCAGATCAAATTCAATTCCAAGCCCTATTGCTTAGCAAAGGACCAGCTCCTTATTTCCAGGTTTGCTTTTCATTCCCCTCTGGTCCACTACCTGAGCTCATCCTCTGCTTAGTGAACCTTCCTTCCCTCAAGTCCTCTTCCATAATTTCTCTTTATTCACCCTAGATGGTCAGTTTGCATAAAAACCATTTCCAGCTACTGATTGTAGTTTTATCATTATTTTTATGCTCTTTAATGTGCTTATGATTAGGCCAACCAGAAGAGAAATACACCAAGGGCAAAAGTCACACCTTATATCTTTTCTGGCTTGTGTCAACTTAAAACTTCAACACTGTTACTAAGTCTCTTCAGAAAATGAACTAGTGTTTAAATACTATCAGAAAACTATGTTGTTAGCACATTGCTGCAGGAATTTGGCAAGTGTTATTTTTGTGATTATAAAAATCTTTCCTATAAAGTTTGTTTAGCTCCCCTCTTGAAGTCTGATCATCTTAGTATTCACTTCTGATGGGTACCAAGGAATGCTGTCCAGATTCCTTAGCACTACTGTAAAGACCTGCAGGATCTGCCCTTGATTAGCCTTCCAGCTCCTCACCAAGACCACCCTTTCTGGTATCCTAGCTTCTACATACCCAGCCTCTGCTTGGGACATTTGCTCCCTGTGCCTTATACCTGCCTTTTTCATTCTGCTGGTCCTAGCTGAGATGGCACATCTCTGAGAAGCCTTGTGGCACCCCTCTCCCCTCATATTTCCATCACCAGGGATCCCCAGTCCTCACTGGTTTGCCTGTCCTCAATCACTGCAGGCGTGTAACCCTCTGGAACCATGTGTAGGGTGTATCTATTCCTGTATCTCAGCACGGAGCACAGGGTAAAGCATAATGACCTGGGAGCCTGTCCTTGTAAGGAATCTTAGAAGTGGGACAGGTGCTGAGCAGGGTGGAAAGGAGAGGAAGGAAAAGTAGGTAGGTCTGGATGGCAGTGACTATGCCTCCTGCCTTTCCCCCCAATACTCACAAGCCCTTGGCACTCAGGAGATGTGCCATCTTTATCTAATTCTGGAAAATACTCAAAAAGCCTCTATGGGAAGTCCACAAAAGGTGGGCAAAAAGGACTGTGGTTGTATCTCAGTGGTAGAGCGCTTATCTCGCATGTGTGAGGCCCTGGGTTTGGTCCCCAGCACCACATAAAAATAAATAAATTAAAATAAAGACATTGTGTCCACCTACAACTAAAAAAATAAAAAATAAAAAAGGTGGGCAAAAGTGAGAACCCAGGTGAAGGTAGAGCATTGCTGGAGTTTGTGACTTTCTCTAGGAAGAACTGCAGCACATCTGCAGTGGGGGTGTTGTACAGGAGCAAGGACAGGGAGAAGTTCATGGCTAAATCATTTTGGAACTGGCATTCCTGAAATGGGTGATGACACAGTGGGTGATTTTGGTGGAGGCTGGGATGAAGGAGCTGTGCATTCTGATTCCCTTTGTCTGCTGTACCTTAACTTCAACAAGATTTATTAGAGAGAGCCCAAAACTGGGAAAAGTGGAGAGTTAAGATCCGACTAACCACATGGGAAAGAATGGGGGGATACAATTGTAATAAAATGGATCTGAATGTTTGGGCTTTGGGAGACAGAGCAAGAGGCCTGGTTGAAATTAACCCAAGCTGGTTCTAGAGCCAAGAGGAGATGAACAGCTGGGTAGGAGCTGCTGACACTCTCTGGGCCTCTGTCTGTGCTCCTTGGTGATTCTGCCTTTTGAATTTCTTACTTGACTTATCTGACATTCCAGTAATTATATACAAACTGGTCCAGGAATAAACAAACAAACAACAAAACCCCAAAGTTGGCTGAAATCTCAGCTTAGCCCTGACACTGAAGTTGACAGTAGCAACCTGTGCAGGAAGCTTCTCCACATAGCACACAACACACAGCAGGCTGCATGGACTGAGCCCACAAATGTGACAATAAGAACTCACATCCTTGATGGACGTGATCGATGGTGATGGATTTCAGTGATTGGCCGATAAAACACAGGAGCATTCCAGGAATTTGTTGATAAGGTTTGTTACTTCTACCCAAGTTCTGCATTTACATAACATCTAAATGAATTTTTTAAAAAATGGGCTATGATCTCAGCCATTCAAGAGTCTGCAGCAAGAGGATTCAAGGTTTAAGGGCAGTCTGGGAAACTGAGTGAGACTCTGCCTCAGAACAAAAATTAAAAAGGGCTGGGGGTGCTGGGACTGTGGCTCAGCGGTAGAGCTCTCGCCTAGCATGTGCAAGGCCCTGGGTTCGATCCTCAGCACCACATAAAAATAAATAAAATAAAGGTATGTGTCCAATTGCAAATAAAAAAATGATTTTTTTTTAAAGGGGGCTGGGGATATAGCTCAATGGTAAGGTGGCTCCAGGTTCAATCCTTAATACCAAAGCAAAAAAGAAAACAAAAAAAAAAAAAAGAAAGAAAGAAAAAAGGAGGAGACAACATAAAAATGATTCTCTGAAATAACAATAGACTTGCAACAAGTGTGTGTTTACTTTGGCTTTCCTTTCTGCACCACAGGGTTTTAAGGAGCTCAGCTTCCAAAAAAATAATTAGAGTGTTTATCAAGACAGGACTCAAAACAATAGATTAGCCAAGTTGAATAAATGAGAGACACGGGAGCAAAATAAAAAGCGTTCAGGTATGTCTTGCATTTGGGTTCATAAATATTGCGACTCTCCTCTTGCATAAAAATTAGTTCATTGTCTTTATTTCCCTGATTTGTATGCATTGTTTCTTCTTGGTTTATTTTTTAAAAACCTTAATTTTTAAATTTTATGTTTTTGGTTTTAGTATTTCTTTTGGCTAAAGTAAATTTGGCCCCACTTTACAATAGCAGGAAGAAATCAGGCTAATGAATCTAGGATCAACTCTTCTTTCATGAAATTCCTTCTTCCTTCCCCAGGGCCATGTAGCAATTAGCACAGCAGAAAGAGCCCTCACATAAATACATAAAACCAAAGTTCTGCTGTCTATGGGGACCCTGCCAGCTGAGAGCCCTGGCCTCCTTCTTCCTATTGTTCCAGTAGCTCAGAAAGACCCCTGGTGTGGGAGGTATGTAGAGTCAGTCAAGTCTGATGAGAAAAGAATCTATTGGAATCAGAACAGTTTTATGGTTTTGTGCTCACAGTATCTTACTATGATGATGAGACAGGTAGATGGGTAGATAGGTAGATATTAACTGAGCACTTCTTATGTACTAGACCCTGTCTTCTATCCTTTATACCCAATTCATGTTTCATCTTAATAAAAAAAAATCTATCAGCTAGGCTTTATTTTCACCAAACAGATGCAAATGAGGCTCAGAGAAATCAAGGGACCTGCCAAAAGCCAGAGTGAAAGCACCATTTATATCAGGTGTGTCTGACCTCCAAGTCCATGTTCCACAATGTCACATGTGTAAGAGAGTTCAATCTGGTTATTGACAATCTGGTTATAGAAGCTTCTGGAACCCAGAGTTTTCATGGAGAGACTACTTCTTTATTGAGAAGAGACAAAAAGACATTTGAGGTTTCCACCTAGAATTCAACCATTGGTAAGCCCACATTTCACCCTTCAGAAATGGCACCATGAACTCTCCCCAGCCGGAGTTCAGGATACTCAACTTGGAAGTACATACAAAGCCTGGTTTGTCTGAACAATCCAGAACAGTGTTTCTCAATATTTTCCCCCATTATCACTCTCCTATGGAGAAAAATTTAATTTTAAAACTTAAATTGGGGCTAAAGATGTAGCTCAGAAGGAGAGACTTTGCCTGGCATGTGTGAGGCCCTATGTTCAATCCCCAAGACTGAAAATTAATTAAAATAAAGTTAATTTATTCTTACCAGGAGAAATTAAACACAAATAAATAATATTGTGTTAAGTATGTTTGAAATTTGGAGGGCCACATGGTAATACGATTTCTTTACCTCTAAAGAACCAATTTTTTCTCACTTGGGGATGATTTTCCCCCAGTACCTAAGTGTAGTCTGAATGCATACCCCAAAATTTGTGAAACTCACTCTCCAGTGCAATAGTATGTAGGAGATTAGGTCATGAGGTCTTCCTCTTTTCTGAATGGAATAAAAGTCTTCATCAAAGAAGTTTCACAGAGTTCTGCTGCTATGTGAAAACTCGACAAAGAGGACCTCACTAGACATCAAATTCTGGCACCTGGATCTTGGATTTCTAACCTCCAGAACTTTGAGAAATAAGTTTCTGTTCTGTATAAATTATCCAATTTGTGGTACTTTGTTATAGCGGCACTAATGAATTAAGACACATTGCCTAAAGATGCTAAGGGAACAAAGATTGTTTAAAACCAGTTTTGTCCTATGAATCAAAAGAGAGAAATGATATGCATGAATGACATATTCTTGGCTAGGATGAGATCACAATGAAAACAACTAGCAAAAATTAAGCTGGGGTTATGGCTCAGTGGTAGAGCACTCACCTAGCATGTGCAAGGCCCTGGGTTCTATCCTCAGCACTACATAAAAATAAATAAATAAAATAAAGGCACTGTGTCCAACCACAACTAAAAATAAAATAAAATAAATTTAAGCAGTTAAATATCCTTTCATCCAGATAGCCCTATATGTCTTAAAAAAGCAATAGCTGTCATTCCCTTTGGAACTTTGATGGGGCCAAAAGGAAATTACTTTCCCAGAATCGTGCTACAGGTTATTGCCATGGTTTGGAAGTGAATTTAATTTCCCTTCTGTGCATTTTACAGTTAAATTAAATGTTAATTCTTAAGCCAGTATTTCTTAACTTTGGCTGTGTGTTGAAATCACATGGGAAACTTTTACACATTATCACTCTCTGGGCCCCACCCCAACTAATTAAACTTGTATCTTTAGAAGTGGGACCTCCCTGGGGAATCAAGACATGCACCCAGGCTAAGAACCTCTATAAGTCCTTGAGACAGGAAGTCTGGTTCATGACCAGCACATTAAAGTTTGAGAAGCATTGCACCAGATTGTATGTTCATGAGCTTATGCTATTTCAGGATTTAAAGTTCTAGGTGAACTGGAACAAAATCTTGATTTCAACATATTGCCAATGAACATCTGTCCCATGTGGACTGCTGTCCTCATAATGCTTGGGAAGGAAATCCCAGTGCAAGTTGGTGTAAGAAAACAGCAAGCAAAGTCAGGAGGGTTGTGAGTTCAAAGCCAGCCTCAGCAATGGCGAGGTGCTTAGCAACTCAGTGAGACTCTGTGTCTAAATAAAATACAAAATAAGGCTGGGGATATGGCTCAGTGGTTGAGGGCCCTACATTCAATCCCCAGTACTACCACTACTACTACTACTACTAATAAATAAAACAGCAAGCAGGATGTATATGGTCATCCTAAAGAGCCCAGGCTAAGGAAAAGGAGGTAATTTGGGGAGGCAAGGTGGCGGATGATTAAGGTGCTGGGAATAACTTACTAGAATTCCTAGTATGTCAACAAAACAGGTGGCTTGAGCTTTTGGTTTTCCTACAACCTGACCCCATGAACCTTATAGGTCAGAGATAGGAGATGTAGAGTAAGAACCTTAGCACCTCCCCCATGTCATGGCTCTGGGCATTCTGGCCATTACTTAGAGGGTTTGGGGAACTGATTCAACCCTTTGATTCCAAATATCTGAAGAGGTTCCATCCTGGGCCACGCCAGCTTCACCATGCCAGGCCCAGTGGAATACAAATACAAGAAAACCCCAACTTTCGAAACCACCTACCAACAGAAGCTCAAGAAGTCTTTCAAAATGTTTCTTTTCCCCCTGTGCTGATGTTTAACACCCTCTCAGTCTATGGGTGAAGCTATTTACTGGAAAGGTGAAATAGAAAAGCATCCCCACAACCTGCAGTGAGAATATTCATGAAGGAAGATTACTGTTAGGGAGGTTTCCACCCTCTGGGTTTAAAGTCAACTGATGTAGTTGAGATGTGCTGCTCAATTAGCATGGCAAACACATTTTTAGTTCCTCTTTTTGTACTTTTAGTGAAAACATATGAAGGTGACATTTTCTTCTTTGATGTTTCTGTTCACTTTTATTTTAAAAAATTAGTTTACTGAGCAAATCAATAAAGGAGACTGTGGAGGTGCAAAATGACCGTGCTGTGAGTGTAGAGCCTGATGGCGGTCACCTGAAGATGCCTATGACTGAAGCAAATGATGTGGAACACACCCAACACGCCTGTGCTGAGCACACTGCAGCCCCGGGAGGAAGGACAGAACTACTAGATAAGACAGCGAACCCCAGGGGTCCACACCAGCCAGCAACCCAGACTGGGCAGGTGAAACTCCTGGCATCTGATACCCAGTGAAAAATTCTAGAAGATCACAATAATGATGTTTCCTGAGTCAAAGGACAGCCTCATCTGGTTAGATGCTAGATAAATAGACTTCCTGTCTTATAAAACAGTGGGTCCCACACAAAGAGGCCTTTCCAATGCATGGGGACAAGGAAAGGAGTGAGCCAGCCTGGACTGCCTCTTCCTCAACCACCAATCAGCTGCCCATCAGCTGAACATATGCGCTTCCACAGCAGGAGGGTCACAGGTAACCTGTGCAGCCAGAGACAGGCTAAAGGTAGGTATCCCAACCCTAGAGCTCTGAAACAGAAAGGGCCAACCCTCCAACAGAGACACTCTCAAGTTCCTACAGTGGGTGAAAAAATGTGCTGCTTTCTTCAGGTGAAAGACCCAACTGTCAGGGCTGGTGGGTGAGCTGGATCAAAGCTGGGACTCTGTTGAGCATCCGTTGGACATGCTGCTGCATAACTACGTGGTAATGCTGCCAGCGGCTCTATTTTTTGGTGTATTCAATGGGGACGTGTTCCAAGAAATGTGTGTTTATGCGATTTTGTCATTGTTAGAACATCATAGAGTTTATTTACACAAACTAAGGCAGCTACGATGTCAGTAGGCAATATAATCACATGGGACCACGGTTGTATATGCAGCTATCCGTTGACAGAAACATTGTCATGCAGAGCATGACTGCATTTGGTCTCTCTCTCAACAGCTCTTACAGCATCACAGCTTTTGCTCGCTGCCCATTGCTTTCTACCACCCCTGTCCCTCATCCTTACAGAGACACACTCTTGTGATGGGCAGGAAGGGAACAGAACACAAACTCTAGAGTTCTATTTATTTGAAAATATTTTTTCCCTCAGGATATAAAGTCAGAAAATGTTAAATCAGACCAGAGATTTGGAAGCATCTTGGTTGAGCAAACTCATTTAAATTTCCTGTCCATGAATGTTTAAATAGAGTCTGTGTCCCTATTCCCCAAATGAGGAGTACACGTTTTGCGTGGTCTCAGCAAGTTCCCCACATACTCCCATGCAGCACTGCTCTGAGGAAGACTACACTGGTCCCTCTGTGCTAATGAACTTGGACTTCATATCATCATTACACTTTCTGAGAAGCAAATTTCCTGTGAGCATGCTGGGGGCTTATAGTACAGTGATGTTGGGTGGGAAATACCTAACAATGAAGGCCCTTGGTGATGCACAACATGTACTTCTTTTGCAAGGAATTTGACTATAGAGAGAAATCTCAATTACATTTTACAAACCTAAGCAAAGCTCAAATAATCCCCCCTTGCAAGTGGCTTTCTTGCTAATGATGACCACCCAAGTCATTCATCTTTTTCTCCTTTTTTCCCCAAATGTCCTAGGGGGAGTCTGTCCACCCCAGCACCCAAGACAGTGCAGCCTCCAGCAAGCTCCCCTCACACATGGCTCTGGCTCCCAGCCATGATTTGGCTTGTCCTGCATGTGCTCTGTGGACTGTTGGCTCAGCACACAGACCTGGCTGCTGTCACCCGAGAAGCTACGTGATGCTTTAGACAAATAATGAAGTGTTGTGTGGATGACCTGGCTCTGGAAGTCTTGCTTGAGTGCTCTTGTGTTCATTCTAACTACTATGGCTTTCCTGAGAAATTGGCAAATAACAGGCTGTCTAGTTTGGTGAGCACCCCCTGCCCCCCTTTAATGAGAGGCACCCACATTTGAGTCAAATGACTGAGGGAAAAAAAGGAATCAAAGGAACCTCACGGAGGAGCTGAATGTGATCTCTCAAGCAAAGCTAAAATCTACCCCAGGAAATTCCAGCCCAAATGAGAAACTGGAACTGAAAATGTAACCTGTCTTCGAATTGGCTAGCTGGAAAACATTTGTCATCAAGACAAGCAGTGAGAAAGATTAAATTAAAAAAATCTGCCAAAAAAGCAGGAAAGAATAAAAATCTGATTTTTCCTGTCGCTTTGCCTGTTCTTACAGCACTGTTTGCTTTATTCTCCATATATTTTCTTCCTATGCTTGAGAAAAAGAATTTCATATAATGAATTACATTCAAAACCCCTAGGGAGCCTGTGAAATAATAACATTTATAAGTTGGAAGTGAAAAATGAATAGCAATTGAGTAAACCCACAGTCTTTTTTGAGGGCTCTTTTCTAATCCGGAGCCCCCGGGGTTGATCCCAAATCTCAAAGGACTATCTAATTACAACAACATAAAACAGGGACTTTACAAAAGAATGTTTTAGTAAGCACCTATCTCCTCTACCATACCAAATATGACAGCATCTTTTATAGCATATAAACACTTTTCTATTAATATTAATTGATTCCCCATCCTGGATCACTACACTCTGAAACTTGAATGGAGGAAAGGATAGAAAAAAGAGCTCATTCATTGCCATGTTTGCATTCTTATCTTTTGGGGGATTAAAATTTCTTGAAATTCTTGTTTTACCTGTATTTGGTTACTATAATATTATTATTTTCCAAGCAAAATGCCAAGAAGTAGTGATATTTATATTTAGATGATGATGACGTTAGTTACTATGTGATACCACTTACCCTGGCACTGCATAAGGCGTTTATGTTCATTAAAATAAGACTGTGGGATCAGTGGTAGAGTGTCTGCCTTGCATACATGAGGCCCTAGGTTTGATCCTCAACACCCCTCTCCCCCAAATAATAAGACTATGAAATAGGTATTACTCATAGTATGAGGAGGTTGACTCTTTTAGAGAACTTATGATGTTTTTAGAAAAGCCAGGATTTGAATCCATGACTGGTTGGTCCCCCCATCTGCACTTTCAACCAGTCATCCAAACTGGCTGCTGCTTTTAAAAATAGAATGCTCCCTAAATTAACAGTAGGAAAAAAGACCAAAAAAAGAACTAGATCATTTACAATTGCCCAAGTTAAACCTCACAGGCAGCCTACCTTCACAATTCAAAGATGAGGGCAGTTTGGCATGGGCAAACATTTTCAAAACATTAGAGCTGGTGGAGATTTCCTGCAACGGATCATAATGCAGTCAATCTAACAACACACAAGGATTTCTGGGAGACATGATCTCTAAAAAGATAGCTTCATCAAATAACCATATTTAAATTAGTTAAGTGTCCATGAAAGAGAATCACCTTCTTTAACAAAAAGTTTTAAAAAGAAGAAAAAACTGTTAACTAATCCTCATAGAATTTCTCTTCTGTAAAACACACTGGACTACTTCACATCCATGAAGATGGCTATATCAAAAACCAGAAAATAACAAATGGGAGGATGTGAAGAAGTTAGAAACCCATGCACTGCTGGTAGGCATGTCAAATGGTGCAGCTGCTTTTAAAACCAGGATGATGGTTTCTCGAGTTAAAAATAGGATTACTGTATGTTCCACTGATTCCAACTCTCAAAATAAATGGAAGTACCTGTGAACAGATACTTGTACACTGAAGTTCACAACAGCATTATTCACAATAGGTGAATGGTGCAAGCGACCCAAGAGTCCATCAATGGATGATAAAGAACATGTGGTATGTACATACAATGGAACAGGTTCAGCCATAAAAATGAGGAAATTCTGATACATACCACAACATGGGTGAGTCTTGATGATATTAGAATAAATGAAACTAGTTTCAAAAAGACAAAAACGGTTAAGATTCCACTTGTACAAGGTACTTCAAATAGTCAATCAGAGAGACAGGAAGCAAAAGGGTGGTTAATTTACAGAGGCTGGGTGAGGGGGCACACTGGAAGTTAGTTGAGGAATTTCAGTTGGGGAAGAGGAAAGAGTTCTGGAGACAGATGGTGAGGATGGCTGTACAAAAACGTAAATGTACTTAATGCCATCGAACTGTACACTTAAAAGTGGTCAAA
This sequence comes from Marmota flaviventris, assembly GCF_047511675.1. Lineage (NCBI taxonomy): Eukaryota > Metazoa > Chordata > Mammalia > Rodentia > Sciuridae > Marmota > Marmota flaviventris. The sequence goes on from NC_092512.1 coordinate 74,891,122, forward strand.
ATGGTACACTTTATGTTATGTATATTTTATTACAACTAAAAAAAAGAAAAAAGAAGAAAAACCTTTGCTGAAAGCTTTCAGCTGGAGCAGAACCTCTCAAAGGATACTGGCTACAGGGAGAAAAGTCAGAGCTTATCAACCCCACAGGGCGGCAGGCTGCATGAGAGGGCCTGATCCACACTACAGTAGGACCCAGCCAAAGAGGAAGTGGCTAAAAGGCTTCTCCTGTAACTTCCTCCCACTAGCTGGCTCTTAAGTCTAGACTCAGAACTCTGGACATAAACCTGACTATGTTAATACATAGTCTGGTTCTCGTAGAAGGCAGACAGATTACCAATTACGTCTCAGACTTTGACACTTGGGGCTATGCATCAGGGACTGTGGAATGTGTTCGGGTTTATGTAAAACAGGGCAAGTTTCCATCCCAAGCTTCAACTTTTCCATGTAGCAAAATGGAACTAATTATTACTATTATACTATTAATTTTTTTTTCTGAATTGTAAGTTTTTGTGTGTACATGTGTGGGTAGTACTAGGATTTGAACCAGAGTCTTGTATGTGCTAAGCACATGCTCTGCCACAGCTCTGATAGTATTATTTAAAATAAAAAGAAAAAAGTCAAGATTTGGTTCATAATTGTGAAATGTCAAAGGATTGAGTTGATCTTTCAGAGCCTAGGGATAGGGGGAGGCCACAGAGAGGCACACGAACCCAATCTCAGGTACACGGATGTGTCTGCAGGTTGACAGGTTACCATCTTCTTTTTCCTGATTGACTGCTGTCAACCTCAGGAGAAGGTTCTAGACTCTGCTTCTAATAACAGCCCAAAGAGGCTCCCTTATATATAGTACCAGGTTCATGAAGGTGAAAAGGAGACTATCTGCAATGACTCCCTTCCCTCCCATTCATGAAAGAGACTCACTAGTTCTGAACACAGGACCGGACAGTGAGGAAAGGACACTCTGGGATCAGTAATCTCTTTTGCTACCACTGCAACAATCTAAGTGAGTTACCCCTGCTCTGTGGCTAATCAGCTGCGCTTATCACTTAAAAGGAGAAGGAAGTAAAATGTTCTCAACTTATCCCAGCGAGGGAGGAAACAAGAGAAGAGCAGTTGGCTCATGCGTACTTGCTACCACTGGAGACAGGCAGGACGGGCTGAATCATGGTCTTCTCTGATGTGGAATGTGAACTGACCCAACAGGTAATGCAAAATGTTTCAAAGTGACAAACAATTCACTCAACTCAAGCCAAGTTTTGCTCAGTGAAAATAAGCTGCGACTCTCAAGAAATGTAAAAACACTCCTCCTCTGATCTTGTTACCTGGAGACTGGGGGGTCAGTGGTAGAGGAAACACAGCAAAACAAGGAGAGGATTGTCCATGGAAACGATCCGCACTGTTATTTATGTCAGCAAACAACTGGAGATGATCTAAATGTTTGTCTCTAAGGGAACATTAAGGAAATGATGATATGCTCGTTGGAATTGTAAAAGGTACATACGTGTTCATAGAATTTTTAATAAAAAATGAAAAGCTGTCATATTCAGTTAAATACATATAAATGTGTAATATCACATACAGTATAAGCCTAAGGTATAGTTTTAAAAACGATGTAATTTAAATAATAAAAGATGGACAGCAAAGTGCTAATAGAAAAGATTTGGATAGGGCTCACACAAAAAGTTCCACATAAACAAGCGGGCGCGGTGGTGCACACCTGTAATCCCAGTGGTTCTGGAGGCTGAGGCAGGAGGATCACGAGTTCAAAGCCAGCCTCAGCAAAAGCGAGTCTGTTGCTAAACAACTCAGTGAGACCCTGTCTCTAATGAAAATATCAAAATAGGACTGGGGATGTGGCTCAGTGGTTAAGTGCCCTTGAGTTCAATCCCTAGTACCATCTCCCCCAAAATAAAAATAAAAAGTTCCAGAAAAATAAACTGTAAACAACAAATAAAGACAAGAAAAGAAGCTTGACTTCATTCTTGTTAAATAAACACAATTTATTTAGAATGATGCATGAAAAATGTCACCTACTGGACTGCGTTCGAGGAAGATGATGATGCCTAGTTTGACAAGAAGATGAAGTAAAAGGCACTCTCATTTTTTGAAAGACTTTGGGAAAAATTATCAAAATTTAAAATGTGTACACACTTTGGGTGTAGATCTACAACCAAAAATTTATCCTTCAAATATAGTTGTCCAAGTATACAAACATGTATGTGTATATACTATTATGGCAGAAACAACAACAAAAAAAACCCACAATAAGGACAAAAATCCCACCAAAAACAACAACAAAAAACCAACAAAAATATCCATCCACAAGGGAATCGTTAAATGAGTCATAGGACAGCTCTATAAGAGAATACTAAGCAGCTGTAAAAAAATGAGAGAGACCATTTTGTATTGATATGAAAAGATGATCAAGATGAATTAAGCTATCGAGTTGCAACATAAATCATATTGTATGAACTGTATAAATACCATCTACAGGGAAAAGAGTCCACAATCTATGCTGGTATCTGGGAACATGCATTAGAATTATTAAAATTGGGTCCAAGCAGATAGGGTATAATAAGGTTTTTAGTTTATCAATGACAAGTGTAATTACATTTTCCTCTTTAATCATTGAAGTATTATCAATGCTCAAACTTAAAAAAAAAAAATTAGAAGTCCTGGTTTCAATCCCCCTCACCAAAAACAAAACAAAACAAAGCAAACAAACAAAAAAACCACACACACACATACACACAAAAGAAAAAAGAAAAATAGTAGCACCTATGCTGTATTTCAACTAAAACAGAAAGACCTTGAGTTTTGTTAGGCTAAACAGAATTCCCATGCCAAGCCAGCCATCAAACTCTGAAAACAATCCCTGACTTATTTACCCTTTGACGGACTTGAAGGAAGTGTAATGAGATCTAACAAATTCCAAATACACCTGAAACAGATTTGCAATCATCTTTATTTATGTTTCAACTCTTTTGATGTGAGTTTTCAAAATAACATGTGTTTATGGATGGAGCCTGTAAGGTTCCCCGGTGGCTGCTCCTTCCTGAATTTTCCCTTTCTGAAAAATATGGAATCAGGAGGGACTGGAGCCTGGGATCAGGAACGACTGAATCTGAGGAAGAAGACGTCAGCCTACCAGGTAAAACACATCTGCGCCCAGTAATTTGGGCAGCTAATTACTGGGTGTAATAAAATGTGGTGACAGAATAATTCTTCCCCAGTGACTGTAGTTTTATGATGAGAAAAAGAAACTTACTTGTAAGCTATGACTTAGGAAAATGATCCCTCATTCAATTCAGCCAATTCTTGACAGCAGGGTTTCCCAGACTCATCCAAGCTCATAAGACTCCTGTGGCTTGTCCTAGATGCTACTTAGTCACGGATAACCAGATCCAGAAATTTGTAGATTTTTAAACGAGAACTTAAGATGAGCCTCACGATAAGTATGTGAAACCCGGCAACATGGATTTCCACACAAAGAAGAGAATACAAACTTATGGGAAGAAGTAATTTCTGGAAGCTAATCTGTGATGTAACTAATAATGCAGGCAAATATCATGGGGCCCTCAGCCCTGTCCTGAATGAGGCAAAGAGTAAATGGGGTGTTGATATGACTGATGTCCTAAATGCAGTGTTCTGGGCTCAGGAGAGGTAAGAACTGAGGTATGAGACTAATTAGGCAGTTACTGGGTAATTCACCTTGAGAGAATGTGTTAGTTGGAACTATTTCAGAGTGATGGCCGTGGGGGGTTAGGAGTGTGAATCTACTTGGAAGTAGACTTGCTGCAGGATTGGAGAAGCGATATAAGAGGAAGAGGGTCAGGAAGAACTTCAAGACTTGGGGCCTGGAAATCCTAAGGATGGCATAGCCATCAATGGTAGGGGGAATGTCTATGGGTTGGATAGGTTTTGGAGGAGGAAGAAGAGGTGCTCAATTAGGTGCGTTGAGTTTGACGTGCTTGGTCCACATCCACATGGAGAAACCCAGTAAGCAGTCAGCTCAAGGCAGTGGCTGGAGTTGGAAATGTCAACCTCAGAGTGGTCAGAGTGTAGACACTGCACTGGATCAAGTGTGCCCCCAAAGTTATGACCAGAGGGAACCTCACAATGGGACCTTATTTGGAAATGAAGTCTTTGCCGGTTTGATTGATTAAGGATCCTGAGATAAAATTATATCCTGGTTTTAGGGTAGGCCCTAAATCTAATGACTCATGTCATTGGTGGGAAGGTTAAGAGAAACACAGAGGAGAAGGCCATGTGAAGATGGAGGCAGAGATTGCAGTGATGTTGCCACAAGCCAGGGACAGCCAGGAGTCACCAGGAGCTGAAAGAGGCAAGGAAGGATTTCCCCTGAGAGTCTATGTAGGTCTCACAGTCCTGCTGATATCTTTCTTCCAGAATCCATTCCAGAACTATAAGAGGGCAAACTGCTGTTATTTTAAGCCCTCTGGCAGCCCTAGGAAAAAGATGAGATCACTTAGGAGATCTCACCACGTGTGGAGTGTGGAGGAAGAGGAGGTTGGAGGACGGAATTCTGAATTTATGTTTAATTGTTGGGGAAATGAACAGGAACTGGCCAGTGAGGCGAGAGGGAGAGCAGAGAATGAGACCAAGTGAAGAAATATGTGTCAGGGAGGAGAGAGACACCAACGTCATCATCTAGGGAGGACAGGACCCAGGGCATAAAGCAGGGTGGAAAGGAGCAGGCCACGGAGGAAGGAAGGGAGCTCTCTGCTGCTGACCTCTCTTTTCTCAGGGAAAGAGACAGCAAGAGAGTCCACTGGGAACTCTGGAGGAGTGAAAGGTATGGGGTTGGAGAAGCTGAAAGGGAGATTGTTGCCTAGGATTGAGGGACAGGGAATGGACTGGAATGCTGGGTTTCTGTTTTCGCGACTAAAAGGCTCAGGGGTCACTCCAGTTGAACTGGGCAAAATAACCACACAAGAGACACAAATACCTTTTTCTTTGGGGTCGCTGTGACGGCTCCTCTGACTTTAAGGGGCCACAGGAAGACAGAGCGAGAGCATGCGCTGACCCCTTTTATTGAGGAGAAGCTATTCAAATGAGGCAAGGGGTCAAGTTTCAGGGGGCTGAGTCTACTATCTTCATGATGTCCACTGTCAGCAGGTTGACTGACACCTGGGTAGGCCACACCCAAGGGCACAGTAAGAGGAGGGGACACACACAAGGCACTTCCATGGAAGATTCTATCCTAAACAGGGCAAGGGGTTATATTACAAAGGAACAGGTGAGCATAGCTTCACCCATGTAGCAAGACATGGACCCTCGAACCCAAGAAGGGTGGGGAAAGCTCTGCCACATTTCTGTGACTGAGCACCTCAGCATCCAGCCGGGGAGTGTGACCCAGTCACGTGCAAGGTTGGTCTCTCACACTGGAAATGTGTTGTGGGATGCTTAGGCACCTCAGGTCTTGAATCTGAAGAGCAAAAAGCCAACTGTCCTCTAAGTCCTGACCACACTTGTTGGGTGGACCTGGGGCCAAACAGGTGGAAAGCTGGGCTTGCACAGGTTGGGATTTTATCAGGCACACATGGCAAAGAGGAGGCAAAGAGGTCTGTATCAACTGGGGAAGAAGGGAAGGATGACATGAGGCAGGTGGAGGTATGGGACAAGAGGAACTGGAAGAGCTGAACAGATGCTAGATGGGTGGGTTAGAGTCCCAGAGGGTGAACCAAACAGAAGGGAGGTGATGGGATGAGATGGAAATAATGGCGGGGGCAGAGCTGTTGGTCACACCATGGAGTGGCTCAGTGGGGAGGGAGAAGGGAGTCAAGGATCTAGGCCTGAGTTTGAACATATAGATCACTACAGATGATGACAGGGGTTGTGTGGGGTGAGCCAGAGCTGAGTCACAGCTCTGAGTCACAGAGCTGAAGGAGGAGCCCAGGGATGTGAGGTAGAGGATGGGAATTGGCAAAGAGGATCAAGCAGTGCAATTTCTTGTAATATAGCAAGGAAATTGCAGCTAAAACACACCCTGGTTTGCACTCTGCACCACTAACACCCACTCCAAAGAGCATCCTAATCAATAAACATACAAGGAGCTGGTTCTGACCTGGGCCATTCCATTGTAGACGCCGGGGAAGGGGGTGGAAAAATTCCCAAGGGCTAGAAATCCTGGCCTTGCCCTCACCCCGGGAATTGCAGAGTCAGGCTCTGTTCAGCACCAAGAAGAGGCCACCAAAGGCCCGGAGTGACACAAAGGGAGGAAAAACCTGTTCCGGTGTGGTTTTTCTTTCCTTCAAATTAAATGCAGCCACCACTAGCCTCAGAGTCAAAGATCTCATTTTTAATTCCTCATACCTCCTGGTGTCCTTTATGGCACAAGGAATGTGAAACAGAGTGACTCTTTGTCTTTTCTCAGTGGCTCAGATGCTCATATTCTACTTCCTTCTTTTCGTCTCACTTTATTTTGACCAATAAGAAGTTTTGTGCAGGAAAGTAAACCCACGGTTAGAGAACAAGGAAGAACATGCTTTATTCACACCTGAAGTCACCCAGAGAACCTTTAAAACAACATGTGTTCTAGTCACTCATTCAGAATTGTATGAGGCTGAGAATTAAAAATTTATGGTTTTAAATTAAATGTAGACAGTCCCTATCTTAAGTGGTTGATTAATTAGCAAATATTTATTGAGCACCTACTATAATATAAGGCCCTGTGCTAAGTGCTGGGGATACAAAGGTAAACAAGGACTTAAAAAAAATTTCTGGAAGGAATTTCTGGGAGAAATGGACAGGTGTCAAGATAGAGAAGAATGCAGTGGGCAGGGCATTTGGGATGGAATTGCTTTCAGTGGGAAGGGAAGGGGAGTCATCTCTGGACAGGAAGGATGTATGGCATGGAGTGATGGGTGTTTGCTTCTAGGAAGTGGGTGTGGGATAGCTGCCAAGACAGGAAGGAGCTTGGTGAGCTGCACAGCTGAAGAAGGCAGGGTGCTGGGGGCCAGTCATACCCATGGACCATCCAGAATTTTTCTAAGTATGGTGGGAATTCACTGAAGGGATGAAAACCATCCAATTGGTGAGATACACAGAGTGGTCAGATTTATAGAGATGGATGCTAGAAGGGTATTGTCAGGGGCCAAGGACACGAGGTGACCTAGTGTCTAACAGGTGCAGCGTTTCAGTTGGGGCAGATGAAAGAGTTCTAGAGATGAATGGTTTGGCTTCACAACCGTGTAAATGGACTGAATGCCACTAACTGTATTATACTTAAACATGATAAAACGATATATTTTATGTTATACATATTTTATCACAAAAATGGGGGAGGGGGAGAGGGGAGAGGGAGGTGGAAAGGGAAGGGTAGATACTGGGGGATGAAATCGACTAAATTATTCTGTTATAATGTGTTCAGGTATGAATATATAACAAGAAATCTCACTGTTATGTAGATTATTATAATGATAATGCACCAATAAAAAGAAAAAAAAATGAATTCCTGAAGAAGAGCAACAGGCAAAGAGCCTGAAGCTCCCCAATAGTCAAAAGAGACCAATTTCCAAAGAGAACATGTGTCCGTGCACGGGGCGGGGCAGGACAGTGGGGCGGGTGGCTATAAATACATATTATCCAAATCCAAATAGCATTGACTAGTTACTGAAGGTAAAATGTAACTGAAAGAGAGAAACTACTATAAGTTTTGTAGACTATTTGCTGAATATGATCACTTTCAAAGTGGAGTTATCCATGAACGAGTTCACAACTCCTCCTCTATAACTCAGCTTTGATGATGCTTCCAATTTCCTTAACGTCCACATCTATTCCGTTGGTGTCCTCCCACCCGACATTCTCATCATGTGCTCCCACTTGCAACCCCTTGAGTCCCCTTTTCTGTGCCCTTATGTTCCTGCAATGTAAGACCTCTGTCTTTGTCTACCCACTGTCCTAAGATAGGGCGGTTGAGCCTGGTTCTTAGGATCACCTCTTCCAGGAAGCCTGCTGTCTGCCTGAGACACTGCCCCTCTGGGTTCTGTCCTTCCCCTGTGCTCTAAAAGTGGCCTCCAGGGCCTGCCCGGATAGCTCTGGCCGCAGTCCACCATCTCTCCTGTTATCTTCTTGCCTCCTACGCCAACCCACACTCACTCCTGGAGGCGGGGATGTGTCTTGTTCATCCTGTTCCCAGCAGAGCCTGGCTGTGCTCAGTGCACATTGTGGGAGGGAGAAAACCACAGCATGGGTGGGGGGACACAGGGCGAGCAAGCCACAGGCTTAAAACAAAGGTTTGTTGGAATTGACACTGCTGATTGCTTCAAAGTGCCTTCACCTCCACTTTCTATGTGAGCAGCTGGTAATGACCTTTGCCAATCTCTAAGCTACTTTAATTTAATTTTAGCCTTGCAGGATTTCCCAAAGGGAAACTGTTTTGTAACTTACATTAGCATTGACCAGAAATTGCCACTCTGGGCAAAATAACATCAGGATAAGAGGCAGATTTGACACAAAGGCCAAAAATACTACTATCTCTCCTGTATATTAGCTAAAAGTTTCTTATTGGTGCTAGAAAGTTTCCTAATCAAAATTAAAACAAGAACAAATTTTTCTGCCTTGTTTGCTATCTTGTCCCATCTACCCCCCCCCAAAAAAAAGAGTTCCTGTTTTATACTATTTTGAAATGAAAATTGCCTATTCTTTTTCCATTTTTCAGAAAGAAACTGCATGCAGTTTTGTAATTGTGAAATTGATTCTAGTTTCACATGTCCATTTTATAAGTTTTCATGGCCAATATTTAAGTCAAAGACAAATCTATTATTGAAAACAGATAAATAGAATCAGGTCCCAAATTGCAATATGTTGGATAAAAAAAATCTAGTGCTCTATAGTATAGTAGGGTGACTATAATTAACAATAAATGTGGCACATATACAAAATGGAATTTTACTCAGCATTAAGAAAGAATAGAACCATGGCATTTGTAGGTAAATGGATGGCGCTGGAGAAGATAATGCTACGTGAAGTCAACCAATCCCCAAAAAACAAATACCGAATGTTTTCTCTGATATAAGGAGGTTGACTCATAGTGGGGTAGGGAGGGAGAGCATGGGAGGAATAGATGAATACTAGTTAGGGAAGAGGGGTGGGTGGGAAAGGGAGGGGGCAGGGGATTAGCAAGGATGGTGGAATGTGATGGACATCATTATCCAAAGTACATGTATGAAGACACAAATTGGATGTCGACATACTTTATATACAAACAGAGATACAAAAATTGTGGTATATATGTGTATTAAGAATTGTAATACAAAAAAAATAATAGCATTACCTTAGATTAGGTAGAGGGAAGTGAAAGGAGGGGAAGGCAGGGGATGTGGGGATAAGAAAGATAGTAGAATGAAACAGACATGATTACTTTATATATGTGACTGTGTGACCAATGTGATTCTACAATATGTATACTCAGAAAAATGAGAATTATATCTCATCTATTGTGATATATCGAAGTATATAAGTGCATTCTACTGTCATATATAACTAATTAAAATAAAAAAAATTTAAAAAGACAAAAGAAGTTGAAAAAAATAATTAACAATAGTTAATTGTACATTTCAAAATAGGTAAGAGGGAGGATGCTGAATGTTCATACCACAAATAAGTAAGAATTTAAGGAAGGAGGTGAAAATGTTAGTTAACCTGGTTTTGATTACCACACATTTTATACAAGTATCAAAATATCATACTGCATCCATACACATGTACAATCATTATACATCAGTTAAAATATGTTGATTAAAAAAAGATAAATCACCCATATGCCTGCCATCTGGGCACTACATTAATATGATACATTCTTATTCCTTTATTTAGAGTGTAACTTACATATCTCATATTGATGCCATCTGAATGTGCTCAAAATCATTATGATTCCCATACAGTAAAAGAAGGTTTTTCTCAGTCATGGAATAGTAGAATTGAGGCTAGAAACCTGACATTGCCTGTCATTTTAAGGATGAAATGAGAACTCTGGGCCCTTGAAATGACTTTCCCTGGCAGAAGGAAGATTCCTGCTCTCTGCACAGTGTTTTCTCCACCACTAACATCATCTATAGCTCCATTTACAAAATCATGGCAATATTTCTTACACTCTGTTAAAAGAAAAAATTAAAAGGTCTGATCTGCTGTATAAGATATATGCTGGGAAATCTATGGTCTCCATGCAACAGCTCCTTAATGATGCACACTAAGGGGACACAATGTCCTGATCGCCATGTGGCCCCTTTATCCAGTTCAGATTATGTTATGGAATTAATTGATTTCCACTTTAGCGCCAGTCTTTTTCCCTTCTGAGGAGGCCCTTTTGTTTGACAGAAGTGCAGGGACATTAACACAGAAGCATGTCTGAACATCTTGTGTCAAGAGGTGAGATTAAGAGAGAGGGGAGGAGATGAGGTCTCTTGGTGGAAAAAGAACCTAGGTTGATCAGGAAGTTTCCACCCACCACTGAGTCTCATAAAATATCTCAATGCAACTCTCCCTTTCTTTAATTAAACTAAATGGGACATTATCAATCAAAGGTTAATATTAATAAAGGTTTTGAAAACAAACTAGCTGAAGATGAGGATATATATATATTCATATATATATATATTCATATATATATATATATATTCATATATATATATATTCATATATATATATATATATTTTGTTATATTGTGTTCAGGTATGAATATATAACAAGATATTATGGAGTAGTGGAGGTGATGGGGAGGTGATGTTGGAGAATAGCCTTGAGCAGACAAAATGAAAACCTAAATTATCTCTTAGGTTCCTTACAAGGAGACAGGCTGAGGAGTCCCACATCGGATGATGCTGGCAAACACTCTAGAAATGTCTCGAGAACATCCACCTCTGGATCTTTCAGGCCAGATTCACTACCAACCATTAATGTGGGACTGGGGAAGTCCCAACTTGGACTTATGACAAAGGATTCCCAATCTAAATAATGAGGATGTACTTAAAAGCTCAGATGTTTAAAGGTCTTCCTACTCAAAAAGGTAGAGAGTTACATGGATGGACTGAGGTTTTCTTCCTTCTTTGTTTTACCAATTTCCAACTTCAAATGTGGCATATCCTAAGTATGACTGCTGCAGGATAGAAAGATCTATATCTTTACAATAAAGATATTTGGGGTTAAAAAGGCTGAGGAAATCATTAACTCTGATAGGTAAAATTTAAAAAGGGGGGAAATGCTTATCACAGTGTTGTCAGGTGCAAAATGATCACGGAAGCAGCTCTGATCATGGGATAACATTCAGATAGAGAGAAAGAGCCAGAAGTCTGAAGTCAGAAGATGTAGGATCAAGTCCCAGAAATTCTACCCACTAGCTCTATAACCTTGGACAAGTCCAAGTTTACTTCCTTATCTGTAAAAATAGGTTAAATAACATAATTTGCCCAAATTAGACAATGTCAGCATAGTGCTTTATTAACTTGAAGGAACTCAAAATCAGTTTTACTTGTTGCCATGATTATAGCAACTATTCTCCTCTTGCAGTTTTTATTACAGTTTGCTCAAAGATAATTGTCTGTTTCATTTTCGGTCATGTCAGCACTTCAGAGATATTGCCACTAAACAGCAACAAATGCTTTGATTCACTTGGCCTGAATAACAAGATGATTTATCTGACCTCCATGTGTCACTGTGAATTCTGCACTACATTTTCCTTTCAGTTTTACAAGTCTATGATTCCATCTTCATGTCTGGTAAAGGAAATTCCCACCAATTCCAACTCCCTCCTTTCCAAATTCAGCTTTCTTCTCTTACCTGGGGTAAAGGCTGAAAGGGATACGCAGTCTCTACTCTGAAATGTCAAACATACTTTGCAAAGGAGCGATTTTCTTATTTCAATACAGAAAAAAAAGCACAAGATTGCTTCATTTTGTACAAGGAGGAAAAGCCGTGGGCAAATCTGACCCAGTCCAACTTTCTTCATCTCCATCAAATGCAGAAGGAGTGTAAGCACAGGGATGGTTGGAGGTGCAGATTATGCTTAGGCTCTGACAAGCATTTCAGAACTCATCCTGAGACAGGAAGTGATGACATCAGCTCTCAGATGAACTGGGAGGCTGTCATGTGCACCCAGCCACTTCCTGTCTCAGTGGATATGTAGGGAGGTGGAGGAGAGAAAAGTAGAGCATGGGGAAGTGGGTCATGGGACAACGGAGGAAGAGGCCAGACAGAAACAGTGGGAAAAGTCCCAGCTCTGCCCCTCAGTCTGTCCCCTTCTTCTTCTGAGGATGCACTTAAGTAAACCTACTTATTTCTACTCCCAGTAACCAATTTTTTTTTTTTTTTTTTTTTGCTGTGAGAAATGGCTGACTTTTAGCAATATTCTGCTGTGAACTTTCAGTTTTCCAACTCTGGATCCTATTACATAAAAGAAATTTCTTACATAAAAGAAAGCAAGCATTAACATATTGTACAACCTACCAATTATTCATTTAGGACTCCAATGTCAAAAGGACATGCCCATTTTTTTTCTGATTTATCCCTAAATTTCTACCCTAAAGAGTAGGATGGGGAAATGTGGAGAATAGGTTGGATTATCTAAGTATCTGGGCACCAGCTATCAGCACGGGCCAGCCTTATGAATATTAACTATTCTCAAGTTATTCACTATGGAAAAGTGACAAAGTTAACTAGTGACTCATGATGCAGAGGAAGAGGTAAAAGTACAAAGTTTTTTTTTTGTATAGAGAATTTTTACAAGGTATAAAGGGAATTGGGGGTATTAGAGTTGGGTGAGGTGTCAGGCACAGTTAACAGAAAGTGGATGTGTGAGGGATGTGATTTGAGACTGAGGTTGAAGCAGAGAAGCCCAACTGCTTGTCGTCAAAGGTAGGTCCCCTCATGTTGGTATTATAAGAAGAAAAGTCACAAGTACATGAAGCCAATAATTCAGGGTAGGGCCAAAGGTGATCTCACCAGCTCCACCTTTAGGGAAGGACTGGGAAAGTGTTTAGGTGGGGTTTGCACCTTGAACAAAGATGAACTCAGAAAGAGCTAGTGTTTGGTTTTAAAGAAAATGAATTTTGGCTGGGGGTGTAGCTCAGAGGTGAAACATGTGCTTAGCATGCATGAGGCCATGGGTTCAAGAAAATAAAGAAAAAAAGGAAGGAAGGAAGGAAGAAAGGAAAAAAGAATGAATTTTGTGCTAACTCCACGTACCCAGGTCTTCATGGCTGCTGCTGACCTGTGATCTCCCACTGATATTAACAATCCATTCACTGAAACTGCTCTCTATGCCCCACCATGTCCTATCAGTTCTACACAGGGGCCACTGCCAGGAAAGAAACCCTGGGACAGAAAAATAAGTATCTGGATTTGGTCAACTGGCTTGGATGGAGATCAGCTTTGATGGCTTGATTGTCCCTCCTGTCACCAGGAAGGCTCAGTCCTATCACAGCAGAGTCCATTCTGGCTGCATGAAATCCACAGTCTGAAGGTCATGGTCAATGCCAGACTCTGATCATCTTCCTTGCAAGCTATGAAAGATTAGAAAGTGACCTCCCCCACTTGTTTCTAAGTTAGAAAAAGTTATTGTTTGATTATATTGGTAATTTGCAAAGTTAAAACATGATCTTTCAGTTAAAACATCCATATTCTGTTAACTTAATTAAACATGATTTTAATGAAGACCTGACTTGGACCTTGAAAACTTTGACTATGCCACAATAACATTTTATGAGAAAAACCTATGCAAAAATCAAACACAAAACAGCCACACAACAAAAGAAGTCATTCTCTGGGTATAGTACACATCCTGAGGTGTGCAGTTTCTACCTTGTAGTGTTGTGGGCACAAATCAGACCCTTAGACAGTTGGAACGAATGGTGAGGACCACTCAGGCCTCCTGGACATCCCTGTCCAGCATGAAAAATTGTTACTGTACTCCTCAAGGCTCTCATTCAATAGGAGACATCGAAGCCACCACTCAAGTAGAGGCCTCATTTATCTGTGTCAAATGTGATACAAATTTATCAGACTTCTGCTTTCTTCATTTCCTGCCTCATTATCTACATGGGATCCAGAGCTGCACCCAAACATGTTACCCTTCCTATTGCTGCAGAGCAGTGGTCTTCAAACCTGGCAACCCTGGAGTCTCGTGGAAATGCTCACGGGGCAACATAGGGAGTTCAAGTTCAGGGTTAAGAAGGCAGGGATGACAGACCCCCACCTCGCCCCAACCTGCTTCACCACAATAATTTGTTTATGTCAGATGGTGCTATTCTAGATCACATTTGGATTTCCCACCCAGATGAAGTATGAAGCTATAAAGCTCGCCAAGTTCCAGCAATTGAGATGATGACTGAGCAGGGTAACTTCCTCATAGACCTTTACTGGGAGGGTTTTCCCAGCATCCACCGACAAGCTCTGAGGCACCTGCCTCCATATCAGCTCACATGATCTGACCCTCAACATCTTCACAGAGTAGGAATGACTATTTCTGTTTTATAGGCAAATAAACCAACCCAAAGAGGCAAAGGACTTCCTGAAAATGGTACAGCTATTTACAGAATCGTAGATCCAGGACACAAACTCTACTCCGGATGTTGAATTCCAGGTCTGCCTACAATATTGCAGAGTATGTGTTCAAGCAGACTTGAAGTGCTTTCCCTGTGTGCTCCATTCATTCTTTTGATCTCATCTTCCCAAGAAGGCCTCAAAGATTGTCCAAATAAAAGCGGGTCCAAGGGAAAAAAAATGGGAATAAGAAAGGAAGATCACAAACCAATAGAAGAGGGGGATTGAGCATGTTAGACTCAATAAATAATATGTGCTATTTATCCAAAGGAACTAAAATCAGCATACTATAGTATATACCAATGTGTACAGTAGCACAATTCACAATAGCCAAGTTATGCAATCCACTTAGGTGTCCTTCAACAGATGAGTGGGTAAGTAAAATGTGGTATATATACATGATGAAGTTTTACTCAGCCATAAAGAAGAATGAAATTATCTCATTTCTGTAAAACAATGGAACTAGAAAACATCAAGCAGAGTGAAATCATTCAGACTCAGAAATTAAAAGGGTCAAGTGTTTTATCTCATATGTGGAAGCTGAGAAAGAAAGGAATTAAAAAAAAAGTGATCTCATGAAAATAGAAGACAGACCAACAGAAATGAGGAAGAGGACCAAGCAGGAGGGAGGAGGAGAGGGCATGGGGAAGTATAGGGGAATGAAAGCAACCAAATTATGCAATGTTCATGTACAAACAGACCACAGTGAATCCTGCTCACGTATATAATGATAATATACTAATTAAAATGATAATGATAGAAGGGAGATTGGTAGAGTAAGTGGATTGGGGGAGGGAAAGGGAAGGTATTGGGGAAGGAGATTAAGCAAATTATGTTATGTGCATGCACAAAATGACATAATAAATCCCACTACTATGTAAAATTATAATGTACCAGTAAAAAAATTAATAAGATTTTAAAATTGAAGATCATAAAGGCCACCTATCCTTTCCTAGATGTCTGTAAGTCTCTTTTGCTTCATACATTGGGTTTTATGGTACATGACCTTCCCAGAATAAGCAACCCATGGCCAACATTGAGGAATAAATCAAGCCAATTACTGAATATGACTAAGAGATATGATGAAACTATTAAAAATCAATAGCTGGAATTGTTCATATGTGCATTTCCTTGATGTACCAGGCACAATGGCTCTGTTTCTGGGTAATCTGCCTCTGCTCTTAAATATACTCCAGGATGCATGGGATTCCAAAGTGAACAAATGGGCAACTTCTAGGTTAGTACTAAAACCATTACCAATGAATATTTCTCAGAATCCTTACAACATAGCCCAACAAGAAAGAGTGAGAAGAGAAAGAGCAGGAAAAGAGAAGGAATCATAGTTCCTGCTTTTCCAAGAATGCTGAGGACTTACAAGTATCAGTGTCTTAGATTTAGAACTTAAAGAAACACGCATGATTTAGAAGTTGCTCTTAACTGTATGGAATTGCCTCTTCAAAAAGCTAAGCAAATTGATTGATTTAGCACTCTTTCTATGATTTGTGGGGAAATGATATAAGCATAAAGAGGTTTATCTGTCTTATAAAAGATGATATTCCACCCCCCCCCCCAAAAAAAAAAAAACAGAAAGGAAAAAAAATGATATCTAAGTCAAATCTGGACATATGTGAAAAGTCCCATTATTATCTCCAAGGATGTGTACTTTGGAAGGTCTTTTTCTCATAATTACTACTAGGAACTATTTGCCAGAAATTCCTTCTCCCTGGAATAGTGATTTCATCATGAATTCAAAGAAGTAAGGTCTTTCCAAATTTGCACACACAGTGGGCTTCTTAATACCTTACCTGAGCAGAAAAGTCGATGAGCTTCGGGAGCAGCACTTTGCCACCTTCGTCACTCTTGAGGAAATCCAGCAAACTGCCTGTTCACAGAGGAAGAACAAGGCAGTATAGTTCAAACATGCAAGAAGAAAAACCCAGGCAAAATTCAATGATATCGGGGAAGACTGACAGATGACTGGCTTTGCAGTTCTGTATGGTTATAAGCCTTTTCCTGATGTTGGTCAAACCCAGTCCCTTCCAATCTGTTAAACATAGTGCATGATCCAGGGGAGAAAGGAGGATGGCCGACACTGCTTTTCTCTTTCTAGGTGTCTGAAACAATGCATTTAAAAGTATCTGCCCTCATCATGAGGCTGCTACATCCACCTGATCTTTAGTGGGCTCTTCTGGAATAGAAAGCTGGCAAGTAAATCCTCATAGAGGACCTGCCTTTAGCAGACACCTGGCTAGGCTCACCCTCATCTATATCTTTATTTTTTCTTTTCGGGTACCAGGGATTGAACTCAGGGGCACTCGACCACTGAGCCACATTCGCAGCTCTACTATGTATTTTATTTAGAGACACCATCTCACTGAGTTGCTTAGTACATTGCTTTTTCTAAGGCTGTTTTTGAACTCATGATCCTCCTGCCTCAGCCTCCAAAGCCGCTGGGATTATAGGTGTGTACCTGTCTGTATCTGACAAAAGGTACAGAGCTCTGTACATGCCATAGACCCTCAAATAAAAATTGTAATGCATTCAACTGCCATATATAAATAAATTTTTTAAAAAGAGTATCTGAGGGGCTGGGGATGTGGTTCAAGCGGTAGCGCACTCGCCTGGCAGGCGTGCGGCCCGGGTTCGATCCTCAGCACCACATACAAACAAAGATGTTGTGTCCGCAGAGAACTAAAAAAAAATATTAAAAATTCTCTCTCTCTCTCTCTCTCTCTCTTTAAAAAAAAAAGAGTATCTGATAAATGAACTCTACCCTGAAAAAAAAGATATTTGGCCTACCCAAACAGGAGTGTGTCAACAGAAAAACTCTTTTATTTCCTGTGGTATCATGTCTAAAACAAGACCTGTTTTTCCCCTGTACTTATAAGAGTTAACCTCCTGGGTAGCTTTGGTCAAGTTACTGAGTTTAGCAAAGTCTCCATAAAATAGGCACATACTGGAGGTCTTGTGAGGATGTACTTGGGATAGATTTAAAGCATTCAGCGTGGTGCTTGGCAGGTAGAAAGGGCTCAATAAATGTTACATAGGAAATATTCTTAGCCCTCATATTTCTGAAGAGATTGAGTGAGATCACCCATGCAAGGTATTCAGAACCATCTGGTACATAGTAAGTGTTTAATAAATGCTAGGTATTGTTATGAGGAAAAGTTGTATGTATATATATTACTTAGAATGCTATTAGTTAATTAGTTTGATAATATCTGCTGAACTCCTACAAATGTCTGGCTCTGAGCCTATTTCCTGGGCTATAGCAACCCAGGCCATATAGGCTTAGTTTGGTTTTATTTGTTTAACAATGTCCATTTTTGGAAGGACTCTGACTGCTATGCCGAAATATTAACAGATATTAAATAAGAAAATACACTATTCATCTTTCTAACCTATTTGGCTATGACATCACACTATAAAGTTCACCATGTATGAGATGACTTAATTTTGGATTATTGTTCATATTACTTTCTTCTCTTCATTCATTACTTCTGAGGACATTTTTAAAAATTATTTGAGAATTTATTAGTATCTCTACTGAATCAGAGGTGAATAAAGGAAGAAAGCTGGTAATATAAAGTCCTTTATCTGAAGGTGATAACAAAAGAAGAAAAGAAGGTTGCTTGGAACCTCTTTTTCAGAGATTCCATGATTGCATAAGAATTCAACTCAATTTTAACTTTCTTTTGTATGCCAGGCAAGCAATCTACCATGAAGCCAAATCCCCAAACACTTTATTAAAAATTTTTAAGTGACACCTTGAACATCTCTAGATAATGTCAATGAAAAAAAATGAGCTAGTTTTAGAATTTCAAGGACTTCTTTGAAATGTGTGTTCATTTATTTGACAATTGTTTATTGCAGTCTTAAGAGAGAGGATAGGTGTAGGATATTATTATTGGGCTCATAGGCATATGTAGGCAGATGCAGAGAAAACAGGATGACTATGCACCAATTTGATAACATGGATTACTTATGATGAATAGGCCTATGAAATGCTTTTTTAAAAAATATTTCCTGATTTTCAGTAGTGAACATGCTGTTTTTGAATTGAAATTATTTGAGTATTCTCTGAGCATCTGAACGTTCTACTGTGGATCAGATATCCTTTGAAGCACTGGGTATTGGGACCACTCACCCTTGGCCATGTACTCGGTGATGATGTAAATGGGCTCTTCCTTGGTGACCACGGCGTAGAGTCTCACCAGTTTGTCGTGCTGAAGAGTCTTCATGAGGTTTGCTTCTTCGAGGAATGCTTGCACAGACATGGTGCCAGGCTTCAGGGTCTTCACAGCCACCTTGGTGCTGTTGTTATAGTAACCTAGGAAGCGAAAAGACAGCAGGGCATGCCACATCAAATGGTAAATTTAAAAACTTCCCTTTTGGAGGCAGAGTTAGACAAATATTTAGTTACAGACAGAGAGAGCCCAAGATAAAACACTAGACAGTATTAAAATCAGGGAGGCTGGGTGAAGGACACATGGGAATTCTCATACTTTCTTTACGAAAAATCTAAAATTACTCAAAATCAAAGGATTTTATAATAGTAAAAAATGAATCTATTTGCACTCCATCATGAGGTCTCATATTTTCCTCTGATTAAAAAATATTATCCAAGGGCTGGGATGGGCTATGGCTCAGCGGTAGAGCGCTTGCCTAGCACGCATGAGGCCCTGGGTTCGATTCTCAGCACCACATAAAAATAAGTAAATAAAATAAAGACATTGTGTCCAACTACAACTAAACAATAAATATCAAAAAATGTTATCCAAGACCAAAATAAACAAAAAGCTTTATGTATTTTATAATCCTTTACACACACACACACACACACACACACATGCACACACATGTGATGTGGAAGAAAATATGCCAAAGTATACAATGAATACTGGCTATCTCCAAGGGTGCAACTATGGACTATTTTATATTTTTAGAGGAGTTCTTTATCATTTATTTATTTTTAATTATTCTAAATGAAAGGGGGGAAAACCCAGCATGGTTTAACTTATGAGCTAGGCAGACTCTGTGCTCAATGAAAGGAGCCGAATTTTAATTCTGATTTTTCTCTTGGGAAAACCTTTCCTCAGTGGTTTGGCAAAGTGGAAATAGAAATGATCACTATGCCCTTCCCTTTTGTCTCGGTTTCCATGGTTCTTTTGGAAGAGTAAAAACTGAAGTTGAGGAGGGAGGTGCTGCTGGTGATACCCTAGAATCTTCCCATGGGTTACTGCTACCTGGTGTGTTGAAGTTTTGCAAGTACCTGTCCTAAAAAAGGTGTCATGGAAGTGGTAATTCCCCTTTGGGGGTCACAGTAACATCTGTATGTGTATAATAAACAGAGATGACAGGAAGCAGGCTCAGTCAGACCAGGAGTACCTCTGGGTGGTAGAATTTGGGATGACTTGCATTTTCTCTTATTCTTTTCTACTTTAAATAAATTTGTCAATGAGACTGAATCTTTTTTTTTAAATAAAAGTAGTTATTTTTAATTTCAAACCCTCAAATGGGCAAGAAAACGTATTAGTTTTCAGCCATTTAGTCATCCCTGATCATGAAGACTGATTTCTCAGGGCTGAGGTGTAGCTCAGTGGTACAGCTAGTGCAGAGTCATGGGTTCTATCCCAAGTACTGGGGGGGGGGGGGGGAGATTGATTTACTTATTAAAATGTTTCCTTTTTGTTCCACTTTGGTTTATACATAGCAATAGTTTATAGCACCCTATAGGAAAATGAAGAACTCAGTATAAAATAAATGTTAGAACATAAGAAGAAGATCATAATAGAAAGCTGGGGAAAAAATAAAACTGTCCAGATCCTGTTCAAAAGCTACAACCTACGTCAAGTAACAGAATCATGAACATATTAAGTTGAATTGCCATCTAAACCCACGATTATAAGCAATGTGGCCTTTTCTACCGATCTTGAAGGTAATTTAAAAGTAAATTCCACCAACAAAAGCCCTTTAAAATTATATGTGAATTGAGGAGATTCCTTTACAATTTTTTTATTCATTTATAAATAGATCAGTGGCCTAACATAGCCAGAAAACACACTCTCCATAACATATACAACTGAAAAGAGACTAATGTCCAGAATCTGTAAATGATTCTTATAAAACAGTAAGTAAAACAGAAAAATCAGTAGACTTGGGTGGGCATCTCAAAAAGAAATTCCAGTGACTAACAGACATATGAAAGTTACTCAATCTTATTAGTAATCAGAGAAATGCAAATAAAGCCACAAGAAAAAAATCACTGCCCAGCTTGACAATATCAACTGCTGGTGAGCCCCTGCCCATGGGAAGACCCTGGGACAGATTCCTTAGGTGCTTTTCTGTGCTCTTTTCCGTGCATCAGTGAGATTGAATTGCAAACTTTTGCAATGATATCCCAAGGGGCCCAAGGGGCTGACTGTAGCTTCCTTCCAAGGGACCACATACCAGTTGTGCTGCTCTGACCACATCCTTCTGGGTATAACTCTACTGGTCAATCAAGAAACTATTAAGAACTCTTACACATTGCTGGTGAGCATCTAAACTGAGACCAATACTTTAGAAAATAAGTCTGGACAGTATTTAGTAGAGTTGAAGATTCATAAATAGTCAACCCTAGGTAATCTTCAGGCAATTGAATCCAGGACCACTCAAGGATACCAAAATCTGAGGAGGGTCAAAGTACACAATGACTACTGACTTATATAAAATGACATAGCATTAGCATCTAACCTGCCCACATCCTCCCACATATTTTTTTAAAAATATTTTTTAGATGTTAATGAACCTTTATTTTATTCATTTATTTATATGCGGAGCTGAGACTTGAACCCATTGCCTCACACATGCGAGGCAAGAGCTCTACCACTGAGCCACTACCCCAGCCCCCTCCCACATATTTTAAATCATCTCTAGATTACTTGTAAGACTTAATATAATGTAAATGCCTCATATATTGTTCAGGGGACGATGACAAGGAAAAAGGTCTGTACCTATTCAATACAAGAGCAATTTTTTTCCTCAAATATTTTCCATCTAAGTTGGCTTGCATCTGTGGACATGGAAGTATGGAGGGCTGACTGTACCCTACAGTCCAGCAAATTGATTCCAAGTCACCCTAGAGAAACTTACACACCCTGTACCAGCACAAAAATTGTTCCAAGCACATTGTGCCTAGTAGCCAAAACCTGGGAATAACTCCAGTTTCAACAGTAAAGAGTGAAATGAACAAACAAACTGTTACATGTCCAGAATACACATACAACAAACACCATATAGCTATGACGATAGCTGAACCGAAAAACATGAAGAAATACACAAAGATGTCTAGGAAAAGAGGCCAGGTGTAATAGAGCACATCCAGTACAATTCATTTACATAAAGCTCAAGAACAAGCCAAACTGGACCATATTGTTTAGAGATACATATGTCACCAATATAAAAGTAGTAAAACTATTTAAAAAAGAAAAACATCAGCGGGGGCATAGCTCAGGGGTAGAGCACTTGCCTAGCAACACAAAGCCCGGGGTTCAATCTCCAGCATTTAAAAAAAAGAAAAAGAAAAAGAAAGCCAGGAAATTTTATAGCAAAGGTCAGAGTAGCAGATATCTGTGGAGAACATGCAAAGCTGTGATTGGGGAGGGGTAAGGGGACATTTGGGGCCTGGCAAGTTTCCTCCCTGTGATCTCAGTGGTGGGCACACAGGCTTTCATTTTGTGAATATTCATGAAGTTGAATATTGTGTGTTATGCACTTTCCTGTCCTCTCATTACATTGCAAGGTAATAAAA
Organism: Marmota flaviventris; assembly: GCF_047511675.1. Classification (NCBI taxonomy): domain Eukaryota; kingdom Metazoa; phylum Chordata; class Mammalia; order Rodentia; family Sciuridae; genus Marmota; species Marmota flaviventris. Next base: position 74,913,474 of record NC_092512.1, read on the forward strand.
GTTACAGAAACAAGACTGCTCTTCTTTTGTCATCTTACAAATAATGGGGGTTATGGAGACATTTACATACTTTTAAAGGATGAAGGAAAAAAAAAGTGCATTCCAAGGGTTAAGGGAAAAACTGGCCAGGAAATACTGCAGCTGCTGAAGACATTAAAAATGCTGATAAGGAGTTGGAGACCAACAGTGTCTAAACAGCTGTGTCCCGCAGCTCAAAGAGAGCAGCAGCTTCTGCTCAGGGATCTCTCAGGCTGCAGTACTGAAGACAGTCGGGGTCTTCATCCTTGCTCCAGAGGCAGGGTTTCCATTCAGCACAAGGATCAAATCATACCTTACGAGATACTCCCCTGTCGTTGAAGATTCCATGAAGGGCAGATCTGGAGATCTGAGCTGTTGTTGCAGAATGAAAATGCTTTTTTAAAATAATATTTTTCAAAGTAGTAAAGAACTTCCTGTGGAGTTTCACTTGGCCACAAAGACAGATGATGTGACAACTTGAGAAAACTCCCAATTCCAGCCATGACTGGCTTGTTACAAAGTGCCCACATACCACAAGGTGGAGGGCAGCTTTAAAAAAAAAATGTATGCATTTGACTGGAAGTTGGCAGGTAATTAATTTCAATGTAGTTGGCTCAAATAAGAATGTATCAAGCAAAATGCCACTTAAAAGGTCTCCCTTCTTCCACAAAGTCTTTTCATAGACCAAGTGGTAAGAGGAAACAGCATCCATCTCCTCACTGCTTGGACAGTTCCCTGGGAATAAAAGAATCCACAGAGGAAACATGTCGCCCAAGTCAGATGTCAAGAGGATCACACAAACAGGAGGAAACAGCTTGCGGCAGGGACACCTCTTTCTTTTATCCCCACCTAACCTCTTTCCCCAGAGGACAGGTCACTTCCTAGTATTTGTTCTCTGTATTTCAAACCAAAAAAAAAAAAAAAATCAGGCCATAAAATGTGACAGGTAGCCTACGAACAATTCCTCATGCTTGACAAAAATGAACTCACTTGGCTGACGATGATATGATTTAAATTGGTTGCTTTTTTTCTATTAATGAGAAAAGCTAGCCTGCTTATTACATGAGAAATAAAAACCAATTTCTGACAGCTAGAAACTGTCGAGAACTTGCTCTACCATCAACCCTTGGATGGTCAAATAGAAACACACAGCAATAGCATCACCAATCACTACTCTTTTGTTTTTATTCCCAGTATTCCTGTGCTCAACAGATTGAAATTATTTCAGTAATTAAGAAGAGATTTTCCTGGCTGACAGCCAAACTTGCAGACCCTATTGGGAAAAGATCTCAGGTCAAATTTTCTTCTTTCCTTTTCTTTTCTTGATAACTGGGAGCCCACTGCGCCCTCTCTTCTCTTCTCTTCTCTTCTCTTCTCTTCTCTTCTCTTCTCTTCTCTTCTCTTCTCTCTCTCTCTCTCTCTCTCTCTCTCTATATATATATATATATATATATATATATATATCTCAATTTTATTGAAATCCATATACTACTGTTTACCCATTTGAAGTATAAAATTGTACAGCCATCAGCACAATCACCTTTGGAACATTTTCATCACCCCTAAAAGAGACACGGTACTCATTAGTCACTCTCACTGTGCTCTGATTACCCCTAGGCAACTAGTCACCTGCTCTCTGTCTCTATAGATTTGCCTGTTCTAGATATTTCATATAAATGGAAACATACAATACAGGCTGTTTTGTGCGGGCTTCTTTCCCCTAGCATAGAGTTTTAAAATCACCCAGGCCATAGAATGCACCAGTTCTTTGTTTTCTCTACTTTGCTGACTACTCCCTGGAATAGGTGTACCCCCTTTTGTTTATCCATTCAGTATTTGATAGACATTTGGTTTGTTTCCACTTTTTGGCTATTCTCAATAATGAATGGTATTATGAATATTCATGTATAAATTTCTGTGTAAGCATGTGCTTTCATTTCTGTATTATTTCCTGGTGTCACATACAAATCCACTATTATCCCAAAATTTTAAAAAAGGATGATTTAAAGACACAGATAACTTTTGTTCAGGGAAAAATCCTAGGTAATTTTTCTATTTATAGCTCTTATACTAATTTACCATATTTTCTTTATAATAATATTAAATATTTAATAATTACCATTCTTTGATTGCGGCCAACTAGACTGCTTATCCATATCATTTCATTCAACAGTACACAGGTTACAATATGTTATATTCTATTTTAGCCCCATTTTGGATAAAGCTGTTCTACCTCTCTCTTTTAAAACATTACTAGTATAAATAAGCAATAAGATTCTAAAAAATAAGCCCGGTGTGGAGATGCATGCCTGTGATCTCAGCACCTAAGGAGGCTCAGGCAGGAGGACTGCAAGTAAGAGGTCATCCTCAGCAACTAGCAAGATCCTGTCTAGCAGAAAAAGGACTGGGGATGTAACTCAGTGGTAAAGTACCCCTGAGTTCAATTCCCAGTACTAGGAAAAAAAAAAAAAGGCAATGGACTTGAATAGACATTTCTCCAAGGAAGACACAAAAATGAGCAGTATGCCCAGAAAGGTGCTGGTAGCACTAATCATAAGAAAGATAAAAATCAAAACCACAATGAGGACTGGAGTTGTGGCTCAGCGGTAGAACGCTTGCCTCATATGTGTGAGGCCGTGGGTTCGATCCTCAGCACCATGTAAAAAAATAAATAAATAAAAATAAAGATATTGTGTCCATTTACAACTAAAAACCACAATGAGACACTCACCACGTTACATTTCTTGAAATGGCTACTGTCAAAAAAAGAAAAAACAAAAAAACCAGTCAATCAACCAAATAAACCATCCCTGCAAAACCCCCAAAATAACAAGTGGTTGTGGGGATGTAGAGGAATCTGAACCCCTGTGCACTCTCAAAGTGAATGTCATCTGATGGAGCCACTGTGGGAAACAGTACAGTGATTCCTCAAAATTATTCAAATAGAAGATCGTAAGATCCAGAAATTCTGTTCCCAGGTGCATACCCATGATAACTGAAAGAGTCTCCAAGAGACATTTATATATCCCTGTTCATAGCGACATTATCCAAAATAGTCCAAAGGTAGAAGCAACCTGAGTGCCCATTGACAGGTGAATAGATAAACTGATAACACACATAGGAGGAAACACTATTCAGCTCTGAAAAGGAAAGAAACTCTGACATGTGCTGTAATGTAAAGAGCCTTCAAGATCCTATGCTAAACAAAATAAGATGGTCACTAAAAGACGAATACTGTGAGATGACACTTATTTGAGGTTCTCAGAACGGTCAAATTCATAGAGACAGAGTAGCATACGGTTGCCGATGGGTTGTGGGAGGGGAGAGTGCGAAGTTAGTGTTAATGAATACAGTTTCATAAAATGAAAAGAAATTCTGGAAGTTAGGGGCACAACACCAAATGTCCTTAATTACCGAACTGTGAACTTAAAAATGGTGAAGATATAAGTTGCATGTGTACTTTCCCACAATTTAAAAAAATCATTATTAGCAAATCTATCCAATGCCTTTTCATAAGATTTTCGCTGTCATTCAGGCAGTTTAAATAAAAAGTAACACTCTATTTTCATGAGACTCCATCTGTGATTTCCCTGCCCCTTTTCTTTACTTAAGAGAGTAGATGAAGGGAATCTAGAGTATGGGAGGATGGGGAGTACTGGAGAACAAAATCTACCCAGTTGTGCTATGTCCAAGTATAAATAGAACACAATGAACCCTGCTTCTATATAATCATATCGTAGTGCACTAATTAAAATAATAATAATAATAATAAAAAGGAGATCCGTAGAATAAAATAAACAAACGGGGAGGGAGGAGGAGAGGGAAAGGGAAGGTACTGGGGAATGAGAATGATCAAATCATGTTATGTGCATGTATGAATATGGCATACTGAATCCCACCATTATGTATCATAATAATGTACCATTAAAAATAATTTTAAAATAACACACTGGGTAGGAAAATTACATGTTTTCCAACACTCTGCCACTCCTCTCTTCTAAACCCCAGTTTCTCCCAGGCACCTGGGAGCATGCTAAATTAAAGTTCTCTAAAATCAAAGGGCAAACATTTAGCATATGGCACAGTGAAAGCCCATGAACAGGAAAGGGTGAGGAGTGGACAGGGGGAATGAGCTGTGGACACAAAGAATTTTCTCAGTCACATGTGGCCAAAGTCCAGGTGCACAATTTTAGCACAGGCTTGAGTCCTGAAGACAGAACTGGGCTGTACATGATTTGACTTCAGTGTAGGCTGCTCCCCTGTCCCCAGTCTTGCTTCTGGTTTTCTGCTGGTTCAACCCTTGGTTTCTTTGGAATGGGCAAGTTGGGCAGGTAAATGTCAGATCTGGGCACTACCACCATGGAGCTGGTAGAGAGTTTATCATTCTATTTGCTAGAAGCCCTCAAAAAAAATGTTAAGAAAATACAAGAGGATTATCTTAATCTCTTCCCCTCAAATTGATAACTTCCCAGATCAGCGGGGCAGGGGAGGAAGGGCATAAAACTTTAGAAAAAGATTGATGAGCCAAAAGAATCCCCTGGAAAAAGCCAATTTCCTGTTTCACTATTGAGGCCCCTTAAGTTTTCTAACACTCTCTGACCCTGACTGGTACAGAGAAGCACGAGATAAAGTCTGCCCTGACCCTCACCAGGTACCCTCTGGAAGCTGCACTGACCACGCAGCTGACAATAGCATTTCTGACATAGCAACTGCACTTTTAAAAATGGCATTAATTGAGATACAACTCATACACACACAATCCATTCAAGCAACTGGACTTGCATGGACTTGGCTTCCTGTTACTTATCTCTCAGGTACAGGTGATTTATCCCTCTGCATGCAGTTCTCTGCCTTTATCCTGGCTTCATAGCTAAACCTGAAAAGGTGGAATGAAATTCCAAACCATCATTTTACATGCAGGACGACTACCTTCAGGAGAATGAAGACACCCCCGTTAAATTCCTCTACATTTCTCTTAATGGTAGACATGCAATTCCTTCATGGACAAATATCCCCAGAACGGTCTAATTTCCTTATTTGTAGTTTGATTTCATGACCGAGACTGGAAAGAATCCATCAAAATACAGCTTCCAGTGACTAGAGTCAAGCATGCAAAAATGAAAATAATAAAAACGGAGCACCCAAAGCCAGACTCTGGGAAACACTTCAGATACATATCTCATGGCTCCTCTGAACAGCTGATGAGATGATTGATTGCATATTTCACTGACATGGAAACCAAGGTGAGAGAAGTCAAGTTCACCTGTAGATAACTTAGGAAACGAATGAGTCCAGAACAGTGAGATGCCAGAACAGCCTGGCTTTCTCATTGCTTTGAGTGACCTGAGGTGACTTTTTAAATATTTTTTAAATCATTTTTTATGATGCTAACAATGTCTTTTTTATAGTGCTACTGCATTAAGTCAGAAAACCAATGAAAATGCACCTGGAATAGAGCATGAGGACACTGTACAGCCCAGACTTAGAGTCAAACATGCAAAAATGCACTAAGAACATAGAGGAGGGAGCATGCAGAGACCTGGATTAAAGGCAGTTTGGGTAATGTGTTTTCCTGCCAGAACTCTCAATAAAGAGGTAACCCTTGAAAAGAAAGGCCAGGGAGAGGAAGCTCCTAATGTGAGCTGCTGAGGTCAGAGCAGGTATGTTTAGGGAGCTAAGCAAGGAGGAAAGAATGCAGCTTTAGAGTGATGTTGCAGCTTCTAAAAGGGCAGAGAATTAAAAATGAGCATGCTGTGCTAAAGCTCTTTGGGGAAAGTTCCTTTTACACCGTTTTGAAGACTTTCCCCGTGGATTATTTATTAATTTAAAAAGGGACTTACAAGTCACCATGGAGAAATCTGGTGGACCGCCTTAAAACCAAATAGAACATCAGCAAGAACAGGACCAAACAGTGTTCTGTGCCTCCTGATGATCACAGAGAACACAGCATCCTATTCCCCAAGGAACAACCTGAGCCACACCAGGAGAGGCACTAGAAAAATCCAAATTGTGGGACCTTCTACAAAACAACTGGCTGGTGTTCTACAAAATGTGGGTGTCATAAGATGAAGACAAGACACAGGGCTGTTCCAGATTAAAGGAAATTAAACTCAGCAACTTAAAGAGACCTTGTTTCAAACTAAAGGACAATGACAAGATAAAGCGCCCCTGGGTTCAAGCCCCAGTACCAAAACAAAAACAACAATGGGGAAAAAACCACACAAACAAACCAAAAAAGGAGATTAAGGACATGTCAATTAAGTGCAAATACACTGAGGAAAAGAGGTTAGTGAAAACAGTCACAACAGCATTATTGGAACAATAGGAGAAATTTGAATATGAATATGAACTCTATGTTAGATAGTAGTATGTATCAATGTTAAATCTCCTGAATGTGATCACAGTGTTGTATAAGATAATGGCCCTGATCTGAGGAAACCCATGCTTAAGAAATTTAGGAGTACAGAGTCCTCATGTGTGCAACTTAGTCTCAAGTGGCTCAACAACATGTGTGTCAGACACACACACACACACTCACACACACACACACACACGATGAAGCAAATATAGCAATGTATGAACAACTCGTGAATCAAGGTGAGCAGTATATTTTGTTCATTATACTATTCCTGCCCCTATTTCTGTGTATTTGGAAAAATAAATAAATAAAAATCTTTCAAGGGGTAAAAAGAAGATGGCAAATCATTTTTTTTAAATGAGCAGACAACAGTTTTGCTGTTCCTCAAAAAGTTCAACATAGACAAATCCAGTATGATCCAGTATTTACACTCCTTGTATAAAACAAAGAGACATGAAAATATGTGTCCAAACAGTAACTCGTACATAGACATTCATAGCAGCAAAATGTCCATCAGTGGATAAACAGATAAATGGATAAAAACACTGTGGCATATCCATACAGTGGAATATTACTCAGCCATAGGAAAGGATGAAACTCTGATATATGCTGTAACTGGATGAACCCTGAAAACATTATGCTAAGTGAAATAACCTAAATGACACAAAAGGACAAACACTCTATGACTCCACTGATATGAAGCACCTCAAATAGGCAAATCGATAGAGATATAACGTAGAATGGTGGTTTCCAGGGGCTGAGGGGAGAACAGAGAATTGTTGCCTAATGAGTATGATGTTTCTTTTGGGGTTGATGAAGCTATTTTGGAACTACACAGAGCGGGAGCTTGCGCAGTATGCGAATGTTCTAAATGCCACCGAATTGCTCACTTTAACACGATTAATTTTACGTTCTGTTAATTTCATGTTAATTTTTAAAAAGAGAGAAGTAAGGAGGAGGATATGGTGATGCGGGAAGGGACCACCTCTACCAACAGCACTCATGGAATGGACACTCCCAGCCAGTTCTGAGACAAACCAACCAAAACGAAGAATGTGAAGTGATACAATTATGAGTCATCTGAATTCTACCAATTTTGTGAACTCAGATTTACAGTGCAGTAAGCAATAATTACAGGCTGGGTCAGCAACTCCCATATTTAAAAGACATTCTGGCTCCAGGAGAAAGTATACCAAGCCATGGTCCCAGGGGCTGGGGTTTTGGAGGGGAAACCTCTCCCTCACAGTCTCTGCTCGGCAGTGACATACCCCGGGGCTGCAGTAGGCTGGAAGTTCTCAGTCCCTGCTCACCTGGGGCTGGAGCAGTTTTAAATGCCAGCTGCCCCTTCTGCTTGGAAATCACTTTTGCTTTCACTAACACAAAGCTGGCACAGAGAAAGTGATCCAGTCAGATGTGTACAGACTCCAGAGAAAAGAAAAAAACAACCCTGCTTAATTCTTATTACAAAACAAACTCATATTCACTATAAAAACTTTAGAAAAAGACACGAGTCAAAAGAATTCATTGGAGAAAGCCACTAACTTTCTAATTAATGGTACTGATGCACTTCTTGCCAGGCTGAGAAGGATATATTTAGTGTTAAAGAAGAACTCTTAAATGATGGGAATTTGAGCATTTAAAAAAAAAAATTTTTTTTTTTTTTTGGTGGTACTGGGGATTGAACCCAGGGGTACTCTACCATGGAAATAGCTATTCACCCTGTCTCAAAATAAAAACAGGGTCTCTCTCTCTCTCTCTCTCTCTCTCTCTCTCTCTCTCTCTCTCTCTCTCTCTCGGTACTAGGGATTGAACTCAGGGGCACTCAACTACTGAGCACATCCCCAGCCCTATTTTGTATTTATTTAGAGACAGGGTCTCACTGAGTTGCTTAGTGCCTCACCATTGTTCAGGCTGGCTTTGAACTCAGGATCCTCCTGTCTCAGCCTCCTGAACCACTGGAATTACAGGCGTATGCCACCATGCCCAACTTAAAACAGGGTCTCACTAAGTTGCCCAGGCTGTCCTTGAACTTGAGATCCTCCTGGCTCAGCCTCCCAAGTAGGTGGGATTACAGGTGTGTGCTACTGTGCTCTGCTCTGGAAACTTTCTTGTTGACCCTCAAACTGCAAAAAATGTGAAATTTCCTATTAAGCCAGTGGATTCTAAACCTAAGTGGATGCGAATGTACATCCAGAGAATCCAATGAGAGGATCATGAAAGAGCAAACGAAACACTCACGTAAACACCCACCACTCCTTTCCTTATGAACATGAAGAAAATACTGAATCAGAAGGAAGAGCAAGAATTGAAGCCAATAGATGCCACAAGGCAATTCTCAGCCCCCAGTGGACAGAGGAAAGTAAAAGAAATGATGCTTCTGACACAATCTAGTGTCTGGCTCAGAGGCTGAAAGAAACTGGCTTCAGCCCTTCTTTCTCATCCCCTGTAGAGAGGATGTCACCCCCAGAGAGCCATACTTACCCATCCAGACTTCCCCAAACTGTCCAGCACCGAGCCTTTTCACCAACTTAATGGACTCTCGAGGGATTTCCCAGGCATCTTTATCCCATGGCTTCTGTGGTTTGGGACTAATACAAGCCTTCTCCAATCTTCTGCATAAACCATCTGATTGCTCTAATTTGAAATGAAAACAAAGATTAAGAAATGCAATACATGAGAGATTGGTTCCTGGAACCCCTGTGGATACCCAAACCCATAAATGCTCAAGTCCTTTACATAAAATGACATAGTATTTGCACATAACCTATACACATCCTCCCACATACTTTCAGTCGCCTCTAGGTTACTTGCAATACATAACACAATGTAAATGCTATGCAAATAATGGTTATACTGTATTGTTATGCAGATGATGACAAGATTAAGTTAGAATGAATGCAGTACAGATACAAATTTTTTAAAAAATATTTTGATCCTCAGATGATTGGATTATTGGATGTAGGACTTGTGGGTGTGACGGGCCAATAGGTAGGCCGGGTGTGGTGGCGCACACCTGTAACCCCAGTGGCTCAGGAGAACGAGGCAGGAGGATCACGAGTTCACAGCCAGCCTCAGCAATGGTGCGGCTGCTAAGCAACTCAGTGAGACCCTGTCTCTAAATAAAAAAATACAAAATAGGGCTGAAGATGTGGCTCAGTGGTCAAATACCCCTGAGTTCAATCCCTAGCAGCACCCCACCAAAGATGAAGAACCAATAGTACATACTTTGTACTTTGCTAATGTTAATAAAGAAAATCTTGAACTGTTATCTTACAATATCTAACTTGCCATAGCCTATAAACCTAAAATGCCGAAAGAGGTATCTTTTGCACATTCACTCCTAAAATACAAAAACAAAAGCAATATAGTAAACAGACAATATAGTAAACAAAGGCTGACAGGTTGTCATACTTAATAGAAAGTGTTCAGACTCCTGAGGCCACATAAGCTGCACATGATAAAAAGGTATGGATGTTGTCATGTCACCTCCCCCAATCCCAGAACTGGGCCAGAGCACTGTAAGCCCTCAGCACTTAGCTAGAAGCCCTAAATGAATGGGAATAACAGGGAGGAAGGACTCCACGAAATCTGAGGTCCCTTGTTGTCTCATCTTTTGGGACCTGAGCAAACCTTCCATGTGCATTCTCTTAGAGCAGGTGGTGGAAAGAAGCAGTAGTGACAACCACTGCACCTGATATCAGTCACATAGGCAAAGGACCTAAAGGTCATAAGCACAGGCTTCACAGGCTGGAAAGTGACACTAGAGACAAAGAATACCGACCTGCTACTTTTAAAGATGTCTGTGGTATTAGTTTTGTTTTCTTCTACCAAGAGTATACATTACTTTTACACACACAAAAATACAGATCTGCATTTCTATTTCACCTATTTGGACACACTGTAAAATTGACAAGATACAAAAATAATATATATTTTTCTCTAAGCAATTTCAGAATTTGAATATTAAGTAGCATGGACTAGGCAGGAATGATCATTCACCAAGATCAAGTCTTACTTTGTACAGATAGTCTTCAGTGCATAACAATTCAACCTGGGATTTTTCTATTTTGTGATGATGTGAAAGCTCACCCATGCACTATTCTGTTTTTCACTTTTATACAGTGCTAAAAATTTTACATGAGCTTTCCAGGCACTCTATTATAAAACTGGCTTTGTTTGAGAAGATTTTGCTCAATTGCAGAATAATGAAAGTGTTCTGAGCATATTTAAAAGAGACTAAGCATAGCCATGAAATTTGGTAGATTAGGTATTTAAAGGCATTTTTCAATGTATACCAATTTTAACTTATAATAGGTTTATTGGGACATAACTTCATCATAAATAAGGGAGTGTCTGTATATTTAATTATAGTTTAATTTAGAATCCATTATAAAATATGATCTGCCAACTTTAAAAAAAGATAAATAAAATGCTTTAGTACAAAAATAGTATTTGATACCTTATAGTTATCATAATGAACATGTTCTGTTTTGTTCCACCTACAGGTTTTACTTACTTTTTTTTTTTTTAAAGAGAGAGAGAGGAGAGAGAGAGAGAGAATTTTAATATTTATTTTTTAGTTATCGGCAGATACAACATCTTTGTTTTGTATGTGGTGCTGAGGATCGAACCCGGGCCGCACGCATGCCAGGCAAGCACGCTACCGCTTGAGCCACATCCCCAGCCCCAGGTTTTACTTACTTTGATAATGCTTAATCATGTCACTGATGCAGGGAAAGGTGATTCGTGGAGAGATGTAATAACCTCCATTATCCAGACTTCTAATTTTGTAGTGCTTGATAACATCACCATGCACAGGGTCATAGTCTCTGACAGACAGAGAGTAGCTTCCTATGGGGGAAAAAGTGTAAGTAAAGTGTATGTTTATATTTTGCAAATAATGGTACACATTTTGCCATAAAATATATAAAATACAACCAATTATTTATATGATTTGAAAAGTCCTATAAAAATTCTACTTGACAAATGAAGCTAGTACTATGTTTGCTGTGCAAGTTGCCAACATGCCGTTTTCCTTTTCTGTGACAGTTTTAAAAAATTATTTTCCTGAGCTGGGTGGGGTGATGCATCCCATAGACTTGAGAGGCTGAGATGGGGGATCCCAAGTTCAAGGTCAACCCAGGCAATTTAGCAAAATATAAAATGTCTCGAATACAAAATATAAATGGCTAGGAATGTAACTCAGTGGTAAATTACCCCTAGGTAATTACTGGGAAAAAAATTTTAGCTGAACAGAAAAATTACTTTGATTTTTCTTTTTCTTAAAACGTCAGGATTTACTATAAATAAGAACCATAAGACAAATCAGCAAGCAAGAAGTGTGGTCAGCCCCGGCCACAACTGTGGCTGCTTTTGTTATTTTTACTACTAAAATGAATCATTTGAGTTTGTTGTTTTCAAACTATCAACATTTCACCACCAGAATTTAGTATATACTTTTTTTTTTAGTAGTTCTAGCAGTTTCTAAAAATGATTTCTTTTTTTTTTTTTAGAGAGAGAATTTTTTTAATATTTATTTTTTAGTTTTCGGTGGACACAACATCTTTATTTTATTTTCATGTGGTGCTGAGGATCGAACCCAGCACCCCACCCATGCCAGGCGAGCGCGCTACTGCTTGAGCCACATCCCCAGCCCCTAAAAATGATTTCTTAAGTAGTGTTTTAAAAGAGGTCTTAAGTCACTTCCCACCTTTTAATGTTTCACTTTCTCTGATAAGAAAAGCTCCTGCACTGTTCCCGGGTGCCAAAAGCTGTCGTTCTGCATCTTTCCTGGTTATATCCTTGAAAAACCACCTGTGGAGACATTTTCACTTTCATAGTTGTTATGTTCCAGGGAAGGAAAAGGAGAATAAAAGAACAAGCAACCCCGTGCAGCTAACACCACCACTGGGGGTGACGACATAAGAACTTACTCTTCTGTTTCTAAGGTGTTGACTTTGGCCACGTAGTTGCTGGGGATGAAGCCCTCTCTCTTTGTTGAAAGGGACTTAGCTTTCCACCATTCTCCATGCCTGGAATAAGAACACACATCAGAAATGGTTTATGTGTAAGATTCAAGAACTAAAACAGCCATCATCTCACGGTGTTTATTTTGTGGGATGAGGGAAGAGGAGGGAGCATCTCTGGAATCTCAGAATCCAATGGGAAAATTCATTCCCCTTTATGGTACAAAAATATGTTTAGGGATGAAAGCAAAGGAAAATGGCCTTATAACCTAAATGTGGATTTCTGTGCTAGATGCTGCAGAAAAAAATAGTTGGTAAAAATGATTCCCATCTTGCAGAAGCAAAATATTTTGTCATTTCCCCTAGGATAGCTATGAAATGTTCAGAATCCTCACAGAAAAGGGAGACAAGAGAATAATGGGTCATAGTTCAAGTGTTATAAACTTCTTTGCTAAGACATGTAGTTTCCACGGAGACAGATGCCAAGAAGAAAAGAGAGAGAGAGAAAAAAAAAAAAAGCCCATAAAACAAGTCTCATCACCGTGCTACAGCCCTAACCAGCAATGGCAGGAGCAGGTGGCCCCATGAAGGAGGGAGGAACAGAATGGGTCTCTCTGCAAGTCCCAACTCTGCTCATCTTCAAATGCCCCTGGAGGATCCTTATCTGGGATGCATGAGGGACAACTACAACTACCACTATGCCTACTGCACTCCTATCCTGTATTTACACATATAGCTGACCCTCCATATCCACAGGTTCTACATCCTTAGATTCAACCAACCAAAAATCCAAAATATTAAAAAAATTTGCACCTGTACTGAACATGTACAGACCTTTCTTTTTATCATCATTTCCTCAACAATGTAGTCTAAGAACTATTTACATAGTATTCTTCATGGTATTAGGTAGTATATGTAATCTAGAGATGATTTAAAGTATAACAGGAGATTGTGGAGGTTATATGCAAATTCTGAGCTATTTAATATAAGGGATTTGAGCATCCACAGACTTTGATATCAAAGTGGGGTCCAGGAACCAGTACCCCATGGATACCCAGGGACTGTATACATAGACATACACATGCCATGCTTACAACACCCTATGAGATATATACAGTCATTCTAGTTTCATAAGCAAAGATGACCAAGTATAGACTTTGAGTGCCTTTTCTGGGTCACAGAGCTATCAAGAGGAAGGGCCAAATTGAGGCTCAACTTCATGTTCAACCCAATAGTAAACCTGCTCTCAATCATCTAATAAGGGAATCTCCCCCTCCTTGAGTCTTATCTGGCAAATTTGGGAGACACTTCATGCAAAATCAATAGGAGAAGCAAGCTAGCATAAAATGTTCAGAGTTCCTTATTCTCCTCACTGTCCGGTGCCCCTGTGGTCTGACAAGGGCCACATGTCTGAGTCAGCAACGCAGGAGTCAAGGAAATGAACTGTCCAAGCATCTTTATAGAAATGCTGTTGCTAATGAGCACAGCTAGTCCAACACTAGGGCTCTGTAGTACCATGACCTCGAAAACCAAATCAACTGGCCCATAAACCCAATCTGAATCTGGCAATACAACCAAATAAAAATGACCACTTAAAGACCATGCAGGTGTTACACAGACTCAAATTTCTTAAGGTGGCACAGCCGGGTGAAGAATTACACCAGGATCTATTCTCAAAGGGAAACTTCCAGAGCGTGCTCACAGCTGGACTTCAAAGGGAAATACTTTGAACCTATTCTTTCCCATGCTGAGGGCTACTGGCAGCAGAAGGGCTGAGGGACCTCGTGCCCACTGCAAGAAGTGGGTTTGGGTGTCACTCTGGTCCTGAAAGAAAACCAGGGGGCAGTCTGCGAGAGCTTATGACCTGAGCTGTGGCCTGGGAACACTTACTCCTCCAGGACTTTCATCTTCTCTCCTTTCTTGAAAGACAGGTCATCAGGGTGTATGCCATCATAGGGGTACAAGGCCACCACAATGTCGCCTTGCTCCTCTGGATCTGAAAATGAAGGACACAAGTGAAGACTTTTAAGAATTCATCAGCAGAAAAAAAAAATTTTTTTAATCCCCATGGGGCACAAAGAAGGAGAAGAAGTGCTGAAGAGGGGTAACTGGATGAGCATGTGAACTTCCTACCTAGCAGAACTCCAGGTCTGCAAAACAACGTGGTGTACATACTGGGTACAGTATGCGTTACTGCAAGGCATACTGACCTCCAACCACGTGTCCTGCTTTCCAGTTATGAACACCCATGTTCCTAAGAGCATTATTCACAATACTAAAAAGTGAAAGCAACCTAAATGTCCATTGATACATGAAAAGATACAGGGTAGCCAGGCGCTGTGGCGCGCAGATAATCCCAGCAGCTAGGGAGGCTGAGACAGGAAGGTCTCAAGTTCAAGGTCAGCCTCAGCAACAGCGAGGCACTAAGCAACTCAGTGAGACTCTGTCTCTAAATAAAATACAAAATTGGGCTAGGGATGTGGCTCAGTGGCTGAGTGCCCCTCAGTTCAATCCCTGGTACCCCCTCCCCCCGAAAAAGATAAAAGGTGGCACATAAATGCAAGGGCATATCATTTGGCTTTAAAAAGAAATGAGGTTCTGACACAGGCTATAATATAGATGAATAGAGGACATGATGCTAAGTTAAATAAACCAGGCACAAAAGGGCAAATACTATATTTCCACTCATATGGGGGTACTTAAAATAATTGAATTCATAGAGATAGGAAATACAATGGTGGTTGCCAGGAGCAGCCATGAGTGGAAAATGAAAAATTAGTGTTTAACGGGTACAGAGTTTCAGTTTGAGAAGAGGAAAAAGTCCTCCAAAAGGCTCTCAGATGGATGGGAGTGGTGGCTGTACAAAATTGTGAATGTGCCGACCACCATTTAACTCTACAAATGGTTAAAATTGTTAAGATGTAATGTGTATTTATTTTCCACATTGAAAAATAAATACAAACTTCTAGGGCAACTCCTTTATAAAGACTCTAACATAAAGAAAAAAAAAACAGTAACTATGTTAATAAGAAAACATACCTTTCGTTTGAAACCTCTGTCCTGGTAAAAGCTGAGATTCTGGAACCTATGAGAGAATATTTGTTAGGAAAAAAATTATGCTTAGCCTTTTCTGCTCATGTTAGTGGGGTATATCATTTTTCTAACAGTAGCAAATGTGGTTTGGATTTGCTGGTTTATTAAGCTGGAAAGAAGAGCAGTACAGAGAGGAAATTCTGGAGAGCAATACCACTGCCTACATGGCTCAGTGAAACCCATCTTCTTTCTAAAAGCTGTCATTCGCCCAGGCTAGCTGGAAGTGATCAGAGCTTGGGTCAGTGAGCTGCTATATGCTCACCTCATTGTAATTCTGCCTTTATCTGATAACACAACCCTCATAATTTTCGCCTAGCTCCAACCCTCCAGCCCCTTACACAGAACTGGGAGGTAGCATTTCTGTATGCTCAATGGTTGTGTAGGGCTTTGGCAAAGCCTCACCTTTTCTCTTGCCTCCTTCTTTCTGCCTAGAAGCAATTGAAGGCTGGAGTCCCAGCAGCCACAGAAACCAAATGCCAGTGACAGTTGAGGGAGATAAGAAAGTGGCTGAGGTCCTGGTGACTTTGCAGAATTGTCACATCATCCCATTTCTATGCTTCCCAGATTTGTTTAAACACAGTCAGGGCTGTCACTAGCAACTTAGAACATGTCCTAACTGATCCAGACTTTCTTGGGATGACCTCAACTCCATCATGAGGACAGATGGCATCCCCTGCCTTTGTACCTGGGAGGTGTATTATTGGGAAGGACTAGTAGTATAAAAGGCCATCTCAATTACAAAAGTTTTTTTCTCACAATGCATGATGAGGCTAAGCAAGGTCTCATGACCTCTTCTAAGGATGGTATATAATAAGGGACTACACTGCAAACCATGTGACGTTTCCATTTCTCTTTGATTAAAGTGATTTCACGGAATGGGACCAAAATGATTTGTACTAAAATTTAAATTTCTGATGAAAGTCAGCCCATAACATCTCTAATTCATTAAGGAGGGAACATGATTCATCAAGGTATCAGAAAATCTGTGGGTCCACGCTATTCTTCAAGAATTTCAAGAAATTTTACACTGATTTGTCAGTCATTTTGATTTGCATAATTAGCAAACAGGATCTAGTTCATATGATTTAGAGGAAATAATTAGGTAAGAAACTAAGTAGTTCCGAAAGTAGCAAGCTGATTGGAAAATATCAGACGTGTTAATGTACAAACATTTTAATATACTTTTTTAAATGGGGTCTTGTTATGTTGTCCTGCAGACTGGTCTTGAACTCAAGGGTTCAAGTGATTCCCTCTACATTCTGAGTAGTTGAGACCACAGGGCATATGCCACCAGCCCTTTCGAATACACTTTTTCTAAGACTAAAACACATATATGCAACTCTTACACCATTGCCCTAGATCTTTCCTTAAAATAGCTATTCTTAGAGTACTGGAGAATCACATCAATTCCATCTCACCCCCCTCATCAAACTCCCCTTGCAATCAATTCATGGCGAGCATTTTGGCACACCTGGCAAGGCTGAGAGTGTTATTTATGGCCATGGAATGAGGCCAAAAGAACTGGCTCATGAAGTGAGGGCATCTGTGACCACAGAAGGCAAGGACTAAAATACTTATGGTATACATGAGGGAATTGAAAGATTTCAAACATGTTTACTACTTCTGCTTTCTAACTTGATTTTAATTTCCCTGACTCTGAACAAGAGGAGAAAATGGGCATGTAATTTTGTATGAGTCTACCCTGCTTTTCTGAATAAAAGACATATTCATTCATCATTTAAAAATAAAACAGACCAAAAAATTGTGAGTTTTAAAGCATATAAATTCTGCAGCAGTTAGTGCCAGAAACAAACAGATCCTTTTTATGAGAGTTGTGGAGTCTATAAGAAAACTATTTGTAACTCCAATTCCTCATTTTATTTTCTGTTAATCACATTTATGTAATATATAGTCCTATATCACTACACACTTATGTAGTATGTTCTTAAATTTTATATGTATGTTTATATATCACTAAATTATTAAAGCTACTAATAATCTTATACCATTTGAGTAAATTTATTTTCTAAATGTAATTTTACATAATACATGTTAATTTATCTATCCAGAAAACATACGATAACTTAATAGTATTATATAGTCATTCTTCATTTCCACTACTTTTTAAAAAAATATTTCTTTTTTAGTTTTAGGTGCACACAATACCTTTATTTTATTTTTAATGTGGTGCTGAGGATTGAACCCAGTGCCTCACGCATGCCAGGTGAGCACTCTTACCACTGAGCCACAACCCCAGCCCTTCACTGCTTTTTAACTAACTCTGACTTATCAGTGTCAATGATGAGGCAGAATTAGATGAGCTTCTCTTAATCCTTTAATTCATTATAACAAATCATGATTCTTTTAATATCTATACTCTTCTGAATCAGTTGGATAAAATGTGATACACCAAAAGACATGAGCACCTACTTTAGCTTCTGACTTGAATCCAGAATTTTCTTGTGCTTCCACGCCACTCTGCTGATCTTGTTACCTATCCTCAGTCATACAGCCTATATATGTATTGGGGTCTCTTCACCAATGATATAAAAGTTGTTTTTCCTCTACATATAAAAATGTGGTTAAAGGCCTGTTTATTGCCCATTAAGTGGCCTGGTCATCTCTAAAGGTTTACACATTCTTCAAAGGATTAAGTCACAAAGCACATCAAAAATTATCTGAGGCCCAAGAAATCAATGTGATTTTTTTTGCATGCACATATCACAGATTGGGGTTAAAATTATGCAGCCATGCTTGGATCCTGCTGTGGGAATTCTCCCTGAGACTATCTACTTACTGGCCTTTGCTGTTTATTGGACGTTGGATCTCTCACATAAATAGTTCGGTCAGTATTACGTACTGGTTGAGTCTTCAAATCTATTCCATCGTCATTCAGATTGTCTTTCCTTTTTGATTTTATACATCCCATATTTCCTGTCAGAATAGAAAAGCAAGGACATTATTTTACCATTCCAGAACTGGCTTCCAAAATCTCTTCGCTAAAGCAGAATAAAAGGAAGTACTTTTCTTCTTCATCATACTTAGATTAATATACTCAAATGTGGACACTGTTCGCAAATGGGTTTGCTTGCTCATTCATTTATTCGTTCATTCAAAAATATTTATTGAACATCAATGTTTTATCAGCCAGACATAATTCCTCCTCTAAATAGGCTCATAGTCTCGTGGCAAAAATGTGTAAATTCGAATTATGGCACAATGGGGTGGGTCAATGACAGAGGATGCACAAGACCTAAGAGAGGACACGTAATTCAGATAAGAGGAAAAGCACCCGGTCTGGGAAGCTTCCCGAAGGAAATGATCTGTGTTGGGAGGGATGTTGGCCAGTTGAAAGGTCAGCAGAGGGTTTCCAGGAAGAACAAACTTCACATGCAACTACGGTAGCCTCAACATAGCGTGACCCCTTCAAACTGGTTCAACAAAATTACACCTTTAGTCCTGGACTGAGCAGGAAGGCCAGGGCTGGAGAGGAGGCACATGCTGGTACAGTGCATTTTTATCCTGAAGACAAGTGGCATATGCCATCTATATTGTAGCATGCAAGGTGAAGGTGAGAGGGCTTGAGATTTCAAGGCAGGTGTGAGTAAGAGTTAGAGTATATAGAGCCTGGCTCCAGCTGAATGTGGCTTAGGACCCAGGAAGATGGTGGTGGCCTTCCCCAAGGCTGAAAATAAAAGAGACAGGTATGGTAGAAAAGATGCTTGTACGAACATCTGGATGATCAAGTCTAAATTATGTTGTGTGCATGTCTGAATATGGCATAATGAATTCCACTGTTACATATAATGATAATACACCAATTTAAAAAAAAAGATATCTGAGCCTAGAAACCAGCTGACAAATGACATAGTTATGGCACTGAAAGCCAGGATTGAGACGGGACTCTGGAGTAAAAGCCATCCCAGTGAGTGGAGGGCTTTTGTTGACCCATGCAGAATGACATTGCCATGCTTCTGACATAAAAAGCTGTTCATTGCTTCATTTACTTAATTCTAGGATGGGCAGAGTACTCCACAGAGCACTCTGGATACTGAGAAGATTTGGAACATTTGAACCAGGTGACTCTTGCCTTAGAGCATACCTTTGAAACTACACTTTAAAAGCAAAATCATCTCCATTAGAAGGTCCTACAGAGCAGTGATTCCCACAGAATAGATTCACTGGACACATTCTAGAAAACTATTCTGGGGTCCAGTGGGGCCACGGTTCTCTCTGTGTAATTCTGGAATGCTGCCAAAGTTTGAGGCCAGGTGCTAGAACTTCAGAGGAGAGCAAGATGACTGAGTTTGGGGGAAAGGCCGTGTGAGTCAGACAGTACCTCACGGGGAAGGAATTGTGCTAAGAAACCTCCAGAGCTCCTCTCAGAACTCGGCCCCACTCCCCTTGGCTGCCAGGGGCCTAGCTCTCACATTGTCCTGCAGGATTCCCGCTGGTCTGGGAACTTGGACTTGTTTATCATTTCATTAGCTGGGGGACAACCCTCTGAAGGACAGCCACACCTCTTTCTGAAACTAGCGAGCTGTAGTTCCCAAAATAAAGGGGAAGCAAGTACTTCTTTAATTCAAAACAGCACATTTTTTTCGCCTCATAGGCTAAAGTTTCTGAGATGGAGATGCAGCAAGTGGAGCAGAGATCTCTAGAACTAACTTACAGTTTGCAGGAAATACAGGGGAGAGAGGAATACGATGATCAGAAAAATCCAGAATCTGCTGTATTCTCAAGACAACTAGCCACCCGGGACACTTCTACTAGAAAGGAAAGGGGGCAGGACTATTCCATATTAAAAGAGACTAGAGGGCTGGGTGTGTAGCTCAGTGAGACAGCGCTTGCCTAATGTGTGCCAGGACCTGGGTTCAATCCCCAGCACTGAAGGAAAAGGAGGAGAAGGAGAAAAAGCTACAGGAACACTATGCGAATTTTAACTGAATCCTGGGAGAACAGGGGGATCTAAAATGCACAACCAGGATAATTGGGGAAATTCAGTTGATTTCAGCATGACACTAGGGGATTGTTGTTAGACTTTACAAATGTGATAATGGTACTGTGGATACAAAGGAGAATGTCCACATCTTTGGAGATGTAGGCGGAGATGAGCAGGAGTAAGGGTTAAGGTCTCTGTGACTTTCAACACTTCAGCCACAATGAAAAGGGGCAGATGTGTCCAAATATTTGAAAACTGCTCAACCTAGGGAAAGGGCATATTTTTTCATCTTTTGCTATAGATCTGAAATTTTCAAAGTTAAATATTGGATGGGAGAAAATAAGTGGATATTACGAACAACTATACAAAAACCATTTTAAAAAAATTTAGAAAATGCTTAGAATTTTGGTGTGCGTACATGAAGTCAGGAGACGTCATCAGAGAAGTTTGTTACCAGGCATTCTTTATGTGGCCTGCCATACAGTGTGGGCTTCATTTTAGCAGGAAGCCACAGAGAATTCTCTGAGCAGGAATGACGTGTGGAGAACTCTGCTTCTGAGAGAGAATTCTGCAAGAAGGTGAGCACAGGCTAGCAGGGGGGAATCTATCCCCAGAGGCCAAAGAAATCCAGAAAAAGACAAGATGGCCAGTTGTCTGAGGGCGGTGACCTTGAGAAGAGGCAGGGTGAAGGCAAAAAGCAAGTGGATGTGGGCGGGTGTCAACCCAGGGCACCATATCAAGAGATTGTCATTTGCTTATGCTTATTTTACGTATTTCCCTCTCACCATGGATAATTGAGAACCAAATTACATCTTGTAGATTTTCAAAACTGAAAACGCCACTCCATATGGAGAGTTAGCATGGTCTCATGGCTCGGAGCCAGCCTCTGCTCACTCCTGCTGATACCGAGCTGTGTCTGGCGCCTTGCAGTTCAGAAAGACACCTCCAAGAGCACCTCCTATGACATGGCAATCAGCATGCCAAATTCTGACCAGGTCTTGCAATTCCTTATACTGGGCAAAGGGACCAGAAAATACAGTCTGCTCTTGACAAAAACTTGAAAGTGGTACTACACATTTCCAAGAGATATGAACTACACTATACAATGATTTGCACCTTAGTATTTTCTAATTAAACATTCAGAATGGGCTGAGCATCTCTTTTAATCCTTGAGAAAACCCTGTGCCCAAGGTATTACTGTGCTCACTTTACAGGATAGTAAACTGAGCCTCAGAAAGGTTAAATGACTGGCCCAGAGATACAGCTGGTAAGCGCTGGAACTGGGCCTCACTCAAACTACTTTGGTCAAAAACCTAATACAGCTGGGTGTGGGAGTGTACCCTTGTAGTCTCAGTGACTTTGGAGGCTAAGAAAGAAGGATCACAAGTTTGAGGTCAGCCTCAGCAACTCACCAAGATCCTTAGCAACTTAACGAGACCCTGTTTCAAAGTTTTTAAGAAAGGGCTGGGGATGTAGCTCAGTGGTAAAGCACCCCAGGTGTGATCCCCAGAACAAAAATTTAAAAATTAAATAAAATCTAATATGCAGGCTAATTTCCACAAACTGTGCTTTTACATTTTGTCATATGATGACTGTTTTGAAACTCATGTTTCATTAACAATGCTAAATACAGGCATTATTTTCATAGCCTGCCTCCTGCTCAGAAGGATATGAAATGCTTTACCACAAAGGAATCAATAACAAGGTTAATAAAATGAAAACAGAAAACCAGAGCCAATGAAAAGAGGAGAATGCAAACGTGGTTACACTGTGGGTAACAGATCTGGTGTAACTGAACTGCACATTTGCCCTGAATTGCTGGCAGGAAGGGCCAGGGGGGCAGCGTGAGTCACTGCAGGCGAGAGGAAATGGACCAGGCTCCTCACTGAGAACTGTGTCCCCAATAAAAGTTCTAAGTTGCATTTAATGGACTTAAAAGTGCTGTGGATGATACTGTTGGTAATGTTTCCCCCCCAGTACCATTTTTAACTGTAAATAAAAGGCGTGTTTAATATGAAGAAACTTGGTTAAAAATAGTCATACTCACTAAGGGTTTGATATGCAAATACAACTCTTGAGATGTTTCTTGCAAAAGCTCAACTGCATGGTTTAAGGGACAGAGACCAACACCCACAGAAAATGGGAGCCAGCTAGTAGCTGCCATGTCCCTGGGCTCAATCTCCAGTGCAAAAAAAAAGGAAGGAAGGAAAGAAGGAAGGAAAAAAAATGGGAGACTGGTGACTTTTCTTTGCAAAAATTTCTCTCATGGGGAAAAATATCCAATAGGGGTGGCTCATCCTCATTTAAGGGCCTTAGTCTATTAAAAGAGTGATTAAAAAAAAATGGTACCAAGGAGTTGTAGTCTGGGATAACAACTACAACTCCTTGGTACCATTCTACAGCCTCAGGTAAGATCTGCACAAATGCCTAATGGCGCCTAATATTCAAAGGAACAACTGTGCATCTGGATTCTGCTTCTGGGAACCTGTTCTGTAGCCACAGTGTAAAAGGCACCAGAATATTCACACTAATATTGTTTATATTATAAACAGGGTCCATCCAAATATTCACCAACAGGGGATCTTTCATGAAATTAGGGCAAACTGACAAGTCTTCCTACCTACATCTATTCACCTCTTTGTCTGTCACACGAAGATTTTTCAATTATATACCACTTATCTTAGCAGACCTTAAAGGAATCAAAACTAGGAAATTGGATGCCACTTTCCCCCCATGAAATCTGACTATTTCAGACTTCTCTTCTTATGAATCCTACAATATTTTTCTATAATTGGTCCACATATTCCTAAATCTTAAAATTTTAAGGAAGTTAATTACTCTGGGCACAGTGGTGAATGCCTATAATCCCTCCTGAAGCAGGAAGATCTCAAGGTGGAGACCAGCCTCAGTAACTCAGCTGCTCTTAAAAAAGAAAGAGGTGCTGGGGCTGGGGCTCAGAGGTAGAGCGCTCACATACCATGCGTGAGGCACCGGGTTCGATCCTCAGCACCACATAAAAATAAAATCAAGATATTGTGTCCACCTATAACTAAAAAATAAATATTAAAAAAAATTAAAAAGTAAGAGGACTGGGGATATAGCTCAGTGGTAAAGGGCCCCTGTGTTCAATCCCTAAGAACCCTCCCTCTCCAAATTTTTTTTTAATTTTGAAAAAGGAAATTACTAGGATTTGACCCCTGATGATTTATACATCTTGCCTTTATGAAGAGCTATAACATACACTGTGTTGGTACCACGTTTTGTTTTTATTGTAACTTATACATTTTCTGCCTTTATTCCAGCACCCACCAAAAAGAAACTAAAATCTCTTTGTTTTCTTTGCCACAAATTCCTACACTGAATGCTTTAATGGAGTTAAGTTTTCCCAACAAGAAGTGAATTACTCATCCAAAGGCTCCTTGGGGGCTCTGAAGTCTGATCTTCTCTCTCCTGACCTTGCAATAGCAACTGGTCACTCACCTAAAGCAAACAGAGTAACCACAATCATCAATGAGGGTGTGTAAATGATGGGCTCAGGAGGGAGAAAAGAGATGAATAAGAAGCTACCTCTTTTGTGCCTGGCATTTCATAGACAAGGAAAGCAAAGCCCAAAGAGGACTCTGAACCAGGTAATCCAGGTGTCTGGGAGAACTGAATCTTGGCCCTCCTGGCTTCAAAGCTGCACTTCTTTATCCACCCAAGTCTTCGCCTCTCTGTGGGGTGAGATTCATCTCCAACAGTTTCCTAATTAAGGAGCTTAGAAAGATAAGAGGAAGAAGAGGAAGCCCAAGGAAACAGAGATGGGGGTACCTATCTCAAACCAAACTTGATCTTGAACTTCAAAGGCAGGTTCAAGTTGATGGAAGGGTCATTGATAGGAATTCAACCCTGTAACAGTGTCCTCCAGTTCTCACACTTGCATTCCAGGATTAAGTCTGTAGCTCAGGAGATTCACCTTTGCCCATCAACATAGAAACCCTTAGACATGCGCCAATTGCTTTCCTTCTTACTTCACTTTCAGAAATGAGACTCCAATAAGAGAAACAAAGTCCATGAAAGAATTAGCTTTCTCCCAGCTACCGATTAAAACCACAGGGGTCAGACTGAGATCGAGAACCTCAGCCCACCCCTTCTCCTAACCCTAAAATTGCAAAGCACTTCTTGACTTATAAGAAGTGAGAAAGCAGAGTGAAGAAGTGTGGGAAGAGTATTGGGACTGAACCTGCATCCAGTGTGTCTGCCAGTCCCACCACTTTAACTTATTAGGGGTCAAATGGAAAAGGGGATGGTGGTGTGGGAAGTGGCTTCAAGTATATGCAGCAGAGGTATGGGGTGCATATCCCTAGACACAAGAGGGAGGTCAGAGGCTGTGTGAGGCTCCCTTCCCTCAGCCTGCGGAAGGTTTTTTTGGGGGGGAGGGGGGATCTAGAAGTTTTTCAGTGTCCATATAACACTACCCCAAAACAACAGAGCCCTGTGCAATCTCTGCAACTAGTTACAGCCAGGACCAACCCAGTGAGACCACAGATGAGCATGGAATGTGAGGGGAATCTGTGGCTTCTCTCCCCAAACAGCGAAAGAGCAGCTCTGTCCCTACAATGTTGTCATGAAGCTAAGTGATGAAGGAGAAATGTGAAGGATTGAGCTCTGTCTTAAAGAAATGGAATCATGTGGGAAGCAGTCTATTTCAACCAGAAATAGCAAAACCCTATTGGCAATTGAGGGAGGTCCCCCCCGCCTGCTATTCAGAGGACTGTGTGTATTTGTTTTGCTGTTTTCCAAAATTGTGCTGTAGTATATAAATTCGGCCAGATCACTACACATAAAATGCAGTGGGTACTAGAATTAGATAGTAGTGATGGTATTCAACATTAAGAACATACTAAACACCCACCACTGAATTGAATATTTTGAAATGGTGAGTTTTACAGCATATGGACTTTATCAATAAAAAATTAATCTTTAAAATGCCATCCACCCTAAAGACGAGAGACATGTAAAGTTTGTTTCCTCTTTATTTTTACTTCTTTTAAACAATGCCAAATATATGCAATTAACAAATAAAGATTATATATATATATATATATATATATATATATATATATATATTTTCAATGGTTTCCTCTTTATTTTCTTTATGCCTTTGCACTCCAAATCTTGCACATTTTCATTTATGTCTGCAGGTATCTGCTTTGAAGCCACTTCTTTATTTTCTGCCATAAGAGATGTAGCACAGCCACAAGAAGATCCAAGGGTTGCGGAGCTATGATGTGACTGGTTAGCACAAATTACATACGGCTAACTTGTTGCTGAGATATTCTGAAATAATGACTCATAAAACAGCAAATTGTCCATATCAGAACCTTACTATAGCACTAGGTACAGTTTTTTTTTTTTTTTAATCACAGCATTTACTAGAATAGGTCCAGAAAAGAACTGTAAAACATTTAATGAAGTATATAAAGACAAATGCCTGGGAGCTGAGTGTCTATACAGTGAAGCTGAGAGTAATTTGTCTCTGGCCTGGAAGGGACAGACAGGATAAGTAGGAATCAGGAAGTAGGAATCAGGAAGTCACGCTGTTGCATCCAGCCTGACAGTCCTATAACTATAGACAAACCACTCTCTTTTCTGGACTCTTAATTTCCTCACCATAAAATGAAATTGCTGGGCTTGGTACAGGAGGGCAAATGATATAATCTTTAAAGTGACAATACACATTAAAGTTCTTCAGAATGTATGCCCTTCTTAACACACCACCAACACTTCTAGGAGTAAATTGTTTCTAAGAAAATTACTTTACACTCAAAGCTCTGTATAAAAGGATACCTATGTGAGACTATTTTAAATACCATACAGAAAAAGGCATGCTGGTCACTAGTTATATAAGTGCAGATCAGCTCTCAAACTTCACTAAAAGCCAGTTCTCTTGGGGTTTTGGTTTGTATGTTGATCAATTCACCAAAATTTGTACCTTTTAACCATCTGTGAGGTTTATATAATTTCATATTAGATGCAATTGTTTTAACAGCATACGTTTATAATGGCTTGTATCAGTTGGAGTTGTTTTAATAGCATGAGTAATAATTCTTATCAGTTCATGTGAGATATGGTTATTTCTGTAGTTTATTTGTTTCTTACCTTACCCACCCTTACATTTTTAGGACTTTAATTTTAATCTTTTCCACTTGGTGGCATATTTTTTAGCACATTTGAGTTCAAGTGTTCTGCTTCTTTCTGATCTTGATCTGCATGTCCTCACTCCCTCCCCACACCTCAGAATGGTTCTATCCTTAATATCAAATGCTTTTGCAAACAGCTGCCAAAATAACACATCCTAATTTCTCCTTCTTACAAACTAAATTTTAAGCATGTCATGTGTTGGGAATACATTGATCATTTCCTTTTTCTCTTTGATACTTCCAATTTTAAATTTAAACATAAACTTAATTTTTTTTTTTTTTACTGCAGAAGCAAACATCAGTGCTGACATGCCATTTGAAGAAATAGCATTAGGATATGAAAATGATAGAATTTCTTAAAAAATAGAAACAATATTCAAGTAGTTAAAAGAAATAAGTTCACTAGTAAACTGGAACATTCGATAAACCATAAAATTGTCCTTCAGATTTTGAAAAATTTATCCACAGCATGATTCTGCAATACTAAAGAATAATGTGTTTCAATTAAAATACTTTACAAATATATTTGTTGACATAAAAAGATTCACAGTAAATTTAAGTAAAAAAAAGATGAAAACAGTATACATGTGTATATGTTTGCCACATATATATGTGAATATATATGAAATAATACCATTTTTGTGACAGGGAAAAAGGTATAAATCTGTACGGTAAAATGTCTAGAAATAAATATGCCCAAATATGATCATTTTTATCTATAGGTAATGGGACTACAGATATTTGTGTTTTTGTTTTTCCAAATTTCTAAATTTTCCCATCATAAGTATGTGAACTTAAAGTCCCTTAGGTCTTGTACTCAGTTCCCCTTATTCTGAAAATGTTAAAATGTTTTCTACTTTTACCATATATATATGAATGTATACAATATATTTTTATTATATAAATATAATATAAACATATACAGGTTGTAAATAAATATAGTATGTGTATACAGAATACAACATATACAATATTATAGCAAGTATAATACATTATGTAATACTATATACATTATACTATATATACTATATAATATAGAAAAATTTTGTGATATATAAAACATGTAATATGTTTATATAATACACACACATACACATAACACACACAAACACACATATATATATATAACTTACACAAAAATGAAAAACATGTTTTAAAACTTTTAAACAAGAGGACCTGAATTCATGGCCCAAGGCCTTTCAAACTCTGATAGTCTGTGGGAGTAAGGAACTTAGAGAAGGTGCAGCTGGAGTCAGAATTTAAAAGAAAATAAAACGTCAATCATGAAGATTCTCACTAGGTGTAAGGAAAACCTCTGAACATCCAAGAGATGAGCCTGAGTATGCTCTGGATAATAGGTGAGCATCTCAAAGGGGGACCAGATAGAAGAAACAGGCCACCATGCAAAGATCTTGTAAGAGTAGTGAGCTGAGAGACAGAGAGGGAGCTAGGAGGTTGCAGTGAATCAAGCCACAGAAGTAGTCAGAGGGACCTCCTATAAGAGAGGAGAACTGTCAACAAGTCCATGATAGTTCTAGGTGCCAGTTACCCAGGATTAATGTGCAGGATAAAGCCCCTACTACATGGCCCATCCTGTTACATAATACTTAGTTGAGCAATGTCAAGCAGAGGAAGACAAGAGTGGATTGCTGAAACAAGTGAGTTTCTTTTCTCTTCTCTCTCTCTCTCTCTCTCTCTCTCTCTCTCTCTCTCTTTGGCTTTGTTTCTCTTAACAATAAAAGGGAACACTATGAAAACAAGATGAGCTCATGGAAACTTATGCATGATAGGGAAACAGGCCATTTAAAGGACATGAAGGGGAAATCAGAAGCAGAACCTAAATATATACAACCAAGAAGACTTACTAAACATCAACTTTGGTTCCAGACTCAGGCTTTTATGACCAAAAATCTGGCCATTTATGTTCAGCAATATATATAATTACATATTTATGTCTCACTTTAAAAATTAGAGCATGTTAAGTAAATGCATGTAACATAATAGAAACTATTACGAATTCAGGAATAAGTGAAACTAAGCTCAAAACACCTAACCAATTGCTGCATATTAGATCATACCATAAATTTCTGCACAATTGTAGAGGTAGATAGCAAATCTATTAAAGTCCAGCTTATGTAAAGTTTAGCTTATCTAGAAGCCAATGCAGAGAGGAAACCCCGTCCGTGGATATAAATAAATAATGCTTCTCAACAAAGAGCTTTTAGAACCTCAGTATTATTAACATTCCAGCCAGAAAATTATATGTTGTGGGGGCTGCCCAGGATATTTAGCAGAATCTTAACTCCTCATCCCACCCTCCTACCCTCACTACAACTTATGACAACCAAAAATGTCTCTACTCATTGCCAAATGTCCACTGATAAAAGCTGCATGGGTAGGCATGGGAATTGAACCCAGGAGTGCTATACCACTGAGCTATGCCCCCAGCACTGTTTATTTTATTTTGAGACACGGTCTTGCTAAGTTACTCAGGCTGGCCTTGAACTTGCAATCCTCCTACCTTGGCTCCTGGGTAGTTGATATAACACACAAGTACCACTGCACCAGGTTAATCCTGATGCTTTAATTGTTAGTAAAAACCTCAAATATTCATATGCTGTTACAGATTGAGGCAGAACAATATTTTTTCTTAGTTGTCAATGAAAAATAGATTTAATATCCCATTATAAAATGTAAGAGACATAATCAGAAATTACGCCTAATTAGGTGCCTACCACTCAGCCTGGACACAGACAGACACTAAGTCACACACGCAGACTGCTGCCTGTTAAAACAGACCCAGGAACTTTTTATAAGGAAGTCATCATCTGGACAGTTTACTTAAATATAAACTATTCTCACAAGATAAAGATGAAAGCAATAGGAGAAATGATCTATCCTATCTCTCACAAGAGAACTAAGGGTCAAATCATGATTAGGTACTAGTAGAGTTTATTTTCACTGAAAACAACAAAAACTTATTTAAAAGGATATTGCGAACAGAATAGAGAGCCCAGAAATAGAACCACAAGTATATAATCAACATATCTTTGGCAACGGAGCAAAGGTAATTCAACAAACAAAGGACAGTCTTTTCAACAAATAGTGCTGGAACAGTTGAGCATCCACATTCAAAAAAGTAATAACAATGATTATGATGATAATCTAGGTCCAGATCTGACACCATTCACAATCACAGACCTAAATTTAAAATGCACAACTATAAGATTCTTAGAAGATAACACTAGAGAAGAGCTAGATGACCATTGGTTTAGTAACAACTTTTTAGATACAACATCAAAAGCATGATCTACAAAAGAAAAAAAATTAAGTTGGACTTCATTAAAATTAAAACTGCTCAGCAAGGACTGGGGTTGTGGTTCAATGGTAGAGCACTTGCCTAGCATGTGTGAGGCACTGGGTTCAATTCTCAGCATCACATATAAATGAATAAATAAAATAAGTAAATAAATAATAAATAAATAAATAGAATAAAAGTACATCAACAACATACTGCTCAGCAAAAGACACTACTAAGAAAATTAAAAGATAACTTGGAAATCTTCATAAAAAATCTTTATAAAATATCTGTCTAATAAAGTACTGGTATAGAAAATATACAGAAAACTCTTTAAAAATCATTAATAAAAAAACAAACAACCCAATTGTTAAAAATGGGCCAAGGACCTTAACAGATACTAAGTATATGAAAAGATTCTCCATATCATATGTTATCAGGGAACTGCCAATTAAAACAACAACGAGACTCCTACACACATATTAGAACGGCAAAAATCCAATACTAACAACACCAAATATTGCCAAAGATGCAGAGTAACAGGAATCCTCATTCATTGCTAGGGACAAATAGAACTGTCCAGCCACTTTGGAAGACAATTTTAAAGTTTCTTTAAAAATTAAACACACTCTTACCACAGGACACAGCAATTGTGACCTATACAGGGGCATCTATAGTAGCTTTATTCATAGTTGCCAAATCATGTAACCAACCAAGATATCCTTCAATAGATGAATACATAAATAAATTGTGGTACATGCAGACAATGGTGGAAAACAACAACAACGCTTACTAAAGAAATTAAAGAAGACCTTAGAAGATAGAAAGATCTCTCCTGTTCTTGAAGAGGCAGAATTAACATTGTCAAAATGACCATACTACCAAAAGCACTATATAGATTTAATGCAATTCCAATCAAAATCTCAATGACATTCCTCATAGAAATAGAAAAAGCATTCATGAAATTCATCTGGAAAAATAAAAGACCCAGAATAGCCAAAGGAATCCCTAGCAAGAAGAGTGAAGCAGGTGGCATCACTATACCAGACCTTAAACTATACTACAGAGCAACAGTAACAAAAAAGCATGGTATTGGCACTAAAATGGACTTGTAGATCAATGGTACAGCATAGAGGGCACAGAGACAAACACACATCAATACAGTTATCCCAAGTTAGACAAAGGTGCCCCAAACATATATTGGAGAGAAGATAGCCTCTTCAACAAATGGTGCTGGGAAAACTGGAAATCCATATACAGCAAAATAAAATTAAACTCCTATTTCTCACCATGAACAAAACTCAACTCGAAGTGGATCAAAGACTTAGGAATTAATCCAGAAACCTGAACCTAATAGAAGAAAAAGTAGGCCCAAATCTTCATTGTGTCGGATTAGGCCCTGAATTCCTTAATAAGACTCCTATAGTGCAAGATATAAAATCAAGAACCAATAAATGGGATGGAGTCAAACTAAAAAGCTTCTTCTCAGCAAAAGAAACAATCAATGAGGTGAACAGAGAGCCTACAGAAAGGGAGCAAATTTTTACCACATGCACATGAGATAGAGCACTAATCTCTAGGGTATATAAAGAACTCAAAAATCTTAACACCAAAAAAACAAATAACCCAATCAATAAATAGGCCAAGAACCTGAACATACACTTCTCAGGAGAAGATATACAATCAATCAACAGGTATAAGAAAAAATGTCCAACATTTCTAGCAATTATAGAAATGCAAATCAAAACTACTCTAAGATCTCATCTCCCTCCAGTCAAAATGGCAGCTATTAGGAATACAAACAGCAATAAGTGTTGGTGAGGATGTGGGGAAAAAGGCACACTCATACATTGCTGGTGGGACTTCAAATTGGTGCAACCACTCTGGAAAGCAGTATGGAGATTCCTCAGAAAACTGGGAATAGAACCACTATTTGACCTAGCTATCCCACTTCTTGGTCTATATCCAAAGGACTTAAAAAAAAAAAAAAAAAAAACATACTACAAGGACACAGCCACATC
The DNA here is from genome assembly GCF_047511675.1 of Marmota flaviventris. Taxonomy (NCBI): domain Eukaryota; kingdom Metazoa; phylum Chordata; class Mammalia; order Rodentia; family Sciuridae; genus Marmota; species Marmota flaviventris. The sequence continues at coordinate 74,945,352 of NC_092512.1, forward strand.
AACGTTTACAGCAGCACAATTCACAATAGCTAAATTGAGGGACCAAATTAGATGTCCCTCAGTAGATGAATGGATAAAGAAAATGTGGTATATATACAGAACGGAATATTACTCAGCAATAAAAGAGAATAAAATTGTGGCATTTAGAGGTAAATGAATGGAGTTGGAGGATATTATGCTAAGTGAAGTAAGCCAATCCCCCAAAACTAAAGGATGAATGTTTTCTCTGATACATAGATGCTGATCCATAATGGGGGTGGAGGGGAACATGGGAGGAATGAAGGAACTTTAGATAGGGCAAAGGGGAGGAGGGGAAGGAAGGGGGTATGGGGGTAGGAAAGATGATGGAATGAGATGAACATCATCACCCTAAGTATGAATACATAATTGGTGTGACTCTACTTTGTGTACAACCAGAGACATGAAAAATTATGCTCTATATGTGTACTATGAATTGAAATGCCATGTATAACAAATTAGAATAAATAAATACATTTTTAAAAATGAGCTATACAGCTGTAAGAAGAAGGAACCTTAAATACATATTACTAAGTGGAGGAAACCAATCTGAAAATGCTACATACAGTATGATTCCAAGTATAAGATATTCTGGAAAAGGCAAAACTATGGAGGTGATAAAAAGATGAATGGTTACCAGGGGTTTTGGAGGAGAAATGAACAGACAAAACAGATTTTAGGGTACTGAAACTATTCTGTATGACACTGCAATAATCAATACATATTATTAAGCACTTGTTAAAATCCATAGAATATATAAGACAAAGAGTGAACCATACTGAAACTGTGGACTTTATTTAATGATAATATATCAACATTGGCTCATCAGTTGTAACAAATAGACCACACTTAATGCAAGATGTTAATAATATGAAAAATTGGGGTTGTGACTCAGAGGAAGAGTGCTTGCTTAGCATGTATGAGGCACCAAGTTCGATCCTGAGCACCACATAAAGATAAAACAAAGATATTGTGTCCACCTACAACTAAAAAAAAAAATAAATGTTTTAAAAAAAAAGGAAAACTGGTTGGTGGGGGAGAAGGGTTGGTGGGAGCTATATGGGAACTCTGTACTATCTGCTCAATTTATTTGTAAATCTAAAACCACTTGTAAAATGTCCATTAATGTTTTAAAAGTGTATTGTGACAGAATAGGTAGCAATCCACATACTTTCAAATTAGTATTTCAGAATATGAATTCTCAATTTTGAAAACACCATTACCTTAAAATATTTTTGCAAGAAAAATTTCACAGCCAGGAGTGGTGGCACATGCCTGCAATCCTAGTGACTCAGGAGGTTGAGACAAGATGGCAAGTTTGAGGCCAGCCTTGGCAACTTAGCAGGGCCCTAAGTAACTTAGCAAGACTCTGTCTCAAAATAAAAAAATAAAAAGGACTGGGGATGTAGCTCAGTGGTAGAGCACCCCTGGGCTCAATCCCTAGTATAAAAAATAAATAAATAAACATATTCACATGATGTGCCTCTTAACTCTCAGTAGTTTTTACAACTATCCAGGATAGGCTGTTACCTGCTTTGCATTAAAAATTATAATTTAAAATACAACAGAAGGCTAGAGATCCCTTGAACCTAGGAGTTCAAAGCCAGCTTTGGCAACATAGCAAGACCCCATGTATTTAAAAAGGAGAAGAAAGAGTAAATATAATAGAATTTCATTAAAACTTCTTGGCTCAACTCCCAAACTTCTACAGTTTTAGCTTGAGGAAGTAACTGGTAAGAGCTGGAAGATCTATTAATGTTTAATGATAAAGTCATTGTTCCCAATACTATGCCCAGAGTATTGACGATAAATGACATGTACAATAAGATTAGGCTTATAAAATAGCAAGGCAAAGTACACCTGATAATATATCCCTGAGTTTACACACACAATATCTCTATAAATTTGCATAGTGAATAGACCTTTATCAACAATTAGTAATCTAATTGAACCACTACTTTTAATATTTTTTATCACCCACACCAAACAAGGCCTCTTGGACTTTTCCAGGATGTGGGAGACAAGACATGCCTACATTGAATAACTTAATTAGGTAAAAATGGGATGGACAGTGAGTACATAAGCTATATAATATCATCCAATGGACTATTTTAGAACTATTAAAATTGACTGTAAAAGTAGTTGGATCTGGTGAGAAAATCTGGGCGGGAGGACAGGAGCCTGCTATTTTACGTTAAAGCTTTTTAGTTGTTTTTATTTTAAAATTATGTGAAAGCTATTGCCTTGAAAGTGATAAGAATCATTTTTAGATGTACTTGGGGGATAGCCCAGTAATAGAGTTTACACTCAGGATGTGCACAATCCTGGGTTTGGTCCCCAGCACCAAAACATTAATTAAATTAATAATATATTAAACACAGAAACTATATATATTTGTATGTTTCAATACATGTATATATTGTGTAATGTAAGAATTTATTTTTGGGGGCTGGGGATGTGGCTCAAGCGGTAGCTCGCTCGCCTGGCATGCGTGCGCCCCGGGTTCGATCCTCAGCACCACATACAAACAAAGATGTTGTATCTGCCGAAAACTAAAAAATAAATATTAAAAAAATTCTCTCTCTCTCTCTCTCTCTCTCTCTCTCTCTCTCTCTCTCTCTTTAAAAAACAAAAATAAAAAAATTTTTAAAAAGAATTTATTTTTTAAGAATGGCTAAAGGAATTACCTAATTAAATTAAAATATTTATAATGTAAGTTTTGCGAAAAGGCTGTTCTATATAAATTATGTTTCCATGAAAACATTTGGAAGGACTCTCAAAATCAAATTAAATTGAAATAAACATTTTAACACATTTATGCTTCCACAGTGGATCCGTTTTTATTTTTCTCTCCTGTGTTTTGAAAGTATCTACAATTAACGGCAAATATTTTACCTTTATGAAAATAAAATCATAAAAGTTGAAAGTCAAACATATCAAGTCAAACTTATCACCCACACCAAACAAGGCCTCTTGGACTTTCCCAGAACCTGGGAGACAAGACATGCCTACAGGTGTCTTTTGGTTCCCTCTGATGTCCTGGCATTAGGCTGGCCTGTTCCCTCTTGTACGAATGGAGCTTATAATTGCACGCATCCTCTGGGGATTGTGCTGGAGTGTAAATGTATTGAAAGAAGCCAAAGGGATAGAACATTCTTCTCTCTCAAGCTTGGCACATACATACATGAGCTGGTGGTAAAGTAGATGGTCAAAGCAAAGCAAATGATTTGAACCTGGGCCAAGGTTCTAAGCACCAAAGAAATGAGGTGGAGGGAGATTTGGAAACCTTTCGGGGACTATGCTGGGAGCCAAAGCCATGGCTTACCAAGTGGCTGACCAGTACAGTGCAGGGCAACGAAGTGACCAAGAGTTCCTTTAATCTCAGGAGTTTAAAGATAGAAAGGAGGAAACTGGAGGACATGGCTGCATCCAAAGCTATTTTCTTCAAAATGGGGATGATCAAGAAGTGACATAAGATTAAGGAGAGAAAAAGAGTTGTTGGTGGACAGGCCTGTACAGTGGTTCTCAAACTGTGTGTGGAGGCATCCCAGGGCACAACAGTGATGTCTCAGGGGAACTCCTGGATCTTCCGTGTTTTCAAGGGAAAGGCAAAGACCTCTATCAGACAGCCTGGGCACTTCTAGCTCAAGGTTGTTCCATTTCGACACTAGATCGTGATATGCCCCTTTCAGCATCATCATATCTTTGTGAAATTGGGTTGACTGTGTTTTCTATGATTAAAAAAAAAAAAAAGGGCAAGTATCACTTGGAAAGCAACATGGAGCAAAAAAGTGCAGGTGGCCATGCCTGGTATGTGTCCCCTATTTGAGAAATATGGAAGGTATACATATCCCATTTGTGAGCAATTGTGGTCATTTAATAATAATATAAAAACATGATTTTTTTTCTTCCCATGTGCATTATTATTTTTTCAAATGTACCATATCATTATACCCAAAACTCACTAAGGTTTGCTGGACCTCATTACTCACTAAATGGAACTTCTTCTGCTTTAGGGTCGCCTTGAAAGCCGTACATTCACAGTGCTGTGAGCAGAGTGCTTGAGAAACCGTGAGCCAGTCATTTTCAAAAATGCGAAGCAGCAGCTAGTGGGTCAGGACGGGGCAGTCGGGCACTGGGGCGTGATGGGTGAGGAGGAAAGGCAGCAGCATGTGGGGTAAAGTGCACCCCAGGAAGGAGAAACAGAGCTCCCCACCACATGACCCACCATCCCCCCCCTCCCCCCGCTTCCATATTGCCTACACCACTGGAGGGAGAAACTATGGATTTTCAAAAAGGATTAATCCTTTAGAAGACAACCCAGTTGGTTTCAAAAACTTTTTTTTTTCCCTTATAAGGGAACACTTTTTAAAAAAGATGCAACACTTGAATTATTTAAGGAAAATGAAGATACAAGTAAACATTTCAAGTGATCATATAATGTTACCATGGAAAATATCAACAGTATAATCAAATACATTATAATTTCATACCTGTGTAATATATCAAATGTTTCAGAAATTCTTAAATTACTTAAACAGCCTGTCAGAAAATTCTGTTGAATTTCCCTTTTTCTCATCGAAAACGTCTTACTTTTCTCATTGTGTTAGTCACTCAAGTCTCAAAACCTCAGTCATCTTTGACAACTCTATGTTACATTTTATTCATTAGAACAAAAACCATCAAGCCCTATCACTTTTGCAATATAATTATGCCTGGTTTCTAGGCTTACAAGAAAGCATACAGCAGAAAAATAGTAAATTTTTATTTTTTCCCTTACTTTGGTCTTCTCTTCCTACTAGACCCCTCCATGATATTAGTTATTAAAAGATCCATCTTAGGATAACTGTTCTGAATGGTTTTGCCTCCTCACTGGACCTGACAGCATCCGTCTTTCCCTACTCTTTGCTACGCTATCATTAAGATTATATTTTCATCAGGTTACTTTCTATTCAAAATTCTTCAAAGGCTGCCTTCTGTCTTTCAGCTGATGAGTTAATACGATGACACACAGATCCAGGCTTTGAGACTATGATGTTTCTTACCCTATACCCTTCCCACCCACTACCCTCTTAGTAGTTGAAGAATAATCTATTTTATCATCTGCCCCTGAGATCAGGGATTTTTGCCAAGTTTGAACACCGTGTTTTGCCAGTACAAGGTATAGTGCTCACACTCAGAAACTTTTACAAACATTTGTTGAATAAAGTGGGATAAATGCTCAATAATCACTAGATGATATTATTATTATTATTATTATTATTATTATTATTATTATTATTATTTTACTATCACCTTTAATACTGTAATAAACACCACTGCCATTGCCAATAGTAGAATATCTCAAATAGTCAACCTGCTACTCCAGCCTCTTACCAACCCTCTGTGCCATCACCTGTGTGGCTTTGTCCTTAAGACTTCTGTCACAGACACTTCTATTAATTAACACAGTAGCCTGTCTAGTCATGTAGGCTCTTCCCATTTAGGCAAGTCCTACCAGTCCCCCCAACTGTAACCCAAACCCGGCCCTGCCTGGTCTCCCACAGTTCACTCTTTCTCTCCCTCTGATTTCTTCTCTCTACGGTCCACCCGGGACTTGAGTCACAAATCCCAAGACAGATCTTATGGTATGATTTTATGTCTGCTATGGAGCTTCGTTAGTCTACTTTCTATTAAAATCCCTGAGACAGTCAACTTATGAGGAAGACAGTTATATTTGGGCTCATGGTTTCAGAGCATCCAGTACGTGGTCTCTTGGCTCAGTCCCCTTCGGGCCTGTGGCAAGGCAAGTATATCATGGCTAGGAGCGTGTGGCAAAGTAAAATATTCACTCAAAGTAGCTAGGAACAGAGAGAGAGAGAGAGAGAGAAAGAGAGAGAGAGAATATGAGAGAGAGACAGAAGGGTGTGTGTGCCTAGAAGTTCTAATAGCTCCTTCAAGGACATGTCCCCAATGTCCCTAAGTGTGCTGGGCACCATCTCCCAATAGCACTATAAGCTGTTGACCAAGCCTTTAACAAATGGGCCTTTGAGGGACACTTACACAAACTAAAGCAGAGCTCTTATCTGTGAACATGTGTACAATTCTCTCTTCTCAACTAGACATAACTCCTGAAGGACAGATACCATCTATTCTACCTCTTTGTAGACCACCCCACTTACACCACCAAAACATGCATGTACCTAATGTGGTTTGGACAGGAGGTAGGCCCAAAAGCTCATGTGTTGGACAATGCAGGAATATTTAGAAAAAGATGCTTAGATTATGAGAGCTGTCATCCAATCAGTGGATTCATTCATTTGATGGATTAATAAGTTGGATGAATGGTTGGGAGTATGCCCTTGAAGAACTATACCTTGTCCCTGGCTCTTTGCACCCTCCTTCCCTCACCTCTCTCTCTGCTTCTTGTGTTTCATGAACTGAGTAGCTTCCTTCTCCCACACCCTTCTGCTCCACCTTAGGCCCAGAGCTATGGAGTTGACCAACCATGGACTGAACCTCTGAAACCACAAGCCAAAATAAACTTTTCTTCCTCTAACTTGTTCTTGTTGGGTATATTGGTCACAGCAATGCAAAGCTGACTAAAACAGTACCAAATCAGCAACAAACACCACTTGCTGAATGAAAGCGAGTTAGAAATTCTATGGACTATATTTTGTGGTCAGCAGCAATTATGTAAGTAGATATATTAGCCACAATCTCCTAGGTTTATAACAAATGATCAATAAACATCAGTTCCCAAAACTATTTTGGTTTCAGACATATCTACACCATCACCCCATATTCACTGAGAATCTATGAGCTTTCAAAAATTTGGTGCTGAAAATCTATCAATTAATTTTTTTTTTTCTTTTCTTAAAGTTGAGTCTCAAAGGACTTTGGAACAGGAGGAAAATTGGACCCAACCTGGTTCTTCTATTTATTAATAGCCATATAAACATCAAGCAGGTTACTTAATCAGACTTCATTTTCCTCCTCTGTAGAATGCAGATAATGCTCCTCTTTCAAGGGCTGCTGTGAGAATTAAATGAAATAGCAGATGTTAAATGCTTTTCTCAAAGCAAGTAAACAATGTGTTACTTACCAATTTCCTTTCCTCTCCCATAAGACAAGGAAGCCAGATTAGAGTGACATTGCCATACTTAAGTGAAGAAAGGCTCCCTCCCGCGACCTTTGGTACAAACAAAATTACTGAAATAAAAATTGCCGCAGAACCTTTGTTGAGTGTGGATTCCGCTAACAACTGCACCACTCCAGAAAATTTCTAATGCACCCCTCCTCATCTCCAGCTCTCTATTCACTTTATTGAAACTGAAGAAGTTCAGATTTCAGATCTTCTCAAACTTTGGCCTCCCTATGATTATTTGGCCCCACAGTTTTAGTGTACGGCCCACACCACATTTGGCAGGAAAATGAGTTCTTCATCTGCAGATATTTCTTTTTCAATTGGCTTTCACGTTTTTTCTCTTTCCACCTCGAGTCATGTTTCATGGAAACAGAAGGGACAAAGAAGGAAAGAATGGGGGACACGGGGCAAAGCCACACAATCCCTTGGTTTTCCCAGGTGGATGGAGAATTACAAAGCAGCCTCTTTTACCCACAAAACCATTTTCCAAGCCTCACACCTCAGTGACTCGACCTGGTTGGCACATCCTCTCTCCCTAGCACCCCGTTGCCTCTTGGATGTCTCCCCAGCTTGCCTCACGCTGAGCAGGAAGAGGACTTGGCCTCTCAGGAGGAAGATTAAGATTTTTCAAGCAGCCTTCAGAGGAGGAAGTTTCTTGTTCCCACGGGCCTGAGTTTTTCTTTTTGTGGGTGTGTTTTCTCTTTTTGAAACCAGGAAGCTAAATTTGCCTAATGGTTAAGCCCAAAAGGATTAGAGATTCTTTCTTCCAGAAACTCACAGCTGTGGTCCATCCTACCCCTTCATGTTAAAATCAGTGCATTTCCAAATTGCCCTAACAGAAGAGAGAATTTTCAGACTTCTCAGTGAAGCCTATTCTAGTCCACTGATATTTTCTTACCCAGAAGGGTTTGCTGGGGATGAAACTCAGGACTTTGTGCACACTAAGCATGCACTTTACCACTAAGCTAAACCACCCCAAATCTATTCCATTACTTTTATGAAAAACACTCTATTACCAGTTCATTTGTACTTATATGTTTTCTATTCTTCTCACCTAAACTCCAAAGCAAACACTAGTCATATCTCAATTTCCTAAAAAGACAAAAATCAAAAAACTTCATTCCCTCCTCCTTTCTTTCTTTTTTTTAAAATATGGGCTCAGACTCTTGCACACTTACATTCTTCATATTTCCCCTAATTTTCCCTGTGGGGAAGTAAGTTCTGCTTTTCTTGCAATAGCAGAGATCCTCTTTCTCTCCTATCACTTCTGCTAAATATTCTTACTCCCTTAGCACTACATCCCGACACATAGCAGTCTTTGCAGTCAGGAATGTCTGACTGACATCATTTGGGCTGTGGAGATCCACCTACCCCAATTTTGACCTCAGTGCAGCTGGACAGTCTTCACCAGAGCTCTGGCATAACCCTTCGTGGGCATCCCCCAGAAGCAGTGGTCAGAATCCCTCTACAGTCAGCTGGCCCCATGATTGTCTTTGTTAAAGAACTGTGGGCATGGGCTGAGTTTGAATCTCAAGCTACTGGTCCACTTTAGGAAATCACTTTCTCCTCCAGGCTCAGTTGACACATTTGGAAAATGAGGATATTGCTTACCTAACCCACAAGGCCATAGTTAGGATAAACTGAGATAATATACTCAGAGCACCTACCAAACTCTCAGCCTGGGAGTACTCTGGTCAACGTCACCGATGTGTGGTGACCCACAAATGCTTTATTGTTCCTGAACAACCCTTTCTAGATCTGTCATTCTCAATTCACTTAAACACATTTTCAGCTGCAGTGGGTATCGGGACATATTCTGTAATTTTCCCATCAAAATGCAGAAGGCCAGAATTCTTACCATTGGCTATACAATTGAACCACACAGGGACTTTTGAGATAAACGCACACACCCCTGTCCCACCTCAGACCAGTGTAATCAGAATCTCTGGGGGTTAGGTCTTAGCCTTTGTGTTTTTAGATATTCACGGAGATGCAAGTGAACATAGACTTATGGGCAATAAAGAAATAGAAGCAGAGTAACAAGAGAGAGTGTGGGTCCAGGAGGCCAGTATAAGCACATCTTGCTTCCACTGAAGCCTCTGTGGGAGGAAACAGCAGAGTCTCCTATTTGGATCAGAGAAATAGGGAGTGATGAATAGTCTGAGTTCAGATTTATGAGCTACTGCTGCCATGACCCCCCCACCCCCACCCCGGGTTCCTTCCCATTGCAGTCTTGCCTGGTCAGCTCTTCCTTCAGTTTTGTGCAATTGTGTGCAATACCTCAGCTTCCTTCCAATAAATTCCTCATTTTTTGCTGACGCCAGTAAGAGGAGGTTTCCGTAGAAACCCAAAGAATGTCTACTGGTACAGCACGTCATGTCGTTTCCATTTATGTAATCATATTTGGCAAACAGATATGCAATCTGCAAACAGATTGGGAAGTCAGGAGAAATCTGTCACACCATCTACCAGGAAGCATCTTAAACACATCCTTTCGCTTTCTCAGGGCCTATTATCTCCTCCTCCCTTGTAAAACAAATTGGTCAAGCAAAATATCCATTTCTTCCAGTTCAAATTCTATGTATCTCTGCATCTTGGACATATCACAAGATTAACAACCAGAGGAGGAAATACCTACAAGACAGGTGCTGAGTCTATTCAAAACTCCATGCTCATGGAGGACCCCTGTGTGCAGGTATTTAGAAAACTTTATTCTTCTTTCTTTTCAGTCTCTGTAGCAGCTCATTTGCACTGATTTCTCTTCTCCCCTCTCTTCACTCCACGAGTTTTAACAACATATTGTTGGTATGTACACAGGATATAAAAATCTTTGAAAAACAAGTTGTGAAAGAATTCTCTGACTTCAGTCATCACCCCCAAATTAACAGAAATCTGATGTTTTATTTTTTTGTCTGATATCACAGACATACACATAAAATATTAGTCCATTTCCATCATTATAAGGAATTACCTGAGTCTGGGTCACTTTATAAATAGGTTCATTTTGGCTCATGGTCTGGGAGTCCCAAGGTCAATAGACCACATTGGCTGGTGGCCTTCTTGCTTTCAGAGTGAAGGTATTTCATATGGCTTAGGGCATCACAGGGCACACCTGTGTGTGTGTCTATCCTCTGGTCTCGCCTCCTCTTCTTATAAAGCCACTAGGATTCAGTCATGAAAGCTTCAACCTGAGGACCTCCTCTAATTCTAATCACTTCCTAAAGGCCCCACCTCATGACCCCACAGTGGGGTTAAACCTCAACCTTCTCCATATCTCACAGTAGGGATTAAATTGCAACATGGGAAGCTTTGGTGGACACTCTCAAACCATACCCAAACCACAGCACACACACTCAATCTAAGGTGACATTTTCAGTATGGTACATAGCAATAAAAAGCCATGTCACCATTCCCACACATCCCTCTAGGATGGGAGCCAGACAGAGGTCAGACTGTACTGGTGGCCCAGTGGAGGGGGTGGGAGAACTATTGTGAAATTTGGCACATGACGAGCGATTTATATCTTCCTTCACATCTGGCACTCAGAAATCATTGTCAAAGACAGGATACCCACCCAGAACAACCCTCCCAGCATCCCAGACCACAGAGCTGCTCTCAGATGCAAATAACTGTCCTCACGGTGTTGGTGATCTACATCCACACATCATCTGGAGCATGATCATGTTCAGAGATCAGGGGTGATCTTTTAGAATTACCCAAAGTCCATAATCTGACAAAGTCCAGAAGTAGAAGGTTTCACCTCAGAAATACTACTTCTAAGTTAGAAAATAGAGCTATTTAATAGTTTGCAATGGAAAACACACCTCACCAGTTCCAACTGACTGACATTAGAAATGTTAACACTGAACACATTCAATATTCTTTCTCCTCAAAAAAAAAAAAAAAAACAACATAAAATGAGTTTCTTCAAAACCAATAAAATATTACTTTTTTCACCAGTGATCAACTCGGTAAAATTTTTTTCTGAAGACTTAGTTAACAAATGAGACTATCACAAGAGATAATTTACTATAAAGTAGCATTACCAAACTGACTTACTCAAAGTTCTATATTTTACTGAACAACTGTGGTTTTTTTCAGGGTGGGGGCAATACCAAGGAATGAAGTCAGGGGAATTCAATCACTGAGCCACATCCCCAGCACTATTTTGTATTTTATTTATTGACAGGGTCTCACTGAGTTGATTAGGGCCTCACTTTTGCTGAAGCTGGCTTTGAACTGGTGATCCTCCTGCGTCAGCCTCCAGAGCTGCTGGGATTATAGGCATGTGCCACTGCGCCTGGCTTTGAACCACTGTTTTTTATGCTATTATTTTATATACCACTTTTTTAAAAGAAAAAGTATGACTATATGACTACCTTTTAAAATATTAAGGTATCATTAACTGTGAGTTTAGAGGTATTAAAATGTAAAAATACTCATCTCTTAGAGTTCATGATGTAGAGTAAGAATGTGTTAACTCAATATTCATTTCTTTAGTTTAGAGATCATAATCTCTGTTCTTTTTTTATCCATAAATGCCTTTTTTGCCCCAGTACTAAAAGTGGAACCCAGGGCTTTTTACATGCTAGGCAAGTACTCTGCCACTGAATTACATGTCCAACTTTTCTCATTCTTTTTAAGTGGAGAAAATTCAGTTAATATTAAAATAAGTTTTACTAGACTTGAGTAAGAAGCAGGCATATGTTCTTTTTCCCATTTAACAGTGAAATGAACAGTATTTGAAAATCCTGGCACACAGTTTATTAAGGTAAATTGTTATCAACATCTCTGACCTTGTTTTGCAATTCAAACACTGCCAGTGAGAGTAATTGATAATATTATTTTAACACTTACTATGTATCTGATGTTATGTTAAGCACTTTATATGACTGCTTCATTCAATCCTTGAACCAACTGTTTAGATGCTATTTTTACACCCATTGAACATATGAGACAATTGAGGCTTAAGAAGATAAAACTACTTTCCCAACAAGACTGAGGGTGGAGGAATGAGCCAGAGTTAGATGCACATTCTTGGGTAAGCACCATTTGTTCTTCAGAGAGTGTTGCAAAAATTAAAATAAGAGACAACACTTCAGACTGCACAATTGAAAGGAGGACCCACGTCCATTGCTGTTCATCCCAGAATGGCTCCACCCTGTGAATAGCCCATGATACTGCCTTTGTGTGCTAACAGGTAGAGGACTTCTGAGTGGGTAGGATGGGCTGTCGGAGCAGAAAAACAGAATTATGACAGTGAGACTGCAAAAAGGTTGCGAGAGCAAGAGAAATATTACAGATAGATACACCTGATGAGGGAAGAAATGGAAATACCAACTCCATGATAGAAATGTTTCAGTAAGTCCTCCCTTGATGCCTAACAGAAGAAGGTAAAAATCAATATTTAGGAGCAATTAAAGACTTCAACGAGTCATTTTTGACTAGCAAATCGGCATCTCTTGGGAACATGTTAGAAATGCAGATTCTCAAGCTGCCCCTCAGAATCAGGCTCCCTGGGGATGGAGCCAGCAATCTGTGTTTGAGCAAACTCTCCAGGGGATTCTGAGACTGCTAAAGTTCAAGTTCTAGCCTCCTCAGTTTACAGACAAGAGAGTAATGTTCAAGGTGCTGTGGCTCAGACATAGCAAAGTGGAAAAAAAAAAAGAATTCCAGTCTTTAAGATCTTAGTCCAGGATCTCAAAGACATCTTCTTCTTTGCTTCTAATTTCACAGTAGTATCTACTTCCAAAAAAACTCAATAGATTTAAACAAACCATAGATAATATAATTAAACCCAGGGAGCAGAGAAATGATAGCTATAAATGCAGTGTGAATATTCACAACACATCAGGCAAAGAAACACAGAAGAACAGCAGTAGGAAAGGCAAGCAGCTCCCAGTTCCAAAATGCCAGAAAGACCGGGCAGCTGTACACAGCACGATGGAAATGAAGCAGGAAGATAGATTTCCAAAAGGAAGGACAGGGAGCAATAAGGCTTTTACAGAGTGCAGACTTGAACCCATGGCTAATCTGATAAGTATTATAAAAGGTCACTTTTTCATCTAATTAACAAAACCATTTGTACTCCCCCCAGTCTAATTGAATACCATGATATCATCCTAATTCAAAGCAGGTGAAACCCAGGCACACAAACAGATGGCTGAGAGCCAATTTCAAGGTTAGCCAACCCTGACTCCCATTTGAAACAAACCCTCTAGCACTGTATACCTTTTCTACATCTGTGTGGAGCTTGGCTCCACTGTTATAAATAAAATGAACAGGAGGAGCAAGTAGGTAAATCTACAGGATCTGGTTCTAAAATAGTGTTTTCTCACAAGAGGAAGGAAAGAGTGAGGCTGGTGCACACCGAGGTAGAAGGAACTCAACCAACAAAGTGATCCTGCAGTCTGAATTCCCACCTAAGATTCCTCCCTGATCTCCACTGAACAAGTCATGGAGCACATACAGATGGCAGAAGGGCTTGTGATTTAACCAGGCCTGATCCCCTGCCTGGGGCCTCTCTGAGCACAGAAGGAACCAACACTTCTCAACATTAGCCAATTAGAACATTTTCGTATTTTCTTCTTCCACTGGCACCTTCACCACACATTTACACTCTAAAGTATGAAGGTTGTCTTAGTATATTTATTTTTTTCTTTATTTAACTGATGTGTAAAACACATAAAAAACCACATTATGTTTCAATACATTGTATAATGTTTAAATCAGGTTCAACATACCTATCTCCTCCAACATTTCTTTATTAATTCTTTATGACAAAAACATTCAGAATCCTTTCTTCTAGGTTTTGAAATATACAGTAAATAATTTTCTCATCTATCTATATATCTAATCAAGACCCAGAAAAAAAGATCTCATCTCTGCATATGTCATATCAAATCATAAAATGCTTCTGGGGAGCAGCAGGACTGGCCTCCTCTTATACCCTGGTTCCTCTCAGGATCCATTCCTAGGGGTCAGTTCTCTTCTCCTTCCATAGGCTTGCCTGAGGACCCTGCCATACCTGACACCTCCGCAGGTTGTACCTCAAACTCTCTGACCTGGTGTTCCTTTCTCTTGTTTTCCCATTATCCTTCTCTTTCTCCACCCACAACCCCTGCCCCATTCTCCGCCCTCTCACTGCTATTCCAGTTATCTTCCCCAAACAACTACGGACTTGTCGCTCTTACTGCCTGCTGCTCCATCAAAAGAGCCTAGCATGTAACTCCTCCATAACAGCCTATCTTCCTGCCCATTTATAAGCTACTCATGTCCTTCCACTCCATGCTAGAAAAAGGCCATATGGAAACCCAGGACTCTATCCAAAGTAAATGTATGAAGACAGGAATTGGTGTCAACACACTTTATATACAACCAGAGATATGAAAAATTGTACTGTATACATGTAATAAGAATTGTAATGCATTTCGATGCCATTTGTTTTTTTTTAAAAAAATCAATAAATAAAAAAAAAAATAAACCTAGGACTCTAGGTCTTTCATAGGCTGTGCTGTGACACCTGCTCACTTCCTGGAATACCCACCCCCCATATAAACAACCTCCTTTTTCCTTCAACTGACCCATGTCACAAGCCACATCCTCTCTGAAAACTGTCCTGAGTCCCCAGGCGACATCACAGATCCCTTCTCCCACATTCCTGCTTATTTAGGATGGGTCACTAGTCTGTATTCACTTAGTGTCTTGCTGCCCAAGACACACCCCAGCCCCTCCATACACCTTGATGTATTATTTCATTAGTAAAATGATTTTTTGTGCAATTATTTCTCCTCTAGCCCCTCTAAAGTCGTCTTCACTCATATCTTTAATAGAGATGAGATCCAACAATTGACAACTTTAATCCTTTTGCTCAAGCCAGGGTTATCCATATTTACCAGTTTGCAAGAATGACCAGGGAGTACATTACAAATAAAGATTTTGGGGCCCTACACAAGGCAGTATCCTGAATTGGACCCCATATGGGAGTTGTCGGTATTTGCAATTTTTTTAATATTTATTTTTTAGTTGTAGTTAGACACAGTACTTTTATTTTATTTATTTTTATTTTCATGTGGTGCTGAGGATCGAACCCAGGGCCTCGCACATGCTAGGTGAGAGCTCTATCACTGAGCCACAACCCCAGCCCTTTGCATTTGTTTACAGCAAGGATTACAGATAGTTCATTTTATGTGTAATTTTACTATATATATATTAGTTATATATAAACTCAATGCCTTTATTTGTTTTTTTATATGGTGCTAGGATCAAACCCAGTACCTTACACTTGCGAGGCAAGTGCTCTACCACTAAGCTACAACTCCAACTCTGTAGTGTATTTTTGTTTTTGTTTTGCTTGCTTGTTTTGGGGGTGCTGGGGATCGAACCCAAGTCCTCACACATGCTAGACGAGTGTTCAACCACTGAGCTGCACTACACCCCCACCATCTACAGGTAATTCTTATATGGACTTGACTTAGAGGACACTTTGTCTCCTAAGGAAAAGCAGCAACATGACAGATTTTATTAACCACTTATAGCTTAATGTGATCTGTGCACCAAAACCCCTTGCTAAAAAGTTTCTAATGAAGGGGGTACAGAAAAAGAAAACACCATGGAACGTGTCTAGTTTTGATTTTTGCAAAACATTATCTGAATTTGGGTCAATTTTACATCCATAAAACCTCCGTAATCAAACTATTTATCTTTACCTAACAAAGTGGCTCCCACAGGCAGATCTTTCACTAACTCTACCACATGCTATGCAATGTCTAAGAAGTCTGTCCTTCTGGTGGTTAAATGCTGGTAATACAAGGTATAGATCTAAATATGGAATTTTATTACTATATAAGAACAAAGTCAAGGTGAATAGATATTTTACACAAAGCTGTTTAAAGATAAATTATAATATCTGTAGTCCACTTTTTAAAAAGGTCTCTCTTTTAATCAGGGAATGCAACATTACAACTGTGCTTATGTGCACCTGGGTTTTTTTCCCCCCATAAAGAAAAAAATTTTTTATTTGGGTTAAAATTTCAAAAAATACTTAAGTGCAGGCCTGGTGTGGTCTAATTGTGTTGGATTTTGTAAATGTTGTCATTAATTTTGAGACTAATTTCTCTTCTTTCTTTGACTGCCTGCATAATAACTTCACTGAAAAAAATTTTGTACCCTTATGTTCAGCAATTTATCCTTAAAGATATATTGCAAAAAAGGCAACACACAGAGAAATCGGTGATACACCAAAATACTTTTTAGTCCAACTTCTTTGAAGTATATTTATTTTAACCACCATTTCTCTCCCAAACAGCAGCTTTGCTGGGTTTGAATGTCTGTTTAGAAGGTTGTTTGGCCCCAACACCCTGTGCTCTGAATTCCCCCTCTCCTTCCAGAAAAACACTAGTAGAAGAAGAGAGGAGACTACTAGAAGAGGTCGATGGAAATGGATCAGACTATGAAGAATCAAACTTCCAAATCTCCACTTGGACATCTACACCTCTGACATCAGACCTGTCCAAATCACAACACACTCACATCCACTCCCTCCCATTTCCTCGTTCTCAATGGAAGGCACCACTAACTGCTGAGGTTTAAAATCCAGGAATCTTCCTTGATTTCTCTTCTCTCCAAAACCAACTTATCAGCAAAGTCATTCAATGCACATACAAAACTAAACCCCAGTCTGACACCTCAACTCTGCTGCCCAGCTGTTCATGCACCGAGGACTGTCAGATAAATACAGGACACTCAGATATGCTGGAATTTCACATAAACAGCAAATCATTTTGCAGTACATACATCCCCAAAATTTCATGAGACATAGTTAATTATACTAAAAGGAATCTGTTGCTTACAACTTAAGTTTAACCTGGCTGCCTGTATTTTTATTTGCTAAATCTGACAGATGCTCGCGCATTCCCTGCATGTCTGAACCTCTACTAATGAAAACTCTCTCCCAAGGGGTGAAGATGCAGCTTAGTGGTAGAGCACTTACTTGCCTAGCCTGCCTGAGGCTCTGGGTTCAATTCCCAGTACTGCAAAAAATAAGTAAATTAATTAAATAAAACCCCTCATGGTTTTCTTCAGAATTTGGAATAAGATTCAAGTTCTTTATCAAAGCCATCAGGGTCTTTGGATGGAGAGGGTGAGAGAGGATGGCAGGGGCCCTGCTTACCTCTCCAACTTTTCTCACCCTCTGACCTCAGCCACAAACCATTCTTTCTTCTCTAAAGATGTCCAAGCTTTTAGTCCTCCTCAGGACCTTGCTGTGCCCTTGGTCTAGAACCCTTTCCTCCTCCTTGAGATGACAGTTCAAAGCCCCCACTACCAGTCAAGTTAAGTAGCCTCCCAACACGCACATGCCCTCTATTCCTTTACCGACTTTATTCCTCAGACCCTTTAATCTAGTCTGAGTATTTATTCGTATATTGCCTTTGCATTGCCACTGGCAGTGCATGCACATCATAGCAGAGTAGTGACTCTTGTTCCAGAGAACTCAGAACTTCTCAATATCTATTGGCTGATAAATTAATAACTAAGTTTCCCATCTGTAAAGTCAGATTTCTTGAAATTCTAAACATTCTTTCCCTTTGCATGCCCAATTTTTAAAGTAATCTGCTGACATCCCTAAAGAATCTTTCCTGCACCAAATTCAGACTTAGTTCCACCAAGTAGTGAATGCAAATTTCCACCCGTTGCCTGGTGGTGCTGCCATTCCTAAGAGTTCCAAATCATCAGAAGCCTCATCTCAAGTCTGCACAGAAGTGATAGATGATGCAATTAATTACTTGAGTGTTTCATTGCATTTTTAAAAAATATGTTTTTAGTTGTAGATGCACACAAAACCTTTATTTTATTTATTTTTATGTGGTGGTGAGGACGGAACCCAGTGCCTCACACATGCGAAATGAGCACTCTATCACTGAGCCACAACCCCAGCCCCTACTTCATTGTATTTTTTTTTCTAAATATGGAAGGCTTCATGAATTTGGGTGTCATCCTTGCACAGAGGCCATGCTAATCTACCCTGTATCATTCCAATCTTAGTATATGTGCTGCCAAAGCAAGCACTGCTTCATTGTATTTTAACCTTGCAATCTGAAAAACCTTGTAGAAAGCCAAAAACCAAGGTGTTGGTATGAATGCAGAGGTGCCATAAACCTAATTCAACTGCAACAAGCTAAAAATCACAAGTGAGCTGAAAGAAGGGGCCCGTTTGTCTTAAGCAAAACACTTTTTTAACTTAAACTGATAGCTTTATTGTGAAGAAAAGAAGTAAAAATGAAGACCAAGGATAAAATGCTGAACATATATTGAAAATTATGTCTGACTTTGAACCTACAATTATAAGGTATAAACAGCTTAGCTGACAGGGAATGGTAGCCCTTATCATGTGTAACTCTATTTTTGGCTTTCAGGCTTAGGAGGTAAGGAGTTGCCTGTGAATCACCACTGCACAGCTAAAAACCCATGTGACCGGGTCCTTGAGCAGCATGCAATAATCCAGGATTTATAATCCTCCTATTTTTCTGGGAAATGTTGGAACCTCTAAAGAAGTAAAAATTGAAGTTTTAGTTTCAACTCTTATGAGATAAGAGAATAAAAACTTTGCAGTGGTCATCCAGCCCTTGATGTTGTTTAGATGGACCATTTTCAGACAGGGCAGGAAGCCATCAGGCACAGGAGGAAGGGAAGATTATAAGTTGTGATTTTGTGTGTTGGATCTCATAAGCTGAGTCCTGCAAGAAGTGGGGGGGTAGGGAGACAAAACCAATATGATATACAGAAGCCAACAGTTCCAGAAATGTTATACTAAATGCTCCGATTTCAGGACTCCAAATTCTCAAAGTGTGTCAAGCCATTTCACACAGGTAATTGTGCAAAACATGGGCACACAACCTTCTCTAGGGAAACCATAAATACAGCAAGTCAACTTCTGCTGTTGGGATCATCTGACATTCAGCATGCTTCTCAGAACTCCTTCCTCACACCGAGAGCCAGGGACAGGAGGATGCCCAAGACATTGTCCACCTTCCTCCCTCAAGAGCTCAGGGAACAGCAAGAGAAACAGGTAAATTGAAGGGAACACTAATGAGACACAGCATGTGCAACCACAGAGGTACATCAACACACTCTGGGCCACAGATCAAAGCAGACAGCCAAATGTCAGAATCAGCCTGATGGAAGCACAAGATTAGCCTCTCAGTTCAGGCTAACTGAATCTCCTCATCTGACATTATTCTTAGTTGTTTTTTTTTTTTTTCCACTGAGGCAATATTGATAGACTGTTCTGGACACAGATGGTGGTAATATTTGCAGAACAGTGTGGCTGCATGTAATGCTATCGAACCACACACTTAAAAATAGTTAAAATGGTACATTCTATGTTTACAACAATGAAAAAAAATTCTAAAAATGGATTTTTTTTATCCTCCAAAATGTATATACAGTGAAAGGCACAGAACTTAACTCTCCCTGAAATTAGTTTTGATAGATGTACCCCCACATATACCCATCTTCCAAAATAAGACCCTCATTCCTATCCCCTCATGTTACCACTGTGCCCCCTTCTAAGTCACCTCCCCCACAGGTCCCCATCCTTGAACTTCATACAAGCTATAGCCTTTGCTGTCTGGATTATTTTTGCTGAATGTAATGTTTTTGAGAGGAAACCAGTTGTTGCATAGAGCAGCAGCTCTTTCTGTAGCTGAGTCGTAGTATTTCATTATATTGGAATATCAAAATTCATTGAGCAGGTTTTTTTTTTTTAATTAAGCAATTTACTGACCAAGAAAATTTTGGATAGTTCCACAGTTCTTTTTTCTTTTCTTTCTTGCTTTTTCTTTCTTTTCTTTTGTTTTTTTTTTTAATAGTATGACTAAGTACATGTTCTTTTGTGGACATCCATTTTCACTTGTCTTGCATAAGCACCTACGAGTGGAATTCCTTGATTGTGACAGAGACATCTGTTGAGTTTTACAAGAAACTGTCTAAAGGCTTCCTTCAGTAGCTGTACCTATTTGCACGTTGGTCTTCCCACGTCCTCACCAGCATTAGGCATTTTTTGTTGAGAGATAGCAATGTCTCACTGAGCAAGTATTTGTGATAGAAAGAGGGGAAAAAAAATTCTCAGGGGCAGGTTATTGGCTTCTTCGAGGGCTACTCCTTCCCTTTCAGGCAGGCTGGATTATACTACTTTCAAAGCTGGAATTTTACATAAAGTTCATTTCTTTCTTTCTTTCTTTCTTGCTTGCTTGCTTGCTTGCTTTCTCTTTCTCTCTTTCTTCTTTTCTTCCTTCTCTTTCTTTCTTTCTCTTTCTCTCTCCTCCCCCTCCCCCTCCCCCTCCCCCTCCTCCTCCTCCTTTTTTTAACACAGTGCTTTTCCAGTCTTTCACAACTAATCCTGATTAAATCCTGGAAAGGCATCCTAATAGATGGACAAAGAGCAACTCAGAAGAGGTACCTTAGCAGAGTTCACAGGGTGAACACACCATCCCAGCCCCTGACTAACCAGGTACCCCATTTTTGAACACATCAAATTATTTCTTACATGTAAAAAAGAAAAAAGAAATAAACAAACAAAGAAAAAAAAAGAACCTACTAAGTGATGTAGTTATGATGGAACTATGCCAGTACAGCCTCACTCCCCGACACAGCACTGCCTTGGCTGGGTTGTAGGACCTGGGAGAGAACGGCCATGCTTCCCATTGAGATTCTCTCTTTCTTTGTGGCACTGGGGATTGAACCCATATGTGCTGTAACACTGAGCTACATTTCCAATCCTTTTTCATTTTGAGATAGGGTCTTGATAAGTTGCTGAGGTTCTGACTAAGCTTCTGAGGCTGGCCTTGAACTTGCAAACTTCCTGCCTCAGCCTTCTGAGTTGTTTGGATTATGGTCATGCACCACTGCAGCCAGCTTGCTCCCTGTTGATTCGAATGAGCATTCAGAGTTGAGTGAAACCCACTAGGCTCCAGCCTTCCCTGCTTTTGCAAAAGAATGAAATGCATAGTCCAATAGTGTAAGGACCCTTACCCAACCCCTGATCTGCACCTCAAAATTGCAAATCATAGCAACAGAAAGCAGGGATGGTTTAACTTCAGGTACCCTGGTGGGTAATTGCCCCATAATCCTTCTGAATTAGCATTAAAAAATATTGGTACAGCCAGGAATGGTGACATACACCTGTAATCTCAGCAACTCGGGTGGCTGAGACAGGAGGATTGCAAGTTTGAGGCCAGCCTCAGCAAATTAGGGAGGTCCTAAGGACTTAATGAGATCCTATCTTAAAACATTAAAAAAGGGGGGGCTGGGGTCCTAAGGACTTAATGAGACCCTGTCTCAAAACATTAAAAAGGGGGGGGGCTCAATGAGTAAGTGACTCTGGGTTCAATCATAGGTACAAAAATGTATAGATAGATAGATAGAAAGAAGACTGTACCCCCAGCTCTTCTCCCAACCACACAGATAGCAAGAACAACACACCACCTCTACCCAATGCCAAGTCTTAAATGGCTATGTTTGGGAGTTATTAAATCCAAGAAAAGTACCAGAAGTAGTTCCAGTTAGACTATGGGTTATACAAAAAAAAAAAAAAAAATCTTGCACATGAGCCCAAGAATAAATACAAGGCTGCAAGCCTTGGTGTTGAGATTAAATGGTGCAATTAAACAATTTCTTCTAAGTTCAAGTCAATGTCAAAACACTTCCACTTCCACTGACTTCATCAGGATAAGACAACAAGAGAGAATAGGGGTTTTACTTGAAGAATCACCTTGACACTCTGAATAATGAAAGGAAGTCAGGAATCTGCAGACATCCTCCTCTTTGGAGGAAAAGTTGAACTCTTACCCATTTTTTAAAAACTGCTATTCTATTAAAATAGCTATCATCGAAAAATGCATATAGAATATTATGAATACCACACAAGAGACATTCAGCCACAGAGTGCTGAGTGTTGAGAGAAAGCAGTGGCCAGAGAGATTCCATCAATTCCCAAGTAATAAACGGGGTTTGCTCAGGCAGAGACAGGTTGCCTCAAATGCCAGGAAGAAACTAAAAGGGAATGACCAAGTGACTCACTCAATCACATACTCCTCCATTTGCTGTTAGTAATCTATTAACTAAAACCTTAACAGCTTTTCAAAGTCCAAGGTAGCAGCATATTAAGGGAAAGAGTTATAAAAATGTAAAATAGCAAAGAACTACTGTCTAGTGGGGAGAAAAACACAAGCTAGATAAATATTTAGCAAAGAGAGAAAAAGAGAGAAAGAAAGAATGAAGAGAAGGCTCAATTCAATCGGGATTAATATAACAACAAATCAGTTGCTTTACTTTGTTTTGCCAGAAGAGGAAAACTGTTACCAACAAATAATGACCGTTGTAATAGAGGTGAACTGAGTTGTCAGTTGAAGTTAATGCAGACGATGGCTCCACCAGA
This sequence comes from Marmota flaviventris, assembly GCF_047511675.1. NCBI lineage: Eukaryota > Metazoa > Chordata > Mammalia > Rodentia > Sciuridae > Marmota > Marmota flaviventris. The sequence goes on from NC_092512.1 coordinate 74,967,932, forward strand.
TCATGATTTAAACTCCTGATTTAATGCTTAAATCCTCCATGCAATGGCAATGAATTCATTTCTTTTTGTCAGCTGTGGTCACAGTAAAACGTGCACCCAATTGGCAGAACTGGAGGCTCTCTTGCTGGGGCTATCCTACCTGGGTTTGCAGTGTCTAGATTTGTCTTCTCACATCAGAGGGCTGCACTTTGGATTCATGTAGATGTAGAACTAAGTTGAAACAAAGCCAGGCTTCCTGGGTTCAAGTTCCACCTCTACCTCATTGACCAATATTATTTGCATAAAAGGGATTATAATTGTACTTATATCATAAGGTCACTGGGACGATTAAATGAATCCAAACTTGGCAAGAATTTAGAATAATGTAGGAATGAGGTGTGTGCTCAATAAATATTTGCAGTATGATATTCATTATTAATCTCTCAGAAGTCAACTTGATTAAAACTAAAGTCAGGGACATTACCGTCCACATATTATAATTATGATTTTTTTTTTTAAAAATAACCTTTCAAAGTTAAAAAAAAAAAGCAAATCAGTTCGGGAAGCAGGCTGACTCACATTCCATTTACTTAGTCATTAAATAAGCAAATTATTATCTCTGTGCCTCAGATTCTGAGGAATTGATCTTCTACAGAGGACATGCATTCAATACACAATTGCAATTGTATTATATTTTATGTGAAAGTTAATTATTACTGGATATAAAAGTAAAACAAATAATAACTATGATGGCACCATTATAAAAATAATTTCCACTAAGAAAGGAACTTGTTTTCCCTTCTTTGACCAAAAGAATCATTTCCCAGCTTCTTTTTCTCCTTGGTCCCCGCAGATTAATCTTTCATCTAAAGAAAAGAACTTCAGATCGGGTCATGTGGCTCACCATCAGCTAATGTTCAGTTAGGAGGCACAAGTCATCATGCACTCTCAGAAGGCTTAGGTTCCTCCTTGGAAGGACATCGGGGCTTATGAGCCAGAAAGTTTATTTTACTTTCTACGGAGACCAAACAATGTGTGGAAAACAAATCATCCTGTTGTGGGTTTCTCCACTGTCTATCTTTGTTCATCCAGACATTCTTTCCCTTTTAGCAACACACTTTGATTTTATGCTTTTGCAAACATCACAAAATGCAGTGCTGGCTCAAGCCCAAGCAGGCATGTGAGTTCAGAAGACCACGATCTTGTCAAAAGCTTTGCTTATTGCAAATTTTAAAAGTATGGGAGCTGGGTTCAGCTCCTCAGACGGCTGATACAGGAGGATAACTTGAGCACAGGAGTTCGGGACCAGCTTAGGTAACATCAAGATCTAAAACAAACAAACAAAAACCACCACAAAAGTATGGGAATCACTTTCCACTAATTTCTACAAAGTTGCACAGGAAAAGCTCCTTAACAATTCCTAGGGCCTAAATATCGTATGACTTTTAAGAAAAAGAAAAGCAAATATTAAGTATTTATTAAGCCTCACCAGGTGTAATGGCACATGCTTGTAATCCCAGAGACTCAGGAGGTTCAGGCAGAAGGATTACAAGTTGAAGGCCAGGCTGCGCAACTCAATGAGGCCCTGTTTCAAAATAAAAAGGGCTGAGGATTTAGCTCAGTGGTAGAGCACCACTGGGTTCCCCACTACCCAAAAAAAAAAAAAAGTTTATATTTTTATCAAGTCTCTGTTGTATTTGGAGTACGTCCACACAAATGAACACAGTGAAATTTCAAAATGACCTCCTATTATTATTCACCAAGTAACAGACGGCCACAGGGAGACAATGAGAAGCTAAGTGACTTGCTGAAGATTATATACCTCCAACATTGGGAATCTATCTTCAAATATGGAGCCAGGTCCTGTGACTGGACCCTACGCTTGGTCCTACGTGACACTTCCTTTCATCAAGAGGGAATGGCTAAGAAGCATGCATGCATCAAACCTTGGGAGAACCCTGAGAAGCTGTAATTTTGTTTATTCTCTAAGTTAGGGAGCTGGGGCTCACTGAAATGACTCTCCCAAAGTAAACCTGGGAGGTAGGGCACGCCATCATCTCAGGCAGCAAGGATGGGTGGCCAGCAGAGTGTGGCAATTGAAAATGTCCACAGTGTGACCCTCAGGTTTAGAACTTACCTTTCAGGGCTAGAGGTAGAGTTCAGTGATAGAGCATTTGCCTCATATGCCCAAGATGTTGGGTTTGATCCCTAACACTACAAAAAAAAAAAAAAAAAAGTGTGAAAGTGTAAGACTCAGCTTTCAGAGACTCCCTTCCAATGAATGTTCATTCCAGGAATAAACAATGCTGGGCTTTATATCCTGGAGGAGTCCTATGAAGAAGGTCTTTATTTTTATTTTTTTCCAGTAGAAGATCAAAAAGAGAAAAAGTGTTTTATTGCAGTACTGTTCCTGATTAAAGATATAATAATGGTTCCTATCCAACAATATTAAACTTTAGAAAAATCACATTATCTCTAACACCTTGAAATTCTGCAAAGTTAAATTAGTAAAATTGGAAACAGTTCAGTCTGGGAAACATCAAAAGCCATGTACAAAATGTTATTAAAAAGGACTGGGAGGTAGCTTAGTGGTAGAGCACTTGCCTAGCATGTGCAAGGTCCTGGGTACAATTCCCAGCAGTGCAAAAGAAAAAAAATTAAAAACAGTTGCCTAGAACATATTGTCCAGGCAGAAAGCAGATGAGTGGTTGGCTAGGGCAAGGAGAAAGCAAGGGTTGGGGGAAACCGGGAGTGACTGCTAATGTGTGCAGGATTTCTTTTTGGTGTAATGAAAATGTTCTAAAATTGTGGTGATGGTTGCACAGCTCTGTGAATAAGCTAAAAAAACACTGAATTGTGAACTCTAAATGGGTGAATTTTATGGTGTGTGACATATATCTCAATAAAGCCATTATTGAAGAAAAAACAACAACAAAAACAGGTCCCAAACAGCATGTTTCTATTTACATGACACATTCTGGAAGAAGCAAAACAATAGTGACAGAACAGATCAGGGGTTCCCAGGGATGGGGATGCGGGGAGCACAAGGGAGTTTTTTGGTGGGTAACAGAACTGTTCTGGATCCCTATTACAATGGTGGTCACATGAATGTTTACATGTATTAAAATTTTTAAAACTGTCTTGCTATGTTGCCCAGGTTGATCTGGAACTCTGGGTTCAAGCTGATCCTCCCTCCTCAGCCTTCCAAGCAGCTAGAACTACAGGTGAATACCACCATGTGTAGCTGGTACAACAAAAATTAAAGTCTACTGACAAAACAGAATCAGACCAAAAAAAGTTTTTTCTTAAAATTAAGGATATTTTCATTTTGCTATTCTTTTCAAAAGAAAAAAAAATGGTTCCATGCAGGTATGAGTTTGTCAGGACGAGCCTAACTATTATGGATAACTATAAAGTTCTATTTAAAAAATTGTTTACTAACCTTAATAAACTGATGAATCTGAAGGCTTAGAGTACTAGATTCCTTTACTAAATTGTTGAAATATTTTGGTATATGCGTGAAGTAGTAGGTTTTCCATTCAACTAAGAGGGAAAAAAAAAGGAAGAAAAAGCAAATTTTGAAGTGTGAGACAGAACAGAGTTCCAAGCCAAACTGGGGTCTCTAGGGTCTTTGCAGTGAAGCCCCCAGAATCATCTTGTAGGAAGACAGAGGTCTATTCAGCATTGAAATGCAGACTCCTGCTCTCAAGGCTTCTTTAACCTAGACTTAGAGAAGGATGGAAAGGCAGAGCATTTGTAATTCAAAAATTAGAAATGCACCAATATCCAAGACATTTTGAACATCGACATGATGCCACAAGTGGGAAAATCCTACCCCTGACCTCATGGGATGGGTTATAGTCAAAACAGAAGTACACTAAAAATACTGTATAAAATTACCTTCTGGCTGTGTGTATAAGGAATATGTGAATCATAATGAATTTCGTGTTTCGAGTAAGGTCCCCTCTTGAGATCTCATTTTGCATATGCCAATATTTCAAAATCTGAAAAAAAATCCGAAATCCAAACACTTCTGGTTCCAAGAATTTTAGACAGGGGAACTTAGCCAGTAATTTATTATCAGTGGGGTTGGGGCATACCTTTTAAAACACAATACAGAGAACTTTACTTTCCTTAATCTAAAACCTGATTTTTCTTTTATATGGCATGATAAGAGTCATATAAATCAAAGTTCTAACATACTGATACTTGTTCCTCATCTCTGTATCAAGAGACATTGGGCCAAGGTTGGTGGGCGGTTAGTCATAGGATCTTCGTGGACTTTGAACCTGTACAAAGCCAGTTTTCTCAAGTAGCATGGTTCTCCATCCAGCCAATTAGATGGCAGTTACTTCCTCACCATTTAAATGGATGCAAGGAGTCTGGGGAACACCTCTACCAAATTAGGCAAAAATTGTTGTTCTTTGTTTCTATATCTATAAAATTGGCTTTTTTTTTAAAAAAAGAACTGTTTTATATGATGTCAGGGTAACCAGTCTTTCAGGTTTAAAAAAATGACTTCATTGATATTCAGAGTCACTTATCCTCCTCAAAAAACCAAAAACTGCTTTATCCTCCATAGGATGTTTAAGGATCATCTCACAGTAAAAAAAAATGTTTTCCCTTCGCCTTTTGCCATAACACTGTAAGGGAGGGGAGGGGGTATGGGAGTAGGAAGGACAGTGGAATAAACTGAACAGTATTACCTTATGTGCATATATGACTACATGACCAGTGTGATTCTACACCATGTACAACCAGAAGAATGAGCAGTTACACTCCATTTATGTGTGATGTGTCAAAGTGCATTCTACTATCATGTATAACTAATTAGGACAAATTTTTTAAAAATAGGGTCTATCAGATTTAATAAAATATATTATGAACTATTAAAAAAATAATGAATTTGCAGGTCAGGTGCAGTCGTGCACTCCGTTAATACCAGAAATTGGGAGACTGAGACAAGAGGATTGCAAATTTGAGGCAGTCTGGGCAACACATTAAGATAAATAAATGAATAAATAAACAGCCAAAGTTGTATAATGAGCTAAATCCCTCAAAGAACTCTCAGGTATTGCTATAGTTTGTATAAGTGATCTCTAAAGGTCTCTAATGTGTTAAGGGTTTTGTCCCCAGAGTAGTGATATTGGGATGTACTATAGACCTTCAGGAAGTTGGGCAAAAATGTAGCTACAGAGGCATTTAACAGGAGGTTGGGAGTTACAGACCCCAGGTCCTTAGGTCATGCTCATGAAGGGAACTGTGGAACCTGGTCTTTTCCTCTTTCTCTGTGTCTGGCTCACGAGGTGGTTAGTTTGATTCACCATGTGCTCCTGCCATGATGTGCTGCCCAGTCAGAAGCCCAAAGCAATGAGGCCACTCATTCCTGAACAGGAACTTCTAAAACCAGAAGCCAAAATAGTTTTCTCTCTTTTTAAATAAATTACGTCAGATATTTTGTTATAGTAATACGAAGCCGATGAATGTAATAGCTGTTATTACTAGTTTGTGTAATAAGAAAATGAGGCTTGGAGGATTTAAGGAATATTATCTAATGTCCCAAGACTAGTATTCAATAGAGTGGGCTAGAACCCAATTCCTGAATTTCAGCCAGTAACTCTGACATCCCTTTACTACCTAGAACATCCCAAAATTCACAGTGTAGCACATCTCACCAGGCACTATCTTGATGCTAACCCATGTCCGACAAGAAGAGTAAGCAACTTGGCCAAGTCATTTCCCCATCTTTTCTTCTTTGATTTTCAACTGGGGAACTCACTTCTTCACTTGGAAATGACTCTGCTCTGGTGAGGTTCTAGAGTCTAACATTTCTCTCCATTCTCAGGATTATCTCCTTGTTCAAATCCTCTGTGGCATCCATGATTTCCCAGAGACAGCAGTGAAAACGCAGAGATGCCAAATATCAACAACTGTGGTTGGTTGGGGGGGGGGGTCAGTATTAAATTGGAGATCGAGGGGCTCAGACAGTCAGACCACAGGCTCAGCTTGTCTTCCTGGGGTGTGATTATTCCAAATCACACCTGGAACTTTTTCACAAAAAGATGGGTTCCCTGATACTCCACTGCCTGGTATGTTCTTCATAGTTTGTGTGAAACAAAAATTTAAATTCCTCATTTTACTTTTTAATATGTTTTAACTTTCTGAGCATAGTTGTCCCTCAATATCAATGGGGGAGTAGGTCCAGTGTGCCCTGAGGATACAAAAATCCATGGATGCTCAAGTCCACTTATAAAGTAGCATAGCATTTGCATATAACCTACACATATCCTCCCATAGACTTTATTTTTATTCACGTGTTTTTTTATTTTACCTGTTTGTTTGTTTGTTTGTTTTTGCAGTACTAGGGATGAAGCCCAGGGGTGCTCAAACACACTGATACACATCCCCAGCCTTTTAGTTTTAAGATAGGGTCTCACTAAGTTGTGCCAGCTGGTCTTGAACTTGAAATCCTCCTGCCTCAGACTCTAATGCCCCTGAAATTATAGATGTGAGACACTGCACCAGCCCCTCATATGTACTTTAAATCATCTTTGGATGACTTACGATACCCAATACTATGTCAGCACTATGTAAATAGCTGTATTGCTTAGACTGAAAAAGAAAAAATAGTCTGTTCATATTTGGCACATGCATAACTTTTTTTTAAATATTTTGGACCCAAATTTGGTGGAATCTGAGGATGCAAAACCCAAGAATATGAAGGGCCAACTATATATACGGAACAATTCTGCTATTGAGAACTAATGGATATAACTGTAAGCCATAACCATGCATATTCATGAGTAGTGAGTATCCAAGAAATGTTTTCTGAATGATGAATAAATAAAGCATTACTTCATGGATTAACAAATTCCACAGGTCACATTATGTCTCTCTTCCTCTCTCTCCCCCAACCAAAATAAATATCAAAACTACATGAAGCAAAGCTGAACCATCCGTCAGTCAGAAAGGAGCTGGTCCTTAACATCTGAAAAAAGAAGTCCTATTTTACTGAATACAGCATCACTGAACGCATGGCGCCAGTTAGTGCTTTCAAATGCCTGTGCAGAGACTGGCTTGATGTCAGTCAGCAGGATGTCTGATTATCTGTGGGTCAGTGGAAAACACCCCATCACACCCACACATTTGCATTTATAAATGTATTTAGTCATGCAGACCTGGGTAGAAAAACAAGCTAAGAATGGCTCCTGCCAAATAATTTTACTAATTAAAGGATGAATAAAAAGGTATTTAAATAAGGCTCAGGTCGAACTCGAGTGTGAGAAATAGCAACCGAACAGCTAGGGTCTACAGCAGGACCAGGACTCCCTTCACAGTGGAATGTCAGGAAATCCAACGCAGAGATGCCAGATGCAGCCGAACCCACAGCTTGAAAAGGGGTTCATTTGCCAAACCAACTGGCTTTGTGGTGCTTTTCAACTGCTTCCCCTGTTGTGTTGAAAAGCCTACCTTGAAAACTCAACTAAAAGTAGAAGCAGGGTGGTAGATGCCCTTGGGGAGAGAGCATGGCTCAGGTGGCACCAAGGGGTCCCCCTTCATTCTGCTTGGGGATCTGCCAGTGGTTATGAGAAGGTGTGGCTTGACCTGGACTTTTCTATTTTCTGTACTTTTCTTTCTTTTTTTTTAATTAATTTTTTTTACTTATATATGACAGCAGCATATATAAATAAATGTTTTTTATTTATATGTTTTTTATTTTATATGTTTTTATTTATATATTCATATATTTTTTAATATATTTAACATTTACAATGTTTTCTGTACTTTTCTGTGTGTGTGTATGTTTTAAAAAACAACAACAACAACAAAAAAAAAAAAAAACTCCCACAGTAAGAAAACTTAAAAAACAACAACAACAACTCAAAAACCTATGAGGAACAATTCCATGAGAAATATTCTTTCCAGGGCTGGGAATGTAGTTCAACAGTACTTGCAAGAGGCCCTGGATTCAATTTCCCAGCAAAATAAATAAATAGGGGCTGTGGTTGTGGCTCAGTGGTAGAGCATTCACCTAGCATGTGTGAGGCACTGGGTTGGATCCTCAGCACCACATAAAAGTGAATAAATAAAAGAAAGGTATTGTGTCCATATACAACTAAAAATAATAAGAAGAAAATAAATTAATAAGAAAATAATAAAATTAAATTTTAAATTAAAAAATGGAATCCATGATTACACATCTAGAAATAGCAGTATTGTATTGTCAAATCAGAGAATGCTTTTTAAGCCAACTCACCCTGCCTTCTCTAAGAAGCCCTGTAGGACAGTCACTTATCCTGTGCTGAAAGACCTCCAAGGATGCACAAGCACCCTCTGTACCACAGCTGAGTTCCCCACAGGCAGCCTGATCTGTTAGAAAGCTCCTCCTTACTTTCTGACCCCAAATCTCTGCCTTCGTAAATCTCTCCATCATCTCGCTCTACCTCACATCACCGCCAGTTTGGCACTTTGTCAATTAGAAATACACAGTCCTTGTATTAAGTGACTTAGTGAGAGACTCTGTTACCCCCCACCCCTCAGCTAAAAACAGATCCCTAGTCTGCTTGGTAGGCGAATCCCCAGGCAGAAAAAGGCATTTTATCAAACTTAATGAAATGTGCTCAAGATCATTCCTGTCTCTTTGTACACATTTCAGTTCATCAACATCATTCTTCTAAAGTCATTTTTTAAAATACACACATGATAAATTTTTTAATATTTATTTTTTATTTGTAGTTGGACACAATACCTTTATTTCACTTATTTATTCTTATGTGCTGCTGAGGATCAAATCCAGGGATTCACACATGGAAGGCGAGCACTCTACTGCTGAGCCACAACCCCCACCCCCCCACACGATAAATTTTACATACTAATTATTTTTAAGACTATAATTCGGTGGTATAATCATCACCACCATCCATCTCCAGAACTCTCTTCATTTTGCAAAACAGAAACTCTGGGCTCATTAAACAATAATTGTCTGTGTCACAGCCCCTGGCACAGCCTCTGGCAGCCACCATTCTATTTTTTGTCTCTACTTCTGTCTAGGGACCTCATATAAGAATGATATTTGTCCTTTGTGACTACCCCCATTTAATGGAGCATAATGTCCTTGAGGTTTACCCATATTGTAGCAAGTGTTGGAATTTCCTTCTTTTTTATGGCTGAATAATATTGTATTTTATGGATATACTACCTTTTGTTTTATCTATTACATGTACTTTGGTTGTTCCTATCCTTTGATTATTGTAAATAACTCTCAATGAACGTGAGTACAACTATCTCGGCAAGACTTCACTTTCATTTCTTTCGGGTATATTCCCAGAAGTGAAATTGCTGTATCAAGTGACACTTCTATATTTAATTTTTTGAGAAACCGATGTACTGTTTTCCTTAGTGTCTGCACCATTTTACATTCCCACCAGCAATGTACAAGGGTTCCAATTTCACCATATCCTCACTACCCCTTGTTTTTTTTTTATAGTAATCTTTTTTTTTAAAGAGAGAGAGAGAGAGAGAGAGAGAGAGAGAATTTTTTAATATTTATTTTTTTAGTTCTTTCCATAATAACAATGACTACCATCAACCATGTGTTTCTTATGTGGTTAGTTTGTAACCTATTACAACCTGCAACCCTCACCACCAATGTCTGAGGTTTAAATATAGGGACCCTGAGGCTAGCAGGTCCAGCACCTTGCTAGCAGCCTACAGCTAGGAAGGGACAGACTTGAGATTTGAGGCTCAAAGTGTGACCAACTCCGCATCCTGTACTCTACCCACTACCTTGCACTGCCTTCCTTTTACTATATAGATGAAAAGACGGGAACTGTACCACCCGCAACCAAATGCTAATTTCTCAGCATTTGGATTTGTGAACAACCCCGAGAGAACAGAGCACAACAGACTAGGGCAGGACCTCACACGTTCCTACTTCTCCAAAGCACCCAATAGCATTCAACACACTGTGCTCAATAAAAACACACACTTTTAAATAAACTGTGGTTATGGAGCCCAATTATCATTAACCCCACACCAATCTGTGTGAGTAGACGCAGCACAGAGTGGACAGCCACACCTTGAATATCATGAAGTAGGAACCAAGATCACTTGCAGGATTTTCCTCCAATCCTTGCTTGTCCATTCACTTCTCTGTTTATTTCTCCTCCTTCTATTTTGTCACTTTCTTTCTCTCCCTCCCCCACTCCTTTTATTCTTATAGTTCAGGACCGTCTATGGAACATGACTTTACAGATTAATCCAAAGTATATCCATTCACAAACCAATTACAGACAGGAACAGGAACTCTGGCCAGTCAGGGGCATCCTGTGCACGAGGATGGAGAAAACTTCTACTAAAATGTCCAGGGAGATGGATCCTATGAAGCTTGGGTTCTGTGATAAGGGGAGGAAGGGCAAGAGGGCTGGGCGGGCAGTCAGTAATATCCCTGCACATCTACACTTAAAACCACACAGAGTGGTTACTTGGTCAAGGCAGGGGCTGACTTCAAAAGTGTGGAACTGCCAGAGGGCAGAACTAGAACCAAGGCGCAGAAATTCCAAGGGCAGAAGACTGTGGCTTGAGAGGAAAAGCATCCCGCTTACATCCACAGCTTTCTGCTTTGGTTTAAATATGTGCCCTAGGGCTGGGGATGTGGCTTAAGTGGTAGCACGCTCGCCTAGCATGCGGGAGGCACTGGGTTCGATTCTCAGCACCACATTAAAAATAAAATAAAGATACTGTGTCCACCTAAAAAACTAATAAATAAATAAATAGATAGATAGATAGATAGATGGATAGATAGATAAATAAATAAATAAATACCCTAAATTTCATGCCTAGGAAAATGAATGCCCAAAGTCACATGTTAATGGTACTGAGAGGTGGGACCTCCGGGAGATGGTGGGGGTCAATCCACAGTGGGTTCTTGCAGGAGTGGCTCTGTAATAGAAGGGAACTGTCTCAAGCACACCTGCTCTGTCTTGGCATGTGATGTTATCAGGCACCATGGCAGCCCTTGCAAGATGCCAACTAGATATCAGTGCCATACTCTTGGAAGAGTACTACAGCCTCCAGTACTGTAGTAAATTCCTTTCCCCTCCCCTTTCTTTTCTCCCTTCCTTTCTTCTTTCTGATATTTTGCAGTACTGAGAACTGAACTCGGGCCTCACTGTACCACTGAGTTCCATCTCCAGCCCTTTTTATTTCAGTTTGAAACAAAGTCTGCCTAATCCTAAACTTGGGATCCTCCTGCCTCAGTCTCCACAGTCCCTGGGTTACAGGAGTGTAATCACACACTTTTCTTTATAAATTACTCAACTCAGTATTAGGTATTTGTTGCAGTAACAAAATTACTGCAACAGAAAAAAATGGAAAGATACCTTCCAAAAATGAAATGAGCCACTTTGGGTAACCCCAGTAATATGCCTGTCAGCATGTCCTCCCGATGTCAACTCTGTCACCTGCATGAGAATTACCTTTGAGGGCCAGAGTTCCATGGAGTGACTGTGTAATATGTTCTGTAAATCTCTACATTCTATAAATTTCTGTGATTCTAATGTTGGCCAGCAAGGAACACAGGTGATTCTGAAAGCCCAGTGGTTGATCCTGGACACAGAAGGGGACAAATCACTTGTCAAAGGGTACCCAGAAGAGCTTTTGTTAATGATCCATCAAAGCAACAACAATGTAACATTTAAAAGTCATTCACCAGGGGCTGTGGCTCAGTGGTAGTGTACTTGCCTGTCATGTGTGAGGCACTGTTTTCGATTCTCAGCACCACATACAAGTAAATGAAATAAAGGTCTATCAACAACTAAAATACATATATATATATATATATATATATATATATATATATATATATATGTGTGTGTGTGTGTGTGTGTATATAAAAAGTCATTCACCAAAGCAATGGAGAATTATTTTCTTCTACTAAATTCTTGAAAGTTAAAGTTCAAGATTATTCATGTGTAATGGAATTTAAGGAAAATTACAATTAAGCCCTTCATCAGTAGTTACCTTAATTCATTTAAAAATTTAAAAATAATTGAAAACCATAGAGTAGAAGATACATAGGGACTGGGAGCAGAGCATGTGCTTAGTAGGTGCAAGGCCCTGAGTTCAATCTCTAGCATCATATTACACACACACACACACACACACACACACACACTCACCCACAAAGGCTTACAGACAATTACAAAATTCACCTTACCCTAAAATTTCTTGTTTATACCTCTGACATCTGTTCAACTTCAAACAATTCAAAAGATCAATGTGGTCCAGAAAGACAAAACAACTGTAACTGTGCCACCTTCAATTACTCTGCATTAAAAATTCACTTGAAGCTAGGCATTATGTGACCATTACCAAATGTGATTGTCACTCCCCAGGTCATGAAGCCCCTCCTTATTTAAAATGGATGAAGCTCCAGCCATTCTGGGCTTTTAAATCTTTGCCTTTCTCTTACAGGCAGCAACTGGAAAATTCTTTCTCCCCTTACAAAACCATGTTTGCGCCATCACCAACCAAGACACCCCCCCTTTATTCAATATACATATTGTTTTATAAACGTGTGTGTGTGTGTATTAGTTGTAGATGGGCACAATACCTTTGTTTTTATTTATTTTTATGTGGTGCTGAGGATCAAACCTAGTGCCTCACATGTGTTAGACAAACACTTTACCACTGAGATACAACCCCGGCCCCAAGACCCCTTTATTGCTGCTCACATACATATATATTCACACATACATCTAGGACAACACTGATCACACTCTTGATGTCCCTGTGCCCTCTCTAATACTGCAGCACTTCCCAGGCAAGATGGTGATGCCTCCCCCTTTAGACTTTGAACCTTTCTTGTTCCCTATCTATTAATGGAAGGAAGGAACAGAATTCCCCCATTCCAAGGCGGAAGTGCTCAGTCAAGTAGTAAAATACAGCTCATGGTAGGCAGGCGGCGGCGTATTGATGGAGGCCTCGGCTTCTGGCCGGGCGTGGCGGACCTGGCGGCGGTCCCGGGCCTCGGGCTTCCCGCTCTCCCGAGCCGCCATCCTCCTCTTCTCCGCTTTTCTTGTGCGGGCGCCCCCGTCAGTTGAATATTTGGTTCGATTTCCAAGAACTTTTCGCTTGACCCAAGAGTCAGTGAAAATAGTGGGATCATCACATTTTCCAGAAAACAGCACTGCACAAGTAACATCCACAGGAAGCCTTATATTCCAGAACTTCGAGGAGGCTATGAGTGGAGTTTACACATGTTTTCTTGAGTATAAACCTACTGTGGAAGAAACTGTTAAAAATCTTCAACTAAAATATCTTGTATATGGCTAAAAATCTCATAGAGAGATTTTTCAGTCAACAAGTAGAAGTTCTAGGCAGACGTTCAGATCCATTGCCTGAAATATACTACATTGAAGGTACTCTCCAAATGGTTTGGATCAATCGCTGCTTTCCAGGGTATGGAATGAATACTCTGAAGCATCCAAAATGTCCTGAATGCTGTGTGATCTGCAGCCCTGGATCTTATAATCCCCGTGATGGAATTCACTGCCTTCAGTGCAACAGCAGTCTGGTGTATGGAGCAAAAGCATGCATATAGGACATTATCTTGAATTATTTGGTGGTTTATTAAACATAAAAGTATATTTTTGAAATATTAATATATAATAAATCACTATTATGCTAAAATTAAATAATCAGATTTTACAACAAAAGGTCTCATTGTTTTAATCATAGTATGTCCACATACTTTTAAGTGTGAACATCCTGTTATCTTTATCCATGAATGCTAAACCTACATATGACTTCAGAATATCTCTTGTATCACTGTTTAAAAAATAGTTTTAAATATACTGTATTAGATTAGCCCAGAAGATTTTGCAGGGTTTTAAAAATATGTATCCCATTTTCTTTACTATATATTCACTGGACTCAGGTCACCACGTTTTTTTATAACTTTGATTTTAGCTTATTTCAATCCTTTGATTTAATTTTATGGAAATTTAACTATTCTAGTTCACCCTTTCACAGTTCAAAGCCAGTTTTAAAGCCTACATCTTATTACTGCAGTTGTTAGTCTTTTTAGTGTAAGGCCTAACCCAAACCACATTGTGGGTTTTTAAAACAGTTCAATGTGGCTATCTTTTTATTTTTTAATTTTTATTGTTGGTTGTTCAAAACATTACATAGTTCTTGATATATCATATTTCACACTTTGATTCAAGTGGGTTATGAACTCCCATTTTTGCCCCGTACACAGATTGCAGAATCACATCAGTTACACATCCATTGATTTACATATTGCCATACTAGTGTCTGTTGTGTTCTGCTGCCTTTCCTATCCTCTACTATCCCCCCTCCCCTCCCCTCCCCTCCCCTCTTCTCTCTCTACCCCCTCTACTGTCATTCATTTCTCCCCCTTGTATTTTTTCCCCTTTCCCCTCACTTCCTCTTGTATGTAATTTTGTATAACCCTGAGGGTCTCCTTTCATTTCCATGCAATTTCCCTTCTCTCTCCCTTTCTCTCCTCAATGTGGCTATCTTAAACTTCCATTTTAAAGTCTCTTTAATTACCCTGACATTTCAGAATGAAATGGAGAAATCATTATATTTCCCTAGATCAACATTTGAACTTTCTCAGTAGGGAGACTAAGATATTTCTTTTTTTGGATAATACCTCTAGAAAAAAATCACTCATTAGAACTTTCATTTTATTTACTTCACTATTAAAAATGAGTATTATGTGTTAGTTATTACTGATACCATGACTAATATTTATCTTCTCTCACACAAGGATGTTATATTTGAATTTGAAAACTTACCAAAGGTTTAAGTACCAGGAAAATACATAAATAACTTACAAAATGAACAGTTTCTCAATTTCCTAAATATTTTTTGATTTATTTTTGTATCATCTTTGCTATGGGACATTCCTGTTTTGCTCTTCATATTTCTTTTCTTAAAAGGACACAGATATTTGTACTTACCAAATTACACAAATTGGATGTAGGTACAAGTGGGCAACACATTAACAGAAAAAGTATTAATTATATGCTGGGAACTATTATCCTTGATAAAATAAGTGTATGGTCCAGTAATTAAGTGTATGGCCCAGCCATCCCATGGACAAATATAACCCTGGAATTCTCACACAAATAAAAATGGAAGATAAAAAAATAAAATACAGCTCACCCACTGTGCACCAGAAACAATGCCACTGGAGATTTTTATAATAATAATCCCTAGTGTCTAATAATAATAATTTTATTATACTTACTATTATTATCATTAGGTACTGGGGAATTGAGCCCAGGGGTACTCTTCCACTACATCCCCAGCTCTTTTTATTTTTTTTTAATTTTGAGTCAAGGTCTTGCTAAATTGTTGAGGCTGGCCTCAAAATTAAATCCTCCTGCTTCAGCCTCCTGAGTGTCTGGGATTTATAGCCATGCACTACGGAATGTAGCATTATTATCCTCTTTTAAAGGAAGAAAGGATGAGACTAACTAACTTGCCCAAAGTCATAAATTGGTAAAGCCTAGACAGAAATTCAGATATAACTTAGTAGACCACTTTCTTTGATATATTATCTTTCCTTGTCTCACACAGGCATTGAGCATGGTAGACGTTCAATATGCTGTGCCTGAAATGCAGCTGGCTGCTTGGTTTGAACCAAATATTGCTATTTCTAGTGAAAGTGAGGCTTTTAGTAAACTCTAAACCATAAGAATAATTCCAATGCCAATCTGATATATTCCAGTATATTCTCCTATTTCAAATTGAATGGAAAAGACTAGTAATCCTCCAGAAATGTAGACACCCTACTCCAAATGGCATGTTTCTTCACTAACATTGCCGTCACCAAGAAGTTTTAAGCAAAATTAGGGCAAGATCAACATTATTTAGGGCAGGTTTCAGGTACCTACTTGCAGGTGACCGTTATGTGACTAAGCCTCTGCTTCTCATGACAAATAGCAATAAATGTTATTTCATAGCTCCCAGACAATCTCTGGGGAAGTCCCTTGGAGTCTCTTGCTTAATTACCTTTATAAAGAAGTAAGGGAGTGTCCATGTCTTTTCATTCTTTGGCTACATCATAAATGCTTTGTCATGAAAAAGGCTAGTAAGAAATTGCCTTTTGTTTTAATGGCTTCTCATTAAAAGGCTCTGGTGATTCGATTCATTTATGGGATCAAACCCATCATCGGTATTATTGCCAAGGACTCTCCAAGCCTACCTGTTAAGCCTTATCACAGCTGCCCAGAGCAAGTTGAAGTGGCACTGAGAGATCCCAGCACTGCTCCCTGCACGATCCCATCCTGTCCTTTCTCAGTCAGGTTCTTCTTCCCTACATGTGGGCCTCTCCTTCCCAATTCCCACCAACACATGCAGATTTGTACCCCATTCCTCACGTTGTGTCTGACTCACAGGTGGTACCCCAGGACGCTGTTCAATGGGAGAGCAGTGCCTACAATGAGGAAGTGAGTCCTCGAGCTCAGCCAACAGCACCACAAACAATAACAATAACAATAGCATAGGAAAGAGCTTCTATAGTGAACACTAAACAGAACAGTGGAAGCTTCTTTAAGAAAACATTCTGCGCAGCATGGTGGTGCATGTTTGTATGCCTCTAGCAACTCAGGAGGCTGACACAGGAGGACAGCAAGTTCAAAGCTGGCCTTAGCAACTTAGCGAGGCCCTAAGCAACTTAGCAAGACCCTGTCTCAAAATAAAAAATAAAAAAGAATGGGGATGTGGCTCAGTGGTAAAGGACCCCTGAGTTCAATCCTCAGTATAAAAAAAAAAAAAAAAAATTCTGTTTACAACTTTCCTGGCCCATTAGCTCTCCTAGGGCAGGTCTGCTTAAAATTACAAGTTGGTCCTTTGTATCCCTGAGTTCCTTGTTCATGGGTTCAATCAACTGCAGACAAAAAACCATACAGAAAACAATTGCATCTGTGGCTGGTGAAGCTGCTCAGTAGTACAGCACATGTCTAGCATGCACGAGGCCCTGGATTGCAACCCCAGCACCACACACACACACACACACACACACACACACACACATCTGTACTGAACATGTACAAACTTTTTTTTTTACATTATTCCCTAAATAATACAGTCTAACAACTACCTGCATAGCATTTACAGTGTATTGGGGATTATAAGTAACCTAGAGATGACTTCAAGTGTATGGGAGGAAGCGTATAGGTTATATGCTCATTGTATGACATTTATATAAATACCATGAGCATTCTAGAATTTTAGATCCTCAGGGAATCCTAGAACCAATACCCCAGGAATATCCAGGGACAACTGTATATACATATGAGCATCATTCTGGCCATGCTGATTTCAAAGTTGCCTGATTGCTCCTACAGGCCCCTCTGAAGTCACACAGGCATTTGTTCATTCATTCATTCATTCATTCATGGCACTGGTGATTGAACCCAAGAGTGGGTACTCTACCACTGAGCTACATCCCCAGGCCTTTTTGTTTTTCTTTATTTTGAGACAGGGTCTCACTAAATTACTGAGGCTGACTTCAAACTTATGATCCTCTTGTCTCAGCCTCTCCAGTGGCTCGGATTGTAGGAGTGCACCACTGAGCCCAGCTTAGCTTCATTTCATTGCTCCTTATCCTGCCATTTTAAAATCACAAGTGATACTTTTTGTTTTAAAAATAAAAATGAGGGCTGGGGCTGGGGCTCAGAGGTAGAGCGCCCACCTCGCATGTGTGAGGCACTGGGTTCGATCATCAGCACCACATAAAAATAAATAAAGACATTGTGTCCAGCTACAACTAAAGTATAAATAAATAAATATGTATTTATTTATATATAAATTTTTTTTTCATAAAATAAAATAAAAATGAGGGAGGCTGGGGTTGTGGCTCAGCAGTAGAGCACTCAGCTTGAACATGCGAGGCTCTGGGTTCTATCCTCAGCACTACATAAACATAAATAAATAAAATAAAGATGTTCTGTTCAACCACAGCTAATATATAAATAAATAAATAAATAAATAAAAATAAGGGCTGGGATGTAGCTCAATGATAGAATACTTCTCTATATGTGTTGGGCCTCAGGTTGGATCCCAACAGAGAAAGAGAGAGAGAGAGAGAGAGAGAGAGAGTATGAATGGATGGATGGATGAATGGGAAAAGAATCAGCATTCACCCCCAAATAACCACTATTAAAGCTTCAGTATTGGGGCTGGGATATATAGCTCAGTTGGTAGAGTATCTGCCTCACATACACAAGGCCGTAGGTTCAATCCCAGCACCACCACCACCCCCACACACAAAACATAACTTCAGTATAAATTTTTTATAGAGAGAGCTTATAGGTTGTGTCTTATATATGAATATTTTATTTTAGAAATGGCATCAGAGTATTACTTATCAGTTAATGTTCAGCTTTTAAAAAATTTTTTCATATTAATAAGTATGATGAGTCAGGCACAGAAGTGTACACCTGTAATTCCAGCAATCCAGGAGGCTGAGGCAGGAGGATCACTAATTAAAGACCAGTCTTAGCAACTTAGTAAGATACTGTCTCAAAATAAAATAATTAAAAGGGCTGGATATATTTCTCAGTGGTAAAGTGCCCCTGAGTTCAAAGCCAAGTAACTAAAAAAAAAAAAAAAAAAAAAAAGTATAATTGAATGCTACCTCTGAGGACATTTATAGGTTCTTCCACTGTATGGCTGTATCTTAATTCATATTTGTTTTAACAAACCTCTTTCCTGGACAGGGCTTGTGCAATATCTGTGCTCACTTCTGTATTTTATACCCTGAAAAATGGTGCAGCTCACCAGCCTGGCTCATAGGACTGCTCCAGACTCTGAGAGCCATTGCTCCTTCCCAAGAATTTAATAAGGGGCTATAGCTCAAGTAATTTTCAAAATAGCCCTCAACTATTGTGGTTAGGATCAAGAAAGTATGATATTGCCTGAACATTAAAAGATTGCAAAATATCTACTTAGAGTTTTGCAATCATTTCCATGATGGGGAATTCCAACATGTACATCTTTCTGTTGCTGTTTTTTTAAAAAAAAATCAAGCATGTGGGTGGGGAGAATAGAAGAAAAAGGGGGAGGGAAAGGGCAGAATCATGAACTGAAAATGATTTCTATGCACACATGTTGGGATGAATCCAACTACTATGTATAACCATAAAGCTCTAATAAAAATTTAAAAAATTAAAAATAAAAAAAAAATCAAGTATGGCCACAGTGGCCTTTGCCTGGGAGAGATGTAGACTGGTGACTGTGGATTTATCTCCCCTCTCTTCATTTCTCCCTCCATCCCCCCCTTCTTCCTTTCTGCCTAACAAACGAAAAACGGACAGAAAAGGGGTGATGTGAAGAATGCTACGGGGAAAGCAACTCTGGTGGCCAAGGTGGGGCTGCAGGCTATGACTGGGCATAGGGCTTCAGAGCAGGAGGAAGTATCACTTCCTTGCCCCCTCCTCCCTCAAGCTCCTCCCTCAGGCTGCAGTTCTGTTCTCAAGTGACACAGCTTTCCCGTGGAAAGCAGAAGTGGTCCTCCTTCTCCAGGGGCCCCCTGACAGACAAGCTTCTCCATTCCCCTCCCTGGGGTGGGGGGGGTTAACATTTACAGGAAGAGTGAGGCACCCACAAGGTCCAAACACCAAGCAGACTGGACCTGGTTGCTTCAAGCAGAGGCAGAATGAACACAGACCCATAGACTCCCTATGTACTCTCCCCAGCACCCAAGAGAAGCCCAAAGGCACCTAGCTCCCCACCCAAAGTTTCACCACTATGGATCTGAGGGAGGGAACTTGGAACACATTTTCAAGGAGTTTCCAACCAGTACCATTTGGGGTCAATAAAGTATGACAAGAGGGACTGTAGATGCTCAGAGAGAGGTGAGACTGCTCAAAGCCAGAGCAGCATTTGACTTTGTCTGAAGTACTAACTGTACAAAAAGAAATGAAGCAAACTAAAAGACTCCGAGCTACACACCCACAAAGACTTCTTCCCAGTGTTCTACAACTCCATAAACCAGAATCTAGACCATTAGGAAATTGCTATATTTTATCCCCATTAGTGTCATTTTGTCAGACACCATTGAGCGATCTCAGAATTATGAGTAATGAAGTTATAATAATGAGACTAACTGATAATCTCTTCCCATAATTGGTCAAACTCATGTCCTATCTATTCCTGGTTTGAAAGAAGCTTTGTTAGATGAGAGAAAAAGAGCTGACGAACAGAGAGAGAGAGAAGGGGGAATTGGAAATATATCAAGTGTTAATAAAACACAGTAAAACAAACAACATTTTTGAGAGAGATCTGTCCCCATGAAAACTATATCCTGATTATAAATATGACTTTCCAGAAATCACTTAGTGGCAAATAATGAATGTTGATGGCTTATTCAGTAAGAAGGGAAAATGAAGTGTAGAACAAAAATGAAGAAAAAGTCCAAAAATAAAGAATAAGGGCTATTACAGGTCCCTACACTTGTTACCTTGGACAAACCTATTGCTATTCTAAATTTCAAGAGAATTCTTCCAGCTAATTTAAGGCAAAGATAAGAGAAAGTCTGTGTTACACAATGTCTCATCCCTCACTTGGCAGCTTTCCATGCTAATTTTTACCCTTGTGTGTCTCCCCTCAAATGGGAAATTACTCAAAATAAATTTTAGAAATGATGATAGAATGAACTCAAAGTTTCACAATTTAAAGTATCAGGAAACTAAGCAACTGTAAGTATCTCTGACTATTTAAAAAAAAAAAAAGACTTCCTCTTCCATGAACAAACTTAAAGGATGGAAGGCAATGAATATGTATTATAAGAATATTGGTTTAGAATGATGTCTTGCACATAGCAAATGAGCATACAATGGGATGTGTGTTATACCATGCATTCTATAGGCCCTGTCTTCTAACCTTATATTTTTACTTTGAATGATGCTCTGATTGTTATAACAACCATAGAAAAAGGCTGGTAGGGTTCTTGGAGAAGCACTTTATAGCACTTTTGCCTAATGTTCCTTGGGCATTTCTGTATTAACCAATAAACATCTTAACAGCCACCAAGACAGTCACTAGAGCTGCTTGGAGAGTAGCCACATAGGTGTCACCTTAGCAGTTTTTGGAGATGCCCTACCCATACCCCCACACAGGAGGCTGTGCTGAAAGACACAGAAACTCATTTCTAGAGGGAGAGCTTAAGTGCTCAGCTTAATAGGGGTCTCCTTCTATGTCTTGAGCAGTTACCTACTTGGTTCTGGTAAATCCCCAGTGATAAAAGACAATGACTTCATGATTCCCTATTTCTCCATTTCTACAATATATATTAAATAATAAGTTTGTTTCTTTGCTTTTAAGTACCTATTACAGGTCCAAAGGTAGACAAGAGGGAACAGCCAGAACACACTTACTACACCCAATGGTGCCACTTAGCCTGTGATCTTGAACCAGCTCCTGAATCTCCTTTTCCCTATCTGTTCTGCCAAAAGGTTCAAATGAAGTCAGGGTTCAGAAAACTTCAACACCTTGGAAAAGCATAAGGTGTAGCACCAACACTGTCAAGACCTGTCCAGGAAATATCTGAGGACATGTTTGCTCTCAGTGTGTCCTTGACCAGAGTCCAACTGACCATGGTGGCCCTTCACTGTTTGCATTAATCCATGCATCACAGAGACTTCAGTGCCAGTGAGCAGCAGCAACCATGTCCCATGCCACGGGCATGCATATGCTATATTCTTATTTATAAAATTAGCACAGGTTTGTATAAATGGTCATATGGTTTCATATTGCTAAGTGCCAATTCTACATATTCATGAGAAACAGCTGGAATCTCAGGTGTTTTGGTGATTTATTTCTGAATACAAATACAGGTAGAACTGAAAGACATTGATTTACAACATGATGCCAGACCACTTTTCTGCTTTAAAAAAAAGAAAGAAAAGAAAGCCTCTGGATATACAAAGTCTCTGCATACCTTTGCAACAAAGAAGATCCTAAGATAAAGAGATTGGCCCAACTACCTTATCAGGGGGCATGTTGCTACTCCACAGATACAGCAGAGAAGACCGGTCCTGAACAGACATTTCTATTTAGAACACCAGTGTTGCTCAACAAAGTCCCTCAAATTCCTGGACAGAAAGCTCCCAGAAGGCTTCAAATGCCTTAGGGACTAGCTTTGTTTCATCTCCGGATGTTCTTGGCAGGACTTCCTTCCTTCTTCCAAGTAACCTCTACTGAATACCTACTATGTGCCAGGCACCAGGCTATCATTTTGGACAAGACAGACAAAAGTGTTGTTGTGGAGCTTCCATTCTAGTGGAGAATACAGCCCATAAACATGTGGATGAACCATAGTATGACTAATTGCTGCTATGAAGGAAACACTGGCTCATTCAATGGCCAAATTGGTTTATCTCAAATCACAGCTCCAGTAAACTGTGAAAGAAACCAAACTCAGGTTTCCTGGCTCCTGTTTTCTCTTACCTCACATCCACTGCCCTCTACCCTTCACTCAGCAAGAGGGTCACCCCATTTATAGCCAAAGAGGCTCAGTCATCAAAGGCTCTTGGGATCCAATTAAATTTCTGAAGCCTCAAAATGCTTACTTTCTTACCTCCAAATGAGAATGGAGAAACAACTAGATATCCCCTGCCTCAGCCCATTTCCCATCAGGGTTCACCCTAACCCTGGAAGAATTCCATAAGCTCATGTATTGTCAAAGTCTATTCCTTAAGCAATGCTATAGGTGTTGACTACACAGAGAGAACATCCCTACAGCCCCCTAGGGGCAGAAAACACAAGGGTCAAACATCTTTACTGGCTAGTTCTTAGGGTGCATTGGACTATTGAAACTGCTCTTTCTTTCTTTCTTTTTTTTTTTTTTTTTTTTTTTTTTTGGTACTGGGAGTTGATCCCAAGGGTGCTTAACCTCTGAGTCATATCCTCAGCCCTTTTTATATTTTATTTAGATACAGGGTCTCACTGAGTTGCTTAGGGCCTCTCTAAATTGTTGAGACTGGCTTTGAACTTGAGATCCTCCTTGCCTCAGCCTCCTGAGCCACTGGGATTACAGGCATGCACCACCATGCCCAGCTCTGGGCCTGTTTTGAGACAGTAAAGTCTTCTAGTGTTTATTAAGCAACTTACCAGTAAGGTTAGAAACTAAACCAGACGTATAGTCTTAGGTTTAAAATAGACAAACTGAAGAACCAAGGAGTCTCGTTTTTTTATTAATAGAATTAGTTGCAATAAATAACAATAACAATACCATTTAGGGAATGCCACGTACCTACTAGGGGTTTTCTGTGGAGGTAGGTAGGCACTTGTAAAAGAGGAGAAAAATCAAACAGGGAGTTTCAATAATTGGCCACCTTCATGCACAGCTGGGAGATTGCAAGTCCTATATTCCAACTTGGGTTTCTAAGATAGCGGAGAAGTTTGATGAAAACTCCTCCCCACCACACACACACACACCACGGATATATAAAAATAAAATAAATAATTTTTTAAAAAGTCACAACCATTAGTCCACAGGGCAATGGGGCTGTTGTTAGAAGAAACATTACAAATGCACAGCTTCAAGAAGCCGGCGCAGTCGGTCAAGATATCACAGGAAAGTGGGGACTGGAGCTTACACCCATCCCCCAACGCGAAGGAAAGGCAACCCCTGAATTCTTAAAATAACTCTCGCTTCCTCCAGCCAGAGCGTCGGACTGCTAGGCTGCAGGGGGAGAGGAGCCGGCTCTGTGGGAGAGTGAGCACCAGTCTCCGCCACAGCCGCTCGACGTCACCATCCTCCCAGGGGCCGCTAAGGAGGGCAGTTTTCCGCAGGTCTGAAAGAGGGACCGCTCTGAACCCCACTCCTCACCTCTGGGGCCCCAGGCCCCAGTGGTGAGACCCGATCGCTCAATCCAAGGAGTTCCCCCGGGATCCCGGCTGCGTGCTGACTCGCGTGGACAGGAGCTTCCCCGCGGCGCACTGCGAGTGGACGGAACCGAGACAGCAGCCGGCCCTGGCGCCCTAGACTGGAGGAGTGCGCGGTTCACCCGCCCCGGTGCCCACACCTCCACCGCACCTCTGCGGGAGGGAGCGCTGCTGACACCTGCGGCCACCTGCGGCCGCCCGCGGTCGCCCGCGCCCACGTCCTGTCCCCACTATGGGGCAGGTCACCCACAGGTTTAAAGCATCTGTGTGCTTCCACCAGCGGGGGCGGGCGCTGGGGAGGCCAGGAAGCGGCGCACGGATCTTTGCTGCCGCGGCCCCTGCCGAAGCCCAGGGTCCAGAGCTAAACCCGCAACCCGGGCTACAACCGGTGGTACAGCGCTATCCCACCCAGTCCCTCCAGGCCCCTGCTCTGCCCGCCCCCCTCCCCGAGCTCAAGCCGGAGACTCACCCGCTCACGGTGAAAGTTTCGGGTCTGCGGCGGCGGAGCTCCACGGTGACTTGAGTTCAAAGCTGGGAGCGCGACAGGACAGCCCAGAGGAGCCCTCCTGGTGAGGGGCTGCAGGCAGAGAACGCGGGACACTTGGCCAAGGGGTTGCAGGCTCGGGGTCGGGAGTGACCGATGCCCCGCCTGCAGCGGTCAGGAGGCTGCAGCGCGTCGGGCCCAAAGGCTCCGCCGCAGGGGAGCGAGAGGCAGCGCGGGCCGGCACGGTGGGAGAGGAACTGGCTGTTGCTGGGCTCCACCGAGAGGTCCCAGCTACTTCCTGGTGCTCGGATTTGCATACTGCGCCTGGAGGGCGGGGAAGTGACCGTTTGGTATTTGGTGTGGCCGTCGCGCAGAGCTTTGAAAGCAAAGAAACCTAGCGACCCACCGTGCAACCTGGTAGCCTTGGATCCTACAGTCTGAAGTAGGGATAGACTGAAGGTCTCCCAAGGACCCAAAGGGGCAACGAAAGCTCTCGCATCTCCTTTCCTTTCCTTTCGGATCTAACTGCTCAAAGTGTTAGAAGTGGGGTGCTCCTGTAAGTAGAGGGGGGGCATGCTCTGACCCCGCTCAACGTTTGGAGTTCTCTGGAGAGAAAGAGAGCAGAACTGTTACTAAGGGTCTCATTGCGTTTTTGTTTTTTTGGTTTTTAATCAATACAGAGTAAGTTTCTTAAGAATGTTCACGGACATATCCAGGTCATTCGATGGGGCGGTGGAGGGGGAAGTGGGGATAGCTGTTGAGTTAAATGCCTGGCAAGTACTAAAAATTTCTGAGAGCCTCAGTTCCCTCCCTAGAAAATGAAGAGAAGAACGCTTAACTCTCATGAAATGCCTTGTGTAGAGGGCTCACATTACCTAGGGTGCTGTAGTTGAGGCTAACTCTGCATGCCTACAGGTATCCCAGCGCTTGGCACATAACTCATGCCTAACCAGTGCTTGCTGAAAGAAAGAATGGACTGCATATTCAAGCTCATGTTTCAACTGGATAAATGCCATTTACACATCCCAAACGTACAATTAGGCTCAGTCACTGTGGATGCCCACTTGTTCCAAGCCAGCTCCTGTTTCCTGGGATCCTGGGATTGTACTACTTTGTAGAATTTACAAGGAAGTGACTGGGACACCATAGGAAACTTGGCCTTTGTACTAATAAGAGCAAACCCTTAAGGCTAGATGAGTGCCAGACACTGCTCTAAAGGGTTGCTTTCTTTTCTTAACAATGTTCTTAAGAGGTTGGCCCCACCTACAGTCCAACTGGTCAAAGCAGCCACCTTGTACCAAATCCCATATAGCAAATCATTTGTTATTAGTAAAGGAGTACAAAAATTTGCCTACCGCAGTCATTTAGGCTGTATATTTTGATGTTTTGGGCAACCATGAAAGTGGTCCCATAAGATTATAAAGAAACTGACAAGATTTCTGATACCTTAATGACATTGTAGTCCTGCAACATTGTAGCAAAAGGCAATACTCAGATGTTTGTGATGATATCGACCAACCTGCTCTGCAATTATGTACAGCATAAAACACCTGATAATGATAATAAATAACTATGTTGTGGTTTATGAATATACTATATTATTATTATTATTTTAGAGCATAAATTTAGGAAAAGAAAAGTTGACAGTGTGCTCTGTTAGCCAACACCAGCTTTCTCCATCTGATGTTTATGTCTTCTTTTTAAATATTTTTTTAGTTGTTGGTAGACCTTTATTTTATTTATATGTGGTGCTAAGAATCAAACCCAGTGCCTCACACATGCCAGGCAAGTGCACTACCACTGAGCCCCAGCCCCAGCCCCTTACCACATCTCTTGATTGCATCAAGAGGCCATGTCTAGTGGTTGACCTATACCATCCAGGTTTGAGTAAGTTCACTCTGATTTTCACACAAAGACAAAATCATGTAATGCTGTACTTCTTGGGACATGTCCCCATTGCTAAGCCACACTTGACTATACTTCCTTAAATGAAAAGAAAAAAAAAAAAACAGGATATCTACACTTATAATGGTCACTGGTATGTAGTCAGTTTTTTGCTAAAGAGTAGTGGGTGGATTATGTTGGGAAGGTGATGAGCCTATGAGTTAAATCTATCAAGGATCCTGTGAAGCAGTTCATTACCTGGGGTCCATATCTTGTACTTTTCTTTAGAATAATCTTTCAAATACTTTGCCTTATCTACCACTACCAATGAGTCCTTGAGATGCTGGCTAAAGGCATGTGGCAAAAAATAACAGATACAAAATATCTTCTGTATGTTAATCTACCTTGGAAGCCCAGTTCTGCAGTGTAAACCTGTAAACCCAGTGATTTTGGAGGCTGAGACAGGAGGATCTCAAATTCCAGGCTAGCCTTGGCAATTTAGTGAGAGAGACACTGACTCAAAATAAAAAGGACTGAAGATGTAACTTAGTGATAAAAGCACCTCTAGGTTTCATCCACAATATAAAAAATTAGAAAAATAAAAGAAAAGAAAATATCCATCTGGAATGTTGTCAGTGTTTTTGGTAAAATGTCTCAGAGTAAGGAATAAAGCACCAACCACACCTGAGCTTGCACCCAGCTCCCCTGCTTTACCTCCTCACATGCAAGCATCCTACCTAAGGTTTTATTCTTATTTTGAAGCAACAACCATTTCCCTTCACACTTCTCAAGCTCTATTCATATATCTTGAATACGGATTTTCCATATATCTGTCTTTTCTCCCTACGGTCCAACGAAAGTCCCATTTCTCAAGAAAGCTTTATTTAAAGTTTTTACTAGTAGCCTTTTTTTTCTAGACATTTATATTACTTATAGCAGGCAATTCATTTAAAGTAGACCCTTTTAAAGTTTAGTACTTTGGCATTGTTCACCTTTTTTTCATGTGTAGCCTTCTCTTCTCAAATACTAGTAAATAGCCAGGCATGGTGTCACACACCTGTAATCTGAGCTACTTTGGAGTCTGAGGCAGGAAAATCACAAATTCCAGGCCAACCAAGCCAACTTAGGGAGACCCTGATTCAAAATAAAAATAAAAAGGGCTAGGGATGTAGCTCAGTGGTAGAGCCCCTCTGGATTCAATCCCCAGTACCCCAAAGCAACAATAAGAACAACAAAAACAAGTAAATAGTAGCTCTTCTTTGGGAAGACACTCCTTCTTATACATACTTATTTCCCACTGTGCATCCTCAAAGTTCTGCAGAAGGCTTTAAACTACTCCATTAATATCCACTGAACGGTTAATTGATTGGCTGATTTGTCCAAACAGTATTCTCTAAAGTGAGCCCCGAATGGAATGATTGGAGGCAGGATGCAGATCAACAAAGGCTGCCTTGACAGGTCAGGCAGGACTTTAAAGAAAAAAAAAAAAAAGGAATATGACTGACAGGATGGAGGAGGAAGTGTGGAAATGCACGGCTATGAGCAGTGTTTCCTCATTTTGTAGGTACTGTATTTGTGAATTCACCTACTTCCTATATTTTATTTATAAGCCCAAGATCAACACTAGCCTGCTCATTTGTAGACATGCATATTGCAGAATAGTGAAAATGTTGAGTCTTCCATTCTCCATGCTCCCAGCTAAGATGAGCAAGATGATACTCTGCCTTTTTAATTTCTACTTTCATACTGTAAACAAGTATCTTTTTTGAAGTTGACGTGTTGCCATGTTTTCCACCTTTTTGTGCCTTTTAAGATTGGTGATTTTGCTGTTGGAAATGGTCTCCAATCGTAGCACTGAATTTCTATCTAGTGTTCCCAGGCACAAGAGGCTGGGATGTGCCTTATGGAGAAAATATGTGTGTTAGATAAGCTTCACTCAGGCATGAGTCATAGTACTGTTGGCTGCGAATTCTAAGTTAATGCAGTATGTTAAATAAGATATTATTAAGCAGATACATACGTAAAACAATGTTAGGTATCAATAAGTTAATGAAAACGTTGCAGCCAGAGATTCATAAGAACCTAATTCCATATTTCTCTCTAGGAGCAATGGCTCGGGATTTACTAATTCAGTGCTCACAGTAAGTTCATAGAACATAACATAGAACACAAATAATGAGAATCAACTATGAGAATATCCCATCATCTATTGGCAGGAAAATGAAATGACCTCAAGAAACTTCTCTTGTATGTGATGACCATTCATCCTCATCACATGCCTGATCATGGTGCTTGCTTCTGTTAGAATAGGGCATTCTCAATGTATCCTTTCACATCACCTGATGTCCAGCCCATCCCACTGCCACATTGTGAACTCTCCCTGGTGCCACTGCCATTCTTCTGGGAGCCACCCTCTAGGGGTCCAGACTCCTAAGGCCAGTGCAGGGACTCTTGAGAATTTTTGCTCAAGCTTTCTGGCTTCCCTTTGGGGAAGACAAGATTGATCCAAAGAGTCTTCCTCTGACTCTTGCCAACATATCCACAAGCCCCAAGTGGCCCAAATAGGAAACAGAACAGAGGTGCTCAACCCTGGCAGCAGGTTAGAATCAGCTGAACTGCTAGAATATGCCCACGTCCAGGCCTTATGGAGGCCAATGAAATCAAAGTCAATGGAGGGGAACCCATCAGAGATTCTCAGGCTCCATAGGTACATGTGAGCAGCCAGGAGTGAGAACCATAGTCAAGTGCAGTGGCACACACCTGTAATCCCAGCAGCGTGGGAGGCTGAGGCAAGAAAACTGCAAGTTCAAAGTCAGCCTCAGCAACTTAGTGAGACCCTAAGCAAGTTAGTGAGTCCCTGTCTCAAAATAAAAGCTAATGGGGATGTGACTCAGTGGTTAAGCACCACTGGGTCCTGGGTTCAATCCCTAGTACCAAAAAAATAAATAAAATAAAAAGATTGGGAACCACTGGCAAAGAGTCTCAACCAAACATCTTGGGAGAGTATGGGGTATATTTACCAAAAATTAAAAGGAGGGGAATGTCAATATATATGTCACCAACATTCCTAATAAAATAAAAAAAAGTCCTCATCTGAAACACTGGAGACTAATATATTAAATATTATATAATATATTAAAACACTGGAGACTAATATATTAAAAGTGGGGAAATTCTACAAATGATATAAGCGTGTCAAACATTTTACTTAAACTTCAACCTTAAGTGCATTAATTTACTGCCAATGATTCGTGTAAGAATGAGGTGTTTCCTCTAAGCATGAGGTGTTTCCTCTAAGCATGAATCCTGAACTTGGCACTCTGTCATTTTGGTTACCTAGAGCACATCCTGATACCTTATCTCTGATTTCCAATTGCAGATTTGCTGAAGTAGGGGAAGAGGCTGTAAAGCCATCTCTTCACACGATCTCTATTGTTTCACCTCTGCTTCATTCTGCTAATTTAGCAGAATTATTTGCATTTACCATTTTCCTATGGCTGTTTCCAAATATTCAATTTGGTTTTATATAGAAACAACTCTGTCACTCCTATTTTTTAAGTTTATAGTTATTAAATTGCCTGTTTGCAATACAGTCACATTTGGCATTGGAAAAAAAAGAATGACTTTGGAAAGAAGTATTCCAGAGAGTACATGGCTCACTTTGCTGAAAGAAAGGAAGCAGTCTTTTGTTGTTATTTGTTTTAAATATATATATATATATATATATATATATATATATATATATATATATATATATACACATTAAAAAATATATATATATACACATTAAAAAATATATATATATACACACATATATGTGTGTGTGTGTATATATATATATATATATATATATATATATATATATACATTTTTACCTGTAGATGGACACAACACCTTTATTTTATTTTATTTATTTATTTTTATGTGGTCCTGGAGGATTGAACCCAGTGCCTCACATGTGCTAGGCAAGCTCTACCGCTGAGCCACAACCCAAGCCCCTATTTGTTTTACAAAGGGAATTGGAAGCACTGGTTTGTGCAAGTTTTGTTAGAAAGAAGATAATCTTAGTGGCTTTCTCTCATAACCACCACCAGCCAGACACTGGGCAGGTAGTTTTATTTTAAAACCTCAATCCTCATAACCATGCTCTATTTTCCTCCACTTTTCAGATAGGAAAGCCTCACAAGGGGCAAGTGGCTTGCCCAAATTCACCTCACCAAAGTGAATGGGTTGGGTTTGAACCCTGTTCTTTCTGACATCAAAGCTTGTATCCTTACATTGCAATGACTTCTATGAAGTTCGAC
Source organism: Marmota flaviventris (assembly GCF_047511675.1). NCBI lineage: Eukaryota > Metazoa > Chordata > Mammalia > Rodentia > Sciuridae > Marmota > Marmota flaviventris. The sequence continues at coordinate 74,998,511 of NC_092512.1, forward strand.
TTCTCTGCCCGAAATACCAGAAAAACGGCATGGCATTCCCAAAAGCAAACATGGTAAAATCTAGCTTGAGTCCTTCTCAATTCTTTGCCATTGTAAAGGAATAAACAAGCTACCGGATCAATAAATTATTAAAATGGAGCCAAATACTAATGGTAGTAACAATAATAGCATAATTACAGTTTGAAACTTATTTTACAACAAAGTTAATCTGACATTCAATGATATGTCAAGTTGTGCTGTGTAGTAATTAGACCAAAATAGTAGATTGCTCATTAAGAATTGTCTCATACAGTCAGATTAGAGATTTCTGGTGTCTGCTAGGGAATGTCCAGAAGGTAAAAGGGAACATCACTGTGACTTCATTTCTGCTTCTTTTTAAAGGAGAGGCTGGGACCAGTTCCACCTCCCTCCACCTTTTACTGTTCAGCAAGGATGTCCAGCTCCTCAAATCAAGCTTGACTCAGATCCTAGTATGTGCTCTGTACCCAGTTTGAATTCTGAAAGTGCCAAATCTGTTTTCTAGGTGGACTTTATGGTGTCTGGGAACTCATGTTTGAACTTGTGATGTCGACATAATTTCAAACTTACAGGAAAATATTTTAAAAATAGCACAACCAGGCAAAATGGCGTATGCCTGTAATCCCAACACCTTGGGAGGCTGAGACAGAAGGATCATGAGCCTGTACCAGCAACTTAGCAAGGGCCTAAGCAACTCAGCAAGACCCTGTCTCTAAACAAAATATAAAAAAGGTCTGTGGATGTGGCTCAGAGGTCGAGTTCCCCTGAGTTCAATCCCCAGTACTTCCCCCTCAAAAAAACACAAAAATCATGTATATCCTTCAGATTCTCTATTTGTTCACATTTAATCAATTTGTATTCATGAGCACATATTCTGTTTCTTTCTCTTTCTCCATCTATGTATAAATTATGTGGACTCTTGTATGACATTTACAGACATAATGATTCTTTACCTCCTTAATACTTCAGTGTATATTTCTTAAAAATTGATACACATTTATCAATAAACTAACATGAATGTGACAATTAAATTATAAATCCTATTCAAATATTGGCAATTGTCCTAATAATATGCTTTATAGTAAAAGAAAATTGCAGTTGACACTTTGCATTTGATTTTCATGTTTCTTTAGTTTGTCTTTAATTTATAACAGATCTGTCTTTGTGGTACATGATATGATATAAGCATTTGAACTGTGGGGCACTCGACCACTGAACCACATTCCCAGCCCTATTTTGTATTTTATTTAGAGACAGGGTCTCACTGAGTTGCTTAGTGCCTCGCTGTTGCTGAGGCTGGCTTTGAATTTGTGATCCTCCTGTCTCAGCCTTCTGAGCTACTGGGATTACAGGTATGCACTACCATGCCCAGCTAGCATTTTCAAAAGAACATAGACTAGTTATTTTGTAGAATTCTCTGTTTGGGCTTATGTGATACTTCCTCATGACAGCGTCAGGTTATACCTTTTGGTTAGCATTACTCTGGTGTGCTGTGTTGCTGTATTTTGGATGCAGTGTATCAGGAGGCACAGGGGCTCTATCTCTGCCATCATTTGTGAGGTTAACTTTGATCACTTGGTTAAAGGCATGTCTTCTCAATTTTTCTGCTCTGAAGTCACTGTTTTTCCTTTAATAAGTCATCAATATCTTGGGGCTGGAGTTGTGGCTCAGTGGTAGAGTTCTCATCTAACACGGGTAAGGCACTGGGTTTGATCCTCAGCACCACATAAAAATAAGTAAATAAAAATAAAGGCACTGTGTCCACCTACAACTAAAATAATATTTAAAAAAATAAGTAACCAATATCTTGTAGGGAGGTAATCTGATACTGTAAGTTTCCTGTTTTTCATCAAACCTTTGCCCACTAATATTAGCATCCATGGATAATTCTTACCTGAGTCAAAGATGACTGTGCTGATGGTCAAATGGTATATTTCAGTCATTTCTGTGTCACTATAATCAATATACCCGACAAGAAAACTTAGAGAAGAAACGTTCATTTGGGCTCATGGTTTCAGAGGTCCATTCCATGGTGAATGAACTCCATTGCTCAGAGCCCAGGTGAGGCAGAACAACATGTCAGAGAGGAACGCAGCTCAGGCCCTGACAGCCAAGAAGCAAAGAGAGTGCTTCTCTCACCAAGGACAAAATATAAACCCCCAAAGTGCCCCCAGTGACCTGCTTCCTCTAGCCACACCCTACCTGCCTACAGTTAACCACCGAGTTAATCTATTCAAGCGGATTAATGATTAATTAGGTGAAAGTTCTCATAGTCTAATGATTTTACTTCTTAACATCTTGCATTGTCTCACACGTGAGTTCTTAGGGGCCACCTCATATCCAAACCATAACATGCTATATGCATGATTTTTTGAATAAAAAAAAACTTTCTGCAATTGGATTTTTGTCATTCAAGGGAAGTATTATGAAGATATGAGGCATCCCCCAAAAGCTCATGTATGAGACGATGCAAGAAAGCTTAGAGGTAAAATGTTTGGGTTATGAGAGCCTTAACCTAATTAGTGCATTTATCCTCTGATAAGGATTAATTGGGTGGTAACTGTAGACCGGTAGGGTGTGCCTGAGGGAGGTGGGTCACCGAAGGCATGCCTTTGGGGTTTGTATTTGTCTCTCTCTTTCCTGGATTCAACCCCTAATACTGCAAAAAGGGGGGAAAGAGAGAGAGAGTAGAATGTATTTTAAAAAAAGGGGGAGAAAGAGGGTATCATGTATGTATACATTATAAAGTAATAAAGTAAGGACTGAAAAAATTAAACCTGTGTTACCAGGGAAAATGAGGAACTTTAGCACAAATGATTATAGATACTAGGGAACTGATTTTTTTAAAAAAAGAAAGAAAATTCATAGAAATCTTTAGGCTACAGAAAAGTGTTAATAACTATTATACAATATTATTTATGCATACATTACTACCAAACAAAATTTTTCAAACATTGACTGAGTATTATTTATTAAGTGGAAAAGGTATCCAGGATCAAATAGGATTGGGGAATTTGAATTGAACGTAGTGTCACAGAGCTCTGGCTAGCAAAGTGATGTTGTGGATCTTGGTGAAGACGCTAAGTGTGTGTTTGTCCCAACAGGTTTGCCAAGGTAATGGGTGTGCTGAGAGATGCCCTGGGGACCCGCAGGGGAAAACACAGCCCTTCATGTGAATAGAGCCCTCTCAGAGCCACCTACTGAGATGGTTCAACTTCAGAAATGCTTGATGTTCATAAACTGTTGTCTTGCAGCAATGTCTCTGCGGACATCCCAGCAGTCGACAGGATTGTCACAGGTCACTGACACTGTGCTCACTGATGTGCTACTGCCTTGGCCACTGGTATGGACAGTTAAATTAAACTGTGAGCGTGAAGTGATACACATGGTGTCTAAGTCCCCTTTCCAGTATGAAAACAAGCCCCGCCTCCTTCCCTAAGCTTTGGTACCCTGTGTGAATGCAACTCACCCATTGTAACCTTTCATCACAAACCATGAGAGACCATTGGGTTCTGGCTAATGCCATTGCCCCTCATTCATCATTCACCCACCAACCCTCTCAGTCAGCCCTTGTTTCCATTTGCTCAGCACCTCTCTTGTGCCAGCAGCAACAGGGGTGCTGTATTCAATTCTACAAAAGCAACTTCATGGCAGCCATCAGGTGAAGGTATAGCCTGATGAGGATGTTTATGTAATGCTGATAATGATTTTTTATTCTGGTAACATCCTTTATTGGCATTGGTCAGAACTTCATCCTTTTTTATGTATGCATGTGTTTGATTAGTGACCAGTTTCTCAGTGGCCTCAAATGCTACTTCTCCTTTGTGTCCTGGTAGGAGGCATCAGCAGTTCAACTGCTCAACCAGCCTGATAATGAACCTTGGTTATGACTTCTTGTACATGGCCACCATTGGTGTGGAATGAGAATGATCTCATAGCAAAAATCTGTAGATTCTAATTATGTGTGAAGAGGTGGTGGTGTGCTTTAACATGGATCTAGTGTCTTATCTTCCCAGAAGATGTCAGACCAAAAAGCTAATGATGTCATGTGCCTAGCTAAAATGCTAGGGAGACCTCTATGTCTTCATTATAGCCATTTTTCATTCCATACCTTACTTCCAGAAGAATATTTCAGAAATTTTGAGCGTTCCTCTAACTCACTCAGTAAAATATCAATCACCTGATAAACGACAGAGTTCATCCCAGGGTGGGCATCTGGTTTTCTTTTCCTCTGGGTGTGTCTTTTGGTTGATGTAAATAGTTTATGTGTGTCTGTTCCTCGGAAGTCCTGTCTGTTTTGATCAGTTATTGTTGAGCTCTGAGAATACCACTATCCTAAAAATACACCCTGCTATGACATACGGTATTTGGCTCTTAGGGATTCTTCAGATATGATTGTAGTCAGATGGTTCAGTGTTACAAGAAGAAAAACATTTTTATGAAGTTAGAATTTAAAGCTGTATTTATTTGCCCTACTATTCAATGAGGAGAATTTTGTCTGAACTAATAGGATTTGGAAACTAAATGACTCATTTACATGGCCCATGGATGTCAAAATAAATTCTTTCTGGATAAATTATATTTCATTTGACTCTGTTCATCTATAAGGTGAGTCACATCTAGCTGGTACAAGTCCTATGAAGATAGTCAAATGACCCAGTCTCCCTAATCCATGCATAATGTGCTGGTGACATGACGTGGGGGAAGAGATAAGAAAAAGAGGTCAACTAATATTCTGAGTACTCAAGCTATGGAGGACATTTTCATGTGGCTTAGGCCCTAGCAGATACCCTTGCATCTTTCTTTCTACTTACAGGCTGCCCTTGCCCTCTATCTTCATGTGGCCAAGTCTTTCTTATCTTTATAGGACCGAAGGACCAGTATAAATGTCACATTATCAAATAAATCTTTTCCCCGCTACCTTGCATTGCTTCCTTGAAGTCCTGTGGAAAAGTGCCTTTACCACATGTTGACACTCATCATTTTATACCTTTATTTTCATTATTTTTTTTTCTCTACACAGAGCTTCTACATTGGGCAGTGAACCTGGGAGGGGATTCAGAACTCTTCTTTTGTTGTTTTGGAATCCTAAGTATTAAGGGCAGTGCATGTAAGCAGAAGGTACTGAGTGAGTTTGCTGAATGACAGATGAGTGTGAAACGAGAGAATACTACTGCTGTGTGGGTGCTCAGAGAGGTAACACTTTGCCTGTGGGGGGGAAAAATACTGTTAATGGTGGTTGAATCTCCAGCTGGGCAAACACTTGTGTACATTACATATATAATGCTCATAGACATCTTTGAGACACATGCCATTAACCCTGTCTTCTGTTTGGCAAAACTGAGTCACAGGGGGTTTAGGAAAGTTTTCCTGGATCACACAGACTGCTCACAGCTAGTGAGAGATAGAGTCTAGGTTTGACTAAGAGTCTAGGTTTAGCTAAGCTAGCCTGTGGTCTTTCCACGGTGTCTTTCCATTCCTCCCCTCCTTCTGTCATAAGGGTGTTTCTCTGAGTCTCATGTCAAGGTTTCATAATCCTGTAACAAGAAGCTCCTCCAATAATACAGTGATAATGATAGCTACCCACAGAGCACACATGTATAGGTCTTCTGCATTCCATAGAATGGGAATTATGAAAGTATTCAAGCTCAGCACTAATACTTATAGAACCATTTATGACAGTAAAAATGGAGGTCCAAATACCACCTGTCTAGTCCCTATGAATCAAGTGACAAATAAAATGTGGTTGATCCTTTTGAATTATTTTTAATTATTCAAGGTTCTAACAGAGAAAAAGAATCAATAGGAAATCTCTTGATATCTATTTTTCTATCTAGAAAAAGAAAAGGACTAATTTAAAGGGATTGACTTATGGGATTAGGGAAGGTGGCAATTTTGTTATCTGCAGGATAGGTCAGCATATTGAAGATCCAGGGAAAAGTTGATATTGCAAACCAAGTCCAAGAGTAGTCTGCTGGTGGAATTCCCTCTTCCTCACAGAAGCTTAGTCTTTTCCTCTGAAGGCCTCAAGTGATTGGATATGACCAACCTATACCATGGAAAGCAATTAATTTTTTTTTTACATAAGATCTACTGCATGAAAGGTTAATCTCATCTACAATATGCCTGACTTGCTTGGGAACACATGAACAAGGACTTTGAGGTTTATGGTACCTGGATCATGGTCTGGAAGGGTACATGGGCCCTCTCTTAAGAGAGTATGAATCCAACAGACTCCTTTCTAGAAAGAGGAGTCATGGAGACATGGTTAGAATAGAGCCCTTTACTGCATAGGGGGTGAGGCCAGGGTTCTTCTTTCTGAGTAAGGAATGGGACATCGTCATGAGGAGCATAGGCATGAGGACCTGAGATTCAGAGAGCTTGGATGATGTGCCCCAGGAACTCAGCTCATTCGGCCCAGGAAAGAAAGGTCATTGCCTTTTTTTACAGGTTCAGATTTATACCGTTCAACGTACTGCAATAGTATGGTAGTTAATACTCTCTGTATCTTTATTGTAACTATAGGGAAATAGAACAAAGTATTGATTAAAAAATAAAACAAAGTATTTGGAAATAAAACAAAGTATTGATTAAACAATAAAGACTGGAAATAAAATGAGATTACTACACAATCTCTCTTGGCGCTTAATGAATGAAAACTTTCTTCTTTCTTTGTAGGGAGAGAATCAGTCCTGTATCTTTATTAAAGAGGAATAGAAAGAAGCCAGACCTGGCAACCAAGGGATGAGGCACTGGCCAGGTAAGTGGGGTGGGATCAGGCTCTGGGGATTCAAGGACACACTGATGGCCTGGGAGGAGTCAAGGAGACCAGATCCTGGTGAGAAGGTGCCCAAGAGAGAACTTTCAGGCGCTGTGTCCATCAGCTGGTTCTGCAGCGGGGATATAGAATAGGTTGTGCTGGCCTGGATTTGCCCTGCGGCCATTCTGCCTTGTCTACCTAGATCACTCACTGGTCCCCATCCTGTCCCTTGCTGTCCGTGTGCACCTCGACAAGAAGCTCAGTGACCTCTCCATTACCAAGTAACTCAGTCATTCATTTCGTCCATGTCCTATATGTCCTCTTCAGGTCCTAATTATCTTCATCCTCCTCCTCTTCCTCATTGTCATAGTGCTCTGTGGCTAGCTTGTCAGTAGGTACCAGACTGTTTTCTTTTAACAATATTTTTGCTTAGGGCAATTCAGAGCTTTTTATTTCAATAAAGGCAACACACGAGGTTCGAGTGCAACAAGAGAAGTGCTAAGAAAATCCCCCAGGAAGGATATTTGACCTCCACCAGCTTTTACAAACCAGTCCAACTAGATGCCTCTGCTAAACAGAAAGACAAAAGCTTGTGATGGTCTGGAAAATCAACACTAAATGTGCTAAGTTCATTTAAGTAAGAACATTTTGAGACCCAAACCTGAAAATACCTGGCCAAAGAGGGCACATGTGTGTGTGTGTGTGTATGTGTGTGTGTGTGTGTGTGTATATATATATATATATATATATATATATATATATATATATTTTTTTTTTTTTTTTTTTTTTTTTTTTTTGAAACAGGGTCTTGCTAAATTGCTGAAGCTGGGCCTCAAACTTCTGATTCTCCTGCCTCAGCCTCCTAAATCACTGGGATTACAGGCATGCACCATCAAGCTTGGCTAAAGAGGGTACATTGCTGATAGAGTACATATAGTTGTAAGAGAATATTTTTTAATTCTTATTGGTTCCTTTGGCAGAACCCAGTTTGCAAATCTAATAGAAAGATTTACCAGACAAATGGGCTCGGATAATGATTGAAAACTAACCAAATAGGCTATGTTAATTACTGTAATTTAAACATATCAGGGTAAAGACAGATTAAGGGGATTCCAGGGCTTAAGTGATCCTGTCTCAGCTTTCTGAGTAGCTGGAACTACAGGCATGAGTCACCATGCCTGGTGATCCATATTGTAGCATGTATGAATACTTTCTTTTTATGACTGAAGAGCACATTTTGTTTATTCAAATACTTAATTGTTGATCAATATCTGGGTTGGGTTGTTTTTACCTTTGGGCAGTTGTGAATAATGCTGCTATGAACATTTGTGTACAAGTATTTGTTGGAATACCTGTTTTCAGTCACTTTGGGTTTAGACTTAGGAATGGAATTGCTATTTTGAAGCCATAGCAAGATTCTTCCTTGTGCTTACTCCCAAGAAACTAGGAGAATAAGGAATTAAAAAATAACAGATCAAGGAGGAAAACTAAAATTTTAGCATAATTTATAAAACAAAAAAGTTGAAGAAATAATAATTTTATATTTGTATTTATATGCATAAGTCCATAACTGTGTCTATGTACAGCCTGCCTTAGGATGTATGTTATGCTTTGGACCTTTCTTCCCCCTAGTTCTTTTATTTAATTTTATTTTTAATGCTTTTATTAATACATTATGGTTATACATAATGTATAAGTATAATGCTAGAGCATCCTGAGTTCAATCCCATATACTGTGAACTAAAAATAGAAAGAACAAGAACCAGAAAAGGCACAACAATCCAGATTGGAAGCTTCATGTGCATTTTTTTAAAATCTTCAGTACTGGGGATTGAACCCAGGGCCTCACACATGCTAGGTAAGTGCTCTACTATATTGAGCGATGCCCCTGTTCTTTTTATTTATTTTTTTGAGATACAGTCTTGCTAGGTTTCCCAAGCGATCTTAAAACTCACATGGTCATATTTGTTATATATCTCACTGTAAGGAAATTAAAGCACAAAGGAATGAATAATCCTGGTTGGATGTTGTTAAACTTGTCAGGGGTTCCAGGATGGAACACAGACTATGTTGCCCAGAGCTGCCCCTGAACTCCAGGGATCCAGCAAAGTCTCCTGCTTCAGTCTCCCAAGTAGCTGGGACTACAGACACATATAAGGATGCGCTCTACCACTGATCTACGTCCTCATCCCTGGAACACAGGCTTTTTGACTCAAAAGTTTGTGGTCTTCCTACCACCTGCCTCTTGCTTCATTTTCATTACACATCGGGCAGAATATTTGCTTTATATTTTTGTATTTGCTTTTCATAAAAATGACTTGCAATCTGCCTAATCAATCTCTAGATTGCAGATAAGGAAGTAAGGCTCACAGGGGATAAGGAATGAATACCCGAGGTCACACAGTCAGTAAATAGCAGGAAAGAATAACTATCAAAGCTAGGTGCAGTGGCACACATCTCTAATTCCAGCTACTTGAGAGGCTGAGACAGGAAGATCATAAGTTCAAGGCCAGCCTCAGCTACTTAGTGAGACCCTATCTCAAAATTTAACAAGTGAAAAGGGATGTAGTGCAGTGGTAGAGCACCGACCTAGCATGCAAAAAGCCCTCGGTTCAATCTCCAGAATAATCAATCCATCAAGTCAGGGATGTTATCAGAAAGAGTAATCTTTCAAAAGTGTCTTTAATATTCCTTTTGAGTGCAATTTCAACTAAAGTTATAATGTGTTCTAGTATTAGATTAATGTGTAGCTGCCTCTGTATTTTTTACAGAGCCAGAAAAGGGAAAAAAAAAATAAAAGCATTGGAACTGCACTGCGTCTACAGGATGTCCTGTTACATTTATCTGGTAGGACAGACCCATGACTCACTATAAAATTTGACACATCGGAAATGGTTTTATTGTGCAGGGTTCTTCTCTCCCCATAAATATTAAACACATTGATTTGAGGATAACAAGTTATATTTGTCCTAATATAAAGGTTTCTGATATAATTTGTTTTGAGGTGAAACTTTGTTTTCATTTCATGTTATTAATTCATTTATTTATCTATCTGGGTTTTTGTGGTACTGGGGATTGAAACTAGGCATACTCACTGAGCTACATCCCCAGTCCTTTATATTAATTTTTAATTTTGAGATAGGGTCTTGCCAAGTTGCCCAGGCTGGCCTTGAACTTGGGATTCTCCTGCCTCAGCCTCCCCAGTAGCTGGGATTACAGGCATGCACCACCATGCCTGGCAGAGGTGAAAGGAGCGTTAGACATGTAGGTGATCACTCAGAAAGTTCAAGGAGGCTCAAGTATTTTGAGTTTCCTCAGGTCCCCCTTCCTAAGTTAATGATGATCAACAGTGTGAGAATGTCTCTTGATAGAATCGCTGAGTGTTTGCCATTATCTTGCAAAGGTTGGGTGGCACTTGACCAACTAAAAACTTCTCATTCAGCTCTTCACCCTCAGAAAAGTGCAGTATCCTGGGCTGTAGTGTAGCTCAGTGGTAGGACACTTGCCCGGTGAGCTTGAGGCCCTGTATTCAAACCCCAGCATCACAAACAAAACCAAACCAAGTGATGTCTGGCAAAAAACAAAAAACAAAAAAACACTCAACAGTAATATAATAATAATAATACCAAAAAGAAAAGCAGCTTTGCATAAAAAGGGACCATAAGACTTTCTCACTGTGACCAACTAGAAACAAATCCATGCATTCAATTCTGTAATCCTTTGGAGAAAAAAAAAAAAACAAACAAAAAACTGAAAAACAAAATGAACACCCAGAGGCAATTTCTTCCTCTTTTAAAAATAAATAGCAGTTATTTACACTAATTATTTAGAGAGTCTAAAACGTCTCCTCTGCACAAGAACTTCTTGATCACATTACCTCATATGATTTTGCTGCTTTCAGTATATATGTATTGCCAAATCATATTATTAAAAAAAAAATAGTTTCATAAAGAGAAAATTTCCCTCCGTCAGTCACTGGAATTGTTCAACGATAAAATTTGGCCCTAGTGTTTCTACCTTTCATCCATTTTCAAACAGATATGACCCAGTTGTGCCTGTGTGTGTGTGTGTACAGTAGGGATTCTACACAGCTATGTATGTGTAGGTAGAGCATGTATTTAGGGTGAGTGTGGAGGAGTATGTGCTTTGTGTGTGTACATAGGTACATATGCAGAGGTGTATGTATGTAGGGAATCATGTGTATAGGAACATATTCACACAGATATGTGTGTTAAGGATGTGAGTGTGTGTGTAGCATGTTTGTATGTGCAGCATGTTTGTGTGTGTGTGGTGTTTGCATTTGAAGATGAGTGTGTGGCTATGGGTACATACTAGGAGTGCATTGTATGTAAAAGTGCTTGTGTGTGTTTATGTCGGAGTGTGGGTGTGCAGGCATGTGGGGGGGGTTACATGCATATGTATGTATACATGCATATACCTGTGTGTGTGTGCCTGTGTAGGGAGTATTCTGGGGGAAAAGTTGTGAAAATGAGTCTGCTCTGGGGAGGAGTAAATGTGAAATTAGTCAATAAAGACGAGAGGGTAGCTGAGGCTGGATGGTACAGACTTCAGAACCAAGGGAGGAGTTGAGACTGTGGACAAACAGTGGAGAGTTGGAGGGAACGATAGGAACAGTCTAAAGAATCACTGAAATGCGGCTGTCCAGGTGGACTAAGTTGGATTTGATGGCCCTGGTGGCAAGTACCAGGGAAAGGGAGGGTAAAGATCCAGATTATGGGAGCCCAAGAGGTCCCCTCTGAGAGGACAAGGGCATGGTTCTCCTCAACCAGGGACCACAGCTGAGAAGGGCCTGGACTTAAATTTCCACCCCATCACAAACTTGGGAAATGATTGAACTCACTAAAACTTGGACATCTGATGTTCATTTTTAAAAATGTTATAACTATTGTGTGTGTGTGTTTATGTGTGTGCGCGCATGCGTGCGTGCATATTTGGGTGCTGGCGATTGAATCCGTGGCCCTGTGCATGATCTACACTAATAAGTATAGTGCATGTTCTACACTAAGATACACCCCAGCCCCAAGTATTTGATTTTTAAATTGGAAAGACCAAAATTTCGTAGAACTGGACTGAAGATTAAATTAGATACTACACACAAATGACTTAGCATATCTTGGCTTGTGAAAAATTTTCAAGCATGAAATAGAAGAGGTAGAAGAGAAAGAAGAAAATACAGTGACTTGCAGGGAGTGTTTCATGTTGCTTGAGAAATAATAGAACCTATTTATATTCCGACCTTTCAAACCATTTCTGCTGTGTCGAATTCAAAAATCGGAATACTTCCAGACTGCTGGGAACAGCACTTTCAACATAACTCACATCTGAGCTCCATGAAGGAAGAAGATGACGTGCCCTTTTATTTATGTGGGACAGTGTGTGCCAGCCAACCAGTGAGAAGTGTTGTCCACCCAAACTGATTCTTCCTGTGGTGACAGGCAAGGCTGACTCACCAAGATGTGGGGGCGTGGGGGATACAGAATCCCTCTTCAGGGTGACGAGCTGGGTTTGGACGACTGGATGTCAGTCCAGAATGCAAAATGAAATAAGTGATGTCCTGTGGCATCTGCCACATCAGTACAAGAATGATATAGGGTGGTTCATCCACAGGAAGTGGGGTGCAGTTTGCTATAGTTTGAACATGTCCCCCTGTAAGGGTCCGGCGAAGCGTCGGAGAAAGAGACCACCAAGTGACCACTCATGCAATTGGCAGAAGGGGATTTATTGAGGATCCGATTCAGCGCGCTGAGGCTCCAGGCTCACTCAGGAAGGGAAAGCAGCCCAGAGCCCCGAGCAGGGGCTGAGCACTGCTTAAGTACACTTTTTTGGGGGAGGGCGGGGACTTTACATACATCACAGTCTCCTTTAACAAATCACCATACACCGCGGGAAAGTCAAACAACAATTCTTAAACTTGATTAGTACATACATTGGCGGGAACAGGTCAGCCTGGAGTGATAGGTCATTCCTAAGGAGGGGGTTACATTCAAACTGATTGGTTCGGGCCCTGAATGCCTACGTGACAAGCTGCACAGGATCTTGGGCTATAAATCAACTAAATGGCCAGTAGGGCATTGTCTTAACTGCCCCAGGAATTTAACCCATGCTTTGCAGTTTAGAAGCAGGTTTACAAAGCCTGGTCCTTTACATTTTAACTCAGGCCTTGCAGCTTAGAAACTTTACAAAGCCCGGTCTTTTACACTTTAACTTCAATTTCTTTTACCCTTACATCCCCAGAGGCCCATGTGTTGGAAACTTAATTTCAGGCTTGCATGTTGAGGGTATTTGGAGGTGGGGGCCTCTGGTAAGTAATGAGGGTGAGGTGAGGTCATAAGGGTGGGGCTCTCACGATGGGAGTAGTGACTTGATAACAAGAGGAAGAGAAACCAGAGCAGACTTGCTCCTACTCTCTTGATCTCTTCTCCACCATGTGAGGATACAGGAAGAAATCTAAAGTCTGAAGCCTGGAAGAGAGCTGTATAAACCAGCTTTGTATTACTATCATAAAATAGCCAGGCAGCTAACTTTAAAAAGATATAAGGTTTATTTAGCTCACAGTTTTGGATGTTTGGGACATGGCTGTAGCAATGGTTTTACTGAGGACCTCCTGGTGAATGGCAGACAGTGGGTGGCAGTGGCAAGGGCACGTGGTGCGGCAAGTGGCCACATTTCAACTAAGGAGTCGAGAGGGCTGGGTGGGGCCAAACTCAGACCTCAACCAATGGGTCTTGAAAGAATTACCTTGTGAGGGAACATCCTCAATGACCAAAGGACCTCCCTCTGCACCTCACTTTCCAAAGGTTCTACTCCCTCCCAGTAGCACCAACCAATAGACCATGCCTTCGTTTGCAATTGAACCTTAGGGATGGACACTGGAACCACAACAAGGCAAGGGCCTTTGCCAGAACACAACCATGCTGACACACTGATCTCAACCTTCCAGCCTCCACAACCGTAAGAAATAAATTTCTGCTATTTATAAGCCTCCTGGTCTATGGAAATCTTATATAGCAGCCTGAACTGACAAAGACACTATACACACACACACACACACACACACACACACATTTATATAAAATAAAATTTGCCTTTTATTTCTCTTTTTTAAAACTGCCTTGCTTTCTGATTCTACTCTTGGGCTAGTGAGTATCATTGCAAAAATTTTTGCATCCTTGAGGCAACATGCTAAAGCATATGCTCAGGTGATCTCTTTTTAATTCACATAATTATTCAACGTTCAGTTATTGTTGAACGTTTGCTATCTGCTAGGTTTCCTGGCAGGTGAAGATGATCCCCATTTTATAGCAAAGGAAACAGAATCTCTCTGAGACCCAGCAGCTCACCCCAAATGCCCCTGCAGCGGTGGTGAGCCCAGCTCTCAGCCTGATGTGTCCTCTGCACACTCTCTCTTCCCCAGCTTGGGCGGCTGCTCCTGTGCAGAGAAGCAATGGGGAAATCTCTCCCGGCAAACAGGAATCAACCTTGACCAGGGAAGGCCAACTAGCACATTGCTTTACAAAGGGCAAAATGGAAATGAGCATGGGGTATGCCTAAACAATCCACGTCTGGAGCTACTTTTATATTAACATTCCGGCCCCCCCCCCCCCCCAATGCTCTCATTAGAATACTGAAACCCAGGTGAGAGGAAATAACTCTCTGATCTTTTTCAAACATTGTGCCACAAGAAGGAGACAAAAGAGAGTAGGAAAGGAAATAATGAAAATCTGGTTAACCATAAGATCAACTTCTAAATTCATGATAAGATGAAAAAAATTTTCCACTAAAAATAGCTTTCTAGTTGGCTTTGAGGTTGTTGGTATCAGTCTAATGAATATTTGCAAAAAAAAAAAAAAAGTGGGAGGGGAGGAGGAGAGGGAGGGAATGAGATGGAAATAAATGGTGATAAATTTGTTTCTGATCTAATTCAGTTTGAATGATAAAAAAGTGAATCTTTTTAAAATTTTTTACTTTTTTTAAAAATTTGAATTGTTATATATGACAGCAGAATGCATTACAATTCATATTATACATATAGAGCACAATTTTTAATGTCTCTGGTTGTACATAAGGTAGAGTCACACCATACGTGTCTTCTTACATGTACTTAGGATAATGATGACCATCGTATTCCACCATCTTTCCTACTCCTATGCCTCTTCTCTTTACCTCCCTCCCCTTTTCACCTTTGCCCTATCTAGAGTTCATTTAATCCTCTCCCCTCCCCCACAACACAGCATATTATGAATCAGCATCCTTAAATCAGAGACATCATTCGGCATTTGGTTTTCTGGAATTGGCTAACTTCACTTAGCCTTATATTCTCCAGTTCCATCCATTTACCTGCAAATGCCATGATTTTATTCTCTTTTATTGCTGAGTAATATTCCATTGTGTATATATACCACATTTTCTTTATCCATTCATCCACTGAAGGGCATCTAGGTTGGCTCCACAGTTTAGCTATTGTGAATTGTGCTGCTATAAACATTGATTTGACTGTGTCTCTGTAGTATGCTGTTTTTAAGTCCCGTGGGTATAGATCAAGGAGTGGGTTAGCTGGGTTAAAAGGTGGTTCCATTCCCAGTTTTCCAAGGATTCTCCATATTGCTTTCCAGATTAGCTGCACCAGTTTGCAATCCCACCAGCAATGTATGAGTGTGCCAAAAAAAAAAAAAAAAGTGAATCTTTTGATTGTCAGTGGAACTGACAATTCTGTGAAACAAGAATAAAAGTTTCAACAGGCAAAACTCTCCGTATTTGCTTAGCTTGAAGGTTAAAAGTCATGCATTTTAAGCTGAGTAGGGTGGCCAACACCTGTAACCCCAGCAACTGAGGAGGCTGAAGCAGGAGGATTGCAAGCTTGAGGCCAACCTGGGCAACTTAGCAATATTCTGCCTCAAAATAAAATTTTAAAAGGGCTGAGGAGGTAGCTCAGTGGTAAAGCACCTGCCTAGATTTGAGCGAGGTCTTGGGCTCAATCTCAATACCCCAAACAAAACAAAACAAAAAACTCTCAAAAGTAATGCATCTTAAATAACCACATGATAAATACCAGGGAGAACAAACTCCCCTTGGACGTGCAAATGCCTTGAAATGAAGGAGGTCATGAGCTGAGGGCAGATTTGGCCCATTGCCCAGTTTAGACTGGGCTTCCCCACTAACAAGAATGGGAACTTCCATCTCGATTGTTTCCTCATAAATCTTTATTATTACTTGTTGGTCTTGTTTAAGCTTAACTTCTCTTGATTTAGAACACATAGACTTTTGCCAAATTGGATATTGATTTTTCTGGTAAACTATTATGACTGAATCATGTCCTTCTAAACTTTACATGTCAAAGTCAGAAAAGTCCAGGACCTCAGTGTGACTATATTTGGCAACAGGATCTTTAAAGAGATGATAAAGTTAAAGTGAGGTTATGAGGGTGGGCTCTAACAGAATATGATTAATGTCCTTACAAGAAGAGGAAATTAGGACACACACACACACACACACACACACACACAACCACACAGAGGATTATGTGACCACACAGGCAAAAGATGACTATTGAGAAGCCAAACAGCCCTCTTGACACTTTGATCTTGGACTTCTGGACTCTAGAACTATGAGAGAAGAAATTTCCGTTGTTCATGCCACTCAGCTGTGACACTTTGCTGTGGCAACTTCAGCAGACTAATAGACCAATAAACCAACAAACAAGCAAAAAGTCATGGGAGAACCAGACGCTCAGGATCCTAATCCTAGTGGCAGCACCTCTCCTAGCATCTCCTTCTCTCCAGATAGAATCACTCATTGGAGAAATAGTGTGCTGCCTGTGTATACAAGTGCACACATGTATGCAAACATATCTCCTTGTTCTGCTTACCCAGAGACCCTGGGAGGAGCAACACTGCAATCAAAATGAGCACACCCAGTGCCCACATCTTGGCTTCTAAGTATCATTCTCCTCCAAAAAGACCCAGGACTCACGGAGAAGTGGCCCATTCCAGGGCTGGGCCGGGAAAGTAATCCAGACAAAGAGAGAGCGCCCCTCTTGAAACAGAAAGAAAATGCTTTAAACACGATGGGGATAATGCCAGGAGGGGCTCCCTCTTGCCAAAGTTGGGTCAACTTGAATATAAAATAGGGAAAGGAACAAAGTATAATGGATCACAACCTCTAGGGTAAAAGAGAAACCGTGAGATTATGTGATATATACATGGAAAGTTTAGTGCTTGATGAGGAACAGAATGTTTCCATAGTTTCAAAGTTTAAATTATCCACAAGGTAATTTATTAATCACAAAGGGGGAAAAAAACATGTTTAGTGGGGAAAGCCTGCAGATGTCAATTTCATCAAGGCATCAAAGCATGAGGCAAACTGGGGACCAAATGATCCTCCAGGACACACAGAAAGATGCAGCATCACAGCTGTGATATCTGCAGAGCCAAAGCCTGAGTGTGACTGTGAGAAGAAACACCACAGGCCCAGATTGAGAGTCTTTCTACAAAAGGCTTGTAATCCCTCAAAGGATCAAAGTCATGAGAGGTAAGGAAAGACAGAGGGACGGTTCCAATTTTAAATGATGGTAGAGACTTTAGTCAATGTAGTACCTGGTTCTGATCTGGAACTTTCTGCTCTAAAGAACATTCTTGAGACAACTGGCAAGGTTCAAAGGGGATGTGAAGACTAGGTGAAAGTGAAGCATACACACATACACACACACACACACACACACACACAAACACAGACACACGTATGTATTTTTTTTTTCTGGTACGGGGGATTAAACAGAAGGGTGCTCTATCATTGAGCTATATCCCCAGCTACCCAAACTTTTTTGTAGTTATTTTGATACAGGGTCTTGCTAAACTTCCCAGGCTGGCCTTGAACTTGTGATCCTCCTGGTTCTGCCTCCAGAATAGGTGGGATTACAGATGTATGTTGCCTAAAGTATTAATATTAATTTCTGAGTCTATTTTTTAAATTAGATTTCCAGTTCCAGGGACCGACCTGGTTTACCCAAGGTTTTGTGCATGGCTAGGCAAGCACTCTGCCACTGTGTTACATCCCCAGCCCCTAGTTTCCCAGTTTTTATTTTTATTTTATTTATTTTTTGGTATTGGGGGTTGAATCCAAGAGTGCTTAACCACTGAACCACATCCCCAGCCCTTTTAACTTTTGATTTGGAGACAAGGTTAGGGCCTCACTAAACTGCTGAGGATGGCTTTGATCTTGCAATCCTCCTGCCTCAGCCTCCCAAGTCACTGGGATTACAGGCATGCATCACCATGACTGGCTCTAATTTCCCAGTTTTTATAGTTTCTCTGTTAATTATGTAGGAATCGTTTGCAAGTGTGAAACAGTGGTAGTGTTTTAATATTAATATTTTTTATCATTATTTAAGTATGATGAGGCCAACAGATCAGGCCATTGAAAAGAGAATCAGTTGCAGTTCCCAAGAGGAGGGGCCATGCCCTGCTACCACAGGGCCTGAGAGGACACATGGGAAGCCCCAGGGTCAGTCAGGAGGCAGAGGGAGAGGGGGAAATGTGTGCAACGACATTTATTGTAATTTCCATGGTAGGGAACAGGTGAAGCAGGCTAAGTGGGCGTGTGCCTGGCTGGTTTGAGTCATTTCAGTGGGCTTTGTGGACGAGGGGGTGGCCCTAGTTGGGACCTGGCCTGGGGTGATTAGGCGGGGTGGGGGAGGTTAGTGGCCCTTGGAGTGAGTCTGGGGAGTAGACTCTGGATTAACTAGTTTGAATATGACAAATAAGCTGCCAGGTGAGTTGCTTGCTATCTCTAGGAATTGGCTAACCCCGGAAGGGACAGTCCCTCTACAGCCAGCAACACCTCAGATGTCAAAGCATGGGAATACAGGAAATAAGCAACATGGTTAATACAGATGGGATAAAGGGCAGGAACTCAATGTCAGCTGCTTGAGGGAAAATGTCTTGGTATCAAACTGGCAATTTTTCTGTACATTTAGGGATAGTTTTAAACTAGAAAAGAGAGAATGATTCACAGCTGTACCCCACTCCCCCACTACACTGAATTGCTAGGAGGCAAGGAGGAAAATCTGCACTTTGCATTCCCCAAGGTTTCAAAACATTCCAGCACACAGCAAGAGCCAAATGTGAACTGAATAAGAGAGAGGGTGAAAGGAGAGGCTTGCTGACCGCTTTGGGCAGTTAACTTCTGGTGCTTCCGATTAAACTGTCTGTCCTTTCTGTTCATATGGGCGTTGGGTTGGTGTTATGACTTGTATTTTCCTCCTAAATTAAAGTCCACTACATTCTCGAGATTTTCTAGCAAGTATGAGCAATCAGACGTGAAATCCAAACACCTTCAATCTGTATTTTATTCCTCCTTCTTTTGCTACTTGACATGGTCTTAGACCCTAAAAAGTCCAAAATCAGAATGTTCTTGGAAGTGCTACCTGCAGCCTTCCATTAGTTTCTGTACTGAAAAAGTGGCCAGTGGATCTAAAATGAGAGTTAGAGGCTGGCAAATGGAAAAATTTAAATTAGGAGTTTCAGGAGAATCTGGTCATTGGATTTATGTGAGATGGAATGGAGGAGAACAGCACTTCTACTCCATTTATACCATCTGTGTTAACCATGTGTCTTCATGGGGAAGGGATGGCAAGGGGTAAGGACGCTGTGATGGTTCCCGTGTTGAGGCAGGAGGAGGAGGAAGGGAAAGGATGGTTGGTGAGGGTCGTTCATCTTCCCTTCCCACCAATGGACTCTCCACTGATCCTGAGGATGCCCTGGGCGAGGGAAGGAGAAGAAGGGAGGGATGTTCTGAGATGCTGAGGAAAGGAAAAGGAAACCTGTGTTCATGGAACCATCTGCTGGGGATGCTGTTCCCTCGTCTGTCACTATTTATAGTGTTATGCCAGATTTGTGGGACCCCAATAGACCTCCAGGAGCCGAATCCGATGCAATCACACAAGAGTCTTTATTGCAAGCTCGAGCCTGGACTCACAACCGTTCCCGACGCAGCGGTCCCAGGGAGATTTTATAGGTTTTGGGGGGATACTCTATGCATCACAACATCACACAGCAGATCATTCCACACTGCGGGAAAGTCAAACAACAACTCTTAACATTGATTAGCACATTCACTGGCGGGAACAAGTTGGGTAGGGGTGATTGGTTAGTACAAGAGGGGGATTCATTTGGACTGATTGGTTTAGGCCACGAGGGGTGTATGTGCTGAACTACATGGTTTCCCAACACATTATCAACCACCATAAACTACTGGGGGGTCATCTGGCATCCCAGGTATTTTCCCTGTCTCATGCTGATTGGATGTTGCTAGGGGGTTGCTATGGGTCCTCATCTAACCTAACTGAGTCAGGGGCACCTGGCACTGCAGACCTCTCCTGTTATTTACAGACAAACAACTCAGCAGGGTGGATATGTGCTTAGGAGTGCTTTGTGGGTTTTTCCAAGGACAAGGGTCACGCCCCCTTCCTTAGGACAGGCCTTGAAGTAGAGGCTGCTGTTATTTATTTATTTTTAAAAATGGAGTCACATTAGTTTCTCAATAGATGATAGTGGGTTGGGACACATAAACCAGAGGCCACCAGAGTTAATAAGGGCCCACAGTACCACCCTTAGAAATCCCAGGGATGATCAAAACCAATTAAGGGAGTATTATGTGAAGCGAGACTTTTAATCTTTATAACTTTATAACTTCCATTCATGGAAGATAAAACTATAATGAGCTTCATGAAAGCACATGAAGATTGGTGGCACCAAAGCTGGGGTGTGTAATAGTTAGACTCTACAGGTGCCTCGGGCACTAGCAAGACAGGGGCACGTCCAGAAGGGAGGTGACCCCCAGAACACCCAGAGGCATCATCAGTGAGGGGACAGAGCTCAAAGGCCCCACTGGTCTGACCTGGGGAGGTGCAGTGTGTATTTAAGAAGATCACCCCGGACTTTCAAGCATTTCAAGACAGAATTTTACACTTGAGATGAAAAGCTTCACCTCCTTCAGACCTTTAGAGAATTAAACATTAACTCACTGTATGTTACGATCCTTGTCCAACCATCCCTGGGGTATATTTGCTCATATAATTGGATTTAGAGAAACAATTTTTGGATCAAAGCCATAGCCTTCTGGTGATTGAAAATAGATAACAAGGTAATGTGTCCCCAAGACACACAGGGCAACAGAGGGCTGGCAGTAAGACCCCCCCTCAGACACTGCAGATATTCCACAGTTCCTCTTGGGAGGTGTCCACATTCTGCCCGCCCCCAGCTCTGAGAAGTGCCACTCACCATCAGCCTGATGGTTGGGTGACTCTGACATGTCTCTCTCCTGTGCTCAAGGTAGGGCTAATTTGCTCTGCTCTCCATGGAAGACCAGCTGAATCCTCTCCCAGAACCTGAGCAGATGGTTTGCTCTGTGCTGTTGTTTCGGAAATAACACTTTGGGCCACTTGGAAAGCAGCCGGTCAATTATCAGGAGCCATCTGCATTTGGGTGTTTCTGCTTGTTTCCTCACGCTTCTGTGCTCAGGAACCACGCAGCCCATGCTGTGCTATCACAGAGGTCAGTGTAAATCTACTTTCCTAACAGCATTTTTGGGTGATTACACAACTTTCATAAATCTACTGCTGTCTTTATGCCAGGTCCAAACGTTTGAATGAAAAATTAAAAAGCATTTAATCTGTTCACCAGACTTTAGGGGGTAGATAAAGAGGGCCATTTCGATGTTTCCAGACACCAACCTGTTCAGCATGATGTAGACAGGGCTGAAGAGCTTGTTGTTTCTCTCTGTCTCTCTTTACTTACCCAGGAAAGTCTTATCCCACAAGCAAGTCAGTGAGAAATTACTTTTTTAGTACTGGGGATTAAACCTAGGGGTGCTTCACTACAGAGCTACATCCCCAACCCTTTTTATTTTATCTTTGAGGCAGTTTCTCTCTAAGTTGCTGTAGCTGGTGATCTTCCTGCCTCAGCCTCCTGAGTTGCTGGGATTATAGGTATGTGCCACCATACTTGGCATCAAAAGAATGTGAAGTTAACTTTCCTCTTTTATAGGCACCCGGAGTGGTTAGGGGTGAAACTCGGAGGTAGAACACTTGCCTAGCATGTACAAGGCACTGGGCTTCATCTCCAACACAGCAAATAAATAAAATAAAATATAGGCACTAAAAGAATTTGAATTAGGAATTTGAATAGGAATCGAAACAAGACAAGCACTGAGATGCCTGGTTCTTGGGCTCAGTGTTGTTTAACTCTTTGGTACTGGATAGGACACAGCCTTCATATGGCAAAAGACTGTATCCTGAAACCTGTGATTCCTCCCTTGAGATATGGAAACATGTAGAGTGTGTGTCTATAGGATGGACTGTCAAATAAAAAAATCCCAGAGGCCATTGTTTGGACTAACTTCCTGAACTGGGTCCCAGTGGACAGGGCCAAGAATCAAAATAGAGTTATTCATGCTAAAGTTCCACATCGCCAAGCTGA
The DNA here is from genome assembly GCF_047511675.1 of Marmota flaviventris. NCBI lineage: Eukaryota > Metazoa > Chordata > Mammalia > Rodentia > Sciuridae > Marmota > Marmota flaviventris. The sequence continues at coordinate 75,020,783 of NC_092512.1, forward strand.
AACATCATCACCATTTATCTAACCTTCAGAGGAATCAAAATTAGAGAGAGAGCCAAATTTCCCAAAAAATACAGTTTCAATTGGCGAGATAAAGAAGTTCCCTCCTCCTTAATCCACAGAAGAAGTAATCTCAGGAAACTGATATTAACTAATTAATTTTCTATTGTCCTGTCTCCACCTTACAAAAAATGTGACTTTGAAATGACCAGTCTGGGTTTTGTTCCTTGTTTCTGCTTTCTTGAGCCTTTTTTTTTTGTTGTTGTTATTTATAAAACCTGCCTCTGACTCGGCACAGTGGTTCACACTTATAATCCCAGTGGCTCAGGAGGCTGAGACAAGAGGATCTCGAGTTCAAAGCCAGCCTCAGCAACAGCAAGGTGCTAAGTATCTCAGTGAGACCTTGTCTCTAAATAAAATACAAAATAAGTCTAGGGATGTGGCTCGAGTGCCCTTGAGTTCAATCTCTGGTCAAATAAATAAATAAATAAATAGCCACGTCTGCTCAGTCTGTGGAAACATTTATTCCTATTTTATGGAGTGCAGTGTTGCACAATTCTAGAATAAAATCAATTAAACTAAACTATCATAATTTTTTTTCTTTCTCAGAGGTCTTAAATGTTCGACAACAAATTCACAGCCTAGATGGTACCTTTTCTTTAGAAAATATCTGCGATGGATGTGGGGGTGTGGCAGGGGAAGGATATTCTGAAACTCTGATGGTAGGGCCTTGGATTATAGAAAGGTGAAGTTGGCCTATAAGGGGAAAGAACATTCTGTAGAATACAGAGAGGGTAGGTAGGATCTGCAGAGGCCCAACTGCCATGGCCCATTTGACCATCTGTAAATAAGGTGACTGTCTTGGACTGAAGAGCAGAATGGACTGGGAGGGTTATGGAGGTAGAGGACCCAATTAGAGAATTTTTGTCCCTGTGCTTGAGGAAATAGGCAAGTTCCCCTGGAGAAGGCGCCTTCGTGGCAGGAGATAAAGCCATTGTTTGAAAAGCAACATCCAACAGAAATATAACACCTCTTGTCTTCTCTCTCTCTCTTTCTCTCTCTCTCTCTCTCTCTCTTGTTCTTGCACTGGGGATTGAACCCAGGGTTACTTTACCACTGAGCTACATCCCTGGTTCCTTTCTAAATTTTTTATTTTATTATTTATTTTTTATTTAGGGTCTTGCTAAGTTGCTGAGAATCTCACTAAGTCGCTGGTGCTTGCCTGGAACTTGCTAACCTCCTGTTTCAGCCTCTGGAGTCACTAGGATTACAGATATGTGCCATCACACCTGGAAATATATATTTTTTTCTTTTGAGATGAGGTCTCTCTATGTTGCCCAGGCAGGCTATAAACTTCTGTGTTCAAGCAATATTCCTGCCTAGGCCTTCTGAGTAGCTGGGATTAAGTGCATGTGTCACTGCACCCAGTTGACACCCATCCCTTTAAGTGTTCTAACAGCCATGTTTTTATAAATGAGCCAGAGCATGGTGGCAAAAGGTGGTGCATGTTGCCTAAAGACAGAGACACATTCTGAAAAATGCATCTTTAGAAAATTCTGTCATTGTGCAAACATCACAGAGTACACTCACACAAACCAAGACGGCTGTAATCTTATATAACCATCATTGTATACGCAGTTTGATGTTGACCAAAATATCATTGTGCAATGCATGACTGTATTTAGAATAATGCTGTAAAGAGAGGTGACCTTGGATCCAGGTATGGTGGCACACACCTGTAATCCCAGTGATGGGAGGATTGAGAATTTGAGGCCAGCCTCAACAAATTAGCAAGACTCTGTCTCAAAAAATAAAAGGGCTGGGGATATAGCTTAGTGGTAGAGCACCCCTGGGTTCAATTTCTAGTATTGAGAGAGAAAGAGAGAGAGAGAGAGAGAGAGAGAGAGAGAGAGAGAGAGAGAGAGAAGTGGCCTTGGATAGGGGACATGTAGGATGGGTGATGAGGCAATCAGAAAAGAGACGTACAAGGACACAAATCTTCATCCAGGGGTTTGCACTTCCCCTGCCCACTTAGAACTTTTCCTTCCAGTGTTTTCTGCTGACATCCAGGAAAGCAGTAGAGCCAGTGCTCTTCGAGGGACTCCTGATATGCGGAGCCAGAAACAGACAAAGATGAAGTGGAACGGGAGTGCAGTAAACGGTGCCAGATGGAAGATAAAGACACAGAAACACCAAGCTGGTTTGTCACCCAAAGCCGACAGAAGTCACATGCTGGGACTGCAGCTCCGTGTGGCACGAGTAATTCAGAGTGTGTTTCAAACTACTGGAAAGAAAAGAGTAGATCAATAATTATGATAGAAGAAACCCTCTTGCAGGGCTGCACCCAAAGGAATGGCCCTGGGAACTTTTCTGGGCCATTCACCTATCCCAAGTGGCCCCGTGTTTATAAAACACCTAGGATGATCACCATTGGCAATAAGGAAATAATTACACTAATCAATTTGTTTGGGCAAAGCTGTTGACATCTCCTGGTAATCGAAAACTATATCCTAGGTAATGTATAAAAAAATGTATTAATGACAAAATATAATCCTATTGAGAAAGAAAATACTTTGTGTCCAAACTTCATTGCAGACCAGGCATTTGAAAAAACGTCATAAACTGCGCAAACAGTCATTTCAAGTGCTCCTGGGGAGCAGGTGTTGGGATTAGAGCACTTTTAAGAAAAACAGCAATTTAGAACTGTGGCAACTTGCTCAGAAGTTCCTATCCAGGGAGGAGGTCCCCTGGGGGCAAATTGAGACCTGCTCTTGGGCTTCCATGTAGGAGTGGCTGGTCAGTGGTTTTCCTGCAAAGCTACAAGGAAGATCACAGATTCAGACAAAGGACAGTGTTCTGCCTTTGGCCCTGGGGAAGCTTCTCTTGGTGGGAGCAGTTTTTCTCTCTTTCTGCATATCTCTACTGAGTTCAGATTCATAGGGGGAACCACAGAGCCTTGTTCAAAGAGTCACAATGAGAAGTTTGTAGGGGTGATTTGGATACCATGATATGCTGTTGAGGTTTCCCTTTGAAATCATTCTAAGGTCTGTGACCAAAACCAGGAATCGGCAAGATCTCTGGGAGAAGAGGATGCTACACAAAAGGCATTTGGGATCCTACACCACTCTTTACTTGTCCCTTGAAGCCATCAGCGGCTTCTCTGGAGAGAGCATCCGAGTGGTAGTTGGAGCCACTATCTCTACCTCACAATCTCTCCAGGCCTTTCCTGGATTCTTCATGCCTCAACTTGAGTCTGTGAGGTTAAAAATAGACTCTGCAACTACCTATTCATGAAAACATAGTGCTACCATTTCAGGTACGTGTGCATACAGTTCATTTAACTATGCGAAGTTCTGTCTACTTCTATGTGTGTAGAATGTTCTGTATCTGTACAAAGAGACTGTGGAGACCCCGGAGACAGACAGTGAGCATCAGGGACATGAGATTCTCTGGTAGAATCCCATGCCAACTTATTTCTTGCTCAGAGGACTTTGTTTGCTCAGCATCTTCCATGAGTACGACTTTGTTGGAGGTACAATGCTAGGCACTGGGGACAGAAAGATGACCTGTTAGCTCCACCTGGCCAGGAAGCCAGCTCTTCAGCCACCAAAAGGAAGTCCCTGTAGGTAGAGCATTAAATATGCACACTAGACAAGGTGAAAAGAGGGTAGGTTTTCTGCTATGTGACACATATATCTAGATAAGTATGCAACATGTTCTTGGTAAGTGACAGCATTAGGAATATAAAGTAGAAGAGCAGTTTTGGGGATTGAACCTAGGGACACTTTGTCACTGAGCCAAATCCCCAGCCTTTTGTATTTTTTATTTTGAGATTGGATCTAAGTTGCTGAGGCTGGCCTTGAATTTGAGATTCTCCAGCTTCAGCCTCCTAAGTAGCTAGAATTACAAGGGTGCACCCAGCACCTGGCTCAAGATTTTTGTTTTTAAGAAACTCTCAAAGTGTTCAATAATAGATCATATAGACTAAAGTTTGTACTCTGAAAGGTAATTTAATGATAACCAAAGGCTCTTATCCAAATTCACAACAAAGCAAACCTAGGTAATAGGAGAATGGATTTGATAGTTCTTTGAAAGCCCTTACATTGTTGAGGGCCACAGCCGAGTAGGGATGACGCATGACATTTTTGCCAGAAGTAGTGGTTGAGAGGTGACGCCAGCAAGCCATTGAGATGATAATGGTTATGTTAAGCTGTGTATATTAGACCCCTGCTGTCCACCTCGGCCTGCTACTTTGGAGTTCTGGCGGGGATTCCCGGAGAGTTCCCATTGGTTGGGGAAGTGCCGGAGGAGGGATTTCCGGTTGGTGGTTCTGGGAGGAGCCGCTTGGGTGGTGTTCGGGAGAGTTCCTGGGAGCGTGTGTGGAGTGTGCTGGTGGAGTTCAGAAATAAAGTTTGTTCCTGCTTCAGTGGCTCATGATTTGTGCCCAGCCAGACGGCGGCATTACATTATTTTCATCAAGGTAGAACATTCTTAGTCTTCTAGGTGCCTACCCTACCAGAGGTGTTGTCTTAGTTTGTGTCACCTCTGGGCTGGGAGAGGAGGGGGTGTGGCACAAGGTCATAGTGCCTCTGGGTGGGGTTGGGCTTTCTGTGATCTCTTTCCTGAGCAGAGATATAACCTTTATTTATTTATTTATTTTTTGTACTGAGTATTGAACCCAGGGGCACTTAACTACTGAGCCACACCCCCATACCTTTTGGTATTTTTTTTTTTTTAGAGACAGGATATCATTGAGTTACTGAGGCTGGTTTTGAACTCACAAAACTCCTGGCTCAGCCTCTGCAGCCGCTGGGATTATAGGCATGCGCAGCTAGAGATATGATTTTAATATATTTTCCCAATTGGTTAACTATTAGAGGAAAAAAAAAATCCCTTTGTCAGCATATAAATCCTTCCTATTCCTTGTGTTAAGCAGCTATTACCATATCTGGGGAGAATTTATTTTTACTTTATTGGTTCTTTTTAGTTATACATGACAATAGAATCCATTTTAATATAATTATACAAACATGGAATATATCTTATTCTAAATAGGGCGCCCTAGTGCCTTCCTTCCTCCTCCCTTTCCCCATCCCCTGCTTCCTTCCCTGTATGGATCTTTCTACAATTTACCCATAGTAACTTTAATTTTTATTTTTATTATTATTTTTTTACTTCTTCACAAGATCTTTTGTTGTTTTCTATAGAGAAAATAGTTCAGTCTTTTTTATAACATATTTGATCACAATCTCATTATTTGTTGTTGAGAAAAATTAGATTCAGTTTCATACATAGTTATTGGTGATATCATACCATTTTATAATCGTTGTCAATTTTGGGAAAGCTTTATCAGATTTCTTCTATGTATAGCAACACGAATTAGAAGACACTGTACCCATGGACTTTTGGCTCTATACATTTCAGCTTTTTCCTTCTCTACATGTTTGTGGTGTGGAGTACTACTGGACAAGTTTAGACTGAGATACAACCTCTGTACCCCCTGCTGCTGCATGGACATGACTACAAAGTCCCACTACATCTAAGCTAAATGTATCTCCAACTTTAAACCACCCCCCAAAGGCCCATTGCCATTCCAGTACCTTCAAATAAAAATAGGAAATCAGAATAGAAATGGGCGATGATTTTAAGCAATGAAGGTCAAAACATATTTTTATAAATTTATTCTAAAAAAAGGTCATGTACGTACATTGCCAGGGTCTCTGCCAGGGTTTTGGAATGAGACTGCGGGTGAGAGATTCTAGAGCTTTAGCTTTGTTGGTTTTATAGGATATCTACCTGAATATATTGAAGACATTAATCAAAATTATTTTAAGGTTTCTTTCAAATGGTTTTATTGTTTCTGCACAATAGTTGCCTCAGCTGATTCTTCCCCAGGATATTGTTTTATCTTGCATTATCTGTAATATTGAATTAGAAAGTCAACTTCCAAGGGAGCTTGCTTTCAGAGGCAGCCCCAGGGGCCTATGGTGATTGGGTGGTTGTTCTTGTCCAGTGTCCTGGGTTCTAATCCATGTTTATGTTAATTTCTCAGATAGCATGGGGGTAATAGAGAATTTATATACTGTGAATTTAGACTTCATACATTTACATGGTACAGACAGAAGCTTCCAACTTCTTGTGGATAGTACTTTGCTCTTGTCTGGTGGCTGTCAGACTTCCTTTCTGCTTCCCTGGACCAGTGAGTGAACTTGTCTTAGAACCTGTATCGGTGCTGGAAGGATCAGTTTTATCCTTTGAAGAGCGTAAAGCCATTGGTCTACCTTCCCTCCCTACAGACATCAAAGATCCACACCTCAGCTATTAGACCATCCCTCAGCTATTAGACCGCCCCTCAGCTATTAGGTCCACCCCCCAGCTATTAGACCATCCTTCAGCTATTAGACCACCCCTCAGCTATTAGATCCATCCCTCAGCTATTTGATCCATCCCTCAGCTATTAGATCCATCTCTCAGCTATTAGATCCATCTCTCAGCTATTAGATCCATCCCTCAGCTATTAGACCATCCCTCAGCTATTAGACCGCCCCTCAGCTATTAGATCCACCCCTCAGCTATTAGACCGCCCCTCAGCTATTAGATCCACCCCTCAGCTATTAGACCATCCCTCAGCTATTAGACCGCCCCTCAGCTATTAGATCCACCCCTCAGCTATTAGACCACCCCTCAGCTATTAGACCACCCCTCAGCTATTAGGACTTAAACAAAGATCCAAGAATCCTAGGCCATTTCAGTTTCAGTCTTGTTCACCATTCTGACTTTGAGTTTTTCTCTTGATTTTTACCATCTCTGTTGATTTCAAGCTCCACTATGTAACCACTTTTTTTTGTGTGTGTGGGATTTTACGTGGCATATTTACCGAGTTGGAATTGAGTCAGTCTAGGTAATTTGGCTACAATTCATTCACTTATTCTACATTTTTTATTTATTTTAATTAGTTATACATGACAGTAGAAGGCATTTATGCACTTGGATATATCATACATAGATAGGATATAATTTCTCATTTTTCGGAGTGCGCATGTTGCAGAATCATATTGGTCATGCAGTCTCATATACACATGCAGTAAGAATGTCTGCTTCATTAATTTCTTGTAGATATACATGATGGCGAGATTCACTGTGGTATATTCATATTACACATAGGAAAGTCACGACAGATTTATTCCACTGTCTTTCCTTTTCCCATTCCCTCACCCTTCCCTTCAGTTCCCTTTGTCTAACCCTCCGAACTTCTATTCTCTCCCTCCCCTTCTTATTGTAGGTTACCTTTCACCTATCAGAGAAAACATTCAATCTTTGTTTTTTTGGAATTGGCTTACTTCACTTAGCATGGTGGTCTCCAGTTCCATCCATTTTCTGGCAAATGCCATTAAGTCATTCTTCTTTGTGGCTAAGTTATATATATATATATAAAAGCTATTCTTTATCCATTTATCTGTTGAGAGACACCTAGGTTGGCTCCATACCTTATTTCCTTATTTATTGTGAATTGTGCTGCTATAAACATTGATGTGGCTGCTTCACTGTAGTATGCTGATTTTTAATCCTTTGGATATATAGCAAGGAATGGAATAACTGGGTCAAATGGTGGTTCCATTTCTAGTTTTTTGAGGAGTCTCCATACTGCTTTCCATAGTGGTTGCACCAACTTGTAGTTCCACTCACAATGTATGAGTGTATCTTTTTCCCCACATCCCTGCCAACATTTATTGTTACTTGTATTCTTGATAATTCCTATTCTGGCTGGAAATGAATCTTGGTGTAGTCAAAATTTACATTTCTGTAATTGCTAGAGATGATGAACATTTTTTTTTATATATTTGTTGACCATATTTCTTCTTCTTTTTAAAAACATCTTGTTTTAGCTGTAGTTGGACATAATACCTTTCTTTTTTATTTTTATGTGGTGCTGAGAATCAAACCCAGTGTCCTGCATGCTCTAGGAAGCACCCTACTGCTGAGCCACAACCCCAGCCCCCATATTTCTTCTTTTCAGAAGTGTCTATTTAGTTCCTTTTCCCATTGATTGATTGGTGTGTGTGTGTGTGTGTGTGTGTGTGAGAGAGAGAGAGAGAGAGAGAGAGAGAGAGAGAGATATGAAGTGAGAGCCTACAGAATGGGAAAAAATCTTTGCCACCTGCATCTCAGGGTGCTAATTTACAGGATATACAAATAACTCAAAAAAACTTAACACCAAAAAAAAACAAAACAAAAACCCAAAACAAACAAACAAACCACCACCACCACCAAATAACCCAATCCGTTAGAGTTTGGAAAGAGAGAAAATTAGGGCTTCAACTTCCAAGAAAGCCAGGGGGACCCCAGAGAACCTACTCTGTAGCCCTCCAACCTCCCCAGGAAGAGAGCAGTGCTAAATCTGATAACAATTCCTCCTCCTGGCTGGGGATCCTTATCAGGCCTGCAGAGAGCCAGCCAGCTGTTAGCCAGCTGGTCACTCAGGAGGAAGCCCATCGAATGCAGAAGTGAGAAAGAACGTAGCTAAGTGCACAGCCAACCTGACCGTGGCCGGAAAACCGCGAGTGGAAAAAGAAAAACTGCCCTGAGAAACCCTTTCACAACTTAAAATGAGTGAACAATATCAGGGCCAGAGCTCAATTTCCTTGCCTGAATTAAAACACATGCACACTTTCTTTTTCTTTCTTTTTTTTTTTTAATTGCAGGGACCTCCTCCCTGTTAGGCCCCAAGGTTCTGAGTGTCTTGAGTGTTATAAAAGGTTTTGTTGAGAAAGGAAAGGGATCTGTAAGTCCTCTTCATTTTGGTGTTTTTTTTTGGGGGGTCCTGGGAAATGAGAATCCCCAGGGCCTGGGACATGCTGGGCAAGTTGGGCAAGTACTCAATGCTGAACTACATCCCTGGACTTTTTATTTTTGAGATGGAGTCTCTGTATGTTGCATGGGCTGATCTTCAACTCCTGTGCTTCAGTGAACCTTCTGCCTCAGCTTCCTGAGTAGCTGGCATGTGCTCCCATGCCTGGCCTTTATCTTGGCTTTGAAGGAAGGCGTGGGTGAGCTCTGTAGATGCAATTTAGCAAGAGAGGCCTTAGATCCCACAGTGGAGTTAGCCTGGCTCTACTTCTGTTCCTGGGTAAACTTGCCACTGTTTTGACAACTTTGAGCTCAGTTTCCTTCTCTGCAAATTGTATGGTGCTTCTTCTGTAGGCTGTTGTGAAGAGTTAAGTGAAATTAGGTTCCTGAAAACTACTTGGTAACGTTTGTTTAAAGCACCATTTTAGGCCTTTATTAACTATTGGCTGAAAGTATCACTCAGAGAATGTCAATGTCTCCCCCAAACTAACTTTCCCCTCTCTTTTCTCACTTCTTCTTTTTCATAGAATCAAGTTACATATTTTGCCATTACATGGAATTAATCAACATCTAGTAGTTTTACATATTACACTGAACTAAATAGGTTTAGGTTGAAGTGCCTTAAGGAAACTCAACATCTAGTTGGGGGTGAGAAAAAACATAAACATATTAGACATTTTAAAATGGTATTTCTGTCAAATTATAAATAAATAAGGATGGGGCCTCTCTCCCTGTTTGCATGATTTAATTACTATCTTTGTTTTCCAGAGCTGTCATAACACAATACCATAGACTGGGTGATATTTATGATTTTTTTATTAATTATTATTATTATTGTTATTATTATTTTGTGGTACTTGGAGTTGAACCCAGGGATGCACTACCACTGAGCTACAATCATAGTCCTCTTTTCCCCCCTTTTTAATTTTTTTTAAAGTTATACATAATAGAATCCATTTTGATAAAATTGTACAAGCATGGAATATATCTTTTTTCAATTAGGCCCAGTCCTTTTTATTTTTTATTTGGAGACAGGGTCTTGCTAAATTGCTTCAGCCTCCTGAGTAACTTTGGTTACAAGTGTGTGGCCACCACTCTGGCTCTGGGTGGTTTAAGCATTAGAAATTTATGTTCTCACAGTTCTGCAGGTTGAAAGTTCAAGATCAAGATGTCAGCTGGCTTGGTTTCTCTGTAGCCTCTCTCCTTGGCTTGTAGAGGGCCATCTTTTTCCTGTGTCTTCATGTACTTTATGTATGTTCTAATTTCCTCTTTATATAAGGACACTGGCCAACTGTAAGGATTAACACCGCCCCTGCTACTCTATGACTTCATTTTATCTTAATTATCTCTTCAAAGGTCCCATATCCATGAAGAGGGTACAGGGAGAGATGCAGGGCAAGAAACCCTTTTTAAAAAAATAGTCACATTTTGGGATACTAAATATTTGCGGGGGAGGCAGGTACACACTTGAGCCTAGAATAGTTACCAACTAATAGTGTAGACAGGAGTTTAGATGCTATCAGGGAATTTCTTGATGGGCTGCAAAGGTACTTCCATTAGTAAGTTCAGAAAGGATGTTTTGTTCAGGGTGTGGTGGCGCACACCTGTAATCTCAGCAATCTGGGAGACTGAGGCAGGTCAGCTGCAAATTGGAGTACAGCCTCAGCAGTTAGCAAGACCCTGTCTCAAAATAAAAAGGGGTGGGAATCAGGGCTGAGGTTGTGGCTCAGAGGTAGAGCACTTGCCTAGCACGTGCGAGGGTCTGGGTTCGATCCTCAGCACCACATAAAAATAAATAAAAGATATTGTGTCCAACTACAACTAAAAAATAAATTTTTTTTTTTTTTAAAAATAAAGGGGTGGGAATGTAGCTTGGTGGTAAAATGCCCTTCTGTTCAATCTCCAGGATACCCCAAAATAACGAAAATAATAAAAGAAAAGATGTTTTGTTTATGATACTGGGGATCAAACCCCAGGACCTCATGCATACTCATTCTCTACCACTGACTTACATGCCTACCACTTTTTAGTTTTTTATTTTGGGACAGGATCTTGCTAGATTGCCCAGACTGGCCTTGAACCTTTGATTCTCCTGCCTCGGCTTCCTGGATAGCTGGGATTACAGGCATGCATCATTATTCCTGGCTCAAAAAGGATTTACTAACATGTGCAAGTCTTTCTTTGGTTCTTTTGGTGGTAGTCTGCAAACTAATGCTATTTAAATAATTTACTATACTCTAGTTAAATAAGTTCAATAAAATCCCTGGTTTACTTCTATGGCTATTGGATATTATATCAAATATTCAAATTGACAAGAGTTTGAATAATTATTTGAATTCACTACTTCCCTTGTAAAAAAAAAAGTTGTTTTTTTTTTTTAGCAAAACAGTATGTTTATTCATCTTTCCCCTCTCTTCCATTTTTAATCCTTTAAAATGGGAAGGGCCTGCAGGTTGTAGAGATTTTTTGGTGGGGGAGGGGATTCAACCCAGGGGCCCTCAACCACCAGACTATACCTTCCACACACCCCCACCCCTTGTGAGACAGGGTCTCACTAGATTTCAGAGGCTGGCTTCCAACTTGTGATACTCTTATCTCAGACTCCTGAGTAATTGGGATTATAGGCATGTGTCACTGTGCCCAGCTTGGTTGTGGAAACTTTTTTTTTTTTTTTTGGTAGTGCTAGAGATTGATCCCAGGGTCTTGGAATTGCTAGGCAAGTACTCTACTATTGAGCTACAACCCAGCCCCTGTGGAGACTTTTGGCTATGACGGGCTATGTTATGTATCACTTGGTATAGACAAGGAATGCTAAACCAAGGGACAGAAGAGATTGAGGGAAACTTGGGGTGAGGAACCTCATTTTAGAGGTAGCCCTGAAACTGAGGACAACATATCCATAGACTCACTTCTGTCACAATGTCATATGGCTGCAATGAGACATCTCCTCTGAATTTTACATAATATCACTATGACAGTTGTATGGACTTTTTCTCTATGTGGATGTACCACAATCTGTTTAGAAAGCCACTATTTTTGGACATCTAGGCCATTTTCAACTCTTTACCCCAGAAAGTGTTCCAGTGAACATCTATATTATGAGTTTTATTTTACATTAAAGTTCATAATTTTGAGACTGGGTTTCACTATATTGTCCAGGCTGGTCTCAAGCTTCTAAATTCAAGTGATCCTCAAACTTCAGCTTCCCAAGTAACTGGTGCATACCAGTGTACCTAGCTTTGAATTCAAATTCTGACTGTCCTGTAGTCTGACTTTTCTGATTGTAGTTGTCCCTTAATATCCAAGGGAAATTGGTTCCAGTATCCTCTTGGATACCCAAATCCACAGATGCTCAAATCCTTTATAGGAAATGGCATAGTATTTGCATATAACCTATACACATCTTCCTGTATATCTTAAATCATCTCAAGGTTACTTACAATATCTGGTGTGCTGTAAATGTTACCTAAATAGCTGTTAAACTGCATTGTTTAGGGAATAATGACAAGGAAAAAGAAGTGTACATTTTCAGTACAGACTTTTTTTTTTTCTTTTGGTACCAGGGATTGAACTCAGGAGCACTGGACCACTGAGCCACATCCCCAGCCCTATTTTGTATTTTATTTAGAGACAGGGTCTCACTGAATTGCTTAGCGCCTTGCTTTTGCTGAGGCTAGCTTTGAACTAGTGATTCTCCTGCCTCAGCCTCCCCAGCGGCTGGGATTATAAGCATGTGCCACCACAACTGGCCAGACATAATTTTTATTTACTTATTATTTATTGGTGCTAAAGATTGAACCTACGGCCTTGAGCATGATAAATGCACTGAGTTACATCCCTGGCCCACAGATGCAATTAAAATAAACTTTTGATCCGAGTTTATTGAATCCACAGAAACAGAACCGTTGAATATGAAGGGCTGTCTATATATGCAAAGTTCTAGCTGGGTTTGGTAGCGCACGCCTGTAATCTCAGCTACTTGTGAGGCCGGGGCAGGAAGAACACAAGCTCAAGGTCAGCCTCAGCAATTTAGTGAGATCCTGTCTTAAAAAAAAAAAAAAAAGAAAAAGAAAAGAAAGAAAGGCTGAGAATATAACACAGGGGTAAAGTGCCCCCGGATTCTATCCCTAATATGGAGGTTGAAGGGATGGGGGATGGGGACCCAAGTTCTCTGAGACCTGAGCTTTTTGGGCCAACAATGTCTTTGATGGTTTCTCCTGGTGTTTAGCTGTCAGGATTATACTCAGTTGCTGAGCTCATGTGGCCATTACACACATGTTCTCACACATACACAAGCACACACAGTTAATGACTGGTGTCTTCTATGGGGTCATGGGCGGAAGGAACACCCAAGCCTGATACAGCTCAGGAGACATCCAAGGAACTGTGGATGCACCCAAGGTTAGCACTGCATCAGCCGCGTGGGAAAGAAAAGCCTTTGGAATGCCATGGGTTTTGGTCTGGATAACAGCATGCCTTGTCCCAAAGTGAAACAGAATTCAGGGAATATTCAAATGACTTCTGTTAAAATCCCAAGTGTCTTACCTGACACCTTTCATCTCATTTCTCCAGTATCAAGTTCAGCTTTATGCCCGTTCTAGAACAATCGTTTCTTTCCTTTTTGACTGTTTCAGAGACAGTCATGAGACAGAATGTAAATTATTATTTACAGAATAGTAATACTTTTTCTCTGTAAGTCAGCCTCTAAATGTTGACATTAAATTTTGAAAATAAATTTCAATTTATAGAATCACCAAAAAAAAAAAAAATTCAGAATTTGTCAAACAAAAAAGTAGGACTCCCTATTTTTACTTTATTCATTTTTGTAAGACGAAAGTGGAAATGGACTTGCTAATCACTTTGCATTTGGGTCAGAAAAGCCGCCTTCAAGCTGGGCATAGTGGTGCTGGGAAGCCGAGGCAGAGGAATCACAAGTTTGAGGCCAGCCTCTGCAACTTAGTGAGACCATGTCTCAAAATAAAAACTAAAAAGGGCTGGGGATGTGGCTCAGTGGTAAAAGTCCACTGGGTTCAATCCCCAGTACTGCCAAGAAAAATAAAAGCAGCTGCAGATAGTGCGTTAAATGGCTGTGCTCCAATAAAACTTTATTTATAGACACTAACCTTTGAATTTTCATGTGTCATAATTAATTTTATTTATTTGTTTCTGGTACTAAGGATTAAACCCAGGGGTGCTTTACCACTGAGCTACATCCCCAGCACTTTTATTTTTTATCTTGAGACAGGGTCTTGCTAAGTTACTGAGACTGGCCTTGAACTTGAGATCCTCCTGCCTCAGCCTACTGAGTGAGTGGTTGGGCTTAGAGGCATGTGCCACTGCACCTCACAAATTATTATTCTTTACTTAACTTCTTATAAGTGTAAAAACCATTCTTAGCCTTCAGGCCACACCAAAAAAAAAAAAAAAAAAAAGTGGCAGGAGGTAGAATAACACTTGGATCACAGGCTGTCATTTGCTAAACCCTAACCTAGAACTGAGAAACTTCAAATACTCACGCTACCCTCCAGTTAGTTACAGGAAATTGAAGAACAGCTGCTCAGTGCAAGGGAAGCTCACCAGCCAGGGGTGAAGTTTCTCATTTCGAGTGATTCTAGACACTGGCTATGGCCACAGTGAGTATGGAACTGTTGGGTCCCCTGGTTGCATGGCTCCTTGTTGCATGATGGCTTTCAACAAGGGCCACAACATGTTTTGAATGAAAAAACACCTGCTTACAATGCTAACCAGACCAAAAGGCAAAAAGCATGGCAAATGAGATCTTTCCATTCAAGTAGGCTTTTCCGGTAGTGAAACTAAAAAAGCAGCAGCTCGATATTAATGAATCTGTTTTCACATTTCTATTTGAGGGCGCCACAGGAGAGGACACCTGGGGTCCTTCCACACTGAGTGATACAGTGGCATCCAGGAGACTTCCCCAGATGGGAAAGCTGCCTCAGAATGATAACTGACATTACGGTGGGCTCCACACTGAGTCCCATTTCTTTCTTTTTCTCCCCACTTTCCTTCGTCCCCCCGCCCCCTTCTCTCTCTCTTCTCTTTCTCCCCACAGTTGACTAAGGATTAAATCCAGGGGTGTTTTAGTACTGAACTACATCACTGCTCTTTTTATTTTTTACTTTGAGTCAGAGTCTTGCTAAGTTGCCTAGGTTGGACTCAAACTTGTGGTCCTCCAGCCTCAGCCTCCAGAGTTGCTGGGATTCCAGGTGTGTGCCACTGTGCCTGGCTTGCGTCTCATTTCTTGAAAGAGTTGTTTAGGAAGCAACAGAAATAATAACTCGTTTTCTTACAGCACCACTGTCATCACCGTTCTTTTAATAATAGTTCCTATGTTTTGAGGCCATCTGGGGCCTCTCTGCTCAACAACAACCCTATGAAATACACTTCCCTCATCAGCTGCATCTCACAGTTTATGCAAAGCAGGTTTAGGTAGATGCTGGGTTTTAAACAAGGGCATGAATGACTCTGGAAAATTTCACCATTATACAACATTATTTCTCTCTCTCTTTTTCCCTTCAGAATTGGGGACTGAACCTGGGAGCAATCTACCACTGTGCTACATTCCCTAGCCCTCTTTTTTTTGTAGTGCTGGGGATTGAACCCAGGGCTTTGTGCATGCAAAGCAAGCACTCTACAACTGAGCTATATCCCCAGCTAGACCCCAGCTCTTTTTAAAGTGTTTTTTATTTTGAAAATAAAAAACTAACTCACTCAAGTTGGCCTCCAACTTTCAATCCTCCTGCTTCAGTCTCCCCAAAAGCAGGATTACAGGTATGCAACTACTACATACTACACTGTCGCAATTTATCTTTCTGATTGTTTTGTGAAGCAGAAATTATTAGTTCCAATTTAATGAGCAAAGTGTTAGAAATATTGAGTGATTTGCTTAAAATCATGCAGCAAGTGTCCAAATTGAATCAGTTACCACCATCTTGTGTCCCCAAGTCCAATATCAATACTTCCTCCTTCCTTCTTTAAAAGGTTTTACAGTTTGTAAACCCTCTTGAAAAATTTGCACAATCACCGCAGAATGTGTACGGAACAGAGTGTCACTAAGTTGCTCATGCAGGCCTTGCACAAGTGGAACGTGACCCTCCTGCCTCTGCCCCTCCAATAGCTGGGATCACAGGTGGGCTCCGCAGTGCCTGGCACTCCTGTTTTTGGCTAGCACCATCGCTGGGGGTTGCTGTCCCCCTGACATTCCTCCTTCTGTTCTTGTATTCCTTTCAATGTTTTTTTGAGGTCTCTTTCTTCTCCTATAGGCCATGTCTTGAAAGTCTGTCTGGGTTCACTTTTAGACGTCTGACCGTCACCAAAATGGGCTCTGAGTCCAAATACAAGAATGACATTTAGTTTTGTTTTGTACAATTTGGATAGTTTTCTCTGAATTTCTGCCTTAGATTCCATTGTCTTTCTGGGGTGAAGGACATCAATGACTATTTGTTTCCTCTAAAGTCAGTTATGAACTTCCTAGTCTATCACTCATGGTGGAGGCCAATCCTCAGATAGCCAGGGAAGAAAAGGGCTTAATACTTCTTTAAGTGATCATAACTGGGCCTGGTAGTTCATGGCTTTAGTCCCAGGTGTTTGGGAGACTGAGGCAGGCGGATTTCTTGGGACCAAGAGTTTAGTTCCAGCCTGGGCAACATACAGAGACCTTATGTTAAAAAAAAAAAAGAAAGAAAGAAAAAAAATTAAACAACCAATGTGGTCAGAAATGAGAAGACAATAATTCTAATATACAGCCCTCTGACTTCACTCATTTGTAAAATTCTTAAGAATATAATTTCATATAATGAAAAGGAAAGATTTTTTCCCCTAGCACTCTGATGACCATTTTTGATTCGTTTTCAATAAAATAATAATAATAATAATAATAATAATAATACATGCCTGTATCCTAGTTACTTAGAAGGCTGAGGAAGGAGGATCATAAGACAAGGCCAGCTTCTGCAACTTAGCAAGACCCTATCTCAAAACAAACAAGTAAACAAACAAGCAAATAAAAGGGTTGGGAATGTAGCTCAGTGGCAAAGTGTCCCCAGGATCATCCCCCAGTACCAAAGGAAAAAAAAAATAAAAAGAATGGCTAAAACTTAGTGAGTGCTTACCATGGATGAGATACATAGAACACTTTACAAACATAAACTCATGTAACCCTCAAGACCACCCTATGAGATGGATGTCATTATTACCTTCATTTTTCAGATAGGGAAACTAACGCACTGAGAAGGAGGTTTTATTTTTAAGACTCATCTCTGTATCCCCACAGATCTAGGGCATGGAAGTTTATCAGTTTGTTGTCTCATTTAGGCAGAGGAATGTAGTGATATTGAAGACAGAGGACCTGGGTTTGCATCCTGGCTAGTTGGATTACTAGCTCTTTAAACTTGCACAGACTATCTTTCAGTATTTCATTCCTTGTTTTGCAAAAATAAGCAAAATACTATTGATTTCATAGAGCTCTATGTGTGTTAAGTGGGTAAACATTGAGCATTGAGAATAGTTTCTGCCTGTTGTGCATATTGCGTTATTACAGTCTCACTACAGGTACAATCTGTCTCACGGAGCTGCATTTTTCTGCCTGATGATGGCTTGAGCCAATGTTATCTATGTTCTCTAGTCAGGTCCCTGTAAGGGCTGAGTTGACAAAAGGACCTAATGAGGAAGTGATGTAGGCCAAGCCAGATTGAAAATTATAATTGTATAATTATGTACTAAATACTATATATTGATGTGTGTGGGTGGGTGTGCACAGATGCTTCTCTAGTTACCATGGGATTATATCCCAATAAATGTGCACGGAACACACCTAACCTATAGGACATCCGAGCTTAGCAACGTGATGCAGTGTAGAGTGTTGATTATTTACTTCATGACTGTGGGGCATCCTCGTATCTGTGAATTGCTGTCTCTGCCCAGCATTGTGAAAGAGGTCACACTGTATACAGCTAGCACTGGGCTAGATCAAAGCTCACAATGTGACGTTTCTATGGAATGTGCATTGCTTTCATACCATAGTAAAGTTGAGAAATTATAAGTAGAATCACCCTAAGTGGGGGATCAGATACACCCTTTACACACATAAATGTGTATATACACATATACAGATATGTGTGTGTATATATGTGTATGTATGTTGCATTTCTATTGTGGTAAAATACAGATAAAATTTACTATTTTAAAATACCTAATTCATTGGCAATAAGAACATTCGTAAGATTGTGTCAACATCACCACCATCCATTTCCAGAACTTTTTTGTCATGCCCAACATGAATGCTGTACTAGTTCAACAGTGATTCTCCGTTCCCAGTTTCTCCTACTCCTTGGCAACCCTCCGTCCCTATGAATTTGAGTATTCAAAATAATTCCTATAAGTGGAATCATTCAATATTTTGTGTGTATATAAAACAAGAACTATGAATATGAGTTACAAGTTATCCTCATACTCTACTCCATTTTTTCCTTTGTCCCTTTTCTTCTCTCCCTGCCTCTCTTTAATTTCTTTTTTGAGTATTTTCTGCACGTTATTTATTGGTGCATTAGTTGTACCTAATGATGGGGTTTGCTGTTACATATTCCTACATGCACACACTACAATGATATGATTTGGCTAATATCACTCCCCAGCACTCCCCTGCCCCTGCCTCCCAAACTTTGTTCTTTTCCTCTATGGGTCTTCCTTTGATTCCTGTGACATCTGCCCTCAACTTTCTTTTCTTTTTTCTTCTCTTTCTTCTGTGTATCTTCTTCACTTTTAAATAGACCATTTTCCTTTGCTTTTCCTGTGGGGAAAAAAGACTCCTCAAATCTGTGGGGGAGAGTGCATAGACTTTGGGGCAGGAAAGCAGTAGAAGAGGAAAGGGATAAACATTACAAGACAGGAACAATGGGAAGTCATTAAGACATAAATGATCCTTTTTTTGGTGGTACTGAAGATGTAACTCAGGGACACTCTACCACTGAGCTACATCCCCAGCCCTTCTTATTTTTGAGACAGTTCTCAGTTGCTGAGGCTGGCTTTGAACTTGTGATCCTCCTGCTTCAACTTCCCAAGTAGCTAGGATTATAGGTGTGCACCATCACACTCAGTAAGACATAAGTAATCCTTAAAAAAAAAAAAAAGAGTAGTAAGGTGCAAAAGGTAGAAACCCCTTTCCTCTCTGTGGTCCCCTCCATTTCCAATGAAGTTTTGTTTTTAATCTATATATTTTGGGACTTTCTCCCACATAAAATTATGGAATTACAGTCATCCCTGATAGTTGTTTTCAGTCTCCCACTGTTGACAGGCACAGTCTTAGGTACAGGAAGTTGGTTAAGGGGCCTTCATTTGCAATAAAAAAATTAAACCCAGTTTACTTCAACAATAAATAAAGGGCCTTTATTACTAATAGTAGAGTTTATCAACAGTGTGCTGTAGGCATGATTGGACTAGAAATCTGTGGCTGTGGCTTATGCATGGTGGCAAGATGGCTGCTTCTCACCACATAGGAGTCCTGCCTTCCTGCTGACCAAGGTGACTTGGGTTGTGTGTCGACTTCCCATCCAATCATGGTGACATGCAGATGGAATTACACTGATCTATTCTGGCTACTTAGGGCTCATCATTAGAACAGAAGTCAAGGTCCACCCATCCAAATCCTATGGTAGGGAAACACAGGAAAGAGGCAAGTTGCCAGCCACCTAATTATGTCCTCTATGGAAGATTATTTATTTATTATTTATTTATAATTAGGTTGCCAGCCACCTAATTATGTCCTCTATGCAGATTATTTATTTACTTTTTTGGTATTGAGTATTTAATACAGGGGTGATTTACCACTGAGCTACATCTTCAGTCCTTTTTATTTTTCATTTTGAGACAGGGTCTCACTAAGTTGCTGAGGGTCTTGCTAAATTACTGGACTTGAATTTATGGTACTCTTGCCTTAGCCTCCCAAATTGCTGGGTTTATAGGTGTGTGTGGATTATTAACACAAAATTATGTACATTGTACTTCATAGGGTAATTTAGGAAATGACAAATCAGTTTAAATGAAAATGTCCCCAAATATGACCTATAAGTCACTGATTTTGGGCACATTAATTCAAATGCTGATATGAGTCTTCCCTTTGCCTACAATACAAAATCTGATTCAGAAACTTAATGTTGGATGAGACCCAAACTGGGCTGGAGGTGTAGCTTGGTGGTCAAGCAATTTGCTAGCATGTGCAAGGCTATGAGTTTGATCCCAGCATCATATACACACACGCCCACAAATCAATCAATAAATGAAAGATGTAAACTGCTGAGTGTGGTGGTGCACGCCTGCAATTCCAGCAGCTTGGGAGGCTGAGGCAGGAAGATTGCAAGTTCAAAGCCAGCCTCAGCAACTTAGTGGGACTCTATGCAACTATCAAGAGACCCTGTCTGAATATAAAAAAGGCCCGGGGATGTGGCTCAGTGGTTAAGTGTCCCCAGCTTCAATCCCTAGTACCAAAAAAAAAAAAAAAAAAAAAAGAGCCGGTATTGTGGCTCAGTGGTAGAGCGCTTGCCTAGCATGCGTGAGACACTGGGTTCGACCCCCAGCACCACATAAACATAAACAAACAAAATAAATGTATTGTGTCCATCTACAACTTAAAGAATATTGAAAAAATGTTTTTTTAAAAAGATGTGAACTGAAGTTGTGGCTCTAGTTTCCTTTTTTGTGGTGTTGGGGACGGAAGCTACACCTTACACATGCTGAGCATGTGCTCTACTACTGAGTATACCCCTAGTCTGTTGCTCTAGCTTTTGATAACAGATCTGCTCTCAGAGCTGGCCTTTTGGCCCTGTGCTTTAGCGTGTGCCACACAGCACCCACTGGAAACACTCACTGAAAGGTATGCTGTATGTAGGTCTCCAATTGTGTTTTTGCAACTGGGCCTGATAACTTTCAGTGCCTGTGCATGTGTAAGACCTAGTGATCTCAGCTTCCTGGGATCTCTGTGAGACAGCTATGTGAAGATAGATGGGGAATTGTGAAAGCACTACACAGATATTAATGGCTACAACATATAGTTGCTGCCATAAGTATTCTCTGGATGTTTATAGACTGCTTTACGCATTTTGTGTTTTCCCATGTGATGAAACAGTCTCAATTACATAGTGTTCTCATGATTTATAGTTCAGTTCTTCAATAGGGGTAGGTAATTTTCCTCTAGAAAAAATGACAGAGAAGCAGCTTTTAACACTTTTCATAAAGCAGGCTTCTACAAATTCAAAAACTAAAAAATTACTTAAAACATAAATGAAAACTTGGGAGTCTAAGGGAGAAAGACTACAAGTTTGAGGCCAGCTTCCACAATCTCGAAATAAAAACTAAGGAGCACTGGGGATGTAGTCCAGTAGTTAAGTGCTCCTGGGTTCCATTCCCAGTACCAATAAACAAACAAATAAGCCAATGAGTTTAATGTAAATTTTATAATTATTTCAAAAGTAGTACATTTTGATCTTTAAAATTCTCTTTTCAGGCATGAGCAGTGAAAAATCTGATAGAATACTAGAAAGCAAGCTCAAACTGTCTCTTAAATATCAAACACACAGGGATTGAAAAACTCTTTTTCAAAATCATTTTTTTTCACTGATAGGAAAAGTAAATTGAGTTCTGTGATATGAATTTTCTAAATATGGCAAAAATATTAAGACTTCCAATCAAGCATATATCTGAGGCATAAGTACTGTTTTGTTTTGTTTTGGCACAGGGGATTGAACCCAGTGGCACTTTATCACTAAGCTACATCTGAGCCTTTTTATTTTTTTAGACGGTTTTGCTAAATTACCCAGGTTGGCCTCAAACTTGCCATCCTCCTGCCTAAGCCTCCTGAGTCACTGGGATTACAGGTGTGCACCATGGCATATGGTGTTTGTAATGCTGGGTGGTGTTGCCTTTCTCATAAGCAGAAAGGAGAAATCAATGGATAGATGAACATGAGAAGCGAGAGAAAGTGTTCCTAAGAGTTCAGGGCAGAAGGCAAAGATTAAATAATTGTGTGGACTGTTCTTGACTTTGGAACTCATTGGTTATGTGACTGTGGGCTAACCTCAATTTCTCTAAACTGAAAAATTTAATGATGCTACCGTACTTGCCATGTATTGGAGCAATCTGTAAGAAGAAAAAATTTTGCTATTTTGGTGTATTTTCGGGAAAAAAAAAGGACAACGATAACATTCCTAGTTAAACTATGAAAGGCTGTAATTAATTCAGGATTTTTATATTTTAGCTGATTTTCTGCTCAGTGCTTCAGGGTGAAACAGCAGTCCATAAACTGTCATAGGGCAGTGTGGGAGGTGTTCTGGTGGGTAGTACAGGGAGCCCCAGTATCTCAGGGAAGGACGACCCCACAGAAGTTTGAAGATGGGACAGGTACATGACAAGGAAGGTCTACTGAAGAATTGAGATGGAGCTAAGCCTTGAGAGTCAAGCAGTGTAGTGCGGTTCATGGCAGTGCGTTCCAGCTGAGGGGATGCAGCCTGTGCACAATTGATGGGGAACTGACGGCAGTAGATTAGCACAGGAGGAGGCCTTGAGAAGACATTTAACCTACCATGAGAGCAATCTGAAGGTGGATTCAGGAGTAATACTGAGCATTTTCACTTGGGCAAAGAGATGGACAGAGTAGTCATTAAAGAGCTCACTTATTTTTTGGTACTGAGGCTTGAACCTTGCATGCTAATCATATGCTCCACCACAGAGACAGACCCCCAGTTAAAAGAGTTTTAATATTCTTGCTCTGGCTGCAAAGTTGGAAGACAGTTTGACAGCAAACAGCCCAAGAACAATTAAGTGG
Organism: Marmota flaviventris; assembly: GCF_047511675.1. Classification (NCBI taxonomy): domain Eukaryota; kingdom Metazoa; phylum Chordata; class Mammalia; order Rodentia; family Sciuridae; genus Marmota; species Marmota flaviventris. The sequence goes on from NC_092512.1 coordinate 75,043,458, forward strand.
CCATGGTAGAAATAGATGCCAGAAGCTGGGGGCAGTGACATACACCTGTAATCCCAGCAGCTTGGGAGGCTGAGACAGATGATCAGAGTTCAAAGGAGCCTTAGTGACTTAGCAAGCCCCTAGCAACTCAGGGAGATCCTGCCTCTAAATAAAATATAAAACAGGGCTTGAGATGTGGCTCAGTGGTTAAGCATCCCTGAGTTCAATCCCTGGTACCAAAAAAAGGAAATTGATGCCAGAGATAAGGGTGGCCCAAATTAAGATCTCAGTGTAAGCTGGGCGCCATGGTGTATGCCTGTAATCCAGTGGCTCAGGAGGCTGAGACAAAAGGATCAAAGCCAGATTCGGCAATGGTGAGGCACTCAGCAAATCAAAACAAGGCTGAGGATGTAGCTCAGTGGTTGAGTGCCCCTGAGTTCAATCTCCAGTACCCCCCCACCCCCCAAAAAAGATATAAGTGTAAATAAGAGTAAAGAAACAATGGTTCACCAATTATCTAGAAATTATATTCTTGATCAGTCAGACACAGATGATAAGTCCAAACTCAGATTTTGTTTTGGTCAACCAGGTGAACCTAGCAGACTCCTTAGCTTGGTTATTGTATAGTATTGCTTCTCTGCTGCTGTGTACCAATTATTCCTATCTTACTGGGTTAAAACAATATTTACATATTACCTCTGTTTCTGTGGGTCAGCTTAGCTGCCTGTCTACTCAACTGCCCCTTGTGAGTTTGCAGTTAAGCTGTTTGCTGGGGCTGAGTCTCATCTAGGCTTGACTCGTGAGGGATCCACTTCTAAGCTCATGCCTATAGTTGTTTGCAGGCCTCAGTGGTTCACCAAGAGGGTCTATGTGAAAGTTGGCCTCCCCCAGGGTGAGCAATCTAAGAGAGCATATCAGTACACAAGTGGGAGCTATGGGTTTTTTATATCCTAATCTCAGAAGTGAACTACTATGGGTTCTGCCAAAGTCTGTTAAAAAAACTCAATATCCTAGGTTTTTATTCTATTCATTTAAAAGTTTTTTTTTTTTTTTTTTTTTTTGGTGTGTGTGTGTATGTGAGATACACATACAGTCCTTGGGTTTTCCCAAGTTCCAAAGCCTGAAAAACTCCTACTATGATCAGGCTATAGCCAGTATTCCTCAGTTTGGAATAGGAGCCTGTGCTTCCTCTTTAGCTGCAATGTTAGCAGTTTCTCCGTGAATTCGACATTAACTGATACCTAAATATCCTTGGGTTTCTTTTGCCATTGTGTCTTATTAAATGCTCTTTCCTTTCTTGGAAACTCTTATCCCAATCTGTTTTGGGAAATTCCTCCTCCACTTGCATCTTCTCCTGTGATAACTTATACTGGTCAAGTGTACACAGCTTACCATGTTTTATTTCCTAGCTCCCACCCACTCATTTCCTAAAGTGTAGAATGTAGCATTCTTTTAGGTAATGAGTATACACTTTTTTTAAAAAAATATATTTTTTAGTTGTCAATGGACCTTTATTTATTTTATTTATTATATGTGGTACTGAGAATTGAACCCAGGGCCTTACACATGCTAGGCAAGTGCTCTTTCACTGAGCTACAGCCCCAGCCCAATACACTTTTCTTTTAGTATAAAATATTAAAGGCATAATTTTTATGGTAATATTTGAAATTCCTTTACAAATCAATTTTAATTTAAAAAATATTTAGCTGAATTAAAAAAAAAATTAAGGGGTTGGGGATGTAGCTCTGTGGTAGAGCATGTACCTGGCTTGCATAAGGCCCTAGATTCAATACCTAGCACCCTCACACCCCAAATTAAATAGCAGTATGTACTATCATAAATATAGCAACATTATGGTGATAGCAGATAACTATGGGTCTATTTCTGAATAGTTCTGAGATAAATATTATCATTTGAAAACATGAATTAAATGCTTACAAATATTCTTGTGGTATTTTTTCCAATTTTTTTTTGTCATAAATTATTTCAAAATAAAAAAAGAAAGCAAATACCATAAGGTAATCTGCTAATTTTATATTAATAAGCCCAAATAATATTGAATGTATACTTCCCAGAACTATAAATTATTAAAAAAAACTTATGAAGGCATTAAAAAATTTAAATGGAAATATCATAAAAAAATCAAAGCATCTCACTCAAAAACATACCAGACCATTTTCTTGGGGTTGTACCAACAAGGCTCCAGTAAACAGATACTGCCAATGTTACTTAGTACACAGAAAAAAAGTGAAAGATTTTTCTAAAGCATTCTGCCAGAGTAGTATAATTCTGATATCCAAACCAGGCAAGGTGTACAAAAAACAAACACAAACAAACCAAACAGAGTAGACTTAACAAATGAAATCCAGTAGTGAACTAAAAGAATACATTATGATATAGTAGAATTTAATGGCAGAATTTCAGGTATGGAGCTGGATGTGGTGGTACACACCTGTCAGTGACTCCAAAGGCTGAGGATTGCAAATTTGAAATCAGTCTGGAAAACTTAGCTGGGGATATAGCTCAGTGGTAAAGCTCAGTTCATAAAAGAGAGAAAAAAGAAAAGAATTGCAGGTATGACCGAATAATTTGAAAAATTTAAAGTAATTTAGGCTTTACATTTAAATAAGAACCCAAAAGTCTGGCCAATAATAATCTTAAATTTAATCTTAATTTTAATGCAAGTTATGTAAAAATGTTTCTAACTTCTATCACAAAATAAAAAACAAGAACAAAGTGCCATTCAGGCAGTCTATGCTGCAGAAAAATAAAAATAAAAAGGCATAAATATTGGCTAAGAGAAAAATTCATATGTAGATTACTTACTACATATTTAGAAAATAAAAAAGAATCAACTGAAAAACTTAGAATAATTATCAAAAAGGGTTCAGTAAGATGATTAGATATAACAAAGTATTACATAATCCATGCGTGGTGACGCATGTCTGTAATCTCAATGGTTCAGGAGGCTGACGCAGGAGGATTGCAGGTTCTAAGCCAGCCTCAGCAATTTAGTAAGGCTGTAAGCAACCTAGTGAGACCCTGTCTCAAATAAACAAACAATAAGCAAGCAAGCAAGCAAGCAAGCAAGCAAACAAAGGCTAGGAATGTGGCTCACCCTTGGATTCAACCCCTGGTACCCAAAACCAAACCAAACCAAACCACCCCCCAAAACAAAGAAAACCAAAGTATTCGCATACAGACAACACACCTATTAGAAGATGTAAAAATCAACAAAAATCCCTTTCAAAATTGGTAAAAAAAAAAAAAAAAAAAAAAAAAAAAGTGAAGTATCAAGCAATAAACTTGGTAAAAAATAATGCAAGATTTATACAATAGAGTGACTAGCTTTACTGAAATACATAAAAGATCAGAATAACAGAAGACCATAAACAAGTCCTTGAATAAAAAATTTAATAGCTATCACTTTTCCTAAACTGAAAATTAAAAATTCCAAAGAGGGCTAGGGATGTAGCTTAGTGATAGAATACTGCCTAACATGTGCAAGGCCCTGGGTTCAATCCCCATTGCTGTTACAAAGAAAATTCTTGAAGGATTAATAAACTCATCTAAAAAAGTAAATGCTTAGGAAGCACCAGAAAACTCTGAGATCAATAATGGTGGAATTTGCAACTGTCAACACATACAATGAAGCTACAGTAACCAAAAACATGTAACACAGGAATGGATCAATGGTATAAATTTCAGAACCATGCCTGCATGTGCACATGCACACACACACACACACACAGAGGTTAGATTTCAAATTAGTGGAAGAAGATTAGTAGCAATTAGTTCTTCTTTTGGCAAAAACAAGATGCCCAATGCATGCACTAGCTAATAATTATATGAAAATTTGCTCATACCACTCTAGCAATCAGGACAAATTAAAATTGTTTATTAATCAGATTGGTAATAAATCAAAATGTAAAATTCTTTTGAGGGTGTAAGGAAAACTGGCCCTTTTTATGCATAGTTGGTGGCAATGGAGGGCAACTTGATATGATACACCAAATTAAAAAAAATAAATAAATAAAAGCAAGACCTTTGACTTAAAAAGTTTCAATTCTAGAAAACTATTCTACTTAGATACCCAATAGTACTATCTGCAATTGCAAAAGTTGTTAATTTAATGCTCATTATTGGGTCATATTTAAAGCAATTCTGATTTGTTCAATATGTCTGTTAAAATTGATAGTGCAGATGTACATGCGTTGATATAGAAAATTTTGCAAGACATTAAAAATAAAAATTTTAGGGGCTTGGAGTATAGTGGCAGAGCACATGATAACCACACACTAGAACTTGAGTTCCATCCCAACATCAAAAACAAAATTTCAAAATAATATAATCCCATCCCACTCTATGGTGTTTATACAAGTTTTATTGTTAGGGAAATGTCTTAAAGGGTAGATACCAGGAATGTTAGCAGTGGTTACTTTTGGGAAGGGGAATGGAAAAGTGACAGAGAGGGGAGAAAAATTGCGAATTTCATTTTTTGAATCATTCACTTTGTATCTTAAATTGTTAAAGTTATGTATTTACTTTTGTAAAAAAAAATTTGCAGTTTAATAATAAAAACAAAAAGACCACGTTGGACCATAGGGGCCGCTGGCTTCTTTTTAAATGTAAACAGTTCCATTAAAAAAAAAAAAGTCCATTTTACATATTTGGCTTCTTGGTAAGATTTTATTTGAGCAGGAGTCACACAATAAACTAAAACATTTCAAAGTTCTTTTGAGGACTAATGATCAACAAATGTGTGTAAATTAGCTATATCACTGAGGGGACAAGAATACTTTAGGTCTTAGGCTTCTTTTTCTACTCATACATGGTCATATGTATTCAGGAATGCAAATTAGTTTTAATATTAATATTAAATACAAGTAAGACTATGCACAGCAGAAAGAAGTGTATGAATGAAATATTGTGACAAAAAAACTAAAAAAACTGGTAATTTTGAAAATCTACTTTTACCCATCTTGTCACTCTTCCAGGTCTAGGGGTCATATACAGAACTGTTGATGACTAATGTTGGCATAATTAAAAAACACTTAGCTCTATCGCTAAGCTATACCCTCAGCAAGTTTTTTTGTCTAGTTTTTCAGTGCCTATTGAAAATTCCTCCAAGTTATTTCATTTTCTCTAACCCTATCTTATTCAAAATCATGTTTTGCTTGATGCTTCACATGCTGACATTATCCCAGCTCTAACCCTCAATGGTTAGAAGCTGTACATCACTTCTTACCTACTTATAAAAATGACTGAACACCCTGCTAAATGAATAATTAAGCAATACATTCTTTCTCCTTTCACTGCCATTTTAATAGAAAAAGAACATATATTTCTGTATTACAAAATATATTTCACATTGATTTTGCAATGGAAATCTTAAAAATACTAACTTTATAAGCTAAAATGATGTTAAAAAAGCAAATTCAAGATGAAGAAAAGAAAAAAATTCTAGAAGTCTAAAGTCTGAAAGTTGGTTCAATTTTATCAAGACAATTTGTATCTATCAAAATTAAAATGCACAAACCCCTGGATACCTAACTTCTAGAAGTTAACCAATTTACTTAAGGACAGTGCAAAACAGTTGGTAAGTGCAAAAACCTGAAGAGTCCAAGTGTCCATCAATAGGGAACTGGTTTAATTAATTATGGCATATTCATAAGATGGAATACAAAATAGTCATTAAAAAAGAATAAGGTAGATCTATCTTTATGTACTGACAAGGAAAGGTCTTCAAGATAAACTGATAAGGTTTCTGCTTTTTTAAAAAAGGTACATTAAGTAAAAACAAGGAAGGTTACTGAACAGTGTATCAATGGAGACAAGAGCACATTAGGGTACACTCTAATTCCTTTCTATTCTCCCAAAGAAACTATATACACTGTTTGCTGTGATTATCTTTAGAGAGATAATAAAGGACCGAGAAGCGGGTGGGAGACTTTAAATGTATAACATTATTTCAGTAGCAGCTAAACAGGATATAGAATATAACTTGTTCATTGTTTTCTTTGCATTTCTGTTAAAAAAATACAGCAATTATTTTTTATACACATGTATATACATACATACACACACACAAAGATATTAAACCAATATATTAAAAAAAAAAAACCCATATTTACACAGACACACAATGAAATTCAGCACAGGGGCAAGTCTATACTCTTTTCATATCAGATGGTTACTAACTTTCTGTACAACAGACAGTACATAGTTAATATCATCCAAATGTCTCAAAACTTCATTAATATTTGTTAAACTCAGAAAGTTTCCATATCACATGGTGATTTAAGACTGTGGGTATAAAATATCAGCGAATACAGGAAGACATTTTGTGTGTTTCATATGAAAAATGTTCTTATTATTACATGATCTTTATCCTTGTCCTGCTTCACAGTTTAGGTTTTAGACTCTGGTCTTCTGATTAAGTCACCAAAATAAGCAGTGATTGTCTTTAGTTTATTATTAAGAAAGTTCTGTTCTATTTCCACTTGTCCTCCAGGCCCAGCTAAGGATGCCACCTAAAAAGACAAACAAAAGAAGGTCACATGTATATAATATGATTTCAAATAAATTCTTTCATTCACAATTCTTTATCAAATAAAAGGAAGACCCTGGCTTTTTATTTAAATCTTTCAAATAATGAGAGATCTCCAATGTTCACCGTTACTTCCCAGGTAGGTACTAATGCAATATTCCATGGTAGAAATGCTTATTGTTTCAGACCCTTCTAATCTTATGGGTAAGATCATATCTTTATGCTACTGTAAAGGACTTGACCTCGGCGATACTATAAGCTAAAGAACTCAGGAACAGAAAATCTTCCTAAATCACAGGTTTGTTTATTTACAAAGGTGTTCAAAGAATAAGTCCTTTCCTGAAAACCTCTGCCTTGTTTACCTTATCATTTTCCTCTTCCTCTCTTAATTGTTTAACAATATTTTCTGAGTGCCTGCTACATGATACTAAGAACAGATAGCAAGATGGCTATAATCCAGACTATGACCCCTACTAAAATGAGGAGTCTTTATCAACAAGTCTGTCTTTCTCTAATTGATCCCTTTTATTGTTCTCCCAATTTGGACCACCTCCTCCACCTGTTATTCTTTTTGTGTTATTTTTTGGCGCAGCATAGTTTTCTATTTGATCTCTCTGAGATCTATGAACTAGATCTGGTGATCAGATCACTAGTAATCAGTTTAACAGGACAACAATAAGAAAGATTAAGGATAAGGGGAATACGATGGAGAGCCTAGGCAATTAAAAAAAAATGAAACAAAAAAACCAGAAATAACTGAGTGGTAAAGGGATACACTGATTCTAAGGATGAGTTATAAACACAGGAGACATGCATTTTCTGTTACAATAATTGGCAAAACTATAACTATATATTTTGTAAAGAGAGATGTTTATTTAGTCTAGTTTGGTTGAGGGCTGAAAGAATCTGATCTTACTAGTATTTTACCTACTAAACCAGCAACTGGTAGAAGGTAAGATTTACTATGCATTACCAATGAGTATAAATTTAGAATTATTTTAACTTCCTGTTAGAAAAAGTCAGATACAGAAATAGGGAAGAACCAACAGGTCATTCTATGGTAACTTCTTAAAAAAGAAAAATAAAAAAGAGTTGCTCCACCAAGATGTTAATGATGTCACCCTCAGCCCCCCAACCCTACTACCAGCAGGGCATAAAAAGAGACTGGTTGTGTTTTTATCAATAGAAATAGATGAAAATAAAAGCCAAACACAGAAGGTCTAATAGTGATTACAAATAAATAATCACACCCCATTGTTCATACGTGAAACTAGAAATTTAAAAACAGCCACGTATTAGGAATACTTAGTTTTCTTACAAAATGCTTGCACTGGCCTCTTTCACTTCACACTAGCAATATTTTACCCCAAGTTCTTATATAGATAAGGTTTTGGTTTGGCCCAGTATATTTTTCCATTTGACCTCTCAGAGATCTATTAACTAGATCTGGTGGTCAGATCACCAGAAATCAGTTTATCAGGACAACTGTAAGAAACATCAAGGATAAGGTGAATACAGCACAGAGGCAATTATTAGGAATAAGTGTTTTATATCCTATTTCAATATCTTTATGTCTAATTTTTTATAAGGGCAAAATGATTTTGACCAGTACATCTAAACTAAACTTAAGAGCAGTATTTTTCCTGTTCCTTGTAACAGGTAATTTATTTAAAGAATGTAAAATTGGTAAGCCGAAATTTCTGAGGGAAGGTGGGAGTAAGACTGTGGTAAGAGGCAAAGAGAAAGGGAAGGAGGAAAGATCAGGCTGGGTTGAGAAAATCCAAGCAGAGATGAAACAACAGCAAAAAAATCTACTAGGGTTGGTCAAGTTGGGAGAATTAGATGATAAACAAAACAAGTGTTTCTCTTAATACTGAATCTACTTATCAAAATATGATGAGAAAACTCATACCTTTTTACTATTTAGAAATAAATTTGGGAAAGAAAGTTACTTTCAAGTGTTCTGGTGAAAAATAATTTCTAGCCTTTCTGTACTTTCAAATCATTTATTTTAAAGATTAGAAATTTGGAGTTGCAAAGACTTATGTTCAAGTAAATAATACTGTGCTTCAATTCAAGCATACTTAACCTTATTATTTTCAACTTTCACCAGCAGGTTTACTGGTCAAAATGTTATTTGGTTCTTTACTCTTTTCTTAAAATTTAATAAATTGAGGGCAGGAGAAGAGAGAAAATGATAGAGGGAAGATGGGAAGGAGAAGAATAGCTAGGTATATAAAGATTAGCAGCTCTGGGTTACATCTATCCAAATATGTTAGATTTATTAAAAGAAATGACAACTACTGGAATTAAAACTTAAGATTGCACTTTCATCACTAGGTATTTATTTATTTATTTGTTTAGGTATGGGGGGTTGAATCCAGGGTGCCTAACCACTGTGCCACATCCCCAGCTTTTTTATTTTGAGACAGGGTCTCTCTATGTTGTTTAGGGCCTTGCTAAGTTGCTGAGGCTTGGCTCTGAATTTTCAACCCACCTGCCTCAGCCTACAGAATTTCTGGGATAACAGGTGTGTGTCACCATGCCTGGCTCATCAACTAGATACTATGTGAGGCAATAAACATGTAATTTGGGGACTTGGAAAGGAGATTTCTCATGTTTGTGGCTACATAGAATTAATATTGTAAAATGATCATATTACCCAAAGTAATATGCAGATTCAATATAATCACTATTAAAATACCAACAACATGCCTGGGCATAGTGGCGCAAGCCTATAATCCCAGTAACTTGGGAGGCTGAGGCAGGAGGATCACCAGTTCAAAGCCAAAGCTAACCTCAACAATTTAGCAAGGCCCTAAGCAACTTAGCATGATCTTGTCTCAAAATAATAATAATAATGGCTGGGGATGTGGCTCAGGGATTAAGAGTCCCTGGGTTCAATCCCCAGTACCCACCCCCCCAAAACCACAAAAACAAAACATAACAAAACAATCAAAACCAAACAGATGACATTCTTCACTGAACTAGAAAAAATAGTCTTAAAATTCATTTGGAAGAATCAAAGACCCAAGTAATCAAAAGCAATTCTAAGCCAAAAAAAAAAAAAGGAAAGCATTTCTGGAGGCATCACAATCCTTGCTTTCAAATTATACCACAGAGTGATACTAACAAAAACTGCATAGTACTGGCATAAAAACAGACATCAACCAATGGAACAGAACAGAAGACACAAAAATAAGCTCACAGAGATACAGTAATCTGATCCAGGACAAAGGTACCAAAAGTATGCTGGCTAGAAGATAGCCATTTAAACAAATGGTGCTGGAAGACAGGTTATCCATATGTAGAAGAATGAGACTAGACCTTAATCTCTCATCCTGCACAAAAGTCAACTCAAAATGAATCAAAGACTTAGGAATTAGAATAGAACTGTTCCTAGTAACTTCTAGGAAAAAAAGTATGGCCAACATTCCAACATACAGGTGCAGGCAACGACTTCCCTCAATACGACCCCTAAAGCTCAGGAAATAATACCAAGAATAAATAAATGGGATGACATCAAATTAAAAAGCTCTACAGAGCAAAGGAAGTAATCAAGAATGTAAAGAGAGATCCTACAGAATAGCAAAAAACCTTTGCTAGCTATTTTTCTGCAGAAGATTAATATCCAGAATATATAAAAATCTCAAAACACCACCCCAATCAAATAACCCTATAAAAAATGGGCAAATAAACTAAGTATACACTTCTCAAAAGAAACAAATGACCAACAAATATATGAAAAAATGTTCTACATCTTTATCAATGAGGGGAATGTAAATCAAAACTACATTGAAATTTCATCTCATTCCAGTCAGAATGGCAGCCATCAAAAATACAAATAATAATAAATGCTGAAGATGATGTGGGGGGTAGAAGGAACACTTTTGTACTGTTGGTAGGATTGTAAATTAGTACAACTACTATGGAAGTTAGTATGGAGGCTCCTCAAAAGACTAGAAATGAAACCACCAGATGACTTAGCTAAAACACTCCTTGGTATTTATCTTAAAGAATTAAAGTCATCTTACTATAGATACATGTATACCCATGTTTACAGTATAATGCATAATAGCCAAATTATGAAACCTGCCTACTTGTCCATCAATGGATGAATGGATAAAGAAAATGTGGTATATATACACCATGAAGTTTCATTCAGCCATAAAGAATGAAATTATGCCATCTATAGGAAAATGGGTGGAACTCAAGAATCTTATATTAAGCAAAATAAGCCACATTCAGAAAATCAAGTGCTGTATGTTTTGTTTTATATGAAGCTAGAAAGGAAGGAAAAAAAAAAAAAAGGTGTGGAGAATCTCAAGGAGAGCAAAGAGAAACCAGTGGAGTAGAGGAAAGGGAAGGAGGAAGAAATCCTGGGGAGGGCTGGGGTTGTGGCTCAGTGGTAGAGCGCTCGCCTAGCACATGCAGGGCCCTGGGTTCGATCCTCAGCACCACATAAAAATAAAGGCATTAAAAAAAAAAAAAAAGAAATCCTGGGGAATGATAACTACCAAATTATATTGTTATATATCATGTGCATGTATGAATATGTAAAAAAAAATCACAATATTGTGTGTAATAGTAATACATGAATAAAAATATGAAAAAATCAAATAAAAAGCAACAAATGAAAACCCAACCAACAACCAAGAAACTACACAAAAATAAAAATAAGTAAAAACATTTATGATGGACAGTTCAGGGGCGAGGGGGGTTTGAAAATACACTACCAATGGACAAACAGGCAACATTCAAACTTTCGTCTATTTCCCTGTATGCAGTAAAGAGAAATTAAATTTCTTAAATTTGTTTGCTAACAGTATTTCAGGTAATCTTTAAATGCTATTTCAGGCTCTCACAGATATTATTTCCTGTTTTTTTCTTCATTCAAATATTTACTTGATTAAAACAAATGTGATTTTAAAAAGCCCCCAATCATCAACAGGAGCATCTGACCAGGTCAGAAAATTCCTCCCAGGTATCAAAAGCTCACCTACATTGATTTCAGGAAATCAGATCACTAAGATTTTCCCCTTACCTATTCTCAGAAACAGATCCTGGAAACATAAGGTTGTTCTTTAATAAGTTACATAAAGCACAACAGACCAGAGTACCCCCAATAGTAAAGGATTTACAGGTAGCACCATGTGTGCCACAGAAAAGCTGGACATTCCTTTATTTTCTATTAACATCATTTACTAAGAAAATTTACTCAAGGTAGTAAAGAAATAAAAGATATGTTCAGAATCATTTGACTAAAACTGAACTTGTGTCTTTGTAACCCAGCTCATAAGGCCTGACAGTTTCATTGCCTCTTCAGAGAATGATCATGTATGTAGCATAACACAGGATAATACTATTTTAATCATCTAGCAGCAAGCTCTCCAAAGGAAAAGCTTGCTAGTAAACATTAGGAACTATCAAATTTATCCAAATTGCAATGTGTGATTATACAGTGATTTTATTAAGAACGGAACAGACTTGATCAACTAACTAAATAAGAGAACATACCACTAACTAAATAAGAGAACACATGTGGCAGGTCAAGTTTTGCAATAAATGCCTTCCCCTGTTGGGAGCGGTGATTTGAATGAGTCTTTGAACTATCCTGTGACAGGAGTGCACCTGAGCTGTGAACTCCTAGTGCAAAGGCACAGTTGAGACTGCCCAATTACTATGGTGATGCCCTGTTCAAAGGAGGTTCCTGGCTTACCACAGGCCTATCAGTCTTGACCCTGAGTTCAGGTGCCTGTTCCTGGGGGTAAAGAATTATGAGCACAAAGTTGAAATTGGACTTCGTCCTTCAGCTTGCTTGCTTTGAGAGAGAGAGAGAGAGAGAGAGAGAGAATTTTTTAATATTTATTTATTTTTTAGTTTTCGGCAGACAGAACATCTCTGTATGTGGTGCTGAGGATCGAACCCGGGCCGCACGCGTGCCAGGCGAGCGTGCTACGGCTTGAGCCACATCCCCAGCCCTACTTTGAAGAAACTTTCTCATAGAAAACCCTTTTGATTTGGGGGCAGTGGTGCACCAGCAGCTCAGGAAGATGAGGAAGGATCCTGAGTTCATAGCCAGCCTCAGCAAAAGCGAGGTACTAAGCAACTCAGTGAGACCCTAACTCTAAATAAAATACAAAACAGGATTGTAGATGTAGCTCAGTGATTGAGTGCCCCTGAGTTAAATCCCTGCTACATGCCCCCCCCCCCCCAAAAAAAAAACCCTTTTGATGTTAAAATCTAGATAATAAAATGTGCTGAGTTGGTTCTGGGTAGTTCTTCATCCCTCATCAGGGGATGAAGAGCCACAAGTCCCCAGCTTTTTCTTTCTTTGTGTGTCTGTCTTTTCTCTATTCCCCCATTGCCCCTTGCTGGTTTCTGAATTAACAGCTGGTGCAGGTCATGGCATTTCCCTTTGTCATAAATTTTTAATTCTCTGTTGTCTTTCTCACCTTTAAGAAGGAATGGACCAGAGCTGATTCTGCAGAAATTCTTTTATAATTCCCCTTGCTTCTCTTGTCACCTCAAATTCTAATGACTGTCCCAATCTCTTGGTGAGCTACTCTTGTGACAAGAGATGAACCTGTTTCTTTTTAGCAATGAATACTGTGTCTGTGGGAGACAGCAAGGTATTAAGGTGCTGACTATGCCATTATGTGGCAGGATAGCTAGGCAAACTTTCCTAGTTTACTCACCAATAAAATCAGGTTGATAACTTGACATAAATACTCCAAAGTGTTATAATAAGTCAATGACATGTTCAGGAGAACTCTATGGATCTTAAGTATCCACTTACCCAAGAAGCATTCATTAAACTTCTATGCTGTAAATGTATCATGGTTCGAATATGAGGAGTTCCTGCAAAGCTTCTGTATTAATACAGGAACATTCAGAGGCCACACTATGAAACTGGAGAGCTGTAACCTAACCAGTCCATCCTAGTCTGAATGGACTGAGTGGTAACTGTAAGCAGGTGGGGGCATGGCTGGAGGAGGTGCACTGGGGGAGTGCTCTGAAATGGTTCAGAGTCCTTGTTCCTTCTCCCATCTCTCTGCTTTCTGGCTGCCATGAACGGAGCAGCTACTCTATGCCATGAGGTTCTGCCTTACCTAGAGCCCAGAGCAATTGACTATAGCGGGGCTGGCCATGGACTGATTCTCTGCATCCATGAGCAAAATAACTTTCCCCTCCTCTAAGTTGTTATCATCAGGTATTTTGGTCACAGCAACACAAAGCTGACTAACACAATATGTATACAATGCAGTGTATTGTTAGTTTAGTAGCATGAACACATCTCTGTGTGCTCTTGAGTTGTAAAAGCAAGCTATTTTGAGGTTCACCTGTTTTAGAGACTACAATTCCTATAAGTACAAACTCAATCCAGTCTTTAGGCCTCTTCCTATTCTGTCATGCTTCTGGTTCCTAAACCTGGACTAAGGGTCCTTCATCTGTTGGAATGACTTTATAGTACTTACCTTATGGATACAGCTTTAGCTACACAAGAATGTTACCATTAGATCAGATTTCCACAGTATTAATTTAATTCAGAACATTTTGATATTAATTTTTTATTAATTCTACCTCTAAATAAAATACCATTAAGGCCTTAATTTTCCATTTATGAAATAAGCGGATACTATAGTAACTTAAAACTAAAATAATATTTGTAAATAAAACAGTGGTAAATATTTACCATATTTAGTCAAAACTATTAGAAAATGCTAATGAGCTAAATTTAGTTATATTTAAAATATTTCCTAAATAACAATGTTATCTAATAAATTCTCTTATTTATAAATAGTTTGTTATTCAAATGCATACAACTCTATTCTTCCATATTTTAGATATGTTACCCATAAATGAGTACCTCATTCCTATCTATCTACCTACCTATCTATCTACAAATCAGCCAACCAATGATTGAAAATAAACGAATAGAGGCTAGAGTTTTAGCTCAGTAGTAGAATGTCCCTGGGTCTATGTACCACCTCAAAACAAACAAACTAGAAGTGTGATCAACGCTACAATTAAGAATTTTTCCCTCTTGCAGACATTATGAATTAAAATTTATTTAATTTTTCTGATGTTGGCAACTGAACCCAGGGCCTTGTACATGCTAAGCATGTGATCTACCAGTCAGCCCTCTCTGGAATAAAATCTAAAAAAAAGTCTAGTGAATTCTGCCAACTAGAAAGATGAGATAGATATCCTGACTAAATCTAACATCAATTTCTATACTTAAAGCTACAACTCAAACAACTGTATAATGTTCTACCTAAACATGTTAATTTGCAATTGTTTCCCCACTTTATGAGTAAATGAAATAAATGGGGTCTTGGCTCAAGTGTTAATAGAATGAATGTTTAAAGAAGCCAAGAAAGGGGGCTAGAGTTGTGGCTCAGAGGTAGAGCGCTCGCCTAGCATGCGTGAAGCATTGGGTTCGATCCTTAGCACCACATAAAAAATAAAATATTGTGTCTACCTATAACTACAAAAATATATATATGTATATAAATAAAAAGAAGCCAAGGAAGGTGGGGTGTGTTAGATAAGGAACAAGAATCATTTGATGGAGGGGCTTCAGTTATTTTTTAACACAATTCTTACGGATGCTGCTCAATGTTACCTTGTTCTCTGTATTGGTATGAACAGAAAAATCCAAGTGACTTAATTTCTACTGAAAAGTACAGATGACATCACTTTTATAAACTTATGTATTTTTGTTATAAAATCAAAAAAGGATAAGAAGCGACCACATCCAATGGACCAGGGGCCCTCCTCTAATTACCCCAATGCCTAGCTAAAAGACAAGACTATAATTTATGTTAGAGATTCCACCCACAGGGATTTCACAGGAAGGTGGTGTTTGCTTCCACTGAAGCATAACCAATCTAGTCTGCTCTCAAAGGTCTTTCTCTGAATAGATTTACTATTTAAAAAAGAATCTTTACATATTTGCAAAGCATAGTAGATCCAAAATTGGAAAATGGCTGGAATTCTACAGCTGTCAAAGGAATGAAATAAAAGAAAACAAAACAAGATACAAACATAAGTTCCTTGAATGCAATCTAAGATGAGCTTCCAGGTTTTAACAGCAATTGCAGAGAGTGAGATATACCTTATATCCAAAGTGCCTCTCACAAAAATATTATCTAAATTATCCAGTCTTAGGTTTAATAGTGTGAGTTTGGCTAACAAGGGCTGTGTGACCTGTAATAGGGGACCTAGAAAAATATTTCACTGGATTCAGAGAAAAATCACCATCATCTACATGGAAAGGTTTCAAGACAAGCTGCAATATATTCAGTTCAGTTCGTATCCAGTTTAGGATAATATAATGGTATGCAAAGTATAATCTCCCAATTGTTCTTTATAGACATTTCTATGGGAAAAATGCTGCAGATTCATAAACTTTGGGAACACAGTTCATTTATAAATTCACGTTGTTTTGACGTTTTAAATGTCCCTCTAACAAAAACGTTAACTTCTTTGTAACTCTGATTTCTTTCGATCTTGTAGTGCTCTCTCTCTCACTTAAAGTGTCTCACGTGGTGAATTTTCTGTTTTAAGAAAAAGTTCATTTCCTACTGTAATTTGATCTAAATTCAATACCAAACAAAATAGTGTACTCATAATCAGTTTCTTTTATTATTTTCTGGTGTCATTACTCCCTCTAGAGGTAGAAAGCATGAATGTGCCACAAACCCTAATTCTGGCAGGTTTTCAAAGAAAGCCAAAAACAGAATTAAGAAAAAAGTTAACTTTATGGAAATGTTCATTCAACTAGAAAAAAATTTAATCACTGAGACTTTTGTGCTAAACAGTAAGTTTACTAGTATTTATTCACATACTCAAATAAGCCTATTTTTATGTAATATAAAAATCACAGTAAAGCCCAGCAAAGACCATATGGTCTTTTATGAGACAGTTATTAAACATAATGCTTACATGTGAGAAAAATAAATTGGAATCAGTAAGCTTAGCCTTATCTGGAAGTCTAGGAAGCAGCCGAGCCTTCTGAGTGGCAGATAACAGATGTAATATCAAGTGATATTAAAAAAAATCTCATGATCCCAAGGGATGTGCGGTCTTTTTCTTATCATTGGTATAACATACTATTTTGGAAGGCTTAATGTTTAGGCAAAATGTGTCATAAATAAATGAGAGCAAGATCAAATTTTGCATCCTTCTAACTCAGAGCAAGAGCTCAGACTGTTAATTTCATTTTTTTCTTCTTTTAACCCAGAGAATCTAAACTGTTGATTGCATTATAATCACTTGGTGGGGGCGGGGGGGGGGGGGGGGCTTTAAAAGATTTATACTTAGTCTTCATCCTAGAAAATAAATAAAAAAGAATTTTTCCCAGTGGATCAGAGTATCATTGGCTTTGAAGAGCTACTTAGCTGAAACTATAAAACTCTAAGACATGACACTGAAAGCATAGATAACACATACATATAAAATAAACAGGACATATAACAAAATGCCAGAAAAATATAAAGAAGAAAAATGGATGGCCCAGAAAAAGGAAAGAGTGGTGGAAACACTATTGAAGAAATAATGGAAATAGTTTTTCCTGACCAAATTAAAGTTTCTGTCTATCTATAACTTTGGTTATGTTATTATTTGTAGAAATATTTAAAACCTGTATTTTCAAGGCAGGTTTCAGTAAAGGTAGACCTTGGCTACTTTAGCCGAGCAGCATATGAAACTCAAGACATTCCACCTTTCTTTCAACACAGCTTTATGAAAAGACTGGTGTGCTTTATTTGTGTTTGACATCAGAAGTCAGAGAGATGAAGATCAAATGGACATAGACTCAACGGTTATACACTTCCATTTGTTACTAACAGTCAGCAAGCAAAGAATTTCTCATAAATGGGTTCTCTGATAAGGAAACATTCTACATCTTTTTCTGCCCTTCTTTGTAAAAATTCAACAAGAGGCTCACAGAAATTCTTTAGTAATGGCTTACCTGGTCAATGTCAGCATTTCTTGGAAGAAAATAAACAATATTATTAGTGATCTTCTGGGAAAGTCTGAAAATTTCAAAGGTGGAAAGCAGTTAAGGAAAAAAAGTAAAATTAACTTTTGGTCAGAAATAGATTGTCTTTACTTATAAGCCAAATGTATTTTGGCATGTGACAAAATGGCACAAGTTTAAATTTCCTCTAATGGAATCTAAAAGAATACAAGATCTTATAGTTCAGCAGCATACTGTTCCTGATAAGAGAGATTACAAGTAAAACTTATAAGAAAAAAGAATTCTAAATAGAAAAACACAATACCACCTCTCACCAGTAAAGAAAAAGGTCAAGATACATAGCAAATTAGCTCAACTTAGAGGGAGATGAAGAAAAGTTATTGGATAGTCACCCATGGACTCAAGCAATAAGTTTTGAGGAAATTCTGACTTTCCAGACGATAATCTCAAAAAATTAGAATATTCTAGTTCTTACTGAAAATTGATAAAATTGGATAGTTACCAAGAGAAAAGGTATTTGCTATTACATTTAGAGTCCAACAAACATACATAATTTTTATGTATATTTTTGTGTCAAACTGGAATCTACTAAATGCTATTAGGTAATATCTTTCTTTACCAGTTTCCCTCTCCCTTATCTACCCCCTCATCCACTCCAAGTACTGTCTGAATAAGCTCTCAGAACTTCCAAAGGATATCCATCGGGAGACATCATTGTCCTAATGTCAAAGGTCTCTGCAGTGGCATAGTCTGGGCCTCCCCAAGGTGGGCTAAGGAACACAACATCAGCCTTTAAACAAGGAGCCAGTAGCATGAAATCTCCACAGATGAACTCTATCTTATCTGCTATTCCATAAACTTCTGCATTATTACGAGCAAGATCAATCTTAACTGGGTCAATATCAATGGCAATCACTAAAAATGAGAAAAGAAAAGAATGAGTTAGTTGACACTGTTTATTATATGGGAGAGTTCATTTTTCTAATAGTTTGCTTCGTATAAGAACCATTCTTAAAGACTAATAGACAAGAGGCTATATATACCAGAGATAGAGATTTTTCCAGAGATACAGATTTCAGTTAAATTTTCTAATTCAAATTAGAAAGATTCAATTGCAGTTATACCAAAAAAATGTGACCAGGTTTCAAAACTACCTCACTCAGCCAGCTTCACTTAAGCCAAGAGGCAATAACTACCTCAAAGTATCTATTGAATGCCAAACATGTGGCTAGTCTTTGCTGTGCTAGTAGCAAAATCCTGCAAAGCTCACTGCCTGCAAGTGAAGTCTTAAGTTATATTTCAGAAAAGACAAATTTCTTCAAAATGAAGCAATGCCCAAATAAAGACAAATTTTATCACTTCTCGGAAAAGTAAAAGATCTATTTTTACAAACTATAGAGCCAAGTTATGAATAAGAAATAAAAAACACCTGTTGATGTTTTCACCAACACATTTTAGGTAGAGGGAACAAACAATATTATGTTTTCACCAATGAATGGGCTTTCATTTAATTTATATGCAATTTCATAATCAGCAATGCAAACATAAGTTAATTTTAGCCCACTCATGTCTTCCAGTGAATTATTCCAGTGTACCTGTAAGTGTACCACTGTGTTCTACACATGAAAGGGCTAAGTGGAACCCTGGTATCTAAAGCAAGGTTATCAGGGAAATGTAGTTGTTTTCCAGAAAATTTGTTACCACTTTTGAGAAATAATTAAATTACTTGAACAACGAATACAAGCACCAATTCTAATACACGTTGCAAAACTTGGCGTATACAATGCTGTTTTACTATTCTAAATAAACTAATATTCACATTTATGAGAAAAGCTTTTCAGTTATTCAATCTGCTACTTTTATAGTGGAGAGACAGATGGAAAAACATGCTGACAATACTAAAAATTCAAATAAAAAAAAAAGATGACTTTCAGTGTCAGATTTATTCAGCATACTGTTTTCATCTATATTTATTTGAGGCAACCTTTGTTTTTAAGCCTAACAGAATGGAAGCCCCTTATAACATATATGAAATGCTGACAAATATTTGCTGATACAATATAGAATTGAGCTTTCCAATAATGTCACACATTTTAAAAACTGATCAAAATAAAATGATATTAAGAATTTAGATCCTTATCACACTGTCACATTTCAACGGTTCAATCATCACGTGTGGCTAGTGGCTGCCATATTGGATGATGTCAATATAAAAAGTTCTACTGGGTAGCACTAATGCTAAACTATTGCAATATAAAGGAAGAAGAAAACATACCTTTAATAACAGAAAAATGCAAAGCTTTGTGTATTCTCAAATAATTTTTTTGGGTATATGTATAACCAACTATTATCTGAGTAGAAATATATCTGGTACAAAGTGATAATGTCATTTGTATCAAAAAGTCATATGTGTGTATACACAAACACACATACATATATTATGGTAGAGAAATCAAAACAAGTGTAATTGATTATTGCATGTACATATGTATGTAAACACACACACCATCAACTACAGTGTAACTGTTCTGAATTCCCTGCTATAATTTAGTGAGTTCATTCAGCCTAGGGGGAATATCTTAAGTAGCACTCACAGAGCATCTGTGAGCAATTGCTTTTGGTTTGGGGAACAGGTCATCAGGTACCACCATACAGGACATGCTGGAGGATTCCTGAATTTTGAGTCCCACATGCTGCCATAGCAAAGGTCAAGTTGTGACAGCACTGGGAAGGACCAGTGTTTGTCTCCTTTTGTTCTCAGAGACTGGCAATCTTTAAGGTAAACAATTAAATGATACCAAGGGGCTGGGAAAAGAGCTGGCCTGTGAGAACATGGAAGAAGTAGTCTCCCATTAGCTTGGGACCCACATTAGATATCTTCTTTTATCAAATGTGTCCTAAGCTACAAAAAGTCTTGTCAAGAGATCTCTGCTTGCTGAAGCACAAATCTACTATATGCAGTGTATTCATAAATTTTAAGAAAATCTCAAATCTGTTTGCTGCTTTATTGGGGAAAGACAATATAATTATTATGTTGTGATATAATGCTAAAACAAAGATAAATTTTAGAGCTTTTGACTATTTATTGATTTGAGCTCACAAGAAGGACTTATTTGGCAAAGTTTGAGAAGAATTCAGTAAAAAACAAGAAAAATAATCACTATTCTGGTAAATATGAAAACAGCTTTTGTTTAGGCAGTTAGACCATATAAAATAACCAATGTTTTGCCTGAAGCATAGGAGTAACTGAATAGAGGACAGTTTGTTAGCTCTGTTCTTTTTTTTAAATATTTATTTTTTTTAGTTGTAGTTGGACACAATACCTTTATTCCATTCATTTATTTTTATGTGGTGCTAAGGATCAAACCCAGGGCCCCACGCGTGCTAGGCGAGCACTCTATTGCAGAGCCACAATCCCAGCCCCTAGCACTGTTCTTAAACCCAATGGCAAGGTTAACTTCATCATTTTCTAACTTTCATATACATTTCCAGAATCATATTATAATGAAAACTGTCAATGACATATGTAATATGAAGATACTGGAAAATAAATATGCATCTTCAGAGCATGACCAGACAATGAATGTCTTTAAAATACGACATTATATAACATTTAAAAAAGAATTCAGAAAAAAAGGGACATCAGAGTCAAAAAACCCCCAAAACAAATAAAAACCTTTGTTTCCCCACTTAGCTATGTAAGTTTGGGCAGAACATTCCATTTCTTTTCTTGTACTGAGGATTGAATCTGGGGCCTCATGTATACTAGGTGAGCACTCTGTCACTTAACTACATTCCCAGCCCTTTTCATTTTATTTTGAGATAGGGTCTTACTAAGTTGCCCTGGTTGGCCTGAAACTTGCAAATCTCCTGCCTCAGCCCCTCGAGTAGCTGGGATTATAAACCTGTGCTACCAAGCTCAACTATACATTATTAGCCACAACAGGAATTGAACCCATGACATTGGTGTTATGAGCATCATGCCCTAACAAATTGAGCTAATCAGCCATTTGTACCATTTCTTAAAAGTCTTTTCTCTACTTGCCATAGTTACTGGCAGATATATAGTAAAGGAGATTTTCCTTTTGATTCCAAAGTCAAGCAACTGTGACAATGACATAATATTTAAAGGATTTTTAAAGTCTTAGGATGTAAAAGCTGAAAGATCATCCCAATTCAACATCTCTTTTAATTTAAGGTGAAATGATGCCCATTATAGTTATGAAGATAGTGAGTGGCAAAGTTGGGATTACCTGTCTACTGTTCTTTTCTTCTAAAGAACCATTCTGTATTTTTTTGGTTTTATAGAATGTTATGATCTTGGCTCCAACAATTAGTAGTTGTGTCTGTATAATCTTATACAATGTACTTCATCTCTGTATGTCTCAAGTTTATCTACAAAATGCAGATAATGAAAGACATACTCCACAAGATTGTTGACTAAATAAATTAATACATATTAAGTACCTATACCAATGTGATACAACATGAATATTTAATACATGCTAATTACTTAAAATATTTGGTATTAAATTATCAATTATATATTAAATCTCAAAGATAGGCTGAAGCAAAATTGAACATTTTCTGAATGAACTGAAAATAAAATACTTAATTTTAGCTAATTACCTCTTTTTCCTGTTAAGGCAAACTGAATGGTATTTCCTCCAACTCCACAGAATGCATCTACTATAATGTCACTTGTGAAGGACTGACTGACGCGGCCAGCAATATGTTCAGCAATCTTCTCAGGTGTAACTGAAAACCAGCCCTCTGCAAAGGAAGAGTATTTTTATTAAGATGTTGAATTTTTAAGAAACCAAGACAAGCATAAACACAGCAAATATTGCTTACTTTTTTTTGCGTGCTAGGTATTGAACTCAGGGGCATTTGACCAGAGCCACATCCCCAGTCCTATTTTGTATTTTATTTAGAGACAGGTTCTCACTGAGTTGCTTAGTGCCTTGCTTTTGCTGAGGCTGGCTTTAAACTCGAGATCCTCCTGCCTCAGCCTCCCAAGCTGCTGGGATTATAGGCGTGCGCCACTGCACCCAGAAACACAAATTATATACTTTAAAAAAGCTTAGTTTCCCTTTTCAAAAAATTATAAATTATCTACTTTTAATGAAAAGCTCTAAAGCTTGTAAAAAAGAAGCAATACCATTTCCAGTCCTAATTTCTACACATGCAAACACCCCAATTTTAACCTGATTCTTCAGTAATATACCCCCATCTCTCCCAAAACTGTATAAACTTCAATTTTATGTTTGAGGCATTAATTAATACTTATCAACTATGGGAAATGCAAAGTCAGGCGTTCTAATTGTCTAGCTCCCTACATTCAACTGTATTTCCCAATTATTTTATTCCTAATGAAGAAGCAGTGACCCAGATTTGTACTGGACACTTTGGAAAATTTGCATGTTTATAAGGGTTAGAAAAAGCAAGGAGCTGGCCAGAAGTACAGAGGAATAACAGAACCCTCATCAATTTCAGAAATCAGGTCCTGTGCCCACACTGAAATAAAGATAACATTGCTCTCTTCGCCCAGCAGAAAAAATTTGCATTTATCAGAAACATATTTATCTGAACAAAATGATCTGTCAACTTCTTGTTCCCTTTCCTTACCAAAATCTTAAGTAGATCCTCATCACTGGAAGAATAAGAATAATCCATTTATAGAATTTCAAGATTTTTCCCAGTCTTAATTCTCCTAACAAACTCTTATATACTTTTCTCAATACACAATATTTTGTGATTTTTAGAAGTTCACAGAACCCCTGAAATTCCACCATACATCAAGAACCCCCGAGTTAATAAAGACCAATATGGGGGCTGGGGTTGTGGCTCAGGGGTACAGTGCTTGCCTAGCACCATATTAAAAAAAAATAAAGACATTGTGTCCATCTACAACTAAAAATATTTTAAAAAAATAATAATAAAGACCAATATGTAGGACACCCCAATATGAAACCCATCAGTTTGCCAAATCTAGGTAAATGTTAAAGATTAAAATGGAAAGCTCAAGAAGTTTTTGGTATTAATTAATTAAATCACAACTTTCTGCATTAATTATTTCTTCATCAGATGTTCTTTTTTTTGGGGGGGGAGGGGTTAACTGGGGATTGAACCTAGGGTGCTTTACCACTGAGCTATATCACCAGTCTTTTTTACTTTTAAGTTTGAGAGGGTCTAAGTTGCTGAAACTGGTCTTAAACCTGTTCTGCCTCAGTTTACCAAACTTCTGGGATTAAAGGAATGTACCAGTGCATCGGCTTTCATCAAATGTTCTTTGAATAAACTATCAGTTACTTTTGCCACATATCCTAAGAAAGTTACAAATACAAAATAAACCTGAATTAGAAGTGTCTCTGTGTGTATCCCCAAATTGAGGGACATTTTATAAAATAACTGGCCACCAACCCCTTTGAAAAATGTCAAAGTTGGCCAAAGTGTAGGTTAGTGTATAGCACTTGCCTAATATTTGCAAGGCCCTGGGTTAGATCCCCAGCACTGGTGGGGAGGAAGAAAAAAGCAATTATTCTAGAAGAAGAAAAAAGCAATTATTCTAGAAGAAGAAAAAATTCCATAAAAATGCATAGGATGATTAATGAAATGAGGCTAAAGACTATAAAAATTTTTAAATACTGCTATTCTTAGGAAAAACAAGTTCAAAGTAAAGGGTAGTGGGGCATGATGTGTACAACTGAATATAAAAAAGACATATAAAGAGAAAGATGTTTAATAAATGTTGAAAATGGATGACTGGGCAAAATTCTGACATGAAAATTCTGTTTATTCTTGAAACTTTTTTGTAAATTTGAAGTGGTTTCTAAATAAAGTCAAAAAATGCATATATACTTTACCTCTGTCCAACTTAATCCCATCATCAAAACGGGAGAATAGCCTGTATCTCTGGGCCCAGTATTTTGCCAGCTCAGGAACAGCAGCTATCTCAGGAGGTAGACCATTTACCTTTCTATTCTTGTTTTTACTCTTCTTCTTCTTCTTTTTAATTTCAGCTAAAATAAAATACAAAAAATAGAGCTGCTCACTATGCACATAGAAAACTACAGGGCAACTTATCTAGAAGGGTAACCCTATGAAATAATCACAATTTTGGACCACTGTCACATCAAACCACAAGTGGAAAATTCCATGTCCTTCCCCATGTGACCAGTTGCAGTCAAAACTCAGTCACACTAAAAAAAAAAAAAAAAAAAATACTGTATAAAATTACCTTCAGGTTATGTATACAAGATATATATGAAACAAATTCATATGGGAATTTTTATTAGGACTTGAGTCCTATCCACCAAGATCTCATTATACATATATAAATATTCTCAAATCTGAAACCTGAAATACTTTTGGCTTCAAGCATTTCAGATTAGGGATACTCAACCTGTATACAAAAGCACTTTTATAGGTATAAAAGTTATTACTTCTGTTAGCCACAGTACTGCTTCAGTTGGCAAATTATAGAAATGCAAACATTTCTCTTTACTTCTTTAAAATGAGATCTTATAAGGGCCGAATAAGCTCTAGCTTTGGCTCTATCAATCTTAGAAGACATAAGACATCTGAATAATTGAAACATGGGTCACTAGTTCTATTACACAGAAAAGGATCTCATGCATTCACAGA
This sequence comes from Marmota flaviventris, assembly GCF_047511675.1. NCBI lineage: Eukaryota > Metazoa > Chordata > Mammalia > Rodentia > Sciuridae > Marmota > Marmota flaviventris. The sequence continues at coordinate 75,068,621 of NC_092512.1, forward strand.
CTAATGAGAGCCTTTCTCATACAAATGATTACTAGTTTAATTATTTGGTTTCAGTCCTGAGCAGATTAGAAGCAGAAATTCTGCAAAGTAGAAAGAAGAGAGTGCTGTCACAGTTTAGTGTAAGAACAAGAGATTACAGCTGGTGAAGGATAAAACTAGTACATTTGAATGGCCCTCAAAGACAGGACTGTGTCTTAATGATCACTAGATCACTGGAAACAGCAAAAAGGTCAGTAGCAGAGCATGATGCTCTTTAACAGAAGGTATAAGGACAATTTGGGTGGAATAATTCTTTGTTATATAAGACTATCTCATAACACGAACTTGAGTACAAAGGCCAGAATTCCAGACAGCATCAATCAACATCTTCCAAATTCCCCTGTGAAGGTGGTAACACTCACTTAAGAACTATCAGCATTATGAAAACTGTTGCTTTCATAGAAGCAGGCTAGTGTAGGAAAAAGGGACTTAGGCAACAGAGAACTTGGGCACTGAGTTCTAGCTATGTTACTTACTTAGGCTAATTTCTTAATTTCTCTGAGTTTTACTTTCCAAATTTATAGAATTGAATATTGTATCAAATGAAAATGTCTACCTTATAAAAAAGTCATTCCATGGATATAATTATTTTTAATTGTAAGAGAACTTTTACTACAAAAATTCAAACAATATAGAATATAAAGTAAAAATGCTATTGTTTTCCATTCAGCAGAGGTACTACCATGAATATCTTATGTTCATGTACTGGTAAGGAAACAAACAACCACCATTAACCACACTTAAAGAAAGTAAAAAAAAAAACAAACAAAAACACCAAAATATCAAAAATAAGACCTAAGCTATTCAAAATTTCAGGAAGGATGGGCCATCTTCAGCCCATACAACAGAGGTGGCAGAGACCACGGTCAATGGCAGATGTGGTCTTCAGATGCAGTTTTCCCTTTGATTTTATTGTTTTTTCTTAGGTGATAGAGTGAAGAGTATTAAGAGAGTGAGAGAATGAAGGGTGTCAAATCTTAGCCAATATACTTAATATGCTCTCTTTCCACTTAAAATTAAACAGCAGTAGACTCTGAGGTATAAATGATTCAAAAGAATCATTTAAGAAAATACAAATTAGAGAAAAAAAATGTACTTATTGAAATCTACCAGCAAGTTGAAACATATTTACTCTTACCTTCAGTTTCTACCTGGGGAGAGTCTGATATTTCTTGAGTAATGCAATCCTGCTTTTCTGGCATTGATGCTACCAAACTGTCTCCTTCATTCTTTTCTGTTTCAAGTTCACTGGCTGAAGACACAGTCTGACACTTTTCAGGTTCTAGATTCTCTGGGTCATCAGCTTTACTAATAGACATGTCTTGATCCTCTGAATCAGTACTGGTGCAAGTGTCTTGCACATTATCATGTGAAGATGATTCCTGCAATGCTTCCACAACCATTGGTTCATTAACCCATTTTAGAAATTTTTCTACCTGAAATTTTAAGATTATCACCATAAATATGAGTTAATACTAAACAGAATCTTCTCATCAGTTGCCATATGTGACTTGACTGACAAACTATCTCTTAATTATGAGCTCTGGGGCTGGGGATGTGGCTCAAGCGGTAGCACGCTCGCCTGGCATGCGTGCGGCCCGGGTTCGATCCTCAGCACCACATACAAACAGGGATGTTGTGTCCGCCGAAAACTAAAAAATAAATACTAAAAAATTCTCTCTCTCTCTCTCTCTCTTAAAAAAAATTATGAGCTCTAAGAAATTATTGCATCATGGAAGCTAATGTAAGTAATTCTTGGATAACTGGAGTTTATCTTGGCATTCCCTGATCTTATTAAAAAGATTTCTTAAAAATCAAGGAAAATACTGAATACTTTGTGCTGTAAGTTGACACTAAGGGGATAAAGCCAAACTGTTTCAGTAGTAGCTTTTCATAACAGCTCCTAACAATATAGCTGTGCTATGATATTATCATTACAAATGATACATAATGTTGAATCATTAATTTTAGTCTTTTTCAAGTTATACAGTGTCTTCTGCAATGGCCAACCTACAATCTATGTTAACTGTTATGTGACATTAAATAAGCATTCTGAAAAATTTAGTTCCAATTTGTCTTCAAAAATAAAAGCAGTGTTACAGAAAGAATGAGCACCATCTTAAGAAAACAGCAGAGCCCGTAAAATAAGTAGCAATAAAGTACGGTTATTCATTGAAATGTTAACAAGGCCCAAAGTTAGACAACAGACTTCCCTGTATCTTCTGTAACAAGAATATTCTTCATATCAGGCCTTCATGACCTTCATAAGACTTCATGAGAATGACAGTGGTAGATGTATGATGGGTAAAAGCCTAGAATACTCCTGAGGGAAATCTGCCTATGCTTAGTCAGAAATCCAGAGACACAGCAGCCACACTTCTGCTCTCATTTATAGAGGAACATAGGGGACTACCACATCCAACATACTACAAAAAGTCCTACAGGATGGACTGGACTCGGCACTCTGTTTCAGAGTGCCACTAAACTATTCATAAAAATATCACCAGCAACTAACCAACCTGATGGATAATAAAAAATAAAACCAGCTATAGGTTTGTAGCCTATTTGGCACTCAAGCTGAAGTTAGATAGAATAATGTACCCTAAGGGTAAAACAAAGTCAGCATGGAGTCAGAGATTATGTTCTTGTGCCCTAAAAAATTGCTGGCAATATGACTAATACTAAGGTTCCACTGATTAGAAGGCACTTCCCCCTAGAACATAAAAGGATAAACTCATAGCACAAGCAATCTTCTAATTTTTTTCGTTTCCCAGGTATTTGGATGGTAGGTAAGGTCAAGTCTGAGAGGAGGGACATTAATATTTCAGGTTACAATGTGAATCAATAAGCCGGCCTTGAATTTTGTGCTACTGGGGTGAGCCTGTTATTATAAAGGGTGATCCACCCTCTCCAGGCAAGCTCAGAATTAAGACTTACAGGAAAAGCTGCATCGGAATTTGGATTACCAGGATCTTACTTAGTCTAGAAAGAGACATGCCCCTGTCCTTGTCTGTTACTACACAAATAAGACAATTTAACTTATTTACCTTTCTAGACACTACATTTTTATAATTTTCAAACACTTCCTTTCCATAATACCTCAAATTCCTGTTTTTCAAATCTAGTCTACACAATATAAGCCTTCTGGAAGCAAGTGGAAAAGAATTTTAGGTAGTCCTGTAGCTCATAGAAATAGGGTTTCCATTTGAATACAATTTTAAGGAGTCAAGCTCATAAAATGTGATTCTTTTTATAAAACAAAATGTATACTTACCTTGCTCAGAGCTTTGCTTTTCTTGAGAAATGGTTTTTCTGATTCTTCAGTAAAGAAGATGTGCTTGTTTTTCATCTTTATTTGTCTGCGCATGTCTAGGTACTTTGACTTACGTTTCACATTCTTATCTAGATACCTGACCTGTCGACGACTAAAATTTGGAATTTCGCCGTATCTGCAACCAGACCAAAAGAAGAGGTTCACGCACAATTTCTACAGTATTTTGGTTTTTCTTTCTTTCTTTCTTTCTTTCTCCAAAATTATAAAAACCAGCAATTCACATACAAATTGCAAAAGAGTTTGTAGACTAGATTTTATATTAATTTTAAAGACAATGTGAAACACCAAAAATGGGAACATCAACATTTCTAATGTAGAGCTGAAAGTAGAAAATTTTATAGTAGATTGCAATAAAGAAATAGCAAAGACATATATCCCTTTGTTAGGAAATTTTTTCTCAATGTGGGACAATGCCAAAGCTCTTAACATTTATCTGGACATGTTCAAATTATTTTAAGAGTAGTCACTAAATTCTTAAGCTAGATCAATCTAAGTTTACACAAAAAACAAACCCCTATTATAAAAAGTTATCAGAGCAAAATGATCTAAGCATTTGATTTTTTCCGGTTCTAAAAGATATATAGATCTGCTATGAATCTTTGACTATATCAAGTGTTACTTGACTCCCTCCTCTGACAGCTATATTATAAACTTCTTTATAATAAAAATTAATCCTACCCCTCTAAGAATTGAGCGCTTTACATAGAAGGACAACAATGAAGTTAAGCCCCAGGTATCAAAATAGCATCTGTTTTTTTTTTTTTGTACAAGGGATTGAATCCAGGGGCATTTAACCACTGAGACACATCCTCATCCCTTCTTAAAAAATTATAGTCAGGGTCTCACTGAGTTGCTCAGTGCCTCACTAAGTTGCCAAGGCTGGCTTTGAATTTGCGATCCTTCTGCCTCAGCCTCCGAACTACAGATGTGTGCCACCATGCCAGGCAACAAAAATAGATCTCTGTGAGTATATACTAAGAACTATACAATAGTTTCACAAATAAAATTACATGTGCATAGCATAGGAATTCAAAATTCATTGCACTGCTAAACTTCATGATTTTCAGCTTTAAATGAGTGTATGAACTACAACTGTCTTCAAGTACCTAAAGGGGACTTTAGAAACTATTTATATAGTATTAAAATTATTAACATGTACTTTTTTCCCCCTGTGGTATCGGAAATTGAAACCATGGCCTTATAAATGCTAAGTAAGTGCTGTACTAGTGAGTAATACCCCTAGCCCATTTTTATCTTGAGAACAGGGTCTCACTAAAATGCCCAGGTTGGTTGATCCTCCTGCCTCAGTCTCCTAAGTAGCTGGGATTACATGTGCTTGGCTAGCATGTACTTTTGAACTAGTTTGGAGTCAGTTTATATATCAATTGTGAGATTTTCTCCATGTTATTTTCCTCTTTTCATAATTTGCAGGTGCCCATTTGAATTTTATAAAATAGGAAAGTAGAACATAAAGTCTCAACATTTAGAAACATCAAGGACTCTGGTCTCGGCTTAAAACACTGGTGTAAACTGACATAAATAGTACATCTTTGGCCTGCCTTTTGTAATCAGTTCAGTCTTCCACTCATAAAAGAGAAAACTGACCACGTTCTATTATTACCTACTCATTCATACTTCCTTGTGTTTAATGCTTGGGCATTTACTCTTGGAGAAAATTTCTGTTTCTATAGACAAATGTAGCTATCTTGTCTGTAATAGCAAAATATCAGAAACAACCCATATACCCTTCAATAGGTGAAAACAAATCAAAAGAGCTTTTGGTACATCCACAGAATGAAATACACTTCAGTAATAAATAAGAAGGAAAGAATGATTGATACATGCAATAATCTGGAGGGGCCAAAGGCATTATACTTAGATCTGAGGAAATAACTTAGATGTTGCTGATCAGGATGGTGAATTCAACACAATTAGGCAAATGTTCTGTACATCAGCAAGGAGGCTGTCTTTGGTATTGCTGAAGGAGAAAAACAAGGGGCAGAGTATGTATAGTATGGTCTTACTTTTGTGTTTTATAAAAAGGGAAGTAACATGTAGTTAGGCATAAAACCATACACAAGTAAATTTGGAAGGAGATATGCCAAACTCTTTAAACACTGCCTACCTCTGGGAATGATTTGGGGGGGAAAAAAAAAAAAAAAAGACTTTTTTACTTTTTTTTGGTACAGGAATTGAACTCAGGGGCACTTAACCACTGAGCCACATCTCCAGCCCTTTTTTGTATTTTATTTAGAGACAGGGTCTCACTGAGGTGTTTAGGGCCTCACTAAGTTGCTGAGGCTGTGAGGCTGGCTTTGAAAGTGTGATTCTCCTGCCATAGCCTCCAGAGTAGCTAGGATTACAGGCATGCAACACCTGCAATACCGAGCCTTGAGTTTTACTACTTTTATAATAAGAAAAAAGGTTAATGTAGAAATGAATTTTTCATGCCATGTTTGCTGGGTCGCCAGATGTACAGTGGAGTAGATAGGTGAGATAGATACTAGGTGAAAACCAAGAGCTGGGCTTAAATCTTCCTCCAGTAAATGATGGATCTTGGCCAAGTCAAAACCTTTAGGAGTGGGGTGTGGTGGCACATGTCTGTAATCCAGCGGCTCCAGAGGCTGAGGCAGGAGAATCCTGAGTTCAAAGCCAGCCTCAGCAAAAGCCAGACACTGAGCAACTCAGCAAGAACCCTGTCTCTAAATGAAATACAAAAACGGGGCTGGGGATGTGGCTCAATGGTCTAGTGTCTCTGAGTTAAATCACCGGTACCCACCCAAAACAAAACAAAACACCACCTTTAAACTGCACGTTTCATCTATGAAATGGAACAACACTGGACTACTAGGAAGAGCAACTGAATTAACACAGTGAATACATCAAAGGTACAGTGATATCTCTACTGCAATTCTTGTTAACAAGAAAAGTTAGTGTTTTAATTCTAGCATCTCAAATGCTATCAAATATAATATTATTTATCATCTATAAGACTAGTAAAGAGTTTTAAGATAGTTGAAGTGGTTAGGATTCTTGGAAGAGGGGGAATAATTATGAATAGTTACTTTTGTCCTGAGCCATGCTTGAATCCCAGAAAGGAATCATTGTCATTAAGGTCTGTATCTGGGTTTTCATCAATGTCCAGTTCGTGGCTGAATAAAAAAAAGGGGGGAAAAAAAGAAAAAGAAAAAGGTAAACAGTTACAAGTCATTATACTTCCCCCTTCAGAGTTCACCAGTTTAGGGAAGTATGAATAATCAACCATAGTTCAAAAATCCCAGAGAAACAATACCTTAATTTGGATTTTCCAAATGACCTGACCCAGAAGTGTTTGAAACATAGTAAGGAACACTCAAATCTTAAACCATGGCAAATAATCACCTTTATTCCTAAACATGGTACAAATATAGGTCTCTTCATTTTCCTTTAGAAAAAAACACCAGTAAAAGCTACAGCCTGAAATTAATCTCCTATAGTTGATTTCCTAGAGGTTCTCCTTAAAAACAAGTAAGAAAAAACTTGAGAACTATTGATCTGACCAAAAAAAATTGTGAAAGAAAAAATGTCATTAAGAAGGATGGAAATGGGCTGGGGTTGTGGCTCAGTTGTAGAGCACCTGCTTAGCATGTGTGACGCTCTGGGTTCGATCCTCAGCACATTAAAAAATAAATAAAATAAAAGTATTGTGTCCATCTACAACTAAAAAACAATTAAAAAAAAAGAATAAGATGATTTGTAACATAAGTGATATTAAGTATCCCAAGCACCTGATTTATCTTTTAGAAACCCTAACTGGGCCAAAGTTCCAAGTGAACATGGTAAGAAATCATCCTTATAAAGTTTGTCCTTCCAATTAAGCTCACTGAATATTCTATTGAGTAGTTACTGGGTCCCAGAAATTTAAGAAAATGCATGGTCTCTGCCTCCAGAAACTTGAAGAAACTAATGGGGAATTAATTAGCAATGTCTACCATGCAGAGGGAATACAGTAGAGGCATGGTTCTCAGTACTAAGGTACTAAGCCTCCAAAGCTTGCTTACTGTTTTTGTAGATGCTATACAGGGCACAAAAGTCTCATACGAAGCACCTCATATCCTATAGGAGAAATGAAGTATTTCCAGCTGAAGTTCAAATTCTGCAATGATTCATCCTTTCCTTATTATCTACACAGCAGTAACATTTACCCCATTCCACTCTACATTATACCTTACATTACTTGTTATTGCCTTGGGCAGAGTTGGTCCTGGCTCTACTTTTAGAGTGGCCATGGTTACATTGAACAGAGTACTTTTCTTTGTTTCACTATTACTATTCATATTCAATGATGCCATTAGATTGAGGTCCATTTCAGCAATAAAAATCTGGGATTATATACACCCAGACTTTTGAGAAAAATTAGAACTGCTGAGGGGAGTATACAGTTATTAGCTAAAGGTTATAATCCATTGATGGATTAATTAATTAATCAAGGGTCAGATATACTGCAGGCTAGCTCCAGTCTACCTAATAAACTCACCAAAAAAGGCACTACTCCCGTCTTAGATGAGAAATTAAGAAATGTATTCAGTTTGTAGCAGAGCTGGGATTTGACCATGGATCTAAAACCATAGTACCTTACCGTTAGATCCTGCTTACACTCACTCATAGACACAAATGCTTATGCTAATACATTTCAGAGACAGAGGTAATGTACAACTTACCTCCTCTTGAGTTTGCTGGACTTATGCTCAGGTGGATCTTCTTCACTCTCATCTCCATCAGTCCCACTAGCGTGCAGCCTGTCTTTGCTTGTGTTTGTTCCCGAACATTCCTGTGGCTCTAAAGAGGCAGAGATATTAAAGCAGATTTTCTCCTTGGTTTGGCAACTTTTCTGCCATTTACAAAGGCAATCAAAATATTTTGGTGCCTTTCCTGCAACAGCAGGAAAAGAGCTGCATCAGCAAAGTGGCAGGATACATCTACCAGTGTGTCTACATGCAGAATCCAAGGGGGAAAAAAAGGCAGGTATAAGCTTCTATGTTCTAACTATATAGTCATGTACTACATAACAATGTTTTGGTCAATATGGACTACATATGTGCATACTAGTGGTCTCCTATATTTATATCAAATAGTGATGTGTTAACTGTAACTACTTATTAATATACAAATTAATCTACAAAGTTAACATTGTGGTAGTTCTTGGCAATCACATTATTAAGAAACATTAATTGAAATGACTCTAAAGACAGCATGATCACAATAATTAAAAGGAAATTCCTCCATTACAAAGTAAATATAATTGTCTTTAATGTAGCTCTTAAATCGACAATGTAAGTAACTAAGATGAGTATAATTTTAAAAACAATATCCTTAACTGAGGTGGCTCTGAGACATGTCTATCATTGTTCTACAAATTCCATCAGATTGGGTGAGATTAGAAGGGGAAACTTGCAAGGCAGACAGTGGGAAATTCTGACTTGGGTCAGACTTAGAATACATAAAGAAAATACCAACTGCACTTACACAGAAATTTAACATACATCTTATATTTTGATCTCTTTAAAAAATAGTTTTTAGTTGTAGATGGACACAATGCCTTTATTTATTATCTTTATATGGTGAGTGCTCCACTACTGAGCCACAACCTCAGTCCTTACATTTTGATCTTAATGAAGGTCTAAAACAAATCAAAACCTGAAGTCATTAAATTGATTCTGATGGCAGACACACTGGAGTATATTACTGAAATAGCCAACCTGTGCACTTAACTAAGGAACAAGCAATATAAAGCAAACCTTGTGGGAAGGTGTATTGTATCTGGAAAAAGAAAAATGAGTAAGAAGACAGGTAAAAAAAAAAAAAATTAAAGGAAGTAATATGAGACAGTAACATAAAAGCCAACACATTGACCAATATGCGCATTATAAACTTTATGGTCAAAATAAGTATAGAAACACATCAAGAGTGTATAGAAGTGGAAGACTAATACAAAACCACCAGATAAAAAAAGAATGAAAATAACACCAAAAGAGGAAAGAATGAGAATATTATATTAAGGTAAGACCCACTGTTAAGAATACAGAGAAAAGAAAGCACAGTTTTTCAAAAACTCAACTAGATCAGCAATCTGAGATAAGCAAAGCAAACACAAATGTTAAATGAAAGGTCAAATTCTTTTGTTTCACATAATGTTGATTCATTTTGCTAACTACTGCTTAGCAGAATAAATTTGGCTAATCTTACCCTGAGCTAGTTGATTTGCGCTTCTATTCCCAGATAAGTTGCTTTTCTTGGTTCCTCCATCACATGGCTCACTTTGACCAGAAGCAGGACATTCTCTCCCACTAACTTCACTTAGCTGTCCATCACAACTTACAGAGGAATGTAACTGGCTGTGTTCTACTTCCTCTGAACTCAGAGTTATATTACTAATTCCATCAAGTATTTCATTATGATCCTTATCACTTGAATCAGAGCTTTTTTTATCAACTGTGATAGGTGAAGATGGAAAAGATATTAAGTCCACTTTCACAATATTTTCATCTTTCTTGACAATTTCTGTTGTAGATGCAATGGTATTTGTATCACAGCTTTGTGAAGCATCAAAAGTCCAACCTTGAGCTTCCCAATACTGAAATTGCTCCAAATAATACCAATAAAGTTCACTGTAATGTTGTTCCCATTTTTCCTTTGTATCAGGAAAGTTCCAAGGTTCAGCAGATAGTATTTGATCTGGATGTTTTTCTTGCCAGCTTTGCCATAACAGTTCTCCTCCATATTTATTCCAATACCTTTCCCAATTCTCTGTAATTTCAAATTTTGGAGATAATGTATTTTCAACAGAAAGTTTTTCTGTTTCAATGTTCCTTTTATTTTGAAGTTCACATGTTCTAGTGTTCTCATTCTGTTCAACTGAGGATGGGTCATCTGAAACCAAATGGTCATCTTCTTCATATTCTTTTCTCCAAGACTCTTGCATAATTTCATCTAAGTACTTCTTTTGAGGTTTCCTCTTCTTCTTTTTTACTTTAACTTTATTTTTTGTATTCATAGATATCTACATCAGATAAATAATAACTTGAATATAAAATGCTGTTCATAAGTTATAAAAGAAGGTAGAACACAAATCTATTTTGACATTCTCACCCTGGGCTTTTAAACACAGGAACAACTGACCCCTCCTAAGTTCCCAAGAGCTGGGTACATGGAACATTCTTGTAATCCCAGTTACTTGGGAGGCTGAGGCAGGAGAATCGGAGTTCAAGGCCCATCTGGGCAATTAGTGAGATCTGGTCTCAAAATAAAATAAAAAAGGGCTGGGGATGTAGTTCAACCCTCAGTACCACAAATAAAAAAATAAGTTCCCAAGAGAAGGAAAAGTCACAAAAGGGACATAACACAATTTTCAGTTTTGGTTAGCTTTAAAATCTATACATTTAAAAAGAGGGAGTCATGTACAGTGGCACATGCCTGTAATCCCAGAGACTCTGGAAGCTGAGGTAAAAACAATCATAAGCTGGAGGCCAGCATTGGCAACTTAGGGATGTAAAAGGAGCAAGGGATATAGCTGAGTGGTAGAGCACCCCTGCTCTACCACTTTAATTCCCAGAACCCCCCAGCCCCCCACCCCCCGAAATGCTCTATGAATGCATTTGATTTGGGATTTAAAAAAATATCTTGTGCTATTTTATGAAAAAAAGTAAAAAAGCAGAAATAATAGAAGTACATTACCTCAAAACTCTTATGTGTAGACACTCCACCAAACTGAAGTGGCAATCCCATACTTCTCATGAGTTCGGCCTCAGAATCAAGTTCACTTTCATCTAGGCCTATGTCTTTGCTGTCATGCAATTCTGCAGTGCCATTGGAATGACCATCTTCCTCCTCTTCTGTAGCTTGGTCTCCTATAGACAGCAAGACAGCATTTGTTAGTTTTCTTTTGGTTGTTGTTGTTTTTGTACCAGGGATGAACCCAGTGGTGCTTAACCAGTGAGCCACATCCCCAGCCTTTGGATCTCGCTGAGTTGCTTTAGGACCCACTAAGTTGCTGAGGCTGGCTTTGAACTCATGATCTTCCTGCTTTAGCCTCCTGAGCTGCTGGAATCACAGGTGTGCACCACTGTACCCAGCCATTTGTTAGTTTTAGAGTACATTTAGAGACAAGTTTTCCTCAATTTAAAGAACACTAAATCCTTAGTAATCATATGACTTGCTCAAAGTGTTAAGATGTTTTATAAAAATGAAAAGAATTGATGGAAATATTGACTAGTACAAAAAACAGTTAATGAAAAATCAAGAACCAATTTCATGGGGGCTGGGGATGAATCTCAGTAGTATAGTGTGTTACCTGGCATGCTGGAGGCCTGTGATTCAATCCCCAGTTCTGAGAAATTAAAAAAAAAAAAAAAAATGAAGAGGGCACAGGGAAATATAACTGTGAAGAAAGTACTTACATATTCATATTTGTTATCTGCAAAATTACTGAACAAGATCAGAAAATTTAAACTCATGATTTGTGGAGTTATGTTACAAGCTATTAACCAGAGAGGTGAGAAGGTGAGAAGTATGTTTTCTTTAGGCCCCTGGGACACTTCAATACAGCAGGGATTTAGGTCCTGGGATTGTGTGCAAGAGTTGATTTCATGAAAGAATCTGCTAAAAGTCTGAATCCACAGAACTAGAATTCTTTCAAGCTCCTTAGTTTAGCTCTTAAAGAAAAGCTATTATAATTTTTTTTTTTTTTTTACCTTTCCTAATGTGGCTATTTAATAGATTATACCACTAATTACAAAAACGTCATTCAAGTGCTCTATTAGCTATTTAAAATGCAAGATAAAGATCACTTTATATATTAGTTCAATTAGTGTTGAACTGCACTCCAGCTTGATGATCTCAAGTAACACATCAGTGAATCTTACATAATAAACACAGGACACTGATAAAAGGGAAATCTATGTTTGCAAATTCTACTCACACAGCTTCCTAAAAGTGGAAAAAGGTACTTATCTTAATAATGGAAGGACTCCATTTATTATTTTACTCAGTGAACTTATGAAAGCACAGAAAGCAAAACGAATCAGCTAAGTGTTATCTGTCTCTCTTGGTATGCATATCTTACATTCAGTAGTAACCTACTATTCACAGAAACCTTATTTGTCCAGCATAGCCCTGAAACTCAAATCACACATTTCTTCTAGTTTGTGACTGAAGAAACAGTGTCTTATTCCATCATTATGAGGTTAAACTTGATGTGGTAACACATGCTTATAACTCCAGTGACTTAGGTTGCAGCAGGAGGACCACAAGTTCAAGGCCAGCCTGGCCAACTAAGTAAGACACTGTCTAAAAACAAAACAGAGTTGGGGATCTGGCTCAGAAGTAGAACACCCCTGTGTTAAATTTCTAGTACTGCTAAATAAATAAACAAAAGTTAGGTGCCACTATGGGAGTTAAAGGATTTTCAAAGATAACTGTGACAGAATGTACTTAATCTGGCTCCGGCTTCTAACTCCATGCTGCAGTTTTAATCTATATCTAGAAACATGAAATGTCTACATGGAAGGGCCAATGGAGTAGGAAAGTCTAAGACAGACTCAAGGTATAGACCAAATTTTATGTTATTTGGAAAAGTTAACCAGATAAGGGGTGGCCTCTTTACTTCAAGTAAAGACTACGGCTAGTTATTTGGAATCTATCATGAATCGCTGGTACACAAAATAAATTTTAATGAAGAAACTAAGAAACTACACATTCTCTATTTTTCAAAGTTTCAAATTCCAGACTGCTCTTATCTAATGCCAACAACTCAGGAAGGAATGCTGCACAGGGTAAAAAAGGCTACATCAAGTCCATAAAGGAGGTATAGAAAAATAAAGTATCTGCTTTGATGAAGAGTCTAGAACCATGTATGCATGTAGATATATAATATTCATAATATATATGAAATTAGATAATATATGTATATATGAAAGGACTAATTATAGGATTATTTGCTACTTATCATTTAAAGTTAGCAAATTTACATTAACAAACTGTACACAAATTAATACAACATTAGGGTCAATTTTAGCAAAATAAGGGCATACAATTTTATACTACATTACCTGCATTGTTGCCACTGCCTCTGACATAGTAGCCTTTTAATCCCAAGTTGCATAATTTTCGATCCCTGTGAAACAAATTAAGTAGTCCATATTAAAATAAATTGAACTATTAATTCATAAAAAGATTAAGGAATATAAAAGCAAAATGCTAACACATTCTCCTCACCTACAAAACAGTTAAATATAAATTTCTCATACAGTTGTAAAGATTAATAGTATGGGCTGGGGATGTGGCTCAAGCGGTAGCGTGCTCGCCTGGCATGGACGGGACGCTGGGTTCGATCCTCAGAACCACATAAAAGTAAAATAAAGATGTTGTGTCCACTGAAAACTAAAAAAATAAATATTAAAAAAATTATCTCTCTCTTAAAAAAAAGAGATTAATAGTATATACAAAATACTTAACATAGTTTCTGACACATGGCAGCATTTATAACTACTAATTATAAAAATTATGTGGTATTTCTCCTAGATATTAAGGGAAGAATCTGATCCTCTTTATGATATATAAACAATGTAGTATTCTCTAAATTTTGCTGTTAAGAATTGAGTATAAAATAATAGGACAAGGATTTAGCTTACACACATATAAATTCAGAGGCAGACTCTATCTAGTCCACTTGCAAATGGACTATCCCTTGTTTAGTAGACAAGGTATTCATGATCAGAGCAAAGGTTGTTTTGGGGACTAGCAAACAATGAAGTTCTTATTAAACATTTCTTCGCATACCTACTTTCATTTTAACTGCTACCATAAGGCCTACTGGTGGTTATAGCTAACACTACTTTTCTAATGGACCTTCAATAAATTGTTGTGTAGTAGATTTATTTTCATATCTTCCTGTTTCTTTTGGGGAGATACTTTATTAAACATAAAATTGATGATGACTCACAGGACAATGGATAGGCAAGTGAAAATGTGTTTAGCAGCAGGCCCTCAAGTCCATCAAGAACAAGTACCGGGGTGAAATAGGGGATGGGAGCTGCACACAGGGAATTAGGGGTATACTTGACAGCGCCCAAAGATATGGGGTGTCAGGTGAAGCAGAGGGCCAGTAAGGCTGCCAGACTGATTTCAATGAGCATATAAGTAAATATATGAGACAATGTATTGATAGCCAAGACTGCAAAATCCACTGTTCTGTACTCAGATTCTGTACAAATCCAATGTATTGTACTCAAATGGATGGTTAGCCCAGATTCTTCTTGTTGAAGATGGTTAACCAAACACATGGTGGGCTCAAAACAATCATCTAAAAATGAGGAAAGCTAGAAAAATCCAAGGTGTTGGGCCAATATTGGAAGTACTGTTAAAAACTAATGTTATTTAAGTTTATATGCACACATATAAACATTATTTTAGAGAGGGAGGGAACTAGGGATTGAACCCAGGTGTTCTCTACCACTGAGCTACATTTCAGCCCTTTTTTGAGATGGGTTTTCTCTCAGTTGCTGCGGCTGGTTTCAAACTTGTGATCCTCCTGCCTCAGTCTCCTGAATTGTTGAGATTACAGGCATGTGCCACCACACCCAGCTAAAAATATAATTTAAAATGTGTTATGTATGTGTGCACACATGTATTGCTTAACTGTCTTCTGAGAGAGCATAGGAGCAACAAGTGCGAAAAGCACCCAGCTTTCAGGTTTTAACCAAGGTGGACTGGAAAAATGGCAATTCTATGGACTGTGAAAGGTAAGTCTGGGTCATCTTGTGTCAGAAGCTATAAATACACTTCAAAAGGATTCCCCACTGGCAAAATCAAAGATATTATGAGCAACAAAATAATGACAGTAATGGAATACAGTCTATTAATAAAATAAACCAAGAGTCTATATTAATATAAATACATAAGGAGAGAAGGAAAAGAACTCCTTATAGAAAGCTAATAAATGGAGAAAGAATGAAGCAAGAATCATTCTTTGCCAACCTTCATAGAGGTAGCTGACTGAAGTGGAAGTTATTAGTCAAGGAAAAGACTTGAGGAACAGGACACTGGTGTAAATTGGAATTACACTACTAATTCCAATTACATATTGGAATATGCCCCCCCAAAATACTGATTAATACAAAGGGTACCATTTTGAATTTACAGTAGAAAAAACTGGGAACCATATCACCCCTAGAGAAATGGTTTCCAAAGTGCCTCCTGAAGCCATACAGAGCTAAGCATATCATTTTTCTGGAGTTCCTGCTGAGGCATGACCTGTGTTCCTGATGACACAGTCAGATAGTCCCAGGTTAAGTAAAGTCAACCTACAGGATGTAAGGTCACAAACTTTTATAATTGTTGAGGACATGAAAAGGAAAATATGAAACTTAGGATGTAGTTTCCAAAAGAGGAAGGGATTTTTTTCAGGTAAGACACATAAAGTAAACACAACAGGTTCCTACATGGGATCCTAGATCAGAAAGGAGAGACATACTATTGGGAAAGCTGGGGAAATTTGAATCCATAGTGGTTATACAGGAGAATACCTTTGTTTTGGGAACATACTTAATGGAATACTCAGAATGACTTCTATGATTTGTTCTTCAAAGGTTAGAAGAACATAATATGCATTTATATAGATATACATAGCTTTTGTTTCCTAGTAGCACAAGCAATTTCATAACAAAAATCGAGCCTCACCACTTCAGCATTTTCCTCTTTTATGCTAAACTTTTTACATAAGCAAAAATTTTATAGTTGCAGACATAGTATAGATATTTTGCACTTTCATATTTTAATACGAGTTTGTTTATTTATTTTTTGGTACTGGGGATTAAAACCAGGGATGCTTTGCCACTGAGCTACATCCTCAGCTCTTTTATTTTTTGAGATAGGATCTCACTAAATTCCTTAGGGCCTAAGTTGCTGAGGCTGGCCTTGAACTTGCAATCCTCCTGCTTCAGCCTCCCAAGTTGCTGGGATTACAGATGTGCACCACTATACCCAGTCAATGCCAAGGTTAGTTTAAAAATTGTTGCTACAAAGATGCTGTAGTGATCAAGAGCTCCATAATAATCCAATTACATCTTCCTCCTACAGATAATATATAGAAACTTGACTATGTACATTAAATAGAAAATTTAGTGTCCATAAAACATTGTTGATATAAGACTGCTAGAAAATAAAATGTTGTTACAATATTATTTCATATTTCCTGCCTTTGAGGTGATATATTGCAATAATTTTGTATGAGAAACAGCTGTTAAGCACTGAAAAGACACATGGAACCTATGGTAATGGCTGTTTTCTGCTATATGGTAATGAACTTTTTAAATAATATATTTTAGATCTCCTTCAGCAATCAAACATATTGATTTTAAATTATAAAATAACCTCTTGCCTCTCTTAAAAAGTCCCTGAACTCCCAGCATGTTTCCATTCCTATAGACTTCTCAATGACTACTGGAAACAATTCTAAGATCCTCCAAGATCCTATCTCTAAGTTCTTTTTGTTCTATAGGGCTAGAATTTGAGCAGTAACAGAGCTAAATTAAAAAAAAAAAAAAAAGTTCTCTTCTCTTTACCTATTTTGAAAAGGTGAGGCAGAGATTCTAATTTCTAAGTTTTAAGAATATGTATGAAACTAGCTGCAAAGAAAAAATGCACATTTTAGTTCAAAAAGACTAGATTCAATGTAATGTGTAATTAAGTGATAAATTGTATTTTAAGTAAAGTTGCTTTAATTCAAATCCAGTCATCCATTGTTTTCTAGAGGTATGATATGAAAAATATTTTTAAACTTTTAAAAATATTTTAAAACTTATATTCCCTCTCTCGACGTTTTTAAGCAACACTAGGACCCAACCAGGTTATTGGCTAAGGGTTAATAAGCATACAATATTGGCTGGCACAGACTACAGACTGATTCTTCTTTCTTGGCCTACATCTCTAACACACAACCAGGTACTCTTTTCTGATGATCTCCTTGGTCCCACCCAGAGCTAGGCTACAAGCCTAGCTTAAAAAGTCTTCAAGTCCAGTGGAAGCAGAAGAAATACTTCTTTGTGAGTGAGAGGTGAAACAGTACTCCAAGATTATTACTAGTATATTCCAAGGCTACACATAATATGAGGCAGAAAGAACAGTAGTAAGACAATGCTAACTCTTAAAATGTGAAAACTATTTTTTCTACCTTTGACAACTTTCAAGTATCTCAAAGGGTCTTCATCTCTGGAAATGATATATTTCTGATGCCTAGTATCTAAAGAATTTCCCATTATACCTGTTAAGTACTCTCTACAAAGCAATCTAGAGGTTGGTCAGTGTAATCCAATCCACAGTGCTTAAAGATTCGGCATGAATAAACTTCTGGACATGGTACACGTAAGAGCTAAGTAAATCTTAACTTTTGACTTGAATTATAAAATAGGAGGCCCCCATTAAGACACTGTTCTACTCTGAGTCTTGACTAAGCAGCTACCAATTCTCATCATCATACTTTTAAAAAAATTATTAATTTATTCTAATTTTATATATGATGGCAGAATGCAACTGATTTCATATTACACATATAGAGTACAACTTTTCAAGTCACTGGTTGTACACAAAGTATTTTCATACCATTCGTGTCTTCATACATGTACTTAGGGTAATGATTGTTTAACTCATTACACCAGTCTTTCTTACTCCCATGCCCCTTCTATTCCCTCCCTTTCCTTTGTCCTATCTAAAGTTCCTCCATTCCTCCCACACTCCATCCACCATTGCCATTAGGAGTCAGCATCCTCATATTAAAGAAAACATTCGCCTTTGGCTTTTGGGGATTGGCTTATTACACTTAGCATTTTATTCTCTAACTCCATCCATTATCTGCAAATGCCATCATCAACATACTTTTGAATACAACAATTACCACTACTGTCACTAAGTTATCTTCTATCAGTGGTTTACACTTCCAAGGTCAAAATAAAATACATGGGAATGAATAAAGAACTCTTCAAAATCTCTTTAAGTATGAGTAGCAATACTGCTGTTGCAAAGACTACAGATTAGTGTAGATTTTAATAGTAAAAGTGAAAGGAATCCCTTTCTGGAAATGCTGAAATGTGATCATAGAAATTTTATGTGTCTTGCCCAAGGCCACAAGTTGACTTTTGGTAGAACTGGGAAAGGAAAACAGGTATATAATCTGTCTGCAAGGTTAATACTTTTAAATTTTGGCTCAGGACTATGTTGGAGAGAAAACAAACAAAAAAGTGATTTTGTTATATAAACCTAGAAATCATCATCAGACAGTATTACATGGGTATGATCACAGGTAAATATAGGGTCTTCAGTTTCTAGAACAGTCCTACTAATTCTTATTAATGTTAAGGTATTTCAATAGGGCATCAGTTATTCTAGTGACTTTAAATATCTTAATTAGAAAGATTCAATGAAATCTATATGCCATATCAACTGGCGTGATAGTAGAAAAAATTTGGTGACACAGATAAGGGGTAGAATTGCAGGGCTACATTTACTGGCTTTTTTCTTTTTCTTTTTTTTTTTTTTAAGGCTTTTACTAAAACTCAATTTTCTACTTGAATGATGTAAAGATAATCATACCACAAGGGGCTTCTGGAAGACCTGAAGGAAAAAATAATTTTTTTAAAAAAGAAAAAGTTATTCTGACACTTGTCAAAATGGTAACAAAGATTTTATTCAAGATTACTGTGATAGGCATAAAGACCACAGCAACAGGGTAGAGAGATCTGGCTTAACCATCAATACAGCAGGCAGTTGGGGAAATATAGGCTGTAAGTAGAGTCTGTAACTGGAAAATTACTAAGAGGACAAATCAACAGTAGGAGGTTCTTGCTACAGTGATGACCAGTATTCTCAGAAATCAAGGACTGAGAATTCTCACTAAAAAGATTTTGCAGGATTCTTGATAAAACTGGGCCAGGAAGGCTGAAGACAAGGCCCCCAAACATGACCTAATTTTAAAGAAGGCATAGAACATTTGGTCAAGGAGAGGCTGTCAGTAGAAAATGTAAAACAACAAGGCATTATCAATCCAATGGACTTTTGCCTACTCTACTGAATTCTTTTTTAATTTATTTTTAAAAAATTTTATTTGTTCTAATTAGTTATACATGACAGTAGCATGTATTTTGACACACTGTACACAAATGGAGTATAACTCCTCATTCCTCTGGTTGTACATGGTGTGAGTCACACAGGTAGTGTAATGGTTCTAGTAGATTCTCATTTTGCTTGTTATTTTAATTTTAATAGTTTTCAAATGTTAATTACTCCTTCACTAAAACACTTGATGGCAGTATACTTAGGCTTGCTGTTTCTCAGTTAATCTATCAGGTTTCTTTTCATTTTAAAAAAATGTTGGAATTCCTCCAGAATGGAATCCCCTACCCCTGAAACTAATGGTTTTTTAGGACCAGCACAGAATTCTCCAAGGCTCCAAACTAATATATCCAACTCCTTATACAACCCATCCTTATCTAGCTTGTAGGTACCACAGAATCAAAATATACAAAATCAAATTTATAATCTCTTCACCACTGCCCCCAAATAAAACTAATAATCTCCAGGGATTATTATCAGTGAAAGGCAGCAATATAAGACCCAAATCAGGAATTTACCTTTAACTTAGTCTCCTGTTTTCCATTCTTTATCTTTTCTTTATTCCCCCACATCCACTCCAATCTCCAACCCCAATAATTCCTCTCCCATCTTTTCCCATTTCTATTGCCATTTATCCTAATGCAAGCAAATATTTTTTCTTGCCTGGACAACAGGCTTCAGTGGTTCTCCTGCTATCCACTGCCAGAGTAATCTTTAAAAACTGCTAATCTGGGGCTGGGGCTCAGTGGTAGAGCACTCGCCTAGCATGTGCGAGCGAGGTGCTGGGTTCGGTCCTCAGCACCACATAAAAATAAATAAAATAAAGGTATTGTGTCCAACTACAACTTAAAAAAATGTTAATTTGATTATGTCATTCCAAGTATAAGGTTTTCCTATATAGATGCTCCTTGATTTATGATGTGGTTATTTCCAGATAAACCTATCTTGAACTGAAAATACATCCACCAAATATCCTAGTTTAGTAACACAGTAAACTGTAGAGATTGTTTTCATGGGGTTGGGACTGTGAGATGTTGCTTCTGCTTTGCCTAGCATCACAAGAGTATGGCACTGCATATTGTTGGCCCAGGAAAAGAACACAATTCAAAATCTGAATATGATTTCTCCTGAATAATTTGCTTTTGCACCATCATTAAATTGAGTCATTGTGAATTCAGGGACTATATAAAGTATCCAATGTCCTGTATGTCTTTACTCTGCTGACTTTACCAACCTTATCTCCTATTTTTCCTTGCCAGTCACTTTGTTTGGTTTCACAGGCTTTCTTTTGCTTTTCCTAGGGTTTATCAAAGTTCAGCTTGCAGGGAATGCTTCCTCTCACTCAATCTTACCCCAGTTTATTACCTTTAGACCTCTTTCCAAATGTTACTTTTCCCCCAAAACCTCTGTGACCCTTGGAGAAAAGTTAGGTTATCAGTGAAGAATCAAATACTTCTCTCTCATGGCACTCATAACTATAATTAGTCAAGTAATTATATAATCAGCTTTCTTAAAATTAATATTGATCTCCTTTGTTAGAAAGAAAATTCAATGCAGGCAGGGACAGGCTTTAAGTACCCCAGTGCCTTCCAGCATATCTGATACACAGGGGATCAGAAAGTATTCATCAAATACATACATACTTGTACGCATGCCTGACTACAAAGGGGACAATACTTTTACATTAAATTTAATATGGAGTTTACTTTTTTGGGTTTAATTTTCAGATTACTTCACAAAAACACACAATGAAAAATAATTTCTTCTAACTTAAATTCTCCTACATTAAACTACATTTATAATCTATCACCTGAAAGTCACTTCCAATGACGATTTTTTTGGTGTGTACTGGGGATTGAACTCAGTGGCATTTCGACCACTGAGCCACATCCCCAGACCTCTTTTGTATTTTTCATTTAGGGACAGGGTCTCACTGAGTTGCTTATCGACTCGCTTTTGCTGAGGCTGGCTTTGAACTCACAATCCTCCAAACTCAGCCTCCAAAGCGGCTGGGATTACCGGCGTGCGTCACCGCGCCCGGCACAAAGGGGATTTTAATACAAGCGGCAGAATGCAATAATTAGGGTAACTATACCCGTTTCAGAAATGAAAAAATCTTTAAATGGCTTAACCTACCTATAAAGAAAACAGTCTTTAGATTACAATTTGCACCCCCCACTCTACTTTTCTTGCAATTTTTACTGTCAATATTTTCCCCAAACAAAGCTATCTCCAAAACAGTTGTAAAAATAGTTAAGCCTTTCATCTCAAACAGCTAGACTTTCCAAGTACACGCATTTGAACAGATTTTAATGTTTGAAAAGAGAGGCTAACCAAAACCAGGTTACTCAACTTCAAACCTTCACATTCATTTGGAATTTCGTTGTACATTTCCCTTCCTCCTAACTTTAAAATGCCCTCTCAATCTGTAAACAGGAAGTGATGTTTAAACTACCACGTTTTCCCCTACCAGCCTACGAGGTCAGCCTCAGTCGTTCACCTAATACTCGCCGTGGGCGACCACTCCGTTACCTCTCCCGGGTTTTGTTTTTCTTCAACACCGCCCTGCCACAGGGTCGAAAAATCTGTTTATAAGGAACCATTACAAGTGTATTTGCCACGCCGACATTACTGGGCAACGATAGGGCCAGAAATGAAGAGAGATCAGTTTCTACTTACTCCACAAAAGCCCTGGAGCAGAGGCAATGGATCTTACAGTCCTCCTCCCGCTCGTCAATGAAGAGAAACATTTCGGCCACGTGGTTCCACTTCTCGCAGCACATTTTGCCCCTTCAAGGGTCTTCCTGACGCACGACACTCGGACTAGGTTTCTGGTTCGTTACCGGAGACCAAAAGGAGGCCTCCGGTGTCCGCTCGGGGGTCAGAAGCTAGGAACCGGCCCCGGCATGGAGCAGCCTAGAGCTAGCGGAGGAGCCGCCACAGGAAGTTGCTCCGGGCGGCCACAGGAAAGGGCGGGGCGAAGGCGGTGTCACACCTAACCCGGCCCGGGCTTCCTTTTTACTGATTGCTTATGGGAAACCCGCTCTGCGAATCTGCCCGTCTCACTTCGAAGTTAAGCCACTGAGTTCCTTCTGCCGCTGGAAGGTGAAGGCGAGTTGCCCTTATCTTTCACCGTCTTAGGTGCGTCCGTCTCCCCTTGACTTCCCCGGGCTCCTCCAGCCCGGTGTCGCGTCTGTAGCGCGCGGCTGGAAGCGGCGAAGGGCGTGCGTCGGGTCTCCCCGGGCCTCTCCGGAATGCCCCGTCGGCGCGCTCGGCTTTCCGCTTTGTTGGGTGTTCGGCTCGGGCCCCTGGCTGACCGGAAGGAGAGGTCCTGTCTGGGTCACTATCAGTCCGTGTCCCCCGTCTTGCTCTCGAAAACCTCCGATTCAGCGCGTTTCGTCCAAATTTCGGTGGCTGGGCGAGGTGTCTTGAGTCTCATTAGAGATCTTCTTAGCTTGCCGGGTGACTTCCCAGATCCGGGAAGCCTGACCGAACCTCCTGTGTATGAAAGCTAGAGGAAAGTATGTGGTGACTGCAGGCCGCGTGGGTGCTGGTCAGGAGTGTTCGCGTCCCGAAGCAGGCTTGGAACCTTGGTTTATGCCCCTTTACTGCCCGTGTGACCTGGAACGTGCCTTAACCTTTCTGAACTTCATGTTGAAAATGGGGACTAGCAATAGAAACTACCTGATGGTCAGCTTGAAGGACTAAATGAAACCATGTATATCAGGCTTTTTAATATGAGTCTGTCCAGACCTTATGGGCGCCATGCACGTAGTCACTGGGGTTTGTAAGCCTGTTAAGCAGGTCTCAGCCTTCAAAGCTGCTAAATATCTTTAACAAGAAACTGGAACAGTACTCTTGACTTTGAAAAAAAGAAAAAAGTTGAGTGTAGTGTTCCTTGAGACTTCCTAGGCAGCCACCTTTCGAAAAAGAAAGTTCAAGGTTGAAAGTTGATTTTTGGGTTATGAATGCCAAGATGATATTGGTACTTCTTTAGAACTATGTAAGAACTAGTTAAAATTCAGACATTTGAAATGATTCTAAGTATTTCGGTTACTCTTCTGAGTGGGTGGAAATAGAAGACTAGTTTTCAAAGGAAATGTTTATTCCTGCATCCTTAACTGTTGCCACACTTTGAGGGCAGAGATATGCCGAATTTAGTCATTTAAGAAGGCCAAAGAAGTAGCATTTTTTTTAGTATACACATGTGAAAACATGTAGCATTTACCTTTCTCTGCCTAACAGTTCACTAAACATAATGTCCTCCAATTTCCTCCACGTTGCTGCAAATAACAGAATTTCATTCTTTTTTTTTATGACGAATTGTGTGTAGATATGCTACAATATTTTTGTCCACTCAATTGTTGATGGACACCTAGGTTGATTCCATATCTTAGCTATAGTGGACAGTGCTGCAATTAATCATGGAGTGCAGGTGACTCTTCTACATACTGATTTCACTTCTTTTGGATATATACTCAGTAGTGGGTCTGTTGAATCATAATTCTATTTCTAGATTTTTGAGGCGCCTCTATACTGTTTTCCATAATGGCTACGCTAACTTACATTACAGCTAACGGTGTATGAGAGTTCTCCTTTCTCTGCATCCCTGCCAGCATTCATTATTTTGGCTTAGTTGTTCTTGCTTAGAATTGCTTTAGCTGTTGTAAGTTTTTTGGTTCCATATGAGTTTTGGGATTTTTTTTTTCTAGTTCTGTGAAGAATGTCATTGATATTTTGGTAGGGATTGCTTTGAATCTGATGATCATTTTGGGCAGAATGGACATATTAACACTGTTCTTTCCACCCATGAAGAGGGCATGTCTTTCCATGTTTTGCATCCTCTTTAATTTCTTTCATAATTGTTTTGTAATTTTTATTGTAGAGATTATTCACTTCCTTGGTTAAATTTATTCCTAGGTTTTGTTTTGTTATTGTAATTATTGTGAATGGAATTGATTTTTTTCTCAGTAGTTTCATTTTTAGTGTATTATTAAAAAAAAGCAATTGACTTTAGTGTGTTGATTTTATGTCCTGCCACCTTACTGAGTTTATCAGTTCAAACAGATTTTTGATGTATTTTAAAGAGAGGATTGGTGCCTGTCAAGAGTGTATCCCTGGGTTTGACCCCCAGCACCAGGGAAAGGGAGAGGAGGCAGGAGAGGTTTGGGTTTGCCAGATATCTTGACTGAAATATTAGATAAACTGTAGCTTCATTCATATAACTTCTGAAGTTTAAGAGGTTGTCTAATGGACTTACGTAAAAGATAGTGAGATAAGTATGAGAGACCTTTTTAGTAGTTATGGATGGTTTTGAATATGGAATGGGGCACCCTTGTGTGTGATTTTAAAAAAAAAAATTTTAAATTTTTTTAGAAACGTTAAAATCAAAATTGGGACTGGGTGACCATTTGTGGAAGGGATTCTTATATGTGGCACTGTTAAAAGTCTACTTGATTTTGTGTAGGTTTCCATATAATCCTTCTTGGAGCCCTACCTGTTCTGTTTGTCTTCCCTTTTCTGTGCTCATTATGTATGCTGAGTAAGGATGTGATTAAAAGGAGAAGAGGGATACTATAGTTCCCCTTTTCCCATGGTTTTACTTTCTGCAGTTTCAGGTCTTTGGTCATCCCCAGTCCACAAACATTAAGTGGAAGATGCCTGAAATAAACAAATTAAAATTTTTAATTGTATACTGTTAGGAGCAGCATAATGAAATCTTGTGCTGTCCTTCTCCATTCTTCTTGGATGTGAATCATCCCTTTGTCCAGTGTATATGCTACCTGTCCATTAGTCACTCAGTAAGTACTGCCTCAGTTCTGAGATTAAGAATCACAATATTATATCCACATGTGATGATGCACACCTATAATTCCAACTACTCTCTGGAGGCTGAGGCAGGAGGATTACAAGTTCTAGGCTGGCCTCAGCAATTTAAGGAGGCCCTGTCTCAAAATAGAAAAATAAAGAGGGCTGGGATATAGCTTGGTGGTAGAGCATTCCTGGGTTCAATCTTCAGTACCACACACACACACACACAGGTTGTGATAGTGCAATGATTGTGTTCAAATAACCCCTAATTGTCTTTACAATGACCCCCAGAATACAATAGTGTACTGGAAATTTGGATATGCTAAAGAGAAGCTGTGACATGACTCCTTTAAATGAAAAGGTAGAAGTGCTCAATTTCATCATAGATATGTATGTATAGGAAAAAAACATAGTATATAGGTTGTTTCCTTTATTTAAAATTCTTGATGCTAAGTGTTTTATATTTTGGATTTTTTTGGATTTTGGAAATTTGCATGAACATAATGAGACATCTTGCTGATGGTACCAAAGTCTGAATACAAAATTAACTTAGGTTTCATATACACATTATACATATAGCCTTAAGGTAATTTTACACAGTATTTTAAATGCACCTGCGTTTTGACTGTGCCCTTTTACATAAGGTTAAGTATGGAATTTTCCACTTGTTGGAAGTGTCTTATTTTTTAAACTATATTTATTTTTATGTGGTGCTGAGGATCAAACCCAGTGCCTTACACGTGAGGCTGGCGTTCTACCACTGAGCCACACTATTTTACATTCCAGTCAGCAATGTATGAAATTTCTGATTTCTCTACATTTTCATCAACACTTAATATTTCCTTTCTTTTATTGTTGCTGTATTTTTTTAATTTTATTTTTTTCTGAGTTTCTAACTCACTGCCTTGTACATGGTAGGCAAGCAGCACTCTGCTATAGCCCTAGCTCCTATCATTTTTGAAAGTATTGAATTTGATATGTTGCATTACAAATGTGCAAACACAGATGAATTACAATTATAGTGATTCAGCTCTTTAGGTGGATTGTTTAGAATATGATATACATAAAGCCCAGGTTGAGGTCTTAATGTATGTTGTGTTCATCTCCTGTTAATGTAACAGGCCTAGGTTTCTCATAAGTAAATGCTATTGGTTACAAGGAAATTAGACTAAATCCTTAGTAGCTGGAAAAGTCCTCAAAATATGTGTATTATTAATAAGCCAATTCGCAAGAAAATCTTGGCATAAAGACAACTATATGTTGTCTTGAGTGTATGTCTGTTCTTTTCTCTGTTCCTTTCTTTCATTTATTTATTTCCTGCCTCAGCCACAGTGGATTTGAGATAATTTTCATTAAAGTTATGTAATATGGAATAATGGTAAAATATCGCTAAGAATAGAATCAGAACCAGAGAAAATATGAATGGAGAGAGGAAATCTTGTGTAGGGATTATGATTTGTCAACTTATCTGGTAAAGTTAGTAAAGAGAGATAGTCAATTACTCATTCCAACTTTTTCAGAAGAAGTAAATCTTTTTATAGCTCCGTTAAAATAAATTCTTAGGTGGAGCTTTGTATAGTGGCACTAAACAATTGTCCATAGCAAACAGCGGTAGCATGACTATAATTCTTAATTGTGACATACTATCTTGGGACTATAATCATTTTCGTTAAACATTTGTAAATATCTTGTGCTATTTATTTTATGGAAATTCAACTCAAGGTATTAATGATTGTCTTTTTATATACATATCTATACATACTATAGATATGTACATAACGGAGAAGATACGTACATATGAGAAGATACATTTTTGGTATTAACAGAGAGAGATGCTAGAGATTGAACCGAAGGCATTGCTTATGAAAGGTGCTGTTCCCTCGTGCTACATCCCCAGCCCAATCTTTTTCTTTAGTCACATATTTCTTCCATTTGCTTACTGTTTTTCAGAATATATACACTGAAGCTTGGGAAAAGATATTTATGTAATTTCTGGTAAGTTAAATGACCATTTTAGAGCTGAATTCATAGAATAATTGTACAGCTGTATTTTTAAGCATTTAATATTTAAGAAAAAAATTTAATGACTATAAGATAAAAGGCAGTATTGGTAATTTTTTTTATTATATAATGTCAAAAGAATAGATAGCTTTTCTGTGAACCTGTTTCTTTATAAAAGACAGTATCCAAAAATGTATGTCATAATTTTCTAAAGAATTTGGTTATTTTTTACCAAATTAACTATTAATGTATTCTTTTGTGAAGAACATATTTAATTTCAACATAATCTTGTATAAGACCTAAATGTTTAATATCTGTATTTGAGATATGAGTCAAATTATTAAGGTTGATCTGAAATTTCATTCATTAGTTTTTTCTTCTTTCACTTACAGCTTGCAAGTTATTTCAAAAGCTAAACCCAACACACTCATGAGTAAACAGTTGAAACCTTATCATTTTCACATGTAAACCTGCAACAAAGTTAAGCATTAATCATCTACTTATTTTTGGTATTAAGAAATGACTAAATATGCTACTTATGTAGACTCCAACATTTAACTTTGTATCTCTGAAGAGAATAACTATGAATTATTTTTCTTTGTAGTGTCAAAATTAAAGACCTGCTATGGCAATGAAGAAAGAGATTGAATTTGTCATTTTCACCTAAAGAAAAATGATAGACAAAAATCAAACCTGTGCTTCAGGACAGGATTCTATACCCTATATGACCTGTCTGATTCACATACTCGAAGAATGGTTTGGTGTGGAGCAATTGGAGGACTATTTGAATTTTGCAAACCATCTCTTGTGGGTTTTTACACCACTAATTCTTTTAATACTTCCTTATTTTACTATCTTTCTTCTTTATCTTACTATTATTTTCTTACACATTTATAAGAGAAAAAATGTATTAAAAGAAGCTTATTCTCATAATTTATGGGACGGTGCAAGGAAAACAGTGGCAACTCTGTGGGATGGACATGCAGCAGTTTGGCATGGTAAGCAAGAATGTTTTGATTTCTCTGTGTTGCTGTCTCTGTGTGGCACTGAACCTATTTTATCATTCTGTTTTATTAATTGAGAAGATATTAATAAAAATAATGGAAGTGATATTCCTTGTTATCTGTTTGCTTGCATTGTGCACATGTATGGTTTTCTTAAAATGACTTTCCCCAAACAGGCTAAGAGAGGTTATTTGTCATGGTACACTAGGAAGCAGAGCATGATGTAACCTCTGACATCCGGCTCTAAGTCTTGTGCTCTGTGTCTTATAGTAAATCTGTCCAGGTTTGGGGATCCAGGGTCAAAAGTCACAGTGTACAGCAAGTTTGCAAACAGGAACTATGTACCTTTGATATTTTGAGTTCTTAATGTTTCTTTATTACTATTAAAGTCCCTGCTTGTCAGTAGGAGCTCTCATACACTCTCATTGTTTTTCATAAGGCAAAATGATATTTCATCAATGTACACATGCTTGTCTACAGAGGCTACATCTGTGTGGACTGTTATTGTTCATTGAGTTTAAGACAGTAATTAGGAAATTTAGTGGCATCGTTTATACTACTTGCTGGGAAACATCCCCCTCCCACACATATAAACCCTTATATTTCAAGATCATATAGAGTAAGCATTTCAATTTATTTATATTCCAAGAGACATGGTTTGATTTAGTAGATTTAAGCAATAAATTTATTTTGTAGCAAAATGTATAATTTTAAGATATTTTTAGGTATTGGAGGAAATATTTAATTCTTAATCTGCTTAAATCTTTTATTATTGGTAGCTTAACATTTTATTAGGAGAAGTTATACTTCTTAAAGTATTGATTTTCTTTACCCTATTTTTTAGTAACATGAATAAAAGGCATTTATGTGCACATTTAGATTTTGTAAATTGTTGTCAAGTCAATTTTAATTATACTTTTAAAAGAATCTTTCATTTTTTAATAACAATATACATTGCAAAAACGTAGTGATACTGAAAAATACAAAGAAAAAGCAATCACCTAACATTTACCATGCAAATGAGTTCTATTAAAAATGTTGGTATGTCTGTCATTTTTAAAAATGTCTTTATTATTGTTATATGCATGGCAGATTAATATTTTTCATGTCACTAAGCCTTCTCATAAATATGATTTTTAATGGCTTCGTGGAATTCTGTAAATCCTATAATTATTTAGTTACCTATCATTAAATAGTAATTTGTTTGTAATTATTATTATTTTAAATATTCTTATATATTAATTATTATTCATTTTAATTATCACATAAATATCTTTGTATAAAATCTTTACATTGTTTTTTATTTTGAAGTTATATTTTTGTCCTGAGACTGAGTGTAATGTAAAATGTAGTGTAATGTAAAAATATACAATTTTTCAAGATTTTGTGATTCTTATGTGTTGTGTAGCATATGGCTTTACTATGTGGAGGAACATTAGTTTGATGTTTCTTAAATGTCTCCATTTCTAGGTAGTTTACTTGGTGATAGGCAGTGAACTCCTTTTCCTACAGTCTTATAATACTCTTTAAACTAAAAACTTTGGACCCATTTTTTAAAAAGCATTATTCCTAGAATATATGAAAAACGTTTTAAAATGCTGGACTCTTAATGTTTAATGATTTCCCCCTGAAAATTAATAAAGAAGAGTCCTCAATAAATATCTATTTTTGAGAAAATTAAAATCTGTGTATTTTGGGACAACTGTCAAAGTAATGAGAATCATAACGTTTGCTTTAGGAAAATAAGGAACATTTTCTCTTTGAGATATTTACTCATTTGTTTAATCTTAGGTATATGTTATTGTGGTTTTCGCTTTTGTTTTACAAGGGAGTTTATTCATTGTCTAAAAATAATGTTTATGCTTACTTACTTCCAGTGTAACCTATTCAATTCATTGGCAATAGAAAAATTTTGGAAAATGTAGGCTTTTGACTAAAGAGGTAGTCTGACCATATGACTTGTTACTTATAATACACGAATACTGGTTTTTAAAAAATCGACCATAACACAAACCCTAACTTTCTTTACTGCATATTTTGTTATTTTTAAAGAATTGGACACATTTTATTCACTAAAAGCGTCCTATAGATTAAACCGTAGGCAATAAAGGTATATATAACAGTATCAGGAGTTTCCATATATACTTCACCCAGTTTCCTTGAAAGTTAGTATCTTTATATAAGCTTCATGTACTACTATTAAATTATAGTTTTTACTCCTATTTTGTTTTATTTATGGTGCTGGGGGTTGTACTGAAAGCCTTATGCATCAAAGCAGGTGGTGTCCTACTAAGCTATATTTCTATCTTTACTCAAATTTTAAACTTTCTTGTAAGTGTTCCGTTTTTAGGATCTCTTGTTGCATTTAGTTGTCATATCTTCTCCAGTCTC
Source organism: Marmota flaviventris (assembly GCF_047511675.1). Taxonomy (NCBI): domain Eukaryota; kingdom Metazoa; phylum Chordata; class Mammalia; order Rodentia; family Sciuridae; genus Marmota; species Marmota flaviventris. Next base: position 75,099,341 of record NC_092512.1, read on the forward strand.
TGGCAGTTTCTTAGTATTTTTTTTTTTTTTTTTTAGTCTTTCATGACCTTGGTACCTTGTTTACTTGTTTTGGCACTGGTTAATTGCTTTAGACTTTCAGTTTGAATTTGATGTTTTTTTATAGTTAGATTGAGTTTTTGAATTTTTGACAAGAATACCACACAAATGATGCTGGGTACTTCTCAATGCATTATATTACAGGAGTTATGATGTAACTGGTTATTATAACTTCAATCACTTGTTCAAGAAGATATCTGCCAGGTTTCTATATTATAAAGTTTCTTCTTTTTTCTTTGTAATTGATAAAGATTTGAGGAAGCTACTTTAACTTTTTCAAAAAGGATATTTTTCTGAATCTCAATTCTTCTAAATGAGTTGTTATAAGGATTTAGTGAAATTTCATGTAAAATGTTAGCATAATTTGTTATATACAAAATTTCAATAAACATTAACTGTCATAATTATAAAGCACCTTTCTCTGATAATTTGGAAGGCACTAGAATATGAACCCCTTGTCTTTTGATCATTATTTAGTTCAACTTAGCATATTTAGTGAGTCCCTAAGATATTAAAAATACAGTTTTAGGGTATCAGATTTTTACAGTTATTCCTGGTAAGGAAGGTATTTTGCTATCCAGTATGCATACATGTGTATATACTGTTTTATGGAAAGTATATATGCTTTCTATATATAATGTATTATGTTTTCTGTTCTTTTTTAATAAGAAAAATGTTGATGATAACTCACCAGAGTTATTTCATACTGGAATAAGTTTATTTCATAAGTCATAATCAGCAATTGAAAATCATAGGTCTAGTTTATCATGTACATACCTGTGGTATGGAGCAAGAATACAGACTTTGGAGTTGGGCAAACGTAGGTTTATATCCTGGTCCCTCTGTGTGACCTTGGATAATTTATTTTCTTTTTCTACAGGACAAAAATAAAAGGATTATTCACAGAGGAGGTAGCCTTTGAACAAGGCTTTGAAGAATGAATAGTACCAATAAAGTAACTATTTCTTACCACTGTACTTACAGACTAAATGAAATGGCCAGTGCTATAAGAAAATAGAAATGATCAAAATCGCTTCAAAAAGAAGAGAGAAACAAAATAGACCAAGAATCATAAAAGAAATTAAAACAGTATCCAAAGTTATCTTTCTCCTCCCTCCACAAAGGGCCCAGAGTACACAAGTTCTACTAGTTTCAAGAAATTAATCATGTCAATCTTAAAAGCAAACTGTAGTTCCAATAATAGGGAACTTTACAAGGATGCTGTTACCACTAGTATTTAATATTGTTGAGGCGGAGGCTAGAAGTAGGAAGTGTAAACAATTAGAAAATAAGAGACACTTGAAAGAAGCAGACTTAGTATTAATAAGATAGTTAACCAAGGGATTTAGTGGCCCATAAAATTAAGTGGCCCACATGCTGTCAGTAGTCATTTTAAAAATGGTTACCTTAATGGGGCTGGAGATGTGGCTCAAGCAGTAGCGCGCTCACCTGTCATGCCCGGGGCACTGGGTTCGATTCTCAGCACCACATAAAAATAAAAATAAAGATGTTGTGTCTACCGAAAAACTAAAAAAATAAATATTAAAAAATTCTCTCTCTCTCTCTTTAAAAAAATGGTTATCTTAAACCATTAATTTTTGCTAGACAGGAAATATTCTATTTAAGGGCTAATTCTAACAAAACATTTGAGAACTGTGTGGAGAAACTGTGTATGTGGAACTCAAAAAGAACTGAATGGATAAAGTCTCTACAGTACATATTCCAAGTTCATCTATTAATTTCTTGCAATTCCAAATGATTTTTTCATCCAACTTATAAAATTTGTATGGAAGAATAAATAGGAATAACCAAGACCAGTTTGAGAAAACAAAAGTATTTTCCTCTTCATGGAAAAAAAACATTAACATTATTTATCCTGATTAAAATTGTGGCATTGGTACAGGGAAAGAATCATCATTTATAAATCAAACAGATTAAAGAGTTCAGAAATGTGAATTTGGTAAGTGATAAAAGTGGTATTTCAGACCAATACGAAGAGTTACAGGAAAGTATTTGATAATTTTCAAGTAGGGAAGATCTAAGACAGAAAAGTAAAAGCTCTTTTAAAAAGAAGAGCAAGGATAGTGGAAGGAGACAGTCATCATTATACAAAATTCATGTATGAAGATGTGAATTTGGGGTCAACATACCTTATATACAAACAGAGATTTGATAAATTGTGGTATAAAGGTGTATTAAGAATTGCAATGCAAAAAAATTATGAATGTAATGCACTCCTCTATTGTGATGTGTGTAAGAAACAATAAAAAAACGACATAGTAAGCTAAATGCAGTATAGATCAGCACAACTTATTTTCAATAAGCCTTAGAAGATAAATTAGGAAAAAAAATCAACTTAAAAATAGCCTAAGGGGGGCTGGGGTTGTGACTCAGTGGTAGAGTGCTGGCCTAGCACATGTGAGGTGCTGGGTTCGATCCTCAGCACCACATAAAAATAAATATAAATAAAATGAAGGTATTGTGTTCAACTGCAACTAAAAATATTTTTAAAAAAGTGTTTGAAATTGTCTTTAAAAAATAGCCACAATTGTACTCAGTAGATACCATTTGTTAAACAGACCAGCAAATAAAATGCAGAGTGTATTCAGAACTAGAAGATGAATTATTTGTGGATGAGAAGTATACTGAATGACCAATCTGAAAAGGTAGACAAAGCTAGGGTTTTGTTTGTTTGTTTTTTAGTACCAGGGATTGAACTCGGGCATTCAACCACTAAGCCACATTCCCAGCCCTATTTTTTGTATTTTATTTAGAGACAGGGTCTCACTGAATTGTTTAGCAACTCACCATTGCTGAGGCTGGCTTTGAACTCTTGATCTTCCTGAGCTGCTGGGATTACAGGTGTGCGCTACCACACCCTAGGAAGCTAGGGGTTTTGAAGGATGTTGAATCTGTGCTCAGGAATTTGGAGTATTTTGTAGGAAGTTTAGTTCTAATTGCTTTTCTGAGGAAGATCCAGAAGGGCAACCTCACCATTAAATTATCATAATGTGTAGGTGTATAGGCTTAAAAATTAATTTCTGATGGCAAATTTAAAAGGGATTTATCTCTTAGGAGAAGGTTATAATTATCTGAATTCATGATACTGGTGTCTAAAGCCAGAAGGCAGTTAACTCGCTTACATAATAAATCTTTGCCATTAGAAGACACCTGAGTTTCATACTACTGACCTTCATATCCTCTCCAGTAAGCTAATCCACATGAGAAAACCAGAAAATCAGGTTGATGCCTGGTAAGCATGGTATCAGAGCAGAGAAGAAATAAATTTGTATTTAATGATATCAAATAAAAGAGCTACATAGAGAATATGGCTATTCTTATTCATGGGACCCAGATGACTCAAAATCTGCAGATTGATTGTCCCTTCTTGGAAGTGACAATAATTATCTTTGGGACTGCCTTCTCTGAGATTCCATTGCTCATCAAATCCCCCTAAGTTTGGTGTACTGCAGGTGGGAGCTGATGGAACTACATTTTGAAACTGATATTGAGAAAGAAGGCGATAGATTTGAGTCTTTGGAGATAAAATGCCCAGAACCTGATGACTAGGTAGAGTCTGAGCTGTACAGTTAGGGAAACAGGGGGCATGAGATGCTCCAATTAAAGCAACCACAGGAACAGAAGCACAAAAGTGGGAAAGTATATTCAGGGAGCTACAGTTAGTTCATTTGATACATGAATCATCTAATGTCACTCAATAAGCTGCTGGGATCTAAAAGGCCTTGAGAAGTTTGCACTGCAGTAGTAATCCACTGATAATTTCTGGGAAGAGAATGATATGATCATATCTGTGCTTTAAAGTGACTTAATTAAATAATGTTGGGACTTAATGCTTAGTGGCACTGTGGCAAACTATTGTTTTTCATTAATTGATTATTTGAATTTGCTTTCAACTAGGTGATTTGGCAAATAGTTATGCAAATAGATCATTTATTTCATATTTTTTAATGTTCTGTAAGCCAGAGAGAACCTCAGGAATATTCTGTATAGAATATCCTTCAATAGAGTATTTTATTACTCAGAAAATTTCTCCAGTTGTATAGTTGATCCTTTTGGTAAGTTCATACAACCTCAGTAATTGAATTACTTGAATTAGAATTAAGAAATTAGAAAGAAAATAAGTGAACAATACTTGGAAAAAATGTTAAGTGAATGAATAAAAACAATCATATTCCCTTCTGTGGAAAAATCATATAAGATCAAAAATATTATAGAATATATAAGGTTCAAAAAATATTCCAACTTAACATAATATTAGAATTTAAAACCCAGTATAAATTTTTAATCAGCTTAAAATTGGAATCACAGCTCTGAACTATCAAACATACTTTCTTAAAAGACTTGCTTCTTTAGCTTTATGGTACTCAAAAAGTTGAGTTTGTAGACACCTGGCTTTTTCTTATTACGGAGCTAGTGATGCTCTCTGTGATTACACTCTACTAATTCTCATTTTCTCCTTTTCTGTATTTTTAACCCATCTCCCATCAGTGAGAACCCTGGCTCCCCTTATACTTAATCTGCTTATTCATTTGATCAATCCCCCTCTGTGTAACCTATCTCCTGTCATTGCCACCATTCTTAACACTCTTGGATATCCTCTTACTCTGCTTCAGTCAGACATCCCAGGCCAAGTCACCAACCACACTGCACAGTACCCTTCTTTATCTGCTCAGGCCATGTTGCCCTACACCAGGCCACCCCTCCTACACAGACACTTCCTCAGCCCACTCATCAATGACCCCCTCATACCTTGTCACCTGGCTCTAACTTATGTGCTTGCCGCACCTTGGTTCCTCTTCTTTTTCTACTCAACCTTATCACCTTGTGCCAGGCTCTTTCAGCATTGGTGTTGTCATGACTCTGCTCTGCTCCTGTCCGCTCTGTGGATGCCTCCCTCACTCTGCATTACTCCAGCCCTTGTTCTGGGCCACCTCTCCATGCCAGTGCACACTCATCCTGCCCCACTTTATGGCTCTAGAACTGGAAGCAATAAAGGGAAAGGGAAAGAGGGAATAAAAAGGGAAATGGCAAGAGAACCATTAAGAATACTAAGCTTTTGAATTATTGACTATCCTTTAGTACAGATAAACTAATAAATATATTTTAAGTATTTGCATTTTGTCTTTTGAACAGGTTATGAAGTTCATGGGATGGAAAAAATACCAAAAGAAGGACCAGCACTTATAATTTTTTATCATGGAGCTATTCCCATAGATTTTTACTACTTCATGGCTAAAATTTTTATTCACAAAGGCAGAACTTGCCGAGTAGTGGCTGATCACTTTGTCTTTAAAATTCCAGGTAAATTTGTCACTGTAGAAAATTATAGAAAGATATTTAGTCGTCATGATTAAATTATATGGCCGTCTGTCTTTGAGGTCTTTAGTATCATTTACATGGCAGTCTATCTTTGAAGTCTTTAGTATCATTTGGAAAAGACTTTTGCCTTCTGGCCTCAAACGCCTCAAACGCCTTTAGGTGATCTTCTTGCCTTAGCCTCCCAAGTTGCTGGAACTATAGGTATGTGCCACTGTGTAAGGCTTAAATCTTGAAATTTATTTTAATTTTTGTTGCTCGGGAATCAAATCCAGGGCATTGTGTGTGCTAGGCAAGTGCCTTGCCACTGAGCTGTAGCAAGGCCAAATATTGAATTTTATATTCTGATTTTTGCAAAAGCAGTGTAAATTTTGATGTAGAAGGTAGTTATTTTTCGTATGATGATTTTTTTTTTCATGAGATGTTGATTTTTTTGTTTAATTTTACTGTTAGGGGTTAATAGCTTTCAATTTGATAGCAGATCAAAATTATAAAAAAAAATTAGCCAAGATACATGGTGTCTTCATCATTTTGCTACCCTAGAGAATATATGTGTTTTGTCTCCTATTACACAATTTGCCTAGATTTAAACTCTAAGATTGAAGACTATATTCTTTTTAATGTGTTCATAAAGTCTTAGTGCCTTTTTAAAGAGATTAATTAGCCAAATGGTTTCAAACACTAGAGTTTTAAAAAGATTCTTGAATGAATTAATTTTGATGAATCTTTTTTTCTGTTACTAAATCATTGGAAACAAGTCAGGAATGTTGATTGCTTGTTCTGAACTAATAAAAATAAAGCTGATCTATCAACCAGACAGACACAAACTTGGTAGTGAATTAAGTAATGATCTACTTCAGTACTTTTCATAACATGTTAGTGCTTTGGGTATCATTGTATCACTAAACACTCATTTCTACTTTGTATATAAGTTAAGCTGAAGATTTTCCATTTAAAAGTAATATTGCCACCTAATAATTTTAGAAATTGGAAAACAAAGAACATTATTATAATCTTACCATTCCAATATAGCCAGTTATTTGATTTACTTCATTTTTAATTTACCTATTTTTGTGTTTTACAAACAATTTTGTGGGTTTTCTGGAGAAGTTTTCATGTAAACATCAACATTTTGCTGATTTATAAGGAGCAGTTGATGTTATGACTAATATGTGTACTTTACTATTTTTCATTTATCAAACATTAGGTTACTTCCATTTTTTCCCCTTTTTGTAAAGTGAATATTTTTAGCATTGGCTTTTCAAATAATTTTCTTCTTTTTTGATCCTGTAACATCTTGACATTGATTTACTTTATGTCCGTCATTGCTTTCTGAAGGTATAAAATCATTATAATTCTTAGTACAAGAGAGATTTTCTGTCTTGTAATTTTTGAAACCTCCCTTATTCCTTGTTTTATTATGGAGAATGCATCTAGTTAAATCAGTGAGCTTTTAATGTAATGTTGGGTGGAAATTATTTAAATCTTAATGATTTATAATCTTGTTTCAGTCCTTTAAATGAGAAATTTGGTTATTCTGCACAATTTATAGGGACCATTCCTATTTCTGTGTCAAAAAGTGATGCATGTATATTAACAGTGTTCTAAAGTTCCAACATAAGATTTTATTAAAATATTTAATTGCTGGCAGGATTATGTCCTTTATCCATAAATAATTGTAATTCGAAAAGCTGTGCAATATTAAAACTCATAATTAGTTCTTGAATCAAACACCTTCACTTTATTAAAAAAACTATTAATAATATTCACTATTATTAATTATTTAAAAATTTATTTGTAAGATTAGCCTCACCTGACTTTTAATTTCAATAGATTTGATTATAATCTTGCCTGTTTGGGTAGAGCTAAGCATAGTCAGATTCATATTGTCTCAAGTGATTTTTAAAAGAATTAACATTAACCCCTAAAGGGTTAATGAGAGATTAGATTTGTAATTGCTAGTGGGATATTATTTCTGATTGCCCTAATAAATATTTTAGAGTGTTTTGGGCATGATATGCAATGGAAGGAGTTTGGGGACAGACATACTCAAATGGGAATCTCTCTCCTGGCACTTGTTAGCTGTGTGCTAGGGAATATCTGAGCTCAGATTTCCTCATCTGTAAAACAGAAGAATCCCTGTTTACCAAGATTGCTGTGAGTTTTAAGAGTTTGAATATGTAAAGTAGCCAGAATAGTAGGTGATCAGTAGAAAGTAATCAGTAGTTATGTTATTAGTAAGATATATCTATTACTACATAAATAATATAAATCTTATGTTAACCTTAACAGTTATTAATTTTAGAAAATAAAAAAAGTTACTGATATAAATATAGATAGTCTCATATGTGTGAAGATATTTGCTCTTGGAAGAATTGAACAAGAATGTATTTAAGATCTCATCTTTCTTACAGGGTTTAGTTTATTACTTGATGTATTTTGTGCTCTACACGGACCAAGAGAAAAATGTGTTGAAATTCTGAGGAGTGGTCACTTGTTAGCTATTTCACCAGGTGGAGTTCGAGAAGCCCTATTTAGTGATGAAACTTACAACATCGTATGGGGTAATCGAAAAGGCTTTGCTCAGGTTGCAATTGATGCAAAAGTGGTGAGTTGTGTAAAATTAATTATTCAACTAAAGCTTAGTTAAATTTAAAATAAATGCTTAGTGAGCCAAAGTATGTAAGAATATACCCCCTTCTTATTACATAGCTTAAAAATTATTATATGTAACATTTTAAAATGTGTCAGTAGAGAAATATTCTTTGTGCATAGAAAGCCATCTTACATAAAAAATGACTCTTGAAATTTTGCAAATATCCAGCAAGGTTTTATTTTACATTTAAAATCCATCTTCTTTTCATCATATTTGTAATTTTGTACAAATAATTTCATCATTCCTTTAATTATGCTTTTTTTTTTCCACTAGTGTAATTAGTTCAATTCTGTGTATGTTTTAAACCTTTGGTACTTTTGATGTGACTGAATTGGTATATTTCAGGAGTGGTTGTTAGTTTGGTAATCTTATCTTTGACCATTTCTTACAAGCAGACTGAAATAATCTGTGACTTTATCATTTTTCATCAGCTCTCTTATAAAGATAATAAACAGATATTGGTCTAATTTGGATACTAATTAAAGATTTCCTATGAGAATTTGTCAGTAAAATTAAGGATTCCTCTGAGATTCAATAAATTAATCTACTTAACAGACTGAATAATGTGAATGCCATTTTGTGCTTTTCTTTTGCCTTTGGAAAGTACTCCTTAGCACTTTGAGCTCCATATTGTTATTATATTCTTAGAAAACACTTATGTATTACTTATGAAATGTTTCTCCTTTGCTTCTGTTAATTTTTATTTTAGATTGTCAGCAAAAGAAGTCAACAGTACTTTAGATAGGGTATTAATTGTTTTTCCGGGCCTATTAGAGACTGCTGCTAATAACTTTCACATTTCAGATTTTTTTGTGTTCCCATTGGTGTGGCATAAAATGACCAGTATACACCCTTAGCTTGATTGCCCATCTTGCAAATATGGACTGTTGATTAAAAAAGAGATTATAAAGGATTCATTTTTTTTGTAACCAAAGAATAATATTTGAAGAAGAATAAATGTTTTTATGTCTTAATTGCAAAGTTCCCAGTGAAATAAAATGCTTTGAGCTCTTTTCTGTATATGTAATTCCTAGAAATTACTGCTGTAATGCTTTATGAGTGTGATCTTAGTTTGGGGTGAATGTACTTGCCAAAGTATTTAAATAACACAAAAATTTAAATACTACTTCCTTACAGTAGATTATAAGCTCATTGAGGACTAGGATTTTATATTCAAATACTTAGTATAGAGACTAGCTTTGAGTAGGCTTTTAAGTATTTGAATTTAGAATCAGAATTAGTATTTGAATTTAGAATAGGATTTGACTTTTTAAAATAAGACAGTATTAAACACTACTAGTAGAAAATAGCCTTTTGAATTTAACTTTATGTTAAATAATGTCAATAATATAGAAAATTAATTTTTAGCACATAACACTATTTTCCAGAATGTTTAAAGTTCTGATGCAGGAAATAAAATCCTAGCCTGTATAAGTAACTTGGAATACAAAAGATTACATAAGTTGTACAAAAATTAAGGAAAATCAATGCAATGCATATTAAAGCAATAATAAAAACTAAAAAGCTAATTAAACTAAAACTTAATGATGATTCACTTTTTAAGTTTATATTTTGAAAATATATGTCTTCATATGTTTAAAGATGATACAAATCAAGTTGAAATCATAAATTCATCATGGAATTCTAATTCTTCTTTCTTAAGTTTATAGTTTTAAGCAACATATTGCTTTGAAGAAGGCCTGAAAGAAATGTTACAAAGAAAATAATTCTTTTTCCAATCCATAAGTTTCTAGATAGTTAATTAAGATAATCCAGTTGATTAAGATTTTGTATAAAGATTTCAGAAATTTTATGAAAGAACTTTCTATTAGTTTAAAAACAAACAAATCTTTAATGCTTTGGATTTACAAAATAACATTGTTAGCTTAATAAATATTGTGCCATCCCAACATTTTGTAGCACTTGTAAAGGCTTTTTCCTGGTACTCCTGTATGGAAGGAGGTGACGTATATAATTATTCCAATGTTACAGATGAGGAGACTCAGGCACAGACAGATGGAGGGATGGAAGGGATCTGGTCACAACAAGGCAGCAGCAGAGCAGAACACACAGTTCAGGACTCAAGGCAACGGTGCTGTTGCCATCTCTGACTACATTGCACAGTGAGTCTTCGGACATCTGAGATTGAAGGGGTCTTCCAGATCTGTGAGGGAAATCTTTCAGTAATGTATGTATGACACAAGTATCCCATCTGGAAAATCCCTTAATAGGCCTCAAAAAATTATCATAAACTGTGAGTAAAGACTGTTGTTGCAGGCTTAACTACATTTAAAATTAAATACATTATGACATACTGGCTGAGGGTGTAGCTCAGTGGTAGAACACTAGCATGTATGAGGCCCTGGGTTTGATCCCAAGCAGTGTAAAAAGTAAAAAATAAAATGTTAATTGTGACATTCTTTACAAGTCAAGAGGAAAAAATCTAGATTGTATGCAGTTCATAAAATATTAGTAGAAAATATGTAAAGTTCATTTGAAAGCAACAGACTTTTAATATGTAATATAAGTCACTTATTTTGTAAATTCTTGAGAATTATGATATTGGTAAGAATTTTTAAGTAACTTCTTAGATAAGTGGAAGAATTAGTGTGTTTAATTGGAAAATAAGTAACAGATGTAAAACAAGATAACATTTTGTTAAAATTACCCTTTGAGATAGGATAATTATTTTTCCCCCATTTTATACATGAGGAAAATGAAGCTTAGATATGGTAAGTAACTTTTGTAATGGTTTTCACATTTTTGTGGCAGAAGTAAGACCCTGGACTATTCCCAAGTATAGTTTTAAAAATGCACATTCTGTCTTGTACCCATGTGTTCATACACATACATACAGAGACACGTATATATGTAAACAATTCTAGGTTACTTAGAATAACTGAATAATACCAGATATTTAAATATCTCAAACTCTACTTTGTTTACAAAGTATATTCAAGGGGAGAATTGAATGTACTACAAGCTCATGTTGCAAAACGTTGTTGCTTATGGCTTTAAGGATGTTAACTTCAATGTAAATTTAAAACCTTAGTCACAGACAATAGTATGAAGTACTGAAGTTACTAGGCCAGGCTTTCTTTTATTTAGTAGGTTCTAGAAATGTACAGTCTCCAGAGAGTTAAGTATTTAAGGAGTAATGTTTATCCTGAATAGTCCTTATAAAGTGCATACAGACTTCTGGGATCATGCCAGTTGGTAGATGTAAGTCCAACAGTACTTGTTAAGGGACGCAAAGTGTGTATATCTGACCTGAAAGGTCTTTTCTTTCTTTAGCATTTTAAACTGTCAACTCTGAAGACATTTTATAACTATTTAAAACATTAGGATTTTAGCCATCATTTTATTTTAGAAAACTAGTAATAATTTCCTAGAACATAATCTGATTACTTTTACAAAATAATTGAATATACTTTATCTTTTCAGTGTGTTAGCTTCATGAATTAACTCCATTAAATTTTTAAATTCTTCAACTGAAGCTTTTCTTATCTGACTTGTTTCCTCTTCCTAAATGATTTTAAGATTGCTGCTGCCTATTACTGGCCTTTGTATTCACAGAATACAAATTAATTCATTAGAAGCATTGTCTCTCTGTTCTGTTTGTCCATTTCTTGTTTAATTCCTCAATGGCTTTCTTTAGCTCCTCATTTATTCCAGGCACTGTTCTAGGTGCTAGGGATACAGCAGTGAAAAACAATTTCCCTGCAGTCTATTAGATGTCTTCCTCCCAGTAAGAAGAGAGGTACAATTAGTGACTGGTTAGTTATATGTAAGGTAATACAAATAGCTGTATCTGTTTTTTTCCTTCAGTCCATAATTTTCAAAACTGAGTAAGTTTATCAGCTTATTTAAATACCACAGACCCAAGCCCTACTCATTAAGGCAGGTAGATCTGTATTAGGTTAAAGCATATATATCAGTATATACTATCCAGTTCTACAAATAATGTGAACCCCCACTGCACATACAGTTTATCCATTCTAAAACATTTAATTCAGCATATTAGTGTATACATTAAAATGTTTATTTGGTTTTTAATATGTTAGTATTCGTAGTGGCATAACTTCCATAGAATACTTCACAATATTTTATTATTTTATGGCATTATATTCTTTCATTATAAAAAGTCACACTTATTGGTATTCATAGAAATATAAAAATCATGAACTTGTGAGCATAAATCCTCTAAAATTAATGATATAAAGAATTCTTTAACATACATTTCCTGTATTTGCAGCAAATCTTATATGCTTACTTTTCATTGATGTCGAACATTTTAAATTTAATAAGCTTACAAAAAGTGGTGTTTTACTAATTCCATGATAGCATCTTGCCAAAACCTCTTAAATTTATATAAATTTCCCTTAGAATCTTTCTTATAACTTCATTGAGCATACTATTCAGTATCCTCCTAAAACCAATTTATTATATACATTTTATTTAATGAAATAAATGATTACTGTAATTTCTATTTTGAGTTTCAAGGATTTATGTGGAATACTAGGAAAATAGATAAATGAAATATTGTATGTTGCCACTGGAGGGTAGTGTTTCCAATTTGTATTTTTACAAATGACCAAGTTGAATTTAGTTTGATTAATCACACTAGTCAAGTATACCATTATTTTTAAAATCTTATTCTGATAATTTCAAACAGGCCCTTAAAAGTTAGCCTTAGTGACTCAGTGGACACATTGAATGGATTTATTTATTTACTTTTTAATTCAAATTCTTTTCTTTAGCCCATTATTCCTATGTTTACACAAAATATTCGAGAAGGATTTAGATCACTTGGAGGAACAAGTAAGTTCTGATTCGTATGGTTTTTAATTATAATGTAATATTTAAAATATTTGGAATTTTGAACACTGTAAGGAATCCTTTTGAATTATTAAATGTTAGGTAATGGATAGATTGCTTAGGTGTTTTCCTATATAAAGTCTAAATAACTGATTCTAAGTAATGGCAGTTCTTAGGTATTATATTTTTGCTGAGACTGTTGTATACATAACTTGAAGTTTATCGGTAATGAGTTCTTTAAAACTTGAAAGCATTTTATCTAATTTATTATGTTATACCATGGTGATGAGACACAATATAAATTTATATACTATGGTATAGGTATACCATGAGGAAGTTAAAAGCTTTAACAGTGAATGGTGCTACACGTTGAAGTAAGATTAACAACCTGAGGAGATGTCGTTTGCTTTGGTTTACTTTTGTCACTTAACATTTTTTTTTAGTATTTTTAACCATTTCTATTTACATTGATGAGATTTTTTTAAATATACCTTTAATTTATTGAAATAGAAAGCAGCTTTTAGTCATAGGAATGACAGCATTTGGAAATTTTTTTTTCTTCACAATGTCTTATTTCTTACTTTGAAATTTTGTACCCTATAGTAGCTTAAGGTTTTGTACCGTATGGTTTGTATATTGTATTCAATTGCCTATATTTTGTATCCCTAGCACTATTATTGTAAGTATTCCTATCTACATAAAAGTCCTCTTTTGAAGAGTTTTAAATTGCTGTTGTTTCTTTTATATGTAATGTTATTTTGTGTTGATATTCCATGTTTTTTAAGTCAAAATTTTTTTTTCTTTAAAAATTTTTTTCTTTCTTTTTTTTTCAAATTTAATATGGGAAGGCAGATTGATGTGATACTTGACATTTGTTGTGGAGTTCTTTCAGCCTATTTCTTCATAATTTAAATGGCAAACCAGAAATTATTTTACAGGTTGTTTCTTTAATTGTAAATAGTTTTTAAAATCCTTTTTGACTGCTTTTAAAAATTTTCCTTGACTTTAAAGCTCAATATCTCAACAATTAGTATCTAGTTTTTTTTTTTTTTTTTTTTTTTTTTTATGATAACTTTAGGTTTGATGGTGTATTTTATATTTACAGGTGTAAACAGTATTTTCAACTTTAATACAGTACTTAACTATTAACTGTGTAGTCCATGTGGCTAACTTTTTTTGGATTCCCTTGATGCTGTTTTTTGTTTTTTGTTTGTTTGTTTTTTAAACTTAGTCCATCTGTTTGTTTTTGCCTTTTTATTACTTCCTTATTTAATTCTGCTAAATTTCAGATTGGTCAGATAGCATTAAAAATTCTTTACTTTGATATATTAGCTTTTTTTTCTAACTTATAATAGTGAGTTTCAGTCTTTGCATAGTTTATCAGTGTACTATAATCTCATGTTTACATGAATTTAATTTATACTCCCATTTTTTCTTTTTTTTTATTCATGTAAAGCACTTTATTTTATGTCTTTACACTTTTTAACTTTCATCTTTTGGTTGCAGTCTTTACCCTTTGCTTTGCAATAATAGTACTTGGTTTGTCTTTTCAAATTTTCATAGTTTTAAAATCTCTCTTTTTTAAAATTAATAGATTTAATGTTTTTATTTTTAGGTTTACTGAAAAAAAATTAAGTAGAAAGTATAGGGATTTTTTTTTTAAATGTATACCCTCACCATCCTTCAGTTTTCCCTTGTAATATATTGCATTAGTATGGTATCATTTATTACAATTGATTGAAAAGCTCATCTTTTTAAAAAATATTTTATAATTCTAAGAAGTAATACTTTCTATTACTTTACTGTGAATCTTGCATAATTAATTTGAAAGTTTACAATTGTATGCTTCGAATATTTAATCAGTAAAAATGATTTTATTTACTTTAAACAGGGCTGTTTAGATGGCTTTATGAAAAATTCCGTTATCCGTTTGCTCCAATGTATGGCGGTTTTCCAGTGAAGTTACGGACTTATTTAGGTGATCCCATTCCATATGATCCAAAGATAACAGCAGAAGAATTAGCTGAAAAGGTAAATTATTTCATCTTCCTTAGTCTTAGGACAGATTTTTTTCAATTATTATTTAAAATTTCATAACTTATTTACTTATGTATTCTACAATCATGTTCTTTGTCAATAGTTCTCAAGAAGTAATGATTTTCCATAGGAGATGGTTGGCAATGTCTAAAGACATTTTTTTATTGTCACAGTGGGCAGAAGTTGGAGGAGGTAGTGCTACAGACATTTATGGCTAGAGGCCAAGGAAAGAATTTATGGTCAGCTGCAGGACATCTATGGATATGTATCTATGTTTAGGGTTTTGGAAATATTAGGTTGAAATTAGGGTAAGGAAATCAAAATTGGTGTTGGAGATTTAGAAGTCATTTGCTCTTAGGCAGTTGTGGAAGTCTTAAGCTTGGCAATGCAGGTTGAAGAAAGAAAGAAGAGGACTGAAGACATCTTGCAAGAAATGTAACATTTAAGGAGGAAGCCAAGGAAGGAGAACAACTGAAGTTAACTGAAAGGGAACTGGAGCAATAAGTAAATTTGTGTGATGGAAGTCAGTAGGGGTGAGAATGATCAGTAATACTTATTGTAAAGAAATCAAGGGAATAAGAATGAAAAAAGACAATTCCGTTTGTATTTATACTTTTAGAGGGTATATAACTACAAAAAAGCAATAAATGTCATTTGTTTAATCACTTAAATGGGATGAGTGTTTTGATTATGACTTTTACACCAGTCTTTGGTACATATATTAGTCTGATTTATTTTTAAAAATTTAAATTGTGATAGAAAGCACACATATTTAACCATTTTAACAGTTCAGTTCTGTTAAGTACATGGATGTTGAGCAATAGATTTCCAAAAGTTTTTCACTTTGCAAAACCAATTCTACACCTGTTGAACACAAACCTCTCATTTCTCCCTCCCCATAGTTCCTGACAATCATTGTTCTACTTTTTGCTTCTTAGAGTTTAACTACCTTAGATACTTCATATGAGGGGAATCATAATTTTTGTCTTTTTGGAATTAGCTTTTTTTTCACTGAGCACAATGTTTACAAGATTTATGTGTCTTCTAGCACATGACTGAATTTTCACATTCTCTAAGGCTGACTAATATTTATCCCATTTTCTTTATACATTTATCTGTTGTTGGGCACTTAGATTGTTTATGCTTGTTTTGACTCGAGTCTTAGCAAGTTTTACAGTTTCAGTGTCCAAATCTTTCTCCTCTTGGGTTAAGGTTTTTCTTAAATATTTTAATTTTTTGATCCTACTGTTTTATTATTTTTCATTTCTATGGTTCATTGGGATTTTATTTTCTGTTTCTATTGTTTTATTGTTCATTGTCAGTATAGAGAAACAACTAATTTTCATGTGTTGATTCTATATTCTGCACCTTTGTTGAATTTGTTTATTTTGTCTTTTTGTGGGATTTTTAGGATTTTCTACATATTAGATCACATTATTTACAAAGATGATTTTATTTATTATCCTTATACAGTCTAATTTAATCCTCATATCAACCCTAATTATTACTATTTTTATTTTATTTTAGAACTCGGTTTGAACCCAGGAATGCTTTACCATTAAGCTACATCCCCAGCTTCCCATCCCCCTTTTGTTTTAGTTGTGTCAGGGTCTCACTAAGTTGGTGAGGCTGGCCTTGCACTTGATATCTTCTTGTCTAAGCCTCCTGAGTTGTTAAAATTATAGGTTAATTATTACTATTTTATACATGAAAAAACTGAATATTCATTCAGCATTGCTAGGTCATGCTACAGTAACAAAAACAACAGAATCTTAGAGGCTTATGATGATAAAATTTACTTCTTGTTGATGTTGATGGGCTTTAGCTATAGCTTTGTCCATGCCCCTATCTTCATTGTTTTGAGATTAGGCTAAAAGAAAAGCCCCATGTAGAATGTTGCCATTTGTGTGGTAAAGGGAAAAGGTCAGGGATAGACCATGAGATGGTTTTCAAAGATTCTTTTTGGAAGTGACCCATTCATTCCTACTGGTATTTTATTGCCAAAGCCACGACGCTAGACTTCTGTGAGGTAGGACCTGAAATCCTCCCACAAAGATGGTCAGGAAAAGAGGGGCCTGGCGGGGGAAAAGGAATAAATTAATACACCTGCCTTACTGGGACTCATCAAGTTAGTCACTTAGAAGAGAATATGCAGCTGAAGCAACATTAATACTATGTTGGATGAGACTGTTCACCTGAAAGCTTGATAGGAAGATTCACAAAGGTAACATTAGTGATACATTTTATGCCTTCTTGTTCTTTAAGTAATTAAAATGGTTCATTAAGTATATTCAGTTTAGCTCTGTTGACCTCAAGGTAAAATCCTGACTTTTAAGGTCAGGGCATATTCTCCACACAGCATGACTCTTCTGTCATCCTGAAATGATGCTTTTCTAAGAGCTTCATGGTCTAAGAGCTACACCAGAGCTGAGACCTAACCCTTTGATTCTACTTCTACCCCCATACAAATTGTTGTTAATATATATCTTTGCTGCTCCCTAACAAATGCATTCTTTAGGATATAATTGAATTCTGTCTTGTTCTTTTAAATTGTCTTCCCGCCTATCCATTTGGATTTAAGTGGGGTTAGAACTACGTAGGAATACTTTTTTTTTACAGACTACTTGTCATGGTCAAAACAGAAGGTAATGGAGAGAGGGAAAAAATCCTGTCCTGAAAACTTTAGGCAACAGCATCACTTTGTGTAAATTAACTTCAGTGAACTAAAGTATGCTTGAAATCAAGAAAATTGAAATTCTCCTTTTGTGAATGCTTTTTATGATTTCCCAGTCTTTTTAATACCAGTAATGGAAGCACAAACTAGCAGAACAGATTACCACACATTTGAAATGATTAGCATTGAAATTAAAGTTTATTTGTTTGTTTGTTTGTTTTGATAGTGCTGATTGAACCCAGGGGTGCTCTACCACTGAGCTACTGTCTTAGTCCTTTTTTTGTTGTTGTTGTTGGCAGAGAGGGTACCAGGGATTGAACTCAGGGGCACTCGACCACTGAGCCACATCCCCAGCCCTATTTAGTATTTTATTTAGAGACAGGGTCTCACTGAGTTGCTTAGCGCCTTGCTTTTGCTGAGGCTGGCTTTGAACTCGAGATCCTCCTGCCTCAGCCTCCCAAGCCACTGGGATTACAGGCATGTACTACCATGCTCTGCAATCTTTTTTATATTTTATTTGTCCTTTTTATATTTTATTTGAGACAGTCTTGCTAAATTGCCCAGGCTGGCTTCAAACTTGCTTTCTTTCTGCCTAGCCTCCTAAGTAGGTGAGATTATAGAAGTGCACTGCCACACCTGGAAGCATCCATGTTTTATAGAAATGAGAACTCAGTTTTGAAATGGTCGGTAGACTTTTCAGGCATTTGATTGTGGAGAAGTCATTTTCTAAACACCATCTAAATGTAAGTTAGTATATACTATAATAATGCCAAAGAGGACACTTGAATATTTCCTTAAAGTTTTCTCAGTCTTAATCTGTTGTTCTGTTTCTGTGTCTCTTTCTCTTTGTCTCTCCCTACATTATTATATGTACACCCATATGTAAGTACAGATTTATTTACATGTACAATTATTGCTAAGGTGGAGACAATGGAAAGGAGTAGATAGATTTGAGTACTATTCAGGGGATAAAACTAACAAGTGCTGTCAGTGGATAGGCTGCTGTGAATGAGAATCAGGAATTAAGGGTGACTCTTAAGTTTTGGCGTAAGTGGGCAGATTCATGGTATTATCATTTGCTGACAGAGGGAAGGAACTCAAGAAAGGACAAAAAATGTTAGTCTTAAAATTAAGCATGTTGAGGGCTGGGGCTGTAGCTCAGTGGTAGAGCGCCTGCCTCGCATGTGTGAGGCACTGGGTTTGATCCTCAGCATCACATTAAAAAAAGTAAATAAAGGTATTGTGTCTGTCTACAACTAAAAAAATAAAAAAATAATTAAGCATGTTGAGTCTTAGGGACATTTAAAACATCCAAGAGAAGTCATGTTGAACATAACAATCTGAAACTAATAGGATTGAAGGTGAAAATTTGGGAATCTTCAGCAAGTGGATGGTAATTGAAACTATGGAAATGGATCATATTACTGAGTCTTTGAATAATAAATCAGTGACTGGTTTTGGGAGAGTGAATCTGTAAAAGGAAATTGAAAGGGAATAGCCCAAGAGAGATCAGAAAACCAGGAAAGTGTGAGGTTCCAGAAGCAAAAGCATTATAAGAAAGGGAAGACAGTGGTAATTTAGAGGGCAAGTAAAATGAAGATTAAAAGCATGTCCATTTGATGTAGTATCAGAAAGGTATCGCTGGTTATCTTTGCAAGAGTTGTATTTTCTTAATGGATAGCCCTGATATTTCTTTACCCCCAAATCTTTCTTTGACACTTCAATTTATAGTAATTTAAACTCCCTTCATGATTTAATTGGAACCTAATTTTAAACCTTATATCTAGCTTCTGAACACACACCTCAGACTCCAACCATTTGAACAGATTGACTTGCCATTCCTTAAACTGGTGATTTCCCATGTCTTAGATCCTCATGCTTTCCTGCTCGTGTGTTGTCTCCTGGTTGCTACCTACCTAGTGAGCTCTTAAGTCTTGATCCTCATGCTTTCCTGCTCATGTGTTGTCTCCTGATTGCTACCCACCTAGTGGGCTCTTCTGAATATTTTTCACATTTCAGCTTATATGTATCACAAATGATCTCACATTTTAATTACTTTGTACTTGATTCTTCTTATTCACTTATTAGCTCTTTTTAATATTAGAGACTTGTTTCACTATCATTATAGCTTTAAAAGATCTAGTATTTCCTGAGGGATAAAATTTTAGAAATATGATTCATGAAATAAAATCTGCCTGTCAGTCATTCTGCCAAGTACCTGAAAACATCATTATAAGTTCATTTAGCCTTGTTAAACTGAATGAAGTAGTTCTCATTTTACAGATGCGAAAACTGGTTTGGAGAGCTATTTTAGAAATACATCTTTGGGTTAGGATTTATTGGTTTAAAGATTAGATTATAAAACTAAAAAGTGTGTGTGTATTCATGCACTATTAACATATATAAATAAAGGTTTTAAAGAACCATAAACTGATTTAAAAATAAAAATTGTTGAAATTTCTAAAGCACAGCTTGAGAAAAGTTCTTGATATATGCTAATTGGCTTTTCCATTGCAATGACTTAATTAAAATTCCTGTTAAACTGTCTAGAAATTGAGGCATTGAACTAAAGTGTATCAGCTCATGCTCATTCTTTGTTTTCCTGTTTCATTGCTTAATATTTTGGGTTATGTATGGTGATGGAAGAAAAATATACTAGAGTTTATTAGTGGCTAGAGAGGATTAAATCTTGTATTTGCCTACTAGAAGATTTCTTATTACTTTCTTTCTTGTAACTTTTTCTTCAATTCATTTTAGTGTTCTCTGTATGCAAGCCATTTTTCCATATTTTTATTGGTGCATTATAATTTTACATAATGGTAGGATTCATTGTTATACATTTGCTCATACTATGTGCAAGGCATTTCTGTGGAGAAATACTAAGATATATCTTATGGAGCTTACAGTCTAGTGCAGAAAATAGCCAACTAGACAACAACTATAATTCAAGGCTTAATAAATACAGATAAGAAATAAGATATTTGTGTACCGAGAAGGAAATCATTCATTATGGTAGGAGATGGGGGCCAAATTAAGGAGTACTTCTTGAAAGTAGTAGTCATAAAAATCTTTACCATATAAACTACATAGAGAACTTAAATAATAATGACTTTTCTTTTGTTTTCTTAATAGACGAAGAATGCTGTTCAAGCTTTGATTGATAAGCACCAAAGAATTCCAGGAAACATTATGAGTGCTTTGTTAGAACGTTTTCATAAAAAACAAAAGGTCAACTAGAAGTTGATTTAATTTATCTATATTAATATGCTTGTGTCTATGGTACTGTCTTCTAAATTTTATAGATCCTGTAATTAGTATTTTTTAAAAATCATGTTGATAAGCATCTTTCTTAGAACTTGTGTATTTAAATTGTCAATTTTTTTGCAATCGGTTGTGTCAAATTTAATTAGTAACTTGTTACATGCCTAATAATTCAGAAAATGATTGTATTCCATTTGTAACTTCTTAATGATTTATGATAAATGTATGGGTTCTTGAAAGTTAAGTTTTTAATTACAGAAGTTTAGGTTAAGTAAACATTCCTGAATAATGCACCTAATTTCTTTATGTGTTTGACTGAGATAATTTTAAGACAGGGTAGAAGCTATAGGTTTTTGTACAATTGCTTAAGTTAGAAAGGAAAAGTTTTAAAATCTGTTCCTCATTTCTTTCATGACTTCAGGCAAGTCATGCAATGTTTTTGTGCCTCAATAATTTACTTTTTAAGTCATGGAAATGCTATGGTAAGGAACACTACTTTAAGTTCTTTATGATTGATGACTATTGAACTGAAATTATAACCAAATTATGTAATATCTTATCCATGGGATGTTTGAATTTTTCCTTCGGGTATGATGTCCAGTTGCCAAGCACAACGAAAGAGACGTACTGTTTTTCAAATTGAATAGAAAGAAATTAGGGAAAATATAATTTCTACTTGTTACCTTTAGTATTTATTATATTTTTGACAAGATCCTGTAAATATACAATATAGGGTGCATTGTCAGCCCTATAACATGACATTAAATAGTACAAGGATGAAAATCATTGTTGTGTTCTGCATTTTGTTTTAGAAGCTGATTCTAGGCTGAGGAAAGTGGAAATAAAACTCTGCTTTGGCTCAACACTGTAGTTCTTGCATTTTGACTTTGTACCAGTCAGATGGCTTATTGTTTCAATAAAATATACTTACTTGAATGAAGAATTTATGTGAACAGAAAGCTCTCTAAGTAGTTAATGGCTTTTGATTTGCTGTCTCCTTGAAGGTCGATTTTAAATAGTATTTAAACAGAAAAGTATCCAAAATCAAATGCAGTATCTCCCTTTTGTAGATGTTAAAGTACTTGGGTTTTGTATAGATTTTTGTATTACAAGTGTATATTTATGATATGTGTAAAATATCTAGTAAACAATATGAAAATAAAAGTAAAGCTGAATTGTTGTTCATTGTCTTATGAATTGCATACGTGTCATTTTCTTATTATTTTTTTATATTTATTTTTTAGTTATAGGTGGACACAATATTTTATGTGGTGCTGAGGATCGAACCCAGTGCCTCATGCATTCTAGGCAAGCGATCTACTCTGAGCCACAACCCCAGCCCTTTTTTATCATATTAAACTGATTTTATTGTTTTACTCTGCACATTTCTCATCAACAATCATTTCTTTTATCTACATTGAATAAGCCTATTTTCCAATGTAGTAAATGCATTCAATTTGAATTAAGAGCCAATTTGCAATATTTTTTTTAACTCTGCTCTAGGGAACAGTGTTTGTTTCAGAATTGAAAATTCAGTCTTACTGCTTTACTGAAAATATTTTTAATTCTCTGATAAGCAGATTACAGGTAGGCTTCCCGTCTAGATTGATAAGCTCATTATTGTGCTACTTGAATTTAAACCCCATTTATAAGAATCAGGAATATGACTAAACATAGAAATATTAGTAATAATTGAAAGGAGGTCTATTTAGGCTTGAAGTGTGTTCAAGCAGTGTTCATTCATAGTTATAAAGACCAGGAAATTTATCCCTGATATACCACTATAATCATACTACAGTCTAATTTACATATTTAAAAATTTACAAATTTAAATTTTGCCAGTTTTTTCAGTAATATCATTGATATCAGTTTTTCTTCTTGACCCATTTTTATAGCAGGATCACACACTGCATTTAATTTTCCTATCTCTTTAGTCATCTAGTCTGGAGTGATTTTTCAAGAAAAAGCCCTGCTTTATCTTTAATGATAACAGATTTTTAGAAAGGTGGGAACATTTATTTGATAGACAAGTCCTGAATTTGTTTTTGCCTGAATGTTTTGCTTTGCTTCAAGTCATGTATTAATCCATAAATACAGCATAAATGATACTGTGGCTTTCTTCAAGGTGTCACATTTGGAGGCATGAGTTGGTTTGTGTCAACATGTTTGGTTAAGACATTATGTATCAGTTTCTTCCTTGTGAAGCTGTTTTTTTCTCTTTGTGATGAGGAAGTATATGGACAAACACCTTGAGATTATACACATATCTGTTCCTCATCAAACATTGACACTACTTTTAGTATCCTTTGAATCAATTTTTGTCTGAATAAAATTATTACTCTGGGGGTTCAAGTGTGTGATTTTCATACTCTTATTCTACATTTATTAGTTGGCAGCCTATAAAGAACTTTCCAATTTCTGTTCCACCCTCTCCACACTCATTACAGACTGGACTCCAGGGATTCATCTTGTATTCAGAGTGTATGTATATATATTAAGTGATTTAAATGTGAGACACTTGCGTGATGTTCATAGCATTTACTTATAATTCACAAAAAGTGGGATATGTTTTTATATTTGTATGGTTATTTTTCAAAAATATTTTTTTTGAAAAATATACATAACATTAAATTTACCATCTTAACCTCTTTTAAGTGTACTCTTCACTGGCATTAAGTACATTTGTTAGGTGGCAGTTAGATATGAGCAGTGGAGTATAATACTTGGTACAGAACAAATTGGTTTATCAATAGTCCTGCCTAAGTGGCACTGCAAGGTCTGACAAGATAGCTATTTCAGGACCCTTGCCTGATCTCAGTTCTATAAACTATTCCTCTTACAATCGGAGGAAAATAGATAAATTCAGGGAGTAAGAACCAAAGGGCAAGGATATGTTTGATCAAAAGGACCTAATTGCTAAGACATCTTAAAGTCCCTAAACAAATAGTAAGTACTGGAGAGAGATTCCTGGACCTGGGAAAGCAGGATTATTAAGACCATAAATTCTAGAACCTGTCAGCCAGGCCAAGATGACCAAGAGTTGCCCTTAGGTGGATAGCTCATATAATGTCTCAATCTAGAACCAAAAAGTGACACTGGCATGGGACCTCCTTCCTGTCTCCCCCAAAAGCTGGGACACAAGTGAGATTTGTTCTCTTCTCTGAGTAGCCCACTCTCACCCTTGAGGGTGCTTCCTCATCTTTTTTCTCTTCTAATAAACTTTGATATACTTTTACTAATTCTCATGTCTTGCTTGAATTCCTTTCATGCGAAGACACAAGAGTCAAGACAAAACACAGTCTCAGGTATGGTCTTTATGTTCCTTAGCACATTTACACTGTTGTGAGTCCATCACCAGAACTTCATCATCCCCAGCAGACTACCCATTTAACAATAATTTTCCATTCCTTCTCAGACCCTGATAACATCTGTTCTGCTTTCTGTCTGAATGCATTTACCTACTCTGGGTACCTCATGTAAGTGGAGTCAACCACTATTTGCTCTTTGGTTCTAGCTTATTTTACTTAGCATTATTGTTTGATGTTTTTTTTTTTTTTTTCCTGAAACAATTACATCATTTCAGCACCAATTCTCTAACACCAACTGGGGGGAGGCCTACAAATTAATTCAATTTTGACATTAACTCCTGAGTGTTAGACCCCGCAGAGTGAAGGCTCAGTCTCCCAAGACTGCTGTCATTTCAGATGCCAGCCTACCCCACTTCTACCTGGCTCACACAAATTTGAAGGGTTCTGATTTCCCCCCTCAGTTTTGATAATTCATTACAGTAAGAGAATTCAAGAAAAGACTATACAAATTTTATTATAAAGGACACAACTCTGAAGCAATCAAAATGGAAGAGAACAAGGTATGGGAATACCCTGCAGAGCTTCCGTATTCTCTCTAACATATCCATGTGCTCACGTAACCTAAGAGCTTCCGGAAGCATGCAGGTATGACTCATTAAATCATTGATAGCCACTGGTTATTGAATTCAAATCTCTAGACCCTCTCTTCGACCTTAGGTCAGGGTGAGGAGGACAGTTCTAATCCTTTAATCATGTATTTTTTTTTTTTAATAACCTGGTCCCATTCTGAAACTAGGGAGCGTTACTATGAATCTCATTAACATACAAAGGACATTTACTATTGCTCAGAAAATCACAACTGGAAATGTCCCTGTGTTTTTTTCCCAGAGAGAGGGACCTCCATTCTGGACAAATGGAGTCCCTAGCTTATGTGACAAAAAATAATTCCAGCATGTGCCAATCAGGAAAAATCAAGGAAAGCAGACATTCAAAGGAGAATGCAGTATCTCCAGAGAAATGTTTTATGGGGTAAAGGAAAAAGTAAATATTTAGAAGAGTAGGCTATCTCCAGAGAGACAGCAGCCCCTTTTCTGGAGTGTGAATATTTATAGAGGGATAGAAGCTAGGAGCTGGATTAGAGGTGGAGTTGGAGTAGTAACCTAATTTCTTCCCTGTTTTTCTAGCACTTGCTCATTGCCTTCTCATCATATTACTTTTTGCTGGCAAGGATGTAGACCAAGGGCAAGGGCCAGGTTGTGTACGAGTTGCCTGTTTTGCATTCCAAAAATTTATGGGTGTTTCTCTTTTGATAGTCAGTATATCTTTCTTTGTATCCCCAAATTCCTCTCTGCATCATTGTAATATGCTGCTTTTAAGTCCTCTGGCTATATACCAAAGAGTGGGATAACTGGGTCGAATGGTGGTTCCTTTCCAAATATTCTAAGGAATCTCCATACTGCTTTCCAGAGGGCTTGCACCAGTTTTCAGTCCCACCAGCAATGTACGAGTGTGCCTTATTTCCCCATATCCTTGCCAACATTTATTGTTACTTGTGTTTTTGATGATTGTCGTTCCAACAGCAGTGAGGTGAACTCTTAGAGTAGTTTTGATTTACATTTCTCTAATTGTTAAAGATGTTGACTATTTTTTCATATATTTGTTGATCAATTGTATGTTTTAGGATGGGTTTTTCTATGTCTGCAAAAACAAACAAAAAAGTCATGAGGCTTTTGATAAAATGGCATTGAATCTATATAGATGGCTTTGGGTAGTATTGTCATCTTACCAAGATTAAATCTTCTGATCTATGAACATGAGATGTTTTCCCATTTCTTGAAATCCTCTTTATTTTTGAATTTTCAAAAGATGCTTGCCAGTGCTGATGTAATGAAAAGAATGGCAAAAGTTGTCAGAATCAAAATGGAGTAATTTCTGCCAACCCTGACCAAAAAATACATAACGCTGAAAAGTGATGAAAGAAGTGTTCTCATGCATGACTGCCTGATAGTAACTCACAAAGACTCTCAGAACCACATTCTTACACAGGGGTCACTGCAGCCTTACACACACCACACACACACATACACACACTTCTATGAGGATATCTACCCAGCAACTGTCTACTCAACTTTGGGACTGGCAGCACTCTTGTTATCAATCCTTGTGGCCAAGGTCTATTTTTTCAAAATACCTTGTGCAATTATTCTCATATTTGCCTTTAAAAATTTCCCCTTGCCTCAACTTCTTTGAACATGCACATAGTTTACTATGGCATGTGTATTCCCATTGTGATGCCATATTCTTCCCATGCTCTTCCCTCCTCCCTCCTGAAATGCTGTTCTACTCCCACATAAATATTATACTTTGGAGAATCTCCCTCTGATTGTTATTTAGATTGACAGCACAGATGTGAACATCTAAGTCTCTTCCATATTGCACAAATTGATTTCCACATACCAGGCTGGCTTTTGGTATTGGAATAATTTTGACAGTCTTAGAGACTTTATGGTGTAATTTTAGATTATAATTCAATATGTGTGAAACATTTTGTTAATCTTAGTAATTCCCTTTAATTCACTCTATAGCAGCTATTTGCTTATCCTATCATTTTCTCTTTTCTAACATGAGGGGGATATTTGATGAATTCTTTTAACCTGGAAGTTCATATATTCATTTCTAAGTAATTTTCTGTTTTGTTTTTAGTCTTTAAGATTTTAAATTGTGAAATATATAATTTATATAAAAGTGACTGTAATATATATGTACATCTGGCTTTAATTCTTCTTTCTTATAATGTATTTGTCAGATTTTAATATCAAGGCTATTCTGACTTGATAAAACTCATAAAAATGAGCTTTTCTATACTTTGGAAGAATTTCTATGTTATTGGTATTCCTTCCTTAAACAAAGGGAAGAATTCTGGTCTTGGAGTTTCTTTGTGGAAGGTTTTTACTTACAAGTTTACTTTCTGTAGTAGATGCAGTTTTTCTTCTTGGTAAGATTTTCTATTTCTTCTTGACAAGTTTTGATGTTTATCTTGGCATTTGTCCATTTCCCTAAAACTTCAAATTTATTGTCATGAAATCGTTCATAATGTCTTGTAGGATTTGTAGTGATATTTTTACCTTTCATACCTGCTAATATGTAATTTGTGCTCATTCTGTCTCTTAATGTCTCTGTTTTTTTCTTTCATTACCTTGATACCATAGAAAAAGGAAAGGTGGCCCTTAATAGTAAATATTTTACATGTTGTGAGCTGTAAACTAATACTAATAGATACAGTAAGGTTCAGTCTATAAGCTGATCACCGTTTTATTCACTTTCAATACTTTAATAAGCTGTTTGTTTTGAAGTATGTATTGTGTGTGCAAACATTGTTATATGCCAAGGGTTTATAAACTACTTTAAATAATCAGATAAAAATATTTTAGACTTTTCAGGGAGTAAAAAACAAAGGGCAAGGATATGCTACTCAGCATTTCATTGCTGTGACAAAATACCTGACAAAATCAACTTGAAGGAGGGAAGATTTATTTCACTCATGGTTTCAATCCATGGTCAACTGGCTCCATTGTTTCTGGGGCTGTGGTGAGGCAGTACATTTTGATGAAAGGGCATTGTGGAACAAAGGCATGGTGACGAGGGGGCTGGGGATATAGCTCAGCTAGTAGCATGCTTGCCTCTCATGCACAAGGCCCTGGGTTCAATCCCCAGTACCACCACAAAAAAAAAAAAAAAAAAAAAAAGAAAGAAAGAAATTTAAAGTCATGGTGACCAGGAAGCAAAAGGAGAGAGAAAGGGTTAGAAGGAGGCAGGCCAGGGACAAAAGGCAGCTTTTAAGGGCGTGTCCCCAAGAACCTACTCTCTTTATTTAGCTACCATGTCCTACAGTTTCCTTAGACTTTCTTAAGAGTCATGCAAGCAAGTCCACCACCTTCAATAGTCCATTCAGCTCTGAATTAATCACTGGATTAATCCATCGATGAAGTTAGCTCACTCATGATCTAATCACTTCCCCAAAGTCCCACCTCTGAATTGCATTGGGGACCAAGTTTTCAATACACAAGCCTTTGGGGGACATTCCAGATCCAAACTATAAGGTGGGCATCTCCTCACCTCTGCCAATGTATTGTGAAACTAGTCATAGACAACATAGGAGTGATTGTGTCTGGGTTCTAGTAAAACTATAAAAATTAAATTTGAATTTTTTTTTGTGCCACAAAATATACTTATTTTTCTGATCATCCCCCCAACATTTAAAAAGAGCAAAAAAACTTTTTTGGCTCATACACCATACAAAAAAATGACTGTTCAAGACAGATGTTGGGCTGAATTTGGTATATGAGCTATAGTTTGTTGATACTGTTATGAGGAGCTGCTTCAGAAAACAGTCTAAGTCCGAATTCAAATCAAAGAGAGCTTTATTTACCTGGCCAGGGACTGTCACCTACCCATAGAGACTGCAGCTCTGTGGGAGAACAGTAATTTCCTGGCCTGAATCTTGGGGATTTAAGGATGAAAACCACAGCTCAGGGACTTTCCTTAGCATCATGCAAGCAAGCGGAACAGCAGTTAGCAGAGCAACTCAAGACAACCACATGTCGGGTTGAAGCAGGTGTTAGATAACGGCATCCTGGGTTTAAGCTGGTGGTTAGTGGGGGGCAAGAATCTACTTCAAAGTCTTGAGTCACCAAGACCACCATATCCTGGGTTGAGTACATTTTGTGGGGTACAAAGTACAGAAGACAATATATATCTATATATATATTTTAATTTAACAGAAAACAGATTTCATTTCAGTTTCTTAGAAACAGCTTTTGTAACAGTTGTTTTTTTTAATAGAAGGCAGCAAAATGGAGATTCAGGCCTGCCTATGACAGTTCTTTATAATTGTCTTAATACACTTATCAAAATCTTATATCTATAATCTATATTTTTTACTGATCGATACCCTATAACTCCCACTCTTACTGATTGTATTTTTCAGTTCACACCACAATAATACCAGCATAGAACATTTAGTTTCCTTGCTTATTTCAGAGTCCTCCACTTTTGTTCTTGATGGGTTTTTTTTCTTACTTATTTTCTTCTTCAGTAGTTTCTGCTCTCATCTCTAGTTATTTTTTTCTAACTTTCAGAGTAATTTGTTTTTGTAAATTCTTGTTTTGGACACTGGATGGTTGAGATTTTAGATTTTCTTATACAATCATTTAAAGTCATGATTTTTTTTTAAATTTTTTATTGTTGGTTGTTCAAAATATTACAAATTTCTTGACATATCATATTCCACACTTTGATTCAAGTGGGTTATGAACTCCCACCTTCACCCCATACACAGATTGCAGAATCACATCAGTTACACATCCATTGATTTACATATTGCCATACTAGTGTCTGTTGTGCTCCGCTGCCTTTCCCATCCTCCACCATCCCCCCTCCCCACCTCTCCCCTCCCCTCCCCTCCTCTCTCTCTACCCCCTCCACTGTATAACCCTGAGGGTCTCCTTCCATTTCCAAGCAATTTCCCTTCTCTCTCCCTTTCCCTCCCACCTCTCATCCCTGTTAAATGTTAATCTTCTTCTCATGCTCTTCGTCCCTACTCTGTTCTTAGTTACTCTCCTTATATCAAAGAAGACATTTGGCATTTGTTTTTAGGGATTGGCTAGCTTCACTTAGCATAATCTGCTCTAATGCCATCCATTTCCCTGCAAATTCTATGATTTTGTCATTTTTTAATGCAGAGTAATACTCCATTGTGTATAAATGCCACATTTTTTTTTATCCATTCGTCTATTGAAGGGCATCTAGGTTGGTTCCACAGTCTTGCTATTGTGAATTGTGCTGCTATGAACATCGATGTAGCAGTGTCCCTGTAGCATGCTCTTTTTAGGTCTTTAGGGAATAGACCAAGAAGGGGAATAGCTGGGTCAAATGGTGGCTCCATTCCCAGCTTTCCAAGAAATCTCCATACTGCTTTCCAAATTGGCTGCACCAATTTGCAGTCCCACCAGCAATGTACAAGTGTACCCTTTTCCCCACATCCTCGCCAGCACTTGTTGTTGTTTGACTTCTTAATGGCTGCCAATCTTACTGGAGTGAGATGGTATCTTAGGGTGGTTTTGATTTGCATTTCTCTGACAGCTAGAGATGGTGAGCATTTTTTCATGTACTTGTTGATTGACTGTATGTCCTCCTCTGAGAAGTGTCTGTTCAGGTCCTTGGCCCATTTGTTGATTGGGTTGTTTGTTCTCTTATTGTCTAATTTTTTGAGTTCTTTGTATACTCTGGATATTAGGGCTCTATCTGAAGTGTGAGGAGTAAAGATTTGTTCCCAGGGTGTAGGCTCCCTATTTACCTCTCTTATTGTTTCTTTTGCTGAGTAAAAACTTTTTAGTTTGAGTAAGTCCCATTTGTTGATTCTAGTTATTAACTTTTGTGCTATGGGTGTCCTATTGAGGAATTTGGAGCCCGACCCCACCGAATGTAGATCGTAGCCAAATTTTTCTTCTATCAGACGGCGTGTCTCTGATTTGATATCAAGCTCCTTGATCCATTTTGAATTCACTTTTGTGCATGGCGAGAGAAAGGGATTCAGTTTCATTTTGTTGCATATGGATTTCCAGTTTTCCCAGCACCATTTGTTGAAGATGCTATCCTTCCTCCATTGCATGCTTTTAGCCCCTTTATCAAATATAAGATAGTTGTAGTTTTGTGGATTGGTTTCTGTGTCCTCTATTCTGTACCATTGGTCCACCCGCCTGTTTTGGTACCAGTACCATGCTGTTTTTGTTACTATTGCTCTGTAGTATAGTTTGAAGTCTGGTATCGCTATACCGCCTGATTCACACTTCCTGCTTAGCATTGTTTTTGCTATTCTGGGTCTTTTATTTTTCCATATGGATTTCATGATTGCTTTCTCTATTTCTACAAGAAATGCCTTTGGGATTTTGATTGGCATTGCATTAAACCTATAGAGAACTTTTGGTAATATTGCCATTTTGATGATGTTGGTTCTGCCTATCCATGAACAGGGTATATTTTTCCATCTTCTAAGATCTTCTATTTCTCTCTTTAGGGTTCTGTAGTTTTCACTGTATAAGTCTTTCACCTCTTTTGTTAGGTTGATTCCCAAGTATTTTATTTTTTTTGAAGATATTGTGAATGGAGTGGTTGTCCTCATTTCCATTTCAGAGGATTTGTCGCTGATATACAGGAATGCCTTTGATTTATGCGTGTTGATTTTATATCCTGCCACTTTTCTGAATTCATTTATTAGCTCTAATAGTTTCTTTGTAGAGCCTTTTGGGTCTGCTAGGTATAGAATCATATCATCTGCAAATAGTGATAATTTAAGTTCTTCTTTTCCTATTTTGATGCCTTTAATTTATTTTGTCTGTCTAATTGCTCTGGCCAGTGTTTCGAGAACTATGTTGAACAGAAGTGGAGAGAGAGGGCATCCCTGTCTTGTTCCAGATTTTAGAGGGAATGCCTTCAGTTTTTCTCCATTCAGAATGATGCTAGCCTGAGGCTTAGCATAGATTGCTTTTACAATATTGAGGTATGTTCCTGTTATCCCTAGTTTTTCTAGAGTTTTGAACATAAAGGGATGCTGTATTTTGTCGAATGCTTTTTCCCCATCTATCGAGATGATCATATGGTTCTTATTTTTAAGTCTATTGATGTGGTGAATAACATTTATTGATTTCCGTATATTGAACCAGCCTTGCATCCCAGGGATGAATCCTACTTGATCATGGTGCACAATTTTTTTGATATGTTTTTGTATCTGATTCGCCAGAATTTTATTGAGGATTTTTGCATCTAGGTTCATTAGAGATATTGGTCTGTAGTTTTCTTTCTTTGAAGTGTCTTTGTCTGGTTTAGGTATCAGGGTGATGTTGGCCTCATAGAATGAATTTGGAAGTTCTCCCTCTTTTTCTATTTCCTGAAGTAGCTTGAAAAGTATTGGTATTAGTTCTTCTTTAAAGGTTTTGTAAAACTCTGCTGTATACCCATCCGGTCCTGGGCTTTTCTTAGTTGGTAGTCTTTTTATGGTTTCTTCTATTTCCTCAATTGATATTGGTCTGTTTAGGTTGTGTATATCCTCCTGACTCAATCTGGGCAGATCATATGACTTAAGAAATTTATCTATGCCTTCACTATCTTCTAATTTATTGGAGTATAAGGATTCAAAATAGTTTTTGATTATCTTCTGTATTTCTGAAGTGTC
The DNA here is from genome assembly GCF_047511675.1 of Marmota flaviventris. NCBI lineage: Eukaryota > Metazoa > Chordata > Mammalia > Rodentia > Sciuridae > Marmota > Marmota flaviventris. The sequence goes on from NC_092512.1 coordinate 75,131,719, forward strand.
TGTTGTGATATTGCCTTTTTCATCCCATATGCTAGTAATTTGAGTTCTCTCTCTTCTCTTCGCTAGCATGGCTAAGGGTCTGTCGATTTTGTTTATTTTTTCAAAGAACCAACTTTTAGTTTTGTCAATTTTTTCAATTGTTTCTTTTGTTTCGATTTCATTAATTTCAGCTCTGATTTTCATTATTTCTTGCCTTCTGCTTCTTTTGCTGTTGTTTTGCTCTTCTTTTTCAAGGATTTTGAGATGGAGTGTGAGATCATTTATTTGTTGGTTTTTTCTTTTTTTAAGGAATGAACTCCAAGCAATGAATTTTCCTCTTAGAACTGCTTTCAATGTGTCCCATAGATTCCGATATGTTGTGTCTGTGTTTTCATTAATCTCTAAGAATTTTTTAATTTCCTCCTTGATGTCTTCTATAACCCATTGATCATTCGGTAACCTATTGTTCATTCTCCAAGTGATGTATGCTTTTTCCTTCCTTCTTTTATCGTTGATTTTCAGTTTCATTCCATTATGATAAGATAAGATGCATGGTATTATCTCTACTCCTTTATATTGTCTAAGAGTTGCCCTGTGACATAATATATGATCTATTTTTGAGAAGGATCCATGTGCTGCTGAGAAAAAAGTGTAACTGCTTGATGTTGGGTGGTATATTCTATATATGTCAATTAAGTCTAGGTTATTAATTGTGTTATTGAGTTCTATAGTTTCCTTATTCAACTTTTGTTTGGAAGATCTGTCCAGTGGCGAGAGAGGTGTGTTGAAGTCTCCCATGATTATTGTATGGTGGTCTATTAGACTCTTGAACTTGAGAAGAGTTTGTTTGACGAACATAGCTGCACCATTGTTTGTGGCATAAATATTTATGATTGTTATGTCTTGTTGGTGTATGGTTCCCTTAAGCAGTATGTAGTGTCCCTCTTTATCCCTTTTGATTAACTTTGGCTTGAAATCTATTTTATTTGATATGAGTATGGACACTCCCGCTTGTTTCCGAAGTCCATATGAGTGATATGATTTTTCCCAACCTTTCACCTTCACCCTATGTATGTCTTTTCCTATCAAATGTGTCTCCTGTAGGCAGCATATTGTTGGGTCTTGTTTTGTGATCCATTCTACTAGCCTGTGTCTCTTAATTGGTGAGTTTAAGCCATTAACATTTAGGGTTATTATTGAGATATGGGTTGTTCTTCCAGCCATATTTGTTTATTTCTGTTACTAAACATGGTTTGTTTTCCTCTTTGATTATTTTCCCCCCCTTTACTGTCCTACCTCCCACTGTTGGTTTTCATTGTTATTTTCCATTTCCTCTTCCTGTAATGTTTTGGCGAGGATGTTTTGAAGAGATGGTTTTCTAGCTGCGAATTCTTTAAACTTTTGTTTATCGTGGAAGGTTTTAATTTCATCTTCCATCCTGAAGCTTAATTTCACTGGATACACAATTCTTGGTTGGAACCCATTTTCTTTCAGTGTTTGAAATATTTTATTCCAGGATCTTCTAGCTTTCAGAGTCTGTGTTGAAAGATCAGCTGTTATCCTGATTGGCTTACCCCTAAATGTAATCTGCTTCCTTTCTCTTGTAGCTTTTAAAATTCTCTCCTTATTCTGTATGTTGGGCATCTTCATTATAATGTGTCTAGGTGTGGATCTCTTATGATTTTGCACATTCGGCGTCCTGTAGGTTTCTAGGATTTGGGATTCTGTCTCATTCTTCAAGTCTGGGAAGTTTTCTCGTATTATTTCATTGAATAGACTGCTCATTCCTTTGGTTTGGAGCTCTGTCCCTTCCTGTATCCCAATGACTCTTAAGTTTGGTCTCTTAATGTTATCCCATATTTCTTGGATGTTCTGCTCATGGTTTCTTAACAGTCTTGCTGAGCTGTCTATGTTCTTTTCCAGTTGAAATACTTTGTCTTCATTGTCTGATGTTCTATCTTCTAAGTGTTCTACTCTGCTGGTAGTATTCTCCATTGAGTTTTTAAGTTGGTTTATTGCTTCCTGCATTTCTAGGATTTCTGTTTGTTTGTTTTTTATAACCTCTATCTCCCTGTAAAGTTGATCCTTTGCTTCCTGGATTTGTTTGCGTAATTCATTGTCGAAGTGATCTCTCATTGTCTGATTTTGCTGTCTAATGTCTTCCTTGATACTCCAGATCATCTGAAGCATGTATATCCTGAATTCCTTATCTGACATTCCATCTGCTGCAGCTGTTACCTCTTCTAAAGTTGCGTTGACCTGCATTGCTTGTGGTCCTTTCTTTCCTTGTCTTTTCATACTGCTTGCGTATCTTTCCTGCAGGCGCGGGCGGCGGCTCTGCTCTCTCCTTATTCCAATTGGGGTGTCGTGACTACCACGCCGGCAGGTCACTGGGCCTTTTCTGGGCGCTTGCGGCGGCTCTGTTCTGCCCCTACTCCAATTGGGGTGACGAGTGTACCACGCCGGCAGGCCACCGGGCCTGATCCGCCGGTCGGTTGCAGGTTTGCCTACCCTGCAGACGCGGGCGGCAGCTCTCCTTTGCCCCTACTCCAAATGGGGTGACGTGTCTGTCGTACCGGCAGGCCATTGGGCCTGTCCCGCTGGTCGGTAGCAGATCTGCCCACCTTTCGGGCACGGGTGGTGGCTCTGCTCTGCCCCTACTCCAATTGGGGTGTTGTGACTACCCTGCTGGCAGGTCGCTGGGCCTGTTCCTGGAATGGGCGGCGACTCTGCTACCACGCCGGCAGGCTCCTGGGCCTGATCCACCGGTCTTCGCAGGTCTGCCTACCTTGCAGGCGCGGGCGGTGGCTCTGCCCTGCCCCTCCTACCATGCCTGCGGACCGCTGTGCCTGATCTGCAGGTTGGTCACAGTCTGCTCACCCTGCGGGCAAGGGTGGCGGTTTCGCTCCGCCCCCACTCCAATTGGGGTCACGTGACCACCACCCCGGCAGGGCCTGATCCGGGCGTGGGTGAAGGATCTGCTCTGCCTCTACTCCAGTTGGGGTGACGTGTGTACCACGCTGGCAGGCCGCTGGGCCTGACCCGCCAGTCTGTCACAGGTCTGCTTACCTTGCAAGTGCGGGCGGCGGCTCTGCCCTGCCCTTCCTACCACGCCCGTGTACCACTGGGTCGCGGGTCTGCCCACCTTGCGGGCGCGGGTGGCGGCTCCGCTCCGCCCCCTCTCCAATTGGGGTCACGCGGTCACCACGCCGGCGAGCCGCTGGGCCTGCTCAGGGCGCTGGCAGCGGCCCGGCTCCTCCCCTCTGGCTCAACGACAAATTGAGAGAGACTCGGGTGTCTGTGCCTCACCCCCCCTACCAGGAGACCAACTGTTTCTGTCGCCGCTGGTATTGATGAAGTTCTCTCCTCCGCCGCTTTCTGATGACATCAGATCTCTGCCATGTTGGTATCCTATGGGAATGGCAGCATTTCGTTCCCCTTGCCGGGCAACCAAAGCAACGGGTGAGTCCTGACCGGCCCTCAGCAGGACCCGGACCGAGAAGCAGTTTCCGCGGGCTCCTAGCCCTGGGCCAGGGCAGTTCCAGGAGCCGGAACTCAGCCGCTCCATGCTCGGTGTATGCTCTGATAAGAGCAGACTCCAAGAAGCAGCCTCTGCAGGCTCCCCAGCCCTGGGCCAGGGCGGTTCCGGAAGCCGGAACTCGGCCGCCCCTCGCTCGGTGCTCGCTCCGATAAGAGCAGGCACTAAGAAGCACCCAGGCACTGAGCCCGAGCAATCTGTCTGCAAGCCACAGGCGAATGGAAGCCTGAAATTACCTGTTCTATGGCTGAATGAGCTGCGGTCAGTCGAAAACAGGGATGGTGACATCAGCTTTCCAACATGGTGGCTGCTGGCCTCCTCTGTGGTCTGACCGGTGTGGAGAACCGAGATGGACCGCTTCCTTCCCCCGTCTCGAACCCAGAATTCAGCCCTGAGTATGGTGCTTGCACAGCTTGCAGAAACTGCAGCGCTGTATCCCTGCGTCGCTATCTCCTCGTTTCCCAGTGCGCGCTGCAGACTCTAGCCGCGGGGCGATTTGCTGAATAAGCAGTGTTACCCTCCATGCGACAAACCTCTCGCGTTTGAGTCCCCGTAGCCGATCCTCGTGCGATGGAAATCCTTCCTCCAGGTTCCGGAGCACCCCACTATTGCTGGAAATTCCTAACAAGATAGTCTTTAGCCGTCCTGACTTGTCATACTCCCACACAGTGACGCAGCACACGGGGGCAATGCACTCCCCTCGCCGCCATCTTCCTTCTCCAAGTCATGATTTTTTTAATGAACTGTTAAGGGCATCTCATATATCATTTTGGGGAGCATGCTGCGGATTGAACCCAGGGCCTTGATCATGCTGAGCATACACCCTACTACTAAGCATACCTCAAGTCCCAATGTCATACTTAAACTCATTTGATTAAAATGGATATTACTTTATTGTATTTTAATGTATTGTCTTTGCTAGCTACTAAGGTAACTTAGAAGTGTATTGCTTAATTTACAAGCATTAAAATTCCTCTCTCCTTTTTAAAATTTAATTCGTAACTTAATTCCACCATGATCAATGAACATAGTTGGATGATTTTGATCATTTAAAATTGACAGAGTGGTCTAGCATATGGCTAATATTTGTCAAATTCTCCTTGGGTACTTAAAAAGAATTTTAACTCTGTCTTGAATGAAGTGTTCTATATGTGTTGTTTAGATCAACTTTGTTAATTGTGCTATTAGTAGATTTGTTTACTTCTCATATTTGGTCCATTTTGCCTTATGTATTTGGAAGCTATGTTTTTAGCATACATTGAGCATTGTTTTTATCTTCCTGGTGAATTGATTCTTTTAAATATCACTCATTACTCTTCTCTTTTTTTTTTTAAAGAGAGAATTTTAATATTTATTTTTTAGTTTTTGGTGGACACAACATCTTTGTTTGTATGTGGTGCTGAGAATCGAACCCGGGCCGCACGCATGCCAGGCGAGCGCGCTACCGCTCGAGCCACATCCCCAGCCCCCATTACTCTTCTCTTATAGTTGAGTTTTCAGTTAATATAGCCGCACTAACTTTCTTTGGGTTAATATGTTCCATTTTTTTGGCCTTTTTCAGAAAATTCTGTTTGACCAGAATTTACAACCTTTAGTTTCTTGATCAGATTTTAAAGATTTTCTTTAATCTTTAATTAAAATTTTGTTGGTGTGTTATAATAATTATTTGTAATAATACAATGTATAATTATGTCATATTCATACATGCATATAACATAATTTTATAACATAATTTTATCAGTCTCTTTCCCCAATATCTTCCCTTTCCCTTTCTCCTTCCCTCTCCCTGATCCACTTACTCTACTGTATTAATCTCCCTTCTATTATTAGTATTATTATCATTAGTTAGTGCATTTAATTATATACATAAGCAAAATTCATTACACTGTGTTCATGCATAGACACAGCATAATTTGGTAGATTTCTTTCCCCAGTACTTCCCTATATCCTCCCCGCCTCCTTCCTGCTCAATCCCCTTCCTCTACTTTGTTGATATCTCTCAGGGATGAAATATATACCCCAGGTCTGGGGTTGTGGCTCAGTGGTAGAGAGCTGGTCTAGCATGTGCGAGGCCCTGGGTTTGATCCTCAGCACCACATAAAAATAAATAAACTAAAGGTATTGTATCCAATCACAACTAAAAAATAATAATAATAATATATATATATATATATATATATATATATATATATATATATATATATATATGTCTCCCAAAAGCACACCCCCAGTGTGGCATGTCCTCCAACCACATCCTACTGCCTACAGTTACCACCCAGTTATAATCCTCATATAATCAGTGGATGAATGCACTGATTAGGTTAAGGGTCTCAATCCCAATGATTTCACCTCTAAACTTTCTTGCATTATCTCACCCATGAGCGTTTCGGGGACACCTTATATCTAAACCGTTATACATATCCTAAGGGAATTCAACTCCACCCCCCAACTCCCCGCCTCTTAATTAAGACAAGATGAGTGCCCCTTTTACATGATACGTGTGTGAGGTGGTTGTCCTCTGGAGTTTTGAGGAGGAAGCTCTCTTGGCTTTTTTCCTGTGAGAGACATCTCAGATTTATGCTGTGCCCTGTGCAGTAAATAAAAAAGAAACTAGTAGGCAGAGTTGGATGAAGAGCAGTAAGTTTCTGTCCATAAACTTACTCATGACAAAGGGAAAAACAGTAACTTCATAGGAAAGAAACTTGTGCATAGCATCTTAACCAACCAAACTCACCCAGTAAGGATGGGGGGCTAAGGGGTCGTTTCACTATTTGGAATATAAATTTGCCATTAACCCCCATTTTTCAGAACCACTGTCTCCTCCTCACAGGAGAGAGTGCATGAAATGCCCCAAGGAGAGCCTCCCCGATTCAATTTTCCCAGGAATCGAATCTCATTTTTCCTTTTCAGGATTCTGAAGAATCTTCTGACCACACTCCTCAAGCCTACTTCATAAGGGACTTGGAACCCTGGGTCTGACCTCTCTGGGTTTTGTAGTGGGACTGGGCTTCCCTAGGGCATCGAAGGTCCACTTCACTTGCTGCTCTCTTACCCTCTTTCCACTAAACCTACCTCTGCTGACATGTCCCATTCTCTTTGCCTTCCTTTCTGTATTTTTATAATTTCTTTTTTTTTTTTTTTGGCGGTGCTGGGAATTGAACCCAGGGCCTTGTGCATGCCAGGCAAGCACTCTACTAACTGAGCTATATTCTCAGCCCCCTTTCTGTATTTTTAAAAACATTTTTGCTACTGTCATTTTCCTGGAGTTTAAGAGGCAGCAGGGATTTTGAATGAATCTGATAGATTTAAGTGCAGTGGGTGGGGGGGGCTGAAGACTCATTCTTTCAGAAAATATCTTCAACCCCTGCTTTCAGGGGACACAGAATTCCCCAAAGTACTCTCTAACATTAAATTAGGAGATTCCCAACTAAAATCATAATAATATTGAGTCTGGTGGGGAGAAATATACCTTAAACTTCTCTTTAATTTATTTGAATTTTTGGCAATCCATGTGAGAGATGCTGAGAACCTGGATTTAAACAGTTGCAAGTGAGGACAGAAAGAAGAATCATGTGAGAGAGACTAAGGAGGAAGAAATGACAGAAATTACAGTGGGAGTGACAGAGAATGAATCTGGGTATCCATATGCCTGCCATTCGTGGAAAAAGGCACCATGGCAGAAATAATTGATGCAGGTGTTTTATTTTATTTTATTATTATTTTTTTTGGGGGGGGGTACTGGGAATTGAACCCAAAGGGGCTCTATCACTGAAGTATATCTCCAGCTCTTTTTACTTTTCATTTTGAGATAGAGTCTCCAAAATTGTCTAGATTGGCTTCAAACTTGCAATAGTCCTGCCTCAGCCTCCCTGCTGAGATTGCAGGTTTGAGCCACCACATCTGGTGATGCAGGTGTCTTAAATGTAGTTTTATTATTATAAAGCTGTGGCGAGGCCAACATAGAAGATGACTGCCATTGAGAAGGTAGTTTGTTATACTTGTAGATCGCAAGAGAAAGAGGGACATCATACAATGGAAAAATTACAGAATTAAAAACCCTGAATTTTGGAATCTGAGCAGGGTCTTCACATTTCCCAACCATTATCTCTTTCTTCATTAATGAGAAAATGTATTTTCCCCCCAAATTTTTCTTAAAATGTTAGGAGAATGTGAGTATTCTATAAATTTATTTTATTTTATTATTTTATAATAAAAGAAAGCAAGAATGTCTGACTTCAACGTGTGTGTGTGTGTGTGTGTGTGTGTGTGTGTACGCGCGCATGCACCTGGAATACTAGGGTTTGAACCTAGGACCTAGTGCATACTAAACAAGGGTTCAAGTGCTTTACCACTGAGCTACATTCCCACTCCCAATATTCAATTTTAAGTGTTCAGTTTCCATGAAGTAAACCCTAGCCATTGCTCCCAAATTTTAGTAAGACACAAAAGGGCCTGAGAGTGGGAATTGCGGAGATAGGAGATCTTATTTGTTTTTCTGTAGAAATCAGGGAAAGGGGCCAGGATTTATGTTTAGGTGGATGGGGGCAGAGTTAAGGCAGTGTATGGGGTCCTTCTAGGCAATTCTTGAACTGAATTTAGCAGAAGCTAGAGTCTGGAGACCATGATTACCCAATGAATGTTCCATTCCTGGACATTTATAGAATTTGGTCCTATTTAACCTCTCCAGCAACATATGTATTTGCAACATACGTATTTTCAATATTTCTAGTTTGTAGATTAAGAAGCATGGGTGGTATGTATTCAACTAGCTGAAAGTTGGTATTGAAAACAACAAAAGACTCGGAATTGGAATATGCCATGTCCCCACACTAAAACTGTGCTATAGTCCTACATCCTCTATGATCTATGTTTTATGTTCCTCCAAAAATGCACATCTGGAGTTGATACCAGAGTCTTGATTAACTGTGTTGAAAACAGCAGTACTATGCCTTCTCTTGACCCAGAAGTCAATGAACTCAAGATTGTATTAACTACGTAGCACATCTGGTTCATAGTGTGTCTGGAATTGAGTTAAAAATCATAGGTCTTTTCACAAGAACTGGTTTAAAGCCACAAATTGGGCTGGGGTAAAGTCTACATCAGAGGAGGCCAAGTAGAGAGATTTGCAGAAAAATAGAGATAAGGCCATTAGATTCATTCAACGCTTCATGCTATTCTACATCTGAACTTTCAGTATATGAGCCAATTAATGTCTCTCTTTAAAACTTAAGTATTTTTTTTTCCCAATTTTCTGCCATGCACCTGCCCTGGCTGGGAACCAGATGGTATAGCAGTAGTTTGTTCATTTAGTTTCCTTCCTCCTTCACATGGAAAGGTAGCATGCATGGTGGTCATGTGTGTGCACTTGTCATTTCAGGGTTCTCAGTTTCCTGACTCCGCCTTCTGCCACTGTGTGACCTTGAACAGGACTACTTGCCCTTGAAGCCACAGTTCATCTCTGTGAAAACCAAAGGTAAGGAAAGCTTCAGTCTTACAGGCTTGTTGAGAGGATTAATGAAAGTTAACCATATAAAGGGTTTAGAATTTATACCTCCTACTTGCATAATACAGAAGGCAAAAATGTGGAACCTGGCTCATGAGCTGCATTTTTACTTAGTAACTTCAGCAATTATTATTTAGTTTTCTGGTGTGTGTGTGCATGTGGGTACAACCGAACCACTGGACTTACATTAAATATTTCAACTTTATCCCAGTTAAGTTTATTCTTTATTTTATTCCATCATTCTAAGCTGTAAAGTGATCTGATTCTTATCATCCAACATGCTGATATTTCTTTTTAAATATAACTTATTAATGTATGTACTTACTTTAATAGCTTTGTGGATATATGGGGTATTTTTTTTAAGTTTTAGTTCATCTGCACATTTAATATGCAAGTCTTCTCTCCAGGTTAATTCAAGTCGTTAGTAAACCGGTTGGTTCAGCCCCTTAATCCCGTCGTTAGAGTTTTTCCTTTGGTGTTTTGATTCTGACTGATTTCAGGTCCTCATATCCTATTTCTTCCTGTTATCCTAGATACCCGATTCCCACCTGCAGATTCAACACTTCTTAGAGTCCACAAAGAAATGGGAAGGGCAAAAGAAACGAACATTTCTTAAGCATTTACTGTATAATAGAATCAGTGCTCAATACCTTTATGTTTTATGCCTTTTAATTCTGACCCTAAATGTTGTATAAAGATAGATGGAACCTGAAGCTCAAAGATGTTAAATCACTGCTAGCAAAGAGCTGATCTTTCTGCAAAAGTCCATGAATTCCCCAGAACTCCCAGTGCCATGTTTATTTGAGTCATGCTAGTGGTCTCAGAGTTGGAGGCAGTGTTCCTGGTGCTGTAGAGAGCCAGCATCCAGCTGAGTGTCTGAGTGTCTGCTGTGGCATGCAGTCCATCCATCCTTCAGTGTGAGGCACTTTTTCCCCCCAGCTGCTGCAGGCTCAGAGCTGGGCATATCCCCTACCCTCCCCTCTGCCCAGGGACTGCAACATTACCTCAGGACCCAGCCTTGCCAGGCATGATGCACGTCCAGCGACCTGCCCTTGGAGTAGGAAGGGAAACAGAGGCTTGGACCTTACCTCAGTTCAAGACATCTTTGAGGTCACTGTGCTCCAGACTTCCTTTGGGATTAGCTGAGGCCTTCTGCACATGGTATCCCAGTCCAGTGTCTCCTCCTAGAGTGTATTTCCTTCTCTCCTTCATGATCCAGAGACTATAACCCTCTGCATGACAATCTCCATATCAAAACCAATCATGCTGCTTGCCCAGCTCTGGGAACAAAAATTATTTCTAGATCGGACCCAGGCTGATCATCAGATCCCCTTCTCTGGGTCCCTTTGTCATGCACCATCTTCAATCTCAAGCACCTGTCTGTCCATTGTGCCGAGAGCTTACTGGGGCCAAGAATATCACCTGCTCCTAGGCTCCTGGACTTGAAATATGGTTCATTTAGATCACTCACTAATTTAATACTCTCAAAAAAACAAAACAAAAACAAAAACCCCAAGATATGGTAAGACTTGTTCTTAGCAAGTCGATGTTGGTTTTAGCAAATCATCTCTTCCTTTCTAAATGATCACAAACCATCTGCTTGATAATAGAAGTCAAGTAATTCTAAGCAGGACTTCTGTGTTTGCTATGGTTTGGATGTTGAATGTCTCCCAACAGCCCATAAAGGGGGTTGCGGTTCCCCTTTGTCTCCTTTTTTTCTGCTCACTGGCCATGAGTGGAGTGGTTTTGCTCCTTCATGTTGTTCTGCCATGATGTGCTCTTTACTACACACCCAAAACTAAGGGGGCTAATGGATCATGAACTGAATGAAACCTCCAACACATGAGACAGAATAACCTTTTCTCTTTATAAATGAATTATCTCAGGTGTTTTGTTATACTGATGGAAAGCTGACCAACATAGTGTTGAAGTAATTCTTGTAGCATTCAATAATTGCATTTTCTTTAGTGGCCTGGTGTTTCAGGATCCACTTCTGCCCCTTATGGAAATTAAGATATTATTCCAAGTTCCCCTTGGAAATTTCATTCCTAGGCTGCTGTCCTAATAACCTTTGGTATTATTAATTATATATTCTAATTCACTCAGACCTGAAGACTAGAAAACTAAACATAAAAACTAATTAGAAATCATCAAGTTTTGACAAGCATCTTAAGCATCAACTCCTTTGAAGAAGGTATATTCATATTTTTGAAATTTTAAGATATTTTCTAATGAAGATAAAATTTAAACTAAAAATGAATGGTTTTGCTCTGTTATTCAATGTTCTTTGCTTTCTTACTGAATGTTCTGTGTGTAGCACCCACTTACTTCATAGGTACCTTCTTTTTTTTTTTTTTTTAAATAATTATTCTAACTTTAGATATGAGAAATATGAGACTAGGAAAGATAACAAAAGGTTACACAGTACATGTGAAATCCAAGGTTTGATACCAGAGCTCTCATGCCAGTATTCTGTGTACTAAGATTGTTTCTCCAATCTTCTTTTGTGGTATAACTGCAACAATATAAAACCAAAACCAGACTTGACAATGGTGAGTTTTGCATGGTGGCTGTGAACCCCACCCCACCCTCCAAAGATGTCCACTGCCTAACCCCTGGAACTTGTAATGTTACCTTGAATGACAAAACAACCACTGTAGATGTGAGTAGGTAAAGCATATTAAGATGAAAGTATTGCTGTGGACTATCTGGATGGGCCTAATATATTTACAAGAGTTCCTAAAAAGTAGAAAAATGAAGGAGAAGAGTAAGAAGGAGGTGGCCATTAGCCAAGGAGCATTGGCAGCCTCTAGAAGTTGAAAAGTCAAAGAAATGAATGCTACCTTGAAGGCTTTGGAAGAGGATGGAGGCCTGATTTTAGCCCAGCAATAAGTGCATCAGACTTCTGATATCTAGAACTATAAGATAATAAATCCATATTGGTTTTTTTTTCTTTTTTTTTAATTTTTTATTGTTGGCTGTTCAAAACATTACATAGTTCTTGATATATCATATTTCACAATTTGATTCAAGTGGGTTATGAGCTCCCATTTTTACCCCATATACAGATTGCAGAATCACATCAGTTACACATCCATTGATTTACATATTGCCATACTAGTGTCTGTTGTATTCTGCTGCCTTTCCTATCCTCTACTATCACCCCTCCCCTCCCCTCCCCTCCCCTCTTCTCTCTCTGCCCCCTCTACTGACATTCGTTTGTCCCCCTTGTATTATTTTTCCCCTTCCCCTCACTTCCTCTTGTATGTACTTTTGTATAACTCTGAGGGTCTCCTTCCGTTTCCATGCATTTTCCCTTCTCTCTCCCTTTCCCTCCCACCTCTCATCCCTGTTTAATGTTAATCTTCTTCTCATGCTCTTCGACCCTACTCTGTTCTTAGTTACTCTCCTTATATCAAAGAAGACATTTGGCATTTGTTTTTTAGGGATTGGCTAGCTTCACTTAGCATAATCTGCTCTAATGCCATCCATTTCCCTGCAAATTCTATGATTTTGTCACTTTTTAATGCAGAGTAATACTCCATTGTGTATAAATGCCACATTTTTTTTATCCATTCATCCATTGAAGGGCATCTAGGTTGGTTCCACAGTCTAGCTATTGTGAATTGTGCTGCTATGAACATCGATGTAGCAGTGTCCCTGTAGCATGCTCTTTTTAGGTCTTTAGGGAATAGACCGAGAAGGGGAATAGCTGGGTCAAATGGTGGCTCCATTCCCAGCTTTCCAAGAAATCTCCATACTGCTTTCCAAATTGGCTGCACCAATTTGCAGTCCCACCAGCAATGTACAAGTGTACCCTTTTCCCCACATCCTCGCCAGCACTTGTTGTTGTTTGACTTCATAATGGCTGCCAATCTAACTGGAGTGAGATGGTATCTTAGGGTGGTTTTGATTTGCATTTCTCTGACTGCTAGAGATGGTGAGCATTTTTCCATGTACTTGTTGATTGATTGTATGTCCTCCTCTGAGAAGTGTCTGTTCAGGTCCTTGGCCCATTTGTTGATTGGGTTGTTTGTTCTCTTATTGTCTAATTTTTTGAGTTCTTTGTATACTCTGGATATTAGGGCTCTATCTGAAGTGTGAGGAGTAAAGATTTGTTCCCAGGATGTAGGCTCTCTATTTACCTCTCTTATTGTATCTTTTGCTGAGAAAAAACTTTTTAGTTTGAGTAAGTCCCATTTGTTGATTCTAGTTATTAACTTTTGTGCTATGGGTGTCCTATTGAGGAATTTGGAGCCCGACCCCACAGTATGTAGATCGTAGCCAACTTTTTCTTCTATCAGACGGCGTGTCTCTGATTTGATATCAAGCTCCTTGATCCATTTTGAATTAACTTTTGTGCATGGCGAGAGAAAGGGATTCAGTTTCATTTTGTTGCATATGGATTTCCAGTTTTCCCAGCACCATTTGTTGAAGATGCTATCCTTCCTCCATTGCATGCTTTTAGACCCTTTATCAAATATAAGATAGTTGTAGTTTTGTGGATTGGTTTCTGTGTCCTCTATTCTGTACCATTGGTCCACCCGCCTGTTTTGGTACCAGTACCATGCTGTTTTTGTTACTATTGCTCTGTAATATAGTTTGAAGTCTGGTATCGCTATACCGCCTGACTCACATTTCCTGCTTAGCATTGTTTTTGCTATTCTGGGTCTTTTATTTTTCCATATGAATTTCATGATTGCTTTCTCTATTTCTACAACAAATGCCGTTGGGATTTTGATTGGCATTGCATTAAACCTATAGAGAACTTTTGGTAAGATCGCCATTTTGATGATGTTAGTTCTGCCTATCCATGAACAGGGTATATTTTTCCATCTTCTAAGATCTTCTTCTATTTCTCTCTTTAGGGTTCTGTAGTTTTCATTGTATAAGTCTTTCACCTCTTTTGTTAGGTTGATTCCCAAGTATTTTATTTTTTTTGAAGATATTGTGAATGGAGTGGTTGTCCTCATTTCCATTTCAGAGGATTTGTCGCTGATATACAGGAATGCCTTTGATTTATGCGTGTTGATTTTATATCCTGCCACTTTGCTGAATTCATTTATTAGCTCTAATAGTTTCTTTGTAGACCCTTTTGGGTCTGCTAGGTATAGAATCATGTCATCTGCAAATAGTGATAATTTAAGTTCTTCTTTTCCTATTTTGATGCCTTTAATTTCTTTCGTCTGTCTAATTGCTCTGGCCAGTGTTTCGAGAACTATGTTGAACAGAAGTGGTGAGAGAGGGCATCCCTGTCTTGTTCCAGATTTTAGAGGGAATGCCTTCGATTTTTCTCCATTCAGAATGATGCTAGCCTGAGGCTTAGCATAGATTGCTTTTACAATATTGAGGTATGTTCCTGTTATCCCTAGTTTTTCTAGAGTTTTGAACATAAAGGGATGCTGTACTTTGTCGAATGCTTTTTCCGCATCTATCGAGATGATCATATGGTTCTTATTTTTAAGTCTATTGATGTGGTGAATAACATTTATTGATTTCCGTATATTGAACCAGCCTTGCATCCCAGGGATGAATCCTACTTGATCATGGTGCACAATTTTTTTGATATGTTTTTGTATCCGAGTGGCCAGAATTTTATTGAGGATTTTTGCATCTAGGTTCATTAGAGATATTGGTCTGTAGTTTTCTTTCTTTGAAGTGTCTTTGTCTGGTTTAGGTATCAGGGTGATGTTGGCCTCATAGAATGAATTTGGAAGTTCTCCCTCTTTTTCTATTTCCTGAAGTAGCTTGAAAAGTATTGGTATTAGTTCCTCTTTAAAGGTTTTGTAAAACTCTGCTGTATACCCATCCGGTCCTGGGCTTTTCTTAGTTGGTAGTCTTTTGATGGTTTCTTCTATTTCCTCAATTGATATTGGTCTGTTTAGGTTGTCTATATCCTCCTGACTCAATCTGGGCAGATCATATGACTTAAGAAATTTATCTATGCCTTCACTATCTTCTAATTTATTGGAGTATAAGGATTCAAAATAATTTTTGATTATCTTCTGTATTTCTGAAGTGTCTGTTGTGATATTGCCTCTTTCATCCCGTATGTTAGTGATTTGAGTTCTCTCTCTTCTTCTCTTCGCTAGCATGGCTAAGGGTCTGTCGATTTTGTTTATTTTTTCAAAGAACCAACTTTTAGTTTTGTCAATTTTTTCAATTGTTTCTTTTGTTTCGATTTCATTA
Source organism: Marmota flaviventris (assembly GCF_047511675.1). Taxonomy (NCBI): domain Eukaryota; kingdom Metazoa; phylum Chordata; class Mammalia; order Rodentia; family Sciuridae; genus Marmota; species Marmota flaviventris. The sequence goes on from NC_092512.1 coordinate 75,146,928, forward strand.
ATTTCAGCTCTGATTTTAATTATTTCTTGCCTTCTACTTCTTTTGCTGTTGTTTTGCTCTTCTTTTTCTAGGATTTTGAGATGAAGTATGAGATCATTTATTTGTTGGTTTTTTCTTTTTTTAAGGAATGAACTCCAAGCAATGAATTTTCCTCTTAGAACTGCTTTCAATGTGTCCCATAGATTCCGATATGTTGTGTCTGTGTTTTCATTAATCTCTAAGAATTTTTTAATTTCCTCCTTGATGTCTTCTATAACCCATTGATCATTCAGTAACCTATTGTTCATTCTCCAAGTGATGTATTCTTTTTCCTTCCTTCTTTTATCGTTGATTTTCAGTTCCATTCCATTATGATCAGATAGGATGCACGGTATTATCTCTACTCCTTTGTATTGTCTAAGAGTTTCCCTGTGACATAATATATGATCTATTTTTGAGAAGGATCCATGTGCTGCTGAGAAAAAAGTGTAACTGCTTGATGTTGGGTGGTATATTCTATATATGTCAATTAAGTCTAGGTTATTAATTGTGTTATTGAGTTCTATAGTTTCCTTATTCAACTTTTGTTTGGAAGATCTGTCCAGTGGTGATAGAGGTGTGTTGAAGTCTCCCATGATTATTGTATGGTGGTCTATTAGACTCTTGAACTTGAGAAGAGTTTGTTTGATGAACATAGCTGCACCATTGTTTGGGGCATATATATTTATGATTGTTATGTCTTGTTGGTGTATGGTTCCCTTGAGCAGTATGTAGTGTCCCTCTTTATCCCTTTTGATTAACTTTGGCTTAAAATCTATTTTATTTGATATGAGTATGGATACTCCTGCTTGTTTCCGAAGTCCATATGAGTGATATGATTTTTCCCAACCTTTCACCTTCAGCCTATGTATGTCTTTTCCTATCAAATGCGTCTCCTGTAGGCAGCATATTGTTGGGTCTTGTTTTGTGATCCATTCTACTAGCCTGTGTCTCTTGATTGGTGAGTTTAAGCCATTAACATTTAGGGTTATTATTGAGATATGGGTTGTTCTTCCAGCCATATTTGTTTATTTATGTTACTAAACATGGTTTGTTTTCCACTTTGATTATTTTCCCCCCTTTAGTGTCCTAACTCCCACTGTTGGTTTTCATTGTTATTTTCCATTTCCTCTTCCTGTAATGTTTTGCCAAGGATGTTTTGAAGAGATGGTTTTCTAGCTGCAAATTCTTTTAACTTTTGTTTATCGTGGAAGGTTTTAATTTCATCTTCCATCCTGAAGCTTAATTTCGCTGGAAACACAATTCTTGGTTGGAACCCATTTTCTTTCAGTGTTTGAAATATGTTATTCCAGGATCTTCTAGCTTTCAGAGTCTGTGTTGAAAGATCAGCTGTTATCCTGATTGGCTTACCCCTAAATGTGATCTGCTTCCTTTCTCTTGCAGCTTTTAAAATTCTCTCCTTATTCTGTATGTTGGGCATCTTCATTATAATGTGTCTAGGTGTGGGTCTCTTATGATTTTGCACATTCGGCGTCCTATAGGCTTCTAGGATTTGGGGTTCTGTCTCATTCTTCAAGTCTGGGAAGTTTTCTCGAATTATTTCATTGAATAGATTGCTCATTCCTTTGGTTTGAAACTCTGTTCCTTCCTGTATCCCAATGACTCTTAAATTTGGTCTCTTGATGTTATCCCATATTTCTTGGATGTTCTGCTCATGGTTTCTTAACAGTCTTGCTGAGCTGTCTATGTTCTTTTCAAGTTGAAATACTTTATCTTCATTGTCTGATGTTCTGTCTTCTAAGTGTTCTACTCTGCTGGTAGTATTCTCAATTGAGTTTTTAAGTTGGCTTATTGCTTCCTGCATTTCTAGGATTTCTGTTTGTTTGTTTTTTATAACCTCTATTTCCCTGTATAGTTGATCTTTTGCTTCTTGGATTTGTTTATGTAATTCATTGTTGAAGTGATCTTTCATTGTCTGATTTTGCTGTCTGATGTCTTCCTTGAGACTCCAGATCATCTGAAGCATGTATATCCTGAATTCTTTATCTGACATTCCATCAGCTGCAGCTATTACCTCTTCTAACGTTGAGTTGACCTGCAATGCTTGTGGTCCTTTCTTTCCTTGTCTCTTCATACTGTTTGCGTTCCTTTCTTCTTGGTGAAACTGTTGTGCTATTGAATTTTCCCCCTATATATTTATATTGGTCTTGTATAGTTGCAAAGTCTCCCTCGCAGGCGCGGGCGGCGGCTCTGCCCCTCCTCCAATTGGGGCAATGTGCCTACCACGCCGGCAGGCCGCTGGGCCTGCTCTGCCAGTCGGTAGCAGGTCCGCCGACCTTGCAGGCGCGGGCGGCGGCTCTGTCCCTCTGCGGGCCGCTAGGCTTGTTCTGTCGGTGGTCGCAGTTCTGCCTACTTTGCAGGCGCAGGCAGCGGCACTGCCCCTCTGCAGGCCTCTGGGGCTCTACTGCCAGTGGGTCGCAGGTCCGCCTACTTTGCAGGCGTGGGGGGGGGTGGCTCTACCCTTCCTCAGGCCACTGGGCCTGTTCTGTCTCTCGGTTGCAGGTCTGACCTGTTCTGATGGTGGTCTCAGTTCCGACTACCTTGCAGGCGCGGGGGGGAGGGGGCGGCTCTGCCTCTCAGCAGGCCGCTGCTCCTCTTCTGCCGGTGGGTCGCAGGCCCGCCTACCTTGCAGGAGTGATTGGAAGCTCTGTCCCGCCACGGGCCACTGGGCCTTTTCTGTCGGTGGTCACCCTTCCCCTACCTGGCAGGCGAGGGGGGTGGGGGGCGGCTCTGCCCCTCAGCAGGCCGCTGGGCCTGCTCTGTGTTTGGTCCCAGTTCCCTCTACTATGCCGGCGCAGGGGGAGCGGGCGGCTCAGCCTCTCAGCAGGCGGCTGCTCCTCTTCTGCCGGTGGGTCGCAGGCCCGCCTACCTTGCAGGAGTGATTGGAAGCTCTGTCCCGCCGGGGGCCACTGGGCCTTTTCTGTCGGTGGTCACCCTTCCCCTACCTGGCAGGCGAGGGGGGTGGGGGGCGGCTCTGCCCCTCAGCAGGCCGCTGGGCCTGCTCTGTGTCTGGTCCCAGTTCCCTCTACTATGCCGGCGCAGGGGGAGGGGGCGGCTCAGCCTCTCAGCAGGCGGCTGCTCCTGTTCTGCCGGTGGGTCGCATAGGTACCTTCTTATGCTAAGTGTTTATAGACATGACTTAATCCTAAAAATTCTGAGGTAGAAGTTTTTACTTCCATCAGAAGATATATGAAATGGTTACATTTCTATAAAGGAAGATTTAAGCTTCCAGAGGTTAAAGAACTTGCTTAGTGTCATATCTCAGATGATCCTCTCTTTCTCTGCTTACTCACTCCCTCTTTATTTTCACATGCTGTTCATTACTGCGCCACCAGGCTGAGCATGGATCTGTCCCTGTCCTCTTCTTACTGTTTAAAAGGCTCTTTTATTGTCTGTGATGGTTAATTTTTTTATACCTTTATTTAATTTATTTATTTTATTTTTTCATGTGGTGCTGAGGATCGAACCCAGGGCCTTGCATGCGCCAGTCGAGCACTCTACCGCTGAGCCACAACCCCAGCCCCTGTGATGGTTAATTTTATGTGTTAACTTGACTGGTCCACGAGGCACCCAAATATCTGTTTAAACATAATTCTGAGTGTGTCTGTGAGTGTACTTCAGGATGAGAATAATATTTGAATGAATTGACTGAATAAAATAGATGTCTCTCCCCAGCGTGGTTGAGCATCAATTTGTTGGATGCCTGAAAAGAACAAAATGTGGGGTGTGGGAAAATTTGTTCACTGCTCAACTGCTTTCAAGCTCTTTTCCTGCACTTGGACTAGACCTAGACCTTACATTGCTGGTTCTCAGTTTTGTAGGCTTGGAGTGGAACAACACCATGGGTGATCCTGTGCATCTAACTTAAGGACAGCAGAACATGGGACTTCTCAGCCTCCATAAGGGTATGAGCCAGTGCCTTTTTATAAATTTCTTCATATCTCCATAGACTTATATGTCTATGCCTCCATCTATATCTACATCTACAAGACTGCCTACATCTACATGTACATCTACTTCCTGTTGGTTCTGTTTCTCTGGAGAACCCTAACACATTACTCTTGGGGCCATCATCTTGTTTGATGCTGCAGCCTAGAATAGTTATTTAGGCTCCATGGTGTACCATTCTGGAACTTGTTCTCCAACATTTGCCATTGTCTTTCACCTTTCATAAATGTCCTGTTGAATTTTGAGTTGAGGGTTACTTGTGTTAACTTTATACATTCCAACATATGCCCTTCTATTTCTTCATACTTTATGTCAATATTGTGAGAGCATTACAGAGTTACTCATTCCTCTTAGGCATTTTTTTTAGAACCTCCATCTGTAGAATTATGCCTATTTTAATAGGATTCATGAGTGTCTCTGCTCAGAATCCCCTGGCTTAGCTGTCTGCTCATGATCTGATTGCGTTTCACCTTCCCAACCAGTTCTTATTGTTCACAATTGAGTTAGAATAACAATTCTTTCTTTGTGTTCTCTACTGAACTGAAGGAAGGATATAATTGACTTCAAGACACATAAGAACTTTGTAAACTGCATATTTTGCTCAAATGAGCTGCTCAGCAGATTCATATTTCATAAACTTCTATCCACTTGAAGTGGTGCTATTTTTCTTCTCTTTCTTAAATCTTCCTGATTTATCAACTCTCTTTCATTCTCAGTTTTGTTACTCCCAAGCTCTTTTTTTCCCCCAAATATTGTGAAGTGCCATTTATTTTCTGAAAGAAAGAAAGAGAGAAAATGAAGTAAGGAAGGAAAGAAAAAAGAAAAGGAAGGAAGAAAGGAAGGAAGGAAGGAAGGAAGGAAGGAAGGAAGGAAGACTATAAAACCACAGAAGTAAGGCTAACATATTAAAGACTTGGCCCTACGGTGGTGCTATTGGGAGATGCTGTGGAACCTCTGGGAGGTGGGGAGTCTTGTGGGAGACCTTTAGATTAAGCCATGTCAGGTCATGTGATCACCCCTTAGCTGCAAGGAAGGCTTCCTGAGATTTCTTTAGGTCTTTGTCTTTCTTGCTTCTTTTGGGGCACCTGTTGCCTTCCACTTTTGACTTTGTAAAATTTCACATGGATGTTGTATTTGCCTTTCTGAACGGCTTCCAGGGGCCCAGGTGCCACTCCTTGGACACGTGAGGGAGTTACTTCCCTTTGAGCTAAAGGTTGGCAATGAGGAAATAAGAGTTGAGTAGAAGCTGGGTACATACATTCCCTCCTGTCTCTCTGCATTGGCCTCTCTGAGATGCAGCTTCTCTTTGCAATCCTGGAAAATCACATACGGTGAATAAATAGGGTGCTGAGTGACCTGCTCTTCTTTGTCACTGAATGACAACAGCAACTTCTGTGGTACCACTAATGTGTCCCATTACATTCCATCATATCTCTCCTCCCTCCCTCCCTCCTTCCTTCCTTCCTTGCTTTCTTCCCTCCCTCCCTCCCTCCCTCCCTCTAGGGGTGCTTGACCACTAAGCCACATCCCCAGACCTTTTATTTTGAGACATGGTCACAGTAAGTTGCTTAGGACCTTGCTAAGTTGTTGAGCCTGGCCTTGAACTTGTGATCCTCATCACTCAGCCTCCTGAGCCACTGGGATTATAGGTGTGCCCCACTGCACCTGGCTTTTTCTTTTTTTATATCAACTTCACTGCCCTGGGTTTGCATTTCCTAAAGAAAGTTTTAGCACCTTAATCCTTATTGCATGCAGGCTTTGCATTTTCCAGTATCTGGGTGAAGGCAAATTCTGACACACTGCTTTATCTACAATGATTTTTATGAGGAATGGGCAACACATGCTCATCAACTTTCCAAATGAATCTTTTCCAATATTTTAGAAATTTGGACGTCTTTCCTTGTTAAAAGAGATGGCATTCCAATTTTAAAGCTACAGACAAAATAACTTTTCTAAAAATGTATTCATATAGTCGTTGCTAGAAAATGTCTCCATAAATAACTTAATACATAGAGGAGCCAAAGCAAGAGATGGATTTTAAGCCAACAAATCCCTGTGAACTTACTCTGGGCCCCAACTACTGAATGAGCTGGTGTGTAGTCAACTACCAAATGGGCTCAGTGGACTGAATGAAGGTTCACTTAATTCCACATCCAACCCATTCTGAAAATCCAGGAAAGAGATAGAGTACTTGTCTTGCACTCCTATCAGGGACTTCAAGCAAATGTAGTCTTTCAGGATCTATGATTTTGATGGTATAGATTTATATATCTGGGGAGCAATGATTTGTAAAGCTATCCTTCTGATTCAAAGGTCAGAGGCAGGTAGAAAGTTAGTATTTTGATCTATTAAACGGATTAAGAATAATATAATGTTTAATCAGCTGAATAGATAATCCAGGGGGACAGCAGCATCTAGGGAGCCCAAGAATATGTGTGATTTTTTAATCCTTTTATTGAGAAACTATTCTTATTAGGAAACTAAAGCATAGACTGTGAACCCTTTAGCAGATTCACACAGGCTTGCCAAGAGTATCTCAAGAATCATCTATACAATGTTTAGGCATTCTCTTAATAATTTTATCAATCTAATTTTTTTGCTGTATTTCAAAGTCTAAAACGAAAGCCATCAAATGAAGAATAATAGATCTTTAGAGAAATCATCTTGCTCTGTTCACAAAACAGAATTTATAAGCATTTCAAATTGAAAATACCTTCATTTTAAAAAAATGAAGACAACTCTAGTCTTTCAGAGATTCATGTCTCTAAAACCCTCTTGCACTTGTAGCTATTGTCACATAATTTAATTAAATTGTGCCAGCTTGTTCTGCTCTCTTTTTCTTATTTTGATTTTAGCTTCTGAGGCAGAATGTAACCTCTTTAAGATTCGATACTTTCTTCATGTACTTCCAGGCACGCAGCAGTGCTTAGGCACACAATGAATGCTTAGTGGCCATTTTATAGGGTGGTTGTCAGGATTTGAATGTCCCTGAAAATGTTTTGCTGAACCTTACTTGCCACAGTGGTGGTAGTAAAAGGTGGGACCTTTAAGTTGTGATTAGGTCTTGAGGGAATGGATGAATGCTGTTATTGTGGGAATGGGCTCCTGATAAAAGGATAGGTTTGGTGTTCTTCCTCTCGTGTACATGTTGACTTGCCATTCCACCTTCCATCATGGGATTACACAGCACAAAAACCCTCTCCAGATGCTGGTGCCATGCTCTCCTGGCCTCTAGAACCTTGAGCCTATTATCTGTAAATTACCCAATCTCTGGTACTCTGGTACAGCATCAGAAAACAGACTGAGACAGTTGTGGAGTTTTCAAAAAGAGAATGTGTGGAGTGCTTTGAAACAGCACCTGGGACACAGGTGTGAGCTGTTAGGCATTGGGATTGCATTGGGATCCTCAATTACTCACTGTGCTTACAATTGAGGCTTACAAGCATGACCAGGCTAAAGAAGATTCCTCAGGCCTTGGAAAGGGGCCTGGCACGACAAGGATAATCTAGCTGCTGGTGACTAAGGCACTCACTGAACTGAAGGGAGACAGTTATGAATGAGTTTCATTAGCAGAACCTGTATAACTTATAGCTCTAGTGCAGCTACGCAACATCAGTGACGAGGAACCATGTGGTAGGTTGTCTTGTTACTTATTTATGGATGATATGACTAGTAATTTTTTAATGTATCCATTTAATCTCTATCCTGGAGCTCTTGTTTTTAGATAATTTTTTCTCCTCTTGACTAACAACGCAAGCTCCTCTATGCAGACTAAAAACACAGCATTGTCACTGTAATTAACTTAATGCTTAGTTCCAATGGGAAGATTGATGTTTACCTCAGCAGTGTCCTCTTTGCCATTGTTGGTGAAATTCTTAGAGTTCAAAAATTTAAAAATAGTTCTGTACAGTCATATAATTAATACTTGCACATCCTTTGATGGCGTGATGGTATTCTTCTCTTTGGAGATCATCAGTGGAATACTGAATCTGTTATGACTGGTGAATTCAGGGAGACAGAAAGATTTTGATGTTTCTCAGAATGGGCATAGTAACAGTACTAGAGTTTATCAGTCTTTGTAGAAAAGAAATTTCCTAATATAGTTGACTGCTTTTAAATTTTTTTATTCTTTTTGTTCCATAGCTCATGTTTTAATTTTATTTTAATCATGAACACAGTTTAATTATTAAAAATTGATGGGTTTTACTGTGACATTTCTATATATGCATAAATGGTGCTTTGATCACTTCCATCCTCTTTCCATACCCTCTAGCCCCCTCCTTCTAGATCCCTTTCTCTTCCTCAATAGTCCCTCTTCTACTTCTAGGTCATTTTATTTTATTTTAGTTACCCCATATGAGAGAAAATACATGAGACTTTTCTTTCTATGTTTGGATTATTTTGCTGAACATGATGACCTCTAGTTCCATCTGTTTTCCTAGAAATAACATGATTTCCTTCTTATTTATGGCTGAGCATTACTCATTGTGCATATGTACCACATTTTCCATATCTTGGCGGTTGTGAATAGTGCCACAATAAACATGGGTATGTGATATCTCCTTTGTATGCTACTTCATTTCCCCCAGACATATATACTGGGGAGTGGGATAGCTGGATCATATGATAGATCGATTTTTTATTTTTTGAGGAACCTCTAAATTATTGTCCATAGTGATGATACTAGTTTGTATTCTTACCAATAGTAAACAAAGAGTTCCTTTACCTCTACATCCTTGCCATCATTTGCTTTTTTTTTTTTTTTAAATAATGGTCATTCTGAGTTGAGATGAAATCTCAATGTGTGTGTGTGTGTGTGTGTGTGTGTGTGTGTGTGTGTTTTGTGTGTGTGGTGCTGGGGACTGAACCCAAGGCCTTGTGCATGCGACACAAGCACTCTACCACCTGAGCTATATCCCAAACCCTCAACATACTTTTGATTTGCATTTCCATAATGGCTAAAAATGTTGAGCATATTTTTCATATAGTTATTGGCCATTTGTACCCCCCCCCCTTTTAAGATAAGTGTCTGTTCACAATATTTGTCCATTTATTTGATTACTTGTTCTTTTGTTTTTCTTGAATTCTTTATATATTGTGGATATTAATCTTCTGGCAGATGAAGAGCTGTCAAGGATCTTCTCTCACTCTGTAGATTGTCATTTGATGTATGGATTGATTTCTTTGCTGTGCAGAAGCTTTTAATTTGATGTAATCTGATTTGTTAATTCTTGCTTTTGTTTGCTGAGCTATTAGAGTCCTATTTAGAAAACTGTTGCCTGTGCCAACATCCAGTAGTGTTTCTCCTATGTTTTCTTCTAGTAATTAAACAGTATTGGGTCTACATTTAGTTCTCTGATACACTCTGCGTTGACTTTTGTACAGGGTTAGAAGGATCTACTTTCAGTCTTCTACATATGAATTTCCAGTTTTACCAACACCATTTGTTGAGGAGGCTGTCTTTTCTCCAATGTATGTTTTTGGTAACTTTGTCAAGTGTCAGTTGGCTATAAACATGTGGGTTTATTTCCAAGTCCTCTAGTCTATTCCATCAGTCTATGTGCCTATTTTTATGGTAATACCATGTTGTTTTTGTTACTTTGGATCTATAATACGTTTTGAGATCAGGTATTATGATGCCTTCAGCATTGTTCTTTCTAGTCAGGATTGCTTTGACTATTCATTGTCTTTTGTGCATCTGTATCTATTTTAGAATTTTTTCTATTTCTTCGAAGAATGTCACTGGTATTTTAATGGGGATTGCATCGAATCTGTAGATCTCTCTTGGCAGTACAGTAATTAATTCTTCTAATCCATGAACATAAGATGTCTTTTCATCTTTAGTATCTGCTTCAATTTCTTTCTTCACTGTTATGCAATTTTCATCATAGTGGTCTTTTGCCTCTTTGGTTAGGTATATTCCAAAACTTACTTACTTACTTACTATATGTATGTAGGCTATTGTGAATGAGATTGCTTTCTTGATTTTTTTTCCCAGTGAGTTAATTGTTGGTGTAGAGAAAAGCCATTGATTTTTGTATGTTGATTTTGTATCCTGCTACCTTTCTGAATTTGTTTATCAGTTCTGAGAGTCTTTTGATCAGTTTTCTAAGTCTTTGGGAACTTTTCTAAGCAGGGAATCATATTTTCCACAAACAGAAATAATTTGACTTCATCATTTCTATTTGTATCCCTTTTATATTTTTCTCTTGCCTAATGGCTCTTGATAAGATTTCAAGTACTATATTAAGTGCGGAGAGAGACGACAACCTTGTCTTATTTCTGATTTTAGGGGAAATGCTTTTAGTTTTTTCCCATTCACTATGATGTTGCCTATGGGTTTGTCACAGAGTTTATTATATTGAGGTATGATCCTTTTATGCCTAATTATTTAGAGATTTTTTTTTTTATCATGAAGGGATATTGAATTTTATCAAAGACTTGTTCTCCATCTATTGAGAAGATCATGTGATATTTATCCTGATTCCTTTTATGTGCTGTATTGTGTTTATTGATTTGCATATGGTGAAGCATCCTTGCATCCGTGGAATAAAACCAACTCATGTAACTCACTTTCTTTTACCATTGCCCCTGTTCTTTCCCATACAGCTACGTGGTCAGGCTAGGCATTCTATTTCACTCTCTGCTCCACTCTCCAAGGTTTCTGTGTTTCTCCAAGTCTCTGTCTGCCCACTGTTGAACTTCAGCGTTCTCCCACAGTCACACCTTGGTATGCAGCTGCTTTCCTGTTGCTCTGATTCAATCTCCTGGAGAAGTGGTCAAGACTTTGGCTGCCTCTAATCTATCATCTCAAATCTTTCATAGTTGACTAGTAAATGAATTTCTGTTGTCCACCAGGAAAAAGTTTGTTTAATAAATTAAAGAGTAACGTTTTATGGAATATAATGCATCAGTTAGAAAGGATAAGTCAGATCTGTATCTAATCATTTGGAGGGGTTTTTGGTATGTGTATTACATATATAAAATAATATTGATAAAAAATCTTATTTTTGCAAAAGAAGAACCATATATCCCAAAGCCCCAGGAAACAGTAGTCCTATCTTTATGCATGAATATTTGAATATGTTTGTACACATGTGAAGAGAGGGAGGTAAAGGTGTTTTTGGCACAAGTTGATATGTTGATCTGCATATCTCAGAGGCTTATGAAAGTCGAGATACAGGGGAATAATCAATGTTTGTATTTGTGTATTTTAGGACTAATTCAATG